>NC_090954.1:23456234-24656234 GCF_040807025.1 Struthio camelus | reverse complement strand
TGCGTAAAAACGGTCCAAGTCCCATAAGTTCCTCTACAGTCACTCCCTGCAACGGATCCCCAGGCTGTCTCTGAATTGCAACGGATTCATGCACTAAACTCTGCCAATGGGCATTAAACAACAATTGCTGATGCTGGGTAAATATCAATCGAATTATCCCTCGGCAGTCAGCAGGTAATAAAATTTGTGTACTCCAGATATAATCTAACATTTGTTTCGCTGGCTCGCTATGGACTCCAAATTGACTGACCGTGGCGCGCAATTGGGACAATAATTTCCAATCCAAGGCTGAAACTGTCGCTTGCACACCGCCTCCCGGAATTGCTGGAATGTGACAGGACAGGCTAGCTGTGCAGCCACTTGCAATACCTCTCCATCCCCCCGCTCCAGCCCTTCCCGAGCTAGCGCAGCCCAAGCTTCTCTACGTTCCTTTGCCATAGCCTCAGCCAGGTCCGCTTCCGCCCCTGGAGTTGGCTCCGACAGAAACGGATTAGTAGGGCTGCTTGATATGTCCTTGGGAGCAAACTCGCTCTCGGGGGCTGAGGGTACAGAAGGAGGAGGTTTAAATCCATCAGTAGAAGGAGGAGGCGATGGAGGCAAGTATACGGTAGACACACTTGGGGGTAAGGGGGCATCTCGCGGCCAGTCAATCCCGTACGTCTTATTCTTTTCATGAGCAGCAGATGCCTGTTCAGCCGCCCTCTGTTCTGCCTGATATCGTAATAACTCGTTATGTACAGCCCTCCATGGTTTTCCAAATTTCTTGGCTGACTTATCCCCATCAATTGCAGCCTCCCATAACCTATCACCCAATTTACGCCACTCAGATAATTCGTGAACAGTATGCGGGTTCTGAAAACAGCCCTGGGAGTGCCCATAAGCTAACAACCCAGGAAGATCCTTTTGTAAATCGATCTCCCTAATTTGTCTCTTTTGTAAGAGACATGTACATAAATCATATGCTGCTTGCCTCTGCATACCTGAATATCGTCAGCGCGCGCTGTTGCAGCTCTCCAAGGTCTCGGCAGCACGTTTCAGCCGGGTACGCCGATGCGAACGCCCGGGGCTCGACACAGTTTTCTTCGCTGTGTTTTAGCCGTCCTCGCTGCAAAGGACCTGACCACTCGTTGCTCCGTCGTGGATCACGTCGGGGTCACCATTTGTCGGAGAACAACGGGAGACAAGCACATCCGATGATGATCAACAAGTCTCAGTTTATTCAGAATTATCTTATGACTTATATAACAGAGTTAATTAGCTCATACATATTGCAAAAGCCAAGCTCCTTATAGGTGGCTACAGTAGAAGGCATTGTTATCTATTAAATGGATACAGTAGAAGGCTATGCATCTTTTCCCAAGACACTAGTAGCAAGTCATGTACCTTTCCCAGGACACTAGTAGCGAGTCATGTACCTTTCCCAAGACACTAGTAGCAAGTCATGTACTTTTCTCAAGACACTGGTATCTACATTATTTTCTAGTTTCTAAACCAAGGTCCTGCATTCCGTGTCTAGCTACATTTAAGCAGGTCTTGTGATCTTGTTGTCATGCCCCTTGTCACGGAGCCAGTATTCAATAATATCTTCCACATTTCCCCCGTCTTCTTTTAATAAAAACAAATTATTTTGTGTTTTATGGACCATGCGTGTAACTATATTCTGTAGATAGGCTACAAAACAGGGTAAAAACAATATAATCAACAAAACCATCAATCCTATACCTATTGCATACATAATCATGGTCTTAAGCCAGGGACCAATACCGAGAGATGATAGCCAGGTATCAAGCGGGTTAGTTGCAACAGTAATATCCTTAGTGTGATTCTTAAGCCATTGCAATTGCTTGTGAATTGATTCTGAATTAGAGGAGAGATTAAAACAACACATGCCCTCAAAATCTTTACAACCATGCCCATGAGCCAATAATAAAAAATCAATAGCAGCTCTATTTTCAAGTATCTGATGTCTGAGATTTTCCATGTCCTGTGCTAGTTCACTCAATACCTGTGTTGTTACGTTTGATTGCTTAACCATCCAGCATGCTAGTGTATTTATAGTACGAAGCGCATGAGCAGCACCTACCCCTGGAACAATTGACGCAAAAAAGTTAGCCGTGGGTCCCCAGAGTTCTACTTGATCACTACAGTCGGGTGTGAGGGTTGCTACAGCTCGCTTATCACGATGTGTCTTATTAAAAAGGAATTGTGATATTACAGTAACATTTGGTGCGAAAAGAGTCAATTTTCCCAGATAACATGGACCACCACGAGCATGCCTAGGTATTCCTTGCCATGCTCGATCACCGCAAATCAAATAGGTGTTGCCAGGCAATGCCTTTGCACTGTCATTAGCCCAAATCTTTGTGTCATTTTTCCCCCCAACCATAGGTTCTATAATCGCCACACATATATGTTTCGTTCCAAAAGGGATAGCTCCTGGGTGTAAGCCATAATGCAGGATCATTGACATTTTGCTTATAATCACCCAGTTCAACACATCCTGATTCATTTGCTGAACTATTCAACATTCTGCTACCTAAAAAGCCCGATTTCTTGAGGATCCCAGGGTAATGTTTTGTTTAATGCAGCTAATAATTTGGCTGTCCATTTACTGCTGTCATCTAACCTATTGCATGTGGCAGTGGATAGCTTTGAAAAATCAGTTGTATTATATCCGGGTATTCCAACCAAACATGTACGAAAAGGATCAGTAGCAGAAGCCAATGCTAAGCAAAAGGAAGTAGTATGTGTTTTGTTAGCCCATGTTACCCATAAGTTTGGTGGAGAATTGAGATACATAGCAAAAACGGTATTATACACAAATAAGATGCAGTAGATCCAGGACCACACGATCGCAGTAATATTGGATCAGCTCTTCTTCAATCACCGTGCCTTTCTGTTGACTCCGTGGAACTTTGGGGATCAAGTACAGGTCTTGCCCATCTTGCAGGTATCCAAAGAGGTCCTGTAGGGGCAGAAACACAAAGATAGCCCCTCCCCCAAAATAAGACCTTTGCAGGTGTTTGCCGTACTCCTGTCTTAGGGTCCTTATTCCGTACCCATATGGTACTAGTATCTTGACATTCAGATGAAGAGCTAGTATGTACAACTACGGGTGGATACTTTGCATCTCCAAAAACACACAAATGGTTAATTACGAATAAGGTTTTCAACAATCTTGAATGCGGATCAGCGATCTCTGCATGATGTGCCAAATGCTGTTTTAGGGTACCATGTGCCCGTTCCACTATAGCTTGTCCTGTGGGGGAGTGAGGAATTCCCGTGACATGTCTTACTCCCCATGTCTTCAAAAATCTATCCATCCTGTGGCTAGTATAAGCGGGACCATTGTCCGTCTTTAACTGCTTTGGGACTCCCATGACAGCAAAACAACTAAGCACATGTCTTTCGACATGCAATACTTTCTCTCCAGCTTGTGCCGTTGCCCAAATAAATTTACTATATGTATCAATAGATACATGCACATATTTTAAACGTCCAAAAGAAGAGACATGAGTAACATCCATCTGCCAAAGGTCATTTGAGACAAGCCCTCTGGGATTAACTCCCACTCCTAATCCGCAACCTCCATTATGGTTACTACAGATTGGGCAAGCTCCAACAATACTACACGCCTCCGCCATGGAGATCCCAAATTCGACATGCAGGCCTTTGGCATTTTGGTGGAAAACCGAATGGGCCTCTCTGGCTAAAACAGTTTTTGCAATGGGAACAGCAGTGAAAACAGAGACCAGCCTATCCGCCCTATCATTACCCTCTCCAAGTCCAATATTCCATTTGTGACTTCGTATGTGGATTATAGAATAGGGATTTTTCTCTAAGCTTCACTGCCTTTCTGAGTTGGATAAAAAGCTCATGTAACCTCTTATTTTGGACGTCTTTGATAAATGCATCCTCGATTTGCTCAACAATGCCCGTTACATAAAGTGAATCAGTTACAATATTTAGAGGCCCCATCAAGTTCATCATGGCCCATACGACGGCAGTCAGTTCCATGGTCTGTAAAGTATCCTCCTGTCTTGCGTGTAACAATTCCTGTTTCCATGAACCGTTGTCTTGCCATGTAACGGCAGCCCGTTGCGATTTACGTCCTGCATCAGTATATGCTGTTACCGCGTCTTTTATAGGGTTCTTTTCTCTTTTCGGGCATGTCATCCAGTTCCATTGCCCGATCCATCGTAATAATGGGGACTCAAAGCTATTAGTCTCAATCACACAACCAGCACCAAGCAACGCCTCTTGCAAATGTTCACTATTCTGTAGATACCATTGTAAAGAGTCTTTTCTTTGCATGGGTAAATATATTGTGGAAGGCTGGCAGCCTTGAACTTGTAAAATTCTTTCCCGTCCTCGTTTTATCAAATCCGCCAAATTTTCCACTTGTTGTACCAAGGTTTTAGCCTGCTGTAAAGCAGGGGATACCCATTCAAGAATACCCAATTCCCCGGTTTTCTTTAATTGCATGAGAGCTCCAATCAGGTACCGATGCCCTAACCACACAGCAAGATCAATCGGAACAGTAGCATCGAGTCGATGTACATGTCCTGTAATAGCGCGTTCTACAATTTGCTGTATGAGAGTTTTCTGATAAGGGGTAACTCTAAGTTCTTTCGTAGGGTCCGTACCTAGCAATTCATTTGGTATACCCACTATGGGCCGTAGCCACTGCAAGTCTCCTAAAAATCTTTGTGCATCATTAAGAGTCCGTAGTCGCGACTGTAACTGTAATTTCTGAGGGGACACAGTTTTGTCAGTAAGCACCCATCCTAAATATTTCCATGGTGACGACTGTTGAACCTTATCTGAAGAAATTACCAGATTAGAACATTGTAACACTCGTTGGATGTGTTCAATCTGCTTGTCAGAAAAGGGGCGCAGCTTGAGCTATATCAGATTGAGATATATCAATCATGTAGATTGAGATATATCATCCATGTAATGATAAATTATAACATGTTTCCATTGTTCTCGTAAGGGCTGTAGTGCAGCAGCTACATATAATTGACACAAGGTGGGGCTATTACGCATACCCTGTGGTAATACTGTCCATTCAAATCGTTGATCTGGGCCCTCTCTGTTAAGGGAGGGTAAGGTAAAAGCAAACCGGTTTTGATCCTGAGGATGTAAATCAATTGTAAAAAAGCAATCCTTTAAATCAATAATTAGCAGAGACCAACACTCCGGAATCATGGCTGGATTAGGTAGCCCTGGCTGTAAAGCACCCGTCGGTTCCATCTGATTATTAATCTCTCTCAGATCATGTAACAATCGATATTTACCTGACTTCTTTTTTATGACAAATATTGGAGAATTCCATGGACTAGTGGACAAACGTAAATGACCTTGTTGAAATTGCTCTTTGACCAATTGATGAGCATGAAACAGACTTTCCCGTTTTAATGGCCATTGCTTAACCCATACCGGTGTGTTGGTAGTTCAGGTAATGGGAATTGGGAAAGTCCAAGCAATGGCTAATAGGCCAAAGGGTGCTCATTCGTAAGTACAACCGCCAACTGTGAGAGTATATCCCTTCCAATTAGACACTGGTGGTAGTTGGTGGTAGTTGTACCACAGAAAACACAGCAGAAACTTGACGACCCTCCAGCTTTACTTTTAACGTAGGTGTTCTCTGAGCAAATGTCATACCCCCAACTCCAGAAACCGTAGTACCTGATGGAAACAGGGGCCATCCTTGGGGCCACTGTGATGGAGTAATTATACTAGAATCTGCCCCAGTGTCCAAAAGGGCCATAAGGATCAGTTCTTGATTGTCATAACCAATCTCAACCTTGTGTCTAGGTCGATCATTTAATGTCAAGGTTAAAAGAGTCAGTCCCCCTGAAGAGCCGAATCCTTCATCACCTCGATCCTTATCAGTTAACGACGGCATTCCCTTTGTAAGTTGTTCCAATGGGATCAACTGAGCGATACGTTGTCCATTGGTTATCCGTACGGGAGGAAAAGGGGTATATAACATTATCATTATTTCTCCGGTGTAGTCAGCGTCAATAACGCCAGGTAAAACAAAGAGTCCCAGCATTGATGCCGATGACCTGCCGAGTAATAATGCCCCCACAAACTTATTTTGAATCACCACAGGACCATACACTCCAGTGGGAATTCGATGTGGCTGAGTATTTAGGAGACTAATGTCTACAGCGGATGCCAGGTCAAGTCCGAGACTCCCTCTTGTTGCTAGTCGGAGGCGGGAGACGCTACCTGCTGTGCAGCAGCTACTTGTGTCTGCACGCGGCTGCTCCGATTTGCGCTCCCAACGGAGTTTCCCGAACGGCGATGACAGGCTCCCGTTTTATGATTATCCGAACGACACTTGACACACCACACACCGGAGGCAGTACACTCTTTGCGAACGAACGTGGCCCAGAAGGCCACACCGAAAGCACCTTGCTCGGCCAGTCCCCGGGGACGTCTTCTGTCGAGTAACGACCGACGCTTGGAGGGGTGCAAGAGCTGCTAACACTTGAGTCTGAGATGCCTTAGCTTGTTCTTGTAACCCAACCCCCAACTGCTTTATAGCCTCTACTACTAAAGCTTGAGGTCCAGTGGGCACCTGAGCCATCCTTTCTAATGCTTCCTCTATTGTCCAATTGGCACCAAGAGTGCTCAAAATATTACGAGTAGTAGTATTACAATTTTGTAAGGCACACTGTTTTAACAAGGTTCCTCGCATATGTTCAGGAACCCCAGCTCTCTCTGTAGCTGCAGCAGCCTTGTCTATGAATGCCCCAAACGTTTCGTCCCTGCCTTGTCTTATACCCATATAAACTGGAACGCCCCCCGGTTCTTTCACTCGATCAATAGCTCTCCTTACTAGTTGCATTGCCTCTCTCAACTTATCTGGACCTATCATTGCTTGTGCTTCAGTGCGTAAAAACGGTCCAAGTCCCATAAGTTCCTCTACAGTCACTCCCTGCAACGGATCCCCAGGCTGTCTCTGAATTGCAACGGATTCATGCACTAAACTCTGCCAATGGGCATTAAACAACAATTGCTGATGCTGGGTAAATATCAATCGAATTATCCCTCGGCAGTCAGCAGGTAATAAAATTTGTGTACTCCAGATATAATCTAACATTTGTTTCGCTGGCTCGCTATGGACTCCAAATTGACTGACCGTGGCGCGCAATTGGGACAATAATTTCCAATCCAAGGCTGAAACTGTCGCTTGCACACCGCCTCCCGGAATTGCTGGAATGTGACAGGACAGGCTAGCTGTGCAGCCACTTGCAATACCTCTCCATCCCCCCGCTCCAGCCCTTCCCGAGCTAGCGCAGCCCAAGCTTCTCTACGTTCCTTTGCCATAGCCTCAGCCAGGTCCGCTTCCGCCCCTGGAGTTGGCTCCGACAGAAACGGATTAGTAGGGCTGCTTGATATGTCCTTGGGAGCAAACTCGCTCTCGGGGGCTGAGGGTACAGAAGGAGGAGGTTTAAATCCATCAGTAGAAGGAGGAGGCGATGGAGGCAAGTATACGGTAGACACACTTGGGGGTAAGGGGGCATCTCGCGGCCAGTCAATCCCGTACGTCTTATTCTTTTCATGAGCAGCAGATGCCTGTTCAGCCGCCCTCTGTTCTGCCTGATATCGTAATAACTCGTTATGTACAGCCCTCCATGGTTTTCCAAATTTCTTGGCTGACTTATCCCCATCAATTGCAGCCTCCCATAACCTATCACCCAATTTACGCCACTCAGATAATTCGTGAACAGTATGCGGGTTCTGAAAACAGCCCTGGGAGTGCCCATAAGCTAACAACCCAGGAAGATCCTTTTGTAAATCGATCTCCCTAATTTGTCTCTTTTGTAAGAGACATGTACATAAATCATATGCTGCTTGCCTCTGCATACCTGAATATCGTCAGCGCGCGCTGTTGCAGCTCTCCAAGGTCTCGGCAGCACGTTTCAGCCGGGTACGCCGATGCGAACGCCCGGGGCTCGACACAGTTTTCTTCGCTGTGTTTTAGCCGTCCTCGCTGCAAAGGACCTGACCACTCGTTGCTCCGTCGTGGATCACGTCGGGGTCACCATTTGTCGGAGAACAACGGGAGACAAGCACATCCGATGATGATCAACAAGTCTCAGTTTATTCAGAATTATCTTATGACTTATATAACAGAGTTAATTAGCTCATACATATTGCAAAAGCCAAGCTCCTTATAGGTGGCTACAGTAGAAGGCATTGTTATCTATTAAATGGATACAGTAGAAGGCTATGCATCTTTTCCCAAGACACTAGTAGCAAGTCATGTACCTTTCCCAGGACACTAGTAGCGAGTCATGTACCTTTCCCAAGACACTAGTAGCAAGTCATGTACTTTTCTCAAGACACTGGTATCTACATTATTTTCTAGTTTCTAAACCAAGGTCCTGCATTCCGTGTCTAGCTACATTTAAGCAGGTCTTGTGATCTTGTTGTCATGCCCCTTGTCACGGAGCCAGTATTCAATAATATCTTCCACATTTCCCCCGTCTTCTTTTAATAAAAACAAATTATTTTGTGTTTTATGGACCATGCGTGTAACTATATTCTGTAGATAGGCTACAAAACAGGGTAAAAACAATATAATCAACAAAACCATCAATCCTATACCTATTGCATACATAATCATGGTCTTAAGCCAGGGACCAATACCGAGAGATGATAGCCAGGTATCAAGCGGGTTAGTTGCAACAGTAATATCCTTAGTGTGATTCTTAAGCCATTGCAATTGCTTGTGAATTGATTCTGAATTAGAGGAGAGATTAAAACAACACATGCCCTCAAAATCTTTACAACCATGCCCATGAGCCAATAATAAAAAATCAATAGCAGCTCTATTTTCAAGTATCTGATGTCTGAGATTTTCCATGTCCTGTGCTAGTTCACTCAATACCTGTGTTGTTACGTTTGATTGCTTAACCATCCAGCATGCTAGTGTATTTATAGTACGAAGCGCATGAGCAGCACCTACCCCTGGAACAATTGACGCAAAAAAGTTAGCCGTGGGTCCCCAGAGTTCTACTTGATCACTACAGTCGGGTGTGAGGGTTGCTACAGCTCGCTTATCACGATGTGTCTTATTAAAAAGGAATTGTGATATTACAGTAACATTTGGTGCGAAAAGAGTCAATTTTCCCAGATAACATGGACCACCACGAGCATGCCTAGGTATTCCTTGCCATGCTCGATCACCGCAAATCAAATAGGTGTTGCCAGGCAATGCCTTTGCACTGTCATTAGCCCAAATCTTTGTGTCATTTTTCCCCCCAACCATAGGTTCTATAATCGCCACACATATATGTTTCGTTCCAAAAGGGATAGCTCCTGGGTGTAAGCCATAATGCAGGATCATTGACATTTTGCTTATAATCACCCAGTTCAACACATCCTGATTCATTTGCTGAACTATTCAACATTCTGCTACCTAAAAAGCCCGATTTCTTGAGGATCCCAGGGTAATGTTTTGTTTAATGCAGCTAATAATTTGGCTGTCCATTTACTGCTGTCATCTAACCTATTGCATGTGGCAGTGGATAGCTTTGAAAAATCAGTTGTATTATATCCGGGTATTCCAACCAAACATGTACGAAAAGGATCAGTAGCAGAAGCCAATGCTAAGCAAAAGGAAGTAGTATGTGTTTTGTTAGCCCATGTTACCCATAAGTTTGGTGGAGAATTGAGATACATAGCAAAAACGGTATTATACACAAATAAGATGCAGTAGATCCAGGACCACACGATCGCAGTAATATTGGATCAGCTCTTCTTCAATCACCGTGCCTTTCTGTTGACTCCGTGGAACTTTGGGGATCAAGTACAGGTCTTGCCCATCTTGCAGGTATCCAAAGAGGTCCTGTAGGGGCAGAAACACAAAGATAGCCCCTCCCCCAAAATAAGACCTTTGCAGGTGTTTGCCGTACTCCTGTCTTAGGGTCCTTATTCCGTACCCATATGGTACTAGTATCTTGACATTCAGATGAAGAGCTAGTATGTACAACTACGGGTGGATACTTTGCATCTCCAAAAACACACAAATGGTTAATTACGAATAAGGTTTTCAACAATCTTGAATGCGGATCAGCGATCTCTGCATGATGTGCCAAATGCTGTTTTAGGGTACCATGTGCCCGTTCCACTATAGCTTGTCCTGTGGGGGAGTGAGGAATTCCCGTGACATGTCTTACTCCCCATGTCTTCAAAAATCTATCCATCCTGTGGCTAGTATAAGCGGGACCATTGTCCGTCTTTAACTGCTTTGGGACTCCCATGACAGCAAAACAACTAAGCACATGTCTTTCGACATGCAATACTTTCTCTCCAGCTTGTGCCGTTGCCCAAATAAATTTACTATATGTATCAATAGATACATGCACATATTTTAAACGTCCAAAAGAAGAGACATGAGTAACATCCATCTGCCAAAGGTCATTTGAGACAAGCCCTCTGGGATTAACTCCCACTCCTAATCCGCAACCTCCATTATGGTTACTACAGATTGGGCAAGCTCCAACAATACTACACGCCTCCGCCATGGAGATCCCAAATTCGACATGCAGGCCTTTGGCATTTTGGTGGAAAACCGAATGGGCCTCTCTGGCTAAAACAGTTTTTGCAATGGGAACAGCAGTGAAAACAGAGACCAGCCTATCCGCCCTATCATTACCCTCTCCAAGTCCAATATTCCATTTGTGACTTCGTATGTGGATTATAGAATAGGGATTTTTCTCTAAGCTTCACTGCCTTTCTGAGTTGGATAAAAAGCTCATGTAACCTCTTATTTTGGACGTCTTTGATAAATGCATCCTCGATTTGCTCAACAATGCCCGTTACATAAAGTGAATCAGTTACAATATTTAGAGGCCCCATCAAGTTCATCATGGCCCATACGACGGCAGTCAGTTCCATGGTCTGTAAAGTATCCTCCTGTCTTGCGTGTAACAATTCCTGTTTCCATGAACCGTTGTCTTGCCATGTAACGGCAGCCCGTTGCGATTTACGTCCTGCATCAGTATATGCTGTTACCGCGTCTTTTATAGGGTTCTTTTCTCTTTTCGGGCATGTCATCCAGTTCCATTGCCCGATCCATCGTAATAATGGGGACTCAAAGCTATTAGTCTCAATCACACAACCAGCACCAAGCAACGCCTCTTGCAAATGTTCACTATTCTGTAGATACCATTGTAAAGAGTCTTTTCTTTGCATGGGTAAATATATTGTGGAAGGCTGGCAGCCTTGAACTTGTAAAATTCTTTCCCGTCCTCGTTTTATCAAATCCGCCAAATTTTCCACTTGTTGTACCAAGGTTTTAGCCTGCTGTAAAGCAGGGGTTACCCATTCAAGAATACCCAATTCCCCGGTTTTCTTTAATTGCATGAGAGCTCCAATCAGGTACCGATGCCCTAACCACACAGCAAGATCAATCGGAACAGTAGCATCGAGTCGATGTACATGTCCTGTAATAGCGCGTTCTACAATTTGCTGTATGAGAGTTTTCTGATAAGGGGTAACTCTAAGTTCTTTCGTAGGGTCCGTACCTAGCAATTCATTTGGTATACCCACTATGGGCCGTAGCCACTGCAAGTCTCCTAAAAATCTTTGTGCATCATTAAGAGTCCGTAGTCGCGACTGTAACTGTAATTTCTGAGGGGACACAGTTTTGTCAGTAAGCACCCATCCTAAATATTTCCATGGTGACGACTGTTGAACCTTATCTGAAGAAATTACCAGATTAGAACATTGTAACACTCGTTGGATGTGTTCAATCTGCTTGTCAGAAAAGGGGCGCAGCTTGAGCTATATCAGATTGAGATATATCAATCATGTAGATTGAGATATATCATCCATGTAATGATAAATTATAACATGTTTCCATTGTTCTCGTAAGGGCTGTAGTGCAGCAGCTACATATAATTGACACAAGGTGGGGCTATTACGCATACCCTGTGGTAATACTGTCCATTCAAATCGTTGATCTGGGCCCTCTCTGTTAAGGGAGGGTAAGGTAAAAGCAAACCGGTTTTGATCCTGAGGATGTAAATCAATTGTAAAAAAGCAATCCTTTAAATCAATAATTAGCAGAGACCAACACTCCGGAATCATGGCTGGATTAGGTAGCCCTGGCTGTAAAGCACCCGTCGGTTCCATCTGATTATTAATCTCTCTCAGATCATGTAACAATCGATATTTACCTGACTTCTTTTTTATGACAAATATTGGAGAATTCCATGGACTAGTGGACAAACGTAAATGACCTTGTTGAAATTGCTCTTTGACCAATTGATGAGCATGAAACAGACTTTCCCGTTTTAATGGCCATTGCTTAACCCATACCGGTGTGTTGGTAGTTCAGGTAATGGGAATTGGGAAAGTCCAAGCAATGGCTAATAGGCCAAAGGGTGCTCATTCGTAAGTACAACCGCCAACTGTGAGAGTATATCCCTTCCAATTAGACACTGGTGGTAGTTGGTGGTAGTTGTACCACAGAAAACACAGCAGAAACTTGACGACCCTCCAGCTTTACTTTTAACGTAGGTGTTCTCTGAGCAAATGTCATACCCCCAACTCCAGAAACCGTAGTACCTGATGGAAACAGGGGCCATCCTTGGGGCCACTGTGATGGAGTAATTATACTAGAATCTGCCCCAGTGTCCAAAAGGGCCATAAGGATCAGTTCTTGATTGTCATAACCAATCTCAACCTTGTGTCTAGGTCGATCATTTAATGTCAAGGTTAAAAGAGTCAGTCCCCCTGAAGAGCCGAATCCTTCATCACCTCGATCCTTATCAGTTAACGACGGCATTCCCTTTGTAAGTTGTTCCAATGGGATCAACTGAGCGATACGTTGTCCATTGGTTATCCGTACGGGAGGAAAAGGGGTATATAACATTATCATTATTTCTCCGGTGTAGTCAGCGTCAATAACGCCAGGTAAAACAAAGAGTCCCAGCATTGATGCCGATGACCTGCCGAGTAATAATGCCCCCACAAACTTATTTTGAATCACCACAGGACCATACACTCCAGTGGGAATTCGATGTGGCTGAGTATTTAGGAGACTAATGTCTACAGCGGATGCCAGGTCAAGTCCGAGACTCCCTCTTGTTGCTAGTCGGAGGCGGGAGACGCTACCTGCTGTGCAGCAGCTACTTGTGTCTGCACGCGGCTGCTCCGATTTGCGCTCCCAACGGAGTTTCCCGAACGGCGATGACAGGCTCCCGTTTTATGATTATCCGAACGACACTTGACACACCACACACCGGAGGCAGTACACTCTTTGCGAACGAACGTGGCCCAGAAGGCCACACCGAAAGCACCTTGCTCGGCCAGTCCCCGGGGACGTCTTCTGTCGAGTAACGACCGACGCTTGGAGGGGTGCAAGAGCTGCTAACACTTGAGTCTGAGATGCCTTAGCTTGTTCTTGTAACCCAACCCCCAACTGCTTTATAGCCTCTACTACTAAAGCTTGAGGTCCAGTGGGCACCTGAGCCATCCTTTCTAATGCTTCCTCTATTGTCCAATTGGCACCAAGAGTGCTCAAAATATTACGAGTAGTAGTATTACAATTTTGTAAGGCACACTGTTTTAACAAGGTTCCTCGCATATGTTCAGGAACCCCAGCTCTCTCTGTAGCTGCAGCAGCCTTGTCTATGAATGCCCCAAACGTTTCGTCCCTGCCTTGTCTTATACCCATATAAACTGGAACGCCCCCCGGTTCTTTCACTCGATCAATAGCTCTCCTTACTAGTTGCATTGCCTCTCTCAACTTATCTGGACCTATCATTGCTTGTGCTTCAGTGCGTAAAAACGGTCCAAGTCCCATAAGTTCCTCTACAGTCACTCCCTGCAACGGATCCCCAGGCTGTCTCTGAATTGCAACGGATTCATGCACTAAACTCTGCCAATGGGCATTAAACAACAATTGCTGATGCTGGGTAAATATCAATCGAATTATCCCTCGGCAGTCAGCAGGTAATAAAATTTGTGTACTCCAGATATAATCTAACATTTGTTTCGCTGGCTCGCTATGGACTCCAAATTGACTGACCGTGGCGCGCAATTGGGACAATAATTTCCAATCCAAGGCTGAAACTGTCGCTTGCACACCGCCTCCCGGAATTGCTGGAATGTGACAGGACAGGCTAGCTGTGCAGCCACTTGCAATACCTCTCCATCCCCCCGCTCCAGCCCTTCCCGAGCTAGCGCAGCCCAAGCTTCTCTACGTTCCTTTGCCATAGCCTCAGCCAGGTCCGCTTCCGCCCCTGGAGTTGGCTCCGACAGAAACGGATTAGTAGGGCTGCTTGATATGTCCTTGGGAGCAAACTCGCTCTCGGGGGCTGAGGGTACAGAAGGAGGAGGTTTAAATCCATCAGTAGAAGGAGGAGGCGATGGAGGCAAGTATACGGTAGACACACTTGGGGGTAAGGGGGCATCTCGCGGCCAGTCAATCCCGTACGTCTTATTCTTTTCATGAGCAGCAGATGCCTGTTCAGCCGCCCTCTGTTCTGCCTGATATCGTAATAACTCGTTATGTACAGCCCTCCATGGTTTTCCAAATTTCTTGGCTGACTTATCCCCATCAATTGCAGCCTCCCATAACCTATCACCCAATTTACGCCACTCAGATAATTCGTGAACAGTATGCGGGTTCTGAAAACAGCCCTGGGAGTGCCCATAAGCTAACAACCCAGGAAGATCCTTTTGTAAATCGATCTCCCTAATTTGTCTCTTTTGTAAGAGACATGTACATAAATCATATGCTGCTTGCCTCTGCATACCTGAATATCGTCAGCGCGCGCTGTTGCAGCTCTCCAAGGTCTCGGCAGCACGTTTCAGCCGGGTACGCCGATGCGAACGCCCGGGGCTCGACACAGTTTTCTTCGCTGTGTTTTAGCCGTCCTCGCTGCAAAGGACCTGACCACTCGTTGCTCCGTCGTGGATCACGTCGGGGTCACCATTTGTCGGAGAACAACGGGAGACAAGCACATCCGATGATGATCAACAAGTCTCAGTTTATTCAGAATTATCTTATGACTTATATAACAGAGTTAATTAGCTCATACATATTGCAAAAGCCAAGCTCCTTATAGGTGGCTACAGTAGAAGGCATTGTTATCTATTAAATGGATACAGTAGAAGGCTATGCATCTTTTCCCAAGACACTAGTAGCAAGTCATGTACCTTTCCCAGGACACTAGTAGCGAGTCATGTACCTTTCCCAAGACACTAGTAGCAAGTCATGTACTTTTCTCAAGACACTGGTATCTACATTATTTTCTAGTTTCTAAACCAAGGTCCTGCATTCCGTGTCTAGCTACATTTAAGCAGGTCTTGTGATCTTGTTGTCATGCCCCTTGTCACGGAGCCAGTATTCAATAATATCTTCCACATTTCCCCCGTCTTCTTTTAATAAAAACAAATTATTTTGTGTTTTATGGACCATGCGTGTAACTATATTCTGTAGATAGGCTACAAAACAGGGTAAAAACAATATAATCAACAAAACCATCAATCCTATACCTATTGCATACATAATCATGGTCTTAAGCCAGGGACCAATACCGAGAGATGATAGCCAGGTATCAAGCGGGTTAGTTACAACAGTAATATCCTTAGTGTGATTCTTAAGCCATTGCAATTGCTTGTGAATTGATTCTGAATTAGAGGAGAGATTAAAACAACACATGCCCTCAAAATCTTTACAACCATGCCCATGAGCCAATAATAAAAAATCAATAGCAGCTCTATTTTCAAGTATCTGATGTCTGAGATTTTCCATGTCCTGTGCTAGTTCACTCAATACCTGTGTTGTTACGTTTGATTGCTTAACCATCCAGCATGCTAGTGTATTTATAGTACGAAGCGCATGAGCAGCACCTACCCCTGGAACAATTGACGCAAAAAAGTTAGCCGTGGGTCCCCAGAGTTCTACTTGATCACTACAGTCGGGTGTGAGGGTTGCTACAGCTCGCTTATCACGATGTGTCTTATTAAAAAGGAATTGTGATATTACAGTAACATTTGGTGCGAAAAGAGTCAATTTTCCCAGATAACATGGACCACCACGAGCATGCCTAGGTATTCCTTGCCATGCTCGATCACCGCAAATCAAATAGGTGTTGCCAGGCAATGCCTTTGCACTGTCATTAGCCCAAATCTTTGTGTCATTTTTCCCCCCAACCATAGGTTCTATAATCGCCACACATATATGTTTCGTTCCAAAAGGGATAGCTCCTGGGTGTAAGCCATAATGCAGGATCATTGACATTTTGCTTATAATCACCCAGTTCAACACATCCTGATTCATTTGCTGAACTATTCAACATTCTGCTACCTAAAAAGCCCGATTTCTTGAGGATCCCAGGGTAATGTTTTGTTTAATGCAGCTAATAATTTGGCTGTCCATTTACTGCTGTCATCTAACCTATTGCATGTGGCAGTGGATAGCTTTGAAAAATCAGTTGTATTATATCCGGGTATTCCAACCAAACATGTACGAAAAGGATCAGTAGCAGAAGCCAATGCTAAGCAAAAGGAAGTAGTATGTGTTTTGTTAGCCCATGTTACCCATAAGTTTGGTGGAGAATTGAGATACATAGCAAAAACGGTATTATACACAAATAAGATGCAGTAGATCCAGGACCACACGATCGCAGTAATATTGGATCAGCTCTTCTTCAATCACCGTGCCTTTCTGTTGACTCCGTGGAACTTTGGGGATCAAGTACAGGTCTTGCCCATCTTGCAGGTATCCAAAGAGGTCCTGTAGGGGCAGAAACACAAAGATAGCCCCTCCCCCAAAATAAGACCTTTGCAGGTGTTTGCCGTACTCCTGTCTTAGGGTCCTTATTCCGTACCCATATGGTACTAGTATCTTGACATTCAGATGAAGAGCTAGTATGTACAACTACGGGTGGATACTTTGCATCTCCAAAAACACACAAATGGTTAATTACGAATAAGGTTTTCAACAATCTTGAATGCGGATCAGCGATCTCTGCATGATGTGCCAAATGCTGTTTTAGGGTACCATGTGCCCGTTCCACTATAGCTTGTCCTGTGGGGGAGTGAGGAATTCCCGTGACATGTCTTACTCCCCATGTCTTCAAAAATCTATCCATCCTGTGGCTAGTATAAGCGGGACCATTGTCCGTCTTTAACTGCTTTGGGACTCCCATGACAGCAAAACAACTAAGCACATGTCTTTCGACATGCAATACTTTCTCTCCAGCTTGTGCCGTTGCCCAAATAAATTTACTATATGTATCAATAGATACATGCACATATTTTAAACGTCCAAAAGAAGAGACATGAGTAACATCCATCTGCCAAAGGTCATTTGAGACAAGCCCTCTGGGATTAACTCCCACTCCTAATCCGCAACCTCCATTATGGTTACTACAGATTGGGCAAGCTCCAACAATACTACACGCCTCCGCCATGGAGATCCCAAATTCGACATGCAGGCCTTTGGCATTTTGGTGGAAAACCGAATGGGCCTCTCTGGCTAAAACAGTTTTTGCAATGGGAACAGCAGTGAAAACAGAGACCAGCCTATCCGCCCTATCATTACCCTCTCCAAGTCCAATATTCCATTTGTGACTTCGTATGTGGATTATAGAATAGGGATTTTTCTCTAAGCTTCACTGCCTTTCTGAGTTGGATAAAAAGCTCATGTAACCTCTTATTTTGGACGTCTTTGATAAATGCATCCTCGATTTGCTCAACAATGCCCGTTACATAAAGTGAATCAGTTACAATATTTAGAGGCCCCATCAAGTTCATCATGGCCCATACGACGGCAGTCAGTTCCATGGTCTGTAAAGTATCCTCCTGTCTTGCGTGTAACAATTCCTGTTTCCATGAACCGTTGTCTTGCCATGTAACGGCAGCCCGTTGCGATTTACGTCCTGCATCAGTATATGCTGTTACCGCGTCTTTTATAGGGTTCTTTTCTCTTTTCGGGCATGTCATCCAGTTCCATTGCCCGATCCATCGTAATAATGGGGACTCAAAGCTATTAGTCTCAATCACACAACCAGCACCAAGCAACGCCTCTTGCAAATGTTCACTATTCTGTAGATACCATTGTAAAGAGTCTTTTCTTTGCATGGGTAAATATATTGTGGAAGGCTGGCAGCCTTGAACTTGTAAAATTCTTTCCCGTCCTCGTTTTATCAAATCCGCCAAATTTTCCACTTGTTGTACCAAGGTTTTAGCCTGCTGTAAAGCAGGGGATACCCATTCAAGAATACCCAATTCCCCGGTTTTCTTTAATTGCATGAGAGCTCCAATCAGGTACCGATGCCCTAACCACACAGCAAGATCAATCGGAACAGTAGCATCGAGTCGATGTACATGTCCTGTAATAGCGCGTTCTACAATTTGCTGTATGAGAGTTTTCTGATAAGGGGTAACTCTAAGTTCTTTCGTAGGGTCCGTACCTAGCAATTCATTTGGTATACCCACTATGGGCCGTAGCCACTGCAAGTCTCCTAAAAATCTTTGTGCATCATTAAGAGTCCGTAGTCGCGACTGTAACTGTAATTTCTGAGGGGACACAGTTTTGTCAGTAAGCACCCATCCTAAATATTTCCATGGTGACGACTGTTGAACCTTATCTGAAGAAATTACCAGATTAGAACATTGTAACACTCGTTGGATGTGTTCAATCTGCTTGTCAGAAAAGGGGCGCAGCTTGAGCTATATCAGATTGAGATATATCAATCATGTAGATTGAGATATATCATCCATGTAATGATAAATTATAACATGTTTCCATTGTTCTCGTAAGGGCTGTAGTGCAGCAGCTACATATAATTGACACAAGGTGGGGCTATTACGCATACCCTGTGGTAATACTGTCCATTCAAATCGTTGATCTGGGCCCTCTCTGTTAAGGGAGGGTAAGGTAAAAGCAAACCGGTTTTGATCCTGAGGATGTAAATCAATTGTAAAAAAGCAATCCTTTAAATCAATAATTAGCAGAGACCAACACTCCGGAATCATGGCTGGATTAGGTAGCCCTGGCTGTAAAGCACCCGTCGGTTCCATCTGATTATTAATCTCTCTCAGATCATGTAACAATCGATATTTACCTGACTTCTTTTTTATGACAAATATTGGAGAATTCCATGGACTAGTGGACAAACGTAAATGACCTTGTTGAAATTGCTCTTTGACCAATTGATGAGCATGAAACAGACTTTCCCGTTTTAATGGCCATTGCTTAACCCATACCGGTGTGTTGGTAGTTCAGGTAATGGGAATTGGGAAAGTCCAAGCAATGGCTAATAGGCCAAAGGGTGCTCATTCGTAAGTACAACCGCCAACTGTGAGAGTATATCCCTTCCAATTAGACACTGGTGGTAGTTGGTGGTAGTTGTACCACAGAAAACACAGCAGAAACTTGACGACCCTCCAGCTTTACTTTTAACGTAGGTGTTCTCTGAGCAAATGTCATACCCCCAACTCCAGAAACCGTAGTACCTGATGGAAACAGGGGCCATCCTTGGGGCCACTGTGATGGAGTAATTATACTAGAATCTGCCCCAGTGTCCAAAAGGGCCATAAGGATCAGTTCTTGATTGTCATAACCAATCTCAACCTTGTGTCTAGGTCGATCATTTAATGTCAAGGTTAAAAGAGTCAGTCCCCCTGAAGAGCCGAATCCTTCATCACCTCGATCCTTATCAGTTAACGACGGCATTCCCTTTGTAAGTTGTTCCAATGGGATCAACTGAGCGATACGTTGTCCATTGGTTATCCGTACGGGAGGAAAAGGGGTATATAACATTATCATTATTTCTCCGGTGTAGTCAGCGTCAATAACGCCAGGTAAAACAAAGAGTCCCAGCATTGATGCCGATGACCTGCCGAGTAATAATGCCCCCACAAACTTATTTTGAATCACCACAGGACCATACACTCCAGTGGGAATTCGATGTGGCTGAGTATTTAGGAGACTAATGTCTACAGCGGATGCCAGGGGATCGAGTCCGAGACTCCCTCTTGTTGCTAGTCGGAGGCGGGAGACGCTACCTGCTGTGCAGCAGCTACTTGTGTCTGCACGCGGCTGCTCCGATTTGCGCTCCCAACGGAGTTTCCCGAACGGCGATGACAGGCTCCCGTTTTATGATTATCCGAACGACACTTGACACACCACACACCGGAGGCAGTACACTCTTTGCGAACGAACGTGGCCCAGAAGGCCACACCGAAAGCACCTTGCTCGGCCAGTCCCCGGGGACGTCTTCTGTCGAGTAACGACCGACGCTTGGAGGGGTGCAAGAGCTGCTAACACTTGAGTCTGAGATGCCTTAGCTTGTTCTTGTAACCCAACCCCCAACTGCTTTATAGCCTCTACTACTAAAGCTTGAGGTCCAGTGGGCACCTGAGCCATCCTTTCTAATGCTTCCTCTATTGTCCAATTGGCACCAAGAGTGCTCAAAATATTACGAGTAGTAGTATGACAATTTTGTAAGGCACACTGTTTTAACAAGGTTCCTCGCATATGTTCAGGAACCCCAGCTCTCTCTGTAGCTGCAGCAGCCTTGTCTATGAATGCCCCAAACGTTTCGTCCCTGCCTTGTCTTATACCCATATAAACTGGAACGCCCCCCGGTTCTTTCACTCGATCAATAGCTCTCCTTACTAGTTGCATTGCCTCTCTCAACTTATCTGGACCTATCATTGCTTGTGCTTCAGTGCGTAAAAACGGTCCAAGTCCCATAAGTTCCTCTACAGTCACTCCCTGCAACGGATCCCCAGGCTGTCTCTGAATTGCAACGGATTCATGCACTAAACTCTGCCAATGGGCATTAAACAACAATTGCTGATGCTGGGTAAATATCAATCGAATTATCCCTCGGCAGTCAGCAGGTAATAAAATTTGTGTACTCCAGATATAATCTAACATTTGTTTCGCTGGCTCGCTATGGACTCCAAATTGACTGACCGTGGCGCGCAATTGGGACAATAATTTCCAATCCAAGGCTGAAACTGTCGCTTGCACACCGCCTCCCGGAATTGCTGGAATGTGACAGGACAGGCTAGCTGTGCAGCCACTTGCAATACCTCTCCATCCCCCCGCTCCAGCCCTTCCCGAGCTAGCGCAGCCCAAGCTTCTCTACGTTCCTTTGCCATAGCCTCAGCCAGGTCCGCTTCCGCCCCTGGAGTTGGCTCCGACAGAAACGGATTAGTAGGGCTGCTTGATATGTCCTTGGGAGCAAACTCGCTCTCGGGGGCTGAGGGTACAGAAGGAGGAGGTTTAAATCCATCAGTAGAAGGAGGAGGCGATGGAGGCAAGTATACGGTAGACACACTTGGGGGTAAGGGGGCATCTCGCGGCCAGTCAATCCCGTACGTCTTATTCTTTTCATGAGCAGCAGATGCCTGTTCAGCCGCCCTCTGTTCTGCCTGATATCGTAATAACTCGTTATGTACAGCCCTCCATGGTTTTCCAAATTTCTTGGCTGACTTATCCCCATCAATTGCAGCCTCCCATAACCTATCACCCAATTTACGCCACTCAGATAATTCGTGAACAGTATGCGGGTTCTGAAAACAGCCCTGGGAGTGCCCATAAGCTAACAACCCAGGAAGATCCTTTTGTAAATCGATCTCCCTAATTTGTCTCTTTTGTAAGAGACATGTACATAAATCATATGCTGCTTGCCTCTGCATACCTGAATATCGTCAGCGCGCGCTGTTGCAGCTCTCCAAGGTCTCGGCAGCACGTTTCAGCCGGGTACGCCGATGCGAACGCCCGGGGCTCGACACAGTTTTCTTCGCTGTGTTTTAGCCGTCCTCGCTGCAAAGGACCTGACCACTCGTTGCTCCGTCGTGGATCACGTCGGGGTCACCATTTGTCGGAGAACAACGGGAGACAAGCACATCCGATGATGATCAACAAGTCTCAGTTTATTCAGAATTATCTTATGACTTATATAACAGAGTTAATTAGCTCATACATATTGCAAAAGCCAAGCTCCTTATAGGTGGCTACAGTAGAAGGCATTGTTATCTATTAAATGGATACAGTAGAAGGCTATGCATCTTTTCCCAAGACACTAGTAGCAAGTCATGTACCTTTCCCAGGACACTAGTAGCGAGTCATGTACCTTTCCCAAGACACTAGTAGCAAGTCATGTACTTTTCTCAAGACACTGGTATCTACATTATTTTCTAGTTTCTAAACCAAGGTCCTGCATTCCGTGTCTAGCTACATTTAAGCAGGTCTTGTGATCTTGTTGTCATGCCCCTTGTCACGGAGCCAGTATTCAATAATATCTTCCACATTTCCCCCGTCTTCTTTTAATAAAAACAAATTATTTTGTGTTTTATGGACCATGCGTGTAACTATATTCTGTAGATAGGCTACAAAACAGGGTAAAAACAATATAATCAACAAAACCATCAATCCTATACCTATTGCATACATAATCATGGTCTTAAGCCAGGGACCAATACCGAGAGATGATAGCCAGGTATCAAGCGGGTTAGTTACAACAGTAATATCCTTAGTGTGATTCTTAAGCCATTGCAATTGCTTGTGAATTGATTCTGAATTAGAGGAGAGATTAAAACAACACATGCCCTCAAAATCTTTACAACCATGCCCATGAGCCAATAATAAAAAATCAATAGCAGCTCTATTTTCAAGTATCTGATGTCTGAGATTTTCCATGTCCTGTGCTAGTTCACTCAATACCTGTGTTGTTACGTTTGATTGCTTAACCATCCAGCATGCTAGTGTATTTATAGTACGAAGCGCATGAGCAGCACCTACCCCTGGAACAATTGACGCAAAAAAGTTAGCCGTGGGTCCCCAGAGTTCTACTTGATCACTACAGTCGGGTGTGAGGGTTGCTACAGCTCGCTTATCACGATGTGTCTTATTAAAAAGGAATTGTGATATTACAGTAACATTTGGTGCGAAAAGAGTCAATTTTCCCAGATAACATGGACCACCACGAGCATGCCTAGGTATTCCTTGCCATGCTCGATCACCGCAAATCAAATAGGTGTTGCCAGGCAATGCCTTTGCACTGTCATTAGCCCAAATCTTTGTGTCATTTTTCCCCCCAACCATAGGTTCTATAATCGCCACACATATATGTTTCGTTCCAAAAGGGATAGCTCCTGGGTGTAAGCCATAATGCAGGATCATTGACATTTTGCTTATAATCACCCAGTTCAACACATCCTGATTCATTTGCTGAACTATTCAACATTCTGCTACCTAAAAAGCCCGATTTCTTGAGGATCCCAGGGTAATGTTTTGTTTAATGCAGCTAATAATTTGGCTGTCCATTTACTGCTGTCATCTAACCTATTGCATGTGGCAGTGGATAGCTTTGAAAAATCAGTTGTATTATATCCGGGTATTCCAACCAAACATGTACGAAAAGGATCAGTAGCAGAAGCCAATGCTAAGCAAAAGGAAGTAGTATGCGTTTTGTTAGCCCATGTTACCCATAAGTTTGGTGGAGAATTGAGATACATAGCAAAAACGGTATTATACACAAATAAGATGCAGTAGATCCAGGACCACACGATCGCAGTAATATTGGATCAGCTCTTCTTCAATCACCGTGCCTTTCTGTTGACTCCGTGGAACTTTGGGGATCAAGTACAGGTCTTGCCCATCTTGCAGGTATCCAAAGAGGTCCTGTAGGGGCAGAAACACAAAGATAGCCCCTCCCCCAAAATAAGACCTTTGCAGGTGTTTGCCGTACTCCTGTCTTAGGGTCCTTATTCCGTACCCATATGGTACTAGTATCTTGACATTCAGATGAAGAGCTAGTATGTACAACTACGGGTGGATACTTTGCATCTCCAAAAACACACAAATGGTTAATTACGAATAAGGTTTTCAACAATCTTGAATGCGGATCAGCGATCTCTGCATGATGTGCCAAATGCTGTTTTAGGGTACCATGTGCCCGTTCCACTATAGCTTGTCCTGTGGGGGAGTGAGGAATTCCCGTGACATGTCTTACTCCCCATGTCTTCAAAAATCTATCCATCCTGTGGCTAGTATAAGCGGGACCATTGTCCGTCTTTAACTGCTTTGGGACTCCCATGACAGCAAAACAACTAAGCACATGTCTTTCGACATGCAATACTTTCTCTCCAGCTTGTGCCGTTGCCCAAATAAATTTACTATATGTATCAATAGATACATGCACATATTTTAAACGTCCAAAAGAAGAGACATGAGTAACATCCATCTGCCAAAGGTCATTTGAGACAAGCCCTCTGGGATTAACTCCCACTCCTAATCCGCAACCTCCATTATGGTTACTACAGATTGGGCAAGCTCCAACAATACTACACGCCTCCGCCATGGAGATCCCAAATTCGACATGCAGGCCTTTGGCATTTTGGTGGAAAACCGAATGGGCCTCTCTGGCTAAAACAGTTTTTGCAATGGGAACAGCAGTGAAAACAGAGACCAGCCTATCCGCCCTATCATTACCCTCTCCAAGTCCAATATTCCATTTGTGACTTCGTATGTGGATTATAGAATAGGGATTTTTCTCTAAGCTTCACTGCCTTTCTGAGTTGGATAAAAAGCTCATGTAACCTCTTATTTTGGACGTCTTTGATAAATGCATCCTCGATTTGCTCAACAATGCCCGTTACATAAAGTGAATCAGTTACAATATTTAGAGGCCCCATCAAGTTCATCATGGCCCATACGACGGCAGTCAGTTCCATGGTCTGTAAAGTATCCTCCTGTCTTGCGTGTAACAATTCCTGTTTCCATGAACCGTTGTCTTGCCATGTAACGGCAGCCCGTTGCGATTTACGTCCTGCATCAGTATATGCTGTTACCGCGTCTTTTATAGGGTTCTTTTCTCTTTTCGGGCATGTCATCCAGTTCCATTGCCCGATCCATCGTAATAATGGGGACTCAAAGCTATTAGTCTCAATCACACAACCAGCACCAAGCAACGCCTCTTGCAAATGTTCACTATTCTGTAGATACCATTGTAAAGAGTCTTTTCTTTGCATGGGTAAATATATTGTGGAAGGCTGGCAGCCTTGAACTTGTAAAATTCTTTCCCGTCCTCGTTTTATCAAATCCGCCAAAATTTCCACTTGTTGTACCAAGGTTTTAGCCTGCTGTAAAGCAGGGGATACCCATTCAAGAATACCCAATTCCCCGGTTTTCTTTAATTGCATGAGAGCTCCAATCAGGTACCGATGCCCTAACCACACAGCAAGATCAATCGGAACAGTAGCATCGAGTCGATGTACATGTCCTGTAATAGCGCGTTCTACAATTTGCTGTATGAGAGTTTTCTGATAAGGGGTAACTCTAAGTTCTTTCGTAGGGTCCGTACCTAGCAATTCATTTGGTATACCCACTATGGGCCGTAGCCACTGCAAGTCTCCTAAAAATCTTTGTGCATCATTAAGAGTCCGTAGTCGCGACTGCAACTGTAATTTCTGAGGGGACACAGTTTTGTCAGTAAGCACCCATCCTAAATATTTCCATGGTGACGACTGTTGAACCTTATCTGAAGAAATTACCAGATTAGAACATTGTAACACTCGTTGGATGTGTTCAATCTGCTTGTCAGAAAAGGGGCGCAGCTTGAGCTATATCAGATTGAGATATATCAATCATGTAGATTGAGATATATCATCCATGTAATGATAAATTATAACATGTTTCCATTGTTCTCGTAAGGGCTGTAGTGCAGCAGCTACATATAATTGACACAAGGTGGGGCTATTACGCATACCCTGTGGTAATACTGTCCATTCAAATCGTTGATCTGGGCCCTCTCTGTTAAGGGAGGGTAAGGTAAAAGCAAACCGGTTTTGATCCTGAGGATGTAAATCAATTGTAAAAAAGCAATCCTTTAAATCAATAATTAGCAGAGACCAACACTCTGGAATCATGGCTGGATTAGGTAGCCCTGGCTGTAAAGCACCCGTCGGTTCCATCTGATTATTAATCTCTCTCAGATCATGTAACAATCGATATTTACCTGACTTCTTTTTTATGACAAATATTGGAGAATTCCATGGACTAGTGGACAAACGTAAATGACCTTGTTGAAATTGCTCTTTGACCAATTGATGAGCATGAAACAGACTTTCCCGTTTTAATGGCCATTGCTTAACCCATACCGGTGTGTTGGTAGTTCAGGTAATGGGAATTGGGAAAGTCCAAGCAATGGCTAATAGGCCAAAGGGTGCTCATTCGTAAGTACAACCGCCAACTGTGAGAGTATATCCCTTCCAATTAGACACTGGTGGTAGTTGGTGGTAGTTGTACCACAGAAAACACAGCAGAAACTTGACGACCCTCCAGTTTTACTTTTAACGTAGGTGTTCTCTGAGCAAATGTCATACCCCCAACTCCAGAAACCGTAGTACCTGATGGAAACAGGGGCCATCCTTGGGGCCACTGTGATGGAGTAATTATACTAGAATCTGCCCCAGTGTCCAAAAGGGCCATAAGGATCAGTTCTTGATTGTCATAACCAATCTCAACCTTGTGTCTAGGTCGATCATTTAATGTCAAGGTTAAAAGAGTCAGTCCCCCTGAAGAGCCGAATCCTTCATCACCTCGATCCTTATCAGTTAACGACGGCATTCCCTTTGTAAGTTGTTCCAATGGGATCAACTGAGCGATACGTTGTCCATTGGTTATCCGTATGGGAGGAAAAGGGGTATATAACATTATCATTATTTCTCCGGTGTAGTCAGCGTCAATAACGCCAGGTAAAACAAAGAGTCCCAGCATTGATGCCGATGACCTGCCGAGTAATAATGCCCCCACAAACTTATTTTGAATCACCACAGGACCATACACTCCAGTGGGAATTCGATGTGGCTGAGTATTTAGGAGACTAATGTCTACAGCGGATGCCAGGTCAAGTCCGAGACTCCCTCTTGTTGCTAGTCGGAGGCGGGAGACGCTACCTGCTGTGCAGCAGCTACTTGTGTCTGCACGCGGCTGCTCCGATTTGCGCTCCCAACGGAGTTTCCCGAACGGCGATGACAGGCTCCCGTTTTATGATTATCCGAACGACACTTGACACACCACACACCGGAGGCAGTACACTCTTTGCGAACGAACGTGGCCCAGAAGGCCACACCGAAAGCACCTTGCTCGGCCAGTCCCCGGGGACGTCTTCTGTCGAGTAACGACCGACGCTTGGAGGGGTGCAAGAGCTGCTAACACTTGAGTCTGAGATGCCTTAGCTTGTTCTTGTAACCCAACCCCCAACTGCTTTATAGCCTCTACTACTAAAGCTTGAGGTCCAGTGGGCACCTGAGCCATCCTTTCTAATGCTTCCTCTATTGTCCAATTGGCACCAAGAGTGCTCAAAATATTACGAGTAGTAGTATGACAATTTTGTAAGGCACACTGTTTTAACAAGGTTCCTCGCATATGTTCAGGAACCCCAGCTCTCTCTGTAGCTGCAGCAGCCTTGTCTATGAATGCCCCAAACGTTTCGTCCCTGCCTTGTCTTATACCCATATAAACTGGAACGCCCCCCGGTTCTTTCACTCGATCAATAGCTCTCCTTACTAGTTGCATTGCCTCTCTCAACTTATCTGGACCTATCATTGCTTGTGCTTCAGTGCGTAAAAACGGTCCAAGTCCCATAAGTTCCTCTACAGTCACTCCCTGCAACGGATCCCCAGGCTGTCTCTGAATTGCAACGGATTCATGCACTAAACTCTGCCAATGGGCATTAAACAACAATTGCTGATGCTGGGTAAATATCAATCGAATTATCCCTCGGCAGTCAGCAGGTAATAAAATTTGTGTACTCCAGATATAATCTAACATTTGTTTCGCTGGCTCGCTATGGACTCCAAATTGACTGACCGTGGCGCGCAATTGGGACAATAATTTCCAATCCAAGGCTGAAACTGTCACTTGAACACCGCCTCCCGGAATTGCTGGAATGTGACAGGACAGGCTAGCTGTGCAGCCACTTGCAATACCTCTCCATCCCCCCGCTCCAGCCCTTCCTGAGCTAGCGCAGCCCAAGCTTCTCTACGTTCCTTTGCCATAGCCTCAGCCAGGTCCGCTTCCGCCCCTGGAGTTGGCTCCGACAGAAACGGATTAGTAGGGCTGCTTGATATGTCCTTGGGAGCAAACTCGCTCTCGGGGGCTGAGGGTACAGAAGGAGGAGGTTTAAATCCATCAGTAGAAGGAGGAGGCGATGGAGGCAAGTATACGGTAGACACACTTGGGGGTAAGGGGGCATCTCGCGGCCAGTCAATCCCGTACGTCTTATTCTTTTCATGAGCAGCAGATGCCTGTTCAGCCGCCCTCTGTTCTGCCTGATATCGTAATAACTCGTTATGTACAGCCCTCCATGGTTTTCCAAATTTCTTGGCTGACTTATCCCCATCAATTGCAGCCTCCCATAACCTATCACCCAATTTACGCCACTCAGATAATTCGTGAACAGTATGCGGGTTCTGAAAACAGCCCTGGGAGTGCCCATAAGCTAACAACCCAGGAAGATCCTTTTGTAAATCGATCTCCCTAATTTGTCTCTTTTGTAAGAGACATGTACATAAATCATATGCTGCTTGCCTCTGCATACCTGAATATCGTCAGCGCGCGCTGTTGCAGCTCTCCAAGGTCTCGGCAGCACGTTTCAGCCGGGTACGCCGATGCGAACGCCCGGGGCTCGACACAGTTTTCTTCGCTGTGTTTTAGCCGTCCTCGCTGCAAAGGACCTGACCACTCGTTGCTCCGTCGTGGATCACGTCGGGGTCACCATTTGTCGGAGAACAACGGGAGACAAGCACATCCGATGATGATCAACAAGTCTCAGTTTATTCAGAATTATCTTATGACTTATATAACAGAGTTAATAAGCTCATACATATTGCAAAAGCCAAGCTCCTTATAGGTGGCTACAGTAGAAGGCATTGTTATCTATTAAATGGATACAGTAGAAGGCTATGCATCTTTTCCCAAGACACTAGTAGCAAGTCATGTACCTTTCCCAGGACACTAGTAGCGAGTCATGTACCTTTCCCAAGACACTAGTAGCAAGTCATGTACTTTTCTCAAGACACTGGTATCTACATTATTTTCTAGTTTCTAAACCAAGGTCCTGCATTCCGTGTCTAGCTACATTTAAGCAGGTCTTGTGATCTTGTTGTCATGCCCCTTGTCACGGAGCCAGTATTCAATAATATCTTCCACATTTCCCCCGTCTTCTTTTAATAAAAACAAATTATTTTGTGTTTTATGGACCATGCGTGTAACTATATTCTGTAGATAGGCTACAAAACAGGGTAAAAACAATATAATCAACAAAACCATCAATCCTATACCTATTGCATACATAATCATGGTCTTAAGCCAGGGACCAATACCGAGAGATGATAGCCAGGTATCAAGCGGGTTAGTTACAACAGTAATATCCTTAGTGTGATTCTTAAGCCATTGCAATTGCTTGTGAATTGATTCTGAATTAGAGGAGAGATTAAAACAACACATGCCCTCAAAATCTTTACAACCATGCCCATGAGCCAATAATAAAAAATCAATAGCAGCTCTATTTTCAAGTATCTGATGTCTGAGATTTTCCATGTCCTGTGCTAGTTCACTCAATACCTGTGTTGTTACGTTTGATTGCTTAACCATCCAGCATGCTAGTGTATTTATAGTACGAAGCGCATGAGCAGCACCTACCCCTGGAACAATTGACGCAAAAAAGTTAGCCGTGGGTCCCCAGAGTTCTACTTGATCACTACAGTCGGGTGTGAGGGTTGCTACAGCTCGCTTATCACGATGTGTCTTATTAAAAAGGAATTGTGATATTACAGTAACATTTGGTGCGAAAAGAGTCAATTTTCCCAGATAACATGGACCACCACGAGCATGCCTAGGTATTCCTTGCCATGCTCGATCACCGCAAATCAAATAGGTGTTGCCAGGCAATGCCTTTGCACTGTCATTAGCCCAAATCTTTGTGTCATTTTTCCCCCCAACCATAGGTTCTATAATCGCCACACATATATGTTTCGTTCCAAAAGGGATAGCTCCTGGGTGTAAGCCATAATGCAGGATCATTGACATTTTGCTTATAATCACCCAGTTCAACACATCCTGATTCATTTGCTGAACTATTCAACATTCTGCTACCTAAAAAGCCCGATTTCTTGAGGATCCCAGGGTAATGTTTTGTTTAATGCAGCTAATAATTTGGCTGTCCATTTACTGCTGTCATCTAACCTATTGCATGTGGCAGTGGATAGCTTTGAAAAATCAGTTGTATTATATCCGGGTATTCCAACCAAACATGTACGAAAAGGATCAGTAGCAGAAGCCAATGCTAAGCAAAAGGAAGTAGTATGCGTTTTGTTAGCCCATGTTACCCATAAGTTTGGTGGAGAATTGAGATACATAGCAAAAACGGTATTATACACAAATAAGATGCAGTAGATCCAGGACCACACGATCGCAGTAATATTGGATCAGCTCTTCTTCAATCACCGTGCCTTTCTGTTGACTCCGTGGAACTTTGGGGATCAAGTACAGGTCTTGCCCATCTTGCAGGTATCCAAAGAGGTCCTGTAGGGGCAGAAACACAAAGATAGCCCCTCCCCCAAAATAAGACCTTTGCAGGTGTTTGCCGTACTCCTGTCTTAGGGTCCTTATTCCGTACCCATATGGTACTAGTATCTTGACATTCAGATGAAGAGCTAGTATGTACAACTACGGGTGGATACTTTGCATCTCCAAAAACACACAAATGGTTAATTACGAATAAGGTTTTCAACAATCTTGAATGCGGATCAGCGATCTCTGCATGATGTGCCAAATGCTGTTTTAGGGTACCATGTGCCCGTTCCACTATAGCTTGTCCTGTGGGGGAGTGAGGAATTCCCGTGACATGTCTTACTCCCCATGTCTTCAAAAATCTATCCATCCTGTGGCTAGTATAAGCGGGACCATTGTCCGTCTTTAACTGCTTTGGGACTCCCATGACAGCAAAACAACTAAGCACATGTCTTTTGACATGCAATACTTTCTCTCCAGCTTGTGCCGTTGCCCAAATAAATTTACTATATGTATCAATAGATACATGCACATATTTTAAACGTCCAAAAGAAGAGACATGAGTAACATCCATCTGCCAAAGGTCATTTGAGACAAGCCCTCTGGGATTAACTCCCACTCCTAATCCGCAACCTCCATTATGGTTACTACAGATTGGGCAAGCTCCAACAATACTACACGCCTCCGCCATGGAGATCCCAAATTCGACATGCAGGCCTTTGGCATTTTGGTGGAAAACCGAATGGGCCTCTCTGGCTAAAACAGTTTTTGCAATGGGAACAGCAGTGAAAACAGAGACCAGCCTATCCGCCCTATCATTACCCTCTCCAAGTCCAATATTCCATTTGTGACTTCGTATGTGGATTATAGAATAGGGATTTTTCTCTAAGCTTCACTGCCTTTCTGAGTTGGATAAAAAGCTCATGTAACCTCTTATTTTGGACGTCTTTGATAAATGCATCCTCGATTTGCTCAACAATGCCCGTTACATAAAGTGAATCAGTTACAATATTTAGAGGCCCCATCAAGTTCATCATGGCCCATACGACGGCAGTCAGTTCCATGGTCTGTAAAGTATCCTCCTGTCTTGCGTGTAACAATTCCTGTTTCCATGAACCGTTGTCTTGCCATGTAACGGCAGCCCGTTGCGATTTACGTCCTGCATCAGTATATGCTGTTACCGCGTCTTTTATAGGGTTCTTTTCTCTTTTCGGGCATGTCATCCAGTTCCATTGCCCGATCCATCGTAATAATGGGGACTCAAAGCTATTAGTCTCAATCACACAACCAGCACCAAGCAACGCCTCTTGCAAATGTTCACTATTCTGTAGATACCATTGTAAAGAGTCTTTTCTTTGCATGGGTAAATATATTGTGGAAGGCTGGCAGCCTTGAACTTGTAAAATTCTTTCCCGTCCTCGTTTTATCAAATCCGCCAAAATTTCCACTTGTTGTACCAAGGTTTTAGCCTGCTGTAAAGCAGGGGATACCCATTCAAGAATACCCAATTCCCCGGTTTTCTTTAATTGCATGAGAGCTCCAATCAGGTACCGATGCCCTAACCACACAGCAAGATCAATCGGAACAGTAGCATCGAGTCGATGTACATGTCCTGTAATAGCGCGTTCTACAATTTGCTGTATGAGAGTTTTCTGATAAGGGGTAACTCTAAGTTCTTTCGTAGGGTCCGTACCTAGCAATTCATTTGGTATACCCACTATGGGCCGTAGCCACTGCAAGTCTCCTAAAAATCTTTGTGCATCATTAAGAGTCCGTAGTCGCGACTGCAACTGTAATTTCTGAGGGGACACAGTTTTGTCAGTAAGCACCCATCCTAAATATTTCCATGGTGACGACTGTTGAACCTTATCTGAAGAAATTACCAGATTAGAACATTGTAACACTCGTTGGATGTGTTCAATCTGCTTGTCAGAAAAGGGGCGCAGCTTGAGCTATATCAGATTGAGATATATCAATCATGTAGATTGAGATATATCATCCATGTAATGATAAATTATAACATGTTTCCATTGTTCTCGTAAGGGCTGTAGTGCAGCAGCTACATATAATTGACACAAGGTGGGGCTATTACGCATACCCTGTGGTAATACTGTCCATTCAAATCGTTGATCTGGGCCCTCTCTGTTAAGGGAGGGTAAGGTAAAAGCAAACCGGTTTTGATCCTGAGGATGTAAATCAATTGTAAAAAAGCAATCCTTTAAATCAATAATTAGCAGAGACCAACACTCTGGAATCATGGCTGGATTAGGTAGCCCTGGCTGTAAAGCACCCGTCGGTTCCATCTGATTATTAATCTCTCTCAGATCATGTAACAATCGATATTTACCTGACTTCTTTTTTATGACAAATATTGGAGAATTCCATGGACTAGTGGACAAACGTAAATGACCTTGTTGAAATTGCTCTTTGACCAATTGATGAGCATGAAACAGACTTTCCCGTTTTAATGGCCATTGCTTAACCCATACCGGTGTGTTGGTAGTTCAGGTAATGGGAATTGGGAAAGTCCAAGCAATGGCTAATAGGCCAAAGGGTGCTCATTCGTAAGTACAACCGCCAACTGTGAGAGTATATCCCTTCCAATTAGACACTGGTGGTAGTTGGTGGTAGTTGTACCACAGAAAACACAGCAGAAACTTGACGACCCTCCAGTTTTACTTTTAACGTAGGTGTTCTCTGAGCAAATGTCATACCCCCAACTCCAGAAACCGTAGTACCTGATGGAAACAGGGGCCATCCTTGGGGCCACTGTGATGGAGTAATTATACTAGAATCTGCCCCAGTGTCCAAAAGGGCCATAAGGATCAGTTCTTGATTGTCATAACCAATCTCAACCTTGTGTCTAGGTCGATCATTTAATGTCAAGGTTAAAAGAGTCAGTCCCCCTGAAGAGCCGAATCCTTCATCACCTCGATCCTTATCAGTTAACGACGGCGTTCCCTTTGTAAGTTGTTCCAATGGGATCAACTGAGCGATACGTTGTCCATTGGTTATCCGTATGGGAGGAAAAGGGGTATATAACATTATCATTATTTCTCCGGTGTAGTCAGCGTCAATAACGCCAGGTAAAACAAAGAGTCCCAGCATTGATGCCGATGACCTGCCGAGTAATAATGCCCCCACAAACTTATTTTGAATCACCACAGGACCATACACTCCAGTGGGAATTCGATGTGGCTGAGTATTTAGGAGACTAATGTCTACAGCGGATGCCAGGTCAAGTCCGAGACTCCCTCTTGTTGCTAGTCGGAGGCGGGAGACGCTACCTGCTGTGCAGCAGCTACTTGTGTCTGCACGCGGCTGCTCCGATTTGCGCTCCCAACGGAGTTTCCCGAACGGCGATGACAGGCTCCCGTTTTATGATTATCCGAACGACACTTGACACACCACACACCGGAGGCAGTACACTCTTTGCGAACGAACGTGGCCCAGAAGGCCACACCGAAAGCACCTTGCTCGGCCAGTCCCCGGGGACGTCTTCTGTCGAGTAACGACCGACGCTTGGAGGGGTGCAAGAGCTGCTAACACTTGAGTCTGAGATGCCTTAGCTTGTTCTTGTAACCCAACCCCCAACTGCTTTATAGCCTCTACTACTAAAGCTTGAGGTCCAGTGGGCACCTGAGCCATCCTTTCTAATGCTTCCTCTATTGTCCAATTGGCACCAAGAGTGCTCAAAATATTACGAGTAGTAGTATTACAATTTTGTAAGGCACACTGTTTTAACAAGGTTCCTCGCATATGTTCAGGAACCCCAGCTCTCTCTGTAGCTGCAGCAGCCTTGTCTATGAATGCCCCAAACGTTTCGTCCCTGCCTTGTCTTATACCCATATAAACTGGAACGCCCCCCGGTTCTTTCACTCGATCAATAGCTCTCCTTACTAGTTGCATTGCCTCTCTCAACTTATCTGGACCTATCATTGCTTGTGCTTCAGTGCGTAAAAACGGTCCAAGTCCCATAAGTTCCTCTACAGTCACTCCCTGCAACGGATCCCCAGGCTGTCTCTGAATTGCAACGGATTCATGCACTAAACTCTGCCAATGGGCATTAAACAACAATTGCTGATGCTGGGTAAATATCAATCGAATTATCCCTCGGCAGTCAGCAGGTAATAAAATTTGTGTACTCCAGATATAATCTAACATTTGTTTCGCTGGCTCGCTATGGACTCCAAATTGACTGACCGTGGCGCGCAATTGGGACAATAATTTCCAATCCAAGGCTGAAACTGTCGCTTGCACACCGCCTCCCGGAATTGCTGGAATGTGACAGGACAGGCTAGCTGTGCAGCCACTTGCAATACCTCTCCATCCCCCCGCTCCAGCCCTTCCCGAGCTAGCGCAGCCCAAGCTTCTCTACGTTCCTTTGCCATAGCCTCAGCCAGGTCCGCTTCCGCCCCTGGAGTTGGCTCCGACAGAAACGGATTAGTAGGGCTGCTTGATATGTCCTTGGGAGCAAACTCGCTCTCGGGGGCTGAGGGTACAGAAGGAGGAGGTTTAAATCCATCAGTAGAAGGAGGAGGCGATGGAGGCAAGTATACGGTAGACACACTTGGGGGTAAGGGGGCATCTCGCGGCCAGTCAATCCCGTACGTCTTATTCTTTTCATGAGCAGCAGATGCCTGTTCAGCCGCCCTCTGTTCTGCCTGATATCGTAATAACTCGTTATGTACAGCCCTCCATGGTTTTCCAAATTTCTTGGCTGACTTATCCCCATCAATTGCAGCCTCCCATAACCTATCACCCAATTTACGCCACTCAGATAATTCGTGAACAGTATGCGGGTTCTGAAAACAGCCCTGGGAGTGCCCATAAGCTAACAACCCAGGAAGATCCTTTTGTAAATCGATCTCCCTAATTTGTCTCTTTTGTAAGAGACATGTACATAAATCATATGCTGCTTGCCTCTGCATACCTGAATATCGTCAGCGCGCGCTGTTGCAGCTCTCCAAGGTCTCGGCAGCACGTTTCAGCCGGGTACGCCGATGCGAACGCCCGGGGCTCGACACAGTTTTCTTCGCTGTGTTTTAGCCGTCCTCGCTGCAAAGGACCTGACCACTCGTTGCTCCGTCGTGGATCACGTCGGGGTCACCATTTGTCGGAGAACAACGGGAGACAAGCACATCCGATGATGATCAACAAGTCTCAGTTTATTCAGAATTATCTTATGACTTATATAACAGAGTTAATTAGCTCATACATATTGCAAAAGCCAAGCTCCTTATAGGTGGCTACAGTAGAAGGCATTGTTATCTATTAAATGGATACAGTAGAAGGCTATGCATCTTTTCCCAAGACACTAGTAGCAAGTCATGTACCTTTCCCAGGACACTAGTAGCGAGTCATGTACCTTTCCCAAGACACTAGTAGCAAGTCATGTACTTTTCTCAAGACACTGGTATCTACATTATTTTCTAGTTTCTAAACCAAGGTCCTGCATTCCGTGTCTAGCTACATTTAAGCAGGTCTTGTGATCTTGTTGTCATGCCCCTTGTCACGGAGCCAGTATTCAATAATATCTTCCACATTTCCCCCGTCTTCTTTTAATAAAAACAAATTATTTTGTGTTTTATGGACCATGCGTGTAACTATATTCTGTAGATAGGCTACAAAACAGGGTAAAAACAATATAATCAACAAAACCATCAATCCTATACCTATTGCATACATAATCATGGTCTTAAGCCAGGGACCAATACCGAGAGATGATAGCCAGGTATCAAGCGGGTTAGTTACAACAGTAATATCCTTAGTGTGATTCTTAAGCCATTGCAATTGCTTGTGAATTGATTCTGAATTAGAGGAGAGATTAAAACAACACATGCCCTCAAAATCTTTACAACCATGCCCATGAGCCAATAATAAAAAATCAATAGCAGCTCTATTTTCAAGTATCTGATGTCTGAGATTTTCCATGTCCTGTGCTAGTTCACTCAATATCTGTGTTGTTACGTTTGATTGCTTAACCATCCAGCATGCTAGTGTATTTATAGTACGAAGCGCATGAGCAGCACCTACCCCTGGAACAATTGACGCAAAAAAGTTAGCCGTGGGTCCCCAGAGTTCTACTTGATCACTACAGTCGGGTGTGAGGGTTGCTACAGCTCGCTTATCACGATGTGTCTTATTAAAAAGGAATTGTGATATTACAGTAACATTTGGTGCGAAAAGAGTCAATTTTCCCAGATAACATGGACCACCACGAGCATGCCTAGGTATTCCTTGCCATGCTCGATCACCGCAAATCAAATAGGTGTTGCCAGGCAATGCCTTTGCACTGTCATTAGCCCAAATCTTTGTGTCATTTTTCCCCCCAACCATAGGTTCTATAATCGCCACACATATATGTTTCGTTCCAAAAGGGATAGCTCCTGGGTGTAAGCCATAATGCAGGATCATTGACATTTTGCTTATAATCACCCAGTTCAACACATCCTGATTCATTTGCTGAACTATTCAACATTCTGCTACCTAAAAAGCCCGATTTCTTGAGGATCCCAGGGTAATGTTTTGTTTAATGCAGCTAATAATTTGGCTGTCCATTTACTGCTGTCATCTAACCTATTGCATGTGGCAGTGGATAGCTTTGAAAAATCAGTTGTATTATATCCGGGTATTCCAACCAAACATGTACGAAAAGGATCAGTAGCAGAAGCCAATGCTAAGCAAAAGGAAGTAGTATGTGTTTTGTTAGCCCATGTTACCCATAAGTTTGGTGGAGAATTGAGATACATAGCAAAAACGGTATTATACACAAATAAGATGCAGTAGATCCAGGACCACACGATCGCAGTAATATTGGATCAGCTCTTCTTCAATCACCGTGCCTTTCTGTTGACTCCGTGGAACTTTGGGGATCAAGTACAGGTCTTGCCCATCTTGCAGGTATCCAAAGAGGTCCTGTAGGGGCAGAAACACAAAGATAGCCCCTCCCCCAAAATAAGACCTTTGCAGGTGTTTGCCGTACTCCTGTCTTAGGGTCCTTATTCCGTACCCATATGGTACTAGTATCTTGACATTCAGATGAAGAGCTAGTATGTACAACTACGGGTGGATACTTTGCATCTCCAAAAACACACAAATGGTTAATTACGAATAAGGTTTTCAACAATCTTGAATGCGGATCAGCGATCTCTGCATGATGTGCCAAATGCTGTTTTAGGGTACCATGTGCCCGTTCCACTATAGCTTGTCCTGTGGGGGAGTGAGGAATTCCCGTGACATGTCTTACTCCCCATGTCTTCAAAAATCTATCCATCCTGTGGCTAGTATAAGCGGGACCATTGTCCGTCTTTAACTGCTTTGGGACTCCCATGACAGCAAAACAACTAAGCACATGTCTTTCGACATGCAATACTTTCTCTCCAGCTTGTGCCGTTGCCCAAATAAATTTACTATATGTATCAATAGATACATGCACATATTTTAAACGTCCAAAAGAAGAGACATGAGTAACATCCATCTGCCAAAGGTCATTTGAGACAAGCCCTCTGGGATTAACTCCCACTCCTAATCCGCAACCTCCATTATGGTTACTACAGATTGGGCAAGCTCCAACAATACTACACGCCTCCGCCATGGAGATCCCAAATTCGACATGCAGGCCTTTGGCATTTTGGTGGAAAACCGAATGGGCCTCTCTGGCTAAAACAGTTTTTGCAATGGGAACAGCAGTGAAAACAGAGACCAGCCTATCCGCCCTATCATTACCCTCTCCAAGTCCAATATTCCATTTGTGACTTCGTATGTGGATTATAGAATAGGGATTTTTCTCTAAGCTTCACTGCCTTTCTGAGTTGGATAAAAAGCTCATGTAACCTCTTATTTTGGATGTCTTTGATAAATGCATCCTCGATTTGCTCAACAATGCCCGTTACATAAAGTGAATCAGTTACAATATTTAGAGGCCCCATCAAGTTCATCATGGCCCATACGACGGCAGTCAGTTCCATGGTCTGTAAAGTATCCTCCTGTCTTGCGTGTAACAATTCCTGTTTCCATGAACCGTTGTCTTGCCATGTAACGGCAGCCCGTTGCGATTTACGTCCTGCATCAGTATATGCTGTTACCGCGTCTTTTATAGGGTTCTTTTCTCTTTTCGGGCATGTCATCCAGTTCCATTGCCCGATCCATCGTAATAATGGGGACTCAAAGCTATTAGTCTCAATCACACAACCAGCACCAAGCAACGCCTCTTGCAAATGTTCACTATTCTGTAGATACCATTGTAAAGAGTCTTTTCTTTGCATGGGTAAATATATTGTGGAAGGCTGGCAGCCTTGAACTTGTAAAATTCTTTCCCGTCCTCGTTTTATCAAATCCGCCAAAATTTCCACTTGTTGTACCAAGGTTTTAGCCTGCTGTAAAGCAGGGGATACCCATTCAAGAATACCCAATTCCCCGGTTTTCTTTAATTGCATGAGAGCTCCAATCAGGTACCGATGCCCTAACCACACAGCAAGATCAATCGGAACAGTAGCATCGAGTCGATGTACATGTCCTGTAATAGCGCGTTCTACAATTTGCTGTATGAGAGTTTTCTGATAAGGGGTAACTCTAAGTTCTTTCGTAGGGTCCGTACCTAGCAATTCATTTGGTATACCCACTATGGGCCGTAGCCACTGCAAGTCTCCTAAAAATCTTTGTGCATCATTAAGAGTCCGTAGTCGCGACTGTAACTGTAATTTCTGAGGGGACACAGTTTTGTCAGTAAGCACCCATCCTAAATATTTCCATGGTGACGACTGTTGAACCTTATCTGAAGAAATTACCAGATTAGAACATTGTAACACTCGTTGGATGTGTTCAATCTGCTTGTCAGAAAAGGGGCGCAGCTTGAGCTATATCAGATTGAGATATATCAATCATGTAGATTGAGATATATCATCCATGTAATGATAAATTATAACATGTTTCCATTGTTCTCGTAAGGGCTGTAGTGCAGCAGCTACATATAATTGACACAAGGTGGGGCTATTACGCATACCCTGTGGTAATACTGTCCATTCAAATCGTTGATCTGGGCCCTCTCTGTTAAGGGAGGGTAAGGTAAAAGCAAACCGGTTTTGATCCTGAGGATGTAAATCAATTGTAAAAAAGCAATCCTTTAAATCAATAATTAGCAGAGACCAACACTCTGGAATCATGGCTGGATTAGGTAGCCCTGGCTGTAAAGCACCCGTCGGTTCCATCTGATTATTAATCTCTCTCAGATCATGTAACAATCGATATTTACCTGACTTCTTTTTTATGACAAATATTGGAGAATTCCATGGACTAGTGGACAAACGTAAATGACCTTGTTGAAATTGCTCTTTGACCAATTGATGAGCATGAAACAGACTTTCCCGTTTTAATGGCCATTGCTTAACCCATACCGGTGTGTTGGTAGTTCAGGTAATGGGAATTGGGAAAGTCCAAGCAATGGCTAATAGGCCAAAGGGTGCTCATTCGTAAGTACAACCGCCAACTGTGAGAGTATATCCCTTCCAATTAGACACTGGTGGTAGTTGGTGGTAGTTGTACCACAGAAAACACAGCAGAAACTTGACGACCCTCCAGCTTTACTTTTAACGTAGGTGTTCTCTGAGCAAATGTCATACCCCCAACTCCAGAAACCGTAGTACCTGATGGAAACAGGGGCCATCCTTGGGGCCACTGTGATGGAGTAATTATACTAGAATCTGCCCCAGTGTCCAAAAGGGCCATAAGGATCAGTTCTTGATTGTCATAACCAATCTCAACCTTGTGTCTAGGTCGATCATTTAATGTCAAGGTTAAAAGAGTCAGTCCCCCTGAAGAGCCGAATCCTTCATCACCTCGATCCTTATCAGTTAACGACGGCATTCCCTTTGTAAGTTGTTCCAATGGGATCAACTGAGCGATACGTTGTCCATTGGTTATCCGTACGGGAGGAAAAGGGGTATATAACATTATCATTATTTCTCCGGTGTAGTCAGCGTCAATAACGCCAGGTAAAACAAAGAGTCCCAGCATTGATGCCGATGACCTGCCGAGTAATAATGCCCCCACAAACTTATTTTGAATCACCACAGGACCATACACTCCAGTGGGAATTCGATGTGGCTGAGTATTTAGGAGACTAATGTCTACAGCGGATGCCAGGTCAAGTCCGAGACTCCCTCTTGTTGCTAGTCGGAGGCGGGAGACGCTACCTGCTGTGCAGCAGCTACTTGTGTCTGCACGCGGCTGCTCCGATTTGCGCTCCCAACGGAGTTTCCCGAACGGCGATGACAGGCTCCCGTTTTATGATTATCCGAACGACACTTGACACACCACACACCGGAGGCAGTACACTCTTTGCGAACGAACGTGGCCCAGAAGGCCACACCGAAAGCACCTTGCTCGGCCAGTCCCCGGGGACGTCTTCTGTCGAGTAACGACCGACGCTTGGAGGGGTGCAAGAGCTGCTAACACTTGAGTCTGAGATGCCTTAGCTTGTTCTTGTAACCCAACCCCCAACTGCTTTATAGCCTCTACTACTAAAGCTTGAGGTCCAGTGGGCACCTGAGCCATCCTTTCTAATGCTTCCTCTATTGTCCAATTGGCACCAAGAGTGCTCAAAATATTACGAGTAGTAGTATTACAATTTTGTAAGGCACACTGTTTTAACAAGGTTCCTCGCATATGTTCAGGAACCCCAGCTCTCTCTGTAGCTGCAGCAGCCTTGTCTATGAATGCCCCAAACGTTTCGTCCCTGCCTTGTCTTATACCCATATAAACTGGAACGCCCCCCGGTTCTTTCACTCGATCAATAGCTCTCCTTACTAGTTGCATTGCCTCTCTCAACTTATCTGGACCTATCATTGCTTGTGCTTCAGTGCGTAAAAACGGTCCAAGTCCCATAAGTTCCTCTACAGTCACTCCCTGCAACGGATCCCCAGGCTGTCTCTGAATTGCAACGGATTCATGCACTAAACTCTGCCAATGGGCATTAAACAACAATTGCTGATGCTGGGTAAATATCAATCGAATTATCCCTCGGCAGTCAGCAGGTAATAAAATTTGTGTACTCCAGATATAATCTAACATTTGTTTCGCTGGCTCGCTATGGACTCCAAATTGACTGACCGTGGCGCGCAATTGGGACAATAATTTCCAATCCAAGGCTGAAACTGTCGCTTGCACACCGCCTCCCGGAATTGCTGGAATGTGACAGGACAGGCTAGCTGTGCAGCCACTTGCAATACCTCTCCATCCCCCCGCTCCAGCCCTTCCCGAGCTAGCGCAGCCCAAGCTTCTCTACGTTCCTTTGCCATAGCCTCAGCCAGGTCCGCTTCCGCCCCTGGAGTTGGCTCCGACAGAAACGGATTAGTAGGGCTGCTTGATATGTCCTTGGGAGCAAACTCGCTCTCGGGGGCTGAGGGTACAGAAGGAGGAGGTTTAAATCCATCAGTAGAAGGAGGAGGCGATGGAGGCAAGTATACGGTAGACACACTTGGGGGTAAGGGGGCATCTCGCGGCCAGTCAATCCCGTACGTCTTATTCTTTTCATGAGCAGCAGATGCCTGTTCAGCCACCCTCTGTTCTGCCTGATATCGTAATAACTCGTTATGTACAGCCCTCCATGGTTTTCCAAATTTCTTGGCTGACTTATCCCCATCAATTGCAGCCTCCCATAACCTATCACCCAATTTACGCCACTCAGATAATTCGTGAACAGTATGCGGGTTCTGAAAACAGCCCTGGGAGTGCCCATAAGCTAACAACCCAGGAAGATCCTTTTGTAAATCGATCTCCCTAATTTGTCTCTTTTGTAAGAGACATGTACATAAATCATATGCTGCTTGCCTCTGCATACCTGAATATCGTCAGCGCGCGCTGTTGCAGCTCTCCAAGGTCTCGGCAGCACGTTTCAGCCGGGTACGCCGATGCGAACGCCCGGGGCTCGACACAGTTTTCTTCGCTGTGTTTTAGCCGTCCTCGCTGCAAAGGACCTGACCACTCGTTGCTCCGTCGTGGATCACGTCGGGGTCACCATTTGTCGGAGAACAACGGGAGACAAGCACATCCGATGATGATCAACAAGTCTCAGTTTATTCAGAATTATCTTATGACTTATATAACAGAGTTAATTAGCTCATACATATTGCAAAAGCCAAGCTCCTTATAGGTGGCTACAGTAGAAGGCATTGTTATCTATTAAATGGATACAGTAGAAGGCTATGCATCTTTTCCCAAGACACTAGTAGCAAGTCATGTACCTTTCCCAGGACACTAGTAGCGAGTCATGTACCTTTCCCAAGACACTAGTAGCAAGTCATGTACTTTTCTCAAGACACTGGTATCTACATTATTTTCTAGTTTCTAAACCAAGGTCCTGCATTCCGTGTCTAGCTACATTTAAGCAGGTCTTGTGATCTTGTTGTCATGCCCCTTGTCACGGAGCCAGTATTCAATAATATCTTCCACATTTCCCCCGTCTTCTTTTAATAAAAACAAATTATTTTGTGTTTTATGGACCATGCGTGTAACTATATTCTGTAGATAGGCTACAAAACAGGGTAAAAACAATATAATCAACAAAACCATCAATCCTATACCTATTGCATACATAATCATGGTCTTAAGCCAGGGACCAATACCGAGAGATGATAGCCAGGTATCAAGCGGGTTAGTTACAACAGTAATATCCTTAGTGTGATTCTTAAGCCATTGCAATTGCTTGTGAATTGATTCTGAATTAGAGGAGAGATTAAAACAACACATGCCCTCAAAATCTTTACAACCATGCCCATGAGCCAATAATAAAAAATCAATAGCAGCTCTATTTTCAAGTATCTGATGTCTGAGATTTTCCATGTCCTGTGCTAGTTCACTCAATACCTGTGTTGTTACGTTTGATTGCTTAACCATCCAGCATGCTAGTGTATTTATAGTACGAAGCGCATGAGCAGCACCTACCCCTGGAACAATTGACGCAAAAAAGTTAGCCGTGGGTCCCCAGAGTTCTACTTGATCACTACAGTCGGGTGTGAGGGTTGCTACAGCTCGCTTATCACGATGTGTCTTATTAAAAAGGAATTGTGATATTACAGTAACATTTGGTGCGAAAAGAGTCAATTTTCCCAGATAACATGGACCACCACGAGCATGCCTAGGTATTCCTTGCCATGCTCGATCACCGCAAATCAAATAGGTGTTGCCAGGCAATGCCTTTGCACTGTCATTAGCCCAAATCTTTGTGTCATTTTTCCCCCCAACCATAGGTTCTATAATCGCCACACATATATGTTTCGTTCCAAAAGGGATAGCTCCTGGGTGTAAGCCATAATGCAGGATCATTGACATTTTGCTTATAATCACCCAGTTCAACACATCCTGATTCATTTGCTGAACTATTCAACATTCTGCTACCTAAAAAGCCCGATTTCTTGAGGATCCCAGGGTAATGTTTTGTTTAATGCAGCTAATAATTTGGCTGTCCATTTACTGCTGTCATCTAACCTATTGCATGTGGCAGTGGATAGCTTTGAAAAATCAGTTGTATTATATCCGGGTATTCCAACCAAACATGTACGAAAAGGATCAGTAGCAGAAGCCAATGCTAAGCAAAAGGAAGTAGTATGTGTTTTGTTAGCCCATGTTACCCATAAGTTTGGTGGAGAATTGAGATACATAGCAAAAACGGTATTATACACAAATAAGATGCAGTAGATCCAGGACCACACGATCGCAGTAATATTGGATCAGCTCTTCTTCAATCACCGTGCCTTTCTGTTGACTCCGTGGAACTTTGGGGATCAAGTACAGGTCTTGCCCATCTTGCAGGTATCCAAAGAGGTCCTGTAGGGGCAGAAACACAAAGATAGCCCCTCCCCCAAAATAAGACCTTTGCAGGTGTTTGCCGTACTCCTGTCTTAGGGTCCTTATACCGTACCCCTATGGTACTAGTATCTTGACATTCAGATGAAGAGCTAGTATGTACAACTACGGGTGGATACTTTGCATCTCCAAAAACACACAAATGGTTAATTACGAATAAGGTTTTCAACAATCTTGAATGCGGATCAGCGATCTCTGCATGATGTGCCAAATGCTGTTTTAGGGTACCATGTGCCCGTTCCACTATAGCTTGTCCTGTGGGGGAGTGAGGAATTCCCGTGACATGTCTTACTCCCCATGTCTTCAAAAATCTATCCATCCTGTGGCTAGTATAAGCGGGACCATTGTCCGTCTTTAACTGCTTTGGGACTCCCATGACAGCAAAACAACTAAGCACATGTCTTTCGACATGCAATACTTTCTCTCCAGCTTGTGCCGTTGCCCAAATAAATTTACTATATGTATCAATAGATACATGCACATATTTTAAACGTCCAAAAGAAGAGACATGAGTAACATCCATCTGCCAAAGGTCATTTGAGACAAGCCCTCTGGGATTAACTCCCACTCCTAATCCGCAACCTCCATTATGGTTACTACAGATTGGGCAAGCTCCAACAATACTACACGCCTCCGCCATGGAGATCCCAAATTCGACATGCAGGCCTTTGGCATTTTGGTGGAAAACCGAATGGGCCTCTCTGGCTAAAACAGTTTTTGCAATGGGAACAGCAGTGAAAACAGAGACCAGCCTATCCGCCCTATCATTACCCTCTCCAAGTCCAATATTCCATTTGTGACTTCGTATGTGGATTATAGAATAGGGATTTTTCTCTAAGCTTCACTGCCTTTCTGAGTTGGATAAAAAGCTCATGTAACCTCTTATTTTGGATGTCTTTGATAAATGCATCCTCGATTTGCTCAACAATGCCCGTTACATAAAGTGAATCAGTTACAATATTTAGAGGCCCCATCAAGTTCATCATGGCCCATACGACGGCAGTCAGTTCCATGGTCTGTAAAGTATCCTCCTGTCTTGCGTGTAACAATTCCTGTTTCCATGAACCGTTGTCTTGCCATGTAACGGCAGCCCGTTGCGATTTACGTCCTGCATCAGTATATGCTGTTACCGCGTCTTTTATAGGGTTCTTTTCTCTTTTCGGGCATGTCATCCAGTTCCATTGCCCGATCCATCGTAATAATGGGGACTCAAAGCTATTAGTCTCAATCACACAACCAGCACCAAGCAACGCCTCTTGCAAATGTTCACTATTCTGTAGATACCATTGTAAAGAGTCTTTTCTTTGCATGGGTAAATATATTGTGGAAGGCTGGCAGCCTTGAACTTGTAAAATTCTTTCCCGTCCTCGTTTTATCAAATCCGCCAAAATTTCCACTTGTTGTACCAAGGTTTTAGCCTGCTGTAAAGCAGGGGATACCCATTCAAGAATACCCAATTCCCCGGTTTTCTTTAATTGCATGAGAGCTCCAATCAGGTACCGATGCCCTAACCACACAGCAAGATCAATCGGAACAGTAGCATCGAGTCGATGTACATGTCCTGTAATAGCGCGTTCTACAATTTGCTGTATGAGAGTTTTCTGATAAGGGGTAACTCTAAGTTCTTTCGTAGGGTCCGTACCTAGCAATTCATTTGGTATACCCACTATGGGCCGTAGCCACTGCAAGTCTCCTAAAAATCTTTGTGCATCATTAAGAGTCCGTAGTCGCGACTGTAACTGTAATTTCTGAGGGGACACAGTTTTGTCAGTAAGCACCCATCCTAAATATTTCCATGGTGACGACTGTTGAACCTTATCTGAAGAAATTACCAGATTAGAACATTGTAACACTCGTTGGATGTGTTCAATCTGCTTGTCAGAAAAGGGGCGCAGCTTGAGCTATATCAGATTGAGATATATCAATCATGTAGATTGAGATATATCATCCATGTAATGATAAATTATAACATGTTTCCATTGTTCTCGTAAGGGCTGTAGTGCAGCAGCTACATATAATTGACACAAGGTGGGGCTATTACGCATACCCTGTGGTAATACTGTCCATTCAAATCGTTGATCTGGGCCCTCTCTGTTAAGGGAGGGTAAGGTAAAAGCAAACCGGTTTTGATCCTGAGGATGTAAATCAATTGTAAAAAAGCAATCCTTTAAATCAATAATTAGCAGAGACCAACACTCTGGAATCATGGCTGGATTAGGTAGCCCTGGCTGTAAAGCACCCGTCGGTTCCATCTGATTATTAATCTCTCTCAGATCATGTAACAATCGATATTTACCTGACTTCTTTTTTATGACAAATATTGGAGAATTCCATGGACTAGTGGACAAACGTAAATGACCTTGTTGAAATTGCTCTTTGACCAATTGATGAGCATGAAACAGACTTTCCCGTTTTAATGGCCATTGCTTAACCCATACCGGTGTGTTGGTAGTTCAGGTAATGGGAATTGGGAAAGTCCAAGCAATGGCTAATAGGCCAAAGGGTGCTCATTCGTAAGTACAACCGCCAACTGTGAGAGTATATCCCTTCCAATTAGACACTGGTGGTAGTTGGTGGTAGTTGTACCACAGAAAACACAGCAGAAACTTGACGACCCTCCAGCTTTACTTTTAACGTAGGTGTTCTCTGAGCAAATGTCATACCCCCAACTCCAGAAACCGTAGTACCTGATGGAAACAGGGGCCATCCTTGGGGCCACTGTGATGGAGTAATTATACTAGAATCTGCCCCAGTGTCCAAAAGGGCCATAAGGATCAGTTCTTGATTGTCATAACCAATCTCAACCTTGTGTCTAGGTCGATCATTTAATGTCAAGGTTAAAAGAGTCAGTCCCCCTGAAGAGCCGAATCCTTCATCACCTCGATCCTTATCAGTTAACGACGGCATTCCCTTTGTAAGTTGTTCCAATGGGATCAACTGAGCGATACGTTGTCCATTGGTTATCCGTACGGGAGGAAAAGGGGTATATAACATTATCATTATTTCTCCGGTGTAGTCAGCGTCAATAACGCCAGGTAAAACAAAGAGTCCCAGCATTGATGCCGATGACCTGCCGAGTAATAATGCCCCCACAAACTTATTTTGAATCACCACAGGACCATACACTCCAGTGGGAATTCGATGTGGCTGAGTATTTAGGAGACTAATGTCTACAGCGGATGCCAGGTCAAGTCCGAGACTCCCTCTTGTTGCTAGTCGGAGGCGGGAGACGCTACCTGCTGTGCAGCAGCTACTTGTGTCTGCACGCGGCTGCTCCGATTTGCGCTCCCAACGGAGTTTCCCGAACGGCGATGACAGGCTCCCGTTTTATGATTATCCGAACGACACTTGACACACCACACACCGGAGGCAGTACACTCTTTGCGAACGAACGTGGCCCAGAAGGCCACACCGAAAGCACCTTGCTCGGCCAGTCCCCGGGGACGTCTTCTGTCGAGTAACGACCGACGCTTGGAGGGGTGCAAGAGCTGCTAACACTTGAGTCTGAGATGCCTTAGCTTGTTCTTGTAACCCAACCCCCAACTGCTTTATAGCCTCTACTACTAAAGCTTGAGGTCCAGTGGGCACCTGAGCCATCCTTTCTAATGCTTCCTCTATTGTCCAATTGGCACCAAGAGTGCTCAAAATATTACGAGTAGTAGTATTACAATTTTGTAAGGCACACTGTTTTAACAAGGTTCCTCGCATATGTTCAGGAACCCCAGCTCTCTCTGTAGCTGCAGCAGCCTTGTCTATGAATGCCCCAAACGTTTCGTCCCTGCCTTGTCTTATACCCATATAAACTGGAACGCCCCCCGGTTCTTTCACTCGATCAATAGCTCTCCTTACTAGTTGCATTGCCTCTCTCAACTTATCTGGACCTATCATTGCTTGTGCTTCAGTGCGTAAAAACGGTCCAAGTCCCATAAGTTCCTCTACAGTCACTCCCTGCAACGGATCCCCAGGCTGTCTCTGAATTGCAACGGATTCATGCACTAAACTCTGCCAATGGGCATTAAACAACAATTGCTGATGCTGGGTAAATATCAATCGAATTATCCCTCGGCAGTCAGCAGGTAATAAAATTTGTGTACTCCAGATATAATCTAACATTTGTTTCGCTGGCTCGCTATGGACTCCAAATTGACTGACCGTGGCGCGCAATTGGGACAATAATTTCCAATCCAAGGCTGAAACTGTCGCTTGCACACCGCCTCCCGGAATTGCTGGAATGTGACAGGACAGGCTAGCTGTGCAGCCACTTGCAATACCTCTCCATCCCCCCGCTCCAGCCCTTCCCGAGCTAGCGCAGCCCAAGCTTCTCTACGTTCCTTTGCCATAGCCTCAGCCAGGTCCGCTTCCGCCCCTGGAGTTGGCTCCGACAGAAACGGATTAGTAGGGCTGCTTGATATGTCCTTGGGAGCAAACTCGCTCTCGGGGGCTGAGGGTACAGAAGGAGGAGGTTTAAATCCATCAGTAGAAGGAGGAGGCGATGGAGGCAAGTATACGGTAGACACACTTGGGGGTAAGGGGGCATCTCGCGGCCAGTCAATCCCGTACGTCTTATTCTTTTCATGAGCAGCAGATGCCTGTTCAGCCGCCCTCTGTTCTGCCTGATATCGTAATAACTCGTTATGTACAGCCCTCCATGGTTTTCCAAATTTCTTGGCTGACTTATCCCCATCAATTGCAGCCTCCCATAACCTATCACCCAATTTACGCCACTCAGATAATTCGTGAACAGTATGCGGGTTCTGAAAACAGCCCTGGGAGTGCCCATAAGCTAACAACCCAGGAAGATCCTTTTGTAAATCGATCTCCCTAATTTGTCTCTTTTGTAAGAGACATGTACATAAATCATATGCTGCTTGCCTCTGCATACCTGAATATCGTCAGCGCGCGCTGTTGCAGCTCTCCAAGGTCTCGGCAGCACGTTTCAGCCGGGTACGCCGATGCGAACGCCCGGGGCTCGACACAGTTTTCTTCGCTGTGTTTTAGCCGTCCTCGCTGCAAAGGACCTGACCACTCGTTGCTCCGTCGTGGATCACGTCGGGGTCACCATTTGTCGGAGAACAACGGGAGACAAGCACATCCGATGATGATCAACAAGTCTCAGTTTATTCAGAATTATCTTATGACTTATATAACAGAGTTAATTAGCTCATACATATTGCAAAAGCCAAGCTCCTTATAGGTGGCTACAGTAGAAGGCATTGTTATCTATTAAATGGATACAGTAGAAGGCTATGCATCTTTTCCCAAGACACTAGTAGCAAGTCATGTACCTTTCCCAGGACACTAGTAGCGAGTCATGTACCTTTCCCAAGACACTAGTAGCAAGTCATGTACTTTTCTCAAGACACTGGTATCTACATTATTTTCTAGTTTCTAAACCAAGGTCCTGCATTCCGTGTCTAGCTACATTTAAGCAGGTCTTGTGATCTTGTTGTCATGCCCCTTGTCACGGAGCCAGTATTCAATAATATCTTCCACATTTCCCCCGTCTTCTTTTAATAAAAACAAATTATTTTGTGTTTTATGGACCATGCGTGTAACTATATTCTGTAGATAGGCTACAAAACAGGGTAAAAACAATATAATCAACAAAACCATCAATCCTATACCTATTGCATACATAATCATGGTCTTAAGCCAGGGACCAATACCGAGAGATGATAGCCAGGTATCAAGCGGGTTAGTTACAACAGTAATATCCTTAGTGTGATTCTTAAGCCATTGCAATTGCTTGTGAATTGATTCTGAATTAGAGGAGAGATTAAAACAACACATGCCCTCAAAATCTTTACAACCATGCCCATGAGCCAATAATAAAAAATCAATAGCAGCTCTATTTTCAAGTATCTGATGTCTGAGATTTTCCATGTCCTGTGCTAGTTCACTCAATACCTGTGTTGTTACGTTTGATTGCTTAACCATCCAGCATGCTAGTGTATTTATAGTACGAAGCGCATGAGCAGCACCTACCCCTGGAACAATTGACGCAAAAAAGTTAGCCGTGGGTCCCCAGAGTTCTACTTGATCACTACAGTCGGGTGTGAGGGTTGCTACAGCTCGCTTATCACGATGTGTCTTATTAAAAAGGAATTGTGATATTACAGTAACATTTGGTGCGAAAAGAGTCAATTTTCCCAGATAACATGGACCACCACGAGCATGCCTAGGTATTCCTTGCCATGCTCGATCACCGCAAATCAAATAGGTGTTGCCAGGCAATGCCTTTGCACTGTCATTAGCCCAAATCTTTGTGTCATTTTTCCCCCCAACCATAGGTTCTATAATCGCCACACATATATGTTTCGTTCCAAAAGGGATAGCTCCTGGGTGTAAGCCATAATGCAGGATCATTGACATTTTGCTTATAATCACCCAGTTCAACACATCCTGATTCATTTGCTGAACTATTCAACATTCTGCTACCTAAAAAGCCCGATTTCTTGAGGATCCCAGGGTAATGTTTTGTTTAATGCAGCTAATAATTTGGCTGTCCATTTACTGCTGTCATCTAACCTATTGCATGTGGCAGTGGATAGCTTTGAAAAATCAGTTGTATTATATCCGGGTATTCCAACCAAACATGTACGAAAAGGATCAGTAGCAGAAGCCAATGCTAAGCAAAAGGAAGTAGTATGTGTTTTGTTAGCCCATGTTACCCATAAGTTTGGTGGAGAATTGAGATACATAGCAAAAACGGTATTATACACAAATAAGATGCAGTAGATCCAGGACCACACGATCGCAGTAATATTGGATCAGCTCTTCTTCAATCACCGTGCCTTTCTGTTGACTCCGTGGAACTTTGGGGATCAAGTACAGGTCTTGCCCATCTTGCAGGTATCCAAAGAGGTCCTGTAGGGGCAGAAACACAAAGATAGCCCCTCCCCCAAAATAAGACCTTTGCAGGTGTTTGCCGTACTCCTGTCTTAGGGTCCTTATACCGTACCCCTATGGTACTAGTATCTTGACATTCAGATGAAGAGCTAGTATGTACAACTACGGGTGGATACTTTGCATCTCCAAAAACACACAAATGGTTAATTACGAATAAGGTTTTCAACAATCTTGAATGCGGATCAGCGATCTCTGCATGATGTGCCAAATGCTGTTTTAGGGTACCATGTGCCCGTTCCACTATAGCTTGTCCTGTGGGGGAGTGAGGAATTCCCGTGACATGTCTTACTCCCCATGTCTTCAAAAATCTATCCATCCTGTGGCTAGTATAAGCGGGACCATTGTCCGTCTTTAACTGCTTTGGGACTCCCATGACAGCAAAACAACTAAGCACATGTCTTTCGACATGCAATACTTTCTCTCCAGCTTGTGCCGTTGCCCAAATAAATTTACTATATGTATCAATAGATACATGCACATATTTTAAACGTCCAAAAGAAGAGACATGAGTAACATCCATCTGCCAAAGGTCATTTGAGACAAGCCCTCTGGGATTAACTCCCACTCCTAATCCGCAACCTCCATTATGGTTACTACAGATTGGGCAAGCTCCAACAATACTACACGCCTCTGCCATGGAGATCCCAAATTCGACATGCAGGCCTTTGGCATTTTGGTGGAAAACCGAATGGGCCTCTCTGGCTAAAACAGTTTTTGCAATGGGAACAGCAGTGAAAACAGAGACCAGCCTATCCGCCCTATCATTACCCTCTCCAAGTCCAATATTCCATTTGTGACTTCGTATGTGGATTATAGAATAGGGATTTTTCTCTAAGCTTCACTGCCTTTCTGAGTTGGATAAAAAGCTCATGTAACCTCTTATTTTGGATGTCTTTGATAAATGCATCCTCGATTTGCTCAACAATGCCCGTTACATAAAGTGAATCAGTTACAATATTTAGAGGCCCCATCAAGTTCATCATGGCCCATACGACGGCAGTCAGTTCCATGGTCTGTAAAGTATCCTCCTGTCTTGCGTGTAACAATTCCTGTTTCCATGAACCGTTGTCTTGCCATGTAACGGCAGCCCGTTGCGATTTACGTCCTGCATCAGTATATGCTGTTACCGCGTCTTTTATAGGGTTCTTTTCTCTTTTCGGGCATGTCATCCAGTTCCATTGCCCGATCCATCGTAATAATGGGGACTCAAAGCTATTAGTCTCAATCACACAACCAGCACCAAGCAACGCCTCTTGCAAATGTTCACTATTCTGTAGATACCATTGTAAAGAGTCTTTTCTTTGCATGGGTAAATATATTGTGGAAGGCTGGCAGCCTTGAACTTGTAAAATTCTTTCCCGTCCTCGTTTTATCAAATCCGCCAAAATTTCCACTTGTTGTACCAAGGTTTTAGCCTGCTGTAAAGCAGGGGATACCCATTCAAGAATACCCAATTCCCCGGTTTTCTTTAATTGCATGAGAGCTCCAATCAGGTACCGATGCCCTAACCACACAGCAAGATCAATCGGAACAGTAGCATCGAGTCGATGTACATGTCCTGTAATAGCGCGTTCTACAATTTGCTGTATGAGAGTTTTCTGATAAGGGGTAACTCTAAGTTCTTTCGTAGGGTCCGTACCTAGCAATTCATTTGGTATACCCACTATGGGCCGTAGCCACTGCAAGTCTCCTAAAAATCTTTGTGCATCATTAAGAGTCCGTAGTCGCGACTGTAACTGTAATTTCTGAGGGGACACAGTTTTGTCAGTAAGCACCCATCCTAAATATTTCCATGGTGACGACTGTTGAACCTTATCTGAAGAAATTACCAGATTAGAACATTGTAACACTCGTTGGATGTGTTCAATCTGCTTGTCAGAAAAGGGGCGCAGCTTGAGCTATATCAGATTGAGATATATCAATCATGTAGATTGAGATATATCATCCATGTAATGATAAATTATAACATGTTTCCATTGTTCTCGTAAGGGCTGTAGTGCAGCAGCTACATATAATTGACACAAGGTGGGGCTATTACGCATACCCTGTGGTAATACTGTCCATTCAAATCGTTGATCTGGGCCCTCTCTGTTAAGGGAGGGTAAGGTAAAAGCAAACCGGTTTTGATCCTGAGGATGTAAATCAATTGTAAAAAAGCAATCCTTTAAATCAATAATTAGCAGAGACCAACACTCTGGAATCATGGCTGGATTAGGTAGCCCTGGCTGTAAAGCACCCGTCGGTTCCATCTGATTATTAATCTCTCTCAGATCATGTAACAATCGATATTTACCTGACTTCTTTTTTATGACAAATATTGGAGAATTCCATGGACTAGTGGACAAACGTAAATGACCTTGTTGAAATTGCTCTTTGACCAATTGATGAGCATGAAACAGACTTTCCCGTTTTAATGGCCATTGCTTAACCCATACCGGTGTGTTGGTAGTTCAGGTAATGGGAATTGGGAAAGTCCAAGCAATGGCTAATAGGCCAAAGGGTGCTCATTCGTAAGTACAACCGCCAACTGTGAGAGTATATCCCTTCCAATTAGACACTGGTGGTAGTTGGTGGTAGTTGTACCACAGAAAACACAGCAGAAACTTGACGACCCTCCAGCTTTACTTTTAACGTAGGTGTTCTCTGAGCAAATGTCATACCCCCAACTCCAGAAACCGTAGTACCTGATGGAAACAGGGGCCATCCTTGGGGCCACTGTGATGGAGTAATTATACTAGAATCTGCCCCAGTGTCCAAAAGGGCCATAAGGATCAGTTCTTGATTGTCATAACCAATCTCAACCTTGTGTCTAGGTCGATCATTTAATGTCAAGGTTAAAAGAGTCAGTCCCCCTGAAGAGCCGAATCCTTCATCACCTCGATCCTTATCAGTTAACGACGGCATTCCCTTTGTAAGTTGTTCCAATGGGATCAACTGAGCGATACGTTGTCCATTGGTTATCCGTACGGGAGGAAAAGGGGTATATAACATTATCATTATTTCTCCGGTGTAGTCAGCGTCAATAACGCCAGGTAAAACAAAGAGTCCCAGCATTGATGCCGATGACCTGCCGAGTAATAATGCCCCCACAAACTTATTTTGAATCACCACAGGACCATACACTCCAGTGGGAATTCGATGTGGCTGAGTATTTAGGAGACTAATGTCTACAGCGGATGCCAGGTCAAGTCCGAGACTCCCTCTTGTTGCTAGTCGGAGGCGGGAGACGCTACCTGCTGTGCAGCAGCTACTTGTGTCTGCACGCGGCTGCTCCGATTTGCGCTCCCAACGGAGTTTCCCGAACGGCGATGACAGGCTCCCGTTTTATGATTATCCGAACGACACTTGACACACCACACACCGGAGGCAGTACACTCTTTGCGAACGAACGTGGCCCAGAAGGCCACACCGAAAGCACCTTGCTCGGCCAGTCCCCGGGGACGTCTTCTGTCGAGTAACGACCGACGCTTGGAGGGGTGCAAGAGCTGCTAACACTTGAGTCTGAGATGCCTTAGCTTGTTCTTGTAACCCAACCCCCAACTGCTTTATAGCCTCTACTACTAAAGCTTGAGGTCCAGTGGGCACCTGAGCCATCCTTTCTAATGCTTCCTCTATTGTCCAATTGGCACCAAGAGTGCTCAAAATATTACGAGTAGTAGTATTACAATTTTGTAAGGCACACTGTTTTAACAAGGTTCCTCGCATATGTTCAGGAACCCCAGCTCTCTCTGTAGCTGCAGCAGCCTTGTCTATGAATGCCCCAAACGTTTCGTCCCTGCCTTGTCTTATACCCATATAAACTGGAACGCCCCCCGGTTCTTTCACTCGATCAATAGCTCTCCTTACTAGTTGCATTGCCTCTCTCAACTTATCTGGACCTATCATTGCTTGTGCTTCAGTGCGTAAAAACGGTCCAAGTCCCATAAGTTCCTCTACAGTCACTCCCTGCAACGGATCCCCAGGCTGTCTCTGAATTGCAACGGATTCATGCACTAAACTCTGCCAATGGGCATTAAACAACAATTGCTGATGCTGGGTAAATATCAATCGAATTATCCCTCGGCAGTCAGCAGGTAATAAAATTTGTGTACTCCAGATATAATCTAACATTTGTTTCGCTGGCTCGCTATGGACTCCAAATTGACTGACCGTGGCGCGCAATTGGGACAATAATTTCCAATCCAAGGCTGAAACTGTCGCTTGCACACCGCCTCCCGGAATTGCTGGAATGTGACAGGACAGGCTAGCTGTGCAGCCACTTGCAATACCTCTCCATCCCCCCGCTCCAGCCCTTCCCGAGCTAGCGCAGCCCAAGCTTCTCTACGTTCCTTTGCCATAGCCTCAGCCAGGTCCGCTTCCGCCCCTGGAGTTGGCTCCGACAGAAACGGATTAGTAGGGCTGCTTGATATGTCCTTGGGAGCAAACTCGCTCTCGGGGGCTGAGGGTACAGAAGGAGGAGGTTTAAATCCATCAGTAGAAGGAGGAGGCGATGGAGGCAAGTATACGGTAGACACACTTGGGGGTAAGGGGGCATCTCGCGGCCAGTCAATCCCGTACGTCTTATTCTTTTCATGAGCAGCAGATGCCTGTTCAGCCGCCCTCTGTTCTGCCTGATATCGTAATAACTCGTTATGTACAGCCCTCCATGGTTTTCCAAATTTCTTGGCTGACTTATCCCCATCAATTGCAGCCTCCCATAACCTATCACCCAATTTACGCCACTCAGATAATTCGTGAACAGTATGCGGGTTCTGAAAACAGCCCTGGGAGTGCCCATAAGCTAACAACCCAGGAAGATCCTTTTGTAAATCGATCTCCCTAATTTGTCTCTTTTGTAAGAGACATGTACATAAATCATATGCTGCTTGCCTCTGCATACCTGAATATCGTCAGCGCGCGCTGTTGCAGCTCTCCAAGGTCTCGGCAGCACGTTTCAGCCGGGTACGCCGATGCGAACGCCCGGGGCTCGACACAGTTTTCTTCGCTGTGTTTTAGCCGTCCTCGCTGCAAAGGACCTGACCACTCGTTGCTCCGTCGTGGATCACGTCGGGGTCACCATTTGTCGGAGAACAACGGGAGACAAGCACATCCGATGATGATCAACAAGTCTCAGTTTATTCAGAATTATCTTATGACTTATATAACAGAGTTAATTAGCTCATACATATTGCAAAAGCCAAGCTCCTTATAGGTGGCTACAGTAGAAGGCATTGTTATCTATTAAATGGATACAGTAGAAGGCTATGCATCTTTTCCCAAGACACTAGTAGCAAGTCATGTACCTTTCCCAGGACACTAGTAGCGAGTCATGTACCTTTCCCAAGACACTAGTAGCAAGTCATGTACTTTTCTCAAGACACTGGTATCTACATTATTTTCTAGTTTCTAAACCAAGGTCCTGCATTCCGTGTCTAGCTACATTTAAGCAGGTCTTGTGATCTTGTTGTCATGCCCCTTGTCACGGAGCCAGTATTCAATAATATCTTCCACATTTCCCCCGTCTTCTTTTAATAAAAACAAATTATTTTGTGTTTTATGGACCATGCGTGTAACTATATTCTGTAGATAGGCTACAAAACAGGGTAAAAACAATATAATCAACAAAACCATCAATCCTATACCTATTGCATACATAATCATGGTCTTAAGCCAGGGACCAATACCGAGAGATGATAGCCAGGTATCAAGCGGGTTAGTTACAACAGTAATATCCTTAGTGTGATTCTTAAGCCATTGCAATTGCTTGTGAATTGATTCTGAATTAGAGGAGAGATTAAAACAACACATGCCCTCAAAATCTTTACAACCATGCCCATGAGCCAATAATAAAAAATCAATAGCAGCTCTATTTTCAAGTATCTGATGTCTGAGATTTTCCATGTCCTGTGCTAGTTCACTCAATACCTGTGTTGTTACGTTTGATTGCTTAACCATCCAGCATGCTAGTGTATTTATAGTACGAAGCGCATGAGCAGCACCTACCCCTGGAACAATTGACGCAAAAAAGTTAGCCGTGGGTCCCCAGAGTTCTACTTGATCACTACAGTCGGGTGTGAGGGTTGCTACAGCTCGCTTATCACGATGTGTCTTATTAAAAAGGAATTGTGATATTACAGTAACATTTGGTGCGAAAAGAGTCAATTTTCCCAGATAACATGGACCACCACGAGCATGCCTAGGTATTCCTTGCCATGCTCGATCACCGCAAATCAAATAGGTGTTGCCAGGCAATGCCTTTGCACTGTCATTAGCCCAAATCTTTGTGTCATTTTTCCCCCCAACCATAGGTTCTATAATCGCCACACATATATGTTTCGTTCCAAAAGGGATAGCTCCTGGGTGTAAGCCATAATGCAGGATCATTGACATTTTGCTTATAATCACCCAGTTCAACACATCCTGATTCATTTGCTGAACTATTCAACATTCTGCTACCTAAAAAGCCCGATTTCTTGAGGATCCCAGGGTAATGTTTTGTTTAATGCAGCTAATAATTTGGCTGTCCATTTACTGCTGTCATCTAACCTATTGCATGTGGCAGTGGATAGCTTTGAAAAATCAGTTGTATTATATCCGGGTATTCCAACCAAACATGTACGAAAAGGATCAGTAGCAGAAGCCAATGCTAAGCAAAAGGAAGTAGTATGCATTTTGTTAGCCCATGTTACCCATAAGTTTGGTGGAGAATTGAGATACATAGCAAAAACGGTATTATACACAAATAAGATGCAGTAGATCCAGGACCACACGATCGCAGTAATATTGGATCAGCTCTTCTTCAATCACCGTGCCTTTCTGTTGACTCCGTGGAACTTTGGGGATCAAGTACAGGTCTTGCCCATCTTGCAGGTATCCAAAGAGGTCCTGTAGGGGCAGAAACACAAAGATAGCCCCTCCCCCAAAATAAGACCTTTGCAGGTGTTTGCCGTACTCCTGTCTTAGGGTCCTTATTCCGTACCCATATGGTACTAGTATCTTGACATTCAGATGAAGAGCTAGTATGTACAACTACGGGTGGATACTTTGCATCTCCAAAAACACACAAATGGTTAATTACGAATAAGGTTTTCAACAATCTTGAATGCGGATCAGCGATCTCTGCATGATGTGCCAAATGCTGTTTTAGGGTACCATGTGCCCGTTCCACTATAGCTTGTCCTGTGGGGGAGTGAGGAATTCCCGTGACATGTCTTACTCCCCATGTCTTCAAAAATCTATCCATCCTGTGGCTAGTATAAGCGGGACCATTGTCCGTCTTTAACTGCTTTGGGACTCCCATGACAGCAAAACAACTAAGCACATGTCTTTCGACATGCAATACTTTCTCTCCAGCTTGTGCCGTTGCCCAAATAAATTTACTATATGTATCAATAGATACATGCACATATTTTAAACGTCCAAAAGAAGAGACATGAGTAACATCCATCTGCCAAAGGTCATTTGAGACAAGCCCTCTGGGATTAACTCCCACTCCTAATCCGCAACCTCCATTATGGTTACTACAGATTGGGCAAGCTCCAACAATACTACACGCCTCCGCCATGGAGATCCCAAATTCGACATGCAGGCCTTTGGCATTTTGGTGGAAAACCAAATGGGCCTCTCTGGCTAAAACAGTTTTTGCAATGGGAACAGCAGTGAAAACAGAGACCAGCCTATCCACCCTATCATTACCCTCTCCAAGTCCAATATTCCATTTGTGACTTCGTTTGTGGATTATAGAATAGGGATTTTTCTCTAAGCTTCACTGCCTTTCTGAGTTGGATAAAAAGCTCATGTAACCTCTTATTTTGGACGTCTTTGATAAATGCATCCTCGATTTGCTCAACAATGCCCGTTACATAAAGTGAATCAGTTACAATATTTAGAGGCCCCATCAAGTTCATCATGGCCCATACGACGGCAGTCAGTTCCATGGTCTGTAAAGTATCCTCCTGTCTTGCGTGTAACAATTCCTGTTTCCATGAACCGTTGTCTTGCCATGTAACGGCAGCCCGTTGCGATTTACGTCCTGCATCAGTATATGCTGTTACCGCGTCTTTTATAGGGTTCTTTTCTCTTTTCGGGCATGTCATCCAGTTCCATTGCCCGATCCATCGTAATAATGGGGACTCAAAGCTATTAGTCTCAATCACACAACCAGCACCAAGCAACGCCTCTTGCAAATGTTCACTGTTCTGTAGATACCATTGTAAAGAGTCTTTTCTTTGCATGGGTAAATATATTGTGGAAGGCTGGCAGCCTTGAACTTGTAAAATTCTTTCCCGTCCTCGTTTTATCAAATCCGCCAAAATTTCCACTTGTTGTACCAAGGTTTTAGCCTGCTGTAAAGCAGGGGATACCCATTCAAGAATACCCAATTCCCCGGTTTTCTTTAATTGCATGAGAGCTCCAATCAGGTACCGATGCCCTAACCACACAGCAAGATCAATCGGAACAGTAGCATCGAGTCGATGTACATGTCCTGTAATAGCGCGTTCTACAATTTGCTGTATGAGAGTTTTCTGATAAGGGGTAACTCTAAGTTCTTTCGTAGGGTCCGTACCTAGCAATTCATTTGGTATACCCACTATGGGCCGTAGCCACTGCAAGTCTCCTAAAAATCTTTGTGCATCATTAAGAGTCCGTAGTCGCGACTGTAACTGTAATTTCTGAGGGGACACAGTTTTGTCAGTAAGCACCCATCCTAAATATTTCCATGGTGACGACTGTTGAACCTTATCTGAAGAAATTACCAGATTAGAACATTGTAACACTCGTTGGATGTGTTCAATCTGCTTGTCAGAAAAGGGGCGCAGCTTGAGCTATATCAGATTGAGATATATCAATCATGTAGATTGAGATATATCATCCATGTAATGATAAATTATAACATGTTTCCATTGTTCTCGTAAGGGCTGTAGTGCAGCAGCTACATATAATTGACACAAGGTGGGGCTATTACGCATACCCTGTGGTAATACTGTCCATTCAAATCGTTGATCTGGGCCCTCTCTGTTAAGGGAGGGTAAGGTAAAAGCAAACCGGTTTTGATCCTGAGGATGTAAATCAATTGTAAAAAAGCAATCCTTTAAATCAATAATTAGCAGAGACCAACACTCCGGAATCATGGCTGGATTAGGTAGCCCTGGCTGTAAAGCACCCGTCGGTTCCATCTGATTATTAATCTCTCTCAGATCATGTAACAATCGATATTTACCTGACTTCTTTTTTATGACAAATATTGGAGAATTCCATGGACTAGTGGACAAACGTAAATGACCTTGTTGAAATTGCTCTTTGACCAATTGATGAGCATGAAACAGACTTTCCCGTTTTAATGGCCATTGCTTAACCCATACCGGTGTGTTGGTAGTTCAGGTAATGGGAATTGGGAAAGTCCAAGCAATGGCTAATAGGCCAAAGGGTGCTCATTCGTAAGTACAACCGCCAACTGTGAGAGTATATCCCTTCCAATTAGACACTGGTGGTAGTTGGTGGTAGTTGTACCACAGAAAACACAGCAGAAACTTGACGACCCTCCAGCTTTACTTTTAACGTAGGTGTTCTCTGAGCAAATGTCATACCCCCAACTCCAGAAACCGTAGTACCTGATGGAAACAGGGGCCATCCTTGGGGCCACTGTGATGGAGTAATTATACTAGAATCTGCCCCAGTGTCCAAAAGGGCCATAAGGATCAGTTCTTGATTGTCATAACCAATCTCAACCTTGTGTCTAGGTCGATCATTTAATGTCAAGGTTAAAAGAGTCAGTCCCCCTGAAGAGCCGAATCCTTCATCACCTCGATCCTTATCAGTTAACGACGGCATTCCCTTTGTAAGTTGTTCCAATGGGATCAACTGAGCGATACGTTGTCCATTGGTTATCCGTACGGGAGGAAAAGGGGTATATAACATTATCATTATTTCTCCGGTGTAGTCAGCGTCAATAACGCCAGGTAAAACAAAGAGTCCCAGCATTGATGCCGATGACCTGCCGAGTAATAATGCCCCCACAAACTTATTTTGAATCACCACAGGACCATACACTCCAGTGGGAATTCGATGTGGCTGAGTATTTAGGAGACTAATGTCTACAGCGGATGCCAGGTCAAGTCCGAGACTCCCTCTTGTTGCTAGTCGGAGGCGGGAGACGCTACCTGCTGTGCAGCAGCTACTTGTGTCTGCACGCGGCTGCTCCGATTTGCGCTCCCAACGGAGTTTCCCGAACGGCGATGACAGGCTCCCGTTTTATGATTATCCGAACGACACTTGACACACCACACACCGGAGGCAGTACACTCTTTGCGAACGAACGTGGCCCAGAAGGCCACACCGAAAGCACCTTGCTCGGCCAGTCCCCGGGGACGTCTTCTGTCGAGTAACGACCGACGCTTGGAGGGGTGCAAGAGCTGCTAACACTTGAGTCTGAGATGCCTTAGCTTGTTCTTGTAACCCAACCCCCAACTGCTTTATAGCCTCTACTACTAAAGCTTGAGGTCCAGTGGGCACCTGAGCCATCCTTTCTAATGCTTCCTCTATTGTCCAATTGGCACCAAGAGTGCTCAAAATATTACGAGTAGTAGTATTACAATTTTGTAAGGCACACTGTTTTAACAAGGTTCCTCGCATATGTTCAGGAACCCCAGCTCTCTCTGTAGCTGCAGCAGCCTTGTCTATGAATGCCCCAAACGTTTCGTCCCTGCCTTGTCTTATACCCATATAAACTGGAACGCCCCCCGGTTCTTTCACTCGATCAATAGCTCTCCTTACTAGTTGCATTGCCTCTCTCAACTTATCTGGACCTATCATTGCTTGTGCTTCAGTGCGTAAAAACGGTCCAAGTCCCATAAGTTCCTCTACAGTCACTCCCTGCAACGGATCCCCAGGCTGTCTCTGAATTGCAACGGATTCATGCACTAAACTCTGCCAATGGGCATTAAACAACAATTGCTGATGCTGGGTAAATATCAATCGAATTATCCCTCGGCAGTCAGCAGGTAATAAAATTTGTGTACTCCAGATATAATCTAACATTTGTTTCGCTGGCTCGCTATGGACTCCAAATTGACTGACCGTGGCGCGCAATTGGGACAATAATTTCCAATCCAAGGCTGAAACTGTCGCTTGCACACCGCCTCCCGGAATTGCTGGAATGTGACAGGACAGGCTAGCTGTGCAGCCACTTGCAATACCTCTCCATCCCCCCGCTCCAGCCCTTCCCGAGCTAGCGCAGCCCAAGCTTCTCTACGTTCCTTTGCCATAGCCTCAGCCAGGTCCGCTTCCGCCCCTGGAGTTGGCTCCGACAGAAACGGATTAGTAGGGCTGCTTGATATGTCCTTGGGAGCAAACTCGCTCTCGGGGGCTGAGGGTACAGAAGGAGGAGGTTTAAATCCATCAGTAGAAGGAGGAGGCGATGGAGGCAAGTATACGGTAGACACACTTGGGGGTAAGGGGGCATCTCGCGGCCAGTCAATCCCGTACGTCTTATTCTTTTCATGAGCAGCAGATGCCTGTTCAGCCGCCCTCTGTTCTGCCTGATATCGTAATAACTCGTTATGTACAGCCCTCCATGGTTTTCCAAATTTCTTGGCTGACTTATCCCCATCAATTGCAGCCTCCCATAACCTATCACCCAATTTACGCCACTCAGATAATTCGTGAACAGTATGCGGGTTCTGAAAACAGCCCTGGGAGTGCCCATAAGCTAACAACCCAGGAAGATCCTTTTGTAAATCGATCTCCCTAATTTGTCTCTTTTGTAAGAGACATGTACATAAATCATATGCTGCTTGCCTCTGCATACCTGAATATCGTCAGCGCGCGCTGTTGCAGCTCTCCAAGGTCTCGGCAGCACGTTTCAGCCGGGTACGCCGATGCGAACGCCCGGGGCTCGACACAGTTTTCTTCGCTGTGTTTTAGCCGTCCTCGCTGCAAAGGACCTGACCACTCGTTGCTCCGTCGTGGATCACGTCGGGGTCACCATTTGTCGGAGAACAACGGGAGACAAGCACATCCGATGATGATCAACAAGTCTCAGTTTATTCAGAATTATCTTATGACTTATATAACAGAGTTAATTAGCTCATACATATTGCAAAAGCCAAGCTCCTTATAGGTGGCTACAGTAGAAGGCATTGTTATCTATTAAATGGATACAGTAGAAGGCTATGCATCTTTTCCCAAGACACTAGTAGCAAGTCATGTACCTTTCCCAGGACACTAGTAGCGAGTCATGTACCTTTCCCAAGACACTAGTAGCAAGTCATGTACTTTTCTCAAGACACTGGTATCTACATTATTTTCTAGTTTCTAAACCAAGGTCCTGCATTCCGTGTCTAGCTACATTTAAGCAGGTCTTGTGATCTTGTTGTCATGCCCCTTGTCACGGAGCCAGTATTCAATAATATCTTCCACATTTCCCCCGTCTTCTTTTAATAAAAACAAATTATTTTGTGTTTTATGGACCATGCGTGTAACTATATTCTGTAGATAGGCTACAAAACAGGGTAAAAACAATATAATCAACAAAACCATCAATCCTATACCTATTGCATACATAATCATGGTCTTAAGCCAGGGACCAATACCGAGAGATGATAGCCAGGTATCAAGCGGGTTAGTTACAACAGTAATATCCTTAGTGTGATTCTTAAGCCATTGCAATTGCTTGTGAATTGATTCTGAATTAGAGGAGAGATTAAAACAACACATGCCCTCAAAATCTTTACAACCATGCCCATGAGCCAATAATAAAAAATCAATAGCAGCTCTATTTTCAAGTATCTGATGTCTGAGATTTTCCATGTCCTGTGCTAGTTCACTCAATACCTGTGTTGTTACGTTTGATTGCTTAACCATCCAGCATGCTAGTGTATTTATAGTACGAAGCGCATGAGCAGCACCTACCCCTGGAACAATTGACGCAAAAAAGTTAGCCGTGGGTCCCCAGAGTTCTACTTGATCACTACAGTCGGGTGTGAGGGTTGCTACAGCTCGCTTATCACGATGTGTCTTATTAAAAAGGAATTGTGATATTACAGTAACATTTGGTGCGAAAAGAGTCAATTTTCCCAGATAACATGGACCACCACGAGCATGCCTAGGTATTCCTTGCCATGCTCGATCACCGCAAATCAAATAGGTGTTGCCAGGCAATGCCTTTGCACTGTCATTAGCCCAAATCTTTGTGTCATTTTTCCCCCCAACCATAGGTTCTATAATCGCCACACATATATGTTTCGTTCCAAAAGGGATAGCTCCTGGGTGTAAGCCATAATGCAGGATCATTGACATTTTGCTTATAATCACCCAGTTCAACACATCCTGATTCATTTGCTGAACTATTCAACATTCTGCTACCTAAAAAGCCCGATTTCTTGAGGATCCCAGGGTAATGTTTTGTTTAATGCAGCTAATAATTTGGCTGTCCATTTACTGCTGTCATCTAACCTATTGCATGTGGCAGTGGATAGCTTTGAAAAATCAGTTGTATTATATCCGGGTATTCCAACCAAACATGTACGAAAAGGATCAGTAGCAGAAGCCAATGCTAAGCAAAAGGAAGTAGTATGTGTTTTGTTAGCCCATGTTACCCATAAGTTTGGTGGAGAATTGAGATACATAGCAAAAACGGTATTATACACAAATAAGATGCAGTAGATCCAGGACCACACGATCGCAGTAATATTGGATCAGCTCTTCTTCAATCACCGTGCCTTTCTGTTGACTCCGTGGAACTTTGGGGATCAAGTACAGGTCTTGCCCATCTTGCAGGTATCCAAAGAGGTCCTGTAGGGGCAGAAACACAAAGATAGCCCCTCCCCCAAAATAAGACCTTTGCAGGTGTTTGCCGTACTCCTGTCTTAGGGTCCTTATTCCGTACCCATATGGTACTAGTATCTTGACATTCAGATGAAGAGCTAGTATGTACAACTACGGGTGGATACTTTGCATCTCCAAAAACACACAAATGGTTAATTACGAATAAGGTTTTCAACAATCTTGAATGCGGATCAGCGATCTCTGCATGATGTGCCAAATGCTGTTTTAGGGTACCATGTGCCCGTTCCACTATAGCTTGTCCTGTGGGGGAGTGAGGAATTCCCGTGACATGTCTTACTCCCCATGTCTTCAAAAATCTATCCATCCTGTGGCTAGTATAAGCGGGACCATTGTCCGTCTTTAACTGCTTTGGGACTCCCATGACAGCAAAACAACTAAGCACATGTCTTTCGACATGCAATACTTTCTCTCCAGCTTGTGCCGTTGCCCAAATAAATTTACTATATGTATCAATAGATACATGCACATATTTTAAACGTCCAAAAGAAGAGACATGAGTAACATCCATCTGCCAAAGGTCATTTGAGACAAGCCCTCTGGGATTAACTCCCACTCCTAATCCGCAACCTCCATTATGGTTACTACAGATTGGGCAAGCTCCAACAATACTACACGCCTCCGCCATGGAGATCCCAAATTCGACATGCAGGCCTTTGGCATTTTGGTGGAAAACCGAATGGGCCTCTCTGGCTAAAACAGTTTTTGCAATGGGAACAGCAGTGAAAACAGAGACCAGCCTATCCGCCCTATCATTACCCTCTCCAAGTCCAATATTCCATTTGTGACTTCGTATGTGGATTATAGAATAGGGATTTTTCTCTAAGCTTCACTGCCTTTCTGAGTTGGATAAAAAGCTCATGTAACCTCTTATTTTGGACGTCTTTGATAAATGCATCCTCGATTTGCTCAACAATGCCCGTTACATAAAGTGAATCAGTTACAATATTTAGAGGCCCCATCAAGTTCATCATGGCCCATACGACGGCAGTCAGTTCCATGGTCTGTAAAGTATCCTCCTGTCTTGCGTGTAACAATTCCTGTTTCCATGAACCGTTGTCTTGCCATGTAACGGCAGCCCGTTGCGATTTACGTCCTGCATCAGTATATGCTGTTACCGCGTCTTTTATAGGGTTCTTTTCTCTTTTCGGGCATGTCATCCAGTTCCATTGCCCGATCCATCGTAATAATGGGGACTCAAAGCTATTAGTCTCAATCACACAACCAGCACCAAGCAACGCCTCTTGCAAATGTTCACTGTTCTGTAGATACCATTGTAAAGAGTCTTTTCTTTGCATGGGTAAATATATTGTGGAAGGCTGGCAGCCTTGAACTTGTAAAATTCTTTCCCGTCCTCGTTTTATCAAATCCGCCAAAATTTCCACTTGTTGTACCAAGGTTTTAGCCTGCTGTAAAGCAGGGGATACCCATTCAAGAATACCCAATTCCCCGGTTTTCTTTAATTGCATGAGAGCTCCAATCAGGTACCGATGCCCTAACCACACAGCAAGATCAATCGGAACAGTAGCATCGAGTCGATGTACATGTCCTGTAATAGCGCGTTCTACAATTTGCTGTATGAGAGTTTTCTGATAAGGGGTAACTCTAAGTTCTTTCGTAGGGTCCGTACCTAGCAATTCATTTGGTATACCCACTATGGGCCGTAGCCACTGCAAGTCTCCTAAAAATCTTTGTGCATCATTAAGAGTCCGTAGTTGCGACTGTAACTGTAATTTCTGAGGGGACACAGTTTTGTCAGTAAGCACCCATCCTAAATATTTCCATGGTGACGACTGTTGAACCTTATCTGAAGAAATTACCAGATTAGAACATTGTAACACTCGTTGGATGTGTTCAATCTGCTTGTCAGAAAAGGGGCGCAGCTTGAGCTATATCAGATTGAGATATATCAATCATGTAGATTGAGATATATCATCCATGTAATGATAAATTATAACATGTTTCCATTGTTCTCGTAAGGGCTGTAGTGCAGCAGCTACATATAATTGACACAAGGTGGGGCTATTACGCATACCCTGTGGTAATACTGTCCATTCAAATCGTTGATCTGGGCCCTCTCTGTTAAGGGAGGGTAAGGTAAAAGCAAACCGGTTTTGATCCTGAGGATGTAAATCAATTGTAAAAAAGCAATCCTTTAAATCAATAATTAGCAGAGACCAACACTCTGGAATCATGGCTGGATTAGGTAGCCCTGGCTGTAAAGCACCCGTCGGTTCCATCTGATTATTAATCTCTCTCAGATCATGTAACAATCGATATTTACCTGACTTCTTTTTTATGACAAATATTGGAGAATTCCATGGACTAGTGGACAAACGTAAATGACCTTGTTGAAATTGCTCTTTGACCAATTGATGAGCATGAAACAGACTTTCCCGTTTTAATGGCCATTGCTTAACCCATACCGGTGTGTTGGTAGTTCAGGTAATGGGAATTGGGAAAGTCCAAGCAATGGCTAATAGGCCAAAGGGTGCTCATTCGTAAGTACAACCGCCAACTGTGAGAGTATATCCCTTCCAATTAGACACTGGTGGTAGTTGGTGGTAGTTGTACCACAGAAAACACAGCAGAAACTTGACGACCCTCCAGTTTTACTTTTAACGTAGGTGTTCTCTGAGCAAATGTCATACCCCCAACTCCAGAAACCGTAGTACCTGATGGAAACAGGGGCCATCCTTGGGGCCACTGTGATGGAGTAATTATACTAGAATCTGCCCCAGTGTCCAAAAGGGCCATAAGGATCAGTTCTTGATTGTCATAACCAATCTCAACCTTGTGTCTAGGTCGATCATTTAATGTCAAGGTTAAAAGAGTCAGTCCCCCTGAAGAGCCGAATCCTTCATCACCTCGATCCTTATCAGTTAACGACGGCGTTCCCTTTGTAAGTTGTTCCAATGGGATCAACTGAGCGATACGTTGTCCATTGGTTATCCGTATGGGAGGAAAAGGGGTATATAACATTATCATTATTTCTCCGGTGTAGTCAGCGTCAATAACGCCAGGTAAAACAAAGAGTCCCAGCATTGATGCCGATGACCTGCCGAGTAATAATGCCCCCACAAACTTATTTTGAATCACCACAGGACCATACACTCCAGTGGGAATTCGATGTGGCTGAGTATTTAGGAGACTAATGTCTACAGCGGATGCCAGGTCAAGTCCGAGACTCCCTCTTGTTGCTAGTCGGAGGCGGGAGACGCTACCTGCTGTGCAGCAGCTACTTGTGTCTGCACGCGGCTGCTCCGATTTGCGCTCCCAACGGAGTTTCCCGAACGGCGATGACAGGCTCCCGTTTTATGATTATCCGAACGACACTTGACACACCACACACCGGAGGCAGTACACTCTTTGCGAACGAACGTGGCCCAGAAGGCCACACCGAAAGCACCTTGCTCGGCCAGTCCCCGGGGACGTCTTCTGTCGAGTAACGACCGACGCTTGGAGGGGTGCAAGAGCTGCTAACACTTGAGTCTGAGATGCCTTAGCTTGTTCTTGTAACCCAACCCCCAACTGCTTTATAGCCTCTACTACTAAAGCTTGAGGTCCAGTGGGCACCTGAGCCATCCTTTCTAATGCTTCCTCTATTGTCCAATTGGCACCAAGAGTGCTCAAAATATTACGAGTAGTAGTATGACAATTTTGTAAGGCACACTGTTTTAACAAGGTTCCTCGCATATGTTCAGGAACCCCAGCTCTCTCTGTAGCTGCAGCAGCCTTGTCTATGAATGCCCCAAACGTTTCGTCCCTGCCTTGTCTTATACCCATATAAACTGGAACGCCCCCCGGTTCTTTCACTCGATCAATAGCTCTCCTTACTAGTTGCATTGCCTCTCTCAACTTATCTGGACCTATCATTGCTTGTGCTTCAGTGCGTAAAAACGGTCCAAGTCCCATAAGTTCCTCTACAGTCACTCCCTGCAACGGATCCCCAGGCTGTCTCTGAATTGCAACGGATTCATGCACTAAACTCTGCCAATGGGCATTAAACAACAATTGCTGATGCTGGGTAAATATCAATCGAATTATCCCTCGGCAGTCAGCAGGTAATAAAATTTGTGTACTCCAGATATAATCTAACATTTGTTTCGCTGGCTCGCTATGGACTCCAAATTGACTGACCGTGGCGCGCAATTGGGACAATAATTTCCAATCCAAGGCTGAAACTGTCGCTTGCACACCGCCTCCCGGAATTGCTGGAATGTGACAGGACAGGCTAGCTGTGCAGCCACTTGCAATACCTCTCCATCCCCCCGCTCCAGCCCTTCCCGAGCTAGCGCAGCCCAAGCTTCTCTACGTTCCTTTGCCATAGCCTCAGCCAGGTCCGCTTCCGCCCCTGGAGTTGGCTCCGACAGAAACGGATTAGTAGGGCTGCTTGATGTGTCCTTGGGAGCAAACTCGCTCTCGGGGGCTGAGGGTACAGAAGGAGGAGGTTTAAATCCATCAGTAGAAGGAGGAGGCGATGGAGGCAAGTATACGGTAGACACACTTGGGGGTAAGGGGGCATCTCGCGGCCAGTCAATCCCGTACGTCTTATTCTTTTCATGAGCAGCAGATGCCTGTTCAGCCGCCCTCTGTTCTGCCTGATATCGTAATAACTCGTTATGTACAGCCCTCCATGGTTTTCCAAATTTCTTGGCTGACTTATCCCCATCAATTGCAGCCTCCCATAACCTATCACCCAATTTACGCCACTCAGATAATTCGTGAACAGTATGCGGGTTCTGAAAACAGCCCTGGGAGTGCCCATAAGCTAACAACCCAGGAAGATCCTTTTGTAAATCGATCTCCCTAATTTGTCTCTTTTGTAAGAGACATGTACATAAATCATATGCTGCTTGCCTCTGCATACCTGAATATCGTCAGCGCGCGCTGTTGCAGCTCTCCAAGGTCTCGGCAGCACGTTTCAGCCGGGTACGCCGATGCGAACGCCCGGGGCTCGACACAGTTTTCTTCGCTGTGTTTTAGCCGTCCTCGCTGCAAAGGACCTGACCACTCGTTGCTCCGTCGTGGATCACGTCGGGGTCACCATTTGTCGGAGAACAACGGGAGACAAGCACATCCGATGATGATCAACAAGTCTCAGTTTATTCAGAATTATCTTATGACTTATATAACAGAGTTAATTAGCTCATACATATTGCAAAAGCCAAGCTCCTTATAGGTGGCTACAGTAGAAGGCATTGTTATCTATTAAATGGATACAGTAGAAGGCTATGCATCTTTTCCCAAGACACTAGTAGCAAGTCATGTACCTTTCCCAGGACACTAGTAGCGAGTCATGTACCTTTCCCAAGACACTAGTAGCAAGTCATGTACTTTTCTCAAGACACTGGTATCTACATTATTTTCTAGTTTCTAAACCAAGGTCCTGCATTCCGTGTCTAGCTACATTTAAGCAGGTCTTGTGATCTTGTTGTCATGCCCCTTGTCACGGAGCCAGTATTCAATAATATCTTCCACATTTCCCCCGTCTTCTTTTAATAAAAACAAATTATTTTGTGTTTTATGGACCATGCGTGTAACTATATTCTGTAGATAGGCTACAAAACAGGGTAAAAACAATATAATCAACAAAACCATCAATCCTATACCTATTGCATACATAATCATGGTCTTAAGCCAGGGACCAATACCGAGAGATGATAGCCAGGTATCAAGCGGGTTAGTTACAACAGTAATATCCTTAGTGTGATTCTTAAGCCATTGCAATTGCTTGTGAATTGATTCTGAATTAGAGGAGAGATTAAAACAACACATGCCCTCAAAATCTTTACAACCATGCCCATGAGCCAATAATAAAAAATCAATAGCAGCTCTATTTTCAAGTATCTGATGTCTGAGATTTTCCATGTCCTGTGCTAGTTCACTCAATACCTGTGTTGTTACGTTTGATTGCTTAACCATCCAGCATGCTAGTGTATTTATAGTACGAAGCGCATGAGCAGCACCTACCCCTGGAACAATTGACGCAAAAAAGTTAGCCGTGGGTCCCCAGAGTTCTACTTGATCACTACAGTCGGGTGTGAGGGTTGCTACAGCTCGCTTATCACGATGTGTCTTATTAAAAAGGAATTGTGATATTACAGTAACATTTGGTGCGAAAAGAGTCAATTTTCCCAGATAACATGGACCACCACGAGCATGCCTAGGTATTCCTTGCCATGCTCGATCACCGCAAATCAAATAGGTGTTGCCAGGCAATGCCTTTGCACTGTCATTAGCCCAAATCTTTGTGTCATTTTTCCCCCCAACCATAGGTTCTATAATCGCCACACATATATGTTTCGTTCCAAAAGGGATAGCTCCTGGGTGTAAGCCATAATGCAGGATCATTGACATTTTGCTTATAATCACCCAGCTCAACACATCCTGATTCATTTGCTGAACTATTCAACATTCTGCTACCTAAAAAGCCCGATTTCTTGAGGATCCCAGGGTAATGTTTTGTTTAATGCAGCTAATAATTTGGCTGTCCATTTACTGCTGTCATCTAACCTATTGCATGTGGCAGTGGATAGCTTTGAAAAATCAGTTGTATTATATCCGGGTATTCCAACCAAACATGTACGAAAAGGATCAGTAGCAGAAGCCAATGCTAAGCAAAAGGAAGTAGTATGTGTTTTGTTAGCCCATGTTACCCATAAGTTTGGTGGAGAATTGAGATACATAGCAAAAACGGTATTATACACAAATAAGATGCAGTAGATCCAGGACCACACGATCGCAGTAATATTGGATCAGCTCTTCTTCAATCACCGTGCCTTTCTGTTGACTCCGTGGAACTTTGGGGATCAAGTACAGGTCTTGCCCATCTTGCAGGTATCCAAAGAGGTCCTGTAGGGGCAGAAACACAAAGATAGCCCCTCCCCCAAAATAAGACCTTTGCAGGTGTTTGCCGTACTCCTGTCTTAGGGTCCTTATTCCGTACCCATATGGTACTAGTATCTTGACATTCAGATGAAGAGCTAGTATGTACAACTACGGGTGGATACTTTGCATCTCCAAAAACACACAAATGGTTAATTACGAATAAGGTTTTCAACAATCTTGAATGCGGATCAGCGATCTCTGCATGATGTGCCAAATGCTGTTTTAGGGTACCATGTGCCCGTTCCACTATAGCTTGTCCTGTGGGGGAGTGAGGAATTCCCGTGACATGTCTTACTCCCCATGTCTTCAAAAATCTATCCATCCTGTGGCTAGTATAAGCGGGACCATTGTCCGTCTTTAACTGCTTTGGGACTCCCATGACAGCAAAACAACTAAGCACATGTCTTTCGACATGCAATACTTTCTCTCCAGCTTGTGCCGTTGCCCAAATAAATTTACTATATGTATCAATAGATACATGCACATATTTTAAACGTCCAAAAGAAGAGACATGAGTAACATCCATCTGCCAAAGGTCATTTGAGACAAGCCCTCTGGGATTAACTCCCACTCCTAATCCGCAACCTCCATTATGGTTACTACAGATTGGGCAAGCTCCAACAATACTACACGCCTCCGCCATGGAGATCCCAAATTCGACATGCAGGCCTTTGGCATTTTGGTGGAAAACCAAATGGGCCTCTCTGGCTAAAACAGTTTTTGCAATGGGAACAGCAGTGAAAACAGAGACCAGCCTATCCACCCTATCATTACCCTCTCCAAGTCCAATATTCCATTTATGACTTCGTATGTGGATTATAGAATAGGGATTTTTCTCTAAGCTTCACTGCCTTTCTGAGTTGGATAAAAAGCTCATGTAACCTCTTATTTTGGACGTCTTTGATAAATGCATCCTCGATTTGCTCAACAATGCCCGTTACATAAAGTGAATCAGTTACAATATTTAGAGGCCCCATCAAGTTCATCATGGCCCATACGACGGCAGTCAGTTCCATGGTCTGTAAAGTATCCTCCTGTCTTGCGTGTAACAATTCCTGTTTCCATGAACCGTTGTCTTGCCATGTAACGGCAGCCCGTTGCGATTTACGTCCTGAATCAGTATATGCTGTTACCGCGTCTTTTATAGGGTTCTTTTCTCTTTTCGGGCATGTCATCCAGTTCCATTGCCCGATCCATCGTAATAATGGGGACTCAAAGCTATTAGTCTCAATCACACAACCAGCACCAAGCAACGCCTCTTGCAAATGTTCACTGTTCTGTAGATACCATTGTAAAGAGTCTTTTCTTTGCATGGGTAAATATATTGTGGAAGGCTGGCAGCCTTGAACTTGTAAAATTCTTTCCCGTCCTCGTTTTATCAAATCCGCCAAAATTTCCACTTGTTGTACCAAGGTTTTAGCCTGCTGTAAAGCAGGGGATACCCATTCAAGAATACCCAATTCCCCGGTTTTCTTTAATTGCATGAGAGCTCCAATCAGGTACCGATGCCCTAACCACACAGCAAGATCAATCGGAACAGTAGCATCGAGTCGATGTACATGTCCTGTAATAGCGCGTTCTACAATTTGCTGTATGAGAGTTTTCTGATAAGGGGTAACTCTAAGTTCTTTCGTAGGGTCCGTACCTAGCAATTCATTTGGTATACCCACTATGGGCCGTAGCCACTGCAAGTCTCCTAAAAATCTTTGTGCATCATTAAGAGTCCGTAGTCGCGACTGCAACTGTAATTTCTGAGGGGACACAGTTTTGTCAGTAAGCACCCATCCTAAATATTTCCATGGTGACGACTGTTGAACCTTATCTGAAGAAATTACCAGATTAGAACATTGTAACACTTGTTGGATGTGTTCAATCTGCTTGTCAGAAAAGGGGCGCAGCTTGAGCTATATCAGATTGAGATATATCAATCATGTAGATTGAGATATATCATCCATGTAATGATAAATTATAACATGTTTCCATTGTTCTCGTAAGGGCTGTAGTGCAGCAGCTACATATAATTGACACAAGGTGGGGCTATTACGCATACCCTGTGGTAATACTGTCCATTCAAATCGTTGATCTGGGCCCTCTCTGTTAAGGGAGGGTAAGGTAAAAGCAAACCGGTTTTGATCCTGAGGATGTAAATCAATTGTAAAAAAGCAATCCTTTAAATCAATAATTAGCAGAGACCAACACTCTGGAATCATGGCTGGATTAGGTAGCCCTGGCTGTAAAGCACCCGTCGGTTCCATCTGATTATTAATCTCTCTCAGATCATGTAACAATCGATATTTACCTGACTTCTTTTTTATGACAAATATTGGAGAATTCCATGGACTAGTGGACAAACGTAAATGACCTTGTTGAAATTGCTCTTTGACCAATTGATGAGCATGAAACAGACTTTCCCGTTTTAATGGCCATTGCTTAACCCATACCGGTGTGTTGGTAGTTCAGGTAATGGGAATTGGGAAAGTCCAAGCAATGGCTAATAGGCCAAAGGGTGCTCATTCGTAAGTACAACCGCCAACTGTGAGAGTATATCCCTTCCAATTAGACACTGGTGGTAGTTGGTGGTAGTTGTACCACAGAAAACACAGCAGAAACTTGACGACCCTCCAGCTTTACTTTTAACGTAGGTGTTCTCTGAGCAAATGTCATACCCCCAACTCCAGAAACCGTAGTACCTGATGGAAACAGGGGCCATCCTTGGGGCCACTGTGATGGAGTAATTATACTAGAATCTGCCCCAGTGTCCAAAAGGGCCATAAGGATCAGTTCTTGATTGTCATAACCAATCTCAACCTTGTGTCTAGGTCGATCATTTAATGTCAAGGTTAAAAGAGTCAGTCCCCCTGAAGAGCCGAATCCTTCATCACCTCGATCCTTATCAGTTAACGACGGCATTCCCTTTGTAAGTTGTTCCAATGGGATCAACTGAGCGATACGTTGTCCATTGGTTATCCGTATGGGAGGAAAAGGGGTATATAACATTATCATTATTTCTCCGGTGTAGTCAGCGTCAATAACGCCAGGTAAAACAAAGAGTCCCAGCATTGATGCCGATGACCTGCCGAGTAATAATGCCCCCACAAACTTATTTTGAATCACCACAGGACCATACACTCCAGTGGGAATTCGATGTGGCTGAGTATTTAGGAGACTAATGTCTACAGCGGATGCCAGGTCAAGTCCGAGACTCCCTCTTGTTGCTAGTCGGAGGCGGGAGACGCTACCTGCTGTGCAGCAGCTACTTGTGTCTGCACGCGGCTGCTCCGATTTGCGCTCCCAACGGAGTTTCCCGAACGGCGATGACAGGCTCCCGTTTTATGATTATCCGAACGACACTTGACACACCACACACCGGAGGCAGTACACTCTTTGCGAACGAACGTGGCCCAGAAGGCCACACCGAAAGCACCTTGCTCGGCCAGTCCCCGGGGACGTCTTCTGTCGAGTAACGACCGACGCTTGGAGGGGTGCAAGAGCTGCTAACACTTGAGTCTGAGATGCCTTAGCTTGTTCTTGTAACCCAACCCCCAACTGCTTTATAGCCTCTACTACTAAAGCTTGAGGTCCAGTGGGCACCTGAGCCATCCTTTCTAATGCTTCCTCTATTGTCCAATTGGCACCAAGAGTGCTCAAAATATTACGAGTAGTAGTATGACAATTTTGTAAGGCACACTGTTTTAACAAGGTTCCTCGCATATGTTCAGGAACCCCAGCTCTCTCTGTAGCTGCAGCAGCCTTGTCTATGAATGCCCCAAACGTTTCGTCCCTGCCTTGTCTTATACCCATATAAACTGGAACGCCCCCCGGTTCTTTCACTCGATCAATAGCTCTCCTTACTAGTTGCATTGCCTCTCTCAACTTATCTGGACCTATCATTGCTTGTGCTTCAGTGCGTAAAAACGGTCCAAGTCCCATAAGTTCCTCTACAGTCACTCCCTGCAACGGATCCCCAGGCTGTCTCTGAATTGCAACGGATTCATGCACTAAACTCTGCCAATGGGCATTAAACAACAATTGCTGATGCTGGGTAAATATCAATCGAATTATCCCTCGGCAGTCAGCAGGTAATAAAATTTGTGTACTCCAGATATAATCTAACATTTGTTTCGCTGGCTCGCTATGGACTCCAAATTGACTGACCGTGGTGCGCAATTGGGACAATAATTTCCAATCCAAGGCTGAAACTGTCGCTTGCACACCGCCTCCCGGAATTGCTGGAATGTGACAGGACAGGCTAGCTGTGCAGCCACTTGCAATACCTCTCCATCCCCCCGCTCCAGCCCTTCCCGAGCTAGCGCAGCCCAAGCTTCTCTACGTTCCTTTGCCATAGCCTCAGCCAGGTCCGCTTCCGCCCCTGGAGTTGGCTCCGACAGAAACGGATTAGTAGGGCTGCTTGATATGTCCTTGGGAGCAAACTCGCTCTCGGGGGCTGAGGGTACAGAAGGAGGAGGTTTAAATCCATCAGTAGAAGGAGGAGGCGATGGAGGCAAGTATACGGTAGACACACTTGGGGGTAAGGGGGCATCTCGCGGCCAGTCAATCCCGTACGTCTTATTCTTTTCATGAGCAGCAGATGCCTGTTCAGCCGCCCTCTGTTCTGCCTGATATCGTAATAACTCGTTATGTACAGCCCTCCATGGTTTTCCAAATTTCTTGGCTGACTTATCCCCATCAATTGCAGCCTCCCATAACCTATCACCCAATTTACGCCACTCAGATAATTCGTGAACAGTATGCGGGTTCTGAAAACAGCCCTGGGAGTGCCCATAAGCTAACAACCCAGGAAGATCCTTTTGTAAATCGATCTCCCTAATTTGTCTCTTTTGTAAGAGACATGTACATAAATCATATGCTGCTTGCCTCTGCATACCTGAATATCGTCAGCGCGCGCTGTTGCAGCTCTCCAAGGTCTCGGCAGCACGTTTCAGCCGGGTACGCCGATGCGAACGCCCGGGGCTCGACACAGTTTTCTTCGCTGTGTTTTAGCCGTCCTCGCTGCAAAGGACCTGACCACTCGTTGCTCCGTCGTGGATCACGTCGGGGTCACCATTTGTCGGAGAACAACGGGAGACAAGCACATCCGATGATGATCAACAAGTCTCAGTTTATTCAGAATTATCTTATGACTTATATAACAGAGTTAATAAGCTCATACATATTGCAAAAGCCAAGCTCCTTATAGGTGGCTACAGTAGAAGGCATTGTTATCTATTAAATGGATACAGTAGAAGGCTATGCATCTTTTCCCAAGACACTAGTAGCAAGTCATGTACCTTTCCCAGGACACTAGTAGCGAGTCATGTACCTTTCCCAAGACACTAGTAGCAAGTCATGTACTTTTCTCAAGACACTGGTATCTACATTATTTTCTAGTTTCTAAACCAAGGTCCTGCATTCCGTGTCTAGCTACATTTAAGCAGGTCTTGTGATCTTGTTGTCATGCCCCTTGTCACGGAGCCAGTATTCAATAATATCTTCCACATTTCCCCCGTCTTCTTTTAATAAAAACAAATTATTTTGTGTTTTATGGACCATGCGTGTAACTATATTCTGTAGATAGGCTACAAAACAGGGTAAAAACAATATAATCAACAAAACCATCAATCCTATACCTATTGCATACATAATCATGGTCTTAAGCCAGGGACCAATACCGAGAGATGATAGCCAGGTATCAAGCGGGTTAGTTGCAACAGTAATATCCTTAGTGTGATTCTTAAGCCATTGCAATTGCTTGTGAATTGATTCTGAATTAGAGGAGAGATTAAAACAACACATGCCCTCAAAATCTTTACAACCATGCCCATGAGCCAATAATAAAAAATCAATAGCAGCTCTATTTTCAAGTATCTGATGTCTGAGATTTTCCATGTCCTGTGCTAGTTCACTCAATACCTGTGTTGTTACGTTTGATTGCTTAACCATCCAGCATGCTAGTGTATTTATAGTACGAAGCGCATGAGCAGCACCTACCCCTGGAACAATTGACGCAAAAAAGTTAGCCGTGGGTCCCCAGAGTTCTACTTGATCACTACAGTCGGGTGTGAGGGTTGCTACAGCTCGCTTATCACGATGTGTCTTATTAAAAAGGAATTGTGATATTACAGTAACATTTGGTGCGAAAAGAGTCAATTTTCCCAGATAACATGGACCACCACGAGCATGCCTAGGTATTCCTTGCCATGCTCGATCACCGCAAATCAAATAGGTGTTGCCAGGCAATGCCTTTGCACTGTCATTAGCCCAAATCTTTGTGTCATTTTTCCCCCCAACCATAGGTTCTATAATCGCCACACATATATGTTTCGTTCCAAAAGGGATAGCTCCTGGGTGTAAGCCATAATGCAGGATCATTGACATTTTGCTTATAATCACCCAGTTCAACACATCCTGATTCATTTGCTGAACTATTCAACATTCTGCTACCTAAAAAGCCCGATTTCTTGAGGATCCCAGGGTAATGTTTTGTTTAATGCAGCTAATAATTTGGCTGTCCATTTACTGCTGTCATCTAACCTATTGCATGTGGCAGTGGATAGCTTTGAAAAATCAGTTGTATTATATCCGGGTATTCCAACCAAACATGTACGAAAAGGATCAGTAGCAGAAGCCAATGCTAAGCAAAAGGAAGTAGTATGTGTTTTGTTAGCCCATGTTACCCATAAGTTTGGTGGAGAATTGAGATACATAGCAAAAACGGTATTATACACAAATAAGATGCAGTAGATCCAGGACCACACGATCGCAGTAATATTGGATCAGCTCTTCTTCAATCACCGTGCCTTTCTGTTGACTCCGTGGAACTTTGGGGATCAAGTACAGGTCTTGCCCATCTTGCAGGTATCCAAAGAGGTCCTGTAGGGGCAGAAACACAAAGATAGCCCCTCCCCCAAAATAAGACCTTTGCAGGTGTTTGCCGTACTCCTGTCTTAGGGTCCTTATTCCGTACCCATATGGTACTAGTATCTTGACATTCAGATGAAGAGCTAGTATGTACAACTACGGGTGGATACTTTGCATCTCCAAAAACACACAAATGGTTAATTACGAATAAGGTTTTCAACAATCTTGAATGCGGATCAGCGATCTCTGCATGATGTGCCAAATGCTGTTTTAGGGTACCATGTGCCCGTTCCACTATAGCTTGTCCTGTGGGGGAGTGAGGAATTCCCGTGACATGTCTTACTCCCCATGTCTTCAAAAATCTATCCATCCTGTGGCTAGTATAAGCGGGACCATTGTCCGTCTTTAACTGCTTTGGGACTCCCATGACAGCAAAACAACTAAGCACATGTCTTTCGACATGCAATACTTTCTCTCCAGCTTGTGCCGTTGCCCAAATAAATTTACTATATGTATCAATAGATACATGCACATATTTTAAACGTCCAAAAGAAGAGACATGAGTAACATCCATCTGCCAAAGGTCATTTGAGACAAGCCCTCTGGGATTAACTCCCACTCCTAATCCGCAACCTCCATTATGGTTACTACAGATTGGGCAAGCTCCAACAATACTACACGCCTCCGCCATGGAGATCCCAAATTCGACATGCAGGCCTTTGGCATTTTGGTGGAAAACCAAATGGGCCTCTCTGGCTAAAACAGTTTTTGCAATGGGAACAGCAGTGAAAACAGAGACCAGCCTATCCACCCTATCATTACCCTCTCCAAGTCCAATATTCCATTTGTGACTTCGTTTGTGGATTATAGAATAGGGATTTTTCTCTAAGCTTCACTGCCTTTCTGAGTTGGATAAAAAGCTCATGTAACCTCTTATTTTGGACGTCTTTGATAAATGCATCCTCGATTTGCTCAACAATGCCCGTTACATAAAGTGAATCAGTTACAATATTTAGAGGCCCCATCAAGTTCATCATGGCCCATACGACGGCAGTCAGTTCCATGGTCTGTAAAGTATCCTCCTGTCTTGCGTGTAACAATTCCTGTTTCCATGAACCGTTGTCTTGCCATGTAACGGCAGCCCGTTGCGATTTACGTCCTGCATCAGTATATGCTGTTACCGCGTCTTTTATAGGGTTCTTTTCTCTTTTCGGGCATGTCATCCAGTTCCATTGCCCGATCCATCGTAATAATGGGGACTCAAAGCTATTAGTCTCAATCACACAACCAGCACCAAGCAACGCCTCTTGCAAATGTTCACTATTCTGTAGATACCATTGTAAAGAGTCTTTTCTTTGCATGGGTAAATATATTGTGGAAGGCTGGCAGCCTTGAACTTGTAAAATTCTTTCCCGTCCTCGTTTTATCAAATCCGCCAAAATTTCCACTTGTTGTACCAAGGTTTTAGCCTGCTGTAAAGCAGGGGATACCCATTCAAGAATACCCAATTCCCCGGTTTTCTTTAATTGCATGAGAGCTCCAATCAGGTACCGATGCCCTAACCACACAGCAAGATCAATCGGAACAGTAGCATCGAGTCGATGTACATGTCCTGTAATAGCGCGTTCTACAATTTGCTGTATGAGAGTTTTCTGATAAGGGGTAACTCTAAGTTCTTTCGTAGGGTCCGTACCTAGCAATTCATTTGGTATACCCACTATGGGCCGTAGCCACTGCAAGTCTCCTAAAAATCTTTGTGCATCATTAAGAGTCCGTAGTCGCGACTGCAACTGTAATTTCTGAGGGGACACAGTTTTGTCAGTAAGCACCCATCCTAAATATTTCCATGGTGACGACTGTTGAACCTTATCTGAAGAAATTACCAGATTAGAACATTGTAACACTCGTTGGATGTGTTCAATCTGCTTGTCAGAAAAGGGGCGCAGCTTGAGCTATATCAGATTGAGATATATCAATCATGTAGATTGAGATATATCATCCATGTAATGATAAATTATAACATGTTTCCATTGTTCTCGTAAGGGCTGTAGTGCAGCAGCTACATATAATTGACACAAGGTGGGGCTATTACGCATACCCTGTGGTAATACTGTCCATTCAAATCGTTGATCTGGGCCCTCTCTGTTAAGGGAGGGTAAGGTAAAAGCAAACCGGTTTTGATCCTGAGGATGTAAATCAATTGTAAAAAAGCAATCCTTTAAATCAATAATTAGCAGAGACCAACACTCTGGAATCATGGCTGGATTAGGTAGCCCTGGCTGTAAAGCACCCGTCGGTTCCATCTGATTATTAATCTCTCTCAGATCATGTAACAATCGATATTTACCTGACTTCTTTTTTATGACAAATATTGGAGAATTCCATGGACTAGTGGACAAACGTAAATGACCTTGTTGAAATTGCTCTTTGACCAATTGATGAGCATGAAACAGACTTTCCCGTTTTAATGGCCATTGCTTAACCCATACCGGTGTGTTGGTAGTTCAGGTAATGGGAATTGGGAAAGTCCAAGCAATGGCTAATAGGCCAAAGGGTGCTCATTCGTAAGTACAACCGCCAACTGTGAGAGTATATCCCTTCCAATTAGACACTGGTGGTAGTTGGTGGTAGTTGTACCACAGAAAACACAGCAGAAACTTGACGACCCTCCAGTTTTACTTTTAACGTAGGTGTTCTCTGAGCAAATGTCATACCCCCAACTCCAGAAACCGTAGTACCTGATGGAAACAGGGGCCATCCTTGGGGCCACTGTGATGGAGTAATTATACTAGAATCTGCCCCAGTGTCCAAAAGGGCCATAAGGATCAGTTCTTGATTGTCATAACCAATCTCAACCTTGTGTCTAGGTCGATCATTTAATGTCAAGGTTAAAAGAGTCAGTCCCCCTGAAGAGCCGAATCCTTCATCACCTCGATCCTTATCAGTTAACGACGGCATTCCCTTTGTAAGTTGTTCCAATGGGATCAACTGAGCGATACGTTGTCCATTGGTTATCCGTACGGGAGGAAAAGGGGTATATAACATTATCATTATTTCTCCGGTGTAGTCAGCGTCAATAACGCCAGGTAAAACAAAGAGTCCCAGCATTGATGCCGATGACCTGCCGAGTAATAATGCCCCCACAAACTTATTTTGAATCACCACAGGACCATACACTCCAGTGGGAATTCGATGTGGCTGAGTATTTAGGAGACTAATGTCTACAGCGGATGCCAGGTCAAGTCCGAGACTCCCTCTTGTTGCTAGTCGGAGGCGGGAGACGCTACCTGCTGTGCAGCAGCTACTTGTGTCTGCACGCGGCTGCTCCGATTTGCGCTCCCAACGGAGTTTCCCGAACGGCGATGACAGGCTCCCGTTTTATGATTATCCGAACGACACTTGACACACCACACACCGGAGGCAGTACACTCTTTGCGAACGAACGTGGCCCAGAAGGCCACACCGAAAGCACCTTGCTCGGCCAGTCCCCGGGGACGTCTTCTGTCGAGTAACGACCGACGCTTGGAGGGGTGCAAGAGCTGCTAACACTTGAGTCTGAGATGCCTTAGCTTGTTCTTGTAACCCAACCCCCAACTGCTTTATAGCCTCTACTACTAAAGCTTGAGGTCCAGTGGGCACCTGAGCCATCCTTTCTAATGCTTCCTCTATTGTCCAATTGGCACCAAGAGTGCTCAAAATATTACGAGTAGTAGTATTACAATTTTGTAAGGCACACTGTTTTAACAAGGTTCCTCGCATATGTTCAGGAACCCCAGCTCTCTCTGTAGCTGCAGCAGCCTTGTCTATGAATGCCCCAAACGTTTCGTCCCTGCCTTGTCTTATACCCATATAAACTGGAACGCCCCCCGGTTCTTTCACTCGATCAATAGCTCTCCTTACTAGTTGCATTGCCTCTCTCAACTTATCTGGACCTATCATTGCTTGTGCTTCAGTGCGTAAAAACGGTCCAAGTCCCATAAGTTCCTCTACAGTCACTCCCTGCAACGGATCCCCAGGCTGTCTCTGAATTGCAACGGATTCATGCACTAAACTCTGCCAATGGGCATTAAACAACAATTGCTGATGCTGGGTAAATATCAATCGAATTATCCCTCGGCAGTCAGCAGGTAATAAAATTTGTGTACTCCAGATATAATCTAACATTTGTTTCGCTGGCTCGCTATGGACTCCAAATTGACTGACCGTGGCGCGCAATTGGGACAATAATTTCCAATCCAAGGCTGAAACTGTCGCTTGCACACCGCCTCCCGGAATTGCTGGAATGTGACAGGACAGGCTAGCTGTGCAGCCACTTGCAATACCTCTCCATCCCCCCGCTCCAGCCCTTCCCGAGCTAGCGCAGCCCAAGCTTCTCTACGTTCCTTTGCCATAGCCTCAGCCAGGTCCGCTTCCGCCCCTGGAGTTGGCTCCGACAGAAACGGATTAGTAGGGCTGCTTGATATGTCCTTGGGAGCAAACTCGCTCTCGGGGGCTGAGGGTACAGAAGGAGGAGGTTTAAATCCATCAGTAGAAGGAGGAGGCGATGGAGGCAAGTATACGGTAGACACACTTGGGGGTAAGGGGGCATCTCGCGGCCAGTCAATCCCGTACGTCTTATTCTTTTCATGAGCAGCAGATGCCTGTTCAGCCGCCCTCTGTTCTGCCTGATATCGTAGTAACTCGTTATGTACAGCCCTCCATGGTTTTCCAAATTTCTTGGCTGACTTATCCCCATCAATTGCAGCCTCCCATAACCTATCACCCAATTTACGCCACTCAGATAATTCGTGAACAGTATGCGGGTTCTGAAAACAGCCCTGGGAGTGCCCATAAGCTAACAACCCAGGAAGATCCTTTTGTAAATCGATCTCCCTAATTTGTCTCTTTTGTAAGAGACATGTACATAAATCATATGCTGCTTGCCTCTGCATACCTGAATATCGTCAGCGCGCGCTGTTGCAGCTCTCCAAGGTCTCGGCAGCACGTTTCAGCCGGGTACGCCGATGCGAACGCCCGGGGCTCGACACAGTTTTCTTCGCTGTGTTTTAGCCGTCCTCGCTGCAAAGGACCTGACCACTCGTTGCTCCGTCGTGGATCACGTCGGGGTCACCATTTGTCGGAGAACAACGGGAGACAAGCACATCCGATGATGATCAACAAGTCTCAGTTTATTCAGAATTATCTTATGACTTATATAACAGAGTTAATAAGCTCATACATATTGCAAAAGCCAAGCTCCTTATAGGTGGCTACAGTAGAAGGCATTGTTATCTATTAAATGGATACAGTAGAAGGCTATGCATCTTTTCCCAAGACACTAGTAGCAAGTCATGTACCTTTCCCAGGACACTAGTAGCGAGTCATGTACCTTTCCCAAGACACTAGTAGCAAGTCATGTACTTTTCTCAAGACACTGGTATCTACATTATTTTCTAGTTTCTAAACCAAGGTCCTGCATTCCGTGTCTAGCTACATTTAAGCAGGTCTTGTGATCTTGTTGTCATGCCCCTTGTCACGGAGCCAGTATTCAATAATATCTTCCACATTTCCCCCGTCTTCTTTTAATAAAAACAAATTATTTTGTGTTTTATGGACCATGCGTGTAACTATATTCTGTAGATAGGCTACAAAACAGGGTAAAAACAATATAATCAACAAAACCATCAATCCTATACCTATTGCATACATAATCATGGTCTTAAGCCAGGGACCAATACCGAGAGATGATAGCCAGGTATCAAGCGGGTTAGTTGCAACAGTAATATCCTTAGTGTGATTCTTAAGCCATTGCAATTGCTTGTGAATTGATTCTGAATTAGAGGAGAGATTAAAACAACACATGCCCTCAAAATCTTTACAACCATGCCCATGAGCCAATAATAAAAAATCAATAGCAGCTCTATTTTCAAGTATCTGATGTCTGAGATTTTCCATGTCCTGTGCTAGTTCACTCAATACCTGTGTTGTTACGTTTGATTGCTTAACCATCCAGCATGCTAGTGTATTTATAGTACGAAGCGCATGAGCAGCACCTACCCCTGGAACAATTGACGCAAAAAAGTTAGCCGTGGGTCCCCAGAGTTCTACTTGATCACTACAGTCGGGTGTGAGGGTTGCTACAGCTCGCTTATCACGATGTGTCTTATTAAAAAGGAATTGTGATATTACAGTAACATTTGGTGCGAAAAGAGTCAATTTTCCCAGATAACATGGACCACCATGAGCATGCCTAGGTATTCCTTGCCATGCTCGATCACCGCAAATCAAATAGGTGTTGCCAGGCAATGCCTTTGCACTGTCATTAGCCCAAATCTTTGTGTCATTTTTCCCCCCAACCATAGGTTCTATAATCGCCACACATATATGTTTCGTTCCAAAAGGGATAGCTCCTGGGTGTAAGCCATAATGCAGGATCATTGACATTTTGCTTATAATCACCCAGTTCAACACATCCTGATTCATTTGCTGAACTATTCAACATTCTGCTACCTAAAAAGCCCGATTTCTTGAGGATCCCAGGGTAATGTTTTGTTTAATGCAGCTAATAATTTGGCTGTCCATTTACTGCTGTCATCTAACCTATTGCATGTGGCAGTGGATAGCTTTGAAAAATCAGTTGTATTATATCCGGGTATTCCAACCAAACATGTACGAAAAGGATCAGTAGCAGAAGCCAATGCTAAGCAAAAGGAAGTAGTATGTGTTTTGTTAGCCCATGTTACCCATAAGTTTGGTGGAGAATTGAGATACATAGCAAAAACGGTATTATACACAAATAAGATGCAGTAGATCCAGGACCACACGATCGCAGTAATATTGGATCAGCTCTTCTTCAATCACCGTGCCTTTCTGTTGACTCCGTGGAACTTTGGGGATCAAGTACAGGTCTTGCCCATCTTGCAGGTATCCAAAGAGGTCCTGTAGGGGCAGAAACACAAAGATAGCCCCTCCCCCAAAATAAGACCTTTGCAGGTGTTTGCCGTACTCCTGTCTTAGGGTCCTTATTCCGTACCCATATGGTACTAGTATCTTGACATTCAGATGAAGAGCTAGTATGTACAACTACGGGTGGATACTTTGCATCTCCAAAAACACACAAATGGTTAATTACGAATAAGGTTTTCAACAATCTTGAATGCGGATCAGCGATCTCTGCATGATGTGCCAAATGCTGTTTTAGGGTACCATGTGCCCGTTCCACTATAGCTTGTCCTGTGGGGGAGTGAGGAATTCCCGTGACATGTCTTACTCCCCATGTCTTCAAAAATCTATCCATCCTGTGGCTAGTATAAGCGGGACCATTGTCCGTCTTTAACTGCTTTGGGACTCCCATGACAGCAAAACAACTAAGCACATGTCTTTCGACATGCAATACTTTCTCTCCAGCTTGTGCCGTTGCCCAAATAAATTTACTATATGTATCAATAGATACATGCACATATTTTAAACGTCCAAAAGAAGAGACATGAGTAACATCCATCTGCCAAAGGTCATTTGAGACAAGCCCTCTGGGATTAACTCCCACTCCTAATCCGCAACCTCCATTATGGTTACTACAGATTGGGCAAGCTCCAACAATACTACACGCCTCCGCCATGGAGATCCCAAATTCGACATGCAGGCCTTTGGCATTTTGGTGGAAAACCGAATGGGCCTCTCTGGCTAAAACAGTTTTTGCAATGGGAACAGCAGTGAAAACAGAGACCAGCCTATCCGCCCTATCATTACCCTCTCCAAGTCCAATATTCCATTTGTGACTTCGTATGTGGATTATAGAATAGGGATTTTTCTCTAAGCTTCACTGCCTTTCTGAGTTGGATAAAAAGCTCATGTAACCTCTTATTTTGGACGTCTTTGATAAATGCATCCTCGATTTGCTCAACAATGCCCGTTACATAAAGTGAATCAGTTACAATATTTAGAGGCCCCATCAAGTTCATCATGGCCCATACGACGGCAGTCAGTTCCATGGTCTGTAAAGTATCCTCCTGTCTTGCGTGTAACAATTCCTGTTTCCATGAACCGTTGTCTTGCCATGTAACGGCAGCCCGTTGCGATTTACGTCCTGCATCAGTATATGCTGTTACCGCGTCTTTTATAGGGTTCTTTTCTCTTTTCGGGCATGTCATCCAGTTCCATTGCCCGATCCATCGTAATAATGGGGACTCAAAGCTATTAGTCTCAATCACACAACCAGCACCAAGCAACGCCTCTTGCAAATGTTCACTATTCTGTAGATACCATTGTAAAGAGTCTTTTCTTTGCATGGGTAAATATATTGTGGAAGGCTGGCAGCCTTGAACTTGTAAAATTCTTTCCCGTCCTCGTTTTATCAAATCCGCCAAAATTTCCACTTGTTGTACCAAGGTTTTAGCCTGCTGTAAAGCAGGGGATACCCATTCAAGAATACCCAATTCCCCGGTTTTCTTTAATTGCATGAGAGCTCCAATCAGGTACCGATGCCCTAACCACACAGCAAGGTCAATCGGAACAGTAGCATCGAGTCGATGTACATGTCCTGTAATAGCGCGTTCTACAATTTGCTGTATGAGAGTTTTCTGATAAGGGGTAACTCTAAGTTCTTTCGTAGGGTCCGTACCTAGCAATTCATTTGGTATACCCACTATGGGCCGTAGCCACTGCAAGTCTCCTAAAAATCTTTGTGCATCATTAAGAGTCCGTAGTCGCGACTGTAACTGTAATTTCTGAGGGGACACAGTTTTGTCAGTAAGCACCCATCCTAAATATTTCCATGGTGACGACTGTTGAACCTTATCTGAAGAAATTACCAGATTAGAACATTGTAACACTCGTTGGATGTGTTCAATCTGCTTGTCAGAAAAGGGGCGCAGCTTGAGCTATATCAGATTGAGATATATCAATCATGTAGATTGAGATATATCATCCATGTAATGATAAATTATAACATGTTTCCATTGTTCTCGTAAGGGCTGTAGTGCAGCAGCTACATATAATTGACACAAGGTGGGGCTATTACGCATACCCTGTGGTAATACTGTCCATTCAAATCGTTGATCTGGGCCCTCTCTGTTAAGGGAGGGTAAGGTAAAAGCAAACCGGTTTTGATCCTGAGGATGTAAATCAATTGTAAAAAAGCAATCCTTTAAATCAATAATTAGCAGAGACCAACACTCTGGAATCATGGCTGGATTAGGTAGCCCTGGCTGTAAAGCACCCGTCGGTTCCATCTGATTATTAATCTCTCTCAGATCATGTAACAATCGATATTTACCTGACTTCTTTTTTATGACAAATATTGGAGAATTCCATGGACTAGTGGACAAACGTAAATGACCTTGTTGAAATTGCTCTTTGACCAATTGATGAGCATGAAACAGACTTTCCCGTTTTAATGGCCATTGCTTAACCCATACCGGTGTGTTGGTAGTTCAGGTAATGGGAATTGGGAAAGTCCAAGCAATGGCTAATAGGCCAAAGGGTGCTCATTCGTAAGTACAACCGCCAACTGTGAGAGTATATCCCTTCCAATTAGACACTGGTGGTAGTTGGTGGTAGTTGTACCACAGAAAACACAGCAGAAACTTGACGACCCTCCAGTTTTACTTTTAACGTAGGTGTTCTCTGAGCAAATGTCATACCCCCAACTCCAGAAACCGTAGTACCTGATGGAAACAGGGGCCATCCTTGGGGCCACTGTGATGGAGTAATTATACTAGAATCTGCCCCAGTGTCCAAAAGGGCCATAAGGATCAGTTCTTGATTGTCATAACCAATCTCAACCTTGTGTCTAGGTCGATCATTTAATGTCAAGGTTAAAAGAGTCAGTCCCCCTGAAGAGCCGAATCCTTCATCACCTCGATCCTTATCAGTTAACGATGGCGTTCCCTTTGTAAGTTGTTCCAATGGGATCAACTGAGCGATACGTTGTCCATTGGTTATCCGTACGGGAGGAAAAGGGGTATATAACATTATCATTATTTCTCCGGTGTAGTCAGCGTCAATAACGCCAGGTAAAACAAAGAGTCCCAGCATTGATGCCGATGACCTGCCGAGTAATAATGCCCCCACAAACTTATTTTGAATCACCACAGGACCATACACTCCAGTGGGAATTCGATGTGGCTGAGTATTTAGGAGACTAATGTCTACAGCGGATGCCAGGGGATCGAGTCCGAGACTCCCTCTTGTTGCTGGTCTGAGGCGGGAGACGCTACCTGCTGTGCAGCAGCTACTTGTGTCTGCACGCGGCTGCTCCGATTTGCGCTCCCAACGGAGTTTCCCGAACGGCGATGACAGGCTCCCGTTTTATGATTATCCGAACGACACTTGACACACCACACACCGGAGGCAGTACACTCTTTGCGAACGAACGTGGCCCAGAAGGCCACACCGAAAGCACCTTGCTCGGCCAGTCCCCGGGGACGTCTTCTGTCGAGTAACGACCGACGCTTGGAGGGGTGCAAGAGCTGCTAACACTTGAGTCTGAGATGCCTTAGCTTGTTCTTGTAACCCAACCCCCAACTGCTTTATAGCCTCTACTACTAAAGCTTGAGGTCCAGTGGGCACCTGAGCCATCCTTTCTAATGCTTCCTCTATTGTCCAATTGGCACCAAGAGTGCTCAAAATATTACGAGTAGTAGTATGACAATTTTGTAAGGCACACTGTTTTAACAAGGTTCCTCGCATATGTTCAGGAACCCCAGCTCTCTCTGTAGCTGCAGCAGCCTTGTCTATGAATGCCCCAAACGTTTCGTCCCTGCCTTGTCTTATACCCATATAAACTGGAACGCCCCCCGGTTCTTTCACTCGATCAATAGCTCTCCTTACTAGTTGCATTGCCTCTCTCAACTTATCTGGACCTATCATTGCTTGTGCTTCAGTGCGTAAAAACGGTCCAAGTCCCATAAGTTCCTCTACAGTCACTCCCTGCAACGGATCCCCAGGCTGTCTCTGAATTGCAACGGATTCATGCACTAAACTCTGCCAATGGGCATTAAACAACAATTGCTGATGCTGGGTAAATATCAATCGAATTATCCCTCGGCAGTCAGCAGGTAATAAAATTTGTGTACTCCAGATATAATCTAACATTTGTTTCGCTGGCTCGCTATGGACTCCAAATTGACTGACCGTGGCGCGCAATTGGGACAATAATTTCCAATCCAAGGCTGAAACTGTCGCTTGCACACCGCCTCCCGGAATTGCTGGAATGTGACAGGACAGGCTAGCTGTGCAGCCACTTGCAATACCTCTCCATCCCCCCGCTCCAGCCCTTCCCGAGCTAGCGCAGCCCAAGCTTCTCTACGTTCCTTTGCCATAGCCTCAGCCAGGTCCGCTTCCGCCCCTGGAGTTGGCTCCGACAGAAACGGATTAGTAGGGCTGCTTGATATGTCCTTGGGAGCAAACTCGCTCTCGGGGGCTGAGGGTACAGAAGGAGGAGGTTTAAATCCATCAGTAGAAGGAGGAGGCGATGGAGGCAAGTATACGGTAGACACACTTGGGGGTAAGGGGGCATCTCGCGGCCAGTCAATCCCGTACGTCTTATTCTTTTCATGAGCAGCAGATGCCTGTTCAGCCGCCCTCTGTTCTGCCTGATATCGTAATAACTCGTTATGTACAGCCCTCCATGGTTTTCCAAATTTCTTGGCTGACTTATCCCCATCAATTGCAGCCTCCCATAACCTATCACCCAATTTACGCCACTCAGATAATTCGTGAACAGTATGCGGGTTCTGAAAACAGCCCTGGGAGTGCCCATAAGCTAACAACCCAGGAAGATCCTTTTGTAAATCGATCTCCCTAATTTGTCTCTTTTGTAAGAGACATGTACATAAATCATATGCTGCTTGCCTCTGCATACCTGAATATCGTCAGCGCGCGCTGTTGCAGCTCTCCAAGGTCTCGGCAGCACGTTTCAGCCGGGTACGCCGATGCGAACGCCCGGGGCTCGACACAGTTTTCTTCGCTGTGTTTTAGCCGTCCTCGCTGCAAAGGACCTGACCACTCGTTGCTCCGTCGTGGATCACGTCGGGGTCACCATTTGTCGGAGAACAACGGGAGACAAGCACATCCGATGATGATCAACAAGTCTCAGTTTATTCAGAATTATCTTATGACTTATATAACAGAGTTAATTAGCTCATACATATTGCAAAAGCCAAGCTCCTTATAGGTGGCTACAGTAGAAGGCATTGTTATCTATTAAATGGATACAGTAGAAGGCTATGCATCTTTTCCCAAGACACTAGTAGCAAGTCATGTACCTTTCCCAGGACACTAGTAGCGAGTCATGTACCTTTCCCAAGACACTAGTAGCAAGTCATGTACTTTTCTCAAGACACTGGTATCTACATTATTTTCTAGTTTCTAAACCAAGGTCCTGCATTCCGTGTCTAGCTACATTTAAGCAGGTCTTGTGATCTTGTTGTCATGCCCCTTGTCACGGAGCCAGTATTCAATAATATCTTCCACATTTCCTCAGGTGAATGTGTGTGTGCTGGGCTAGCTGGCTGTTGCTGCACCCCTCCCAGGTGCTCCCTGCAGGGCCCCAGGCTGGCGGTGCTGCTCTGCAGAGCGAGTGGGCTGTGGGGCCCCAGGGCCACAGGGTGACTCCTGACTCAGCTCTGGCCCGTGCTGGTCAGGGCAGGAAGCAGACCCAGGCAGACATGGCTCAACATCCCTGATGCTGCTGGCACGTGTCTGTGCTCATGGATGGTGCTCAGAGTGACCCCAGGGTGTTTGCAGTGGCACACGATGTGTTCATGTGTGCACTAGCTCCAGCCTGTGGTGTTTTTTTGAGGGTGCATGAGTCACTCTCCAGTCCCCCTTCCCTGTGCTTCCTGAGTCCCCACTGCCTCTGCTGGGAATGCAGAGAAACTCTGGCTTCCCTATGCGTACCTGGACTTAGCATTTTACCTTTGGGTGACTGCATCATGGGCTGTCCCTCACTTTGTGAAGCTCCGCTCACTGCCCACCCCCAGGCACACGCTGTCTCTGGAGATCCCCTGAGCTCTCCTGGTGGCTCAGGTTCCGCTCCAGAAGGATGGGCATCTGTCATCAGCACTGTCACCTGTGCGACAGCCCCAAGCAGGCAGTTCACCATCTCCACTAGCACTGGTCACTGAGAAATGAGTCGTGAATCCAGCCATTGGTCCCTACCACATCACACTGGGACTCTGAGCTTGTCCCCTGGAGGCCATGGAGTACACAGGCAGAGCAGCGGGCCCTTTTCTGGTGCAATTGCTGGGGCATATTTTTGACTCCCTCTTCTGAAGAAAAGCCAGACTTGAGGCACATCTCTGAGGATATCCCCTTTTATTTTTACCTGGTCAGCCGGTACTCACAGGAACACCCATGGGAACACAACCCTACAACCACCATGCGGAGAGAACTCTTGGGCTATATACACGCACACTAGAGCACAGCAGGACAGTGGGGAAATGAGGAGACCAACCCCCAAAAGAGAAAGTCCTTCTGCTGTAGGTGGGCATGTCTCCAGAAAAGCTGCAGCCCTCACACAAAGGTTGTAGTGAGGAAATGGCTGCTGTGGCAATGGGAGAACGGTCCTGAGGAGCACAGGGTCTGTCCCCACAGGCTGCTCCCACTCTGCTTTGAGCATTGGAGCACAGTAGAGGGAAGGGATGAGGCCATGGTGAATCCTGGCCGCCACCCTCACAGGAGAGGGGTGCGAGATAACACCCTGATTGTGGCCAAGGCAGCTGAATTGCCCTAATGCACATGGGACACAAGGCCTCACCCTGTCTGTGCTCATCTGAGCCTGACTCTGTTGCCATGGGCACCCTTGGTGGCAGTGCCAAAAGAGGGGCTGCAAAGGGAAACACTTACACTCCTTACACTGAGGGCATCCGAGGGAGCTCAGGCTAGCAGGTTCTGAAGTTCCCCCATCTCTGCTGATGAAGGGAGAAGCCTGGCTTCCTGCTTCAACAGGGTCTCTGGGTCAGACTTGGAAGAGCGCTTCCTAAGGATAAGTGCATTTTTTCTTTTGCAAGAGTGTAACAGAGAAAAGTGAGACAGGAAGAAATGAACAGCACTCATCTTTGATGCCAAATAGCCTTGGAGTGAGGAGTAGATGCACGTTGGACAGTTACTGGTGCTGGCATTGTAGCCAGTGAAGCAGTTTCCTGAGGGCATCCTTGGGCCCCTTGTTCCGCAAGCTGTAGCTGAGGAGGTTCACTGCTGGAGGCACCACCGCCTACAGAAGAGCCAGCACCAGATCCAGAGCTGGGGAGGAGGTGGAGGGGGGCTTCAGGTAGGCAAACACTGTAGTGCTGAGAGAAAGGGAGACCAGGGCCAGGTGCGGGAGGCACATGGAAAAGGCTTTGTGCTGGCCCTGCTCAGAGGGGATCCTCCGCACAGCAGTGGAGATCTGCATGTAGGACGGCACAGTGGAAACAAAGCACTCAAAGCCCAAACAAACACTAGCCGCAATAACCCCAGCTTCCCTGAGGGAGGATTCTGAGCAGGAGAGCCCGAGAAGCTGGGGAATTTCACAGAAGAACTGGCGCAGGACATTGCTTTGGCAGCTGCTGCCACTTGGACACAAGCTCTGCTGCCCAGGAGGGTCCCGTAGTACAGGGGTCTGCAGATGGCAGGGAAGTGGTTATGGGCCATGACAGTGAGAAGAGAACACTCTGGTGATAACAAGAACAGGAGCAGAAAGAGCTGGGCAGCACATCCTGAATAGGAAATAGGCCTGGTGTCCCCGAGGGAATTGGCCATGGATTTGGGGACAGTGATGGAGATGGAGTCAAGGTCAAGGAGGCAGAAGCTGAGGAGGAGGAAGTACCTGGGGGTCTGGAGGTGCTGGTCGCAGGCTACAGCTGTGATGCTGAGGCGGTTGCCCAGGAGGGCAGGCAGGTAGATGCCCAGGAAGAGTGTGAAGTGCAAGAGCTGCAGCTCCTGTGTGTCTGCGAACGCCAGGAGGAGGAACTCGTTGAGGGAGCTGCTGTTGCCTAGATGTTCTCTCAGGGCACAGGGGGACTGCTGGAGAAGGAAGAGATGTTGACAAGTTAGGACAGACTTCTATGAATAAAACTTTCTCCTAACCGTCTCGCCTGATCCCAAAATATACACACCTCTCTGCATGTAAGAAAATTCCTGTTATTTCCCTTGGCATAACCTTGATTAAACTACTCCAAGCCTCAGTAGTGAAGCCTGCAGGCCTAAGCTTGAACTTTAACCAAACCTGTGGGCTACTGCTGACGCAACAACTGCAGAAGCAGCCAGAATCAGCCCTCCAACATACAGAACACAATGGACAGAGGTCACGGTTAACCTTTGAGAAGATACAGAACACAACGGACAGAGGTCTCGGTTAACCTCCGGATAAGATAAGGCACTTTGAAGCAGGAACACAGCAACTGTCCTGGGATGTAGGCATGAACCGTTTAAAAAGAAAGAGACCAGCAACTCAGGAAAGAAGACTGGAAGAGACTGTCACTGGCAGGCGGGGAAATAAGACTGGAAGGAGTATAATTAGCCCAGAATGTCTTTGTTCTGGGTCCCTCTTTGGAGGCACCCAGCTCCAGCTGAAACAAACGATCGTATAAGAGTCTGACTCTGACTTAGTGGTGAATGCCTGGGGACCTTTATACCAGTTTGGCGACCCAGATGGGACCGAGGCTTCTCTGTTTGGTGTGACTCTGTGGAGCAACCGCTGGCAGCATATGTGTGAGTTCACCTTATGGATTGCTCCTCAGGGTCGCACTGATCAGGGATACCAAATTTCCACCACTAAGTATTTTATTTGGGGCTCGAGTCCCTTGAAAAAGGAAAAAAAGCAGGTTATCTGGGGTTCAAGTTCCTTGAAAGGAGGGGAAAAAAAAGAAGAAGAAAAAAGGGGTTGGGGGTTTGAAAAAGGGAAGAGGGAAAAAAAAGTGGGTTCAAGTCCCATAGTGTGCACACTGAAAGGGGTTGAGTGAAGGGGTTTGAGTTCTCCTCAAAAAAAAAAGCAAAAAAAAAAAAAGCAAGAAATTTGAATTTGAGTTCTACCCCACAGATAAAACACCTTCCGGGGAGACTTCCTGAGACTGGGTGAGTACTACATTTTCTATGTTCCTCTAAGCTTTTACAATTAGGTGGAGTGGGAGAGGAGAAGAAAGAAACAGAGAAAAAAAAAAAAGAGAAAGGAAAATAGGACCTGGATTAAGTGCCCCAAAGGGGACACCCTTGGCAGAAATTATTACTATTTGGAAACATATTGCAGGGATTGCAGGTATGTCATGGAGACAATGAATAATTTTGTGCCGGGAGGACTGGGCTTTTATTAGTCATGATGGCAATGCAGCCAAATGCTGGCCGGCAAGTGGTAGTTTTGATTCACAAGTATTAACTTTCTTACGGCACCAGCTTGAGGATCATTATCCTGGTCAACTGGATTACTGGTATGTGTGGGACAACTGGGCATATGAACGCCAGAAGGACAGCACAATCTGAACAATGGTGATGCATGCAGAAAGTAGCAGACAGCCAGTGCATGGTAGTAATGATAATGGCAATGGGAATGCTAAGAAGATTAGAAAGGTGAATGAGAATGGAAGTTATGAAGAATGTGAGGAAGGGAAAAATAATGATGAAGGAGGGGCTGCTTCCCCGTTGTCTCCTGCCCTCCCATTACCAACTGCGAATGCTGAAATAATACAAGCCCCCTTATGGGCAGTCCCAAAAGCTGGTGCCCTGTGAGAGGGGGGAGCAGGAGTAGCCCAAGTGTTTACTGCTCGAGTTTATGGACCCTGGGGACAGCAGGATTTGATTCTGTGGGGGCAACAGACCCCTCGGTTGCGGGAGGATCCTGAGAAGGTCATTCGAATTGTGAAAGGCATCTTTCAGGCATATGAAATACGCCTACCTGGGGAGATGTACAGATGTTAGTAGACACTCTGTTTACACCCGATGAGAAACACGTGATTTTAGCTGCCAATCAACATTAGGCAGAACAGGGAGGGGATCCTGAGGCTCGTACCCACCCTGGCCCACTATAGATCTTTGGTGGGATTATTGGAATGATGCGGATCACAGGCAGCTTAGACAGGCTCGGAGAGGATTGGAGGAAGCTATTAGGCTTGCAGGTGTTAGACCAGGGAATTGGTCAAGGGTAAGGGAATGTCAACAACAGCCTACTGAACACCCATCCGCATATCTGTTGCGTTTGTTTAAGCAAATGTGACTGTATGGGGGTGGAGTGGACCCAGAAGCTGAGGCTCAGAGATGATTAGTTTTGTCTACTTTTGTTGATCAAGCTGCCCCAGATATAAAAAAGTCTTTTTCTAAACATGTGCCTGATTGGCCAGGAAAGACTGCAGATGAGATTATCCGCTTGGCAACCTTTGTATATAACAGACGTGATGCTAAGAAATTAGAGGAGGAAAACCATAAATTGAAAAAGGAAGAAGCGACAATTGTGGCTGCAGTCATGTGAGGAGCTATTTACTCCCTGTGAGTGCAGAACTGGGCTTTTTATAGGACCAGGTCATGGATCTTTTCCTGGATGGTGGACGGGTGGGATGGCAGCAGGACGAGGAGTCATGAGGGGAGGAAGGGGAATTCCATTAACTTCTGCCCCTGGGTTAGGTTCTTGGGAGGGTTATTATTGTGGGAAGTGAGGACATATGCAGTGTGAGTGCCCAAGCTGTGCACGAATTCAGCCACAGTCAGGGGTGAATCCTCCTTCGGGAGAAAATCAAGATGTAGGCCGAACTGATGAATGACTAGTTGAGGAGGAATATCCTTGTGCTTGTATTCGATGTGTATGTATGTTTTTGGATGCAATCCCTTTGGCTAGTCAGGGCGGCATAACCAGGAAAGTGGCTGGAAAGCAAGTAACCTTTCTAGTGGCTACCGGGGCTACTTTATCTCTTTTGAATTATACAGATAAAGGGTTGTGTTCTGGGGAGGTCTGGAAAATATGGGGTGTGATGGGGGGAGGAGAAAAACCCCTGAGCAAACCATTACTGGCAGTTATAGATGCAAAAGCAATATGGAATCAATGTGTTTTGGTTGAAGAATCCCCTGTGTGTTTCTTAGGGCGGGCTTTGTTACCAGCACTTGCTGTAGAGACATGGGCAAGTGCCAGCGGTATGGATTTGGTAATTATGGGTGTTTCAGAAGTCGGTGCATCAGAAGTGCAAGTTCCGGTGGCAGATGTTCCTCTTGAACTAGGTGTTCAAGCACTCCTCCACTGCTGTGCCTGCTAAACTGTGGAGTGGGAAAGGAACAGGCGTGGGCTTGCTTTTATCTGCAGAGCCTGTATCCATAACAACTCTCCAAGGCCCCATCCAGCTGTAAAACAATATGCTATCCCGCATGAGGCAGAAAATTGTTCCAAAGCAGATGGATACCTATGTAGAACAGGGGATTCTGAAGCCCTGCATTTCTCCTTTCAATACACCCATTTTACCGGTACATAAACATCGCCTGGTCAGTGATGGAGATCCTGAGTATCGATTTGTACAGGATGTACATGCTATTAATCACTATGTTGTCGGTTTTAACTCCAATTCCTGTATGGGCTAAGGGGTCTACAGTAATAGATTTAAGTTCTGCTTTCTTTAGTATACCTGCAGGAGAAGAGAGTCAACTTTTGTTTGCATTTACCTGGAAAGGATAACAACTGACCTGGACACGACTTGCACAAGGATTCACCGGCTCACCAGTGAATTTTTACTCGGTTGCTGCGGAAAGGTTTACATAACATTGTTTTATCCTGTGATTCCGTGTTAATACAGTATGTAGACGATTTATTGCTTGCTAGGAGAACAAAAAATGCTTGTACTTCACATACAATAATTTTGTGTACAGCCTTAGCTGAAAAGGGACATCGTGCATCCCCACCTAAGCGCCAGTTCTGTCAAGAAAGAGTAAAATATTTAGGATTGATTCTAACGGAAGGAAAACGATCTCTCCATCCTGAACGCATTAAAGCAATTGAAGATCTACCTTGACCTGTGACGAAAAAGCAGATTAGAGGTTGTTTTTAGGGGCAGTAGGCTTCTGTAGACCATGGATTCCCGGGTTGGGGGACTTAGTAAACCCATTAGTGGGAGCAACTGAACAGGAAGCAGTAGAACCTATAAAGTGGACAGTCAGAGAGATTTGGCATTTAACAAAATTAAGGAGGCATTAGGTAAATCCCTGGCTTTAGGGCTCCCCCATTATAAAAAACCTTTCCAGCTGTACATTCATGAACAACAAGGGGTTGCCAGTGGAGTGCTGACTCAAATGCCAGGTCCTCAACCCAGAGCAGTTGCGTATTATGCAGTACAATTGTATGCTGTCCTTCTGGGGACTCCTGGATGTATGTGTGCGGGGGCTGCTGCAGGAATCATTGTTGGGAAATGTCGAACCATAGTTCTGGGACTATAGCAGATTGGTGTAAGTTGCAACATCCGTTGCAGTCATCTGTGATGGCATTAGGGAAAAGACAATGGCTAATATCAGACGTGTTACCTCGGTGGGAGGAGATGAATGAGCAAGACCCACCGATTAATAGTAGACCCTTTAGGGGTACGTCAAGGAAATACAAGGCCTTAGTTGCATTCAAGCCCAACTTTGGCTACAAACAGTAGCTGCATCCCTCACAAGGGAAGGAGAGAATGGTATACTTCCCGCAGAAACCCGAAACTTGATATGGGAAAAGAGTACCATATCTGAAGGGAAATATCCAGCTTGGTGGCAAATGCTTAATTTGCCATTCGATAAGGAGCAAAAAGTGATAACTGCTCTCGTTCTCATTATTCAAGAAGCACAGGTCTCTACAATCTAGCCTATTGTGCCTCTAGGCTGGATCCATGGGGATGTTGCATTACATCCTTTGGAAAACAGGGGATGGGCACAGCACATTCGTGATAAGTGGAACACTATAGATTTAGCCTCCTGGATGGGTTGGGATCAATTAGGATTTGTACGTGAAGGTAATGCCCTACAAACTCAAGACATTTGTTTAGCCATGGAACACAGTGTTTGTCATGTTGGGGTGCAGACCCAAAGTGCAAATGAGAAGGTAACTTTGGTCTCTCCTGGGAAGGGTTGTCTATGTTTGTGGAGTCAGGGCAGCACTGTTATAATTGATGGTGCAATGTTGTATCACAATAATAGTTTAAATTTGTGCATGTGTAACTGTACAATGGTAAAGGGATGTGGCTACAATTATACAAGCCCCGTAACAACTCACCAGTTACTCCAGGGAAATTATTCATGGATTCATGAATTATCACCAGTACCGATTGGAATGCATCTCAGGTTAGTGAAGGAATTATTACACCATGAGCAGTTGCGGACGTTTCTCCAGAAGGTCAAAGAAACAGGGAAAAGTACCCTGATGACTGCAGAGCATGATACACAACAGAGTCAAGCGATACTTGAAAGAACCAAAAAAAAGTCACAGAGCATAAATGGTGGGAAACTTTAGGTGGTCTCCCACCACTTCTGGCTTGTATAATTGTTTGCTGCATGCTGTAGTGATTCTGTTCTGTCTGATCATTGTGTGCTTTGTGCTCCCCTTGGGATTGTATATAAAATTGTGAAGGCTGGCTGCTCGTCTTGAAAAATGGCTATATTACAAAGACAAACAGCCAGAAAAACAACGGGGGGATTTGTAAGAAAACTACTGTTAATTCCATTGGCCTAACCTTGATTAACTTAGCATCAGTGCCTAAAGTAGATGAAGCCTGCAGGCCTCAAGGCTGAACTGTCCTTGAACTCCAGAAACATTGCGAAGGATGTGACCTTGCCAGTGCTGTAACTGCCAAACCAGTTAAAACTAGCTGACAAAGATACAAAACTAGCTCATGAGGCTACAAAGTAGACTGCAGGAGACAAGATGGGATGCACGTGGGTTGGGGTTGACCTTGGAGGAGATAAGGGCCTGGGAGACACAAGGACATGGCATCCATCCTCAGTTACACCAAAGCGGCATGGCTCCAGTGTGCACATCAGCAGATGACCGAGTGCTCAGCCCACAGCACTGCTCCTTGGGGTGGGTAACAATAGGCCCATTGACAGGTCGTTCTGTGGGGAATGGCTCCACAGCACCTAGATGTTTACAGTGTGGATCTGTGGTGTGGCTTCTCTTTTGCATGGCCTTGTCAATCATGGGCTGGTTAGAGGGTGTGCCCCTAGGCTTCAGCAACCCCACAGGTGGGGGCTCTGGCCCTAGTGCACTCAGGGTTCCTTCACTCTTGGGGAGCACCCCAGAGCAAACCTCTCTTCTAGCGGCTGCACCACCCGGAGTCCCACGCTTGCCTGGGTGGCGCCTGTCAGGATCACAGATGTGATGGGATAGCTCACACCCAAGGGAACCCGGCAAGGATGGGATTTAGGCTCTTTCAGAAAACAAAACCAGAAGTCAAGAGGAACATGCCGTAGCTCAATTTGTTTCATCAAAAGTTGAAACTACAAACTGACAACAGCAAGATGGTGGTGAGGTGGCCAAGAGGTTACAGGGATGCACTGCTAATCTATTCTGCACCATGCACACAGCCTCCAACCCCACCCTCCTCAAAGACACTCCTGTTTCTGGCTCAAGACCAACCTGGAAGGAGTGTGTTGGGGCAGTGACAGTCCTGCAGCTCCTGTCCCTACAGGCAAGCCTTTTCAAGCTCCTTCTCTAAGCTGGCAGCAGCTTCCTCTCCACCCTGCTCTCATTTGAGTTCAGTCACAACAAAAGCCCAACTTCCCTGGAGGTACATCTCTGGGGAGTCAGCTCTGGGACAGCAGATCTGCTGGTGGCTGGGACATGCATGTCGCTGTGGGATGTCCTTTCTGGACCATGTGGGATGGCCAGAGAAGCTGGAGAAGAGCATGGAGGATGCGCGGGTGTCCTGTTGCCGCTGAGCTGAGCTGAGCTGTGCCATCTCCTTCCCTGATGGAAAGGACAGAAGAGGGAAGAGTGTGTGTCAGTGCTGGGTGGTCGTGTCCGTACATCTCCTTACTGAACGGGGAGAAGGGAGGGTGCAGTGGCATGGGGCAGTGAAAGAGGCTGGCTGAGCCCCCTGCTCCAGCACCTGGGTGGCGACATGAGAGCTATTCAGACATCTGCCTGATGTGCAGACAGCTCTGCCAGAGACCCCCCCCCCCACCATGGTAAGGTCAGTCCTTCATCCGCCCCGAGCGCAACCTCGGGGGAGAGGACAGTGCTCTCAGTCCAGGCTGCGCTCGAGTCTTGGCCTGACTTGTTGGCTGGAGACAGGCTGAGACTGGAGACAGAGTGGGATGTCCTGGATCACGGTTGCAGCTGAGCTGCTGATGGGAGAGCAGGGTTCAGCAGCAGCAAGAGCTGGCAAGAGGGGCAAGAGGACCAAAACAACTTGGGGGGTTGCAGGAGCAGGCCTTCCCCTTCTGTGCAGGGACGGAGGGCTGCAAGGTGCTGCAGCTGGGCTGGCCAGGACAGTCTGGTGGGTGAGTAGGTTTGGTAAGGGAAGTGGGGAGGACTGAGACATTTGTGCTGTGGGCTGGTACAGAGGGAATAGGGAACACAAAAGCAAAGTCTGTTTGCAGTGCTCAGCACCATGCTCAGCACACACTGAAACACAGGAAGTTCCACCTGAACAGAAGGCAAAAGTTCTGGACTGTGAGGGTGACTGAGCACTGGCACAGGTTGCCCAGAGAGGCTGTGGAGTCTCCCTCCTTGGAGAGATTCAAAAGCCGTCTGGGTGGGGTGCTGGGCTGCAAGCTTTAGGGGAGCCTACTAGAGGAGGTGAGGCTCTTGGAGGCCCCAGGTGGGGCTGGCCAGGGACATAAAGGCCTGTTAGTGCCCTCAGGGCCCTGACAAACTCTGCGGTCATCTGGATCACAGCAACTCCATAGGTCATCAGCAACCAGGCAGCTGGGCAGGCATTGTGATGTCCTCAAGGGCATCAGAACATTGCCCCAGCCAAGGTGACAGATTTGGGGGAGAGAAGAGGGAGGACAGGAGAGAGGACACGGCTGGTGCCTTGACGGTGAGGTCACTCCTGTCTCAGCATTGTGATAAGGCAGCAGCAGGCAGGCAGCAGGGCAGCTGTTGGGAGGTCACCCAAGGCATATGAGAGCAGGCCCGGTCGGATCAAAGATCCCTGACCCCATCCTCCACCCCTGCTGCTGGTCCTTCTCCTCCTAGAACCCTTTCCCTAAGCACAGAGGCCCAGAGACCTTTTGGGGAAGACTGAGGCAAAGGTGGCACACAGTAGCTCCGCCTCATTGCTTTGCTCTCATTAATTCAGCCACCCTATTCAGCAAGGTACCAGTATTTTCCAGTTCAGCCTACACACTTAGCAGAGGAAGCTCTTGTTGTCCTCGACGTCCCTCGCAAGCCTCAACTCCAGCTGAGCTTTGGCCTTCTTGACACCATCCCTACACACCCGGGGCTTGTTTCTGTATTCCTCTGCTGTAGCCTGTCCTTGCTTCCACCTCCTCTATGCTCCCTTTTTTGCACTGCAGTTCCATCATGAGTTCCCGGCTCAGCCAAGTCAGTCGCCTGATACCTCTGTTTGTTTGCCTGCATATCAAGGTGCAGCCTTCTTGTGCTTGGAGGGTGCCGTCCTTACACACCTGCCAGGTTTCTTAAGCTCCTTTGCCCTTCAGACCTGCTTCTACGGGACACCCCAATCAGTTCCCTGACAAGGGTGAAGTCTGCTCACATCAAGCCCACGCTCTGCACTCTGCTGCTCTCCTTCCTTGCTCCCCTCAGGCTCTTGAACTCCATTATTTCATGGGCGCTACAACCAAGGCAGCCACGCACTATCATGGCCACTCCCTACCGGTTTTCAGCTTCCATTGCTAGTCCTTGCGATCCACATTATTCCCTTCACACCCCCAAAAGCCAAGTGCTCAGTGCAACAAACCTGCACACGAGAGTTCAGGTCCCTTCCCATCTTGCAGCCAGGACTGGCAGCAGGAGAGGGAGGCCCTGGCTCCACCCCCTTCTGCCTCAGGAGGGCTACACCAGCTCTTCCCACCTCCCTGGAGTGTCCCCTTGTCACCAGGGGATGTGCTGCCAGGCAAGGGCTGACTCCACTCCTCTGACTGGCTCCTGCAAAGAGTAGGAGGGTCCTGAGACATCGTGACCACAGCTGCGGACAAATAGTTATGGCATGACCTTGGGAGAGAGCTGTCCTGGGAGCAGGCACTGACACTCAAGCCCTGACTGCTGAGCTCTTGTTTTGGGGCCCCTCTGGACAGTCACATGCTGCAAATGGCAGAGTTCACACCATGCCAAGGAAATAGCCACAGCCCCTTGGAGCTCTGGTTTAATGCACAGGAAGACAATTCTGTGAGGGCCGGGATGGCTGGCACTCACTGGTACCTCTGCTGTTGGCTCGGCAGGCGGCTCTTCTCTCCAGAGCTAAGGAGCAAGAAAGGAAGAGGCTCAGTGGGATGCACAGGCAGAAAGGCAGAGAAACACTGCCGGCTATTTCAGGCCATATATTTGTGGGTGTGCTTCTGATGGCATTTCCATACTCACTGGGATGTGATACAGGCCCCTGGCTCCACCCAAAGTCCTTGGAGCAGTTGGTCAGCCTGAGGCTGAGCCTGGTGGGGCCAAGACTGGGCGGGAAACCCATTCCTTGGCTTGAGCATTCAGCATTCAGCATTCAGCATTCCGGGGGAGGTTTGAAAAGGGGCAGACAAACATGCCTTTGTGTTCAGTTGCTCAAGACTTCCATGTCCCACACTGTAATCCTATTTGGAGTGCCCAACAGCTGCCCCTTGGAGGGAAGGCATGTCTGAGGCATCCACCTCCAAGGGAGTGCTGGGCATTTGCTGGGGGCTGCAGAGAGGTGCATGGGATCAAGGTCTAAGCCAGGTCAATCCCAAGTCACAACAACTCCTATTCAAACCAGTGGCTCTGGCACTGGGATTCTGACACCTCGGTGGGTCACTACCCCTGCACGCTCCCAGGCTTTGCCTGGAGCTGCTACACACTTACTCCGTCTGTTGTGCCCCCAGCCTCTCGGCTGCTCTTTTCTGCTCCTCGTCTATTCTCCTCGGGAGAATAAAACATTGATGGTCACGTCCTCATCTGGTGCCAGGCAGTACTGGAGGACATCCTGAAAAGAAGGCTTTTCTTCACGCAGCTTCCCAGCACTCTCCTCCTCTTTCCCAGCTGGGGCTAGGGATGAGCCCGACTGCACCCTTGACTGGGTTTCACTTCTCTGCTGAACCTGCAAGACAAGTCAAGGAAGGTTTTAGCCCCACTTCCAAGCACGCTCAGAGGCTCTCAACAGGCACCAAGAGAGCAGCCAGTGCCTGCAGGATCTCTGCTGTCACCAGACCCCTTGCTCTGGCCTGCCCTCAGGCACCCCATGAAGGCATGCTGCCACTGTAGCTACAGAACTGGCAGGGTCCCTGCAGCATACCCTAGCCATGTCACAGCCTGACCAGGTTTCACTGCTGCTTCCCACTGGCACTTCTCTCTCAAGCTGGGCTCTCTCAAGGCAACACAAACGAGGGAAGGGAATTGTGACTTGCAGAGCAGGACACCTGCCCTGCCTTCATCCCAGGCAAAGACTGGGGATGGGGGTTTAGCAGGGCTCGTTCTTCCTACAGGGCACAATTGTCTCACAACTGCCTCCTCTACACTGCTTGACTTGAGCCATCCAGTCAGCAATCTTAAGCTAATATTTGCAATACGAAGCCTCAACTCCCTTAAGCAAACACAGCCCACAACTTCGCACAGGGGCTCTTTTCAACCCATGAAGTGACCTCAACATGCTCTCAAGGGGAAACTGATGTGTCACCAGGGCATCACTGCAATTCCCCATTGGCCCCCCCTCTCCCACCAGGAGCTCACTCCTCACATCATGAATGACTGGAAGGAATTGCCATTGGTAGAGCAGAACTCCAAAACAAAATCCTCCTACCGGGCTCAGTGGCTCAGAGCACACAGTCCACTCAAATGAGGGGAAGGAATTGCTGTTGGCTCAGCAGGAGCTAGGAATGCAGCCCTGCTGTGCCATTCAGCACGTCACACCAAACAAGCCTGAGCACCCCTGCTGACCTCAGGTTGCACCATCAGCATCAGTGCTCATGGCCTCCCTTGCTGCTTCCCCAACACCCAACAGCCCAGCAATGGGCCTTTCATACCACTGGCACTTCTCTTGGACCACGGAGCTCATTCCTGGGCGTCCTTTGCCTCTTAGGGATGCTTCTGCAAAAGAGCTCCAGAGGAAATACGGCGGTCTTCTTCAAACATGCGCCTCTGTCTTCAGTTGCCTTGCTTGCCTTTTCAGCCAAACCCACAGGAAAGGAAAATCTTCCTGGGCGTTCAGATTTTAGGAAAGGCAGGACTCCCCTGCCTCGCTCTTCGGCAGCAACAAGGCACCTCCAACCTGGCTCCCTGAGGAACCTGCAAGGCTCTGCTGCCCTGGAGCAGAGGAAAAGCTTTTTCTGTCGGAAGGTTTACAAAGTACCTGGCTCCTCTCTGGCTCTTCCTTTTCTCCCTTGCCTTTCAGGCCTGCCCTTTCTTTCTTCTCTTTTGGCTTAGCTGAGGAGTCCCACAGATCTCTTTGCCCCTGCACAACAGACAGAAAGCCTGCGTGCTGCAGGGCCACAGAAAAGACACAGCAAGGAGCACTACTGCCATCTGTTTCTTTCCAGTGGCGGAAGGTAATTTCTCTCTCTCTCCAGCCCTTTGTCTCGAGCCTTTCTCTCAGCGCTCTTAGGCCCTAAAGCTAGTACTGGCCAGACAGAAAATCCCTGCTTTCTTCTGACCAGGGAGCTAAACAACCACTCAGAGAAGCAGAAGGTGGCCACCTTCCATCTCTGAAAGGCTCAGCAGGTACATTTCCACGAGGAACAGGGCCAAAGAGGGGCTTTTGATGTGATTTCGGAGAAGGCAGTAGTGACCAACACCTAGAGAAAATAGAGCATAGCCTGCGCCTTTTAAAGCAAGCCCCTGAAAAGGTCAATCCAAGGTCTAATGAACACTTAGGAAGGAGGCTTCTATACCCGCTGCCCATAGAACTGCACTTTTCCACAAGCCCAGATGGCACAAGGAGGACCTCAGTCACTATCACATACCTGTCCTGCCCTCTCCTGGCTTTTACTGAGAGGGCTCACAGCTGGGAATCTCGCTTCAGCACTTTGCTTCCTCTTGCCTTTCTCCACCTTCCTTGAGGAGCTCCCTCGGATGGCTGGCAGCACGCTGAAAACACACATCACGGGGAGGTGGTGTGAGCACAGGGGCAGTTTGCTCCCCAGCCCGCACTCACAAGCTGGGCACCTGCCACTGCAGCACAAGGCAGTTCTGCAGGGGAATGACGTGCGTTCAAATACATGTGTTCCCTTCCACAGAGGCAGAGATCACCCCTGGCTGAAACAGCCTGGGCTGCCCAACATGCCCACAGAAATGCTCAGGATGCCCACATCCAGGCTCTCTCTGGATGCAGCCAGGACTTGTGGTGCCACGTCATGTGCAAGGACAGGCTCCGAGAGACACCAGTACGTCCCTTCCTGGCAATTGCATTTATCACTGCTCGGTGGTCCAAAATACTCTGTGGTTGGGGATGGAAAATGTAGTAGTATGGGGACTCAGTGTCAAGAATGGAGCAAGTGATCAGGGGAGGAAAGCACGCCTGCCATTTACCCATCCCTGCCACTCTCTTGGGCCTGCCACAAGACAACTTTTCAGATGAACAAAAAGGCTTAAAGGGAACCAAATCATTAACAGACCCTCCTGCTCTGTATCCTGGGTGGCGGGAGAACTGCAGTTTCACTTTGCCTTGCAAAGCAACGTCCTTTCCATTCAAAGAAAGAGCTCCTCCATGATTAATCCCTTCTGACTTAGTACTCAGTGGCCATTGCAAACAGCCCAGAGAGTGGCACAGAGCTCAGACAAACACCTCCTCTGTCTAAAAGCCACTCCAAGAGCGTTCAGTCTTTCCCTCACCCTTGGAAAATGTCTGTGCATCCCCAACATTCTTGTCACCAAGAAAGAAAGGCTGCTGCTTACTTACATCTAAAGGGCATGAGAAAAGGGCCCTGGTCTCCCAGAAGCTACGTTTGCACTGAGTTGCCAAAAAGCCCGTACTCTGGAGGCAGAGTCAGGAGAACCATGAAGCGAACCCGGGGGTCTCCCAAGAACTTGCTTGTGCTGGCCATCCAGCAAGGGAGCAGAGGTCATTGTGGCATGTGGTCAAAGGCCTTCAGAGTTACCATCAACACTGTCTCCAAAGGAAACGTCTCACTCAAACAACAAGAGTACAGGGTCACCCTCAGCCCTTTCTCCAAGTGCCTCACCTGCCAGGAGGAGCTTTGCCCTTGCCTGTGTCTCCCTTTCCTTTGTCCATGTTGAGAGCAGGAATTCTGGGTGGAGGAGGCTGCTCTCTGAAGAGCAGGTGGTTGGCAGGGAGATTTCCTGCAAGCAGGAGGCAAGAAAACACTTCAGGACAGCACTGTGGACTCCTTCTGAGCAGGAATGAGATGCAAATTGGCTCAAGCCTGTGGTAAAACTGTGAGGCCTCCAGCTGATTCCTTTGAAGCTTTGTTTTCTGGGGGGTCTTAGGCCCTTGGGAGTGCTGGCTCCTGTCCAACTTTCCGCTTGTACTGTGCAACAGCATTTTTTTTTTTGGGCTATTCATTTCCTCATGCTCTGTCCCAGTCACATGATGCAAAAGGGGACTTGCTGGGATGCGCCAGTGACCAGAGTCCCTTGAGAGGTAATCATTGCACACGAGGGAACAGAACCTTGCATCTGCCCACTCCTCTCATACTGCCTACAAGTCCTCTGTTGACAGAGTCAACCCAAAGGCATTGTTTTGGGGATGATGATGAGAAATTAAGAAAGAAAGGTTACTCCTTGCTTTGAAAATGAAAGGAAGCCTTGGCACAGGCTCCTAGACTTGTTACCATCTACTCGGGGTGACTTTTCCCATCAGATGAAAACACATTGGTTCCCTGAGATGGGCCAGCTGTTCTCAGGACCCCCATGGAAATGGGGGCAAGTTTAACTCGGAGGTAGCCACTGCAGGTAGGAGTGCTGGGCTGCCCCAAGGTCTTGTTCCCTCCAGAGATTGCCCATATTGGGACAGCAGTGTCACCTCTAGTGCCTCATGCTACCTGAGGCCACCTGGGCACTGCCACCTGGGCTCCTACGCCCTACCAAGGAGCACAGGAGGAGGAGAAGGCACAAAGCCCTGCCACGAATCAGCTCTTCCACTACCTTGCTTGCCCCTGGAGTCAGCTTTTCTCCTCTCCTCTTCCCATGTGGGCTTCACAGGTGCCACGGGCTTCACGCGGGGTTTTCTAACTACACTCTCAAGCTTGTACCTGGACACAGGAAAAACACAGCAGCGGGAAGGGAGGGCAGCCCGCTTCCTTTGCACCTTGGGCAAAGAATGGGGACACAGTGGCACTGCGGAGCTACTGTGAAGTCCATCCTTTTCCAAAGCAGAAGATGCAGAATATGCCACATCCTGGAGGACTCCATCAGCAAGCTGAGTAACATCAGGAAGTCCTCCAGTGCCTGCAGGGGCATCAGCTTCCCCATCCTCCCTGGCAGAAAGCTCATTTTCACCTCCCTCCCCTGTGCTGCCATGGCAGACCATCTGCCATCTCCTGTGGCAGCCAGGGGCTCACAAGCAAACATACTCACTCTGGAAAGACAATGGCACGGCCACAAACGGTGAGAGAAGCAGCAGTTTTGGTGCCCGACAGGACTGAATCCCTCAGCTCTGGCATCTGCAAGGTGAGAGACACAGGGGAGATGATGCCAAGAAAACGAGGTCAGTGCTCACAAGGGCAGCACACTTTCCCATGGCTCAGAGAAGAACCTGCCTCTCAGAAATGCTGAAACAAAGCACTCGCTTCCTTACAGCAGCCCCTCAGTGCTACAGCAAAGCAACTGGAGGGAAATAAATGAGAAAGGGCAAGCACACGGTCAGGCTTTTTGCAAGGCTGACAATCCAGAGACTCAGCCCAGGGACCAGGTCTTGCCTCATGCCGAAGGCCATGGAGGCAAGCACAGGGGAAGGCATTTCACTAGCCAGGCTTCCTGGCTGCTGCGGTTTCCCTGCTGGCTTCAGTTGGAGCCTCCTGAGCTGAGAACAAAGGCGTCACACGTGCCGTTAACCCCACAGTCTCTCCTAGCATTCAAATGGCTGCCTCTGCACCCTGGAGGAATAGAGACACTCAGCCCTTCCTTTCCCTTTGCACAGCGGGGGACAACTGTGAGGGCCAAGCCTCTGGTGGGTGTTCAAGGAGCAGCTGAGGGCCCTGCTCTGGGACCCACTGCAACAGAGGCTGGAGAACAGCCTTGGCCCAGAGAACAGCCTCAAAAGACACCACGGACTAAGACAGAAGGAAGAGACAGAGCTGGGAAGCAGGGCTCGGCTACAGCACTGAACCATGGCTTTCTGGAAGGAGACAAATCTAAGGGGAAAACACACCACAGACCTGCCCTTTTCTTTGAATTTGTCCCTCACCACATTGGAATGGGATCCTGGGCAGGAAGGAGCTTTGCTTTGACCCAGGACAGAAATCCCCAAGGTCTTCTATGTCACCGAGTCCTCTGAATGCCAGAGAAGAACAGTGCAGGGAGCTGGCATTACTCTAGGCCACGACTATCCACCCGCCCAGAAAGGTCGTGGCAGGCCATCAGAAATCCACTCACTCGTCCTTTGCTAGGATTCCCAAAAGATTAGAAGCAGCAGTGGAGAAAGGGAAACCTTACCCGCAGGTAAGAGCTGCTGTCAGCTCTCCAGTCCCATTTAGCCTTTGCAGAAAGTCTCTGTAAAACCTCATTTTCACCTCTTTTCCTTGAATGACAAGCAGGCCAATGTCCTTCCACACAAAGGCAACATTCTTCCCGCTCTTGAGGCAGCGAGAGAAAAGACACGTGCTCTCTTCTATGCAAGACTCCACTGGTTTCCGAGGAACAGAGACGTGCGAGGCTATGCGAGCATACTTCAGGGGCTCAGCTTGCTTATGACCTAGGAAGCAACACAGCAAGAACACAGTGCCTAACAAAGCAGTTCAGCAGGCTACAACGGAGCATTGGCAGCTTTGAGGTCTTCCCGCAAGACACTGCTACAGAGCTGTCTTCTTTAACCCTGCTGGTAAAGCTCATGGGGGAAGCTGATGCCATCCCTCCCGAGGAGAAGTTCAAAGCACTCTGCAACCAGATGTGCCAAGAGTACAGCAATGCTTTCTTCCCTACACAGGGAGAAAGAAAGGGCCCTAGCCATCTCCTATGAACAAGAGACATGATGGCAGAACAAGGAGAGGAGAAAGGAGGCCACTTCCCATGATGGGGGAGTGGGTGCCACCACGGTACTTGTGCCCGCACTCAGTGCCTTCCAGGTTGGGAGAGATTTAGCTGTGCCATGTCACAGGGATTCAAGGAAGAAGGAAAACCCACGTGCTGCGTCGCTCCTCTTTAGATCCTTCCAGTCACCCGCAGCACCCTCAGCAGTGCACAGCAAACATCCCTGCTTTTGGGGTCAGAGGGCTCCTGCTGCCCCACAGGCATCCCCAATGTCCACTACAGCGGCAGTGCTGCTACCACTGACCAGCAATCACAGAACAGCTGCCCTCTCATGGCTTTGCATACACACTATTGTTCCCATCTCCGCTTCAGGGCTCTCTACAGCTGCCTGTGACCTAATTCTAAGGAGCGGGAGAATGGAAGAGCCACCATGAATGCCAGTATTTGCCTTTACAAGCTCCAGGGTGGCATAAACATGAACCAACGGTGTTAACTAAATCTGATGAGAAGCAGCAGCCCCAATACATGTGGCATGTAGCCAGCTGTTAAAGCAAGTCATGCGGAGAGCAAGTGTAATTGTACTCTGCATTAGGATGTCAGGAGTAGTCCAAAAAAAAAAATCTGAAGCTGTTCTCAGGGCCTGGTGAAGGAATTCCAGATTTCTAACAGTCACTGCTGAACAGCACTTATGCACACCCCAAAGCTGTCCCAAGGGGAAGCCAAAGTTTCAGCCTGTCTTCTTTACCAGGAGCATAGGCGTTATCATCGGAGAGGCCCTGGACCTCCGCAATATTCTTTGACAGACGGAACAGGGGTCTGCGCACAGTCAGAAGACCACGCTTCCCACCACCAACATGTTGTTGATGTAACAACATCAAAGGTCCCAAGGCGAATAATTCGGACTCCCTGAAAACAAGAAGGAAGAGAAGAATGAGGAGGCTCTTAGGTGGACAGGCTGGTGACTTGTCAGGGCATGGGGATGGTGCTCGGTGCCTTTCCCTACTCCTGGAAAGCTTTGGAGAAGCCTTGCAGAAGGTCTTGTGAAGACCTTTCCCGAGGTTTTCACCCCCCTCCTCTTCACCCTCTCAAAAATACAAGTAAAAGCAGAGAAGTCATCCCTTTAATACATAAGACCCAGAAGAAGGGCTTCCTGGCGAGGCCCAGGAGGGCAGACCCACCTGGTTCAGCATCAGCTGCCGTACAATGTAGTCAGACACACCTTCCCAGACAGCAAGGGTCTCTGGAAAAGAAGGGGAAGACACGTCATGCTCTGGGTGAGCCAGCTCACAACCATTCAGCACATGCCTAACCAAGGAGAGGCGGAGGGCAGGCATCATCAAACAGCACCCCCTCCCCAAACTAACCCCATTCCTCACAGGGGCCATCAGGCTAGAACCTGTCCTGTGACCCCAGCCGAGGTCTGGACCTGAACCAGAGCCATTAGGGCATGGAGATCATGCTACCGGACATCCACAGTGTGTCTCCCAGATCAATGCTTGCTCTGCCAGGCTGGAGGTACAAGGAGATCCAGTGGGAAGGACTAGAGGCAGTGGCTGGGCTCCTGGACAGAAAGCCCCACTGAGCTGAGGAAAAGTGCAAGGGTTCATTTCAAGCACGGCAGTTTCCTGCAGCCTCTCCAGAGCCCAGCAGGAGCTGCAGGACCCCTCAGCCTTCTTCACACAGCTCTCCTTTCCTGACAAATGCAGCTCTCACGCGGTGAGCCCCTCCCTAGGGATATTGGCAATGGAGTTCCACCCCAGCGAGAGGATGCTGCTGTGCCCGTGGGAGTCCGGGGGCTCAGGGCATCCCCTGGAGGCTCCCCTGTGGGGCCAGCTTCCCCATACGGCATCCCTGCACACGCAGGCTCTGCACGGCCACCCAAGCAGCTCCACCTCCTTCCCACACCAGGATCTCAGGTGGGTGATCCCCACTGTGAGGCCAGCAGCGACCCTCGGGGCAGGGACTTCTGCCTGGGGTGCCCCAGGACAGCAGGGGCAGCATCAGGGCCAGGAGCCAGGAGTCCTGGTGGCCACACTGGCATCTGAGCCAAAAGGCACCGTCAGTCAGACCATCAGACCATCCAGCTTCCCCCTGGCCCCAGGGTTTCCACAGCCATGTTCAGAGTTAATGAGCTCTGCGACAGCTCCTGGGAATGAGCTCCTGAAGTCTTTACCCTGGGTGGGGAGTGTTGGCACCCTCTGCCCACGCCGTGTCCTGTGGCCAGCGTCCCAGAGCTCCATCTTTGTCCTCCTCGCCCTGCGTCAACCTCACAGTAGCAGGTGACAAGAAAACAGCTCCTCTCCTCCTCCTCCTCCTCCACACTTCACCACAGCCCCATGCTGCCTTGGCCTCCCCGCCGCTGAGGCTCAGTGGCTCCTGGCAGCAGAGCGGTGCCGAGAGCAGCCCCAGCGTCTGGGCTCCCTCGGGCTCACCGGGTCATTCCCCTAGGCAGAGAGGGGCTGCGTGGGGCAGGGCTGCTCACAGCTCCCGCTCACCCCCAGAATGCTTCCCCAGAGGATTCTCAGGAGGAAGCTCAAGGCAGGGACAACACCAAAGGCAAGGAGCTTCCCTGAGTCTGTGCTTTCAGCTCCCTGCTGTTGGGCTGGGGGGCAAGGGAAAAGGAGCTGCCAAGCCTGGGCAAGAGCCACAGACTCCCAAGGCCACGCAGAGACCAGCAGGTCTGCGAGGAAGCTCAGGAAGTGCCTTCCTGCACTCTCTGCCCACGCACAGCACCAGCAGCACCTCTGCTGGCCCCATCCGGCTCTCTCCCAGCTGCTCCACAGCACCTGCCAACATGCAGATAGCCTTTGACGCTGCCCCACTGCCGGGGGGGTGTCCGTGGGGCAGAGCCAAGTGCATGGGGGGGTCTGCGATGGGGGCTGGGAGCCAACGCTCCCCTAGGTAGACGTCACCTGCAGACACTCGACTGTCTCTGTGGAGGGGTCCTGAGGGGCTGCGAGCGCCCTCCAGCCGGGCACAGCCCTCACCACGGGGATGGCGCTGAGGAACGGCCACTGCCGCGGGAGGGGCTGCCAGGAGAAGGGGCGCAAATGCTGGGGGCTCCCGCGGGCCAGAGATGGCCCAGGCCAGGCCAAGCCTTCCTCAGAAGCTGCTGGCATCACAGAGGAGAGTCTGGCCCTGTCCTCTTGACACCCTCCCTTCACATACTTGTACACGTTGATGAGATCCCCTCTCGGTCTTCTCTCCTCCAAGCTCTACAGGCCAGCTCTCGCAGCCTTTCTTCACAGGAGACATGCTCCAGGCAGCCCCTCATCATCTTTGTAGCCCTCCGCTGGACTCTCTTCAGTAGCGCCACGTCTCTCTTGTCCTGCGGAGCCCAGAATTGGACACAGTACTCCAGGTGAGGCCTCACCAGGGCTGAGGAGAGGGCGAGGATCACCTCCCTCCACCTGCTGGCAACACCAACCTAATGCACCCACCCCAGGATCCCATTGGCCTTCTTGGCCACAAGGGCACACTGCTGCCTCATGCTTCACTTGGTGTCCACCAGCACTCCCAGCTCCTTCTCTCCAGAGATCCTTTCCAGCAGGTCAACCCCCAACCTGTCCTGGGCCATGGAGTTCGTCCTCCCTAGGTGCAGGACCCTGCACTTGCCCTTGTTGAACTTCAGGAGGGTCCTCTCCACCCAGCTCTCCAACCTGTCCATGCCCCTCTGAATGGCAGCACAGCCTTCTGCTGTGTCACCACTAGCTACAGGCCTCCCACTAGACTCTGCTCCACTGACCACAACCCTCGGAGCTCGGCCATCCAGCCAGTTCTCAACCCACCTCCCTGGCCACTCGGCCAACCCACACTCCCTGAGGTTACCTAGGAGGAAGGGATGCGAGGCAGTGTCCAAGGCCTTGCTGAAGTCCAGGCAGACAACACCCACTGCTCTGCCCTCATCTCCCCAGCCAGTCATCCCCTCCGAGAAGGCCGTCAGGTTGGTCCAGCATGAGGTCCCTTTGGTGAGTCCACGCTGACTACTCCTGACCACCTCCTTGTCCCCCTCCACGCCAGCGCCCATGCTCTGCCATGGCCCCGCCCCTCCCCTCTCTGCCCCCCACCCCTCCTCGCCCCCCCCACACTGCGCACGCGCACTGCCGCCCCCTGCCTGTCCCTCCTGCAGGTCCCGCCCCGGGAGGCCCCGCCCCCTCCGGAGCGAATGGGGGAGCGCGGGGTGGGCGGGGCGGGGGCGCTGGAGGCGTCACTTCCGGCGCGGGGGCGGGGCTGTGTGGGCGTGGCCGCCGGCCCTGGGGCCGCTGTGGAGGCCGGGGAGAAGCAGCGGAGCCAAAATGGTTGTTGCCGGCTGCTGCGCCGGGAGCCCCGAGCGCCGCCGCCGCCGCCGCCGCCGCCGCCGCCTGTGGTGTGCTGGCGGTGCGGGAGCCGGCGGGGTCCCGGGGGCTGGGGCGGAGCGGGGAGCGCGGGGGCCCCGCTCTGGCCGGCGGCCCCGGGGCGGCGGGAGTTGTCCTCCGGGGGAGCCTGCGCGGGAGAGGGAGACGCTGCGGCCGGGAGCTGCTGCCGGCTGCCGTGGCCAGGGACGGGCAGGAAAGAGGGCTGTGCAAAGGGCAGGGCCTGAGCGCCTGCCTGCCTGTGCAGGGCTCTAGCGCCTGTTGCACAGCCTCCTTGTTGCGCTGCCCTTGCTAAGGAGGAAAGTCAAAGGTGGGGCACAAACGGGCTCTGCCCTCGCTAGACCGAGGAGAGGGATGCGAGCACCCCCTGGCGTGGAGAGCGTTTTCAGGAGGTTCTCCGGCTGGAGCCCGGGTTTCCTCTTGGTTTCCAATATTCCTCAGCACCAGTGTCCTTGTTCCTTTCTCCCAGGCCCTTGGTTAAACCTCCGGTGTAAAGACCGAGCGTAACCCTCTCCGGGAGGTGTGCATTGCTGTGGGGGGAGCTTAGCATAGATGGATTTTTCCTTGCTTCTGCCTTGCGTCCATGCATGTTCGCGGGCTCTGGCTGCTGTAGAAAGTCCAGTTTTCCCCTTTCCTTCCCCAAATTGTGAAGAGAAAATGGATCTTCCTGTGTCATCAAGGTACTTCTCATCCCCCAAGCGTTTGACAAAGGGCCGAACGAGGCTCTCACGGACGGTGAGCGCTCTCCAAAAACTGGAGCAGGGCGTGCTTCTGTTCAAGAGCGGGTGTTGTTCCCACAGCCAGGTACTGAAACTCTATTTCTCCCTGCAGGTCACCTGGAGGCCGTTGAATCGTACTTAGCCTCTGCTGGACGGCTGATGCTGGCAAGCAGTGCCTGGAGGCAGCTCGACTGAAACTTGTGTTGTGCTAAAGGTTCAACTGGAGGACACAGCAATGCGTTGCCTGCTTGAGTTTGGCCTTCGAAAAAAACAGAATACGCAGAATGAGAAGATGTTTTTATAGGAGAAGATTTTTTGTCCAGGGGTGATAGTACAGGCTGGCTTTGGGAGCAAAAGCGTGGAGAAGAAGGGATTTTTGGTGAAGAAAGCCTGACGAAGCCTTCCAGTGTTTCCTTGTCGTTTTGAAAGCAGCTAGAAGAGACCTGAGAAAGCGCTTTCAGTCTGTGCTGCTATAGCAGAACTCTTTGCAAGACTCCAGCTTTGTTTCAGCTGGCAAAATGTTTCAGCTGACTGTTGCCTTCTGCCTAGTGCGGAAGTGTGCAGCTGAGACTTGTGGAAAGACCTGGTTCCTGAGCCCTGCTTTAGCAGCAGGTGATTAAAGTGGGAGGCTGTGAGTTGCTTTTCTGTCTTTTATTGTGTGTGCTACGTGGACTTTTCTTTTCCTGGAGCTTGCAGTAGGGAGTGAGGTACATGTTTGCTTCTGAGGGTAGATGGCTTAGTACTCTTTAGGCTGTTGCTTTCCTTGAGGAGGAGGCAAGTTTGGCGTCTAGGTGGGGGTACTTTCTTGCTAGTAAAGCCCCCAGCCGTTGGGTGCTAGAAGGGAGTGTTACTGGAAGGCATGTGAGAAAGAGGCCAGAGATGGTGTGGTGGGCGAAGTAGCTGTGTGTGAGCGGTGTGTTGCCCGGGCGAGGTGTGGGGGGTGTTGCTGAGCTGCTGCAGCGGTGGCAGTAGCTGCGCTGGAGGGATCTTCCTGTGTTTCTGTCGGAGGTGATGGGTGAGGTGCTTGGAGGGGAGGACTTTGGGACGCGAAAGGTAACGTTGGGAGTGTGGGCCCTGTGCAGGGAAGTCAGTGTCTGAGAGGCTGCTCTGTGGCTGCCCAAGGCTGTTCTGCCTGTTCTTTCCTCAGCATCGAGCCACGTGTGGAGGAGCCTGGCCAGCCTTGAGCAAGGAAGAGAAAACCCAGAGTTCCACCTTATTCAGGTAATGAATAAGGCGCACCTTATTGTTCTGAGGTGTCACGTACCTTGGAAAACTCTGGTTCTTCTACTGAAGCGTTGTTACTGAAGTTGTGAGGGTTTTCATGCATTCTTTTCTCTTTGGGAGTGTCTGTGTGTCCAGGGGCCTGAGGAGGTATGGTGGGGGCTAGCCCCAGGCAGGACAGTATGTGTGCTGAGTGAATAGGCACTATTTCTCCTGCCAGCAGTAGAGATGCCCAAGTCAGTAGACTCCAGGCATTGTTTTCTGGTTGTGTGCCTCTACCCATGGGCAGCAGCGAGAGCATTTCAGCTGGCAGGCTCAAATCTTTTGGTCGAGGAAGTCTAAATCAGCCAGAGCATTTCTGCTATGTTGTGCAGAGAACTGACTTTATCCCCACACAAAGGGGGCCAGAGGGTGACCTTTGTGTTCGATAAGTAGCCATAGGCATTAGCTAGACGTGTCACTTGAATTTGGATTTCAGTTCATTGCTGCATCACTCTGCTAAATCAAAAGTCCCGTGTAACATCAAATGTCTTCAAAATAAGCTTTTCTCTTCAACATGACACTCTCCGTATGTGTGGAATATCTGAAAGAACCTGGTCAGTGAGTACTGGACTCTGACGTAAAGGAGCAGCAAGACTCAGGGCACTGCCTGCAGGCGCCAGGATGAGATGAGCGACTCCAAAGTGAAAGACAGTTGGGAATCAGAGGACAGCTGAGAGCTGCCAGTGGGGAGGAATCTTGAGAGCCCTTGACACAGTCGGTCTGTGGCTGCAGGGCACTGCTGCGCTGGTTCCCGGAGGGTTCTTCTAAAGGCAGCACCTTGCACAGCTGAGAGGGGCTGTCAGGGTGGCTCTCGGAGCTTCTCCTGTGTGGAGCAGGAGGTGCTTTAGATCAGGGATGCCCAGCCACACCGTCTCAGGGACAGGGCACGACGGTTACCTTCTGCCGGGGATGGTGCAGGGGTGTGAAGCCAGGGAGTGCGCCCAGGTCTGCACGGGCTGTAATTCAGAGCAGTGTGCCTGCATGCCAGGGTGCTGTGTGCATCAGGACCATGCCTTGCAGGTGGGCAAGGAGCCCTCAGGCTCTTGCCACGCTGTGGGAGAGGCGCTAGCCTCTCAGAGGACTGGGAGGAGGAGGCACAGATCCCTTGCAAAGTGAAGGTGCTGCTGACATGTGCCTGGGGCCAGGGCCATGGAACCTGCTAGGCCCTCTCCCAGCTGCTGGGAAGGCACTACAGAAGCAGACAAATCCCAGGGAAAAAACCTTCCGCATGTTCCTGGGAGTCAATGGAAGGGTCTGTTTGAGAACATGAGAGGGCAGCAGCAGGGAGGTGGCTGGGGTTTGTGCTTGTGAGAGGACTTCTGCCTGAGTAGCGGACAGGCCAGCAGCAGGAGCAGCATCAGCTAAGCCGCTGTGAGGTCCCTTCAGTCTGAGCAGCTGATCAGCAGGGAGAGGGCTGGGAAATTGCTTGTGGGGACACTTCTGTCTCTGTAGATGAGAGGCCAGAAATGCGCTGGCCTTGCAGGGCTGTTCCCTGCTGGGCTGGGGCACTCCGGGGAGGCCTGAGCCGCCCCCAGGTGGTGCTGGGCAGGGGGCTTGTGTGGGCTCCCACTGCCATGGATCCAGCAGGCTGCCTGGAGTCCACTGAGTAGACTCAGCACTGAGTTCACGCAAGCAGGGGTTTGGTTGGTTTGGTTGGGATTGTCTTTCCACACTGAAATAGAGACTGCTGTTACACTTAAAAACAAGATTTATCAGCTCGTTCCGATGAACCGCACACCACACGCAGCCGTGACAACACAGCTCATGCAGTTGGGTGGTGACTCTGTTCACTTGTGTGGGGACAAGTGCTCTGTCATTCTATATATATATATATATATAAAATATATATATAGATATGTATATACACACATACACATGTATATATATGTTTGTACATAGACATATATAGACACTATATGTATGGTGTCTAGGAACTACAGAAGGCATTCCTGATGATCAGCTGTTTTTATTCTTAGGAGAATAGGGCTTTTCACCATTGCAGAAATAGCCTCAGGCAAGTCAGGGGATTCAGGGGTGCTTTGTGCAGACTGTTTGTAGAGTCTCCTTAGTTGGGCGGTAGGATGGAGTTTTAAGCAAATAGCGTGTTGCCATTAAATCAAAAAATGCAAGATAAGGCATTCCAGCCCTAATTTAGAAGCTGTACTAGTGCAAGTGAGGCATGTGGACTATTCAGGGGAGTGAACTCATCTCTCTTGTCTTTCCGACAGGATAAACCATATCATAACAGAGGATGCACTGCATAGTGATGAAGAATCACCTTCAGGGTTTGAAGATGAGTTATCTCATCAGATGCCCGGTAGACGAAACAGGTAAATGTCTGGGTCCTTTGGATTCCAACTCTTGAGAGTGCTGGGTCTTTGTAAACAGTCCTTGCTGTTGTCAGCGTGAGGAGATGTAGAGGAGGGAGTAAAGACAAGTTTGTCAGGGAGGGAGGGTTATCTCAATACATGCACGAAGTAAGCGCAAAGATAAATCTAGGTACGAAAGTTCCAGGAAAGTACATTGCTATTGTGGATCAAATGGAAGGACCCAGCTGCCTTTTCCTGCACATAAAAGATCCACAGACTATTGGGAGCCGTTGATTTAATCCAGGGTATTGCTTCAGTAACTCAAGCCCAAAGAAATGTGCTGTCTATCCTTTTAGATAAAAAACCTATACAGATTTGTGTAGCCCTCTTTGCCCTTCCCACTTCCAGCATTGTTAAAACAGCAGTGAATTATGTAGTGGGAATAACATTGCACAATTGCATGTGTTTCGATCCCCCCCTTTTTTCCCTAAAAAGGCTACTCTGCTCCCGGCATCACGAAAATGAGTGTCTGGGTGGTGAAGAAATCCCGGCGGGTGCGTGCTGAGGGAGAAAGTTGTGCTTCTCCCCCGGATCAGTCACCTGAGCCCTAGTCCCTGCATGCATTTGGCTGGCCAGTGGCCATGCGTTATGTGAGAACCATCACTTGCCTAGACAACATAGTGGGGAACCAGCGGACATGGTGGGGCTTGGCAGGATTGCTTAGGGGAGGTGTGGTATGAGTCAGCCAGAAAATGGGCTGTGGTAGTCTTCCTGATCCCAGAAGAGCTTATGACCTGCTGGAGGATGGAGACTATTAACAACAACAAAAGTGGCGGGGAAGGGGAAAGAGAAGAAGAAAAGATTAACATCTCTGTCTTCCTTGCTAACTTTATTTGTAAACCTCTTTTTTTGCAATTGCTGTTGTTGAAATGCTGGTTGCCAGCCAGCATGGTCCAGGGCAGGGCTCTAAACAGCAGGAGAGCCAGGCTACAGGCCAAGGTCTCCTTTGGAGCCTGCAGCAAGACGTGCTTGGGAAAAGTTGGCAGTTCATACCCTGGGCCTGTCAGGTCTGCTTGTTAACACCACATCCCCACCACCTGTCGGGGCTCTGCTTGGGCCTTTGGAGGAGCTTGTTGGAAGTTGTGGAGGCTTTGTGGGGACCCCCGAGGAACTAGACAGTGCTTGCTGCTAGCAGGAAAGGAGAGCTAGGCAAGGACAACTGCAGGAGGCCTTAACTTCTCCTGGGAAGTTGTAGCTAGGTGTGGCTGCTGCTAACGAGCAGCACCTGGGTTGCCCCTGAGGAGAGGGAGTTGGGGCTTTTGATCCAGGTGGCACCACCTTGATTGGGTGGGTCAAGCACCCTGTGAGTCACTGCTAGGCAGAGGCCTCTAGAAGAGCCAGGCCTAGAGCACAGTGAACAGAGGCAGCAGTTTGTGCAGGAGGTGCTTTCCATTTCTGGTAGTGGTGTGTGCTTCCTCAGGTGTGGTCATGACATGCTGCAGAGCACCTTCCCCAGTGGCTGCTGGAGGTGCTGCATCACCTGTGTCTGAAGCTTCATCCCAGACAGACCCTCTGAGAGCAGATGCAGCTGTAGAGGTGTCAGGCTGCAGGGAGTGCCTAGGGCCTCTCTGTGAGGCCTGGGCTGACAGTCAGCTCTCCTGCAGAAGGTGTGCTGTGGCTGATCAGTTGTATTGGCAGGTAAAGGAGTCAGTCAGGGAGGAAGTCAGTAGGCTGCGTAGCATCCAAGAAGATGAGTAAGAGATGGACAGGGTATTCTCGGAGACTGTGCAGCTCCAGGAGTCCCCACCCCGCACTGCAATGGAGTTGCTGGAGGGCTCTGCACCGTGTGAAACAGTACATCATAACACTGTTGAAGAAGGCTGGAAAGTGGTCACTTCTTGTAGCAGGAGAAAGGCTCTTGCTCCCCCTCAAGACTTGCCTTTGAGGAACAAGTTTCGTGCCCTGCAGGCTGAGGAGGAGCTGGGCATGACTTCAAGGGAAGCTCCTGGCCTGACAGACCCCGTGCCATGTGGGAACACCTGGAAGAAGCGGCGAGTAATTGTTGTGGGTGACTCCCTGCTGCAGGGGACAGAGGCACCTATCTGCCGACCAGACCTCTTGTCTAGAGAGGTTTGCTGCCTGCCAGGGGCTCGAATAAGAGATGTCATGGAAAGACTGCCAAGGATCTTCTTACACCTCTCCTGAGAAGCCTGCATGCTCGATTGGCTCTCTGAAATGCCTGTACACCGATGCAGGCAGCAAGGGGAATAAGCAGGAAGCATTAGAGCTCTTGTGGGGTTGCAGGGCCATGGTCTCGTTGCAGTTACAGAAACATGGTGGGATAGCTCACATGACTGGAATGCTGTCATGGATGGCTCTGTGCTTTTTCGGAAAGACAGGCCAGGAAGGCGAGGTGGTGGAGTTGGTCTTCATGTGAGGGAGCAACTAGAATGTGTGGAGCTCTGCCTGGGGGTGGCTGAAGAGCAAGTTGAGAGCGTATGGGTCAGGATTAAAGGGCAGGCTAGCATGGGTGACACGGTGGTGGGGGTTTACTGCAGGCCACCTGATCAGGAAGAGGAAGTTGATGAGGCCTTCTAGAGAGAGCTGGAAGTAGCCTCACGATCACAGGCCCTGGTTCTCCTGGGAGGCTTCAACCACCCTGACATCTGCCGGGAAGAGAGCACAGCTAGGCACAAACAGTCGAGGAGGTTCCTGCAGAGCATTGAGGATAACTTCTTGACCCAGGTGGTAGAGACGCCAACAAGGAGAGGTGTGCTGCTAGACCTTGTCAAAGACAAAGAAAGTCTGGTTGGAAATGTGAAGGTTGGGGGCAGCCTTGGCTGCAGTGCCCAGGAGATGGTGGAGTTCAGGATGCTGTGAGGAGGGAGCAGGGCAATAAGTAAGACCACAACGCTGGACTTGAGGAGAGCTAACTTTGGCCTCTTGAGGGACCTACTTGGAGGACTCTCATGGGGTAGGGCCCTAGAAGGAAGGTGGGTCCAGGAGAGCTGGTTAATAGTCAAGTATCACTTCCTCCAGGCTCAAGAGCAGTGCATCCCTCTGAGTAAGTCGTCCAGCAAAGGGGGCAGGAGAGCTGCCTGGCTGAGCAAGGAACTCCTGGCAAAACTCCCAACAGAAGAAGGCAGTCTACAGAATGTGGCAAAGGGGACAGGCCACTTGGGAGGAATATAGGGATACAGAGAAGGCAGAGTTGCTGAATGCCTTCTTTGCTTCAGTCTTTACTGCTAAGGCCAGCCCTGGGGAATTCCAGACCCTGGGGACAGGAGAGGAAGTCTGGAGAAAGGAAGACTCTCCCTTGGTCGAGGAGGATCGGGTTAGAGATCATTTGTGCAAACCTGACATCCACGGGCCCCGATGGGATGCAGCCATGAAGGCTGAGGGAGCTGGCAGATGTTATTACTAGGCCGCTCTCCATCATCTTGGAAAGGTCCTGGAGATCAGGAGAGGTGCCTGAGGACTGGAAGAAAGCCAGTGTCACCCCAGGCTTCCAAAAGGGCAAGAAGGAGGAGGCAGGAAACTACAGGCCTGTCAGCCTGCCCTCCATCCCGGGAAAGGTGATGGAACAGCTCCTCCTGGAGGTCATCACTAAGCATGTGGAGGACAAGAAGGTGATCAGGAGTAGTCAGCATAGACTCACCAAAGGGAAATCATGCTGGACCAATCTGATAGCCTTCTCGGAGGGGATGAGTGGCTGGGGAGATGAGGGCAGAGCAGTGGATGTTGTCTGCCTGGACTTCAGCAAGGCCTTGGACACTGCCTCGCATCCCTTCCTCCTAGGTAACCTCAGGGAGTGTGGGTTGGCTGAGTGGCCAGGGAGGTGGGTTGAGAACTGGCTGGATGGCCGAGCTCCGAGGGTTGTGGTCAGTGGAGCAGAGTCTAGTGGGAGGCCTGTAGCTAGCGGTGTCCCCCAGGGTCAGTACTGGGTCCGGTCTTGTTCAACGTATTCATCGATGACCTGGATGAAGGGACAGAGTGCACTCTCAGGAAGTTTGCTGATGAGACTGAAGTGAGAGGAGTGGCTGACACAGCAGAAGGCTGTGCTGCCATTCAGCAGGACGTGGACAGGCTGGAGAGTTGGGTGGGGAGGAACCTCCTGAAGTTCAACAAGGGCAAGTGCAGGGTCCTGCACCTAGGGAGGACGAACTCCATGGCCCAGGACAGGTTGGGGGTTGACCTGCTGGAAAGGATCTCTGGAGAGAAGGAGCTGGGAGTGCTGGTGGACACCAAGTGAAGCATGAGGCAGCAGTGTGCCCTTGTGGCCAAGAAGGCCAATGGGATCCTGGGGTGGGTGCATTAGGGAGAGTGTTGCCAGCAGGTGGAGGGAGGTGATCCTCGCCCTCTCCTCAGCCCTGGTGAGGCCTCACCTGGAGTACTGTGTCCAATTCTGGGCTCCGCAGGACAAGAGAGACATGGCGCTACTGGAGAGAGTCCAGCGGAGGGCTACAAAGATGATGAGGGGCTGCCTGGAGCATGTCTCCTGTGAAGAAAGGCTGCGAGAGCTGGCCTGTAGAGCTTGGAGGAGAGAAGACCGAGAGGAGATCTCATCAATGCGTACAAGTATGTGAAGGGAGGGTGTCAAGAGGACGGGGCCAGACTCTTCACTGTGGTGCCCAGCAACAGGACAAGAGGCAATGGGCACAAACTGAACCACAGGAAGTTCCATCTGAACAGGAGGAAAAACTTCTTGACGGGGAAGGGTGACGGAGCACTGGCACAGGTTGCCCAGAGAGGCTGTGGGAGCACTGGCACAGGTTGCCCAGAGAGGCTGTGCAGTCTCCTTCCCTGGAGATATTCAAAACCCTCCTGGATGCGATCCTGGGCCATGGGCTCTAGAGGACCCTGCTTGAGCAGGGGGGTTGCACTGGATGATCTCCCGAGGTCCCTTCCAACCTTGGCCATTCGGTGATTCTGTGATTCTTTACTCTCATAGGATTAATTGACTCAGGTGAGGAAGGTGGGATTGGTGGTTAAGGAGGTGGCCTGGTTTTAATGTGCTGCCTGTTATTTCTGCCTTAATATCCACGTTTTCTTTTGGATTGAATGACCTCAAGTAAGGATGTTGCGCATGACCATATTTTCTGCTCCAAATTGAAAGTCAGGATGTTGCTGGCAGCTCAGGGAGCTGGAAGATGCTGCTCATAAACCTCTCTGCATGGCAAGAACTCCTGCTGACCTTAGTGGGATTCAGACCGTGGGTTTCATCGCCTCGGAAGACTCTGTAGCTCCCTGGAGATGGCTCTGCATCAGCCTGACTGCAGGTCATGCACTTTTTCTGGCCTCCTTTTGTTATAATGGGGTAATGCAACCAAAGTTTCTTTGCGGCAAGAAAGGTGTTTCTTTTCTTTCATTTAACTTGAGGGGAACAGTTACAGTACACTTGTCGATTAATATGAACATTTCCTTTAGCTGGGTACGTTTACCAAACATAACCAGTCCGACAGCCTGTCATGCTGCATTGTAGGTGCTATAAAGCATTTCAACTCTCAGAAGCCTTCTCTGTCTACAGCCGTCTCTTTGTCTCAAGGAGCCGGATAAAGCACCAATAGGCTTAGTGATGTTTTGTTCCTTTTTACTTTTAGGCAGGCAATCTGTGCTGTTGTTTGGCAGCATCTGGACCTTTAGGAGAAGCACCTGAGAGCTGTGAAAGTGCGGACAGACCTGTTAGGTGGCTGGATGCTCCTCTGTCACATAAGAGGATTATCTCTAGTTGCCTGGTGTGAGGGCTGCCTCTGTGGTCATCTCCCAAGAATGTCTAGTTACTGCTAGCACTTTCCACCTGGGGACCAGGACTGTGCGAGTCTTGAGGATGTGATCAGATGCAGAGCAAAATGCATCCCGTGAAAGAGTGCTTGCTGCTTTGTTCATGAGGTAGAGGCTGGTCTGCTTAGGTGCTTGAGGTATCATGTGGAGGCAATGGCTTGTGGTCTGCCCGAGCAAGGAACGTGGTCCAAAGGAGCCTCTGGAAAGGAGAGAGCAGGCTGTGAGCTGGGGAGCTCTTCAGAGAGCTTGAAGGCTGGTCACCTCCTCTAAAATTAACTTTGAAACTGTGATTCATAGCCAGGCTGCTTTGACAGTGCCTGCCCTCACCTTGTCTGACTGCGTTGTGCTGCTTGTGCTCCAGGCTGACTTGGGCACAAGCCCACCCTGAACTGAAAACTCGGCAGTCCCGGGGGTGTAGCAGTGCACCCAGGCTCATCCCCCTTGCTGAAGGGCTCGGCTTCTTTTCTCAAGCACACCCCGAGCCGCTGTGAGGCTCCTGAGGAGTGACCTTGCATCTCAGGAGCTCTGAAGTCAGGCAGAGGTTAAGGTCTGCTTCTGTTTGTGCAGCTAGGTCTTGAATGTAATCAAAGCAGAAATTGTACTTTCGTGTTAAGCAACGGGTTTGTCTTGGTAGGTGTGTTCTGACACTTAGTGCTGTGTGGTTGCTGCTCTCCAGTTTTCAGCTGACATCCTGTTTACATGTGCTCCCGTGTGTTAGTTTGCAGAGATCCATAGTTATGAGCTCCACAGCAGCCTCTTCTACATGCCTCAAGGTTCTCATACCAACTTCCTTGTCACCAGCATCTGGGAAGGCCAGAGGACAGCGCCAACTGTCACTTATACTCCCCATGCCCACGTATGCTGGGAGGATATGGGAGTCTCATTGAAAGCTCCGCTTACAACATTATTGCAGAGCAGTGCAGCACAGGCACCAGTTGTGTTGCTTGCAACTCCAGGCGTATGGCTCCGTAGATACTATTGAGTTTCGTTTCATTTGCCTTTCCCACTTTCATTTTCATTTCTGTGCCCTTGAAGCACCTGGGTGCTGTGCTGTCCCAAGCAACCGGATGCTGTTGTCACTGGGGCACCCTACCGGAATCTCGTACAGTTTGCTTAGGCAGAAAACAATCCTGACAACTTGTGTCTAAACTGTTTTCTGAGTCAAGAGATTGCCTTGGAGCCAGCCTTGCCCACGTTCCCCCACACAGAGGCTTATTAGGCAGATCTACAAATTTGCCTAGGAGAATCACTCCAGGAACTTTGAGGTGGCTGTTTATAGCCTGACTTCAGTGTATGCAGGCGTGTCACGTACAAGGCAGTCAGGATGGGTGCACTAAAAGCCTGCCTGCCGACAGTTTGCCACTGCCAAGTGTAGTGGTTACAGTTTTCAGAAGAGAAATCGATTGAGCGTTTCCATGCCTTGACTACAGTGTCAGCTCTTTCTTCATAAAGGCCAAAGCTTTACAAATTAGGAAGCTAAATTCCATCTTGTGTTTCAGTGACTTTAGGAAGACAGCTACCTTGATTTCTGTCAGCACGCTTCCGTCGACATACAGCCTTCACTTTCCAGCCTGCTGAGAGCTGGCATTAAAGGAAGGTGTTGACAAGATGAAACAAGTTACTCTCCAGCTGATGATGTTTTCCTGACTATGGAAGCAAAATTCCTGACTGGATACTGTTTCCATCAAATGCTTTGAAAGTGCATAACTTGGATAGTGTTGGTAAACTCCTTCTAAGGCTGAATACTGAAATTCCAGTGTGTCAACAGTTCCTGGCATCAAAGCAGGTCCATCTTCTCACAGACGGCTCGAGTAGTTCAAGGCTAAGGCCCCAGGTCAGGGGTCAGTGCTGGCCCTGGAAACAGTCCTCCCTTTCGTCAGGATCGGAGAAGCCTTGTCGCTCTCTGATGTCCAGGAGCCAGGGTGCCAAGTTCCCGCCTTATTTTTTCAGAGAGGATGAGAAAAAAAACGGATTTGGGATATAATAGTTAACATTGGCCTCCTCAAAGAGTTCAAAGCCCTCCAGCCCAAGTAGCACTGCCTCAAACCCTGACACCTTTGAGCCTCTACCTGAAGCCTTTCTTGCAGCTCCTTCAAATAGCATGACTAATGCTGTCCTGCTATCTGAAACCTTGCAGCTTCTCCGCAAACTAGTGCTGCTCCCACGCAGTCCATGTGCCTCCTCCCATTTCCACTTCATGTCTTCAGCAGCTCACTAAACTCAGCCCACTAGTCAGTCCTCACCCATGTATCTGATCTATCTCCAGATGGACAGGCAGGAGGACTTGACAGGAAAGCCTGCCATTCCTTCCTAAAAGGATGTCAGTTCCTGGATTTGGTCTCCCCGCATTTTTCACAATAGCTGAAGAGAAAGTCTACAGCTGGCAGCAAGAAAAAGGTTTTCTGCATGGCCAGATAACCACTTAAATCTCAACTAGAAAAGCTAGCCTGCTGTTTTCTAGGAGAGAATTTCAAAGCAGCAAATCCTGTGAAGGTTTTTGTTTCATTGTTTTCAGCAATGTTTACGTTGTTGAAACCAAAGAACTTAAACCCGTAGTTCATCCTACTGTGGGTTGAGTTTTGCTGACCCAGGATGCATACAGCTAATCGTTAAATCTACAGATAGCACTCCCATCAAGGAAACAGCTGGTCTTTCAAGCAACAAATGACAAGTGACTTCCACTAGATAAACCTGGCCTGCTTAGAAACCACTCAAGCTGGCATGTACAGAGAACACACAGACAACAGCCTCCCCAAACCTGCCTTTTTAAACCAGAAGACTGGTTTTAGGGAGTCTGCTCCCCTTTTTTATTACAGCAGACACTAAGCCTTCAAGCCTGACAAGGCATTGTTTATATTTGGAATCCACGTACGTTTGGCATTTTATCCATTCTTAAGAAACTTCTTTTTTTCTACTCCTAGAAAAGCTCAGTCCTGACAGACGTTTTGCAAGCGCACAAATGTATTGATCCCTCAGGTCTCTTCTCCTGCAAACAGCTGAGTCAGCATTTGTAGTTCTAACACAGCCTCCATTGCCTTGGATGTCACACTTTGAATCTGTCACCAGACTTCCGGATAAAGCAATGGAAGAATGACCATTTCTCTTCTAAAAGCTGAAATTTGGTCAAAGAGACCACCCACACCATCAAAGTGTACCTCAAGATGAATTCCACACAAGCCATGTGTCAAAGAAAGGTAAAGAAACTCCATCATTGTCTCCATACGTTTTCTGCTATGGGGGCTTTCTTTCTGAATAACCTACTGTAAAGCAGGGGCACCGTGGGATTTTACAGTAGAATCTTTGGAGTTTGCTCCTAACCCCTCCAAAGAAATCTAACTGCGCGTGAAGAATCCGTTCTAAAAGAGAGCCCACTTAAAGCCATCAGTGCCAACAGATTAAATGTTATGCCAGTGGATTAAATACTGCCCCCATTTAGATTCCATAGGAGAGCAGGGAGGGGAACCCTTCACAGTCAGGCAGCTGCTCCTCGTCTTCAGTAATTTCCTCCCTCCCCTGTTCTCTAATGACACTCACCTTCTGGAAGCTCTGTTAGGGCTCTGCTTCCTATGCCTCTGAAAATGTTCCTCATCATTAGAGGAGGAGGATGGGGAAGTACTGTTGTAGAGTTCATCTTTCCATCTGAAAGCATTGGAAAGGCAACAACAAAAACAAGGTTAAGAACACACTAAGTCCTGCCAAGACTCAAGGGAGCGCTCTCAGAATGTCCTGTGAGAGCTATGAATTTTCCAGTCCGTTTTATTCCTCAGGCATGTGATTTCAAAAAGCATTACGAGTTTTCCCTTGTGAGAGCAAAATTCAGTCTTTCTTGGGAAGGGGAAATGTTGAACTATGACTTCTCTGTGTCTCTGCCTTGGTTTTCCTCACAGTTTGCCTCTTTGCCACAGGTAGAGCAGGCAGTGGTGCATGGAGCTTGGAAAGCAGATGCAGATCTATTCAAAGGCAGCACCAGCTGGGTCTAGCAGCCTGCCAGTGGAAAGGCGTGCCTGGACATAAGTTCTCAGTCTTCTTTAACGTCATGGCAGGCTACAAAATAGATGGCGTAAAAAAACCAAGTGACAATAGAGATTATCTGATGCCATACATAACGCTGAAGTACTGACCGAGCTGCATACCCAGTTCTGCCTGTAAGCTAACAGTTGGTTCCAGCTTCTTTATTGACCCTAAGGACAGATGAGCTGCTCTGAATTTGCCATAGAAACAAGAACTGAGTTCCACCTCTGAGTCAAATGAAAAAGTTTTCATGAACCCTTTCTGAATCGTGGTGAACCCTTTCTGAATCGTGGGACGGAAGAGACTAAGAACACTGGAAAACTTCTACACAGACTCTTCTGCTAAGTCTAACTAAATTACCTCCCTGGTTTCCGAAATCCTTGGCTATCCTTGACGATTAAATAGTCTGATGAAGATTTTGAGAAGCGGCTTGTGGCTTCAAGTGCAGAACAAAAGGATTTCAGGTACAGAATCTCAGCCAACACTTCCTGAATCATGTCATCCCTGACCTCAGGCGTTGCATTTTTTGAAATCACTAGCTCTTGGAAGGTATTCTGTCTCCCAAGAAAAAGATCTTGCTTCCTTTGTACCTTCACACTGTCACAGTTACCATACTACAAGGATTCTGTAATTACCACCCATGTGAAAATCCTTTAAAGCATTTTGGGGTGTTGTGACTGACACTACGACTGATAAAGAAGAACGATCGTTAGCCATACGCTTACCGATTAGGTCTTTTGCAGCAAAGGCTTCATGACTGGGCACTTCTCAATGTGCACGTTTGTGTGACTGGAGAAGACCAGCCTGCACACAATATCTTACTTTGTCTGAAAGCAAAGAATTCAGAAGAGTGTTACAAGCGCCTTCAAGATAAATCAGGTTAGCCGTGAGGCAGAACATGCGAGGTGTTTCACCCATCTCTTTTTGGACCACAGGGACGTTTCAAGTGTCTTTTATCAATGCACAAGTCAAGTGGACTACACACAGGCCTGCTTTTTCAGGAGGACTAAAAGTCACCCCAGAGAGAGCGAGGAAGCTGGTTTGGGTACTGTTCTTTGAGGGATACCCAGGCCATTGTTTTAACTCTGTGTGGAGAGCTTTAACTGAAAGCCGGGAAGTTTGATGTGGAAACAGTAAAACTCAGTCGGTAACTCTTTGGTAAAAGTAGTGCAGTGAAATGGAAACGGTATTACCCAGCGCAGACTCCGAGTAGGAAAAGAAGCTGAATTATAGAGAGTAGGCCTGTGGAAGTCACACTCTAGCAGTTAGCGTTACATCTGCAGTAGACCTCTGATACCCTTTAGACACAGACCAGTGTATCTAAAAAAAGGAAAACAGCAAGGAGTAGGCCAAGTGACAAAGAAATACAGCGTGTGCAGAGACCTGCATCTAGCAAAACCAGGGAACTTGACTTGCAGAATGACAGCAAGAAATTTAAAGAAAAGTAGCGTGGGTGTTCATATGCTTTTCCTTCCTGAAATTATATCCTGCTTGTACACAAGAAATCAGCCCTTCACAGGAATTGCGCATGTAACCTACTTTCCAAGGGAGCTTGACAGCATTCAACAGTTTTCCTTGGTCTAAGCTCTTAGGGCATTCAAGAATCTTTGCCATTTTCTGCTTCTCAGTCTTAGCTTTCTTCTGATGACGCGATAATTACACTACGCAGACCAACATGCAACTGTTTAAATACTATTGGAAAGTATATCAAATCCAAAATGCACCATACAGGCACCTATGGGTTTTACTCTTGTCATCATGCCAAGGACACGCTAGACCTGACAACCTGCAAAACCTCAAGAACAATATGGGCAAGACGCATTCCAGCAACTAGAAATCAGCACGGAGGAGCACGCATAGTGATTTGTCACTAGCCTCAGTGATAACAACGGACAAAACACCTTCCCCTTGCTTAGACAAGATTCAACTGCTGGGAAAGCAGTTATTTCTTGAAGTTATTCCTTGATATTCTGAGAAAATGTGTCCAGGAATTTTTTTCTTACTCTAGCGTGGTAATAAGTCTGGTAATCGAGTTACAAGGCTGAGCTCTGCCCCAGATGACATGAGCAACAACAGGCAAGTTCCCAACTGGAACATTCCCCAATGAGAAAAAACATACCCAATGCATGCAGGACAAGTTTATGCCATTAGCTTCTGTAAAGTACCTGGAAAGTCTTCCACCAAGATGTTTACATTCAGATTACCTCCTGACAATTCTTGCTGGGCTCCTCAAAACCCATGTCAGGCTACTGCTATAGTGAGAGCAGGGCTTATCATTCAGAGTAGGACTATCCATTGCCTTGTATGCCCACCTGCCAACAGCCAGCTGTTGCCTTTTCTGTTCTGCTAGGTTGTAAGCATTTGGGAAAGGCACTGATTTCTTCTGCTGACTCTCTGTCCTGAGCTTACGAGCAGGGCCCTGGAGTCCATGACTGTGGTCTGTAAGCTCTGTGGCGATAGACAAATGTGAAGAGAGAAAAATATCCAGCAGTTCAGCTCGTTTCCACTGTTTAAGGTAAGGCTTTGGGTCAGAAGCCAGTAAAGAAAAGTGAAAGCCAGAACTAACCTACACTGCCCTCTTCATTGTTCACAATTTCACAATGTCACCCCCAGATTTTTCAGTTTCTTTCTCGTTCTTTCCTCCTCGGGTTTTCCTAATTAAAAGAGACAAGAAGGATCAGGCACAAACATGCAGCAAATCTGACAGGTGCACTCCCTGGACCACTTTGCAGACCCTCTTGCTGGGGGTAACTGCCTGCAGGTGTAGGGGATGCATTATGGGATTCCAGGAAGAACATCCTAAAATGGAGTGAGCCTTAATGGGGGATGTTTTGGAGGAGGCCCAAAGGCTGTGAAAGGGAGGGATCAAGCTGGTTTGGGGAGGAACCAATGTGGAGAAGCAGAGGGGGAAAAGGGATACAAGGGGCAGAGAGCTTCTGACCAGGTGCCTGGTCAGCAAGCTTCTCTAGCCATGCCCTGGGCCTGATAACTGCAGCCTGTCCTGTCTTCTTCTTAAATCCCTTTTCCAACTCTTCTCCAGGGTGAGGAAACTCTCTATGCTGCGCGCATGTGTGTCTATGGAGGTCCAAGTGGCAGCCACTGGTGAAGGGGCCAGCGGTCACTGGGGCATGTGAGCTGAGGGTGCTCGCAACTGGAGAGAGCGAGTGTGTGCATTTGGTGTGCGTGTGTATGTCAGTGTGTGGCATCACTAGCCAACATCAAGCTGGACAAGCCAGCGAGGGGGAGATGAGGTTTGGGAGCGAAGTCTTGGAGCAGCCCTAATTCTGGGCTGGATACTGGAGAGACCAGAGGCTCTGAGAGTAGGCTACTGGAGGGACCAGGGGCTCCAAGCCAGCAACCGGAGAGACTGTGCGGTCTGGGGGACAGCTGCTGGAAAGGCCATTGTGCTGGCCTTTTGTATGGGTATGTCTTGGGGAATGAGTGCCTAACAGGCCTTAATGGCCCTGACCAGCCTCACCTGCAGCCTCCACCCATACCCTCTGCCCATGGTGCCAGGGCATCACTGAAGACCAGCCCTGGACCTTCAGTCCCTGCCTGAGTGATGGTGTAGGAGGACTGGTCTCCAGCACAGCTGCAGCCATGTCCATGCCTGGCCATGGACCCTGAGAATCTGCACTCTGACCTGCAGACTGATTTCCAAGCCAGGCCTTGGACCTGCCTCCTCACAATGGATTTGCCCCACAATCACTGGACTGTGTCTGACACTGGTCACCCTCAACACACCTGAGGACTGACTTCTCGGCTTGACTGTGGACATGCCACATCACCACACACTTTCCTGATGGTCTGGATCCTTGCTTGAACCTGCACAGCATCCCCGCGCCTGCCCATATTTGCCTCGCTTGGGTACTGGGGGGTGGGCCCTGGCTGGCGAGGCCCCTGCCCTGGCAGCTGGGTTACTGCCTTTGGCTCTCCATTCCTGTGGGAGCAGCTGACCCTCACTGCTCCCCGACAGTGAGACCTCTGGGAGACCAGGGCTCGAGGGCCCATTACTGCATAGTCTGAGCGTCTAAGGCCAGTTCCTGGTGTGATTGAGTGTGTAGGTGCGAGGGGACCCCCACCTGAACCCCACAACTGGAGTGGGGCTGTGGGTCTCTGAGGTTCACATGCCCAGAAACCAGTGACTGGGGAGACCAGGGGATCTAGGGCTGAGTGACTCAGTGGACCTGCCTGTCTAAGGCCAGACCTGGGTGGATCCATATCAATAGCTGTTTTTTTCCACTCATGGGCTTTCATCCTGATCAGTCGGAGAAAGGAACAGGATCTGGCCCGTGGCTGTGTTAGTGTTTGTGGGAGTGCTGTGTTTTCTGTGTTGATCTGTGTGGTCAGTGATAACTGAATGGAGGGTGTGTAGGTGTGCTTGTCTGCCTATTGGGAAAACAGGCTCAGCCTCGCTACTGCCTAGGCATGGAGACATGGAGCTGTGGCAGCCTCGCTTCCATTGGGCTGTTGGACTTAGTGTCTCCTACCTGAGTGCACCTACAAGGCTGAGTGGAGGCAAGCTCATGTGGGAGCTGCCACTGCTGCTCTCACTGCTGGCCTCCCTCTGTAGCACTGGCGCTGAAAAGCATCTGCCTAGAGGGGTATTATCCCAGCTGCTCAACTCCTCCTAAAAAGGCCAAAGGAAGATGGTTGGTGCCTCTTCCGAGCAGGGGCGACCAGCCTTTTGCTTGCCTTGGATTTCCCTGCGGGAAAGGGGAAGAGCTGTTAAATGCCACGGGCTACCCCACAGGCCTCTGTATGGCCACTGCAGCATACACAGCTCTGTCTGGATCACCTCTCCTTTCAGCTAGGAAGCTCAGGAGCAAGTGCAAGCCAGATCCTGGAGTGGGGAATCGAGGTCTCTGGGTGCTGCAGGGGCTCTCCCCCAGGGACCCCCCACCAAGGTAAACCCTGTCCCAGGGCCAGCACTGAACAGCCCAGGGACTGGCTAAGGCCCAGAGGGCAGAAGTGACATTCCCCAGACTTGTCTGCCAGCAGTGCGCTGCAGCTGGGAGAGAACCCAGGTGTCCAGGCTCCTAGTCAGCTCCTCCCCTCCTCTACCCCATAGACCCCTGCCCTTCCCCTTGCAGTGCCAACAGTGTGGACAGGTCTCTTATCCCCACTTGGAGTCCCAGGAATTAAGGGGGATCTTTGGCCACAGCATGCTGCATACTTCTGCAATGTGCCTGTTTAGTGGTTAATCCTCTTGCTCCAGACCAACCACGGGAGATATCTTGGGGACAAAGGCACTCGCACCAGCTCCGTGATTTCTGAGTCCAGCGAACCACATCCGTGTGTCAGAAGAGGAGCAACTCGGAATGTGTGAAATAACAAGAGAAGGGAAGAGAAGAAAGAGGGAAAACAAGAATCAGTGTAAATGCAGCAACTTCGGAAATTACTGTTGGTCTCGCTCATCTACTGACATAACTAAGGGCAAAGTGCAATGAACGCTAGCAGCATTGTGTTGATGTTTGGGGAAGTCCAGGTAAGCTGGTGCTGCTGGCTAGCTAGACTGCCGAGGAAACTGCACGTTCTCCTTGTACGTACCCTGAGATTTGCACTGTGGTCAGCTTCTATCACTCCCGCAGCACCTTTACTGAGGCAGCCTGAAAGAATGCAAACAGAAACGGAGTGCCCATACCTTCTGTGAGAATGGGTTGGGCTCTCAAGAACAATGGGTTGGGCTTTCTTTCCGCTCTGAAAGACGGAAAGAAACTCCCCTGATTCACCCGGGAAAGACATTTTCACAGCCAGTGGACAAGCTGCATCAATTTCCTGGCAAACATCAACAAGTCCTACAGTCTGTTCCAGCATGCATTTCCCCCAAACGCCTGGCCTGTTGTTTATTTGGGCTGCACTGACAGCAGATGCGCTGCTCTCCAGCAACTCCAGCCACAGCATGAGAAAGGCAGGAGCACAGCTCCCATCACCTTGCTCAGTGTGCACTCGAGAGGACCAGCAGGAGCAGGAGCAGGGTCCTGTTTTGCCTCTGCTCTCCTGCCTGCGGGATCTTGCAGTGAACTGCCAAATGCTTTGATTTCCTTTCCTTGTTAGGGGCACTAAACCCACCCACAGGTGCGCCTTGCTTCTCAGGCCTCTTTCAAGGAACACTGAGAAACCTTGAGGGCAGCTGCCACAGACCCAATCCCCATCAAAGCTGCCTTTCATTTACTGAGGGAAGGAGCTCATCACCAGGGCTTTCACACAGCCTCTGCTCTCAAACTGACTGCTGGCACTGCAATTTCTCACGTTGGACAAGGCTTCCTTGCCATAACTGGAGCGAAATTCCCCCGCAAGGCAATACAGTACCTGCTGACGTTCTGCCCACCAAGAGGATCAGGCTCTTGCTGAGAAGCACAGCCATCCTTCAGAGACGCCAACACGCCATGTTCCCAAACATCGACATGCGACAAGCATGTTCTTTTTTTCCACTTACCAGTCACTCTCCAGCACAAGTTCTCGGGCTGTTACATGCCTGTCCTTTTTGCTCTGGACTGCAAGCAGTAGAGTAAGATGCAGCAAGAGGACAGTCAAGTGTAACTCTCAGTTCAGGGAATGCTTGACGTAGCGTAAAATCCACCAAGACACTCCGGCGTGAATCTGAAAAACCATGAAAAGAAAAACTGTATAAATAAAATATTGTATATTAAAGCTTGCTGTAGATTGTTGAAGCAATACATTTTAAGTGTTTTTGACCGTACTTTGATTTCTACAAGCTGTCGCTTAGGTTACGTCTCCAGCTGCTCCCCCATAAAGAGTAATGTCGCTAATAATTTACTTCAAGTGTATATGCTGCTCAAGCAGACAAGTAAATATCATTCCTTAAAGAGGCAGCGACTGACCAAACGTGTTGCAGTCTGCCTACATGGGGCAGAGAGAGAGCACAGGTGGCTTCGCTGAGTAGCATCATCCTCAACCCCAGCAGGAAAAGACAAAGACTCCTTCCCTTACAGAGAGCAGCAAGCTAGGTGCATTGCAACTGGATTACTGACAACAGGCCAACAACCTCATGGGAAGGACAAACCACCTGGGACAGAAATGTAATCAGTGTGGCTTTTTTTCTGGTTTTCCCCCTCTAATTCAGTTGCCTCCAGGAACACTTCTGCTGGTGCTCCAGATAGGCCAGAGGACACAACTGCATGCTGTTCATTGCTTGCTTCTACCCAGGGGTCTCACAGCAAACATGGGCAGACCAGCCTTCCTGCAGCAAAAAAAACCCCAAAAAACAAAAAAAACCCACCCACACCCCTGAGGAGTGCTCTGATGGCTTCCCAGACTGGTGGTATTTTCAGGAAAAAAAGACAGTCTGCACTGCAGTCAGTGACCTGAGGGAAGAGCAATAACTGTTGAGTAGAGACTGTTCCCAGTCTCTACTCTCCCCTGACCCACGCACACACTCACCTCACAACCTCCCACACACTTCACACCTCCTACACTGCACAAACACACCCAACAGCCATCCCTGCTCAACCACCTCCTCTGCACCACCACCACCACAACCTTCCTCTAACCCTCCACATACAACCTCCCCCCGCAACACCCACCGCACCCACCCCAACACCTAATACACTCTCCATACCCCTCCCCAAACAAAATTCTCACACCACGCCCCTGCGAGCTGCTGCCTGCGCTGGACCACTCCATTGGCTGGGCTGGGCTGGCTGACGACACCCCAGCGCTCTTCACCGCCTGCACAACACAAGCACCCATTTCCACACAAAGGCACATGCAAAGCCCCACCAACACACGCTGCCTCTTCCCTCCCACGTCCTGCCACACCACAACGCCCACAAACACATTCCCACACCTGCCCGCAACAAACCCTCTCCTCTTCTCCTCCACTCCATGCAACCAAAGGCACACAAGCCTCCACACACTACACCCTCCCCACCTCTCTCTCCCAACACCACCTCCCACCAGGGCCTCTTTCCTCACCCTCACACACCCTGCACCAGCCACCCTTCCCTGGGTCCTGCCCACCACAAAGCCCTCCTCCCACCTCCACCAGGCCTGCCCACGGGGCCCCCACCTCACTCCACCCACCTCTCACCCCATTGCCCTTCAGGCCTCCTACACTACCTAGCCTACACACACCTCCTCACCTCTCTTCTCCCTCCTCCTCCTCCTCCAACAACCAGGACGCACCCACCTTCCCGCATCCTCACCTGCCCTCCACCACCTCCGCACACAGACACTCCCCTTCCCACTCACCCTCCACACCCTCCAACTCCCTCCCCCCACAAACCCTCCGCCCCACACCCCTCACAACCCGCCCCACACACCACCACCACAACACCCAACAACAACCCCCACAGCCACAACAACAAAACACACCCCACTACACACACAGCCCCACTCCACAACACCCCCTCCAACCCTATCACCCTCCCATCACACCTTGCCCCACACACCCAAACTCTTTCCTACACCTCCTCCTCCCCTTCCTCCACTCACACACCCTTCCCAGTCTCTACTCTCCCCTGACCCACGCACACACTCACCTCACAACCTCCCACACACTTCACACCTCCTACGCTGCACAAACACACCCAACAGCCATCCCTGCTCAACCACCTCCTCTGCACCACCACCACCACACCATTCCTCTAACCCTCCACATACAACCTCCCCCTGCAACACCCACCGCACCCACCCCAACACCTAACACACTCTCCCCATCACTCCCCTGCCACCACGCACCTGCGAGCTGCTTTCCGTGCCCGACCGCTCCGTGGCCTGGGCTGTGCTGGCTGACGACAGCCTAGCGCTCCTCGCCGCCTGCACAACACAAGCACCCATTTCCACACAAAGGCACATGCAAAGCCCCACCAACACACGCTGCCTCTTCCCTCCCACGTCCTGCCACACCACAACGCCAACAAACACATTCCCACACCTGCCCGCAACAAACCCTCTCCTCTTCTCCTCCACTCCATGCAACCAAAGGCACACAAGCCTCCACACACTACACCCTCCCCACCTCTCTCTCCCAACACCACCTCCCACCAGGGCCTCTTTCCTCACCCTCACACACCCTGCACCAGCCACCCTTCCCCGGGTCCTGCCCACCACAAAGCCCTCCTCCCACCTCCACCAGGCCTGCCCACGGGGCCCCCACCTCACTCCACCCACCTCTCACCCCATTGCCCTTCAGGCCTCCTACACTACCTAGCCTACACACACCTCCTCACCTCTCTTCTCCCTCCTCCTCCTCCTCCAACAACCAGGACGCACCCACCTCCCCGCATCCTCACCTGCTCTCCACCACCACCGCACACAGACACTCCCCTTCCCACTCACCCTCCACACCCTCCAACTCCCTCCCCCCACAAACCCTCCGCCCCACATCCCTCACAACCCGCCCCACACACCACCACAACAACACCCAACAACAACCCCCACAGCCACAACAACAAAACACACCCCACTACACACACAACCCCACTCCACAACACCCCCTCCAACCCTATCACCCTCCCATCACACCTTGCCCCACACACCCACACTCTTTCCTACACCTCCACCTCCCCTTCCTCCACTCACACACCCTTCCCAGTCTCTACTCTCCCCTGATCCACGCACACACTCACCTCACAACCTCCCACACACTTCACACCACCTACGCTGCACAAACACACCCAACAGCCATCCCTGCTCAACCACCTCCTCTGCACCACCACCACCACACCATTCCTCTTTACCCTCCACATACAACCTCCCCCCAAAACACCCACCACACCCACCCCAACACCTAACACACTCTCCCCATCACTCCCCTGCCACCACGCACCTGCGGCTGCTCCCTGCGCTTGACCGATCCATGGGCTGGGCTGTGCTGGCTGACGACACCCCAGCGCTCTTCGCCGCCTACACAACACAAGCACCCATTTCCACACAAAGGCACATGCAAAGCCCCACCAACACACGCTGCCTCTTCCCTCCCACGTCCTGCCACACCACAACGCCAACAAACACATTCCCACACCTGCCCGCAACTAACACACTTCACACCTCCTACACTGCACAAACACACCCAACAGCCATCCCTGCTCAACCACCTCCTCTGCACCACTACCACACCATTCCTCTAACCCTCCACATACAACCTCCCCCTGCAACACCCACCACACCCACCCCAACACCTAACACACTCTCCCCATCACTCCCCTGCCACCACGCACCTGCGAGCTGCTCCCTGCGCTCGACCAATCCATCGGCTGGGCTGTTCTAGATGACGACAGCCTAGCGCTCTTCGCCGCCTGCACAACACAAGCACCCATTTCCACACAAAGGCACATGCAAAGCCCCACCAACACACGCTGCCTCTTCCCTCCCACGTCCTGCCACACCACAACGCCCACAAACACATTCCCACACCTGCCCGCAACAAACCCTCTCCTCTTCTCCTCCACTCCATGCAACCAAAGGCACACAAGCCTCCACACACTACACCCTCCCCACCTCTCTCTCCCAACACCACCTCCCACCAGGGCCTCTTTCCTCACCCTCACACACCCTGCACCAGCCACCCTTCCCTGGGTCCTGCCCACCACAAAGCCCTCCTCCCACCTCCACCAGGCCTGCCCACGGGGCCCCCACCTCACTCCACCCACCTCTCACCCCATTGCCCTTCAGGCCTCCTACACTACCTAGCCTACACACACCTCCTCACCTCTCTTCTCCCTCCTCCTCCTCCTCCAACAACCAGGACGCACCCACCTTCCCGCATCCTCACCTGCTCTCCACCACCTCCGCACACAGACACTCCCCTTCCCACTCACCCTCCACACCCTCCAACTCCCTCCCCCCACAAACCCTCCGCCCCACACCCCTCACAACCCACCCCACACACCACCACAACAACACCCAACAACAACCCCCACAGCCACAACAACAAAACACACCCCACTACACACACAGCCCCACTCCACAACACCCCCTCCAACCCTATCACCCTCCCATCACACCTTGCCCCACACACCCACACTCTTTCCTACACCTCCTCCTCCCCTTCCTCCACTCACACACCCTTCCCAGTCTCTACTCTCCCCTGACCCACGCACACACTCACCTCACAACCTCCCACACACTTCACACCTCCTACGCTGCACAAACACACCCAACAGCCATCCCTGCTCAACCACCTCCTCTGCACCACCACCACCACACTCTTCCTCTAACCTTCCACATACAACCTCCCCCTGCAACACCCACCACACCCACCCCAACACCTAATACACTCTCCCCAGCGTTCCGCTGCCACCACACACCTGCGAGCTGCTTTCCGCGCTCGACCGCTCCGTGGGCTGGGCTGTTCTAGATGATGACAGCCTAGCTCTCTTCGCCGCCTGCACAACACAAGCACCCATTTCCACACCAAGGCACATGCAAAGCCCCACCAACACACACTGCCTCTTCCCTCCCATGTCCTGCCACACCACAACGCCAACAAACACATTCCCACACCTGCCCACAACAGACACACTTCACACCTCCTACGCTGCACAAACACACCCAACAGCCATCGCTGCTCAACCACCTCCTCTGCACCACCACCACCACAACCTTCCTCTAACCCTCCACATACAACCTCCCCCCACAACATACACTGCAGCTGCCTCAACACCTCACACACTCTCCACACCCCTCCCCAAACAAAACCCTCACACCACCCACCTGCGAGCTGCTGCCTGCGCTTGTCCACTCCATCGGCTGGGCTGTGCTGGCTGACGACACTCCAGCGCTCTTCGCCGCCTGCACAACACAAGCACCCATTTCCACACAAAGGCACATGCAAAGCCCCACCAACACACGCTGCCTCTTCCCTCCCACGTCCTGCCACACCACAACGCCAACAAACACATTCCCACACCTGCCCGCAACTAACACACTTCACACCTCCTACACTGCACAAACACACCCAATAGCCATGCCTGCTCAACCACCTCCTCTGCACCACCACCACCACACTCTTCCTCTAACCCTCCACATACAACCTCCCCCTGCAACACCCACCACACCCACCCCAACACCTAACACACTCTACCCATCACTCCCCTGCCACCACGCACCTGCGAGCTGCTGCCTGCGCTCGACCACTCCATCGGCTGGCCTGTTCTAGATGACGACAGCCTAGCTTTCTTCGCCGCCTGCACAACACAAGCACCCATTTCCACACAAAGGCACATGCAAAGCCCCACCAACACACGCTGCCTCTTCCCTCCCACGTCCTGCCACACCACAACGCCAACAAACACATTCCCACACCTGCCCGCAACTAACACACTTCACACCTCCTACACTGCACAAACACACCCAATAGCCATCCCTGCTCAACCACCTCCTCTGCACCACCACCACCACACCATTCCTCTAACCCTCCACATACAACCTCCCCCCGCAACACCCACCACACCCACCCCAACACCTAACACACTCTACCCATCACTCCCCTGCCACCACGCACCTGCGAGCTGCTCCCTGCGCTCGACCAATCCATCGGCTGGGCTGTTCTAGATGACGACAGCCTAGCGCTCTTCGCCGCCTGCACAACACAAGCACCCATTTCCACACAAAGGCACATGCAAAGCCCCACCAACACACGCTGCCTCTTCCCTCCCACGTCCTGCCACACCACAACGCCCACAAACACATTCCCACACCTGCCCGCAACAAACCCTCTCCTCTTCTCCTCCACTCCATGCAACCAAAGGCACACAAGCCTCCACACACTACACCCTCCCCACCTCTCTCTCCCAACACCACCTCCCACCAGGGCCTCTTTCCTCACCCTCACACACCCTGCACCAGCCACCCTTCCCTGGGTCCTCCCCACCACAAAGCCCTCCTCCCACCTCCACCAGGCCTGCCCACGGGGCCCCCACCTCACTCCACCCACCTCTCACCCCATTGCCCTTCAGGCCTCCTACACTACCTAGCCTACACACACCTCCTCACCTCTCTTCTCCCTCCTCCTCCTCCTCCAACAACCAGGACGCACCCACCTTCCCGCATCCTCACCTGCTCTCCACCACCTCCGCACACAGACACTCCCCTTCCCACTCACCCTCCACACCCTCCAACTCCCTCCCCCCACAAACCCTCCGCCCCACACCCCTCACAACCCGCCCCACACACCACCACAACAACACCCAACAACAACCCCCACAGCCACAACAACAAAACACACCCCACTACACACACAGCCCCACTCCACAACACCCCCTCCAACCCTATCACCCTCCCATCACACCTTGCCCCACACACCCACACTCTTTCCTACACCTCCTCCTCCCCTTCCTCCACTCACACACCCTTCCCAGTCTCTACTCTCCCCTGACCCACGCACACACTCACCTCACAACCTCCCACACACTTCACACCTCCTACGCTGCACAAACACACCCAACAGCCATCCCTGCTCAACCACCTCCTCTGCACCACCACCACCACACTCTTCCTCTAACCTTCCACATACAACCTCCCCCTGCAACACCCACCACACCCACCCCAACACCTAATACACTCTCCCCAGCGTTCCGCTGCCACCACACACCTGCGAGCTGCTTTCCGCGCTCGACCGCTCCGTGGGCTGGGCTGTTCTAGATGATGACAGCCTAGCTCTCTTCGCCGCCTGCACAACACAAGCACCCATTTCCACACCAAGGCACATGCAAAGCCCCACCAACACACACTGCCTCTTCCCTCCCATGTCCTGCCACACCACAACGCCAACAAACACATTCCCACACCTGCCCACAACAGACACACTTCACACCTCCTACGCTGCACAAACACACCCAACAGCCATCGCTGCTCAACCACCTCCTCTGCACCACCACCACCACAACCTTCCTCTAACCCTCCACATACAACCTCCCCCCACAACATACACTGCAGCTGCCTCAACACCTCACACACTCTCCACACCCCTCCCCAAACAAAACCCTCACACCACCCACCTGCGAGCTGCTGCCTGCGCTTGTCCACTCCATCGGCTGGGCTGTGCTGGCTGACGACACTCCAGCGCTCTTCGCCGCCTGCACAACACAAGCACCCATTTCCACACAAAGGCACATGCAAAGCCCCACCAACACACGCTGCCTCTTCCCTCCCACGTCCTGCCACACCACAACGCCAACAAACACATTCCCACACCTGCCCGCAACTAACACACTTCACACCTCCTACACTGCACAAACACACCCAATAGCCATGCCTGCTCAACCACCTCCTCTGCACCACCACCACCACACCATTCCTCTAACCCTCCACATACAACCTCCCCCTGCAACACCCACCACACCCACCCCAACACCTAACACACTCTACCCATCACTCCCCTGCCACCACGCACCTGCGAGCTGCTGCCTGCGCTCGACCACTCCATCGGCTGGCCTGTTCTAGATGACGACAGCCTAGCTTTCTTCGCCGCCTGCACAACACAAGCACCCATTTCCACACAAAGGCACATGCAAAGCCCCACCAACACACGCTGCCTCTTCCCTCCCACGTCCTGCCACACCACAACGCCAACAAACACATTCCCACACCTGCCCGCAACTAACACACTTCACACCTCCTACACTGCACAAACACACCCAATAGCCATCCCTGCTCAACCACCTCCTCTGCACCACCACCACCACACCATTCCTCTAACCCTCCACATACAACCTCCCCCTGCAACACCCACCACACCCACCCCAACACCTAACACACTCTACCCATCACTCCCCTGCCACCACGCACCTGCGAGCTGCTCCCTGCGCTCGACCAATCCATTGGCTGGGCTGTTCTAGATGACGACAGCCTAGCGCTCTTCGCCGCCTGCACAACACAAGCACCCATTTCCACACAAAGGCACATGCAAAGCCCCACCAACACACGCTGCCTCTTCCCTCCCACGTCCTGCCACACCACAACGCCCACAAACACATTCCCACACCTGCCCGCAACAAACCCTCTCCTCTTCTCCTCCACTCCATGCAACCAAAGGCACACAAGCCTCCACACACTACACCCTCCCCACCTCTCTCTCCCAACACCACCTCCCACCAGGGCCTCTTTCCTCACCCTCACACACCCTGCACCAGCCACCCTTCCCTGGGTCCTCCCCACCACAAAGCCCTCCTCCCACCTCCACCAGGCCTGCCCACGGGGCCCCCACCTCACTCCACCCACCTCTCACCCCATTGCCCTTCAGGCCTCCTACACTACCTAGCCTACACACACCTCCTCACCTCTCTTCTCCCTCCTCCTCCTCCTCCAACAACCAGGACGCACCCACCTTCCCGCATCCTCACCTGCTCTCCACCACCTCCGCACACAGACACTCCCCTTCCCACTCACCCTCCACACCCTCCAACTCCCTCCCCCCACAAACCCTCCGCCCCACACCCCTCACAACCCGCCCCACACACCACCACAACAACACCCAACAACAACCCCCACAGCCACAACAACAAAACACACCCCACTACACACAAAGCCCCACTCCACAACACCCCCTCCAACCCTATCACCCTCCCATCACACCTTGCCCCACACACCCACACTCTTTCCTACACCTCCTCCTCCCCTTCCTCCACTCACACACCCTTCCCAGTCTCTACTCTCCCCTGACCCACGCACACACTCACCTCACAACCTCCCACACACTTCACACCTCCTACGCTGCACAAACACACCCAACAGCCATCCCTGCTCAACCACCTCCTCTGCACCACCACCACCACACTCTTCCTCTAACCCTCCACATACAACCTCCCCCCACAACATCCACTGCAGCCGCCTCAACACCTCACACACTCTCCACACCCCTCCCCAAACAAAACCCTCACACCACCCACCTGCGAGCTGCTCCCTGCGCTTGTCCACTCCATTGGCTGGGCTGTGCTGGCTGACGACACTCCAGCGCTCTTCGCCGCCTGCACAACACAAGCACCCATTTCCACACGAAGGCACATGCAAAGCCCCACCAACACACGCTGCCTCTTCCCTCCCACGTCCTGCCACACCACAACGCCAACAAACACATTCCCACACCTGCCCGCAACTAACACACTTCACACCTCCTACACTGCACAAACACACCCAATAGCCATCCCTGCTCAACCACCTCCTCTGCACCACCACCACCACACCATTCCTCTAACCCTCCACATACAACCTCCCCCTGCAACACCCACCACACCCACCCCAACACCTAACACACTCTACCCATCACTCCCCTGCCACCACGCACCTGCGAGCTGCTCCCTGCGCTCGACCAATCCATTGGCTGGGCTGTTCTAGATGACGACAGCCTAGCGCTCTTCGCCGCCTGCACAACACAAGCACCCATTTCCACACAAAGGCACATGCAAAGCCCCACCAACACACGCTGCCTCTTCCCTCCCACGTCCTGCCACACCACAACGCCCACAAACACATTCCCACACCTGCCCGCAACAAACCCTCTCCTCTTCTCCTCCACTCCATGCAACCAAAGGCACACAAGCCTCCACACACTACACCCTCCCCACCTCTCTCTCCCAACACCACCTCCCACCAGGGCCTCTTTCCTCACCCTCACACACCCTGCACCAGCCACCCTTCCCTGGGTCCTCCCCACCACAAAGCCCTCCTCCCACCTCCACCAGGCCTGCCCACGGGGCCCCCACCTCACTCCACCCACCTCTCACCCCATTGCCCTTCAGGCCTCCTACACTACCTAGCCTACACACACCTCCTCACCTCTCTTCTCCCTCCTCCTCCTCCTCCAACAACCAGGACGCACCCACCTTCCCGCATCCTCACCTGCTCTCCACCACCTCCGCACACAGACACTCCCCTTCCCACTCACCCTCCACACCCTCCAACTCCCTCCCCCCACAAACCCTCCGCCCCACACCCCTCACAACCCGCCCCACACACCACCACAACAACACCCAACAACAACCCCCACAGCCACAACAACAAAACACACCCCACTACACACAAAGCCCCACTCCACAACACCCCCTCCAACCCTATCACCCTCCCATCACACCTTGCCCCACACACCCACACTCTTTCCTACACCTCCTCCTCCCCTTCCTCCACTCACACACCCTTCCCAGTCTCTACTCTCCCCTGACCCACGCACACACTCACCTCACAACCTCCCACACACTTCACACCTCCTACGCTGCACAAACACACCCAACAGCCATCCCTGCTCAACCACCTCCTCTGCACCACCACCACCACACTCTTCCTCTAACCCTCCACATACAACCTCCCCCCACAACATCCACTGCAGCCGCCTCAACACCTCACACACTCTCCACACCCCTCCCCAAACAAAACCCTCACACCACCCACCTGCGAGCTGCTCCCTGCGCTTGTCCACTCCATTGGCTGGGCTGTGCTGGCTGACGACACTCCAGCGCTCTTCGCCGCCTGCACAACACAAGCACCCATTTCCACACGAAGGCACATGCAAAGCCCCACCAACACACGCTGCCTCTTCCCTCCCACGTCCTGCCACACCACAACGCCAACAAACACATTCCCACACCTGCCCGCAACTAACACACTTCACACCTCCTACACTGCACAAACACACCCAATAGCCATCCCTGCTCAACCACCTCCTCTGCACCACCACCACACCATTCCTCTAACCCTCCACATACAACCTCCCCCTGCAACACCCACCACACCCACCCCAACACCTAACACACTCTACCCATCACTCCCCTGCCACCACGCACCTGCGAGCTGCTCCCTGCGCTCGACCAATCCATCGGCTGGGCTGTTCTAGATGACGACAGCCTAGCGCTCTTCGCCGCCTGCACAACACAAGCACCCATTTCCACACAAAGGCACATGCAAAGCCCCACCAACACACGCTGCCTCTTCCCTCCCACGTCCTGCCACACCACAACGCCCACAAACACATTCCCACACCTGCCCGCAACAAACCCTCTCCTCTTCTCCTCCACTCCATGCAACCAAAGGCACACAAGCCTCCACACACTACACCCTCCCCACCTCTCTCTCCCAACACCACCTCCCACCAGGGCCTCTTTCCTCACCCTCACACACCCTGCACCAGCCACCCTTCCCTGGGTCCTGCCCACCACAAAGCCCTCCTCCCACCTCCACCAGGCCTGCCCACGGGGCCCCCACCTCACTCCACCCACCTCTCACCCCATTGCCCTTCAGGCCTCCTACACTACCTAGCCTACACACACCTCCTCACCTCTCTTCTCCCTCCTCCTCCTCCTCCAACAACCAGGACGCACCCACCTTCCCGCATCCTCACCTGCTCTCCACCACCTCCGCACACAGACACTCTCCTTCCCACTCACCCTCCACACCCTCCAACTCCCTCCCCCCACAAACCCTCCGCCCCACACCCCTCACAACCCGCCCCACACACCACCACAACAACACCCAACAACAACCCCCACAGCCACAACAACAAAACACACCCCACTACACACACAGCCCCACTCCACAACACCCCCTCCAACCCTATCACCCTCCCATCACACCTTGCCCCACACACCCACACTCTTTCCTACACCTCCTCCTCCCCTTCCTCCACTCACACACCCTTCCCAGTCTCTACTCTCCCCTGACCCACGCACACACTCACCTCACAACCTCCCACACACTTCACACCTCCTACGCTGCACAAACACACCCAACAGCCATCCCTGCTCAACCACCTCCTCTGCACCACCACCACCACACTCTTCCTCTAACCTTCCACATACAACCTCCCCCTGCAACACCCACCACACCCACCCCAACACCTAATACACTCTCCCCAGCGTTCCCCTGCCACCACGCACCTGCGAGCTGCTTTCCGCGCTCGACCGCTCCGTGGGCTGGGCTGTTCTAGATGATGACAGCCTAGCTCTCTTCGCCGCCTGCACAACACAAGCACCCATTTCCACACCAAGGCACATGCAAAGCCCCACCAACACACACTGCCTCTTCCCTCCCATGTCCTGCCACACCACAACGCCAACAAACACATTCCCACACCTGCCCACAACAGACACACTTCACACCTCCTACGCTGCACAAACACACCCAACAGCCATCGCTGCTCAACCACCTCCTCTGCACCACCACCACCACAACCTTCCTCTAACCCTCCACATACAACCTCCCCCCACAACATACACTGCAGCTGCCTCAACACCTCACACACTCTCCACACCCCTCCCCAAACAAAACCCTCACACCACCCACCTGCGAGCTGCTGCCTGCGCTTGTCCACTCCATCGGCTGGGCTGTGCTGGCTGACGACACTCCAGCGCTCTTCGCCGCCTGCACAACACAAGCACCCATTTCCACACAAAGGCACATGCAAAGCCCCACCAACACACGCTGCCTCTTCCCTCCCACGTCCTGCCACACCACAACGCCAACAAACACATTCCCACACCTGCCCGCAACTAACACACTTCACACCTCCTACACTGCACAAACACACCCAGTAGCCATGCCTGCTCAACCACCTCCTCTGCACCACCACCACCACACTCTTCCTCTAACCCTCCACATACAACCTCCCCCTGCAACACCCACCACACCCACCCCAACACCTAACACACTCTACCCATCACTCCCCTGCCACCACGCACCTGCGAGCTGCTGCCTGCGCTCGACCAATCCATCGGCTGGCCTGTTCTAGATGACGACAGCCTAGCTTTCTTCGCCGCCTGCACAACACAAGCACCCATTTCCACACAAAGGCACATGCAAAGCCCCACCAACACACGCTGCCTCTTCCCTCCCACGTCCTGCCACACCACAACGCCAACAAACACATTCCCACACCTGCCCGCAACTAACACACTTCACACCTCCTACACTGCACAAACACACCCAATAGCCATCCCTGCTCAACCACCTCCTCTGCACCACCACCACCACACCATTCCTCTAACCCTCCACATACAACCTCCCCCTGCAACACCCACCACACCCACCCCAACACCTAACACACTCTACCCATCACTCCCCTGCCACCACGCACCTGCGAGCTGCTCCCTGCGCTCGACCAATCCATCGGCTGGGCTGTTCTAGATGACGACAGCCTAGCGCTCTTCGCCGCCTGCACAACACAAGCACCCATTTCCACACAAAGGCACATGCAAAGCCCCACCAACACACGCTGCCTCTTCCCTCCCACGTCCTGCCACACCACAACGCCCACAAACACATTCCCACACCTGCCCGCAACAAACCCTCTCCTCTTCTCCTCCACTCCATGCAACCAAAGGCACACAAGCCTCCACACACTACACCCTCCCCACCTCTCTCTCCCAACACCACCTCCCACCAGGGCCTCTTTCCTCACCCTCACACACCCTGCACCAGCCACCCTTCCCCGGGTCCTGCCCACCACAAAGCCCTCCTCCCACCTCCACCAGGCCTGCCCACGGGGCCCCCACCTCACTCCACCCACCTCTCACCCCATTGCCCTTCAGGCCTCCTACACTACCTAGCCTACACACACCTCCTCACCTCTCTTCTCCCTCCTCCTCCTCCTCCAACAACCAGGACGCACCCACCTTCCCGCATCCTCACCTGCTCTCCACCACCTCCGCACACAGACACTCCCCTTCCCACTCACCCTCCACACCCTCCAACTCCCTCCCCCCACAAACCCTCCGCCCCACACCCCTCACAACCCGCCCCACACACCACCACAACAACACCCAACAACAACCCCCACAGCCACAACAACAAAACACACCCCACTACACACACAGCCCCACTCCACAACACCCCCTCCAACCCTATCACCCTCCCATCACACCTTGCCCCACACACCCACACTCTTTCCTACACCTCCTCCTCCCCTTCCTCCACTCACACACCCTTCCCAGTCTCTACTCTCCCCTGACCCACGCACACACTCACCTCACAACCTCCCACACACTTCACACCTCCTACGCTGCACAAACACACCCAACAGCCATCCCTGCTCAACCACCTCCTCTGCACCACCACCACCACACTCTTCCTCTAACCTTCCACATACAACCTCCCCCTGCAACACCCACCACACCCACCCCAACACCTAATACACTCTCCCCAGCGTTCCCCTGCCACCATGCACCTGCGAGCTGCTTTCCGCGCTCGACCGCTCCGTGGGCTGGGCTGTTCTAGATGATGACAGCCTAGCTCTCTTCGCCGCCTGCACAACACAAGCACCCATTTCCACACCAAGGCACATGCAAAGCCCCACCAACACACACTGCCTCTTCCCTCCCATGTCCTGCCACACCACAACGCCAACAAACACATTCCCACACCTGCCCACAACAGACACACTTCACACCTCCTACGCTGCACAAACACACCCAACAGCCATCGCTGCTCAACCACCTCCTCTGCACCACCACCACCACAACCTTCCTCTAACCCTCCACATACAACCTCCCCCCACAACATACACTGCAGCTGCCTCAACACCTCACACACTCTCCACACCCCTCCCCAAACAAAACCCTCACACCACCCACCTGCGAGCTGCTGCCTGCGCTTGTCCACTCCATCGGCTGGGCTGTGCTGGCTGACGACACTCCAGCGCTCTTCGCCGCCTGCACAACACAAGCACCCATTTCCACACAAAGGCACATGCAAAGCCCCACCAACACACGCTGCCTCTTCCCTCCCACGTCCTGCCACACCACAACGCCAACAAACACATTCCCACACCTGCCCGCAACTAACACACTTCACACCTCCTACACTGCACAAACACACCCAATAGCCATGCCTGCTCAACCACCTCCTCTGCACCACCACCACCACACTCTTCCTCTAACCCTCCACATACAACCTCCCCCTGCAACACCCACCACACCCACCCCAACACCTAACACACTCTCCCCATCACTCCCCTGCCACCACGCACCTGCGAGCTGCTGCCTGCGCTCGACCACTCCATCGGCTGGCCTGTTCTAGATGACGACAGCCTAGCTTTCTTCGCCGCCTGCACAACACAAGCACCCATTTCCACACAAAGGCACATGCAAAGCCCCACCAACACACGCTGCCTCTTCCCTCCCACGTCCTGCCACACCACAACGCCAACAAACACATTCCCACACCTGCCCGCCACTAACACACTTCACACCTCCTACACTGCACAAACACACCCAATAGCCATCCCTGCTCAACCACCTCCTCTGCACCACCACCACCACACTCTTCCTCTAACCCTCCACATACAACCTCCCCCCGCAACACCCACCACACCCACCCCAACACCTAACACACTCTACCCATCACTCCCCTGCCACCACGCACCTGCGAGCTGCTGCCTGCGCTCGACCACTCCATCGGCTGGGCTGTGCTGGCTGACGACACTCCAGCGCTCTTCGCCGCCTGCACAACACAAGCACCCATTTCCACACCAAGGCACATGCAAAGCCCCACCAACACACGCTGCCTCTTCCCTCCCACGTCCTGCCACACCACAACACCAACAAACACATTCCCGTGCCTTTCCCTTTATGGACTCGTCAACTCTCATCCCAGTGTCTCTTACTGTCAGCAGACAAGGATCAGCACACGACACCTAGTCTCGCTTTCTCTTCTAATGTTCACTCCTCCTCAGGACTACACACTTTTATCACATCCCTCTAGATACATCACCTCTCTGCCACCATCCCTTCTCCCTCCTCTGCAATCTACTCCAACAAGTTTCAGGTCAGAAATGTTAGTAGCCACAGCCCAAATCCCTCCTTTTCCCCAGAAGCTCCTTTTTTGTGCATAGCTGCAAGCTTCAATAGCCCAACAGGAAAGCCGTTATTGCTTCTCACTTCTCGCAATGCCACTAACTGTTTCTTGTAGACACCAGCATTTCATCTAGCCCACAGCTTGCCCTCAGTGTAATGGCGTCCCCTGAAATAGCCGCTCTTGCAATTGGTCTTTTTGTGGAAATCTCCTCTGCAGTGTTGGCAGTGAAGGACAATGGAGAGAAGAGAGAGGTCACCAAGTTCCTCTCCCCACATGGTCACTTATGAGCTGTGTCCTCAGGCAGTCCTTCCCCTTCCCTCACTCCCCTCGTCCTTTGGCTGCATTGCAATAACTTCTGTACCAGGAGCCTGAGCCCCTTCTCCAAAGCTCAGCCCAAGCTCTCTTGAAGGCCTGAGCCTAGCTGGTCTTACATGCTGCCCTGCTCTCCTCACCTTGACTAACTCTCCAGGACTCCCAGGACAGCCTTTCCCTGCTCTAGGCTCTCTCCTTTGTTTTGGTAGGCAACCGGACAAGGGGTTTACTGGGCCCCTTCATCTTTTCCTCTTGAGTGTAAGAAACAGGCTACTTGTTCTCCTCATGCTCAGTTTTGCAGCCTGCACGCTCCTGGCTCTGGGGGTTCCTCCTAGGCAGTCCTCTCTAGTGTTTTACTAATTGCCTCTTCTTTACAGCGCTCCCTGTCTTGAAATGAGCTAGGTACAGCCCAGCTCTGGTTGCTTCCCACTCTGCTAGTCTCCTGTTAAGCCCAGCTGTGCTCACCACCCCAGAGTGACTCTCCCCACTACCTCTCCCACTAGAGCCTGTGCGACCATCCAGACCAAGGCCACCACTGTGTCTTTTCTCACTGCTTCCCCAACCACCTGGTGGAGGAAGCAGCCCTTTACAAGTGGCACACACACCACCTCTGAAGGCACCGGCTCCTGACAGGGCCTCTCGCCTACTAGCCAAGAATCACAAGACGTCAGTGCTGCCTCCGGGCCTCCTCCCCTCCGGCCTGCACAAGCCCTTTGCATTAGGCGGCCTAACTGGGACCTCAGCCAGCCCTGCCAGGCCCTGGTCAGGCTCTCCCCCTCCTCCTCAGCCCAGGAGGAAGGCCAGTGCACAAAAGCCTGCCGCCTGCCCTGTCTGCTGGCAAAGGGCAGAGAGGCACGCCTGCCTCTGCTTCGCCCAGCACCTACAACTGCGTCACCACTGAGCAATGCGCCCACACTCCCCTGTGTCTCTCCCTTCACCTGCAGGTCAGGCGTGGCTATCAGCCCACAGGCTTTGTCTCCCTTGGCCAGGGCAGTTGCAAGCAGTTCGGGATCGAATGCCAAGGTCTTTTGCCTCTGCAGCTCCAAGAGCCCCTGCCCTAAGTACCTTCTCCCAAAACTCCCCCACACCAGCTGACCATCCCCAGTGCAGCCTCTCCCCAACACCCCCAGAACATCAGGCAACGGTTCACCTTCAGGATTTTAACCCACAAAAGACTCCAGGCTCTCACCCACACATTCCCCTCCAGGCTGCAGGCTCCCCGGGGGCCGGGACCAGCTCCCCAGCAGCCACAACCCCTCCCTAGTCCCATCCCCCAGGGTCCAGTGGAGACTGCCCAGGCCAGGCCAGCTCCTCCTTCACCTCCACCACATCCACCCTGGGAGCTGCTCCCCAAGGCCGTGGGGAAAGTAGAAAGGTTCACAGGGAAACGAGCAGCCCAACCTCGGCTCTCCCCACCTCACCTCCATCACCCCCTGCCCCAACAGCCCCCTCTTGCGGGCCTGCCTCCCCTCTCACCCACCCCACAGGCCTCCCCCACGCCAGCCCCAGGCCTACCTGCCCGAGCTGGCCGGCCCTGCTGCGCACCCGGCCCCTTCTCCCCTGGCCAACGCCAGGGAGGCGACGGGCCTTCGCCTTCCCTCCTCGACGCCTGGGCATCCTGAGCAGCGCACACTGATAGCCACCGACCGCGGGGAGAACCGCTCTGGCACAGAGACCCAACGGCCAGAGCCCCGGGTGCATCTGTGTTCCCACGGCGATAACGGTCCCTCGGGATGGAAGCGGAAGGGGGAGCAGAAGGGGGCCGCCACGGGGGCTGGGGGAGATGGCCCTGCTGGACTCACCCCAGCACTGCCCACCCCACCTGCAGGCACCAACCCTGGTGGCAGCCAGCACTTGCTGGGAGGGCGTTCACGTCTCCCACTTGTTTCCCCGCTGCTCTCCCAAACCTGTTTTCTTCTGGGTGCAGCGGTTTGGCCCTGAGTTTTGCAGGAGGACAGGGGTGCCCCCAGTGCTGCCCTCATGCTCAGACAGCAGGAGGCTGGGCTACAACGGGGCCCATCTTTCTCTCTCCCCACCAAAGCCCCCGGGCTGGGACCTCACCTGGGCACGTGTTGGCACTCCCGAACCAGCCTGGGTTACTGATACTGTGCACTGGAGCCACAGCTTTAGGGGCACCGTGCAAGGCAGCTGGACGCTTGGTGCTGCCCGTGCAGGCAGGCCCCTCTGCGCTGCTCCCACCGGGCCTCCTGGGCAGCAGCGCTGCGCTCAAGCCCAGAGGCGGCAAAACAAGGCAGAGCCCCAGCACTGAGCCTGGCCACAGCTGGTCTCTGCTGGCCCCTCTCCTCAGCCCTGGCCCTCGGCTGTGCAGCAGCACAGTGCTGCCCCTCAGGCTCCTGCAGGGGCTGGGGACCCCCTGCCGCGGGCCAGGCCCCGGCTGCTGGAGCCAGCCTGCGGCCAGAGCCGGTCGGTGCCTCCCGGCCGGCAGGCAGGGCCCTGGGCCAGCACGGCCACAGCCAAGGCCCGGCCCTGCCGGCCGCAGCGGGAGGGCTGTCGAGCCTCGGGACAGCCACGGGGCCGGGGCAGAGGGCGCGACAGGACGCTGCCCTGCCCTGGGCGCAGCAGGACGCTGCCGCCGGCTCCGGCACCCCGGCCGTCCCCAGGGCCCCCAGGCCGGCGCCAGGGCCGGCGCCAGCACAGGCCCCGGGGCTGCTCCCCCGCGCCCGGCCCGGCCCCCGGGCGCAGGGCACCCAGGAGCCCCGGCCCCTGCGGCAGAGCCCAGCCCCTGCCGGCAGCCGCCCAGCCCCGCGGCCCCGCACTGCCCGGGCCCTCGGGGCCCCGGGCTGCCCCCAGGCCCACAACATGGCGCCCCAGAGGGGAACTGCCCAGGCCTCACATGGCCCAAGGGTTGCCACAGCAACGCGCCAGTGCTGCCCTCCTGGTGGCTGAGGAGAGCAGGAGGGCGGGGCTGGGTGTGACGGATGGCTCTGCCAGCCAATCCGAGTCCAGCACGGGGTGGGGGTGGGGGGTCCTGCGGGGAGGGGAGGAAGCGGTGGGGCCTGGTGTGGGGGAGAGAAGAGGGAGGAGAGAGAGGGAGCGAGGGGGGCGAGAGGGAAGAAGGGTGCAAGAGAGAAGGGGAAGAGGCGAGGGAGAGCAGCAGGAGAGAGGGAGCGGGAGGGAGAGCGGGTGCGAGTGGGTCGGGGGGGCGGCGGGTGCGTGGAAATGCCGGTGGGTGCCCTGGCGCTGGGGTGGGGGCAGTGGGGCTGGCGGCGGGGCTGCTTTGGCCCAGGAGCTGCCGACGGGGCTGGTGGGGCTGTGACCACGGGACAGAGCAGCCTGGGCCAGAGGGGAGCTGGCCGCCAGTCAGACCTGCCACCCTGCCCCAGCCCGGTCCGCCTGGGCGGCTCACTGGGGTGTTGGGTGCAGGAAACTTTGCCCCTGTGGCAGCTCTGAGACCCATTGGAAAGCGTTTCCCTGAGCTGCTGCTGCCCCCGCAGCCCCCAGGTGCTGCCCAGAGCTGCGTTTGGGAGCTCCTGGGCAAAGGCTGACCGGGTGGCTGGTGTGCTCGCGAGGTGCCCTTCCCCATGTTCTCTTTTGTTTGGAAAATTGCATTTTGGCATGGCTCTGAGAGAGGCTGTCCCCATACGTCACGCCGTGCCCCAGTCGTTGTTCTTGCTCCATGCCTCTTGCTTTGCCCTGAGACCTGGGACGCTGGAAGCAGCCTGCAGGGTGTTTCCAGAACAGCTCTGTAGGTGAAAGCAGTTTTGGTTTTGGTGGGACAGGAGGCCCTGCTGCCTTCAGTTTCATGATCACTGCTCCCACGCAGTCACAGAATCACTGAATCACAGAACTGCTGAGGCTGGCAGGGACCTCTGGAGACCATCTAGTCCAACCCCCCTGCTCAAGCAAGGTCATCGAGAGCCCGTTGCCCAGGATTGTGTCCAGATGGCTTTTGAGTATCTCCAGGGAAGGAGACTGCACAGCCTCTCTGGGCAACCTGTGCCAGTGCTCCGTCACCCTCCCAGCCCAGAAGGTTTTTCCTCCTGTGCACATGGAACTGCCTGTGGTTCAGTTTGTGCCCGTTGCCTCTTGTCCTGTTGCTGGGACCACTGAGAAGAGTCTGGCCCCATCCCCTCGACACCCTCCCTTCACATACTTGTACGCATTGATGAGATCCCCTCTCAGTCTTCTCTTCTCCAGGCTCTACAGGCCCGGCTCTCACAGCCTTTCTTCACAGGAGACGTGCTCCAGGCAGCCCCTCATCATCTTTGTAGCCCTCCACTGGACTCTCTCCAGTAGGGCCATGTCTCTCTTGTCCTGGGGAGCCCAGAATTGGACACAGTACTCCAGGTGAGGCCTCCCCAGGGCTGAGGAGAGGGGGAGCAGTTTGGTCATGGTGAAACCTGTTACCAAGAGGCAAGGACACCATGTGTGCACTTCAGACTAGAGACATGCTGGCATAGATAGCAGGGGGCAGTGCAATGGTGAAATGGGCTTCCCACTCACAGAGCAAACCCTGCAGAGCCCAGGGCCAGCAGGAACCAGAGGTGGGCTGTGCAGGAATGGCAGGAGAGGGCTTTGCTGAGCAAGTGACCTCTGCAGCACCTTGTTCCCTGTGAGAGACTTGAAGCGATCTCTGGGAAGGCCAAGGTGTGCCTGAGGAAGTCCCTGGGCCTGGACAGCCTGCAAGCCAGCTGCCTTGTGGATGTCATTAGCACAGTCCCTGATGATATCATCTGGGTCTGAGAAGAGGTTCGGGGGAAGGAAAGCTGGAAGATTTATTTAAGAGTGCAGGGACATGAGTGGAGAGCTTGGTGTGCTGTGCTTCGCATTGATGAAGCACACTTGGCTGTAGATGGGGTGGACTTGGCCTAAAGGCAGAGGTGGGATTAAGTTGTTTGGGCCCAGGTAGGAAATCTGAGATGCCCTGGGCACTTCCCCAGCAGCCACTCCAAAAGGGCATGGTTTTTCTGTAGGTCCCACGCTGTATCTGCTCGAAACGTGTAGTTGTGCTGGACACCCCAGGCAGTCAACATGGCCCCTTCCAGCCTCTTTTTATGTCGTTAAGGCAAGTGTCTGCACTGAATTACATTAGCTGTTTGCTCTGTAGGGATCTGCATGTGTCTGAGCTTCATAGTAAGTGGCGAGAGCTCTCGCAGTAGTAGGCATCGAGGGTCATTTCAGATGAGCACCTGGCCCCCACTTGATGCTCTAGAAGGATGTGGTCTCACAGTTGCTCCATCAGAGCAAGCAGGCACCAGCACATGCCTTGGACCACCTCTGTCTCTTCTCATGTCACTAGGTGCTTGTGTGCGGGGGACTGAGACCCACTGCCCATCGCCATTGATTGTAAAGGGAGCTTAGACAAGGAGCGCGCCTGCAGACATCTCTGTTGTGCACATGTCAGCTTTGGCAGAGGGAATCTCACCTCCTGTGAATTTGTGGAGTTCATGGGACTACACACCTGCAGGTCGTGCCATGCAGCTTTGTCCGTGTCCCTGAGGTGCCCAAGTCCCTCTCTGTAACTTCTGGGGCTCTGGGCAATGCAGTGTCAGGGCTTGGAATGAGCCAAGCTGGGCTGCAAGCTGCTCTCCAGAAGGGCACAGGTCTCCCATTGCATCTCTGTATCATCTAGGAACGTCGTGGAAAAGCCACCTAGGTATTAAGGCCATGAAAATGCTGCTGGGCAGTGGGATGTGGGCAGCTGAAAGGAGCCCAATGTCTCCCTGGCTAGAAGGGGAACGTTGAGACTTGCCTCAGCTGCTCGGAGGAAGGGTGCTGAGTGTGTTGATCTGCACTTTGGAAGGGGATTCCTCTGCTCTCAGCAGTGTCATTCCTTTTTAGGGCAACATGGGTGCAATTGTCCTCCACCTCAGAGGTGTGCGCACAGGAGAGCTGGGAACAAGACAGATGGACAGGCCAGCTCTCCGCACTCTGCACTAAAGCTAGAGTGAATCCTTTTGCCTCTCAGGAATCCCAGCTGTTCACTCTGAGTGCAGGAGCAATGCTGAGAATGTCTGTCTCCTCGTGGCAAACTCAGCTGGCACAAACTGGAGCTCAAGCCATGGAGCTCAATGACAGTCCTTCCGAGATGGGTGTGTTATAAAGGTCTGCAGGCATTCACCACTAAGTCAGAGTCAGACTCTTATACGATCGTTTGTTTCAGCTGGAGCTGGGTGCCTCCAAAGAGGGACCCAGAACAAAGACATTCTGGGCTAATTATACTCCTTCCAGTCTTATTTCCCCGCCTGCCAGTGACAGTCTCTTCCAGTCTTCTTTCCTGAGTTGCTGGTCTCTTTCCTTGTAAATGGATTGTGTCTACATCCCAGGACGGTTGCTGTGTTCCTGCTTCAAAGTGCCTTATCTTATCCGGAGGCTAACCGTGACCTCTGTCCATTGTGTTCTGTATGTTGGAGGGCTGATTCTGGCTGCTTCTGCAGTTGTTGCGTCAGCAGCAGCCCACAGGTTCGGTAAAAGCTTCGGCCTGCAGGCTTCAGGGCATTATTTTAAATAAAATAATTACTTATTTAAATGATTTTACAGCATAGAAACAGCTCGAAGTGGGTGCCTCTGGAGAAGGACACCGGACAAAGAAATTCTGGGGTAATTAGACCCCTTACAGTTTTATTTTCCCACCTGCCAGTGAAGGCCTCCTCCAATCTTCTTTACTGAGTAGGTGGTCTCTCCCCTTCTGATTGGTGTCTCTCTCCTTCTGACAGCTCCTGGCCTACAGCCCAGGCTGGATGCCATGTCCTTGTTTCTCCCAGGCCCTTATCTCCTCCAAGGTCAACCCCAACCCACGTGCATCCCATCTTGTCTCCTGCAGTCTACTTTGTAGCCTCATGAGCTAGTTTTCTATCTTTGTCAGCTAGTTTTAACTGGTTTGGCAGTTACAACATTGGCAACGTCACATCCTTCGCAATGTTTCTGGAGTTCAAGGACAGTTCAGCCTTGAGGCCTGCAGGCTTCATCTACTTTAGGCACTGATGCTAAGCAAGAGTGAGACTTATGCGAAGCTGAAGCTAAATCGGCTACAATTTCCTTCTCCAACAGTCCTCCCTTGGTTTCTATGAGCACACCTGCTGGATACATATATTGGGGTAGAGTATTTGTGCACATCATAGAGGAGAATGTGAGGCACTTTTTCTCCTTTTTTTTTTTTTTGTGAAGTTTACCTTAGATTAAATAATCTAATGAAAAGGTGCCAAGGTGTTGCTGGGTTGTTAAGAAAGCCTTACTGCACGGATTTGGTTTGGAGACTCAAGAACTGAGATGCAGCTGTGCTTTTGCAGCCGGGCACTAATTCGTGAAGCACAAAGTATAGGCATTCCTCTTTTTCGATTGTAATCCCGTTCCCAATAGTGCGTTATGACAAACAAGAAGTTATGTTACCATTTTTAGTTATTGAAGGCAGAACACTGAAGGAGATAAGCCCGCCTTAACTAGGATAATCCTTCTGTTAAGCAAACATGAAGATGGTACTGCTCTTTTGGAAGTTTGTCTGCAGCTCTTGAAAAAGCAGGTATCTCCCTAAGAGACAGCATCTCGAAGATGTACACAATATGCTAAACATTTCTCTCTCCTCAGAGTTTCTGGATTCCCCTGTCTCTAGTCATTGTGAATACTGTCCACCCTCCCAAGCTGATCCGCTTGCCTGGGGGCTCCTTACTCCTGGGGGCCTTCTTGGACAAAGGGGACATTCTCTCTGCATACGTCCTACATTGCCACAGAAATAACATTCCGGTCCCTCACTGTCTCCCCGTCTTCTCCTGCCCCCTTCTCGTCCTTGCCCTTGGCATTGCCCTAGCCTTCCTCGGCCTCCTCTGTCTCTTCCTCTACCCCTTCCTCTAATTTGCAAGTTCCGTGCTGAAGCTGCTGCTAAGAGATTAGCCTCTTCTTGGTTTTCCTTTTTCCGTTCCTTTGCTTGCTTCCCTTGCTGTTTCTCCTCTCTCCCGTCATAGACCAATACTGCCACGCTTAAAATCCTTTGTGAAGTTTCTCCTTGCCACCCTGGCATGTGCTCCTTCAACTCTTTTGGGCTATCCGGAGCGGCCTGATGGACAAAGACACTAATGGCTAGTGCATCATTCCAATTCTGGAAAGTCCTTCCCCCATAGTTCAACAAGGCTTGCCCTAGTCGTCCCCCAAAATCCCTGGCCTCTTTGTCCAAGCTCTGTCTACGCTCCTGCACTCTAGTCCAATCCACTCCTAGTTTGCTACATGCTCTAATAGCTTCTACCGAGTTCCGGAGTCCTGTCTGGCAAGCGACTCTGTCCCCTGCGTTATTGTAATCCCAATTTGGATCGTTTGCTGGCTAACGATTTGTGTTTCCCCCAGTCTGTTGTACAAACTTTGCCTCTTTATTAACTATTTTATCATCTCGCTCGTTTGGTCAGAACAACTCTCTCAAGAGTACTTGGGTATCCCGCCAGTTTGGTCAGAACAACTCTCTCAAGAGTACTTGGGTATCCCGCCAGTTTGGATTCTACCCAGTGCATATATATTAGAAAACAGCTGAGCGCTCCTTTCCGCATCCTCCCTCAACCTGGGCATTTTGCTTGCCCACAATGCTCAATCACTCGGACTCCAGGGTTGGCTAGTAAATACATGCAGTACCACGTGAGGGGGGTTAGCTCCCCCCCCCCCCCCGCCCCCACTGCACTCGCTTGTAATGCTGCTGCATTAGGTAAAACATTAGCAACCATAGGATGGAGGCCTGCCATGGGAGGAGGGGAAGTCTGAGTAAGAGGAGGAGAGGGACAGATAGACAGATCTTTGGGAGGCGCCACCGGAGGAGTGTAAGGCGGAGCAGTAGCTCCTGGGGCGTTATTTGGGACACCTATATCTGCTGCAGCAAGAGTAGTTTTACAGAGGGTGCCGTTTGTCCTCCTTGGATCTCGCCGGTCCCACATCCAATTATCCCACACATACCAATAATCCATTCAGTGAGGCTTTTCATCTTCCAATATAAGCTGCAGCAGAGCTCATTTCTTAGAATCGAAGGATCCTTCCTTGGGTTAACCCCCACATTAATTGTAAGATGGACAATCATCCTGACATAAAGGGACAGCTAACTAGCTAGGGATCGATTTGACTGTAACGGCTTTTTTCTCCTTTTTGTTCCTTTTCCTTTTCTAAATTTGGATGTTTGGAGCCAAGAGGGTCCAATGGTGGTTGGCTACACTCCCATCTGGGGTGCCAAAGTGCTGTGGAAACACTTTGATCCTAGGTTTCCAAGAAGCAGAGCCTCACGCACATCTAGCAGCAAAATTTTATTTCTTTAAATGATGGTGCAGCATAGTAACTGCTGGAGCTGGGTGCCTCCAGGGAGGGACCTTGAACAAAGGAATTCTGGCCTAATTAGACCCTTTACAGTTTTATTTCCCACCTGCCAGGGAAGGTCTCCCCCAATCTTCTTTACTGAGTCTTCTTTACTCTCCTTCTGGTTGGTGTCTCTCTCCTTCTGGTTGGTCTTGGCCTTCAGCCCACACTGGTTGCCATGTCCTTGTTTCCCACAGTCCCTTATCTCCTCCGAGGTCAACCCCAACCCACGTGCATCCCATCTTGTCCCCTGCAGTCTACTTTTTAGCCCCATGAGCTAGCTGTGTATCTTTATTAGCTGCTTTTAATGGGTTTGGCCGTTACATGCTCAGCAATGATTCTGGAGTTCATGGACGGTTCGGCCTTGAGGCCTGCATGCGCAGGGTAGGCAGTGGCGATAGAAACAGAGCTGCATGTCATACCCCAGCTCTGCCCTTCCACCTGAGATGCAAGCCCTGAAGACAGCAGGGGCCTGCTCTTGCCCTGGGGTGACTGGAGAGGGCAGGGGAGGCCAAAGCTTTTCTCCCCCTTTCCCTTGGCTATTGTGGGCCAGCAGAGCAGTTGACGCTTTGCAGCAAAACCAAAGTGTGTCAGGCCGCTCTACGCTGGCCTGGCATATTGGAACGAGTGGACACCCCGTCCCCCCCAGGACAAGCCAGATTCATGCAGGCAGCAAGTTTTGCCCCTTGCCTTTGGCTCCCTAAAAAAAGAACACTCACTCCGGCTGAGGAAACGGGGCTGTATCTTTGCGGGAAGCCCAACAAAGCCATGAAGCGGTAGCACAACAGGGGCTGTGCTTGAGGAGTCGAGCTGTCCTGGGGCTGCGGGAGATGCCAGCAATGAGCCAGACCTTCCAGCACACTTGCGTGTGTCCGTGGTGTGCAGCACCATGACATTGGCACAGCTGCGTCAGCTCTGCTCAAACAGAGTCACGTCCTGGCGGGAGGGTGCCACCTCGCCCATGCTCTCGGGAGCCAGGGACACAGTGCTCCGAGGTGGAATCTTGATGTTCTCCTTGGCACCCTCAGGTTCATGATGGTCTGTGACACCAGGCAACGGACTAAAGGTTCCGCATCATTTTCCAGGGGCTGGAGGGCTGCGAGAGAAAGGCACCGAGCTGAGAACAGACTCCCACCTTTGCAGAGATCCCAGGAATCCCCCCCCAGGCAGGGCCAGCCCCACTCAGCTCTTCCCATGCGGAGGAGGCAGCAGGTAGGACAAATGGATCAGCTGGCACTTGCAGGTCGGCCAAGCCCCAGATGCGCCCCAAATACCCCCTGCTCTCCCCCACGTAGGGACACAGAGCCTTCCTCACCTGGGGCAGGCCAGTGAACTGCAGCTCACTTCCCAGCCTCCTCCCTCCTCCCTGCCAGGGCTGCCTGACACAGCGCTGCTCTCACTCACCAGTGCACAGCTCCTGCACCTTCTCCTTCCTCCGCTTCTTCACTTGCTGCCCGATGAGCCCTAGGCAAACACCTCCGCTCACCCCTCATACTCCCCAGCAAGCCCCCAGCAGCACAGCTCCCATCTGGCCTTGCCAGCTTGGCCATGCAGCCTGCTCCCCTTGGGCAAGGCTGGCCCCAGCCCCGTCCCCACGGTGCAGGACCCAGGGTCGGTGGGAGGGACTGAAGACCCTCCTGTGTGCCCGTCTGGGTGGGCAGGCATGGCCCTGGGCTTGTGGCTCACCAATGAACCTCACAGCTGCCTCCCGCAAGGATGCGTCCGGGTTCTCCAGGTATGGCAGGCTCTGGCGCAGGTGTTGCTCCGCTCTGCTCCTGTCTCTCAGCAGCTGCAGACAGCACAAGGACAGGGGGTTGGCACCGAGCCTCCCCAGAAGGCCAGGCCTGTCCCTCCTCCCAGCTCCGGCCTCCTCTTCCTTCCTGCCCACGCCTCCCAGCTAGAAGCTGGCTGGTAGCCAGGTTCAGAGGGAGCAGAGGGCAGAGCGGGGCCTGCGGGTGCTGAGATCCCCGCCATGCTTCTGCCAAGGCCCAGCCAGGCCAGGGGCCCCTTCAGCACCCCAGCGGGCACTTAGAGTAGAGGGCTCTGGGCTGCAGCAGTGCGTGAGGGGCACAGCTGTGCACCCTGCCCACTGGCCATGGCGGCAGGCCTCATCCCGCCGCGGCCCCGGGGCCTTTGGCCACGTCCTTACCACGCACTCCCCGATCTTCCATGTCTCCGCTCTTCTGGCCAGCTGCTTGAGCTCCTCCCACTTGAGGAACTGTGCAGCGCTCACCAGGGCTTCCTGAGAGGCCTGCAGAGCAACAGAGACCAGGAGATGCCACCGCAGCCACGGCAGGACACCCTGGGTCCCCCTCGTCTTGGCAAGGCTCCCAGCCTTTCCCAGCCCCAAATGGCACGACGCAGCGTGCCACTAGGTCTGGCCCTCCCTGAAGGCAGAGGCAGCTCTGCCTTGTCCTTCGGCACACAGGAAGCTGCACCTCATGCTGCCATGCGTTCCAAGGCACACTTGGCAGCAGCCCTTGCCTTGCTGCTCACCTCCACCCACGGCATGTCAGCATTGCTTCCCCAAAACACTGCTCCCTACCTGGGCCACTCTCTGCACCTTGTCACTCATGTGGAGGAAGAGCGGCACCAGGCTCCTCTGTGCATGCTGCTTCAGGTTCCGTTTGTTCTTCCCCACCACAATCTCCAGCAGGTCTTTGAAGAGGAGCATGGAGAGCTCTCGCACTCTGCTGTCTTCCTGCAGCCAGGGAGGAGAGGAGGGGAGGCCTCAGCAACGACTCCAGGAACGGGGCCCGACAAGAGCGTTTGCCGTTGCAAGGCCTCGTCCTCTCCGGGCACAACTGTCCCCCAGCCCGGCCAGAGGTCAGAGCTGAGGACAAGCCTCTGCTGAGGCAGCCTGGACAATGAGCCCCGCTTTGATGACGGGCTCTGTCTCCCTCTCCCTCTGGAGGGAGCTTCTTGGATTTCCCGAGGCCTCCATCAGGGCCCCCGCACACAACAAGAGGACAGAAAGGGACAGCCCCACGGCACGGCCTCTCCCTCGCTCTCTAGCCTGCTCCTACCTCTCTGCTCATCGCTGCCCCAGGCCACAGCAAGCGCCGCACACAGTCAAGCACGAGACGCAGCAGCCGAGAGCAGACAGGGGGCTGGTTTGCTCTACTCCCACAGCCCCGGACACCAAGGCCAGCACAGGGCATGGGCTGAGAACCACAGGGCAAAAGGTTTCCTGACATACAGCAGGGCCTGTGCGGGGACGTGCCAACAGGCACGTATGCAGAGGGGCACACAGCACCCAGACCACGCATACGGACCCCCGGACACACCAGCAGAGCCCCGGCTCTCCCATCAGCCTTACGTCATCAAAGCGAGGCAGAAGCTTCTCGGCCAGCTGCAGAACAATCGGGTTGGAGCCCTTCTGTTCCAGGTAGCTGAGGATGTTTCTCAGCAGCATCAGGCTTCCCACACGCACTTCCCTGCAAGCATCCTGCAGCCACTCCATGCTGTCTGGGAGCAGGCTCTGCATTCTCCTTTTCTGTGGGAAACGCACAACTTTCTTTGTGGGAAGCAAGGCCAGACCCGACCCCCCCCCGCCCGCCCAAAAGTGCTCTGCCTGCTCTTTTCCCATCAGGGCTCAGTGGCCAGGGCCAGGGCTCTGCACACACGCAGGCCTTGGGCACAGAGGCTGCAGTGCAGGGCACAGATCTCCAAGGGGGCCCTCAGCATGCACTGGCCTCTGTAGGGAGCAAAGCTGCTGCCTCAAGGCCCAGGAGCAGCTGGCTGCCTTAGCCCGGCCCTGTGCTCCAGCTCATTGTCCCTCTCCCAGATCTTCCCGCTGGGCACTGGTGCCTTTCTCCTTGTGCAGCACGGCCAAGGGCCTGGCATGACACTCGGGGCAGATGAATGGGGCAGCGGAGACTTGGGAGCAGCTACCACACCTCCGGATTGCCAGCCAAGTCCAAGCCACTCTCTGACCCAGTGTCTCCTGTCAAGCCCCAGGCTGCCAGCATGGCTTCACCCGCCTGCCCCCCTCCTCACCATCTTGGGTCTATTCAACAGGGCCACGAGGCCTCTGAACGCCAGTCTGCGCATCTCCAGGCTCTCACTCTGCGCATAACCCTGGACGAGTGGCAGGACCTCCTCATCCATGTCGGCAAGGTCAGGGCATTCCAGCAGCTGAAATGGACACAGCACTGAAAGACTGGCACAGCCGGCAGCACTGCCTGCAGCGTGCAGCTCTCCATCCCACCCACCATCCAGGGCAAGGGCACCAGGCCCTCACAAAGCTCAGCCCAAACACAGCAGGCATTGTGCAGACACCCCTGGGCCCTGCTCCCAGCCCCGCGCCTCACGGCACACTGCACACACTGCTCGCCTCCTCCTCCCGTCCCCTGAACCCTCCGCAGCCTCTTGTTCTCATCCCTTGGAGGAGCAATTGAACACAGACAGCTGCCACAAAGCAGGCACGAAATACAAGTGCTTACGAGTGGTCGCCCAGCAGAAACGAGCCAAGGCCGGGGCTACTAACAGGAGCGTATGCATTGCCCCAGCTCCATTCACCAGCATCACCCCACATGCATGTGCACAAGCGAGCACAGCATTTAGAGGCCCCTCCAGAGAGGCACTGCTTGCCATGAGGCCCACCTCGACAAAGAAAGCCATGACGGGCAGCTGATGAAACTGGTCCTCCCTCCTCAGCAGCCTTGCCAGCTGGCGGAAGATCCAGCGACGCAGGTGACTGGCAGCCCCTCTCATTGCTCTGTCAGAGGCAAGAAGGCAGTGTTGGGCCTCAGCCGAGCAGGCAAACCTCCTCTGGCATCGCTCTGCTTGGCACGCAGCTCCTGCAGCCAGCGGCATTTGCTCATGGAGCACTGCTCTTGCCCTACCACACCTTGCCATTAGAAAGTCAGCGTCAGGCATCATTACGTTCCTTTTGGTGGGAGACCGGAGAAACAGCCTTCCTGCCCAGGCGGCATGGCCTGCCCACACATCCCCTCTCCTGCCCGCTTTGGATTCCTGTGCCCCTGGGCCCTCCCCAGGTTCTCCTGCGCACGACCCTCTCCCACAGCTCCTAACACCACCTGCTCCCCCAGCAGCTCTCCAAGCTGGGCAGCATGGCAGCTCCCAGGGCCCTTCTGCTGGGCGAGCCCTTGCCACAAGGGCTGAGGCTGCAGCCCCTTTCTTGGAGAAGTGGCGTTCCCCCTCCCCCACCAAGAAGCACATGGGGAGGCACACCCCACAGCCAGGGAAGAGGTGCTGGGCCAGAGCAGGCCGGAAAGGGCTCTACCTGGCCAGCACCACCACTCCCTTCTGCGAGGTGTCCGCATGCAGAAATAGGTCCCAGCCGCCCTTCCTCTCAACAGCCACGGCTATGGTCTCATAGTGGGCGCAGCGCAGCAGACTTTTCATGGCCTGCACGGCGCACCTGCATGCAGAGCAAAGCCCAGGTCACACTGGCAGCCTGGCCCTGCCTCCAGGTGCAGTGCAGAGACAGGGCGAGCGGGATCGAGCACCTGACGTGGCTGGTGGGACGGGACTCATCCCGTTGGCATTCCCTCAAGAAGATATTTGCTTCCTGGTGGCTGAACTCTGCTGTGAAGACCATCTGCAAGAGCAGCGCCAGGAAGAGCTGGGGGAAAAACGCCTTCACCGCCTCTGGGCAGACGGGCTCCCGGATGATCTCACACAGTGCCCTCGTTGCCTGCAGAAAACACCCAGATACACCTCTCACTCCCGAGCAGTCCCCGGCATGCTTCCACAGCCCTCCAGGTGGGAGGCTCAAGCACAGCCTTGGAGCATGGGAAATGCAGCTGGAGGCCTCAGCCTGGCTGCCTGACCAGGGCCAGCGCCCGCAGGCTCTTGGGCCTCAGCTCCTGGTTGTACACAGTGAGCCTTCCTGCCTCAGCATGACCATCACCTCGGCAGGCTTCGTGTAGCGTGCACGCTCGGCCAGGCTCCCTGTCCCAGGCCGTGCTGCCTGCCCAGGTTTTGCAGGAGCCCTACTCCTGCCCCTCACCTTGCCCCCAACCCGACCCTGGCTTTCCAGCCTGCTGAGCGAGGTCGGCGGATGCAGGGACAGCGTCGGATGGAGATTTCCTGGGCATGGCCAGCCTGGCTGTTGGTGTGCAGAGAGGCCAGGCAGCACTTGGCAGCCCTGTGCGCTGGCACAGTCGGAGGCCTGGCGCTGGCCATGTTGTAGCCATGGGCCCAGGAGAGGTCCCTGCTTGGGGGCACACAAGCAGTGGAGAGGGGGAGGGGGCCCAGAGAGGCAGGCACCAGCCTGGGGGCACGGGAGGTCTCGTCCCCTAACTCACGGCCAGCGGAAGGATGCAGTTGTTGTCCCTGTCGGAGCTGGACTGCTTGCGCAGTGGCCGCTCCTCCAGCAAGCTCAGCAGCTCCCGCAGCATGTCCGGCGCAAGCATCGGCTTATCCATCAGCACCTTCCACATGCTCACGGCAGTGCTGCAGGCCCAGAGCGCTCTGTCAGTGGCACTTCCTTGGCCGCAGCACCGTAGCCTGGGCCAGCCCTGGAGGTCCCCAGCTGTGTGCCAGCCCTGCCCCTGCCCACCCCCTCCTCCCTGGCAGCCCCAAGAGGGTCCTGCCCAGGCAGGCAGCACATGACCAAGCTGAAGCCCCTTGCGCGGCAGGGAGCGTGCAGAGCCGCTGCGCTCTGCGGCTCAAGGCAGGGACACTTGCTCAGCTCTGGCTCCTCAAGGCCTGCTTGAGGCACCAGGGCTGGGAAACGGTGGGCGAGACACAGGGCCCTGCCCCTCAGCCGTGTGCTGGCCTTCTGCTTGCCTCTGGCCCTCTTTGGGCCCTTCTCCCCATGGCTAAGGAGCCCGTCCAGGCTGACAGGCCCCATACCTGTTGCACAGTGGCGAGCAGTACAGCAGGCTCATGGTCACCTCGCTGGGCTCCAAGCAGGCCAGCTGGCAAAGGGTCTTGTTTAGGGTGACCCGGGCCGACAGCTCCCTCACATACTTGACGTTCCTGTAGAGGCACCTTATGATGCGTGGCACCTGGAAGACACAAGGCGGACGGTGAGGCTGCTCCCAGAGAGCAGCCAATACCCCAGCTCCCACTCACTTCTCCTTCCCTCTCCACCACTCCCACCGCTCCTTGCTGCCTTCCAAGGGGCTCCGCTGCCCAAGAACACTGGCTCTCGGCGGGGAAACAGCGCCCCAGAGGGTCGAGCCCCATGCACGCCAGCCCCAGGCTCCTTACATCTTCCAGCACAGAGAAAGCGTCCAGCAGGAACATGGTCAGCATGTGGGAAGCCACCTCCGTATTGTAGGTGCTGCAGTTCCTCATGCCCTCGATGGCTGTGACAATGACGTCTGTCCTTTCGGAAGGCTGCAGGTTTTTCACAAACAGCTGGGGCAGAAAGGACCCAGGAGAGAAGAAATGTCACGCTGCGGGCCGCACTACTGCTGCTTAGCTAAGCAGTGGATGTGGCTCTGGAGAGAGGTGCGGGGCAGTGCTGGCACCGTGGCCCAGGAGAGCCAGGAGCACGCGCTGTGCTGGGTAGCAGCAGCATGGGGCATGTGGCCAGAGGGCCACCAGGGCAAGGCAGGATGCTCGGGAGCAGGCTCACAGTGCACTGGCTCTGCAGGCAACCCTAGCTTGCCGGTGGCCAGCAGGCTGCAGCTGCTGCTGGGACTCTTGGAGCCAAGCCTCTGGCTAGTCCCCGCTCAGGGACAGCGGGAGACACAGCAGTGAGAGCAGGGCTGCTACCAGGCAGCAACCAGTACTCTAGGTGCCACTCAGAGCTGCTTCCTTCTCCACCACCACCTCTGCATCAACCCCAAGGCCCCCTCAGCCCCACTCGTTAGGCATCCCTTTGCTCATCCACGTCTCCTCAGGACCCCATGGCCAACAGTCCCAGCAAGGGAAGTGCTCCTCACCCTCATGATCACGCTCATGTTGCTCGTCCACGAAAGGCAGAGCTCATTGTCGGCTTCCCTCTCCTTCTGGGGCTCCACATACTCTGGATCATCCTGCAGCATCGCCCGGCCTGAACAGCAGCAGAAAGACACAGCGGTCAGCAGGAGTCATGCAGAGCTGCAGCTGGCAGACTCATGGCGTCAGAGAGAAACCAGCCTGGCAGAGACAAAGGGCATGCCAGGAATGGATGGGGAGCAGGATTCCCAGGGAGGGTCGGGGCCTATTCCAGGGCAGAGAAGGGCAACTGCTTCAAAGGGTACCAAAAGCCTCACGGGCTTTCCGGTGCGAAGCCCGACACAAGCCGTAGCCTCTGAGCAGGGGCTGCTGAGCGTTTTCCAGGCCAGTGGTATCCAGGACAGGTACTAACAGCCTGCTCCCCTGCTCCTACATCAGCCGCGCCTCCTGCTCCTTTGCCTCACTGAGCAGAGGGGCCGAGGCAGTGCGATGCCTTCCCCGGCCTTGCCAGCGTGGCCGCGTGCAGAAGCACACAGCCCAGCACAGCTTCTCTTACGTTTTCGCTGCACGACGAATCTGAAGAGGCAATGAAGAGCATCCAAGGCCCCGCCCTTGGTCTCCGCGTCCTCGTAAGCACAGCAAAGGATGAGACAGCCCACCAGCTGTCCCAGCATCGGCACGGGGATCTTCCCATAGCAGGCAGGGCTCTCATCCACTCCTCCAAAGGGGTGCCACACCTGGGCAAGGCGGGTGGGACAGGTAGAAGGGCTGACGGGAGGCAGTCGCCACCAAAGCCCTGAAGCCAAGACTCTGCCCAGGCATGGATCCCAGCGGAGCCAAAGCTCTCGAGGGCCCTGCAGGCCTTGCCTCCCAAAGCAGCAGCCCAGCAAAGGCAGCACTGCCAGGCTGTGGCTCACATCATGCTCCGCGCGCACTGCTCCCCTGCACAGGGCTGGGGGCACAGCTGGCTCCTGCGACAAAGGGACTGCAGAGAAAAGCCCATGGAGAGAGGGCCAAAGAGCTTTGCTTCAGGGCAGAGCCTTGCTCAGTGCCTTAACCTGTGCCCACGCTTCCCTCCGAGGGACCCCCTGAGCTGCACTGTGCTCTGGGCTGCTGCAAAGGGCCAAAGCGGGGGCTGCACGGTGCTTGGCTCCTTACCTCCAGCGAGGAATAGTTGGCCAGCAACTTGCTCAGCCTCCCAATCCTCCCCACGGCCCTCTCACGCACAGCTGCTCTCTCCGTCTTGGTGAAGGGCAGCAGCATCTGCAAGGAGAAAGGCTACTGCTCTGCCCGGGGAGCTGACGCCCACTCCAGCAGGAGCAGCTCTGCTAAGCGCCTGCCTGCAGTCCTACAGTGCACCAAGGCTTCCTCGGAGCTAGAGCAAGCCTGGAATGGCCTTCCTGCCCCTACAGGCCCCAGCCTGCAAGGCCCACCTTGCCCTCAGGCAGCCAGCCACACCTAAGCCCCCTCCCAGCCTCTGCTCCTGGCCATGCACATGGCCCCGGGTGCCCTCTTCAGGATGGCAGGCCTTTCAGGCCACACCTTCCCTAGGGGTCTGCAGTGGGCAGCCTGGCCTCCGGCCTCCTGGCATGGCAGAAGAACCAAGCTTCTGGGCTCGGCTCCCCTTGCAGCACGGGCAGCTCCCAGTGGGTCTCTGCCCCATTCTGATCTGGCAAGGAAAGCACAAGGCACGCGGAGGCGGGGGGACAGCAGCACCAGCTGCCATCAGTGCAGTGCCTAGAGAAGAAGGGTGACATTCCTCCCACTGCTTTGGTGCAAGGAGAGCTTTGGGGGCAGAGGTGGCCCAGGAGTGCTCATGGGGGCAAGGTGTTCCCAAGAGCCTGGAGGATGTTTGGGGTGGGAAGGGACTTGGGCTGTAGCCAGGGGACACTGGGCTCACAGAAGAGCCCAGTGGGGAACCTCCGCTCACCCAAGCGAGAAACGCCCCCTGCCTGCAGCGTGCTGCCTGTACATGGCACTCGGGGGGGGAATGTCCACTCGAGGGTGTCACTTCCCTCTGGGCCGAGGAACAGGCCCAATGCAGCCCACTCTTTGCAAATGCCACACCTGCAAGATCTTCTGCAGCTCCAGGAGGCTGGAAGTGGCCGACTTGAGCACCAGCACCTCCAACATGTTGTCCATGGCATCGAGGGTCTGCAAGGAGGACAGGGGGTTGTGGCATTCCTTCCCCACTGCCTCTGACCCACAGCAGACTCAGTTGAACCCCTGCTGCCCAGCGAGGACACCCGCTGCCCTGCACGGGCCAACGAGAGGCCTCAGGGCAGGAGACCTGCTGTGCACGGACCAGCCCCTGGGCACTGCCCATGGCCCAGCCCACGGGAAGGGCATGAAGGCAGGAGGGTGGGAAAACAAAGCTGAGATCCTGCCCAGCCTTGGAGCTGGCAGTCACCTCTCAGCACAGCGGAGCCAGGGGCAAGCCCAGAGGGGCTGGCGGGCTCCCTGTAGCTCACCCAGCACCTACCTTGGAGTAGAGGGACATGTCCACGGTCTCCATGTCTTCTCTTGGAGGAAGCAAGAAGACACTCTTGAAGCAGGCATGGAGAAGGCTGCTCTTTTTGCCCTCCAGAACCGGCTCCACTGCACTGCAAAGAGAGAGCGAGAGAGAGAGAGAGATGCCTGTTGGACACTGGTGCTGGGAGCAGTGCCTGGATGCCCTGGGGAGGTGGCTGTGGGCCGCTGGGGCAGGAGTCCCCCGGCTGCTACAGAGAGCACGTGAGGGAGCCCTGCAGGGAGGCACCTCCTCCCTCCATGAACTGGCCCAGGGCCAGAGGAGAGCCCAGGCAGCTAGGCCTCCCCCCTTCTCTACCACCTGCCTCCCCTTCTGCACTACAAGCCAAGGGGCCCTGGGGAGCTGCAGCAGGCAACCCTCTGCCCTCCCATCTGCCCTACTGACAAGCAAGGGGAGAGCAGAAGCGCAGCAGACAGCACCGCCAGCCTCCTCCCACCATGGTGCACACCTCCCAGCCAGGCATGGTGCCATCAGGCACATGCTGTGCACAGGTCCTGGCCAAACCAGGGGCTCTGCTAGCTACCTCATTGCCGTGATAGCAAGCATGGCTTGCTGGCGCACCGCTGTGCCCAGGCGCTCCAAGGGCTCCTCTTCCAGCAGCACCTGCACAGCACAACCGGCAGTCAGCACGGCAACTGCCATCACCCAGCACCAGCAGACCCAGGGCCCAGCTGGCCTTGCCCCTGTCCTCACACCTGCTGCCTCTCCCCTCACCTCGATATGCTCGGCCAGCTCGTGTCGGCAGCAGAACACCTCCAGGCCCCAGGACAAGGTCTTGGCGCTGCTGCCTCCACAGAGGGTGCCGATGGACGCTAGAAACTTCAGCTTCTGCGCCTCTTGCTGACAGACGGGGAAGAGAGACAGAGTGAGCGCGAGAGGGGACAGGAAAGGCCAGCAGGACCAGAGCAGCCAGGGGGCTGCAGTGCTGGGCGGGACCCCGGACGGCAGCAGCTCTGCACAGCCAGCACCTCCCCAGCAGCCTGCCAGCAGACATGGGCGGACCCGCAGGGAGACCCAGGCACAGCCCCCATGGAAACGGCTGCACTTACCTGTTCTCGGCCACCCACAAAGGCCTGGATGAAGTCCAAGGCTTCCTCATCCTCTCTGGACAGCTCGGACCAGCTGCTGATGGAAAACCTTGCACCTGAGAAAGGAAGAGAGCCAGGAGCACTGCAGAGATGGAGGGCAGGCAGCAGAGAGCCGCGCAGTGAGCTCTGCCCGCCGGCCAGCCATGGGCCTGCTCCCGGGCACGCAGTCTCCCCCACGCTGCTCAAGGCTGCACGGTGCCCAGCACATGGGCTGCCCTGCTGCAGCCAGCCAGGCAGGGCAAACCTCAACTGCACCAGGCTGGGGAACGTGCTGCCAGACGGGCAGCATCTCTCCTCCTGCCACGGAGCTGCCGCTCGCTGCCCGTCCCAGGCAGCAGGAGCTGCGTCCATCTGCGATCTCCCTCCCGGGCGCGTGCTGCGCTGGGGCCAGCTCCCAAGCCCCGAGCGGGCCCTGGCATCCGGGCACCGCTGTGCCACCACCCCGGGCACCCCGACACCACCTGCTGGGGAGATGGGAGCCCGGCGCAGAGCAGGGTGCGCTCCCCGGCCCTCACCCCAGCCCGGCCCAGCCCCACGGGGCCGCTCACTCACCTCTCCGCCACGCCTGGGACTCGAACCCCTCCAAGGGCCTCGAGGCAGAGCTGCTCTCCTCGGCAACCCTGTCCTGCTCCTGGGATGCCCGGCGCGGGCAGCCGTACTCCTGCTCCCAGGCCACCCGCGGGCGGCTGGGGGGTCTCTCCGCCATCCTGCGGCACGGAGCAGAGGCAGGAGGGGGACACTTGTTTAATGCAGAGCTGGGGAGGGTCCCCACGGAGGTGGGGGCAGCGCAGTCAAAGGTCCCCGCGCCCGCCCCGGCCCTGGAGCCAGCTCTCCTGCGCCTCAGCCCCTGCCGCAAGGTCCTGCCCCCGCCGCGGCCGAGGGCCCCCGCAGCCCCGTGGCACTGCCGAGCCCGGCCCCGTCGCTCTCACCCGCAGCAGGAGCTGGCAAGGCCTCGGCAAGCGCCTCGACTCCGCGGGGCTGCCGGGGCGGCAGGGAAAGACGCGGCTGCGCTCGGGGGCTCCTCCTCGAGCTCCACGCGCTCCTGCCCTCTCCCGTCACCGTCCGCCCGGACACTGCCCGCACCTGACAGCGCCGCCGGTGTCACAACGGGGGGGGTCACAATGGCCCCGCCGGGGGCGGCTCTGAGGTCACCTCTGCTGCGCGAGCTGCTCCAGCAGCAGCAGCCGGCGCCACCAGGGGCTCCAGGGCCGCAGCGCGGCCGCCCCGGGCAGGAGGGAGCTGGGGCAGGGCAGGGCGAGGCAGCTCGAGGGGCCGCGCGCGGCTCCGCATGGCCACCTCCCTCCTCTTTCATCCCCGGCTGCCCATGCCTGGCCGCACTCACCTGCTCACCACTAACCACCAGCACCACCTCAAAACCTGACCCCACCATACCTCTTGCCCCAATCCCCTCCTCTCATCCCTCACCCCAAACTCTAACCCTCCAGCCACAACCCAGACCTCCAACCCCTTTCCCTAACTCTTGCTCCAGCCCTCACCGGCATCTCCAACCCTCAGCCCTAGCCAACAAATGCTAGCCTTCACCCCAGTCCTCACCCCTGCCATAGCCCACTCCCCCACAAAGCTAGCCAACACTCACAGCAAGCACCGGAAACCCGCAGCACAACCACCAAACCTCGCCCCACGCCTCACCCAACCCCTCACCCCATGCAGCCAGCTCTCGTCCCCAGCCCTGCCCTCAACACCAGCCCCCAAGCACCAACCCCAGGGAGATGCCCGAACCCCCACTGCCAGCCCCAACCCCTTCCCCAGCCGCCCTCCCCCTCGCACCAGCCCCCTACCCTGCAGCCCCTCTGCTCACGCTCCCGCCGGGCCCCCTCGCGCCCCACCCCAGCAGGCAGAGGAAGGGCAGGACCGGGCCGTGCTGGGGCAGCTGAGCGTGGCAGGCACCGCTGCAGATGCTCTGCTCCAGCCCCGCTCCAGCAGGGGCACCTACAGCACGTTGCCCCACACCAGCACAGGCGGCTTTGCAGCTTCTCCTGCAGCGGAGACTCCACAGCCTCTCGGGGAACCTGCTCCACTGCTTAAGCGCCCTCGCGGGGAAAAAGCGCTTTCCTGCGCTCAGGGGGAATTGCCTGCTTCGCCATTTTGGGCCACGGCAGCACCCAACTCCGGGGCCGGGGCCGGGGGCGGAGGGGCGGGGCCATGGCAGGGACGGGGCGCCAGCCGGGCCCCCCGCGCCGGCACAGGGAGCGCAGCAGGCTGCTGGGGCGCGGCCGTGGCGCAGACGCCCCCGCCGCACGCCCCTCGCCCACGGGCCCCGCCCGGGCCAGCCCCGGCCCCCGCGCACGCAGCAGGCCGCCGCCGCCGGGCCCTGCGCCACGCTGGCCCCGGCCGCGGCCGCAGGGACAGCCCGCCGGGCGGCCGTTGGGCGGCCTGCGTGTCGCTCACGGCTCACCCCGCCCCTCCCGGGCACCCATTCGCTCGCTGCCTCCCCTCGCTCCCCGATTGGCCGGGCGGGGGGCGGGCTCTCCACCCGCCCGCGGCAGCTGCTGGCGCCAAGCAGAAGCTGCAGCTCGGCTCTGTGGAGAAGAGGCGGCTGCAGAGAGCCGCTCGCTCTGCCCGCAGCCCCGCCGCCTCCGGGCAGTGTTCTCCCGCCCGGCACCTGGCCCCTTCTCTGCACGGCACAGATTATTGGCCTTGCCAGTTCTGCTGGCCCCCGGGGCCGTGGCCGGGCTCCCAAGTGGGCGGAAAACCACACGGACGTCGGGCAAAGAGCTGGTGAGCAGCCTGGACTGCTTCAGGCTGGAGCACGTTGTACGGCGTAGAAATTATGCCCTCCACTCCTGCAAGTAGGAGGATGTTGGCCCGTTCAGCTGGCACGGTTGGAGCTGGAAAAGGACGCCTGCCCGTTGTCTAAAAGAAATTGTTGTAAAACCTAAAACCTTTTCCCTGTGTTTTACAAAAGCAAAACAGCTAACCTCGTGTGAACTCAAGGAGCAATTTCTCTGGGAGGACTGTATGAAAACTGAGGGGTTTTTTTTTGTTTGTTTTGAGGAGAAAAGCACTCTTTCTTTTCCAAACCCTTGAGTTGGTGTTCTTTGACCTTCATACGTGAGTCGATTTCAGCCTAGGAGGCTCTTTTCCCACCGGTAGGTGTTGATGTTGACAGAGGCACCGCTGTGCTTTCTAGTGTGGCATGCTAGCACCTATTCCAAGAAGTGGAACTCTCTCTGCTTATTGCGTTGTGGCCAAGCAATACATCCGCACAATGGAAGAAGGTTGAGGGCAGAAGCCTGGCTGTGACTGACCACAGGTGTTGCCAAGAAAGCTGGATGAATCTCAGCACAAAGGGCGCCACAGGCTGGCCTTTGTTTTAAGGCATGCCCTGGACTCCTGCAAGCACCTGAAGGCTGGAAATCCATCCTTCCAGGAGCAGAAACGATGAGCAGTAGAGGGAATGTGCTGCGCAGGTGAGCTGCAGCTGGTGCAGCAAGCATTGCTGGTTTGAAGCGGTGGCTTGCTCCTTTGCCCTTTCCCAGAGAAATGCAATCTGATAATGGATGACATCTGTAAGAACAAAGAACTGCAAAGGTGGAGTTCTTCCCGTGGAGTCCAGTGGACTTTGCACCTACCGTGTCGAGCTCAATGCAATGGGGGAGGAGAAAGATGCAATGGATGAGAGAAAGGACAGCAATGCAAGAGTGACTCTTCTCTCTTAGAATACTTCTAAGTGGGGATTGGATTTGTGGGAAGTCTCAAGTTGGCTAAGTAAGTGACACCCTCCCACCATGGGAAGTGTCAGAGAAGGACATTGTATCTGATTTAGCTTCAGCTTAGTCTCAGGGCCTAAAGTAGATGAAGCCTGCGGGCCTCAAGGCCAAACTGTGAATGAACTTGAGAAACATTGCTGGCAATGTAGCTGCAAAACCATTTATGACCAGCTACTAAGGCTACAAAAGCAGCTAATGAGGATGTAAAATAGGATGCAGGAGACAAGATGGGATGCACGTGGGTTGGGGTTGACCTTGGAGGAGATAAGGGCCTGGGCTGTAGGCCAGGAGCTGTCTGAAGGAGAGAGAGACCAGTCAGAAGGGGAGAGACCAGTGACTCAGTAAAGAAGACTGGAGGAGACTGTCACTGGCAGGAGGGGAAATAAGACTGCAAAGGGTCTGATTAGCCCAGAATGTCTTTGTTCAGGGTCCCTGCGTGGAGGCAGCCAGCTCGAGCTGTTACTTCCTGTACTGTCATTTATTCTTGTAATTCATGTCAAAGAAATAATTAATTCTGCTCCTATATGTGCATGAGACTCTGCTCCTCGGAAACCTAGGGTGGGGCCATGTCTACAAGAGGAAGTCCCCTAGATGAGGGGTTTGTGTCAGTAGCTGCACAAATTCCTTTGCAAACACTGTCAAGGTCCTGGAGAATCACCGATCACAGGACGGCTGAGGTTGGAATGGACCTCTGGAGATCATCTAGTCCAACCCCCCTGCTCAAGCAGGGTCCTCCAGAGCACATTGCCCAGGACCCCACCCAGATGGCTTTTGAGTATCTCCAGGGAAGGAGACTGCACAGCCCCTCTGGGCAACCTGTGCCAGTGCTCCGTCACCCTCCCAGCCCAGAAGTTTTTCCTCCTGTGCACATGGAACTGCCTGTGGTTCAGTTTGTGCCCGTTGCCTCTTGTCCTGTCCCTGGGCTCTACTGAGATCCCCTCTCAGTCTTGTCTTCTCCAGGCTCTACAGGCCGAGCTCTCGCAGCCTTTCTTCACAGGAGACATGCTGCAGTCCCCTCATCATCTTTGTAGCCCTCCGCCGGACTCTCTCCAGTAGGGCCATGTCTCTCTTGTACCCTCTTTCCAGCAGGTCAACCCCCAGCCTGTCCTGGGCCATGGAGTTCTTCCTCCCTAGGTGCAGGACCCTGCACTTGCCTTTGTTGAACTTGAGAAGGTTCCTCTCTGCCCATGAGGTTGTGATTAAACAAGGTTGTGGCTCTTTTTCTGGATGGTGGACGGGTGGGATGGCAGTAGGACAAGGAGTCATGAGGGGAGGAAGGGGAATTCCATTAACTTCTGCACCTGGGTTAGGTTCTTGGGAGGGTTATTATTGTGGGAAGTGAGGACATATGCAGCGTGAGTGCCCAAGCTGTGCACGAATTCAGCCACAGTCAGGGGTGAATCCTCCTTTGGGAGAAAATCAAGATGTAGGCCGAACTGATGAATGACTAGTTGAGGAGGAATATCCTTGTGCTTGTATTCGATGTGTATGTATGTTTTTGGATGCAATCCCTTTGGCTAGTCAGGGCTGCATAACCAGGAAAGTTGCTGGAAAGCAAGTAACCTTTCTAGTGGCTACAGGGGCTACTTTATCTCTCAAGCCATGGAGCTCAATGACAGTCCTTCCGAGATGGGTGTGTTATAAAGGTCCGCAGGCATTCACCATTAAGTCAGAGTCAGACTCTTATACGATCGTTTGTTTCAGCTGGAGCTGGGTGCCTCCAAAGAGGGACCCAGAACAAAGACATTCTGGGCTAATTATACTCCTTCCAGTCTTATTTCCCCGCCTGCCAGTGACAGTCTCTTCCAGTCTTCTTTCCTGAGTTGCTGGTCTCTTTCCTTGTAAATGGATTGTGTCTACATCCCAGGACGGTTGCTGTGTTCCTGCTTCAAAGTGCCTTATCTTATCCGGAGGCTAACCGTGACCTCTGTCCATTGTGTTCTGTAAGTTGGAGGGCTGATTCTGGCTGCTTCTGCAGTTGTTGCGTCAGCAGCAGCCCACAGGTTCGGTAAAAGCTTCGGCCTGCAGGCTTCAGGGCATTATTTTAAATAAAATAATTACTTATTTAAATGATTTTACAGCATAGAAACAGCTCGAAGTGGGTGCCTCTGGAGAAGGACACCGGACAAAGAAATTCTGGGGTAATTAGACCCCTTACAGTTTTATTTTCCCACCTGCCAGTGAAGGCCTCCTCCAATCTTCTTTACTGAGTAGGTGGTCTCTCCCCTTCTGATTGGTGTCTCTCTCCTTCTGACAGCTCCTGGCCTACAGCCCAGGCTGGATGCCATGTCCTTGTTTCTCCCAGGCCCTTATCTCCTCCAAGGTCAAGCCCAACCCACGTGCATCCCATCTTGTCTCCTGCAGTCTACTTTGTAGCCTCATGAGCTAGTTTTCTATCTTTGTCAGCTAGTTTTAACTGGTTTGGCAGTTACAACACTGGCAAGGTCACATCCTTCGCAATGTTTCTGGAGTTCAAGGACAGTTCAGCCTTGAGGCCTGCAGGCTTCATCTACTTTAGGCACTGATGCTAAGCAAGAGTGAGACTTATGCGAAGCTGAAGCTAAATCGGCTACAATTTCCTTCTCCAACAGTCCTCCCTTGGTTTCTATGAGCACACCTGCTGGATACATATATTGGGGTAGAGTATTTGTGCACATCATAGAGGAGAATGTGAGGCACTTTTTCTCCTTTTTTTTTTTTTTTTGTGAAGTTTACCTTAGATTAAATGATAGGTTTTTTGACCTCTGTTCATGGAGTGTGCGGGATCTTTCAACTTTAAGAGATGTCCCCAGTCGAGGGGAGATCGCAGTGTAGAGGCGCGTTGTTCCTCAGGAGAGTTCAAATGGCTGTCCTGAGTGATGTCTATTTATACTACGTCCATGATTTGTACCATTAGCCAAATCAGGTGTGATCTAGCCACGGTGTGTCATATTGGAAGTCACGTACCTTTCAAATTTCAGGAGGAAGTTTCTCGTTTGCTCCCCAGCGAGGACTTCTCAGCCGGGCTTTCTGCTAGTGACTTTACCACTAGTTGTTTGTATGTGCCAAGGTCATGGTCGATCACTTGGGAAAGTGGAGGGCGAAGGTCCTGCCACCTTCCCCCCCACAACTAGAGTCAAACCCTCCACCTCACAAAGTGGCCGTACAGGAGCCTCTTGCCTCGTGGTATAAATAGACCTCAGTGTCTACTGATCAGCATATATTAATTCAGTATATAACAGCAGGGCTTGTGTCTTTCGCAATAACTACCACACACACAGAGGTGTAGGAGGATTATGAGCAGTAAAGAGAACAATGTTGATGCTAGCAATATCACTACCAGGTGAAGGTTAAAAATTCCTGTTGCTGTTAGTGACCTTTCAAAAAGAGTTCCTCACTAATGAAGTTCTTTTGATTTTTCTTTTGTACTGGTTTAGTGTAGAATTGGACTGCAGCTGCTGTTGAGATGTAATAGGAGCTGAGTAATTCCAGTTGCATCCCAGGATCCCAGTAAAGTTACAGATAGAAATCTTTGGGTGATTGCTTGCAGCTACAACAATAGTATTTTTGATTATAAAATGACAAAGGGTTCTCATACAAACACATCAGACAAGGCAATCGAGTTAAATTACAAATTAATGTTTCGGAAAACCAAATAGAGAGAAGCAAAAGCTTTAATCATTATGCCACAAATCACAAGTCACTTGAAAAGGCGCCAAGGTGTTGCTGGGTTGTTAAGAAAGCCTTACTGCACGGATTTGGTTTGGAGACTCAAGAACTGAGATGCAGCTGTGCTTTTGCAGCCAGGCACTAATTCGTGAAGCACAAAGTATAGGCATTCCTCTTTTTCGATTGTAATCCCGTTCCCAATAGTGCGTTATGACAAACAAGAAGTTACGTTACCATTTTTAGTTATTGAAGGCAGAACACTGAAGGAGATAAGCCCGCCTTAACTAGGATAATCCTTCTGTTAAGCAAACATGAAGATGGTACTGCTCTTTTGGAAGTTTGTCTGCAGCTCTTGAAAAAGCAGGTATCTCCCTAAGAGACAGCATCTCGAAGATGTACACAATATGCTAAACATTTCTCTCTCCTCAGAGTTTCTGGATTCCCCTGTCTCTAGTCATTGTGAATACTGTCCACCCTCCCAAGCTGATCCGCTTGCCTGGGGGCTCCTTACTCCTGGGGGCCTTCTTGGACAAAGGGGACATTCTCTCTGCATACGTCCTACATTGCCACAGAAATAACATTCCGGTCCCTCACTGTCTCCCCGTCTTCTCCTGTCCCCTTCTCGTCCTTGCCCTTGGCATTGCCCTAGCCTTCCTCGGCCTCCTCTGTCTCTTCCTCTACCCCTTCCTCTAATTTGCAAGTTCTGTGCTGAAGCTGCTGCTAAGAGATTAGCCTCTTCTTGGTTTTCCTTTTTCCGTTCCTTTGCTTGCTTCCCTTGCTGTTTCTCCTCTCTCCCGTCATAGACCAATACTGCCACGCTTAAAATCCTTTGTGAAGTTTCTCCTTGCCACCCTGGCATGTGCTCCTTCAACTCTTTTGGGCTATCCGGAGCGGCCTGATGGACAAAGACACTAATGGCTAGTGCATCATTCCAATTCTGGAAAGTCCTTCCCCCATAGTTCAACAAGGCTTGCCCTAGTCGTCCCCCAAAATCCCTGGCCTCTTTGTCCAAGCTCTGTCTACGCTCCTGCACTCTAGTCCAATCCACTCCTAGTTTGCTACATGCTCTAATAGCTTCTACCGAGTTCCGGAGTCCTGTCTGGCAAGCGACTCTGTCCCCTGCGTTATTGTAATCCCAATTTGGATCGTTTGCTGGCTAACGATTTGTGTTTCCCCCAGTCTGTTGTACAAACTTTGCCTCTTTATTAACTATTTTATCATCTCGCTCGTTTGGTCAGAACAACTCTCTCAAGAGTATTTGGGTATCCCGCCAGTTTGGTCAGAACAACTCTCTCAAGAGTACTTGGGTATCCCGCCAGTTTGGATTCTACCCAGTGCATATATATTAGAAAACAGCTGAGCGCTCCTTTCCGCATCCTCCCTCAACCTGGGCATTTTGCTTGCCCACAATGCTCAATCACTCGGACTCCAGGGTTGGCTAGTAAATACATGCAGTACCACGTGAGGGGGGGTTAGCTCCCCCCCCCGCCCCCGCTGCACTCGGTTGGAGTGCTGCTGCATTAGGTAAAACATTAGCAACCATAGGATGGAGTCCTGCCACGGGAGGAGGGGAAGTCTGAGTAAGAGGAGGAGAGGGACAGATAGACAGATCTTTGGGAGGCGCCACCGGAGGAGTGTAAGGCGGAGCAGTAGCTCCTGGGGCGTTATTTGGGACACCTATATCTGCTGCAGCAAGAGTAGTTTTACAGAGGGTGCCGTTTGTCCTCCTTGGATCTCGCCGGTCCCACATCCAATTATCCCACACATACCAATAATCCATTCAGTGAGGCTTTTCATCTTCCAATATAAGCTGCAGCAGAGCTCATTTCTTAGAATCGAAGGATCCTTCCTTGGGTTAACCCCCACATTAATTGTAAGATGGACAATCATCCTGACATAAAGGGACAGCTAACTAGCTAGGGATCGATTTGACTGTAACGGCTTTTTTCTCCTTTTTGTTCCTTTTCCTTTTCTAAATTTGGATGTTTGGAGCCAAGAGGGTCCAATGGTGGTTGGCTACACTCCCATCTGGGGTGCCAAAGTGCTGTGGAAACACTTTGATCCTAGGTTTCCAAGAAGCAGAGCCTCACGCACATCTAGCAGCAAAATTTTATTTCTTTAAATGATGGTGCAGCATAGTAACTGCTGGAGCTGGGTGCCTCCAGGGAGGGACCTTGAACAAAGGAATTCTGGCCTAATTAGACCCTTTACAGTTTTATTTCCCACCTGCCAGGGAAGGTCTCCCCCAATCTTCTTTACTGAGTCTTCTTTACTCTCCTTCTGGTTGGTGTCTCTCTCCTTCTGGTTGGTCTTGGCCTTCAGCCCACACTGGTTGCCATGTCCTTGTTTCCCACAGTCCCTTATCTCCTCCGAGGTCAACCCCAACCCACGTGCATCCCATCTTGTCCCCTGCAGTCTACTTTTTAGCCCCATGAGCTAGCTGTGTATCTTTATTAGCTGCTTTTAATGGGTTTGGCCGTTACATGCTCAGCAATGATTCTGGAGTTCATGGACGGTTCGGCCTTGAGGCCTGCATGCGCAGGGTAGGCAGTGGCGATAGAAACAGAGCTGCATGTCATACCCCAGCTCTGCCCTTCCACCTGAGATGCAAGCCCTGAAGACAGCAGGGGCCTGCTCTTGCCCTGGGGTGACTGGAGAGGGCAGGGGAGGCCAAAGCTTTTCTCCCCCTTTCCCTTGGCTATTGTGGGCCAGCAGAGCAGTTGACGCTTTGCAGCAAAACCAAAGTGTGTCAGGCCGCTCTACGCTGGCCTGGCATATTGGAACGAGTGGACACCCCGTCCCCCCCAGGACAAGCCAGATTCATGCAGGCAGCAAGTTTTGCCCCTTGCCTTTGGCTCCCTAAAAAAAGAACACTCACTCCGGCTGAGGAAACGGGGCTGTATCTTTGCGGGAAGCCCAACAAAGCCATGAAGCGGTAGCACAACAGGGGCTGTGCTTGAGGAGTCGAGCTGTCCTGGGGCTGCGGGAGATGCCAGCAATGAGCCAGACCTTCCAGCACACTTGCGTGTGTCCGTGGTGTGCAGCACCATGACATTGGCACAGCTGCGTCAGCTCTGCTCAAACAGAGTCACGTCCTGGCGGGAGGGTGCCACCTCGCCCATGCTCTCGGGAGCCAGGGACACAGTGCTCCGAGGTGGAATCTTGATGTTCTCCTTGGCACCCTCAGGTTCATGATGGTCTGTGACACCAGGCAACGGACTAAAGGTTCCGCATCATTTTCCAGGGGCTGGAGGGCTGCGAGAGAAAGGCACCGAGCTGAGAACAGACTCCCACCTTTGCAGAGATCCCAGGAATCCCCCCCCAGGCAGGGCCAGCCCCACTCAGCTCTTCCCATGCGGAGGAGGCAGCAGGTAGGACAAATGGATCAGCTGGCACTTGCAGGTCGGCCAAGCCCCAGATGCGCCCCAAATACCCCCTGCTCTCCCCCACGTAGGGACACAGAGCCTTCCTCACCTGGGGCAGGCCAGTGAACTGCAGCTCACTTCCCAGCCTCCTCCCTCCTCCCTGCCAGGGCTGCCTGACACAGCGCTGCTCTCACTCACCAGTGCACAGCTCCTGCACCTTCTCCTTCCTCCGCTTCTTCACTTGCTGCCCGATGAGCCCTAGGCAAACACCTCCGCTCACCCCTCATACTCCCCAGCAAGCCCCCAGCAGCACAGCTCCCATCTGGCCTTGCCAGCTTGGCCATGCAGCCTGCTCCCCTTGGGCAAGGCTGGCCCCAGCCCCGTCCCCACGGTGCAGGACCCAGGGACGGTGGGAGGGACTGAAGACCCTCCTGTGTGCCCGTCTGGGTGGGCAGGCATGGCCCTGGGCTTGTGGCTCACCAATGAACCTCACAGCTGCCTCCCGCAAGGATGCGTCCGGGTTCTCCAGGTATGGCAGGCTCTGGCGCAGGTGTTGCTCCGCTCTGCTCCTGTCCCTCAGCAGCTGCAGACAGCACAAGGACAGGGGGTTGGCACCGAGCCTCCCCAGAAGGCCAGGCCTGTCCCTCCTCCCAGCTCCGGCCTCCTCTTCCTTCCTGCCCACGCCTCCCAGCTAGAAGCTGGCTGGTAGCCAGGTTCAGAGGGAGCAGAGGGCAGAGCGGGGCCTGCGGGTGCTGAGATCCCCGCCATGCTTCTGCCAAGGCCCAGCCAGGCCAGGGGCCCCTTCAGCACCCCAGCGGGCACTTAGAGTAGAGGGCTCTGGGCTGCAGCAGTGCGTGAGGGGCACAGCTGTGCACCCTGCCCACTGGCCATGGCGGCAGGCCTCATCCCGCCGCGGCCCCGGGGCCTTTGGCCACGTCCTTACCACGCACTCCCCGATCTTCCATGTCTCCGCTCTTCTGGCCAGCTGCTTGAGCTCCTCCCACTTGAGGAACTGTGCAGCGCTCACCAGGGCTTCCTGAGAGGCCTGCAGAGCAACAGAGACCAGGAGATGCCACCGCAGCCACGGCAGGACACCCTGGGTCCCCCTCGTCTTGGCAAGGCTCCCAGCCTTTCCCAGCCCCAAATGGCACGACGCAGCGTGCCACTAGGTCTGGCCCTCCCTGAAGGCAGAGGCAGCTCTGCCTTGTCCTTCGGCACACAGGAAGCTGCACCTCATGCTGCCATGCGTTCCAAGGCACACTTGGCAGCAGCCCTTGCCTTGCTGCTCACCTCCACCCTCGGCATGTCAGCATTGCTTCCCCAAAACACTGCTCCCTACCTGGGCCACTCTTTGCACCTTGTCACTCATGTGGAGGAAGAGCGGCACCAGGCTCCTCTGTGCATGCTGCTTCAGGTTCCGTTTGTTCTTCCCCACCACAATCTCCAGCAGGTCTTTGAAGAGGAGCATGGAGAGCTCTCGCACTCTGCTGTCTTCCTGCAGCCAGGGAGGAGAGGAGGGGAGGCCTCAGCAACGACTCCAGGAACGGGGCCCGACAAGAGCGTTTGCCATTGCAAGGCCTCGTCCTCTCCGGGCACAACTGTCCCCCAGCCCGGCCAGAGGTCAGAGCTGAGGACAAGCCTCTGCTGAGGCAGCCTGGACAATGAGCCCCGCTTTGATGACGGGCTCTGTCTCCCTCTCCCTCTGGAGGGAGCTTCTTGGATTTCCCGAGGCCTCCATCAGGGCCCCCGCACACAACAAGAGGACAGAAAGGGACAGCCCCGCGGCACGGCCTCTCCCTCGCTCTCTAGCCTGCTCCTACCTCTCTGCTCATCGCTGCCCCAGGCCACGGCAAGCGCCGCACGCAGCCAAGCACGAGACGCAGCAGCCGAGAGCAGACAGGGGGCTGGTTTGCTCTACTCCCACAGCCCCGGACACCAAGGCCAGCACAGGGCATGGGCTGAGAACCACAGGGCAAAAGGTTTCCTGACATACAGCAGGGCCTGTGCGGGGACGTGCCAACAGGCACGTATGCAGAGGGGCACACAGCACCCAGACCACGCATACGGACCCCCGGACACACCAGCAGAGCCCCGGCTCTCCCATCAGCCTTACGTCATCAAAGCGAGGCAGAAGCTTCTCGGCCAGCTGCAGAACAATCGGGTTGGAGCCCTTCTGTTCCAGGTAGCTGAGGATGTTTCTCAGCAGCATCAGGCTTCCCACACGCACTTCCCTGCAAGCATCCTGCAGCCACTCCATGCTGTCTGGGAGCAGGCTCTGCATTCTCCTTTTCTGTGGGAAACGCACAACTTTCTTTGTGGGAAGCAAGGCCAGACCCGACCCCCCCCCGCCCGCCCAAAAGTGCTCTGCCTGCTCTTTTCCCATCAGGGCTCAGTGGCCAGGGCCAGGGCTCTGCACACACGCAGGCCTTGGGCACAGAGGCTGCAGTGCAGGGCACAGATCTCCAAGGGGGCCCTCAGCATGCACTGGCCTCTGTAGGGAGCAAAGCTGCTGCCTCAAGGCCCAGGAGCAGCTGGCTGCCTTAGCCCGGCCCTGTGCTCCAGCTCATTGTCCCTCTCCCAGATCTTCCCGCTGGGCACTGGTGCCTTTCTCCTTGTGCAGCACGGCCAAGGGCCTGGCATGACACTCGGGGCAGATGAATGGGGCAGCGGAGACTTGGGAGCAGCTACCACACCTCCGGATTGCCAGCCAAGTCCAAGCCACTCTCTGACCCAGTGTCTCCTGTCAAGCCCCAGGCTGCCAGCATGGCTTCACCCGCCTGCCCCCCTCCTCACCATCTTGGGTCTATTCAACAGGGCCACGAGGCCTCTGAACGCCAGTCTGCGCATCTCCAGGCTCTCACTCTGCGCATAACCCTGGACGAGTGGCAGGACCTCCTCATCCATGTCGGCAAGGTCAGGGCATTCCAGCAGCTGAAATGGACACAGCACTGAAAGACTGGCACAGCCGGCAGCACTGCCTGCAGCGTGCAGCTCTCCATCCCACCCACCATCCAGGGCAAGGGCACCAGGCCCTCACAAAGCTCAGCCCAAACACAGCAGGCATTGTGCAGACACCCCTGGGCCCTGCTCCCAGCCCCGCGCCTCACGGCACACTGCACACACTGCTCGCCTCCTCCTCCCGTCCCCTGAACCCTCCGCAGCCTCTTGTTCTCATCCCTTGGAGGAGCAATTGAACACAGACAGCTGCCACAAAGCAGGCACGAAATACAAGTGCTTACGAGTGGTCGCCCAGCAGAAACGAGCCAAGGCCGGGGCTACTAACAGGAGCGTATGCATTGCCCCAGCTCCATTCACCAGCATCACCCCACATGCATGTGCACAAGCGAGCACAGCATTTAGAGGCCCCTCCAGAGAGGCACTGCTTGCCATGAGGCCCACCTCGACAAAGAAAGCCATGACGGGCAGCTGATGAAACTGGTCCTCCCTCCTCAGCAGCCTTGCCAGCTGGCGGAAGATCCAGCGACGCAGGTGACTGGCAGCCCCTCTCATTGCTCTGTCAGAGGCAAGAAGGCAGTGTTGGGCCTCAGCCGAGCAGGCAAACCTCCTCTGGCATCGCTCTGCTTGGCACGCAGCTCCTGCAGCCAGCGGCATTTGCTCATGGAGCACTGCTCTTGCCCTACCACACCTTGCCATTAGAAAGTCAGCGTCAGGCATCATTACGTTCCTTTTGGTGGGAGACCGGAGAAACAGCCTTCCTGCCCAGGCGGCATGGCCTGCCCACACATCCCCTCTCCTGCCCGCTTTGGATTCCTGTGCCCCTGGGCCCTCCCCAGGTTCTCCTGCGCACGACCCTCTCCCACAGCTCCTAACACCACCTGCTCCCCCAGCAGCTCTCCAAGCTGGGCAGCATGGCAGCTCCCAGGGCCCTTCTGCTGGGCGAGCCCTTGCCACAAGGGCTGAGGCTGCAGCCCCTTTCTTGGAGAAGTGGCGTTCCCCCTCCCCCACCAAGAAGCACATGGGGAGGCACACCCCACAGCCAGGGAAGAGGTGCTGGGCCAGAGCAGGCCGGAAAGGGCTCTACCTGGCCAGCACCACCACTCCCTTCTGCGAGGTGTCCGCATGCAGAAATAGGTCCCAGCCGCCCTTCCTCTCAACAGCCACGGCTATGGTCTCATAGTGGGCGCAGCGCAGCAGACTTTTCATGGCCTGCACGGCGCACCTGCATGCAGAGCAAAGCCCAGGTCACACTGGCAGCCTGGCCCTGCCTCCAGGTGCAGTGCAGAGACAGGGCGAGCGGGATCGAGCACCTGACGTGGCTGGTGGGACGGGACTCATCCCGTTGGCATTCCCTCAAGAAGATATTTGCTTCCTGGTGGCTGAACTCTGCTGTGAAGACCATCTGCAAGAGCAGCGCCAGGAAGAGCTGGGGGAAAAACGCCTTCACCGCCTCTGGGCAGACGGGCTCCCGGATGATCTCACACAGTGCCCTCGTTGCCTGCAGAAAACACCCAGATACACCTCTCACTCCCGAGCAGTCCCCGGCATGCTTCCACAGCCCTCCAGGTGGGAGGCTCAAGCACAGCCTTGGAGCATGGGAAATGCAGCTGGAGGCCTCAGCCTGGCTGCCTGACCAGGGCCAGCGCCCGCAGGCTCTTGGGCCTCAGCTCCTGGTTGTACACAGTGAGCCTTCCTGCCTCAGCATGACCATCACCTCGGCAGGCTTCGTGTAGCGTGCACGCTCGGCCAGGCTCCCTGTCCCAGGCCGTGCTGCCTGCCCAGGTTTTGCAGGAGCCCTACTCCTGCCCCTCACCTTGCCCCCAACCCGACCCTGGCTTTCCAGCCTGCTGAGCGAGGTCGGCGGATGCAGGGACAGCGTCGGATGGAGATTTCCTGGGCATGGCCAGCCTGGCTGTTGGTGTGCAGAGAGGCCAGGCAGCACTTGGCAGCCCTGTGCGCTGGCACAGTCGGAGGCCTGGCGCTGGCCATGTTGTAGCCATGGGCCCAGGAGAGGTCCCTGCTTGGGGGCACACAAGCAGTGGAGAGGGGGAGGGGGCCCAGAGAGGCAGGCACCAGCCTGGGGGCACGGGAGGTCTCGTCCCCTAACTCACGGCCAGCGGAAGGATGCAGTTGTTGTCCCTGTCGGAGCTGGACTGCTTGCGCAGTGGCCGCTCCTCCAGCAAGCTCAGCAGCTCCCGCAGCATGTCCGGCGCAAGCATCGGCTTATCCATCAGCACCTTCCACATGCTCACGGCAGTGCTGCAGGCCCAGAGCGCTCTGTCAGTGGCACTTCCTTGGCCGCAGCACCGTAGCCTGGGCCAGCCCTGGAGGTCCCCAGCTGTGTGCCAGCCCTGCCCCTGCCCACCCCCTCCTCCCTGGCAGCCCCAAGAGGGTCCTGCCCAGGCAGGCAGCACATGACCAAGCTGAAGCCCCTTGCGCGGCAGGGAGCGTGCAGAGCCGCTGCGCTCTGCGGCTCAAGGCAGGGACACTTGCTCAGCTCTGGCTCCTCAAGGCCTGCTTGAGGCACCAGGGCTGGGAAACGGTGGGCGAGACACAGGGCCCTGCCCCTCAGCCGTGTGCTGGCCTTCTGCTTGCCTCTGGCCCTCTTTGGGCCCTTCTCCCCATGGCTAAGGAGCCCGTCCAGGCTGACAGGCCCCATACCTGTTGCACAGTGGCGAGCAGTACAGCAGGCTCATGGTCACCTCGCTGGGCTCCAAGCAGGCCAGCTGGCAAAGGGTCTTGTTTAGGGTGACCCGGGCCGACAGCTCCCTCACATACTTGACGTTCCTGTAGAGGCACCTTATGATGCGTGGCACCTGGAAGACACAAGGCGGACGGTGAGGCTGCTCCCAGAGAGCAGCCAATACCCCAGCTCCCACTCACTTCTCCTTCCCTCTCCACCACTCCCACCGCTCCTTGCTGCCTTCCAAGGGGCTCCGCTGCCCAAGAACACTGGCTCTCGGCGGGGAAACAGCGCCCCAGAGGGTCGAGCCCCATGCACGCCAGCCCCAGGCTCCTTACATCTTCCAGCACAGAGAAAGCGTCCAGCAGGAACATGGTCAGCATGTGGGAAGCCACCTCCGTATTGTAGGTGCTGCAGTTCCTCATGCCCTCGATGGCTGTGACAATGACGTCTGTCCTTTCGGAAGGCTGCAGGTTTTTCACAAACAGCTGGGGCAGAAAGGACCCAGGAGAGAAGAAATGTCACGCTGCGGGCCGCACTACTGCTGCTTAGCTAAGCAGTGGATGTGGCTCTGGAGAGAGGTGCGGGGCAGTGCTGGCACCGTGGCCCAGGAGAGCCAGGAGCACGCGCTGTGCTGGGTAGCAGCAGCATGGGGCATGTGGCCAGAGGGCCACCAGGGCAAGGCAGGATGCTCGGGAGCAGGCTCACAGTGCACTGGCTCTGCAGGCAACCCTAGCTTGCCGGTGGCCAGCAGGCTGCAGCTGCTGCTGGGACTCTTGGAGCCAAGCCTCTGGCTAGTCCCTGCTCAGGGACAGCGGGAGACACAGCAGTGAGAGCAGGGCTGCTACCAGGCAGCAACCAGTACTCTAGGTGCCACTCAGAGCTGCTTCCTTCTCCACCACCACCTCTGCATCAACCCCAAGGCCCCCTCAGCCCCACTCGTTAGGCATCCCTTTGCTCATCCACGTCTCCTCAGGACCCCATGCCCAACAGTCCCAGCAAGGGAAGTGCTCCTCACCCTCATGATCACGCTCATGTTGCTCGTCCACGAAAGGCAGAGCTCATTGTCGGCTTCCCTCTCCTTCTGGGGCTCCACATACTCTGGATCATCCTGCAGCATCGCCCGGCCTGAACAGCAGCAGAAAGACACAGCGGTCAGCAGGAGTCATGCAGAGCTGCAGCTGGCAGACTCATGGCGTCAGAGAGAAACCAGCCTGGCAGAGACAAAGGGCATGCCAGGAATGGATGGGGAGCAGGATTCCCAGGGAGGGTCGGGGCCTATTCCAGGGCAGAGAAGGGCAACTGCTTCAAAGGGTACCAAAAGCCTCACGGGCTTTCCGGTGCGAAGCCCGACACAAGCCGTAGCCTCTGAGCAGGGGCTGCTGAGCGTTTTCCAGGCCAGTGGTATCCAGGACAGGTACTAACAGCCTGCTCCCCTGCTCCTACATCAGCCGCGCCTCCTGCTCCTTTGCCTCACTGAGCAGAGGGGCCGAGGCAGTGCGATGCCTTCCCCGGCCTTGCCAGCGTGGCCGCGTGCAGAAGCACACAGCCCAGCACAGCTTCTCTTACGTTTTCGCTGCACGACGAATCTGAAGAGGCAATGAAGAGCATCCAAGGCCCCGCCCTTGGTCTCCGCGTCCTCGTAAGCACAGCAAAGGATGAGACAGCCCACCAGCTGTCCCAGCATCGGCACGGGGATCTTCCCATAGCAGGCAGGGCTCTCATCCACTCCTCCAAAGGGGTGCCACACCTGGGCAAGGCGGGTGGGACAGGTAGAAGGGCTGACGGGAGGCAGTCGCCACCAAAGCCCTGAAGCCAAGACTCTGCCCAGGCATGGATCCCAGCGGAGCCAAAGCTCTCGAGGGCCCTGCAGGCCTTGCCTCCCAAAGCAGCAGCCCAGCAAAGGCAGCACTGCCAGGCTGTGGCTCACATCATGCTCCGCGCGCACTGCTCCCCTGCACAGGGCTGGGGGCACAGCTGGCTCCTGCGACAAAGGGACTGCAGAGAAAAGCCCATGGAGAGAGGGCCAAAGAGCTTTGCTTCAGGGCAGAGCCTTGCTCAGTGCCTTAACCTGTGCCCACGCTTCCCTCCGAGGGACCCCCTGAGCTGCACTGTGCTCTGGGCTGCTGCAAAGGGCCAAAGCGGGGGCTGCACGGTGCTTGGCTCCTTACCTCCAGCGAGGAATAGTTGGCCAGCAACTTGCTCAGCCTCCCAATCCTCCCCACGGCCCTCTCACGCACAGCTGCTCTCTCCGTCTTGGTGAAGGGCAGCAGCATCTGCAAGGAGAAAGGCTACTGCTCTGCCCGGGGAGCTGACGCCCACTCCAGCAGGAGCAGCTCTGCTAAGCGCCTGCCTGCAGTCCTACAGTGCACCAAGGCTTCCTCGGAGCTAGAGCAAGCCTGGAATGGCCTTCCTGCCCCTACAGGCCCCAGCCTGCAAGGCCCACCTTGCCCTCAGGCAGCCAGCCACACCTAAGCCCCCTCCCAGCCTCTGCTCCTGGCCATGCACATGGCCCCGGGTGCCCTCTTCAGGATGGCAGGCCTTTCAGGCCACACCTTCCCTAGGGGTCTGCAGTGGGCAGCCTGGCCTCCGGCCTCCTGGCATGGCAGAAGAACCAAGCTTCTGGGCTCGGCTCCCCTTGCAGCACGGGCAGCTCCCAGTGGGTCTCTGCCCCATTCTGATCTGGCAAGGAAAGCACAAGGCACGCGGAGGCGGGGGGACAGCAGCACCAGCTGCCATCAGTGCAGTGCCTAGAGAAGAAGGGTGACATTCCTCCCACTGCTTTGGTGCAAGGAGAGCTTTGGGGGCAGAGGTGGCCCAGGAGTGCTCATGGGGGCAAGGTGTTCCCAAGAGCCTGGAGGATGTTTGGGGTGGGAAGGGACTTGGGCTGTAGCCAGGGGACACTGGGCTCACAGAAGAGCCCAGTGGGGAACCTCCGCTCACCCAAGCGAGAAACGCCCCCTGCCTGCAGCGTGCTGCCTGTACATGGCACTCGGGGGGGGAATGTCCACTCGAGGGTGTCACTTCCCTCTGGGCCGAGGAACAGGCCCAATGCAGCCCACTCTTTGCAAATGCCACACCTGCAAGATCTTCTGCAGCTCCAGGAGGCTGGAAGTGGCCGACTTGAGCACCAGCACCTCCAACATGTTGTCCATGGCATCGAGGGTCTGCAAGGAGGACAGGGGGTTGTGGCATTCCTTCCCCACTGCCTCTGACCCACAGCAGACTCAGTTGAACCCCTGCTGCCCAGCGAGGACACCCGCTGCCCTGCACGGGCCAACGAGAGGCCTCAGGGCAGGAGACCTGCTGTGCACGGACCAGCCCCTGGGCACTGCCCATGGCCCAGCCCACGGGAAGGGCATGAAGGCAGGAGGGTGGGAAAACAAAGCTGAGATCCTGCCCAGCCTTGGAGCTGGCAGTCACCTCTCAGCACAGCGGAGCCAGGGGCAAGCCCAGAGGGGCTGGCGGGCTCCCTGTAGCTCACCCAGCACCTACCTTGGAGTAGAGGGACATGTCCACGGTCTCCATGTCTTCTCTTGGAGGAAGCAAGAAGACACTCTTGAAGCAGGCATGGAGAAGGCTGCTCTTTTTGCCCTCCAGAACCGGCTCCACTGCACTGCAAAGAGAGAGCGAGAGAGAGAGAGAGATGCCTGTTGGACACTGGTGCTGGGAGCAGTGCCTGGATGCCCTGGGGAGGTGGCTGTGGGCCGCTGGGGCAGGAGTCCCCCGGCTGCTACAGAGAGCACGTGAGGGAGCCCTGCAGGGAGGCACCTCCTCCCTCCATGAACTGGCCCAGGGCCAGAGGAGAGCCCAGGCAGCTAGGCCTCCCCCCTTCTCTACCACCTGCCTCCCCTTCTGCACTACAAGCCAAGGGGCCCTGGGGAGCTGCAGCAGGCAACCCTCTGCCCTCCCATCTGCCCTACTGACAAGCAAGGGGAGAGCAGAAGCGCAGCAGACAGCACCGCCAGCCTCCTCCCACCATGGTGCACACCTCCCAGCCAGGCATGGTGCCATCAGGCACATGCTGTGCACAGGTCCTGGCCAAACCAGGGGCTCTGCTAGCTACCTCATTGCCGTGATAGCAAGCATGGCTTGCTGGCGCACCGCTGTGCCCAGGCGCTCCAAGGGCTCCTCTTCCAGCAGCACCTGCACAGCACAACCGGCAGTCAGCACGGCAACTGCCATCACCCAGCACCAGCAGACCCAGGGCCCAGCTGGCCTTGCCCCTGTCCTCACACCTGCTGCCTCTCCCCTCACCTCGATATGCTCGGCCAGCTCGTGTCGGCAGCAGAACACCTCCAGGCCCCAGGACAAGGTCTTGGCGCTGCTGCCTCCACAGAGGGTGCCGATGGACGCTAGAAACTTCAGCTTCTGCGCCTCTTGCTGACAGACGGGGAAGAGAGACAGAGTGAGCGCGAGAGGGGACAGGAAAGGCCAGCAGGACCAGAGCAGCCAGGGGGCTGCAGTGCTGGGCGGGACCCCGGACGGCAGCAGCTCTGCACAGCCAGCACCTCCCCAGCAGCCTGCCAGCAGACATGGGCGGACCCGCAGGGAGACCCAGGCACAGCCCCCATGGAAACGGCTGCACTTACCTGTTCTCGGCCACCCACAAAGGCCTGGATGAAGTCCAAGGCTTCCTCATCCTCTCTGGACAGCTCGGACCAGCTGCTGATGGAAAACCTTGCACCTGAGAAAGGAAGAGAGCCAGGAGCACTGCAGAGATGGAGGGCAGGCAGCAGAGAGCCGCGCAGTGAGCTCTGCCCGCCGGCCAGCCATGGGCCTGCTCCCGGGCACGCAGTCTCCCCCACGCTGCTCAAGGCTGCACGGTGCCCAGCACATGGGCTGCCCTGCTGCAGCCAGCCAGGCAGGGCAAACCTCAACTGCACCAGGCTGGGGAACGTGCTGCCAGACGGGCAGCATCTCTCCTCCTGCCACGGAGCTGCCGCTCGCTGCCCGTCCCAGGCAGCAGGAGCTGCGTCCATCTGCGATCTCCCTCCCGGGCGCGTGCTGCGCTGGGGCCAGCTCCCAAGCCCCGAGCGGGCCCTGGCATCCGGGCACCGCTGTGCCACCACCCCGGGCACCCCGACACCACCTGCTGGGGAGATGGGAGCCCGGCGCAGAGCAGGGTGCGCTCCCCGGCCCTCACCCCAGCCCGGCCCAGCCCCACGGGGCCGCTCACTCACCTCTCCGCCACGCCTGGGACTCGAACCCCTCCAAGGGCCTCGAGGCAGAGCTGCTCTCCTCGGCAACCCTGTCCTGCTCCTGGGATGCCCGGCGCGGGCAGCCGTACTCCTGCTCCCAGGCCACCCGCGGGCGGCTGGGGGGTCTCTCCGCCATCCTGCGGCACGGAGCAGAGGCAGGAGGGGGACACTTGTTTAATGCAGAGCTGGGGAGGGTCCCCACGGAGGTGGGGGCAGCGCAGTCAAAGGTCCCCGCGCCCGCCCCGGCCCTGGAGCCAGCTCTCCTGCGCCTCAGCCCCTGCCGCAAGGTCCTGCCCCCGCCGCGGCCGAGGGCCCCCGCAGCCCCGTGGCACTGCCGAGCCCGGCCCCGTCGCTCTCACCCGCAGCAGGAGCTGGCAAGGCCTCGGCAAGCGCCTCGACTCCGCGGGGCTGCCGGGGCGGCAGGGAAAGACGCGGCTGCGCTCGGGGGCTCCTCCTCGAGCTCCACGCGCTCCTGCCCTCTCCCGTCACCGTCCGCCCGGACACTGCCCGCACCTGACAGCGCCGCCGGTGTCACAACGGGGGGGGTCACAATGGCCCCGCCGGGGGCGGCTCTGAGGTCACCTCTGCTGCGCGAGCTGCTCCAGCAGCAGCAGCCGGCGCCACCAGGGGCTCCAGGGCCGCAGCGCGGCCGCCCCGGGCAGGAGGGAGCTGGGGCAGGGCAGGGCGAGGCAGCTCGAGGGGCCGCGCGCGGCTCCGCATGGCCACCTCCCTCCTCTTTCATCCCCGGCTGCCCATGCCTGGCCGCACTCACCTGCTCACCACTAACCACCAGCACCACCTCAAAACCTGACCCCACCATACCTCTTGCCCCAATCCCCTCCTCTCATCCCTCACCCCAAACTCTAACCCTCCAGCCACAACCCAGACCTCCAACCCCTTTCCCTAACTCTTGCTCCAGCCCTCACCGGCATCTCCAACCCTCAGCCCTAGCCAACAAATGCTAGCCTTCACCCCAGTCCTCACCCCTGCCATAGCCCACTCCCCCACAAAGCTAGCCAACACTCACAGCAAGCACCGGAAACCCGCAGCACAACCACCAAACCTCGCCCCACGCCTCACCCAACCCCTCACCCCATGCAGCCAGCTCTCGTCCCCAGCCCTGCCCTCAACACCAGCCCCCAAGCACCAACCCCAGGGAGATGCCCGAACCCCCACTGCCAGCCCCAACCCCTTCCCCAGCCGCCCTCCCCCTCGCACCAGCCCCCTACCCTGCAGCCCCGCCGCTCACGCTCCCGCCGGGCCCCCTCGCGCCCCACCCCAGCAGGCAGAGGAAGGGCAGGACCGGGCCGTGCTGGGGCAGCTGAGCGTGGCAGGCACCGCTGCAGATGCTCTGCTCCAGCCCCGCTCCAGCAGGGGCACCTACAGCACGTTGCCCCACACCAGCACAGGCGGCTTTGCAGCTTCTCCTGCAGCGGAGACTCCACAGCCTCTCGGGGAACCTGCTCCACTGCTTAAGCGCCCTCGCGGGGAAAAAGCGCTTTCCTGCGCTCAGGGGGAATTGCCTGCTTCGCCATTTTGGGCCACGGCAGCACCCAACTCCGGGGCCGGGGCCGGGGGCGGAGGGGCGGGGCCATGGCAGGCACGGGGCGCCAGCCGGGCCCCCCGCGCCGGCACAGGGAGCGCAGCAGGCTGCTGGGGCGCGGCCGTGGCGCAGACGCCCCCGCCGCACGCCCCTCGCCCACGGGCCCCGCCCGGGCCAGCCCCGGCCCCCGCGCACGCAGCAGGCCGCCGCCGCCGGGCCCTGCGCCACGCTGGCCCCGGCCGCGGCCGCAGGGACAGCCCGCCGGGCGGCCGTTGGGCGGCCTGCGTGTCGCTCACGGCTCACCCCGCCCCTCCCGGGCACCCATTCGCTCGCTGCCTCCCCTCGCTCCCCGATTGGCCGGGCGGGGGGCGGGCTCTCCACCCGCCCGCGGCAGCTGCTGGCGCCAAGCAGAAGCTGCAGCTCGGCTCTGTGGAGAAGAGGTGGCTGCAGAGAGCCGCTCGCTCTGCCCGCAGCCCCGCCGCCTCCGGGCAGTGTTCTCCCGCCCGGCACCTGGCCCCTTCTCTGCACGGCACAGATTATTGGCCTTGCCAGTTCTGCTGGCCCCCGGGGCCGTGGCCGGGCTCCCAAGTGGGCGGAAAACCACACGGACGTCGGGCAAAGAGCTGGTGAGCAGCCTGGACTGCTTCAGGCTGGAGCACGTTGTACGGCGTAGAAATTATGCCCTCCACTCCTGCAAGTAGGAGGATGTTGGCCCGTTCAGCTGGCACGGTTGGAGCTGGAAAAGGACGCCTGCCCGTTGTCTAAAAGAAATTGTTGTAAAACCTAAAACCTTTTCCCTGTGTTTTACAAAAGCAAAACAGCTAACCTCGTGTGAACTCAAGGAGCAATTTCTCTGGGAGGACTGTATGAAAACTGAGGGGTTTTTTTTTGTTTGTTTTGAGGAGAAAAGCACTCTTTCTTTTCCAAACCCTTGAGTTGGTGTTCTTTGACCTTCATACGTGAGTCGATTTCAGCCTAGGAGGCTCTTTTCCCACCGGTAGGTGTTGATGTTGACAGAGGCACCGCTGTGCTTTCTAGTGTGGCATGCTAGCACCTATTCCAAGAAGTGGAACTCTCTCTGCTTATTGCGTTGTGGCCAAGCAATACATCCGCACAATGGAAGAAGGTTGAGGGCAGAAGCCTGGCTGTGACTGACCACAGGTGTTGCCAAGAAAGCTGGATGAATCTCAGCACAAAGGGCGCCACAGGCTGGCCTTTGTTTTAAGGCATGCCCTGGACTCCTGCAAGCACCTGAAGGCTGGAAATCCATCCTTCCAGGAGCAGAAACGATGAGCAGTAGAGGGAATGTGCTGCGCAGGTGAGCTGCAGCTGGTGCAGCAAGCATTGCTGGTTTGAAGCGGTGGCTTGCTCCTTTGCCCTTTCCCAGAGAAATGCAATCTGATAATGGATGACATCTGTAAGAACAAAGAACTGCAAAGGTGGAGTTCTTCCCGTGGAGTCCAGTGGACTTTGCACCTACCGTGTCGAGCTCAATGCAATGGGGGAGGAGAAAGATGCAATGGATGAGAGAAAGGACAGCAATGCAAGAGTGACTCTTCTCTCTTAGAATACTTCTAAGTGGGGATTGGATTTGTGGGAAGTCTCAAGTTGGCTAAGTAAGTGACACCCTCCCACCATGGGAAGTGTCAGAGAAGGACATTGTATCTGATTTAGCTTCAGCTTAGTCTCAGGGCCTAAAGTAGATGAAGCCTGCGGGCCTCAAGGCCAAACTGTGAATGAACTTGAGAAACATTGCTGGCAATGTAGCTGCAAAACCATTTATGACCAGCTACTAAGGCTACAAAAGCAGCTAATGAGGATGTAAAATAGGATGCAGGAGACAAGATGGGATGCACGTGGGTTGGGGTTGACCTTGGAGGAGATAAGGGCCTGGGCTGTAGGCCAGGAGCTGTCTGAAGGAGAGAGAGACCAGTCAGAAGGGGAGAGACCAGTGACTCAGTAAAGAAGACTGGAGGAGACTGTCACTGGCAGGAGGGGAAATAAGACTGCAAAGGGTCTGATTAGCCCAGAATGTCTTTGTTCAGGGTCCCTGCGTGGAGGCAGCCAGCTCGAGCTGTTACTTCCTGTACTGTCATTTATTCTTGTAATTCATGTCAAAGGAATAATTAATTCTGCTCCTATATGTGCATGAGACTCTGCTCCTCGGAAACCTAGGGTGGGGCCATGTCTACAAGAGGAAGTCCCCTAGATGAGGGGTTTGTGTCAGTAGCTGCACAAATTCCTTTGCAAACACTGTCAAGGTCCTGGAGAATCACCGATCACAGGACGGCTGAGGTTGGAATGGACCTCTGGAGATCATCTAGTCCAACCCCCCTGCTCAAGCAGGGTCCTCCAGAGCACATTGCCCAGGACCCCACCCAGATGGCTTTTGAGTATCTCCAGGGAAGGAGACTGCACAGCCCCTCTGGGCAACCTGTGCCAGTGCTCCGTCACCCTCCCAGCCCAGAAGTTTTTCCTCCTGTGCACATGGAACTGCCTGTGGTTCAGTTTGTGCCCGTTGCCTCTTGTCCTGTCCCTGGGCTCTACTGAGATCCCCTCTCAGTCTTGTCTTCTCCAGGCTCTACAGGCCGAGCTCTCGCAGCCTTTCTTCACAGGAGACATGCTGCAGTCCCCTCATCATCTTTGTAGCCCTCCGCCGGACTCTCTCCAGTAGGGCCATGTCTCTCTTGTACCCTCTTTCCAGCAGGTCAACCCCCAGCCTGTCCTGGGCCATGGAGTTCTTCCTCCCTAGGTGCAGGACCCTGCACTTGCCTTTGTTGAACTTGAGAAGGTTCCTCTCTGCCCATGAGGTTGTGATTAAACAAGGTTGTGGCTCTTTTTCTGGATGGTGGACGGGTGGGATGGCAGTAGGACAAGGAGTCATGAGGGGAGGAAGGGGAATTCCATTAACTTCTGCACCTGGGTTAGGTTCTTGGGAGGGTTATTATTGTGGGAAGTGAGGACATATGCAGCGTGAGTGCCCAAGCTGTGCACGAATTCAGCCACAGTCAGGGGTGAATCCTCCTTTGGGAGAAAATCAAGATGTAGGCCGAACTGATGAATGACTAGTTGAGGAGGAATATCCTTGTGCTTGTATTCGATGTGTATGTATGTTTTTGGATGCAATCCCTTTGGCTAGTCAGGGCTGCATAACCAGGAAAGTTGCTGGAAAGCAAGTAACCTTTCTAGTGGCTACAGGGGCTACTTTATCTCTCAAGCCATGGAGCTCAATGACAGTCCTTCCGAGATGGGTGTGTTATAAAGGTCCGCAGGCATTCACCATTAAGTCAGAGTCAGACTCTTATACGATCGTTTGTTTCAGCTGGAGCTGGGTGCCTCCAAAGAGGGACCCAGAACAAAGACATTCTGGGCTAATTATACTCCTTCCAGTCTTATTTCCCCGCCTGCCAGTGACAGTCTCTTCCAGTCTTCTTTCCTGAGTTGCTGGTCTCTTTCCTTGTAAATGGATTGTGTCTACATCCCAGGACGGTTGCTGTGTTCCTGCTTCAAAGTGCCTTATCTGATCCGGAGGCTAACCGTGACCTCTGTCCATTGTGTTCTGTAAGTTGGAGGGCTGATTCTGGCTGCTTCTGCAGTTGTTGCGTCAGCAGCAGCCCACAGGTTCGGTAAAAGCTTCGGCCTGCAGGCTTCAGGGCATTATTTTAAATAAAATAATTACTTATTTAAATGATTTTACAGCATAGAAACAGCTCGAAGTGGGTGCCTCTGGAGAAGGACACCGGACAAAGAAATTCTGGGGTAATTAGACCCCTTACAGTTTTATTTTCCCACCTGCCAGTGAAGGCCTCCTCCAATCTTCTTTACTGAGTAGGTGGTCTCTCCCCTTCTGATTGGTGTCTCTCTCCTTCTGACAGCTCCTGGCCTACAGCCCAGGCTGGATGCCATGTCCTTGTTTCTCCCAGGCCCTTATCTCCTCCAAGGTCAAGCCCAACCCACGTGCATCCCATCTTGTCTCCTGCAGTCTACTTTGTAGCCTCATGAGCTAGTTTTCTATCTTTGTCAGCTAGTTTTAACTGGTTTGGCAGTTACAACACTGGCAAGGTCACATCCTTCGCAATGTTTCTGGAGTTCAAGGACAGTTCAGCCTTGAGGCCTGCAGGCTTCATCTACTTTAGGCACTGATGCTAAGCAAGAGTGAGACTTATGCGAAGCTGAAGCTAAATCGGCTACAATTTCCTTCTCCAACAGTCCTCCCTTGGTTTCTATGAGCACACCTGCTGGATACATATATTGGGGTAGAGTATTTGTGCACATCATAGAGGAGAATGTGAGGCACTTTTTCTCCTTTTTTTTTTTTTTTTGTGAAGTTTACCTTAGATTAAATGATAGGTTTTTTGACCTCTGTTCATGGAGTGTGCGGGATCTTTCAACTTTAAGAGATGTCCCCAGTCGAGGGGAGATCGCAGTGTAGAGGCGCGTTGTTCCTCAGGAGAGTTCAAATGGCTGTCCTGAGTGATGTCTATTTATACTACGTCCATGATTTGTACCATTAGCCAAATCAGGTGTGATCTAGCCACGGTGTGTCATATTGGAAGTCACGTACCTTTCAAATTTCAGGAGGAAGTTTCTCGTTTGCTCCCCAGCGAGGACTTCTCAGCCGGGCTTTCTGCTAGTGACTTTACCACTAGTTGTTTGTATGTGCCAAGGTCATGGTCGATCACTTGGGAAAGTGGAGGGCGAAGGTCCTGCCACCTTCCCCCCCACAACTAGAGTCAAACCCTCCACCTCACAAAGTGGCCGTACAGGAGCCTCTTGCCTCGTGGTATAAATAGACCTCAGTGTCTACTGATCAGCATATATTAATTCAGTATATAACAGCAGGGCTTGTGTCTTTCGCAATAACTACCACACACACAGAGGTGTAGGAGGATTATGAGCAGTAAAGAGAACAATGTTGATGCTAGCAATATCACTACCAGGTGAAGGTTAAAAATTCCTGTTGCTGTTAGTGACCTTTCAAAAAGAGTTCCTCACTAATGAAGTTCTTTTGATTTTTCTTTTGTACTGGTTTAGTGTAGAATTGGACTGCAGCTGCTGTTGAGATGTAATAGGAGCTGAGTAATTCCAGTTGCATCCCAGGATCCCAGTAAAGTTACAGATAGAAATCTTTGGGTGATTGCTTGCAGCTACAACAATAGTATTTTTGATTATAAAATGACAAAGGGTTCTCATACAAACACATCAGACAAGGCAATCGAGTTAAATTACAAATTAATGTTTCGGAAAACCAAATAGAGAGAAGCAAAAGCTTTAATCATTATGCCACAAATCACAAGTCACTTGAAAAGGCGCCAAGGTGTTGCTGGGTTGTTAAGAAAGCCTTACTGCACGGATTTGGTTTGGAGACTCAAGAACTGAGATGCAGCTGTGCTTTTGCAGCCAGGCACTAATTCGTGAAGCACAAAGTATAGGCATTCCTCTTTTTCGATTGTAATCCCGTTCCCAATAGTGCGTTATGACAAACAAGAAGTTACGTTACCATTTTTAGTTATTGAAGGCAGAACACTGAAGGAGATAAGCCCGCCTTAACTAGGATAATCCTTCTGTTAAGCAAACATGAAGATGGTACTGCTCTTTTGGAAGTTTGTCTGCAGCTCTTGAAAAAGCAGGTATCTCCCTAAGAGACAGCATCTCGAAGATGTACACAATATGCTAAACATTTCTCTCTCCTCAGAGTTTCTGGATTCCCCTGTCTCTAGTCATTGTGAATACTGTCCACCCTCCCAAGCTGATCCGCTTGCCTGGGGGCTCCTTACTCCTGGGGGCCTTCTTGGACAAAGGGGACATTCTCTCTGCATACGTCCTACATTGCCACAGAAATAACATTCCGGTCCCTCACTGTCTCCCCGTCTTCTCCTGTCCCCTTCTCGTCCTTGCCCTTGGCATTGCCCTAGCCTTCCTCGGCCTCCTCTGTCTCTTCCTCTACCCCTTCCTCTAATTTGCAAGTTCTGTGCTGAAGCTGCTGCTAAGAGATTAGCCTCTTCTTGGTTTTCCTTTTTCCGTTCCTTTGCTTGCTTCCCTTGCTGTTTCTCCTCTCTCCCGTCATAGACCAATACTGCCACGCTTAAAATCCTTTGTGAAGTTTCTCCTTGCCACCCTGGCATGTGCTCCTTCAACTCTTTTGGGCTATCCGGAGCGGCCTGATGGACAAAGACACTAATGGCTAGTGCATCATTCCAATTCTGGAAAGTCCTTCCCCCATAGTTCAACAAGGCTTGCCCTAGTCGTCCCCCAAAATCCCTGGCCTCTTTGTCCAAGCTCTGTCTACGCTCCTGCACTCTAGTCCAATCCACTCCTAGTTTGCTACATGCTCTAATAGCTTCTACCGAGTTCCGGAGTCCTGTCTGGCAAGCGACTCTGTCCCCTGCGTTATTGTAATCCCAATTTGGATCGTTTGCTGGCTAACGATTTGTGTTTCCCCCAGTCTGTTGTACAAACTTTGCCTCTTTATTAACTATTTTATCATCTCGCTCGTTTGGTCAGAACAACTCTCTCAAGAGTACTTGGGTATCCCGCCAGTTTGGTCAGAACAACTCTCTCAAGAGTACTTGGGTATCCCGCCAGTTTGGATTCTACCCAGTGCATATATATTAGAAAACAGCTGAGCGCTCCTTTCCGCATCCTCCCTCAACCTGGGCATTTTGCTTGCCCACAATGCTCAATCACTCGGACTCCAGGGTTGGCTAGTAAATACATGCAGTACCACGTGAGGGGGGGTTAGCTCCCCCCCCCGCCCCCGCTGCACTCGGTTGGAGTGCTGCTGCATTAGGTAAAACATTAGCAACCATAGGATGGAGTCCTGCCACGGGAGGAGGGGAAGTCTGAGTAAGAGGAGGAGAGGGACAGATAGACAGATCTTTGGGAGGCGCCACCGGAGGAGTGTAAGGCGGAGCAGTAGCTCCTGGGGCGTTATTTGGGACACCTATATCTGCTGCAGCAAGAGTAGTTTTACAGAGGGTGCCGTTTGTCCTCCTTGGATCTCGCCGGTCCCACATCCAATTATCCCACACATACCAATAATCCATTCAGTGAGGCTTTTCATCTTCCAATATAAGCTGCAGCAGAGCTCATTTCTTAGAATCGAAGGATCCTTCCTTGGGTTAACCCCCACATTAATTGTAAGATGGACAATCATCCTGACATAAAGGGACAGCTAACTAGCTAGGGATCGATTTGACTGTAACGGCTTTTTTCTCCTTTTTGTTCCTTTTCCTTTTCTAAATTTGGATGTTTGGAGCCAAGAGGGTCCAATGGTGGTTGGCTACACTCCCATCTGGGGTGCCAAAGTGCTGTGGAAACACTTTGATCCTAGGTTTCCAAGAAGCAGAGCCTCACGCACATCTAGCAGCAAAATTTTATTTCTTTAAATGATGGTGCAGCATAGTAACTGCTGGAGCTGGGTGCCTCCAGGGAGGGACCTTGAACAAAGGAATTCTGGCCTAATTAGACCCTTTACAGTTTTATTTCCCACCTGCCAGGGAAGGTCTCCCCCAATCTTCTTTACTGAGTCTTCTTTACTCTCCTTCTGGTTGGTGTCTCTCTCCTTCTGGTTGGTCTTGGCCTTCAGCCCACACTGGTTGCCATGTCCTTGTTTCCCACAGTCCCTTATCTCCTCCGAGGTCAACCCCAACCCACGTGCATCCCATCTTGTCCCCTGCAGTCTACTTTTTAGCCCCATGAGCTAGCTGTGTATCTTTATTAGCTGCTTTTAATGGGTTTGGCCGTTACATGCTCAGCAATGATTCTGGAGTTCATGGACGGTTCGGCCTTGAGGCCTGCATGCGCAGGGTAGGCAGTGGCGATAGAAACAGAGCTGCATGTCATACCCCAGCTCTGCCCTTCCACCTGAGATGCAAGCCCTGAAGACAGCAGGGGCCTGCTCTTGCCCTGGGGTGACTGGAGAGGGCAGGGGAGGCCAAAGCTTTTCTCCCCCTTTCCCTTGGCTATTGTGGGCCAGCAGAGCAGTTGACGCTTTGCAGCAAAACCAAAGTGTGTCAGGCCGCTCTACGCTGGCCTGGCATATTGGAACGAGTGGACACCCCGTCCCCCCCAGGACAAGCCAGATTCATGCAGGCAGCAAGTTTTGCCCCTTGCCTTTGGCTCCCTAAAAAAAGAACACTCACTCCGGCTGAGGAAACGGGGCTGTATCTTTGCGGGAAGCCCAACAAAGCCATGAAGCGGTAGCACAACAGGGGCTGTGCTTGAGGAGTCGAGCTGTCCTGGGGCTGCGGGAGATGCCAGCAATGAGCCAGACCTTCCAGCACACTTGCGTGTGTCCGTGGTGTGCAGCACCATGACATTGGCACAGCTGCGTCAGCTCTGCTCAAACAGAGTCACGTCCTGGCGGGAGGGTGCCACCTCGCCCATGCTCTCGGGAGCCAGGGACACAGTGCTCCGAGGTGGAATCTTGATGTTCTCCTTGGCACCCTCAGGTTCATGATGGTCTGTGACACCAGGCAACGGACTAAAGGTTCCGCATCATTTTCCAGGGGCTGGAGGGCTGCGAGAGAAAGGCACCGAGCTGAGAACAGACTCCCACCTTTGCAGAGATCCCAGGAATCCCCCCCCAGGCAGGGCCAGCCCCACTCAGCTCTTCCCATGCGGAGGAGGCAGCAGGTAGGACAAATGGATCAGCTGGCACTTGCAGGTCGGCCAAGCCCCAGATGCGCCCCAAATACCCCCTGCTCTCCCCCACATAGGGACACAGAGCCTTCCTCACCTGGGGCAGGCCAGTGAACTGCAGCTCACTTCCCAGCCTCCTCCCTCCTCCCTGCCAGGGCTGCCTGACACAGCGCTGCTCTCACTCACCAGTGCACAGCTCCTGCACCTTCTCCTTCCTCCGCTTCTTCACTTGCTGCCCGATGAGCCCTAGGCAAACACCTCCGCTCACCCCTCATACTCCCCAGCAAGCCCCCAGCAGCACAGCTCCCATCTGGCCTTGCCAGCTTGGCCATGCAGCCTGCTCCCCTTGGGCAAGGCTGGCCCCAGCCCCGTCCCCACGGTGCAGGACCCAGGGACGGTGGGAGGGACTCAAGACCCTCCTGTGTGCCCGTCTGGGTGGGCAGGCATGGCCCTGGGCTTGTGGCTCACCAATGAACCTCACAGCTGCCTCCCGCAAGGATGCGTCCGGGTTCTCCAGGTATGGCAGGCTCTGGCGCAGGTGTTGCTCCGCTCTGCTCCTGTCCCTCAGCAGCTGCAGACAGCACAAGGACAGGGGGTTGGCACCGAGCCTCCCCAGAAGGCCAGGCCTGTCCCTCCTCCCAGCTCCGGCCTCCTCTTCCTTCCTGCCCACGCCTCCCAGCTAGAAGCTGGCTGGTAGCCAGGTTCAGAGGGAGCAGAGGGCAGAGCGGGGCCTGCGGGTGCTGAGATCCCCGCCATGCTTCTGCCAAGGCCCAGCCAGGCCAGGGGCCCCTTCAGCACCCCAGCGGGCACTTAGAGTAGAGGGCTCTGGGCTGCAGCAGTGCGTGAGGGGCACAGCTGTGCACCCTGCCCACTGGCCATGGCGGCAGGCCTCATCCCGCCGCGGCCCCGGGGCCTTTGGCCACGTCCTTACCACGCACTCCCCGATCTTCCATGTCTCCGCTCTTCTGGCCAGCTGCTTGAGCTCCTCCCACTTGAGGAACTGTGCAGCGCTCACCAGGGCTTCCTGAGAGGCCTGCAGAGCAACAGAGACCAGGAGATGCCACCGCAGCCACGGCAGGACACCCTGGGTCCCCCTCGTCTTGGCAAGGCTCCCAGCCTTTCCCAGCCCCAAATGGCACGACGCAGCGTGCCACTAGGTCTGGCCCTCCCTGAAGGCAGAGGCAGCTCTGCCTTGTCCTTCGGCACACAGGAAGCTGCACCTCATGCTGCCATGCGTTCCAAGGCACACTTGGCAGCAGCCCTTGCCTTGCTGCTCACCTCCACCCTCGGCATGTCAGCATTGCTTCCCCAAAACACTGCTCCCTACCTGGGCCACTCTTTGCACCTTGTCACTCATGTGGAGGAAGAGCGGCACCAGGCTCCTCTGTGCATGCTGCTTCAGGTTCCGTTTGTTCTTCCCCACCACAATCTCCAGCAGGTCTTTGAAGAGGAGCATGGAGAGCTCTCGCACTCTGCTGTCTTCCTGCAGCCAGGGAGGAGAGGAGGGGAGGCCTCAGCAACGACTCCAGGAACGGGGCCCGACAAGAGCGTTTGCCATTGCAAGGCCTCGTCCTCTCCGGGCACAACTGTCCCCCAGCCCGGCCAGAGGTCAGAGCTGAGGACAAGCCTCTGCTGAGGCAGCCTGGACAATGAGCCCCGCTTTGATGACGGGCTCTGTCTCCCTCTCCCTCTGGAGGGAGCTTCTTGGATTTCCCGAGGCCTCCATCAGGGCCCCCGCACACAACAAGAGGACAGAAAGGGACAGCCCCGCGGCACGGCCTCTCCCTCGCTCTCTAGCCTGCTCCTACCTCTCTGCTCATCGCTGCCCCAGGCCACGGCAAGCGCCGCACGCAGCCAAGCACGAGACGCAGCAGCCGAGAGCAGACAGGGGGCTGGTTTGCTCTACTCCCACAGCCCCGGACACCAAGGCCAGCACAGGGCATGGGCTGAGAACCACAGGGCAAAAGGTTTCCTGACATACAGCAGGGCCTGTGCGGGGACGTGCCAACAGGCACGTATGCAGAGGGGCACACAGCACCCAGACCACGCATACGGACCCCCGGACACACCAGCAGAGCCCCGGCTCTCCCATCAGCCTTACGTCATCAAAGCGAGGCAGAAGCTTCTCGGCCAGCTGCAGAACAATCGGGTTGGAGCCCTTCTGTTCCAGGTAGCTGAGGATGTTTCTCAGCAGCATCAGGCTTCCCACACGCACTTCCCTGCAAGCATCCTGCAGCCACTCCATGCTGTCTGGGAGCAGGCTCTGCATTCTCCTTTTCTGTGGGAAACGCACAACTTTCTTTGTGGGAAGCAAGGCCAGACCCGACCCCCCCCCGCCCGCCCAAAAGTGCTCTGCCTGCTCTTTTCCCATCAGGGCTCAGTGGCCAGGGCCAGGGCTCTGCACACACGCAGGCCTTGGGCACAGAGGCTGCAGTGCAGGGCACAGATCTCCAAGGGGGCCCTCAGCATGCACTGGCCTCTGTAGGGAGCAAAGCTGCTGCCTCAAGGCCCAGGAGCAGCTGGCTGCCTTAGCCCGGCCCTGTGCTCCAGCTCATTGTCCCTCTCCTAGATCTTCCCGCTGGGCACTGGTGCCTTTCTCCTTGTGCAGCACGGCCAAGGGCCTGGCATGACACTCGGGGCAGATGAATGGGGCAGCGGAGACTTGGGAGCAGCTACCACACCTCCGGATTGCCAGCCAAGTCCAAGCCACTCTCTGACCCAGTGTCTCCTGTCAAGCCCCAGGCTGCCAGCATGGCTTCACCCGCCTGCCCCCCTCCTCACCATCTTGGGTCTATTCAACAGGGCCACGAGGCCTCTGAACGCCAGTCTGCGCATCTCCAGGCTCTCACTCTGCGCATAACCCTGGACGAGTGGCAGGACCTCCTCATCCATGTCGGCAAGGTCAGGGCATTCCAGCAGCTGAAATGGACACAGCACTGAAAGACTGGCACAGCCGGCAGCACTGCCTGCAGCGTGCAGCTCTCCATCCCACCCACCATCCAGGGCAAGGGCACCAGGCCCTCACAAAGCTCAGCCCAAACACAGCAGGCATTGTGCAGACACCCCTGGGCCCTGCTCCCAGCCCCGCGCCTCACGGCACACTGCACACACTGCTCGCCTCCTCCTCCCGTCCCCTGAACCCTCCGCAGCCTCTTGTTCTCATCCCTTGGAGGAGCAATTGAACACAGACAGCTGCCACAAAGCAGGCACGAAATACAAGTGCTTACGAGTGGTCGCCCAGCAGAAACGAGCCAAGGCCGGGGCTACTAACAGGAGCGTATGCATTGCCCCAGCTCCATTCACCAGCATCACCCCACATGCATGTGCACAAGCGAGCACAGCATTTAGAGGCCCCTCCAGAGAGGCACTGCTTGCCATGAGGCCCACCTCGACAAAGAAAGCCATGACGGGCAGCTGATGAAACTGGTCCTCCCTCCTCAGCAGCCTTGCCAGCTGGCGGAAGATCCAGCGACGCAGGTGACTGGCAGCCCCTCTCATTGCTCTGTCAGAGGCAAGAAGGCAGTGTTGGGCCTCAGCCGAGCAGGCAAACCTCCTCTGGCATCGCTCTGCTTGGCACGCAGCTCCTGCAGCCAGCGGCATTTGCTCATGGAGCACTGCTCTTGCCCTACCACACCTTGCCATTAGAAAGTCAGCGTCAGGCATCATTACGTTCCTTTTGGTGGGAGACCGGAGAAACAGCCTTCCTGCCCAGGCGGCATGGCCTGCCCACACATCCCCTCTCCTGCCCGCTTTGGATTCCTGTGCCCCTGGGCCCTCCCCAGGTTCTCCTGCGCACGACCCTCTCCCACAGCTCCTAACACCACCTGCTCCCCCAGCAGCTCTCCAAGCTGGGCAGCATGGCAGCTCCCAGGGCCCTTCTGCTGGGCGAGCCCTTGCCACAAGGGCTGAGGCTGCAGCCCCTTTCTTGGAGAAGTGGCGTTCCCCCTCCCCCACCAAGAAGCACATGGGGAGGCACACCCCACAGCCAGGGAAGAGGTGCTGGGCCAGAGCAGGCCGGAAAGGGCTCTACCTGGCCAGCACCACCACTCCCTTCTGCGAGGTGTCCGCATGCAGAAATAGGTCCCAGCCGCCCTTCCTCTCAACAGCCACGGCTATGGTCTCATAGTGGGCGCAGCGCAGCAGACTTTTCATGGCCTGCACGGCGCACCTGCATGCAGAGCAAAGCCCAGGTCACACTGGCAGCCTGGCCCTGCCTCCAGGTGCAGTGCAGAGACAGGGCGAGCGGGATCGAGCACCTGACGTGGCTGGTGGGACGGGACTCATCCCGTTGGCATTCCCTCAAGAAGATATTTGCTTCCTGGTGGCTGAACTCTGCTGTGAAGACCATCTGCAAGAGCAGCGCCAGGAAGAGCTGGGGGAAAAACGCCTTCACCGCCTCTGGGCAGACGGGCTCCCGGATGATCTCACACAGTGCCCTCGTTGCCTGCAGAAAACACCCAGATACACCTCTCACTCCCGAGCAGTCCCCGGCATGCTTCCACAGCCCTCCAGGTGGGAGGCTCAAGCACAGCCTTGGAGCATGGGAAATGCAGCTGGAGGCCTCAGCCTGGCTGCCTGACCAGGGCCAGCGCCCGCAGGCTCTTGGGCCTCAGCTCCTGGTTGTACACAGTGAGCCTTCCTGCCTCAGCATGACCATCACCTCGGCAGGCTTCGTGTAGCGTGCACGCTCGGCCAGGCTCCCTGTCCCAGGCCGTGCTGCCTGCCCAGGTTTTGCAGGAGCCCTACTCCTGCCCCTCACCTTGCCCCCAACCCGACCCTGGCTTTCCAGCCTGCTGAGCGAGGTCGGCGGATGCAGGGACAGCGTCGGATGGAGATTTCCTGGGCATGGCCAGCCTGGCTGTTGGTGTGCAGAGAGGCCAGGCAGCACTTGGCAGCCCTGTGCGCTGGCACAGTCGGAGGCCTGGCGCTGGCCATGTTGTAGCCATGGGCCCAGGAGAGGTCCCTGCTTGGGGGCACACAAGCAGTGGAGAGGGGGAGGGGGCCCAGAGAGGCAGGCACCAGCCTGGGGGCACGGGAGGTCTCGTCCCCTAACTCACGGCCAGCGGAAGGATGCAGTTGTTGTCCCTGTCGGAGCTGGACTGCTTGCGCAGTGGCCGCTCCTCCAGCAAGCTCAGCAGCTCCCGCAGCATGTCCGGCGCAAGCATCGGCTTATCCATCAGCACCTTCCACATGCTCACGGCAGTGCTGCAGGCCCAGAGCGCTCTGTCAGTGGCACTTCCTTGGCCGCAGCACCGTAGCCTGGGCCAGCCCTGGAGGTCCCCAGCTGTGTGCCAGCCCTGCCCCTGCCCACCCCCTCCTCCCTGGCAGCCCCAAGAGGGTCCTGCCCAGGCAGGCAGCACATGACCAAGCTGAAGCCCCTTGCGCGGCAGGGAGCGTGCAGAGCCGCTGCGCTCTGCGGCTCAAGGCAGGGACACTTGCTCAGCTCTGGCTCCTCAAGGCCTGCTTGAGGCACCAGGGCTGGGAAACGGTGGGCGAGACACAGGGCCCTGCCCCTCAGCCGTGTGCTGGCCTTCTGCTTGCCTCTGGCCCTCTTTGGGCCCTTCTCCCCATGGCTAAGGAGCCCGTCCAGGCTGACAGGCCCCATACCTGTTGCACAGTGGCGAGCAGTACAGCAGGCTCATGGTCACCTCGCTGGGCTCCAAGCAGGCCAGCTGGCAAAGGGTCTTGTTTAGGGTGACCCGGGCCGACAGCTCCCTCACATACTTGACGTTCCTGTAGAGGCACCTTATGATGCGTGGCACCTGGAAGACACAAGGCGGACGGTGAGGCTGCTCCCAGAGAGCAGCCAATACCCCAGCTCCCACTCACTTCTCCTTCCCTCTCCACCACTCCCACCGCTCCTTGCTGCCTTCCAAGGGGCTCCGCTGCCCAAGAACACTGGCTCTCGGCGGGGAAACAGCGCCCCAGAGGGTCGAGCCCCATGCACGCCAGCCCCAGGCTCCTTACATCTTCCAGCACAGAGAAAGCGTCCAGCAGGAACATGGTCAGCATGTGGGAAGCCACCTCCGTATTGTAGGTGCTGCAGTTCCTCATGCCCTCGATGGCTGTGACAATGACGTCTGTCCTTTCGGAAGGCTGCAGGTTTTTCACAAACAGCTGGGGCAGAAAGGACCCAGGAGAGAAGAAATGTCACGCTGCGGGCCGCACTACTGCTGCTTAGCTAAGCAGTGGATGTGGCTCTGGAGAGAGGTGCGGGGCAGTGCTGGCACCGTGGCCCAGGAGAGCCAGGAGCACGCGCTGTGCTGGGTAGCAGCAGCATGGGGCATGTGGCCAGAGGGCCACCAGGGCAAGGCAGGATGCTCGGGAGCAGGCTCACAGTGCACTGGCTCTGCAGGCAACCCTAGCTTGCCGGTGGCCAGCAGGCTGCAGCTGCTGCTGGGACTCTTGGAGCCAAGCCTCTGGCTAGTCCCTGCTCAGGGACAGCGGGAGACACAGCAGTGAGAGCAGGGCTGCTACCAGGCAGCAACCAGTACTCTAGGTGCCACTCAGAGCTGCTTCCTTCTCCACCACCACCTCTGCATCAACCCCAAGGCCCCCTCAGCCCCACTCGTTAGGCATCCCTTTGCTCATCCACGTCTCCTCAGGACCCCATGCCCAACAGTCCCAGCAAGGGAAGTGCTCCTCACCCTCATGATCACGCTCATGTTGCTCGTCCACGAAAGGCAGAGCTCATTGTCGGCTTCCCTCTCCTTCTGGGGCTCCACATACTCTGGATCATCCTGCAGCATCGCCCGGCCTGAACAGCAGCAGAAAGACACAGCGGTCAGCAGGAGTCATGCAGAGCTGCAGCTGGCAGACTCATGGCGTCAGAGAGAAACCAGCCTGGCAGAGACAAAGGGCATGCCAGGAATGGATGGGGAGCAGGATTCCCAGGGAGGGTCGGGGCCTATTCCAGGGCAGAGAAGGGCAACTGCTTCAAAGGGTACCAAAAGCCTCACGGGCTTTCCGGTGCGAAGCCCGACACAAGCCGTAGCCTCTGAGCAGGGGCTGCTGAGCGTTTTCCAGGCCAGTGGTATCCAGGACAGGTACTAACAGCCTGCTCCCCTGCTCCTACATCAGCCGCGCCTCCTGCTCCTTTGCCTCACTGAGCAGAGGGGCCGAGGCAGTGCGATGCCTTCCCCGGCCTTGCCAGCGTGGCCGCGTGCAGAAGCACACAGCCCAGCACAGCTTCTCTTACGTTTTCGCTGCACGACGAATCTGAAGAGGCAATGAAGAGCATCCAAGGCCCCGCCCTTGGTCTCCGCGTCCTCGTAAGCACAGCAAAGGATGAGACAGCCCACCAGCTGTCCCAGCATCGGCACGGGGATCTTCCCATAGCAGGCAGGGCTCTCATCCACTCCTCCAAAGGGGTGCCACACCTGGGCAAGGCGGGTGGGACAGGTAGAAGGGCTGACGGGAGGCAGTCGCCACCAAAGCCCTGAAGCCAAGACTCTGCCCAGGCATGGATCCCAGCGGAGCCAAAGCTCTCGAGGGCCCTGCAGGCCTTGCCTCCCAAAGCAGCAGCCCAGCAAAGGCAGCACTGCCAGGCTGTGGCTCACATCATGCTCCGCGCGCACTGCTCCCCTGCACAGGGCTGGGGGCACAGCTGGCTCCTGCGACAAAGGGACTGCAGAGAAAAGCCCATGGAGAGAGGGCCAAAGAGCTTTGCTTCAGGGCAGAGCCTTGCTCAGTGCCTTAACCTGTGCCCACGCTTCCCTCCGAGGGACCCCCTGAGCTGCACTGTGCTCTGGGCTGCTGCAAAGGGCCAAAGCGGGGGCTGCACGGTGCTTGGCTCCTTACCTCCAGCGAGGAATAGTTGGCCAGCAACTTGCTCAGCCTCCCAATCCTCCCCACGGCCCTCTCACGCACAGCTGCTCTCTCCGTCTTGGTGAAGGGCAGCAGCATCTGCAAGGAGAAAGGCTACTGCTCTGCCCGGGGAGCTGACGCCCACTCCAGCAGGAGCAGCTCTGCTAAGCGCCTGCCTGCAGTCCTACAGTGCACCAAGGCTTCCTCGGAGCTAGAGCAAGCCTGGAATGGCCTTCCTGCCCCTACAGGCCCCAGCCTGCAAGGCCCACCTTGCCCTCAGGCAGCCAGCCACACCTAAGCCCCCTCCCAGCCTCTGCTCCTGGCCATGCACATGGCCCCGGGTGCCCTCTTCAGGATGGCAGGCCTTTCAGGCCACACCTTCCCTAGGGGTCTGCAGTGGGCAGCCTGGCCTCCGGCCTCCTGGCATGGCAGAAGAACCAAGCTTCTGGGCTCGGCTCCCCTTGCAGCACGGGCAGCTCCCAGTGGGTCTCTGCCCCATTCTGATCTGGCAAGGAAAGCACAAGGCACGCGGAGGCGGGGGGACAGCAGCACCAGCTGCCATCAGTGCAGTGCCTAGAGAAGAAGGGTGACATTCCTCCCACTGCTTTGGTGCAAGGAGAGCTTTGGGGGCAGAGGTGGCCCAGGAGTGCTCATGGGGGCAAGGTGTTCCCAAGAGCCTGGAGGATGTTTGGGGTGGGAAGGGACTTGGGCTGTAGCCAGGGGACACTGGGCTCACAGAAGAGCCCAGTGGGGAACCTCCGCTCACCCAAGCGAGAAACGCCCCCTGCCTGCAGCGTGCTGCCTGTACATGGCACTCGGGGGGGGAATGTCCACTCGAGGGTGTCACTTCCCTCTGGGCCGAGGAACAGGCCCAATGCAGCCCACTCTTTGCAAATGCCACACCTGCAAGATCTTCTGCAGCTCCAGGAGGCTGGAAGTGGCCGACTTGAGCACCAGCACCTCCAACATGTTGTCCATGGCATCGAGGGTCTGCAAGGAGGACAGGGGGTTGTGGCATTCCTTCCCCACTGCCTCTGACCCACAGCAGACTCAGTTGAACCCCTGCTGCCCAGCGAGGACACCCGCTGCCCTGCACGGGCCAACGAGAGGCCTCAGGGCAGGAGACCTGCTGTGCACGGACCAGCCCCTGGGCACTGCCCATGGCCCAGCCCACGGGAAGGGCATGAAGGCAGGAGGGTGGGAAAACAAAGCTGAGATCCTGCCCAGCCTTGGAGCTGGCAGTCACCTCTCAGCACAGCGGAGCCAGGGGCAAGCCCAGAGGGGCTGGCGGGCTCCCTGTAGCTCACCCAGCACCTACCTTGGAGTAGAGGGACATGTCCACGGTCTCCATGTCTTCTCTTGGAGGAAGCAAGAAGACACTCTTGAAGCAGGCATGGAGAAGGCTGCTCTTTTTGCCCTCCAGAACCGGCTCCACTGCACTGCAAAGAGAGAGCGAGAGAGAGAGAGAGATGCCTGTTGGACACTGGTGCTGGGAGCAGTGCCTGGATGCCCTGGGGAGGTGGCTGTGGGCCGCTGGGGCAGGAGTCCCCCGGCTGCTACAGAGAGCACGTGAGGGAGCCCTGCAGGGAGGCACCTCCTCCCTCCATGAACTGGCCCAGGGCCAGAGGAGAGCCCAGGCAGCTAGGCCTCCCCCCTTCTCTACCACCTGCCTCCCCTTCTGCACTACAAGCCAAGGGGCCCTGGGGAGCTGCAGCAGGCAACCCTCTGCCCTCCCATCTGCCCTACTGACAAGCAAGGGGAGAGCAGAAGCGCAGCAGACAGCACCGCCAGCCTCCTCCCACCATGGTGCACACCTCCCAGCCAGGCATGGTGCCATCAGGCACATGCTGTGCACAGGTCCTGGCCAAACCAGGGGCTCTGCTAGCTACCTCATTGCCGTGATAGCAAGCATGGCTTGCTGGCGCACCGCTGTGCCCAGGCGCTCCAAGGGCTCCTCTTCCAGCAGCACCTGCACAGCACAACCGGCAGTCAGCGCGGCAACTGCCATCACCCAGCACCAGCAGACCCAGGGCCCAGCTGGCCTTGCCCCTGTCCTCACACCTGCTGCCTCTCCCCTCACCTCGATATGCTCGGCCAGCTCGTGTCGGCAGCAGAACACCTCCAGGCCCCAGGACAAGGTCTTGGCGCTGCTGCCTCCACAGAGGGTGCCGATGGACGCTAGAAACTTCAGCTTCTGCGCCTCTTGCTGACAGACGGGGAAGAGAGACAGAGTGAGCGCGAGAGGGGACAGGAAAGGCCAGCAGGACCAGAGCAGCCAGGGGGCTGCAGTGCTGGGCGGGACCCCGGACGGCAGCAGCTCTGCACAGCCAGCACCTCCCCAGCAGCCTGCCAGCAGACATGGGCGGACCCGCAGGGAGACCCAGGCACAGCCCCCATGGAAACGGCTGCACTTACCTGTTCTCGGCCACCCACAAAGGCCTGGATGAAGTCCAAGGCTTCCTCATCCTCTCTGGACAGCTCGGACCAGCTGCTGATGGAAAACCTTGCACCTGAGAAAGGAAGAGAGCCAGGAGCACTGCAGAGATGGAGGGCAGGCAGCAGAGAGCCGCGCAGTGAGCTCTGCCCGCCGGCCAGCCATGGGCCTGCTCCCGGGCACGCAGTCTCCCCCACGCTGCTCAAGGCTGCACGGTGCCCAGCACATGGGCTGCCCTGCTGCAGCCAGCCAGGCAGGGCAAACCTCAACTGCACCAGGCTGGGGAACGTGCTGCCAGACGGGCAGCATCTCTCCTCCTGCCACGGAGCTGCCGCTCGCTGCCCGTCCCAGGCAGCAGGAGCTGCGTCCATCTGCGATCTCCCTCCCGGGCGCGTGCTGCGCTGGGGCCAGCTCCCAAGCCCCGAGCGGGCCCTGGCATCCGGGCACCGCTGTGCCACCACCCCGGGCACCCCGACACCACGTGCTGGGGAGATGGGAGCCCGGCGCAGAGCAGGGTGCGCTCCCCGGCCCTCACCCCAGCCCGGCCCAGCCCCACGGGGCCGCTCACTCACCTCTCCGCCACGCCTGGGACTCGAACCCCTCCAAGGGCCTCGAGGCAGAGCTGCTCTCCTCGGCAACCCTGTCCTGCTCCTGGGATGCCCGGCGCGGGCAGCCGTACTCCTGCTCCCAGGCCACCCGCGGGCGGCTGGGGGGTCTCTCCGCCATCCTGCGGCACGGAGCAGAGGCAGGAGGGGGACACTTGTTTAATGCAGAGCTGGGGAGGGTCCCCACGGAGGTGGGGGCAGCGCAGTCAAAGGTCCCCGCGCCCGCCCCGGCCCTGGAGCCAGCTCTCCTGCGCCTCAGCCCCTGCCGCAAGGTCCTGCCCCCGCCGCGGCCGAGGGCCCCCGCAGCCCCGTGGCACTGCCGAGCCCGGCCCCGTCGCTCTCACCCGCAGCAGGAGCTGGCAAGGCCTCGGCAAGCGCCTCGACTCCGCGGGGCTGCCGGGGCGGCAGGGAAAGACGCGGCTGCGCTCGGGGGCTCCTCCTCGAGCTCCACGCGCTCCTGCCCTCTCCCGTCACCGTCCGCCCGGACACTGCCCGCACCTGACAGCGCCGCCGGTGTCACAACGGGGGGGGTCACAATGGCCCCGCCGGGGGCGGCTCTGAGGTCACCTCTGCTGCGCGAGCTGCTCCAGCAGCAGCAGCCGGCGCCACCAGGGGCTCCAGGGCCGCAGCGCGGCCGCCCCGGGCAGGAGGGAGCTGGGGCAGGGCAGGGCGAGGCAGCTCGAGGGGCCGCGCGCGGCTCCGCATGGCCACCTCCCTCCTCTTTCATCCCCGGCTGCCCACGCCTGGCTGCACTCACCTGCTCACCACTAACCACCAGCACCACCTCAAAACCTGACCCCACCATACCTCTTGCCCCAATCCCCTCCTCTCATCCCTCACCCCAAACTCTAACCCTCCAGCCACAACCCAGACCTCCAACCCCTTTCCCTAACTCTTGCTCCAGCCCTCACCGGCATCTCCAACCCTCAGCCCTAGCCAACAAATGCTAGCCTTCACCCCAGTCCTCACCCCTGCCATAGCCCACTCCCCCACAAAGCTAGCCAACACTCACAGCAAGCACCGGAAACCCGCAGCACAACCACCAAACCTCGCCCCACGCCTCACCCAACCCCTCACCCCATGCAGCCAGCTCTCGTCCCCAGCCCTGCCCTCAACACCAGCCCCCAAGCACCAACCCCAGGGAGATGCCCGAACCCCCACTGCCAGCCCCAACCCCTTCCCCAGCCGCCCTCCCCCTCGCACCAGCCCCCTACCCTGCAGCCCCGCCGCTCACGCTCCCGCCGGGCCCCCTCGCGCCCCACCCCAGCAGGCAGAGGAAGGGCAGGACCGGGCCGTGCTGGGGCAGCTGAGCGTGGCAGGCACCGCTGCAGATGCTCTGCTCCAGCCCCGCTCCAGCAGGGGCACCTACAGCACGTTGCCCCACACCAGCACAGGCGGCTTTGCAGCTTCTCCTGCAGCGGAGACTCCACAGCCTCTCGGGGAACCTGCTCCACTGCTTAAGCGCCCTCGCGGGGAAAAAGCGCTTTCCTGCGCTCAGGGGGAATTGCCTGCTTCGCCATTTTGGGCCACGGCAGCACCCAACTCCGGGGCCGGGGCCGGGGGCGGAGGGGCGGGGCCATGGCAGGCACGGGGCGCCAGCCGGGCCCCCCGCGCCGGCACAGGGAGCGCAGCAGGCTGCTGGGGCGCGGCCGTGGCGCAGACGCCCCCGCCGCACGCCCCTCGCCCACGGGCCCCGCCCGGGCCAGCCCCGGCCCCCGCGCACGCAGCAGGCCGCCGCCGCCGGGCCCTGCGCCACGCTGGCCCCGGCCGCGGCCGCAGGGACAGCCCGCCGGGCGGCCGTTGGGCGGCCTGCGTGTCGCTCACGGCTCACCCCGCCCCTCCCGGGCACCCATTCGCTCGCTGCCTCCCCTCGCTCCCCGATTGGCCGGGCGGGGGGCGGGCTCTCCACCCGCCCGCGGCAGCTGCTGGCGCCAAGCAGAAGCTGCAGCTCGGCTCTGTGGAGAAGAGGCGGCTGCAGAGAGCCGCTCGCTCTGCCCGCAGCCCCGCCGCCTCCGGGCAGCGTTCTCCCGCCCGGCACCTGGCCCCTTCTCTGCACGGCACAGATTATTGGCCTTGCCAGTTCTGCTGGCCCCCGGGGCCGTGGCCGGGCTCCCAAGTGGGCGGAAAACCACACGGACGTCGGGCAAAGAGCTGGTGAGCAGCCTGGACTGCTTCAGGCTGGAGCACGTTGTACGGCGTAGAAATTATGCCCTCCACTCCTGCAAGTAGGAGGATGTTGGCCCGTTCAGCTGGCACGGTTGGAGCTGGAAAAGGACGCCTGCCCGTTGTCTAAAAGAAATTGTTGTAAAACCTAAAACCTTTTCCCTGTGTTTTACAAAAGCAAAACAGCTAACCTCGTGTGAACTCAAGGAGCAATTTCTCTGGGAGGACTGTATGAAAACTGAGGGTTTTTTTTTTGTTTGTTTTGAGGAGAAAAGCACTCTTTCTTTTCCAAACCCTTGAGTTGGTGTTCTTTGACCTTCATACGTGAGTCGATTTCAGCCTAGGAGGCTCTTTTCCCACCGGTAGGTGTTGATGTTGACAGAGGCACCGCTGTGCTTTCTAGTGTGGCATGCTAGCACCTATTCCAAGAAGTGGAACTCTCTCTGCTTATTGCGTTGTGGCCAAGCAATACATCCGCACAATGGAAGAAGGTTGAGGGCAGAAGCCTGGCTGTGACTGACCACAGGTGTTGCCAAGAAAGCTGGATGAATCTCAGCACAAAGGGCGCCACAGGCTGGCCTTTGTTTTAAGGCATGCCCTGGACTCCTGCAAGCACCTGAAGGCTGGAAATCCATCCTTCCAGGAGCAGAAACGATGAGCAGTAGAGGGAATGTGCTGCGCAGGTGAGCTGCAGCTGGTGCAGCAAGCATTGCTGGTTTGAAGCGGTGGCTTGCTCCTTTGCCCTTTCCCAGAGAAATGCAATCTGATAATGGATGACATCTGTAAGAACAAAGAACTGCAAAGGTGGAGTTCTTCCCGTGGAGTCCAGTGGACTTTGCACCTACCGTGTCGAGCTCAATGCAATGGGGGAGGAGAAAGATGCAATGGATGAGAGAAAGGACAGCAATGCAAGAGTGACTCTTCTCTCTTAGAATACTTCTAAGTGGGGATTGGATTTGTGGGAAGTCTCAAGTTGGCTAAGTAAGTGACACCCTCCCACCATGGGAAGTGTCAGAGAAGGACATTGTATCTGATTTAGCTTCAGCTTAGTCTCAGGGCCTAAAGTAGATGAAGCCTGCGGGCCTCAAGGCCAAACTGTGAATGAACTTGAGAAACATTGCTGGCAATGTAGCTGCAAAACCATTTATGACCAGCTACTAAGGCTACAAAAGCAGCTAATGAGGATGTAAAATAGGATGCAGGAGACAAGATGGGATGCACGTGGGTTGGGGTTGACCTTGGAGGAGATAAGGGCCTGGGCTGTAGGCCAGGAGCTGTCTGAAGGAGAGAGAGACCAGTCAGAAGGGGAGAGACCAGTGACTCAGTAAAGAAGACTGGAGGAGACTGTCACTGGCAGGAGGGGAAATAAGACTGCAAAGGGTCTGATTAGCCCAGAATGTCTTTGTTCAGGGTCCCTGCGTGGAGGCAGCCAGCTCGAGCTGTTACTTCCTGTACTGTCATTTATTCTTGTAATTCATGTCAAAGAAATAATTAATTCTGCTCCTATATGTGCATGAGACTCTGCTCCTCGGAAACCTAGGGTGGGGCCATGTCTACAAGAGGAAGTCCCCTAGATGAGGGGTTTGTGTCAGTAGCTGCACAAATTCCTTTGCAAACACTGTCAAGGTCCTGGAGAATCACCGATCACAGGACGGCTGAGGTTGGAATGGACCTCTGGAGATCATCTAGTCCAACCCCCCTGCTCAAGCAGGGTCCTCCAGAGCACATTGCCCAGGACCCCACCCAGATGGCTTTTGAGTATCTCCAGGGAAGGAGACTGCACAGCCCCTCTGGGCAACCTGTGCCAGTGCTCCGTCACCCTCCCAGCCCAGAAGTTTTTCCTCCTGTGCACATGGAACTGCCTGTGGTTCAGTTTGTGCCCGTTGCCTCTTGTCCTGTCCCTGGGCTCTACTGAGATCCCCTCTCAGTCTTGTCTTCTCCAGGCTCTACAGGCCGAGCTCTCGCAGCCTTTCTTCACAGGAGACATGCTGCAGTCCCCTCATCATCTTTGTAGCCCTCCGCCGGACTCTCTCCAGTAGGGCCATGTCTCTCTTGTACCCTCTTTCCAGCAGGTCAACCCCCAGCCTGTCCTGGGCCATGGAGTTCTTCCTCCCTAGGTGCAGGACCCTGCACTTGCCTTTGTTGAACTTGAGAAGGTTCCTCTCTGCCCATGAGGTTGTGATTAAACAAGGTTGTGGCTCTTTTTCTGGATGGTGGACGGGTGGGATGGCAGTAGGACAAGGAGTCATGAGGGGAGGAAGGGGAATTCCATTAACTTCTGCACCTGGGTTAGGTTCTTGGGAGGGTTATTATTGTGGGAAGTGAGGACATATGCAGCGTGAGTGCCCAAGCTGTGCACGAATTCAGCCACAGTCAGGGGTGAATCCTCCTTTGGGAGAAAATCAAGATGTAGGCCGAACTGATGAATGACTAGTTGAGGAGGAATATCCTTGTGCTTGTATTCGATGTGTATGTATGTTTTTGGATGCAATCCCTTTGGCTAGTCAGGGCTGCATAACCAGGAAAGTTGCTGGAAAGCAAGTAACCTTTCTAGTGGCTACAGGGGCTACTTTATCTCTCAAGCCATGGAGCTCAATGACAGTCCTTCCGAGATGGGTGTGTTATAAAGGTCCGCAGGCATTCACCATTAAGTCAGAGTCAGACTCTTATACGATCGTTTGTTTCAGCTGGAGCTGGGTGCCTCCAAAGAGGGACCCAGAACAAAGACATTCTGGGCTAATTATACTCCTTCCAGTCTTATTTCCCCGCCTGCCAGTGACAGTCTCTTCCAGTCTTCTTTCCTGAGTTGCTGGTCTCTTTCCTTGTAAATGGATTGTGTCTACATCCCAGGACGGTTGCTGTGTTCCTGCTTCAAAGTGCCTTATCTTATCCGGAGGCTAACCGTGACCTCTGTCCATTGTGTTCTGTAAGTTGGAGGGCTGATTCTGGCTGCTTCTGCAGTTGTTGCGTCAGCAGCAGCCCACAGGTTCGGTAAAAGCTTCGGCCTGCAGGCTTCAGGGCATTATTTTAAATAAAATAATTACTTATTTAAATGATTTTACAGCATAGAAACAGCTCGAAGTGGGTGCCTCTGGAGAAGGACACCGGACAAAGAAATTCTGGGGTAATTAGACCCCTTACAGTTTTATTTTCCCACCTGCCAGTGAAGGCCTCCTCCAATCTTCTTTACTGAGTAGGTGGTCTCTCCCCTTCTGATTGGTGTCTCTCTCCTTCTGACAGCTCCTGGCCTACAGCCCAGGCTGGATGCCATGTCCTTGTTTCTCCCAGGCCCTTATCTCCTCCAAGGTCAAGCCCAACCCACGTGCATCCCATCTTGTCTCCTGCAGTCTACTTTGTAGCCTCATGAGCTAGTTTTCTATCTTTGTCAGCTAGTTTTAACTGGTTTGGCAGTTACAACACTGGCAAGGTCACATCCTTCGCAATGTTTCTGGAGTTCAAGGACAGTTCAGCCTTGAGGCCTGCAGGCTTCATCTACTTTAGGCACTGATGCTAAGCAAGAGTGAGACTTATGCGAAGCTGAAGCTAAATCGGCTACAATTTCCTTCTCCAACAGTCCTCCCTTGGTTTCTATGAGCACACCTGCTGGATACATATATTGGGGTAGAGTATTTGTGCACATCATAGAGGAGAATGTGAGGCACTTTTTCTCCTTTTTTTTTTTTTTTTGTGAAGTTTACCTTAGATTAAATGATAGGTTTTTTGACCTCTGTTCATGGAGTGTGCGGGATCTTTCAACTTTAAGAGATGTCCCCAGTCGAGGGGAGATCGCAGTGTAGAGGCGCGTTGTTCCTCAGGAGAGTTCAAATGGCTGTCCTGAGTGATGTCTATTTATACTACGTCCATGATTTGTACCATTAGCCAAATCAGGTGTGATCTAGCCACGGTGTGTCATATTGGAAGTCACGTACCTTTCAAATTTCAGGAGGAAGTTTCTCGTTTGCTCCCCAGCGAGGACTTCTCAGCCGGGCTTTCTGCTAGTGACTTTACCACTAGTTGTTTGTATGTGCCAAGGTCATGGTCGATCACTTGGGAAAGTGGAGGGCGAAGGTCCTGCCACCTTCCCCCCCACAACTAGAGTCAAACCCTCCACCTCACAAAGTGGCCGTACAGGAGCCTCTTGCCTCGTGGTATAAATAGACCTCAGTGTCTACTGATCAGCATATATTAATTCAGTATATAACAGCAGGGCTTGTGTCTTTCGCAATAACTACCACACACACAGAGGTGTAGGAGGATTATGAGCAGTAAAGAGAACAATGTTGATGCTAGCAATATCACTACCAGGTGAAGGTTAAAAATTCCTGTTGCTGTTAGTGACCTTTCAAAAAGAGTTCCTCACTAATGAAGTTCTTTTGATTTTTCTTTTGTACTGGTTTAGTGTAGAATTGGACTGCAGCTGCTGTTGAGATGTAATAGGAGCTGAGTAATTCCAGTTGCATCCCAGGATCCCAGTAAAGTTACAGATAGAAATCTTTGGGTGATTGCTTGCAGCTACAACAATAGTATTTTTGATTATAAAATGACAAAGGGTTCTCATACAAACACATCAGACAAGGCAATCGAGTTAAATTACAAATTAATGTTTCGGAAAACCAAATAGAGAGAAGCAAAAGCTTTAATCATTATGCCACAAATCACAAGTCACTTGAAAAGGCGCCAAGGTGTTGCTGGGTTGTTAAGAAAGCCTTACTGCACGGATTTGGTTTGGAGACTCAAGAACTGAGATGCAGCTGTGCTTTTGCAGCCAGGCACTAATTCGTGAAGCACAAAGTATAGGCATTCCTCTTTTTCGATTGTAATCCCGTTCCCAATAGTGCGTTATGACAAACAAGAAGTTACGTTACCATTTTTAGTTATTGAAGGCAGAACACTGAAGGAGATAAGCCCGCCTTAACTAGGATAATCCTTCTGTTAAGCAAACATGAAGATGGTACTGCTCTTTTGGAAGTTTGTCTGCAGCTCTTGAAAAAGCAGGTATCTCCCTAAGAGACAGCATCTCGAAGATGTACACAATATGCTAAACATTTCTCTCTCCTCAGAGTTTCTGGATTCCCCTGTCTCTAGTCATTGTGAATACTGTCCACCCTCCCAAGCTGATCCGCTTGCCTGGGGGCTCCTTACTCCTGGGGGCCTTCTTGGACAAAGGGGACATTCTCTCTGCATACGTCCTACATTGCCACAGAAATAACATTCCGGTCCCTCACTGTCTCCCCGTCTTCTCCTGTCCCCTTCTCGTCCTTGCCCTTGGCATTGCCCTAGCCTTCCTCGGCCTCCTCTGTCTCTTCCTCTACCCCTTCCTCTAATTTGCAAGTTCTGTGCTGAAGCTGCTGCTAAGAGATTAGCCTCTTCTTGGTTTTCCTTTTTCCGTTCCTTTGCTTGCTTCCCTTGCTGTTTCTCCTCTCTCCCGTCATAGACCAATACTGCCACGCTTAAAATCCTTTGTGAAGTTTCTCCTTGCCACCCTGGCATGTGCTCCTTCAACTCTTTTGGGCTATCCGGAGCGGCCTGATGGACAAAGACACTAATGGCTAGTGCATCATTCCAATTCTGGAAAGTCCTTCCCCCATAGTTCAACAAGGCTTGCCCTAGTCGTCCCCCAAAATCCCTGGCCTCTTTGTCCAAGCTCTGTCTACGCTCCTGCACTCTAGTCCAATCCACTCCTAGTTTGCTACATGCTCTAATAGCTTCTACCGAGTTCCGGAGTCCTGTCTGGCAAGCGACTCTGTCCCCTGCGTTATTGTAATCCCAATTTGGATCGTTTGCTGGCTAACGATTTGTGTTTCCCCCAGTCTGTTGTACAAACTTTGCCTCTTTATTAACTATTTTATCATCTCGCTCGTTTGGTCAGAACAACTCTCTCAAGAGTATTTGGGTATCCCGCCAGTTTGGTCAGAACAACTCTCTCAAGAGTACTTGGGTATCCCGCCAGTTTGGATTCTACCCAGTGCATATATATTAGAAAACAGCTGAGCGCTCCTTTCCGCATCCTCCCTCAACCTGGGCATTTTGCTTGCCCACAATGCTCAATCACTCGGACTCCAGGGTTGGCTAGTAAATACATGCAGTACCACGTGAGGGGGGGTTAGCTCCCCCCCCCGCCCCCGCTGCACTCGGTTGGAGTGCTGCTGCATTAGGTAAAACATTAGCAACCATAGGATGGAGTCCTGCCACGGGAGGAGGGGAAGTCTGAGTAAGAGGAGGAGAGGGACAGATAGACAGATCTTCGGGAGGCGCCACCGGAGGAGTGTAAGGCGGAGCAGTAGCTCCTGGGGCGTTATTTGGGACACCTATATCTGCTGCAGCAAGAGTAGTTTTACAGAGGGTGCCGTTTGTCCTCCTTGGATCTCGCCGGTCCCACATCCAATTATCCCACACATACCAATAATCCATTCAGTGAGGCTTTTCATCTTCCAATATAAGCTGCAGCAGAGCTCATTTCTTAGAATCGAAGGATCCTTCCTTGGGTTAACCCCCACATTAATTGTAAGATGGACAATCATCCTGACATAAAGGGACAGCTAACTAGCTAGGGATCGATTTGACTGTAACGGCTTTTTTCTCCTTTTTGTTCCTTTTCCTTTTCTAAATTTGGATGTTTGGAGCCAAGAGGGTCCAATGGTGGTTGGCTACACTCCCATCTGGGGTGCCAAAGTGCTGTGGAAACACTTTGATCCTAGGTTTCCAAGAAGCAGAGCCTCACGCACATCTAGCAGCAAAATTTTATTTCTTTAAATGATGGTGCAGCATAGTAACTGCTGGAGCTGGGTGCCTCCAGGGAGGGACCTTGAACAAAGGAATTCTGGCCTAATTAGACCCTTTACAGTTTTATTTCCCACCTGCCAGGGAAGGTCTCCCCCAATCTTCTTTACTGAGTCTTCTTTACTCTCCTTCTGGTTGGTGTCTCTCTCCTTCTGGTTGGTCTTGGCCTTCAGCCCACACTGGTTGCCATGTCCTTGTTTCCCACAGTCCCTTATCTCCTCCGAGGTCAACCCCAACCCACGTGCATCCCATCTTGTCCCCTGCAGTCTACTTTTTAGCCCCATGAGCTAGCTGTGTATCTTTATTAGCTGCTTTTAATGGGTTTGGCCGTTACATGCTCAGCAATGATTCTGGAGTTCATGGACGGTTCGGCCTTGAGGCCTGCATGCGCAGGGTAGGCAGTGGCGATAGAAACAGAGCTGCATGTCATACCCCAGCTCTGCCCTTCCACCTGAGATGCAAGCCCTGAAGACAGCAGGGGCCTGCTCTTGCCCTGGGGTGACTGGAGAGGGCAGGGGAGGCCAAAGCTTTTCTCCCCCTTTCCCTTGGCTATTGTGGGCCAGCAGAGCAGTTGACGCTTTGCAGCAAAACCAAAGTGTGTCAGGCCGCTCTACGCTGGCCTGGCATATTGGAACGAGTGGACACCCCGTCCCCCCCAGGACAAGCCAGATTCATGCAGGCAGCAAGTTTTGCCCCTTGCCTTTGGCTCCCTAAAAAAAGAACACTCACTCCGGCTGAGGAAACGGGGCTGTATCTTTGCGGGAAGCCCAACAAAGCCATGAAGCGGTAGCACAACAGGGGCTGTGCTTGAGGAGTCGAGCTGTCCTGGGGCTGCGGGAGATGCCAGCAATGAGCCAGACCTTCCAGCACACTTGCGTGTGTCCGTGGTGTGCAGCACCATGACATTGGCACAGCTGCGTCAGCTCTGCTCAAACAGAGTCACGTCCTGGCGGGAGGGTGCCACCTCGCCCATGCTCTCGGGAGCCAGGGACACAGTGCTCCGAGGTGGAATCTTGATGTTCTCCTTGGCACCCTCAGGTTCATGATGGTCTGTGACACCAGGCAACGGACTAAAGGTTCCGCATCATTTTCCAGGGGCTGGAGGGCTGCGAGAGAAAGGCACCGAGCTGAGAACAGACTCCCACCTTTGCAGAGATCCCAGGAATCCCCCCCCAGGCAGGGCCAGCCCCACTCAGCTCTTCCCATGCGGAGGAGGCAGCAGGTAGGACAAATGGATCAGCTGGCACTTGCAGGTCGGCCAAGCCCCAGATGCGCCCCAAATACCCCCTGCTCTCCCCCACGTAGGGACACAGAGCCTTCCTCACCTGGGGCAGGCCAGTGAACTGCAGCTCACTTCCCAGCCTCCTCCCTCCTCCCTGCCAGGGCTGCCTGACACAGCGCTGCTCTCACTCACCAGTGCACAGCTCCTGCACCTTCTCCTTCCTCCGCTTCTTCACTTGCTGCCCGATGAGCCCTAGGCAAACACCTCCGCTCACCCCTCATACTCCCCAGCAAGCCCCCAGCAGCACAGCTCCCATCTGGCCTTGCCAGCTTGGCCATGCAGCCTGCTCCCCTTGGGCAAGGCTGGCCCCAGCCCCGTCCCCACGGTGCAGGACCCAGGGACGGTGGGAGGGACTCAAGACCCTCCTGTGTGCCCGTCTGGGTGGGCAGGCATGGCCCTGGGCTTGTGGCTCACCAATGAACCTCACAGCTGCCTCCCGCAAGGATGCGTCCGGGTTCTCCAGGTATGGCAGGCTCTGGCGCAGGTGTTGCTCCGCTCTGCTCCTGTCCCTCAGCAGCTGCAGACAGCACAAGGACAGGGGGTTGGCACCGAGCCTCCCCAGAAGGCCAGGCCTGTCCCTCCTCCCAGCTCCGGCCTCCTCTTCCTTCCTGCCCACGCCTCCCAGCTAGAAGCTGGCTGGTAGCCAGGTTCAGAGGGAGCAGAGGGCAGAGCGGGGCCTGCGGGTGCTGAGATCCCCGCCATGCTTCTGCCAAGGCCCAGCCAGGCCAGGGGCCCCTTCAGCACCCCAGCGGGCACTTAGAGTAGAGGGCTCTGGGCTGCAGCAGTGCGTGAGGGGCACAGCTGTGCACCCTGCCCACTGGCCATGGCGGCAGGCCTCATCCCGCCGCGGCCCCGGGGCCTTTGGCCACGTCCTTACCACGCACTCCCCGATCTTCCATGTCTCCGCTCTTCTGGCCAGCTGCTTGAGCTCCTCCCACTTGAGGAACTGTGCAGCGCTCACCAGGGCTTCCTGAGAGGCCTGCAGAGCAACAGAGACCAGGAGATGCCACCGCAGCCACGGCAGGACACCCTGGGTCCCCCTCGTCTTGGCAAGGCTCCCAGCCTTTCCCAGCCCCAAATGGCACGACGCAGCGTGCCACTAGGTCTGGCCCTCCCTGAAGGCAGAGGCAGCTCTGCCTTGTCCTTCGGCACACAGGAAGCTGCACCTCATGCTGCCATGCGTTCCAAGGCACACTTGGCAGCAGCCCTTGCCTTGCTGCTCACCTCCACCCTCGGCATGTCAGCATTGCTTCCCCAAAACACTGCTCCCTACCTGGGCCACTCTTTGCACCTTGTCACTCATGTGGAGGAAGAGCGGCACCAGGCTCCTCTGTGCATGCTGCTTCAGGTTCCGTTTGTTCTTCCCCACCACAATCTCCAGCAGGTCTTTGAAGAGGAGCATGGAGAGCTCTCGCACTCTGCTGTCTTCCTGCAGCCAGGGAGGAGAGGAGGGGAGGCCTCAGCAACGACTCCAGGAACGGGGCCCGACAAGAGCGTTTGCCATTGCAAGGCCTCGTCCTCTCCGGGCACAACTGTCCCCCAGCCCGGCCAGAGGTCAGAGCTGAGGACAAGCCTCTGCTGAGGCAGCCTGGACAATGAGCCCCGCTTTGATGACGGGCTCTGTCTCCCTCTCCCTCTGGAGGGAGCTTCTTGGATTTCCCGAGGCCTCCATCAGGGCCCCCGCACACAACAAGAGGACAGAAAGGGACAGCCCCGCGGCACGGCCTCTCCCTCGCTCTCTAGCCTGCTCCTACCTCTCTGCTCATCGCTGCCCCAGGCCACGGCAAGCGCCGCACGCAGCCAAGCACGAGACGCAGCAGCCGAGAGCAGACAGGGGGCTGGTTTGCTCTACTCCCACAGCCCCGGACACCAAGGCCAGCACAGGGCATGGGCTGAGAACCACAGGGCAAAAGGTTTCCTGACATACAGCAGGGCCTGTGCGGGGACGTGCCAACAGGCACGTATGCAGAGGGGCACACAGCACCCAGACCACGCATACGGACCCCCGGACACACCAGCAGAGCCCCGGCTCTCCCATCAGCCTTACGTCATCAAAGCGAGGCAGAAGCTTCTCGGCCAGCTGCAGAACAATCGGGTTGGAGCCCTTCTGTTCCAGGTAGCTGAGGATGTTTCTCAGCAGCATCAGGCTTCCCACACGCACTTCCCTGCAAGCATCCTGCAGCCACTCCATGCTGTCTGGGAGCAGGCTCTGCATTCTCCTTTTCTGTGGGAAACGCACAACTTTCTTTGTGGGAAGCAAGGCCAGACCCGACCCCCCCCCGCCCGCCCAAAAGTGCTCTGCCTGCTCTTTTCCCATCAGGGCTCAGTGGCCAGGGCCAGGGCTCTGCACACACGCAGGCCTTGGGCACAGAGGCTGCAGTGCAGGGCACAGATCTCCAAGGGGGCCCTCAGCATGCACTGGCCTCTGTAGGGAGCAAAGCTGCTGCCTCAAGGCCCAGGAGCAGCTGGCTGCCTTAGCCCGGCCCTGTGCTCCAGCTCATTGTCCCTCTCCTAGATCTTCCCGCTGGGCACTGGTGCCTTTCTCCTTGTGCAGCACGGCCAAGGGCCTGGCATGACACTCGGGGCAGATGAATGGGGCAGCGGAGACTTGGGAGCAGCTACCACACCTCCGGATTGCCAGCCAAGTCCAAGCCACTCTCTGACCCAGTGTCTCCTGTCAAGCCCCAGGCTGCCAGCATGGCTTCACCCGCCTGCCCCCCTCCTCACCATCTTGGGTCTATTCAACAGGGCCACGAGGCCTCTGAACGCCAGTCTGCGCATCTCCAGGCTCTCACTCTGCGCATAACCCTGGACGAGTGGCAGGACCTCCTCATCCATGTCGGCAAGGTCAGGGCATTCCAGCAGCTGAAATGGACACAGCACTGAAAGACTGGCACAGCCGGCAGCACTGCCTGCAGCGTGCAGCTCTCCATCCCACCCACCATCCAGGGCAAGGGCACCAGGCCCTCACAAAGCTCAGCCCAAACACAGCAGGCATTGTGCAGACACCCCTGGGCCCTGCTCCCAGCCCCGCGCCTCACGGCACACTGCACACACTGCTCGCCTCCTCCTCCCGTCCCCTGAACCCTCCGCAGCCTCTTGTTCTCATCCCTTGGAGGAGCAATTGAACACAGAGAGCTGCCACAAAGCAGGCACGAAATACAAGTGCTTACGAGTGGTCGCCCAGCAGAAACGAGCCAAGGCCGGGGCTACTAACAGGAGCGTATGCATTGCCCCAGCTCCATTCACCAGCATCACCCCACATGCATGTGCACAAGCGAGCACAGCATTTAGAGGCCCCTCCAGAGAGGCACTGCTTGCCATGAGGCCCACCTCGACAAAGAAAGCCATGACGGGCAGCTGATGAAACTGGTCCTCCCTCCTCAGCAGCCTTGCCAGCTGGCGGAAGATCCAGCGACGCAGGTGACTGGCAGCCCCTCTCATTGCTCTGTCAGAGGCAAGAAGGCAGTGTTGGGCCTCAGCCGAGCAGGCAAACCTCCTCTGGCATCGCTCTGCTTGGCACGCAGCTCCTGCAGCCAGCGGCATTTGCTCATGGAGCACTGCTCTTGCCCTACCACACCTTGCCATTAGAAAGTCAGCGTCAGGCATCATTACGTTCCTTTTGGTGGGAGACCGGAGAAACAGCCTTCCTGCCCAGGCGGCATGGCCTGCCCACACATCCCCTCTCCTGCCCGCTTTGGATTCCTGTGCCCCTGGGCCCTCCCCAGGTTCTCCTGCGCACGACCCTCTCCCACAGCTCCTAACACCACCTGCTCCCCCAGCAGCTCTCCAAGCTGGGCAGCATGGCAGCTCCCAGGGCCCTTCTGCTGGGCGAGCCCTTGCCACAAGGGCTGAGGCTGCAGCCCCTTTCTTGGAGAAGTGGCGTTCCCCCTCCCCCACCAAGAAGCACATGGGGAGGCACACCCCACAGCCAGGGAAGAGGTGCTGGGCCAGAGCAGGCCGGAAAGGGCTCTACCTGGCCAGCACCACCACTCCCTTCTGGGAGGTGTCCGCATGCAGAAATAGGTCCCAGCCGCCCTTCCTCTCAACAGCCACGGCTATGGTCTCATAGTGGGCGCAGCGCAGCAGACTTTTCATGGCCTGCACGGCGCACCTGCATGCAGAGCAAAGCCCAGGTCACACTGGCAGCCCGGCCCTGCCTCCAGGTGCAGTGCAGAGACAGGGCGAGCGGGATCGAGCACCTGACGTGGCTGGTGGGACGGGACTCATCCCGTTGACATTCCCTCAAGAAGATATTTGCTTCCTGGTGGCTGAACTCTGCTGTGAAGACCATCTGCAAGAGCAGCGCCAGGAAGAGCTGGGGGAAAAACGCCTTCACCGCCTCTGGGCAGACGGGCTCCCGGATGATCTCACACAGTGCCCTCGTTGCCTGCAGAAAACACCCAGACACACCTCTCACTCCCGAGCAGTCCCCAGCATGCTTCCACAGCCCTCCAGGTGGGAGGCTCGAGCACAGCCTTGGAGCATGGGAAATGCAGCTGGAGGCCTCAGCCTGGCTGCCTGACCAGGGCCAGCGCCCGCAGGCTCTTGGGCCTCAGCTCCTGGTTGTACACAGTGAGCCTTCCTGCCTCAGCATGACCATCACCTCGGCAGGCTTCGTGTAGCGTGCACGCTTGGCCAGGCTCCCTGTCCCAGGCCGTGCTGCCTGCCCAGGTTTTGCAGGAGCCCTACTCCTGCCCCTCACCTTGCCCCCAACCCGACCCTGGCTTTCCAGCCTGCTGAGCGAGGTCGGCGGATGCAGGGACAGCGTCGGATGGAGATTTCCTGGGCATGGCCAGCCTGGCTGTTGGTGTGCAGAGAGGCCAGGCAGCACTTGGCAGCCCTGTGCGCTGGCACAGTCGGAGGCCTGGCGCTGGCCATGTTGTAGCCATGGGCCCAGGAGAGGTCCCTGCTTGGGGGCACACAAGCAGTGGAGAGGGGGAGGGGGCCCAGGGAGGCAGGCACCAGCCTGGGGGCACGGGAGGTCTCGTCCCCTAACTCACGGCCAGCGGAAGGATGCAGTTGTTGTCCCTGTCGGAGCTGGACTGCTTGCGCAGTGGCCGCTCCTCCAGCAAGCTCAGCAGCTCCCGCAGCATGTCCGGCGCAAGCATCGGCTTATCCATCAGCACCTTCCACATGCTCACGGCAGTGCTGCAGGCCCAGAGCGCTCTGTCAGTGGCACTTCCTTGGCCGCAGCACCGTAGCCTGGGCCAGCCCTGGAGGTCCCCAGCTGTGTGCCAGCCCTGCCCCTGCCCACCCCCTCCTCCCTGGCAGCCCCAAGAGGGTCCTGCCCAGGCAGGCAGCACATGACCAAGCTGAAGCCCCTTGCGCGGCAGGGAGCGTGCAGAGCCGCTGCGCTCTGCGGCTCAAGGCAGGGACACTTGCTCAGCTCTGGCTCCTCAAGGCCTGCTTGAGGCACCAGGGCTGGGAAACGGTGGGCGAGACACAGGGCCCTGCCCCTCAGCCGTGTGCTGGCCTTCTGCTTGCCTCTGGCCCTCTTTGGGCCCTTCTCCCCATGGCTAAGGAGCCCGTCCAGGCTGACGGGCCCCATACCTGTTGCACAGTGGCGAGCAGTACAGCAGGCTCATGGTCACCTCGCTGGGCTCCAAGCAGGCCAGCTGGCAAAGGGTCTTGTTTAGGGTGACCCGGGCCGACAGCTCCCTCACATACTTGACGTTCCTGTAGAGGCACCTTATGATGCGTGGCACCTGGAAGACACAAGGCAGACGGTGAGGCTGCTCCCAGAGAGCAGCCAATACCCCAGCTCCCACTCACTTCTCCTTCCCTCTCCACCACTCCCACCGCTCCTTGCTGCCTTCCAAGGGGCTCCGCTGCCCAAGAACACTGGCTCTCGGCGGGGAAACAGCGCCCCAGAGGGTCGAGCCCCACGCACGCCAGCCCCAGGCTCCTTACATCTTCCAGCACAGAGAAAGCGTCCAGCAGGAACATGGTCAGCATGTGGGAAGCCACCTCCGTATTGTAGGTGCTGCAGTTCCTCATGCCCTCGATGGCTGTGACAATGACGTCTGTCCTTTCGGAAGGCTGCAGGTTTTTCACAAACAGCTGGGGCAGAAAGGACCCAGGAGAGAAGAAATGTCACGCTGCGGGCCGCACTACTGCTGCTTAGCTAAGCAGTGGATGTGGCTCTGGAGAGAGGTGCGGGGCAGTGCTGGCACCGTGGCCCAGGAGAGCCAGAAGCACGCGCTGTGCTGGGTAGCAGCAGCATGGGGCATGTGGCCAGAGGGCCACCAGGGCAAGGCAGGATGCTCGGGAGCAGGCTCACAGTGCACTGGCTCTGCAGGCAACCCTAGCTTGCCGGTGGCCAGCAGGCTGCAGCTGCTGCTGGGACTCTTGGAGCCAAGCCTCTGGCTAGTCCCTGCTCAGGGACAGCGGGAGACACAGCAGTGAGAGCAGGGCTGCTACCAGGCAGCAACCAGTACTCTAGGTGCCACTCAGAGCTGCTTCCTTCTCCACCACCACCTCTGCATCAACCCCAAGGCCCCCTCAGCCCCACTCGTTAGGCATCCCTTTGCTCATCCACGTCTCCTCAGGACCCCATGGCCAACAGTCCCAGCAAGGGAAGTGCTCCTCACCCTCATGATCACGCTCATGTTGCTCGTCCACGAAAGGCAGAGCTCATTGTCGGCTTCCCTCTCCTTCTGGGGCTCCACATACTCTGGATCATCCTGCAGCATCGCCCGGCCTGAACAGCAGCAGAAAGACACAGCGGTCAGCAGGAGTCATGCAGAGCTGCAGCTGGCAGACTCATGGCGTCAGAGAGAAACCAGCCTGGCAGAGACAAAGGGCATGCCAGGAATGGATGGGGAGCAGGATTCCCAGGGAGGGTCGGGGCCTATTCCAGGGCAGAGAAGGGCAACTGCTTCAAAGGGTACCAAAAGCCTCACGGGCTTTCCGGTGCGAAGCCCGACACAAGCCGTAGCCTCTGAGCAGGGGCTGCTGAGCGTTTTCCAGGCCAGTGGTATCCAGGACAGGTACTAACAGCCTGCTCCCCTGCTCCTACATCAGCCGCGCCTCCTGCTCCTTTGCCTCACTGAGCAGAGGGGCCGAGGCAGTGCGATGCCTTCCCCGGCCTTGCCAGCGTGGCCGCGTGCAGAAGCACACAGCCCAGCACAGCTTCTCTTACGTTTTCGCTGCACGACGAATCTGAAGAGGCAATGAAGAGCATCCAAGGCCCCGCCCTTGGTCTCCGCGTCCTCGTAAGCACAGCAAAGGATGAGACAGCCCACCAGCTGTCCCAGCATCGGCACGGGGATCTTCCCATAGCAGGCAGGGCTCTCATCCACTCCTCCAAAGGGGTGCCACACCTGGGCAAGGCGGGTGGGACAGGTAGAAGGGCTGACGGGAGGCAGTCGCCACCAAAGCCCTGAAGCCAAGACTCTGCCCAGGCATGGATCCCAGCGGAGCCAAAGCTCTCGAGGGCCCTGCAGGCCTTGCCTCCCAAAGCAGCAGCCCAGCAAAGGCAGCACTGCCAGGCTGCGGCTCACATCATGCTCCGCGCGCACTGCTCCCCTGCACAGGGCTGGGGGCACAGCTGGCTCCTGCGACAAAGGGACTGCAGAGAAAAGCCCATGGAGAGAGGGCCAAAGAGCTTTGCTTCAGGGCAGAGCCTTGCTCAGTGCCTTAACCTGTGCCCACGCTTCCCTCCGAGGGACCCCCTGAGCTGCACTGTGCTCTGGGCTGCTGCAAAGGGCCAAAGCGGGGGCTGCACGGTGCTTGGCTCCTTACCTCCAGCGAGGAATAGTTGGCCAGCAACTTGCTCAGCCTCCCAATCCTCCCCACGGCCCTCTCACGCACAGCTGCTCTCTCCGTCTTGGTGAAGGGCAGCAGCATCTGCAAGGAGAAAGGCTACTGCTCTGCCCGGGGAGCTGACGCCCACTCCAGCAGGAGCAGCTCTGCTAAGCGCCTGCCTGCAGTCCTACAGTGCACCAAGGCTTCCTCGGAGCTAGAGCAAGCCTGGAATGGCCTTCCTGCCCCTACAGGCCCCAGCCTGCAAGGCCCACCTTGCCCTCAGGCAGCCAGCCACACCTAAGCCCCCTCCCAGCCTCTGCTCCTGGCCATGCACATGGCCCCGGGTGCCCTCTTCAGGATGGCAGGCCTTTCAGGCCACACCTTCCCTAGGGGTCTGCAGTGGGCAGCCTGGCCTCCGGCCTCCTGGCATGGCAGAAGAACCAAGCTTCTGGGCTCGGCTCCCCTTGCAGCACGGGCAGCTCCCAGTGGGTCTCTGCCCCATTCTGATCTGGCAAGGAAAGCACAAGGCACGCGGAGGCGGGGGGACAGCAGCACCAGCTGCCATCAGTGCAGTGCCTAGAGAAGAAGGGTGACATTCCTCCCACTGCTTTGGTGCAAGGAGAGCTTTGGGGGCAGAGGTGGCCCAGGAGTGCTCATGGGGGCAAGGTGTTCCCAAGAGCCTGGAGGATGTTTGGGGTGGGAAGGGACTTGGGCTGTAGCCAGGGGACACTGGGCTCACAGAAGAGCCCAGTGGGGAACCTCTGCTCACCCAAGCGAGAAACGCCCCCTGCCTGCAGCGTGCTGCCTGTACATGGCACTCGGGGGGGGAATGTCCACTCGAGGGTGTCACTTCCCTCTGGGCCGAGGAACAGGCCCAATGCAGCCCACTCTTTGCAAATGCCACACCTGCAAGATCTTCTGCAGCTCCAGGAGGCTGGAAGTGGCCGACTTGAGCACCAGCACCTCCAACATGTTGTCCATGGCATCGAGGGTCTGCAAGGAGGACAGGGGGTTGTGGCATTCCTTCCCCACTGCCTCTGACCCACAGCAGACTCAGTTGAACCCCTGCTGCCCAGCGAGGACACCCGCTGCCCTGCACGGGCCAACGAGAGGCCTCAGGGCAGGAGACCTGCTGTGCACGGACCAGCCCCTGGGCACTGCCCATGGCCCAGCCCACGGGAAGGGCATGAAGGCAGGAGGGTGGGAAAACAAAGCTGAGATCCTGCCCAGCCTTGGAGCTGGCAGTCACCTCTCAGCACAGCGGAGCCAGGGGCAAGCCCAGAGGGGCTGGCGGGCTCCCTGTAGCTCACCCAGCACCTACCTTGGAGTAGAGGGACATGTCCACGGTCTCCATGTCTTCTCTTGGAGGAAGCAAGAAGACACTCTTGAAGCAGGCATGGAGAAGGCTGCTCTTTTTGCCCTCCAGAACCGGCTCCACTGCACTGCAAAGAGAGAGCGAGAGAGAGAGAGAGATGCCTGTTGGACACTGGTGCTGGGAGCAGTGCCTGGATGCCCTGGGGAGGTGGCTGTGGGCCGCTGGGGCAGGAGTCCCCCGGCTGCTACAGAGAGCACGTGAGGGAGCCCTGCAGGGAGGCACCTCCTCCCTCCATGAACTGGCCCAGGGCCAGAGGAGAGCCCAGGCAGCTAGGCCTCCCCCCTTCTCTACCACCTGCCTCCCCTTCTGCACTACCAGCCAAGGGGCCCTGGGGAGCTGCAGCAGGCAACCCTCTGCCCTCCCATCTGCCCTACTGACAAGCCTACTGACAAGCAAGGGGAGAGCAGAAGCGCAGCAGACAGCACCGCCAGCCTCCTCCCACCATGGTGCACACCTCCCAGCCAGGCATGGTGCCATCAGGCACATGCTGTGCACAGGTCCTGGCCAAACCAGGGGCTCTGCTAGCTACCTCATTGCCGTGATAGCAAGCATGGCTTGCTGGCGCACCGCTGTGCCCAGGCGCTCCAAGGGCTCCTCTTCCAGCAGCACCTGCACAGCACAACCGGCAGTCAGCGCGGCAACTGCCATCACCCAGCACCAGCAGACCCAGGGCCCAGCTGGCCTTGCCCCTGTCCTCACACCTGCTGCCTCTCCCCTCACCTCGATATGCTCGGCCAGCTCGTGTCGGCAGCAGAACACCTCCAGGCCCCAGGACAAGGTCTTGGCGCTGCTGCCTCCACAGAGGGTGCCGATGGACGCTAGAAACTTCAGCTTCTGCGCCTCTTGCTGACAGACGGGGAAGAGAGACAGAGTGAGCGCGAGAGGGGACAGGAAAGGCCAGCAGGACCAGAGCAGCCAGGGGGCTGCAGTGCTGGGCGGGACCCCGGACGGCAGCAGCTCTGCACAGCCAGCACCTCCCCAGCAGCCTGCCAGCAGACATGGGCGGACCCGCAGGGAGACCCAGGCACAGCCCCCATGGAAACGGCTGCACTTACCTGTTCTCGGCCACCCACAAAGGCCTGGATGAAGTCCAAGGCTTCCTCATCCTCTCTGGACAGCTCGGACCAGCTGCTGATGGAAAACCTTGCACCTGAGAAAGGAAGAGAGCCAGGAGCACTGCAGAGATGGAGGGCAGGCAGCAGAGAGCTGCGCAGTGAGCTCTGCCCGCCGGCCAGCCATGGGCCTGCTCCCGGGCACGCAGTCTCCCCCACGCTGCTCAAGGCTGCACGGTGCCCAGCACATGGGCTGCCCTGCTGCAGCCAGCCAGGCAGGGCAAACCTCAACTGCACCAGGCTGGGGAACGTGCTGCCAGACGGGCAGCATCCCTCCTCCTGCCACGGAGCTGCCGCTTGCTGCCCGTCCCAGGCAGCAGGAGCTGCGTCCATCTGCGCTCTCCCTCCTGGGCGCATGCTGCGCTGGGGCCAGCTCCCAAGCCCCGAGCGGGCCCTGGCATCCGGGCACCGCTGTGCCACCACCCCAGGCACCCCGACACCACGTGCTGGGGAGATGGGAGCCCGGCGCAGAGCAGGGTGCGCTCCCCGGCCCTCACCCCAGCCCGGCCCAGCCCCACGGGGCCGCTCACTCACCTCTCCGCCACGCCTGGGACTCGAACCCCTCCAAGGGCCTCGAGGCAGAGCTGCTCTCCTCGGCAACCCTGTCCTGCTCCTGGGATGCCCGGCGCGGGCAGCCGTACTCCTGCTCCCAGGCCACCCGCGGGCGGCTGGGGGGTCTCTCCGCCATCCTGCGGCACGGAGCAGAGGCAGGAGGGGGACACTTGTTTAATGCAGAGCTGGGGAGGGTCCCCACGGAGGTGGGGGCAGCGCAGTCAAAGGTCCCCGCGCCCGCCCCGGCCCTGGAGCCAGCTCTCCTGCGCCTCAGCCCCTGCCGCAAGGTCCTGCCCCCGCCGCGGCCGAGGGCCCCCGCAGCCCCGTGGCACTGCCGAGCCCGGCCCCGTCGCTCTCACCCGCAGCAGGAGCTGGCAAGGCCTCGGCAAGCGCCTCGACTCCGCGGGGCTGCCGGGGCGGCAGGGAAAGACGCGGCTGCGCTCGGGGGCTCCTCCTCGAGCTCCACGCGCTCCTGCCCTCTCCCGTCACCGTCCGCCCGGACACTGCCCGCACCTGACAGCGCCGCCGGTGTCACAACGGGGGGGGTCACAATGGCCCCGCCGGGGGCGGCTCTGAGGTCACCTCTGCTGTGCGAGCTGCTCCAGCAGCAGCAGCCGGCGCCACCAGGGGCTCCAGGGCCGCAGCGCGGCCGCCCCGGGCAGGAGGGAGCTGGGGCAGGGCAGGGCGAGGCAGCTCGAGGGGCCGCGCGCGGCTCCGCATGGCCACCTCCCTCCTCTTTCATCCCCGGCTGCCCATGCCTGGCCGCACTCACCTGCTCACCACTAACCACCAGCACCACCTCAAAACCTGACCCCACCATACCTCTTGCCCCAATCCCCTCCTCTCATCCCTCACCCCAAACTCTAACCCTCCAGCCACAACCCAGACCTCCAACCCCTTTCCCTAACTCTTGCTCCAGCCCTCACCGGCATCTCCAACCCTCAGCCCTAGACAACAAATGCTAGCCTTCACCCCAGCCCTCACCCCTGCCATAGCCCACTCCCCCACAAAGCTAGCCAACACTCACAGCAAGCACCGGAAACCCGCAGCACAACCACCAAACCTCGCCCCACGCCTCACCCAACCCCTCACCCCATGCAGCCAGCTCTCGTCCCCAGCCCTGCCCTCAACACCAGCCCCCAAGCACCAACCCCAGGGAGATGCCCGAACCCTCACTGCCAGCCCCAACCCCTTCCCCAGCCGCCCTCCCCCTCGCACCAGCCCCCTACCCTGCAACCCCTCTGCTCACGCTCCCGCCGGGCCCCCTCGCGCCCCACCCCAGCAGGCAGAGGAAGGGCAGGACCGGGCCGTGCTGGGGCAGCTGAGCGTGGCAGGCACCGCTGCAGATGCTCTGCTCCAGCCCCGCTCCAGCAGGGGCACCTACAGCACGTTGCCCCACACCAGCACAGGCAGCTTTGCAGCTTCTCCTGCAGCGGAGACTCCACAGCCTCTCGGGGAACCTGCTCCACTGCTTAACCGCCCTCGCGGGGAAAAAGCGCTTTCCTGCGCTCAGGGGGAATTGCCTGCTTCGCCATTTTGGGCCACGGCAGCACCCAACTCCGGGGCCGGGGCCGGGGGCGGAGGGGCGGGGCCATGGCAGGGACGGGGCGCCAGCCGGGCCCCCCGCGCCGGCACAGGGAGCGCAGCAGGCTGCTGGGGCGCGGCCGTGGCGCAGACGCCCCCGCCGCACGCCCCTCGCCCACGGGCCCCGCCCGGGCCAGCCCCGGCCCCCGCGCACGCAGCAGGCCGCCGCCGCCGGGCCCTGCGCCACGCTGGCCCCGGCCGCGGCCGCAGGGACAGCCCGCCGGGCGGCCGTTGGGCGGCCTGCGTGTCGCTCACGGCTCACCCCGCCCCTCCCGGGCACCCATTCGCTCGCTGCCTCCCCTCGCTCCCCGATTGGCCGGGCGGGGGGCGGGCTCTCCACCCGCCCGCGGCAGCTGCTGGCGCCAAGCAGAAGCTGCAGCTCGGCTCTGTGGAGAAGAGGCGGCTGCAGAGAGCCGCTCGCTCTGCCCGCAGCCCCGCCGCCTCCGGGCAGCGTTCTCCCGCCCGGCACCTGGCCCCTTCTCTGCACGGCACAGATTATTGGCCTTGCCAGTTCTGCTGGCCCCCGGGGCCGTGGCCGGGCTCCCAAGTGGGCGGAAAACCACACGGACGTCGGGCAAAGAGCTGGTGAGCAGCCTGGACTGCTTCAGGCTGGAGCACGTTGTACGGCGTAGAAATTATGCCCTCCACTCCTGCAAGTAGGAGGATGTTGGCCCGTTCAGCTGGCACGGTTGGAGCTGGAAAAGGACGCCTGCCCGTTGTCTAAAAGAAATTGTTGTAAAACCTAAAACCTTTTCCCTGTGTTTTACAAAAGCAAAACAGCTAACCTCGTGTGAACTCAAGGAGCAATTTCTCTGGGAGGACTGTATGAAAACTGAGGGGTTTTTTTTGTTTGTTTTGAGGAGAAAAGCACTCTTTCTTTTCCAAACCCTTGAGTTGGTGTTCTTTGACCTTCATACGTGAGTCGATTTCAGCCTAGAAGGCTCTTTTCCCACCGGTAGGTGTTGATGTTGACAGAGGCACCGCTGTGCTTTCTAGTGTGGCATGCTAGCACCTATTCCAAGAAGTGGAACTCTCTCTGCTTATTGCGTTGTGGCCAAGCAATACATCCGCACAATGGAAGAAGGTTGAGGGCAGAAGCCTGGCTGTGACTGACCACAGGTGTTGCCAAGAAAGCTGGATGAATCTCAGCACAAAGGGCGCCACAGGCTGGCCTTTGTTTTAAGGCATGCCCTGGACTCCTGCAAGCACCTGAAGGCTGGAAATCCATCCTTCCAGGAGCAGAAACGATGAGCAGTAGAGGGAATGTGCTGCGCAGGTGAGCTGCAGCTGGTGCAGCAAGCATTGCTGGTTTGAAGCGGTGGCTTGCTCCTTTGCCCTTTCCCAGAGAAATGCAATCTGATAATGGATGACATCTGTAAGAACAAAGAACTGCAAAGGTGGAGTTCTTCCCGTGGAGTCCAGTGGACTTTGCACCTACCGTGTCGAGCTCAATGCAATGGGGGAGGAGAAAGATGGAATGGATGAGAGAAAGGACAGCAATGCAAGAGTGACTCTTCTCTCTTAGAATACTTCTAAGTGGGGATTGGATTTGTGGGAAGTCTCAAGTTGGCTAAGTAAGTGACACCCTCCCACCATGGGAAGTGTCAGAGAAGGACATTGTATCTGATTTAGCTTCAGCTTAGTCTCAGGGCCTAAAGTAGATGAAGCCTGCGGGCCTCAAGGCCAAACTGTGAATGAACTTGAGAAACATTGCTGGCAATGTAGCTGCAAAACCATTTATGACCAGCTACTAAGGCTACAAAAGCAGCTAATGAGGATGTAAAATAGGATGCAGGAGACAAGATGGGATGCACGTGGGTTGGGGTTGACCTTGGAGGAGATAAGGGCCTGGGCTGTAGGCCAGGAGCTGTCTGAAGGAGAGAGAGACCAGTCAGAAGGGGAGAGACCAGTGACTCAGTAAAGAAGACTGGAGGAGACTGTCACTGGCAGGAGGGGAAATAAGACTGCAAAGGGTCTGATTAGCCCAGAATGTCTTTGTTCAGGGTCCCTGCGTGGAGGCAGCCAGCTCGAGCTGTTACTTCCTGTACTGTCATTTATTCTTGTAATTCATGTCAAAGGAATAATTAATTCTGCTCCTATATGTGCATGAGACTCTGCTCCTCGGAAACCTAGGGTGGGGCCATGTCTACAACAGGAAGTCCCCTAGATGAGGGGTTTGTGTCAGTAGCTGCACAAATTCCTTTGCAAACACTGTCAAGGTCCTGGAGAATCACCGATCACAGGACGGCTGAGGTTGGAATGGACCTCTGGAGATCATCTAGTCCAACCCCCCTGCTCAAGCAGGGTCCTCCAGAGCACATTGCCCAGGACCCCACCCAGATGGCTTTTGAGTATCTCCAGGGAAGGAGACTGCACAGCCCCTCTGGGCAACCTGTGCCAGTGCTCCGTCACCCTCCCAGCCCAGAAGTTTTTCCTCCTGTGCACATGGAACTGCCTGTGGTTCAGTTTGTGCCCGTTGCCTCTTGTCCTGTCCCTGGGCTCTACTGAGATCCCCTCTCAGTCTTGTCTTCTCCAGGCTCTACAGGCCGAGCTCTCGCAGCCTTTCTTCACAGGAGACATGCTGCAGTCCCCTCATCATCTTTGTAGCCCTCCGCCGGACTCTCTCCAGTAGGGCCATGTCTCTCTTGTACCCTCTTTCCAGCAGGTCAACCCCCAGCCTGTCCTGGGCCATGGAGTTCTTCCTCCCTAGGTGCAGGACCCTGCACTTGCCTTTGTTGAACTTGAGAAGGTTCCTCTCTGCCCATGAGGTTGTGATTAAACAAGGTTGTGGCTCTTTTTCTGGATGGTGGACGGGTGGGATGGCAGTAGGACAAGGAGTCATGAGGGGAGGAAGAGGGATTCCATTAACTTCTGCCCCTGGGTTAGGTTCTTGGGAGGGTTATTATTGTGGGAAGTGAGGACATATGCAGCGTGAGTGCCCAAGCTGTGCACGAATTCAGCCACAGTCAGGGGTGAATCCTCCTTTGGGAGAAAATCAAGATGTAGGCCGAACTGATGAATGACTAGTTGAGGAGGAATATCCTTGTGCTTGTATTCGATGTGTATGTATGTTTTTGGATGTAATCCCTTTGGCTAGTCAGGGCTGCATAACCAGGAAAGTTGCTGGAAAGCAAGTAACCTTTCTAGTGGCTACAGGGGCTACTTTATCTCTCAAGCCATGGAGCTCAATGACAGTCCTTCCGAGATGGGTGTGTTATAAAGGTCCGCAGGCATTCACCATTAAGTCAGAGTCAGACTCTTATACGATCGTTTGTTTCAGCTGGAGCTGGGTGCCTCCAAAGAGGGACCCAGAACAAAGACATTCTGGGCTAATTATACTCCTTCCAGTCTTATTTCCCCGCCTGCCAGTGACAGTCTCTTCCAGTCTTCTTTCCTGAGTTGCTGGTCTCTTTCCTTGTAAATGGATTGTGTCTACATCCCAGGACGGTTGCTGTGTTCCTGCTTCAAAGTGCCTTATCTTATCCGGAGGCTAACCGTGACCTCTGTCCATTGTGTTCTGTAAGTTGGAGGGCTGATTCTGGCTGCTTCTGCAGTTGTTGCGTCAGCAGCAGCCCACAGGTTCGGTAAAAGCTTCGGCCTGCAGGCTTCAGGGCATTATTTTAAATAAAATAATTACTTATTTAAATGATTTTACAGCATAGAAACAGCTCGAAGTGGGTGCCTCTGGAGAAGGACACCGGACAAAGAAATTCTGGGGTAATTAGACCCCTTACAGTTTTATTTTCCCACCTGCCAGTGAAGGCCTCCTCCAATCTTCTTTACTGAGTAGGTGGTCTCTCCCCTTCTGATTGGTGTCTCTCTCCTTCTGACAGCTCCTGGCCTACAGCCCAGGCTGGATGCCATGTCCTTGTTTCTCCCAGGCCCTTATCTCCTCCAAGGTCAACCCCAACCCACGTGTATCCCATCTTGTCTCCTGCAGTCTACTTTGTAGCCTCATGAGCTAGTTTTGTATCTTTGTCAGCTAGTTTTAACTGGTTTGGCAGTTACAACACTGGCAAGGTCACATCCTTCGCAATGTTTCTGGAGTTCAAGGACAGTTCAGCCTTGAGGCCTGCAGGCTTCATCTACTTTAGGCACTGATGCTAAGCAAGAGTGAGACTTATGCGAAGCTGAAGCTAAATCGGCTACAATTTCCTTCTCCAACAGTCCTCCCTTGGTTTCTATGAGCACACCTGCTGGATACATATATTGGGGTAGAGTATTTGTGCACATCGTAGAGGAGAATGTGAGGCACTTTTTCTCCTTTTTTTTTTTTTTTTGTGAAGTTTACCTTAGATTAAATGATAGGTTTTTTGACCTCTGTTCATGGAGTGTGCGGGATCTTTCAACTTTAAGAGATGTCCCCAGTCGAGGGGAGATCGCAGTGTAGAGGCGCGTTGTTCCTCAGGAGAGTTCAAATGGCTGTCCTGAGTGATGTCTATTTATACTACGTCCATGATTTGTACCATTAGCCAAATCAGGTGTGATCTAGCCACGGTGTGTCATATTGGAAGTCACGTACCTTTCAAATTTCAGGAGGAAGTTTCTCGTTTGCTCCCCAGCGAGGACTTCTCAGCCGGGCTTTCTGCTAGTGACTTTACCACTAGTTGTTTGTATGTGCCAAGGTCATGGTCGATCACTTGGGAAAGTGGAGGGCGAAGGTCCTGCCACCTTCCCCCCCACAACTAGAGTCAAACCCTCCACCTCACAAAGTGGCCGTACAGGAGCCTCTTGCCTCGTGGTATAAATAGACCTCAGTGTCTACTGATCAGCATATATTAATTCAGTATATAACAGCAGGGCTTGTGTCTTTCGCAATAACTACCACACACACAGAGGTGTAGGAGGATTATGAGCAGTAAAGAGAACAATGTTGATGCTAGCAATATCACTACCAGGTGAAGGTTAAAAATTCCTGTTGCTGTTAGTGACCTTTCAAAAAGAGTTCCTCACTAATGAAGTTCTTTTGATTTTTCTTTTGTACTGGTTTAGTGTAGAATTGGACTGCAGCTGCTGTTGAGATGTAATAGGAGCTGAGTAATTCCAGTTGCATCCCAGGATCCCAGTAAAGTTACAGATAGAAATCTTTGGGTGATTGCTTGCAGCTACAACAATAGTATTTTTGATTATAAAATGACAAAGGGTTCTCATACAAACACATCAGACAAGGCAATCGAGTTAAATTACAAATTAATGTTTCGGAAAACCAAATAGAGAGAAGCAAAAGCTTTAATCATTATGCCACAAATCACAAGTCACTTGAAAAGGCGCCAAGGTGTTGCTGGGTTGTTAAGAAAGCCTTACTGCACGGATTTGGTTTGGAGACTCAAGAACTGAGATGCAGCTGTGCTTTTGCAGCCGGGCACTAATTCGTGAAGCACAAAGTATAGGCATTCCTCTTTTTCGATTGTAATCCCGTTCCCAATAGTGCGTTATGACAAACAAGAAGTTACGTTACCATTTTTAGTTATTGAAGGCAGAACACTGAAGGAGATAAGCCCGCCTTAACTAGGATAATCCTTCTGTTAAGCAAACATGAAGATGGTACTGCTCTTTTGGAAGTTTGTCTGCAGCTCTTGAAAAAGCAGGTATCTCCCTAAGAGACAGCATCTCGAAGATGTACACAATATGCTAAACATTTCTCTCTCCTCAGAGTTTCTGGATTCCCCTGTCTCTAGTCATTGTGAATACTGTCCACCCTCCCAAGCTGATCCGCTTGCCTGGGGGCTCCTTACTCCTGGGGGCCTTCTTGGACAAAGGGGACATTCTCTCTGCATACGTCCTACATTGCCACAGAAATAACATTCCGGTCCCTCACTGTCTCCCCGTCTTCTCCTGCCCCCTTCTCGTCCTTGCCCTTGGCATTGCCCTAGCCTTCCTCGGCCTCCTCTGTCTCTTCCTCTACCCCTTCCTCTAATTTGCAAGTTCCGTGCTGAAGCTGCTGCTAAGAGATTAGCCTCTTCTTGGTTTTCCTTTTTCCGTTCCTTTGCTTGCTTCCCTTGCTGTTTCTCCTCTCTCCCGTCATAGACCAATACTGCCACGCTTAAAATCCTTTGTGAAGTTTCTCCTTGCCACCCTGGCATGTGCTCCTTCAACTCTTTTGGGCTATCCGGAGCGGCCTGATGGACAAAGACACTAATGGCTAGTGCATCATTCCAATTCTGGAAAGTCCTTCCCCCATAGTTCAACAAGGCTTGCCCTAGTCGTCCCCCAAAATCCCTGGCCTCTTTGTCCAAGCTCTGTCTACGCTCCTGCACTCTAGTCCAATCCACTCCTAGTTTGCTACATGCTCTAATAGCTTCTACCGAGTTCCGGAGTCCTGTCTGGCAAGCGACTCTGTCCCCTGTGTTATTGTAATCCCAATTTGGATCGTTTGCTGGCTAACGATTTGTGTTTCCCCCAGTCTGTTGTACAAACTTTGCCTCTTTATTAACTATTTTATCATCTCGCTCGTTTGGTCAGAACAACTCTCTCAAGAGTACTTGGGTATCCCGCCAGTTTGGTCAGAACAACTCTCTCAAGAGTACTTGGGTATCCCGCCAGTTTGGATTCTACCCAGTGCATATATATTAGAAAACAGCTGAGCGCTCCTTTCCGCATCCTCCCTCAACCTGGGCATTTTGCTTGCCCACAATGCTCAATCACTCGGACTCCAGGGTTGGCTAGTAAATACATGCAGTACCACGTGAGGGGGGGTTAGCTCCCCCCCCCGCCCCCGCTGCACTCGGTTGGAGTGCTGCTGCATTAGGTAAAACATTAGCAACCATAGGATGGAGTCCTGCCACGGGAGGAGGGGAAGTCTGAGTAAGAGGAGGAGAGGGACAGATAGACAGATCTTCGGGAGGCGCCACCGGAGGAGTGTAAGGCGGAGCAGTAGCTCCTGGGGCGTTATTTGGGACACCTATATCTGCTGCAGCAAGAGTAGTTTTACAGAGGGTGCCGTTTGTCCTCCTTGGATCTCGCCGGTCCCACATCCAATTATCCCACACATACCAATAATCCATTCAGTGAGGCTTTTCATCTTCCAATATAAGCTGCAGCAGAGCTCATTTCTTAGAATCGAAGGATCCTTCCTTGGGTTAACCCCCACATTAATTGTAAGATGGACAATCATCCTGACATAAAGGGACAGCTAACTAGCTAGGGATCGATTTGACTGTAACGGCTTTTTTCTCCTTTTTGTTCCTTTTCCTTTTCTAAATTTGGATGTTTGGAGCCAAGAGGGTCCAATGGTGGTTGGCTACACTCCCATCTGGGGTGCCAAAGTGCTGTGGAAACACTTTGATCCTAGGTTTCCAAGAAGCAGAGCCTCACGCACATCTAGCAGCAAAATTTTATTTCTTTAAATGATGGTGCAGCATAGTAACTGCTGGAGCTGGGTGCCTCCAGGGAGGGACCTTGAACAAAGGAATTCTGGCCTAATTAGACCCTTTACAGTTTTATTTCCCACCTGCCAGGGAAGGTCTCCCCCAATCTTCTTTACTGAGTCTTCTTTACTCTCCTTCTGGTTGGTGTCTCTCTCCTTCTGGTTGGTCTTGGCCTTCAGCCCACACTGGTTGCCATGTCCTTGTTTCCCACAGTCCCTTATCTCCTCCGAGGTCAACCCCAACCCACGTGCATCCCATCTTGTCCCCTGCAGTCTACTTTTTAGCCCCATGAGCTAGCTGTGTATCTTTATTAGCTGCTTTTAATGGGTTTGGCCGTTACATGCTCAGCAATGATTCTGGAGTTCATGGACGGTTCGGCCTTGAGGCCTGCATGCGCAGGGTAGGCAGTGGCGATAGAAACAGAGCTGCATGTCATACCCCAGCTCTGCCCTTCCACCTGAGATGCAAGCCCTGAAGACAGCAGGGGCCTGCTCTTGCCCTGGGGTGACTGGAGAGGGCAGGGGAGGCCAAAGCTTTTCTCCCCCTTTCCCTTGGCTATTGTGGGCCAGCAGAGCAGTTGACGCTTTGCAGCAAAACCAAAGTGTGTCAGGCCGCTCTACGCTGGCCTGGCATATTGGAACGAGTGGACACCCCGTCCCCCCCAGGACAAGCCAGATTCATGCAGGCAGCAAGTTTTGCCCCTTGCCTTTGGCTCCCTAAAAAAAGAACACTCACTCCGGCTGAGGAAACGGGGCTGTATCTTTGCGGGAAGCCCAACAAAGCCATGAAGCGGTAGCACAACAGGGGCTGTGCTTGAGGAGTCGAGCTGTCCTGGGGCTGCGGGAGATGCCAGCAATGAGCCAGACCTTCCAGCACACTTGCGTGTGTCCGTGGTGTGCAGCACCATGACATTGGCACAGCTGCGTCAGCTCTGCTCAAACAGAGTCACGTCCTGGCGGGAGGGTGCCACCTCGCCCATGCTCTCGGGAGCCAGGGACACAGTGCTCCGAGGTGGAATCTTGATGTTCTCCTTGGCACCCTCAGGTTCATGATGGTCTGTGACACCAGGCAACGGACTAAAGGTTCCGCATCATTTTCCAGGGGCTGGAGGGCTGCGAGAGAAAGGCACCGAGCTGAGAACAGACTCCCACCTTTGCAGAGATCCCAGGAATCCCCCCCCAGGCAGGGCCAGCCCCACTCAGCTCTTCCCATGCGGAGGAGGCAGCAGGTAGGACAAATGGATCAGCTGGCACTTGCAGGTCGGCCAAGCCCCAGATGCGCCCCAAATACCCCCTGCTCTCCCCCACATAGGGACACAGAGCCTTCCTCACCTGGGGCAGGCCAGTGAACTGCAGCTCACTTCCCAGCCTCCTCCCTCCTCCCTGCCAGGGCTGCCTGACACAGCGCTGCTCTCACTCACCAGTGCACAGCTCCTGCACCTTCTCCTTCCTCCGCTTCTTCACTTGCTGCCCGATGAGCCCTAGGCAAACACCTCCGCTCACCCCTCATACTCCCCAGCAAGCCCCCAGCAGCACAGCTCCCATCTGGCCTTGCCAGCTTGGCCATGCAGCCTGCTCCCCTTGGGCAAGGCTGGCCCCAGCCCCGTCCCCACGGTGCAGGACCCAGGGACGGTGGGAGGGACTCAAGACCCTCCTGTGTGCCCGTCTGGGTGGGCAGGCATGGCCCTGGGCTTGTGGCTCACCAATGAACCTCACAGCTGCCTCCCGCAAGGATGCGTCCGGGTTCTCCAGGTATGGCAGGCTCTGGCGCAGGTGTTGCTCCGCTCTGCTCCTGTCCCTCAGCAGCTGCAGACAGCACAAGGACAGGGGGTTGGCACCGAGCCTCCCCAGAAGGCCAGGCCTGTCCCTCCTCCCAGCTCCGGCCTCCTCTTCCTTCCTGCCCACGCCTCCCAGCTAGAAGCTGGCTGGTAGCCAGGTTCAGAGGGAGCAGAGGGCAGAGCGGGGCCTGCGGGTGCTGAGATCCCCGCCATGCTTCTGCCAAGGCCCAGCCAGGCCAGGGGCCCCTTCAGCACCCCAGCGGGCACTTAGAGTAGAGGGCTCTGGGCTGCAGCAGTGCGTGAGGGGCACAGCTGTGCACCCTGCCCACTGGCCATGGCGGCAGGCCTCATCCCGCCGCGGCCCCGGGGCCTTTGGCCACGTCCTTACCACGCACTCCCCGATCTTCCATGTCTCCGCTCTTCTGGCCAGCTGCTTGAGCTCCTCCCACTTGAGGAACTGTGCAGCGCTCACCAGGGCTTCCTGAGAGGCCTGCAGAGCAACAGAGACCAGGAGATGCCACCGCAGCCACGGCAGGACACCCTGGGTCCCCCTCGTCTTGGCAAGGCTCCCAGCCTTTCCCAGCCCCAAATGGCACGACGCAGCGTGCCACTAGGTCTGGCCCTCCCTGAAGGCAGAGGCAGCTCTGCCTTGTCCTTCGGCACACAGGAAGCTGCACCTCATGCTGCCATGCGTTCCAAGGCACACTTGGCAGCAGCCCTTGCCTTGCTGCTCACCTCCACCCTCGGCATGTCAGCATTGCTTCCCCAAAACACTGCTCCCTACCTGGGCCACTCTTTGCACCTTGTCACTCATGTGGAGGAAGAGCGGCACCAGGCTCCTCTGTGCATGCTGCTTCAGGTTCCGTTTGTTCTTCCCCACCACAATCTCCAGCAGGTCTTTGAAGAGGAGCATGGAGAGCTCTCGCACTCTGCTGTCTTCCTGCAGCCAGGGAGGAGAGGAGGGGAGGCCTCAGCAACGACTCCAGGAACGGGGCCCGACAAGAGCGTTTGCCATTGCAAGGCCTCGTCCTCTCCGGGCACAACTGTCCCCCAGCCCGGCCAGAGGTCAGAGCTGAGGACAAGCCTCTGCTGAGGCAGCCTGGACAATGAGCCCCGCTTTGATGACGGGCTCTGTCTCCCTCTCCCTCTGGAGGGAGCTTCTTGGATTTCCCGAGGCCTCCATCAGGGCCCCCGCACACAACAAGAGGACAGAAAGGGACAGCCCCGCGGCACGGCCTCTCCCTCGCTCTCTAGCCTGCTCCTACCTCTCTGCTCATCGCTGCCCCAGGCCACGGCAAGCGCCGCACGCAGCCAAGCACGAGACGCAGCAGCCGAGAGCAGACAGGGGGCTGGTTTGCTCTACTCCCACAGCCCCGGACACCAAGGCCAGCACAGGGCATGGGCTGAGAACCACAGGGCAAAAGGTTTCCTGACATACAGCAGGGCCTGTGCGGGGACGTGCCAACAGGCACGTATGCAGAGGGGCACACAGCACCCAGACCACGCATACGGACCCCCGGACACACCAGCAGAGCCCCGGCTCTCCCATCAGCCTTACGTCATCAAAGCAAGGCAGAAGCTTCTCGGCCAGCTGCAGAACAATCGGGTTGGAGCCCTTCTGTTCCAGGTAGCTGAGGATGTTTCTCAGCAGCATCAGGCTTCCCACACGCACTTCCCTGCAAGCATCCTGCAGCCACTCCATGCTGTCTGGGAGCAGGCTCTGCATTCTCCTTTTCTGTGGGAAACGCACAACTTTCTTTGTGGGAAGCAAGGCCAGACCCGACCCCCCCCCGCCCGCCCAAAAGTGCTCTGCCTGCTCTTTTCCCATCAGGGCTCAGTGGCCAGGGCCAGGGCTCTGCACACACGCAGGCCTTGGGCACAGAGGCTGCAGTGCAGGGCACAGATCTCCAAGGGGGCCCTCAGCATGCACTGGCCTCTGTAGGGAGCAAAGCTGCTGCCTCAAGGCCCAGGAGCAGCTGGCTGCCTTAGCCCGGCCCTGTGCTCCAGCTCATTGTCCCTCTCCTAGATCTTCCCGCTGGGCACTGGTGCCTTTCTCCTTGTGCAGCACGGCCAAGGGCCTGGCATGACACTCGGGGCAGATGAATGGGGCAGCGGAGACTTGGGAGCAGCTACCACACCTCCGGATTGCCAGCCAAGTCCAAGCCACTCTCTGACCCAGTGTCTCCTGTCAAGCCCCAGGCTGCCAGCATGGCTTCACCCGCCTGCCCCCCTCCTCACCATCTTGGGTCTATTCAACAGGGCCACGAGGCCTCTGAACGCCAGTCTGCGCATCTCCAGGCTCTCACTCTGCGCATAACCCTGGACGAGTGGCAGGACCTCCTCATCCATGTCGGCAAGGTCAGGGCATTCCAGCAGCTGAAATGGACACAGCACTGAAAGACTGGCACAGCCGGCAGCACTGCCTGCAGCGTGCAGCTCTCCATCCCACCCACCATCCAGGGCAAGGGCACCAGGCCCTCACAAAGCTCAGCCCAAACACAGCAGGCATTGTGCAGACACCCCTGGGCCCTGCTCCCAGCCCCGCGCCTCACGGCACACTGCACACACTGCTCGCCTCCTCCTCCCGTCCCCTGAACCCTCCGCAGCCTCTTGTTCTCATCCCTTGGAGGAGCAATTGAACACAGACAGCTGCCACAAAGCAGGCACGAAATACAAGTGCTTACGAGTGGTCGCCCAGCAGAAACGAGCCAAGGCCGGGGCTACTAACAGGAGCGTATGCATTGCCCCAGCTCCATTCACCAGCATCACCCCACATGCATGTGCACAAGCGAGCACAGCATTTAGAGGCCCCTCCAGAGAGGCACTGCTTGCCATGAGGCCCACCTCGACAAAGAAAGCCATGACGGGCAGCTGATGAAACTGGTCCTCCCTCCTCAGCAGCCTTGCCAGCTGGCGGAAGATCCAGCGACGCAGGTGACTGGCAGCCCCTCTCATTGCTCTGTCAGAGGCAAGAAGGCAGTGTTGGGCCTCAGCCGAGCAGGCAAACCTCCTCTGGCATCGCTCTGCTTGGCACGCAGCTCCTGCAGCCAGCGGCATTTGCTCATGGAGCACTGCTCTTGCCCTACCACACCTTGCCATTAGAAAGTCAGCGTCAGGCATCATTACGTTCCTTTTGGTGGGAGACCGGAGAAACAGCCTTCCTGCCCAGGCGGCATGGCCTGCCCACACATCCCCTCTCCTGCCCGCTTTGGATTCCTGTGCCCCTGGGCCCTCCCCAGGTTCTCCTGCGCACGACCCTCTCCCACAGCTCCTAACACCACCTGCTCCCCCAGCAGCTCTCCAAGCTGGGCAGCATGGCAGCTCCCAGGGCCCTTCTGCTGGGCGAGCCCTTGCCACAAGGGCTGAGGCTGCAGCCCCTTTCTTGGAGAAGTGGCGTTCCCCCTCCCCCACCAAGAAGCACATGGGGAGGCACACCCCACAGCCAGGGAAGAGGTGCTGGGCCAGAGCAGGCCGGAAAGGGCTCTACCTGGCCAGCACCACCACTCCCTTCTGGGAGGTGTCCGCATGCAGAAATAGGTCCCAGCCGCCCTTCCTCTCAACAGCCACGGCTATGGTCTCATAGTGGGCGCAGCGCAGCAGACTTTTCATGGCCTGCACGGCGCACCTGCATGCAGAGCAAAGCCCAGGTCACACTGGCAGCCCGGCCCTGCCTCCAGGTGCAGTGCAGAGACAGGGCGAGCGGGATCGAGCACCTGACGTGGCTGGTGGGACGGGACTCATCCCGTTGACATTCCCTCAAGAAGATATTTGCTTCCTGGTGGCTGAACTCTGCTGTGAAGACCATCTGCAAGAGCAGCGCCAGGAAGAGCTGGGGGAAAAACGCCTTCACCGCCTCTGGGCAGACGGGCTCCCGGATGATCTCACACAGTGCCCTCGTTGCCTGCAGAAAACACCCAGACACACCTCTCACTCCCGAGCAGTCCCCAGCATGCTTCCACAGCCCTCCAGGTGGGAGGCTCGAGCACAGCCTTGGAGCATGGGAAATGCAGCTGGAGGCCTCAGCCTGGCTGCCTGACCAGGGCCAGCGCCCGCAGGCTCTTGGGCCTCAGCTCCTGGTTGTACACAGTGAGCCTTCCTGCCTCAGCATGACCATCACCTCGGCAGGCTTCGTGTAGCGTGCACGCTTGGCCAGGCTCCCTGTCCCAGGCCGTGCTGCCTGCCCAGGTTTTGCAGGAGCCCTACTCCTGCCCCTCACCTTGCCCCCAACCCGACCCTGGCTTTCCAGCCTGCTGAGCGAGGTCGGCGGATGCAGGGACAGCGTCGGATGGAGATTTCCTGGGCATGGCCAGCCTGGCTGTTGGTGTGCAGAGAGGCCAGGCAGCACTTGGCAGCCCTGTGCGCTGGCACAGTCGGAGGCCTGGCGCTGGCCATGTTGTAGCCATGGGCCCAGGAGAGGTCCCTGCTTGGGGGCACACAAGCAGTGGAGAGGGGGAGGGGGCCCAGGGAGGCAGGCACCAGCCTGGGGGCACGGGAGGTCTCGTCCCCTAACTCACGGCCAGCGGAAGGATGCAGTTGTTGTCCCTGTCGGAGCTGGACTGCTTGCGCAGTGGCCGCTCCTCCAGCAAGCTCAGCAGCTCCCGCAGCATGTCCGGCGCAAGCATCGGCTTATCCATCAGCACCTTCCACATGCTCACGGCAGTGCTGCAGGCCCAGAGCGCTCTGTCAGTGGCACTTCCTTGGCCGCAGCACCGTAGCCTGGGCCAGCCCTGGAGGTCCCCAGCTGTGTGCCAGCCCTGCCCCTGCCCACCCCCTCCTCCCTGGCAGCCCCAAGAGGGTCCTGCCCAGGCAGGCAGCACATGACCAAGCTGAAGCCCCTTGCGCGGCAGGGAGCGTGCAGAGCCGCTGCGCTCTGCGGCTCAAGGCAGGGACACTTGCTCAGCTCTGGCTCCTCAAGGCCTGCTTGAGGCACCAGGGCTGGGAAACGGTGGGCGAGACACAGGGCCCTGCCCCTCAGCCGTGTGCTGGCCTTCTGCTTGCCTCTGGCCCTCTTTGGGCCCTTCTCCCCATGGCTAAGGAGCCCGTCCAGGCTGACGGGCCCCATACCTGTTGCACAGTGGCGAGCAGTACAGCAGGCTCATGGTCACCTCGCTGGGCTCCAAGCAGGCCAGCTGGCAAAGGGTCTTGTTTAGGGTGACCCGGGCCGACAGCTCCCTCACATACTTGACGTTCCTGTAGAGGCACCTTATGATGCGTGGCACCTGGAAGACACAAGGCAGACGGTGAGGCTGCTCCCAGAGAGCAGCCAATACCCCAGCTCCCACTCACTTCTCCTTCCCTCTCCACCACTCCCACCGCTCCTTGCTGCCTTCCAAGGGGCTCCGCTGCCCAAGAACACTGGCTCTCGGCGGGGAAACAGCGCCCCAGAGGGTCGAGCCCCACGCACGCCAGCCCCAGGCTCCTTACATCTTCCAGCACAGAGAAAGCGTCCAGCAGGAACATGGTCAGCATGTGGGAAGCCACCTCCGTATTGTAGGTGCTGCAGTTCCTCATGCCCTCGATGGCTGTGACAATGACGTCTGTCCTTTCGGAAGGCTGCAGGTTTTTCACAAACAGCTGGGGCAGAAAGGACCCAGGAGAGAAGAAATGTCACGCTGCGGGCCGCACTACTGCTGCTTAGCTAAGCAGTGGATGTGGCTCTGGAGAGAGGTGCGGGGCAGTGCTGGCACCGTGGCCCAGGAGAGCCAGAAGCACGCGCTGTGCTGGGTAGCAGCAGCATGGGGCATGTGGCCAGAGGGCCACCAGGGCAAGGCAGGATGCTCGGGAGCAGGCTCACAGTGCACTGGCTCTGCAGGCAACCCTAGCTTGCCGGTGGCCAGCAGGCTGCAGCTGCTGCTGGGACTCTTGGAGCCAAGCCTCTGGCTAGTCCCTGCTCAGGGACAGCGGGAGACACAGCAGTGAGAGCAGGGCTGCTACCAGGCAGCAACCAGTACTCTAGGTGCCACTCAGAGCTGCTTCCTTCTCCACCACCACCTCTGCATCAACCCCAAGGCCCCCTCAGCCCCACTCGTTAGGCATCCCTTTGCTCATCCACGTCTCCTCAGGACCCCATGGCCAACAGTCCCAGCAAGGGAAGTGCTCCTCACCCTCATGATCACGCTCATGTTGCTCGTCCACGAAAGGCAGAGCTCATTGTCGGCTTCCCTCTCCTTCTGGGGCTCCACATACTCTGGATCATCCTGCAGCATCGCCCGGCCTGAACAGCAGCAGAAAGACACAGCGGTCAGCAGGAGTCATGCAGAGCTGCAGCTGGCAGACTCATGGCGTCAGAGAGAAACCAGCCTGGCAGAGACAAAGGGCATGCCAGGAATGGATGGGGAGCAGGATTCCCAGGGAGGGTCGGGGCCTATTCCAGGGCAGAGAAGGGCAACTGCTTCAAAGGGTACCAAAAGCCTCACGGGCTTTCCGGTGCGAAGCCCGACACAAGCCGTAGCCTCTGAGCAGGGGCTGCTGAGCGTTTTCCAGGCCAGTGGTATCCAGGACAGGTACTAACAGCCTGCTCCCCTGCTCCTACATCAGCCGCGCCTCCTGCTCCTTTGCCTCACTGAGCAGAGGGGCCGAGGCAGTGCGATGCCTTCCCCGGCCTTGCCAGCGTGGCCGCGTGCAGAAGCACACAGCCCAGCACAGCTTCTCTTACGTTTTCGCTGCACGACGAATCTGAAGAGGCAATGAAGAGCATCCAAGGCCCCGCCCTTGGTCTCCGCGTCCTCGTAAGCACAGCAAAGGATGAGACAGCCCACCAGCTGTCCCAGCATCGGCACGGGGATCTTCCCATAGCAGGCAGGGCTCTCATCCACTCCTCCAAAGGGGTGCCACACCTGGGCAAGGCGGGTGGGACAGGTAGAAGGGCTGACGGGAGGCAGTCGCCACCAAAGCCCTGAAGCCAAGACTCTGCCCAGGCATGGATCCCAGCGGAGCCAAAGCTCTCGAGGGCCCTGCAGGCCTTGCCTCCCAAAGCAGCAGCCCAGCAAAGGCAGCACTGCCAGGCTGCGGCTCACATCATGCTCCGCGCGCACTGCTCCCCTGCACAGGGCTGGGGGCACAGCTGGCTCCTGCGACAAAGGGACTGCAGAGAAAAGCCCATGGAGAGAGGGCCAAAGAGCTTTGCTTCAGGGCAGAGCCTTGCTCAGTGCCTTAACCTGTGCCCACGCTTCCCTCCGAGGGACCCCCTGAGCTGCACTGTGCTCTGGGCTGCTGCAAAGGGCCAAAGCGGGGGCTGCACGGTGCTTGGCTCCTTACCTCCAGCGAGGAATAGTTGGCCAGCAACTTGCTCAGCCTCCCAATCCTCCCCACGGCCCTCTCACGCACAGCTGCTCTCTCCGTCTTGGTGAAGGGCAGCAGCATCTGCAAGGAGAAAGGCTACTGCTCTGCCCGGGGAGCTGACGCCCACTCCAGCAGGAGCAGCTCTGCTAAGCGCCTGCCTGCAGTCCTACAGTGCACCAAGGCTTCCTCGGAGCTAGAGCAAGCCTGGAATGGCCTTCCTGCCCCTACAGGCCCCAGCCTGCAAGGCCCACCTTGCCCTCAGGCAGCCAGCCACACCTAAGCCCCCTCCCAGCCTCTGCTCCTGGCCATGCACATGGCCCCGGGTGCCCTCTTCAGGATGGCAGGCCTTTCAGGCCACACCTTCCCTAGGGGTCTGCAGTGGGCAGCCTGGCCTCCGGCCTCCTGGCATGGCAGAAGAACCAAGCTTCTGGGCTCGGCTCCCCTTGCAGCACGGGCAGCTCCCAGTGGGTCTCTGCCCCATTCTGATCTGGCAAGGAAAGCACAAGGCACGCGGAGGCGGGGGGACAGCAGCACCAGCTGCCATCAGTGCAGTGCCTAGAGAAGAAGGGTGACATTCCTCCCACTGCTTTGGTGCAAGGAGAGCTTTGGGGGCAGAGGTGGCCCAGGAGTGCTCATGGGGGCAAGGTGTTCCCAAGAGCCTGGAGGATGTTTGGGGTGGGAAGGGACTTGGGCTGTAGCCAGGGGACACTGGGCTCACAGAAGAGCCCAGTGGGGAACCTCTGCTCACCCAAGCGAGAAACGCCCCCTGCCTGCAGCGTGCTGCCTGTACATGGCACTCGGGGGGGGAATGTCCACTCGAGGGTGTCACTTCCCTCTGGGCCGAGGAACAGGCCCAATGCAGCCCACTCTTTGCAAATGCCACACCTGCAAGATCTTCTGCAGCTCCAGGAGGCTGGAAGTGGCCGACTTGAGCACCAGCACCTCCAACATGTTGTCCATGGCATCGAGGGTCTGCAAGGAGGACAGGGGGTTGTGGCATTCCTTCCCCACTGCCTCTGACCCACAGCAGACTCAGTTGAACCCCTGCTGCCCAGCGAGGACACCCGCTGCCCTGCACGGGCCAACGAGAGGCCTCAGGGCAGGAGACCTGCTGTGCACGGACCAGCCCCTGGGCACTGCCCATGGCCCAGCCCACGGGAAGGGCATGAAGGCAGGAGGGTGGGAAAACAAAGCTGAGATCCTGCCCAGCCTTGGAGCTGGCAGTCACCTCTCAGCACAGCGGAGCCAGGGGCAAGCCCAGAGGGGCTGGCGGGCTCCCTGTAGCTCACCCAGCACCTACCTTGGAGTAGAGGGACATGTCCACGGTCTCCATGTCTTCTCTTGGAGGAAGCAAGAAGACACTCTTGAAGCAGGCATGGAGAAGGCTGCTCTTTTTGCCCTCCAGAACCGGCTCCACTGCACTGCAAAGAGAGAGCGAGAGAGAGAGAGAGATGCCTGTTGGACACTGGTGCTGGGAGCAGTGCCTGGATGCCCTGGGGAGGTGGCTGTGGGCCGCTGGGGCAGGAGTCCCCCGGCTGCTACAGAGAGCACGTGAGGGAGCCCTGCAGGGAGGCACCTCCTCCCTCCATGAACTGGCCCAGGGCCAGAGGAGAGCCCAGGCAGCTAGGCCTCCCCCCTTCTCTACCACCTGCCTCCCCTTCTGCACTACCAGCCAAGGGGCCCTGGGGAGCTGCAGCAGGCAACCCTCTGCCCTCCCATCTGCCCTACTGACAAGCCTACTGACAAGCAAGGGGAGAGCAGAAGCGCAGCAGACAGCACCGCCAGCCTCCTCCCACCATGGTGCACACCTCCCAGCCAGGCATGGTGCCATCAGGCACATGCTGTGCACAGGTCCTGGCCAAACCAGGGGCTCTGCTAGCTACCTCATTGCCGTGATAGCAAGCATGGCTTGCTGGCGCACCGCTGTGCCCAGGCGCTCCAAGGGCTCCTCTTCCAGCAGCACCTGCACAGCACAACCGGCAGTCAGCGCGGCAACTGCCATCACCCAGCACCAGCAGACCCAGGGCCCAGCTGGCCTTGCCCCTGTCCTCACACCTGCTGCCTCTCCCCTCACCTCGATATGCTCGGCCAGCTCGTGTCGGCAGCAGAACACCTCCAGGCCCCAGGACAAGGTCTTGGCGCTGCTGCCTCCACAGAGGGTGCCGATGGACGCTAGAAACTTCAGCTTCTGCGCCTCTTGCTGACAGACGGGGAAGAGAGACAGAGTGAGCGCGAGAGGGGACAGGAAAGGCCAGCAGGACCAGAGCAGCCAGGGGGCTGCAGTGCTGGGCGGGACCCCGGACGGCAGCAGCTCTGCACAGCCAGCACCTCCCCAGCAGCCTGCCAGCAGACATGGGCGGACCCGCAGGGAGACCCAGGCACAGCCCCCATGGAAACGGCTGCACTTACCTGTTCTCGGCCACCCACAAAGGCCTGGATGAAGTCCAAGGCTTCCTCATCCTCTCTGGACAGCTCGGACCAGCTGCTGATGGAAAACCTTGCACCTGAGAAAGGAAGAGAGCCAGGAGCACTGCAGAGATGGAGGGCAGGCAGCAGAGAGCTGCGCAGTGAGCTCTGCCCGCCGGCCAGCCATGGGCCTGCTCCCGGGCACGCAGTCTCCCCCACGCTGCTCAAGGCTGCACGGTGCCCAGCACATGGGCTGCCCTGCTGCAGCCAGCCAGGCAGGGCAAACCTCAACTGCACCAGGCTGGGGAACGTGCTGCCAGACGGGCAGCATCCCTCCTCCTGCCACGGAGCTGCCACTCGCTGCCCGTCCCAGGCAGCAGGAGCTGCGTCCATCTGCGCTCTCCCTCCTGGGCGCATGCTGCGCTGGGGCCAGCTCCCAAGCCCCGAGCGGGCCCTGGCATCCGGGCACCGCTGTGCCACCACCCCAGGCACCCCGACACCACGTGCTGGGGAGATGGGAGCCCGGCGCAGAGCAGGGTGCGCTCCCCGGCCCTCACCCCAGCCCGGCCCAGCCCCACGGGGCCGCTCACTCACCTCTCCGCCACGCCTGGGACTCGAACCCCTCCAAGGGCCTCGAGGCAGAGCTGCTCTCCTCGGCAACCCTGTCCTGCTCCTGGGATGCCCGGCGCGGGCAGCCGTACTCCTGCTCCCAGGCCACCCGCGGGCGGCTGGGGGGTCTCTCCGCCATCCTGCGGCACGGAGCAGAGGCAGGAGGGGGACACTTGTTTAATGCAGAGCTGGGGAGGGTCCCCACGGAGGTGGGGGCAGCGCAGTCAAAGGTCCCCGCGCCCGCCCCGGCCCTGGAGCCAGCTCTCCTGCGCCTCAGCCCCTGCCGCAAGGTCCTGCCCCCGCCGCGGCCGAGGGCCCCCGCAGCCCCGTGGCACTGCCGAGCCCGGCCCCGTCGCTCTCACCCGCAGCAGGAGCTGGCAAGGCCTCGGCAAGCGCCTCGACTCCGCGGGGCTGCCGGGGCGGCAGGGAAAGACGCGGCTGCGCTCGGGGGCTCCTCCTCGAGCTCCACGCGCTCCTGCCCTCTCCCGTCACCGTCCGCCCGGACACTGCCCGCACCTGACAGCGCCGCCGGTGTCACAACGGGGGGGGTCACAATGGCCCCGCCGGGGGCGGCTCTGAGGTCACCTCTGCTGTGCGAGCTGCTCCAGCAGCAGCAGCCGGCGCCACCAGGGGCTCCAGGGCCGCAGCGCGGCCGCCCCGGGCAGGAGGGAGCTGGGGCAGGGCAGGGCGAGGCAGCTCGAGGGGCCGCGCGCGGCTCCGCATGGCCACCTCCCTCCTCTTTCATCCCCGGCTGCCCATGCCTGGCCGCACTCACCTGCTCACCACTAACCACCAGCACCACCTCAAAACCTGACCCCACCATACCTCTTGCCCCAATCCCCTCCTCTCATCCCTCACCCCAAACTCTAACCCTCCAGCCACAACCCAGACCTCCAACCCCTTTCCCTAACTCTTGCTCCAGCCCTCACCGGCATCTCCAACCCTCAGCCCTAGACAACAAATGCTAGCCTTCACCCCAGCCCTCACCCCTGCCATAGCCCACTCCCCCACAAAGCTAGCCAACACTCACAGCAAGCACCGGAAACCCGCAGCACAACCACCAAACCTCGCCCCACGCCTCACCCAACCCCTCACCCCATGCAGCCAGCTCTCGTCCCCAGCCCTGCCCTCAACACCAGCCCCCAAGCACCAACCCCAGGGAGATGCCCGAACCCTCACTGCCAGCCCCAACCCCTTCCCCAGCCGCCCTCCCCCTCGCACCAGCCCCCTACCCTGCAGCCCCGCCGCTCACGCTCCCGCCGGGCCCCCTCGCGCCCCACCCCAGCAGGCAGAGGAAGGGCAGGACCGGGCCGTGCTGGGGCAGCTGAGCGTGGCAGGCACCGCTGCAGATGCTCTGCTCCAGCCCCGCTCCAGCAGGGGCACCTACAGCACGTTGCCCCACACCAGCACAGGCAGCTTTGCAGCTTCTCCTGCAGCGGAGACTCCACAGCCTCTCGGGGAACCTGCTCCACTGCTTAACCGCCCTCGCGGGGAAAAAGCGCTTTCCTGCGCTCAGGGGGAATTGCCTGCTTCGCCATTTTGGGCCACGGCAGCACCCAACTCCGGGGCCGGGGCCGGGGGCGGAGGGGCGGGGCCATGGCAGGGACGGGGCGCCAGCCGGGCCCCCCGCGCCGGCACAGGGAGCGCAGCAGGCTGCTGGGGCGCGGCCGTGGCGCAGACGCCCCCGCCGCACGCCCCTCGCCCACGGGCCCCGCCCGGGCCAGCCCCGGCCCCCGCGCACGCAGCAGGCCGCCGCCGCCGGGCCCTGCGCCACGCTGGCCCCGGCCGCGGCCGCAGGGACAGCCCGCCGGGCGGCCGTTGGGCGGCCTGCGTGTCGCTCACGGCTCACCCCGCCCCTCCCGGGCACCCATTCGCTCGCTGCCTCCCCTCGCTCCCCGATTGGCCGGGCGGGGGGCGGGCTCTCCACCCGCCCGCGGCAGCTGCTGGCGCCAAGCAGAAGCTGCAGCTCGGCTCTGTGGAGAAGAGGCGGCTGCAGAGAGCCGCTCGCTCTGCCCGCAGCCCCGCCGCCTCCGGGCAGCGTTCTCCCGCCCGGCACCTGGCCCCTTCTCTGCACGGCACAGATTATTGGCCTTGCCAGTTCTGCTGGCCCCCGGGGCCGTGGCCGGGCTCCCAAGTGGGCGGAAAACCACACGGACGTCGGGCAAAGAGCTGGTGAGCAGCCTGGACTGCTTCAGGCTGGAGCACGTTGTACGGCGTAGAAATTATGCCCTCCACTCCTGCAAGTAGGAGGATGTTGGCCCGTTCAGCTGGCACGGTTGGAGCTGGAAAAGGACGCCTGCCCGTTGTCTAAAAGAAATTGTTGTAAAACCTAAAACCTTTTCCCTGTGTTTTACAAAAGCAAAACAGCTAACCTCGTGTGAACTCAAGGAGCAATTTCTCTGGGAGGACTGTATGAAAACTGAGGGGTTTTTTTTGTTTGTTTTGAGGAGAAAAGCACTCTTTCTTTTCCAAACCCTTGAGTTGGTGTTCTTTGACCTTCATACGTGAGTCGATTTCAGCCTAGGAGGCTCTTTTCCCACCGGTAGGTGTTGATGTTGACAGAGGCACCGCTGTGCTTTCTAGTGTGGCATGCTAGCACCTATTCCAAGAAGTGGAACTCTCTCTGCTTATTGCGTTGTGGCCAAGCAATACATCCGCACAATGGAAGAAGGTTGAGGGCAGAAGCCTGGCTGTGACTGACCACAGGTGTTGCCAAGAAAGCTGGATGAATCTCAGCACAAAGGGCGCCACAGGCTGGCCTTTGTTTTAAGGCATGCCCTGGACTCCTGCAAGCACCTGAAGGCTGGAAATCCATCCTTCCAGGAGCAGAAACGATGAGCAGTAGAGGGAATGTGCTGCGCAGGTGAGCTGCAGCTGGTGCAGCAAGCATTGCTGGTTTGAAGCGGTGGCTTGCTCCTTTGCCCTTTCCCAGAGAAATGCAATCTGATAATGGATGACATCTGTAAGAACAAAGAACTGCAAAGGTGGAGTTCTTCCCGTGGAGTCCAGTGGACTTTGCACCTACCGTGTCGAGCTCAATGCAATGGGGGAGGAGAAAGATGCAATGGATGAGAGAAAGGACAGCAATGCAAGAGTGACTCTTCTCTCTTAGAATACTTCTAAGTGGGGATTGGATTTGTGGGAAGTCTCAAGTTGGCTAAGTAAGTGACACCCTCCCACCATGGGAAGTGTCAGAGAAGGACATTGTATCTGATTTAGCTTCAGCTTAGTCTCAGGGCCTAAAGTAGATGAAGCCTGCGGGCCTCAAGGCCAAACTGTGAATGAACTTGAGAAACATTGCTGGCAATGTAGCTGCAAAACCATTTATGACCAGCTACTAAGGCTACAAAAGCAGCTAATGAGGATGTAAAATAGGATGCAGGAGACAAGATGGGATGCACGTGGGTTGGGGTTGACCTTGGAGGAGATAAGGGCCTGGGCTGTAGGCCAGGAGCTGTCTGAAGGAGAGAGAGACCAGTCAGAAGGGGAGAGACCAGTGACTCAGTAAAGAAGACTGGAGGAGACTGTCACTGGCAGGAGGGGAAATAAGACTGCAAAGGGTCTGATTAGCCCAGAATGTCTTTGTTCAGGGTCCCTGCGTGGAGGCAGCCAGCTCGAGCTGTTACTTCCTGTACTGTCATTTATTCTTGTAATTCATGTCAAAGGAATAATTAATTCTGCTCCTATATGTGCATGAGACTCTGCTCCTCGGAAACCTAGGGTGGGGCCATGTCTACAAGAGGAAGTCCCCTAGATGAGGGGTTTGTGTCAGTAGCTGCACAAATTCCTTTGCAAACACTGTCAAGGTCCTGGAGAATCACCGATCACAGGACGGCTGAGGTTGGAATGGACCTCTGGAGATCATCTAGTCCAACCCCCCTGCTCAAGCAGGGTCCTCCAGAGCACATTGCCCAGGACCCCACCCAGATGGCTTTTGAGTATCTCCAGGGAAGGAGACTGCACAGCCCCTCTGGGCAACCTGTGCCAGTGCTCCGTCACCCTCCCAGCCCAGAAGTTTTTCCTCCTGTGCACATGGAACTGCCTGTGGTTCAGTTTGTGCCCGTTGCCTCTTGTCCTGTCCCTGGGCTCTACTGAGATCCCCTCTCAGTCTTGTCTTCTCCAGGCTCTACAGGCCGAGCTCTCGCAGCCTTTCTTCACAGGAGACATGCTGCAGTCCCCTCATCATCTTTGTAGCCCTCCGCCGGACTCTCTCCAGTAGGGCCATGTCTCTCTTGTACCCTCTTTCCAGCAGGTCAACCCCCAGCCTGTCCTGGGCCATGGAGTTCTTCCTCCCTAGGTGCAGGACCCTGCACTTGCCTTTGTTGAACTTGAGAAGGTTCCTCTCTGCCCATGAGGTTGTGATTAAACAAGGTTGTGGCTCTTTTTCTGGATGGTGGACGGGTGGGATGGCAGTAGGACAAGGAGTCATGAGGGGAGGAAGAGGGATTCCATTAACTTCTGCCCCTGGGTTAGGTTCTTGGGAGGGTTATTATTGTGGGAAGTGAGGACATATGCAGCGTGAGTGCCCAAGCTGTGCACGAATTCAGCCACAGTCAGGGGTGAATCCTCCTTTGGGAGAAAATCAAGATGTAGGCCGAACTGATGAATGACTAGTTGAGGAGGAATATCCTTGTGCTTGTATTCGATGTGTATGTATGTTTTTGGATGTAATCCCTTTGGCTAGTCAGGGCTGCATAACCAGGAAAGTTGCTGGAAAGCAAGTAACCTTTCTAGTGGCTACAGGGGCTACTTTATCTCTCAAGCCATGGAGCTCAATGACAGTCCTTCCGAGATGGGTGTGTTATAAAGGTCCGCAGGCATTCACCATTAAGTCAGAGTCAGACTCTTATACGATCGTTTGTTTCAGCTGGAGCTGGGTGCCTCCAAAGAGGGACCCAGAACAAAGACATTCTGGGCTAATTATACTCCTTCCAGTCTTATTTCCCCGCCTGCCAGTGACAGTCTCTTCCAGTCTTCTTTCCTGAGTTGCTGGTCTCTTTCCTTGTAAATGGATTGTGTCTACATCCCAGGACGGTTGCTGTGTTCCTGCTTCAAAGTGCCTTATCTTATCCGGAGGCTAACCGTGACCTCTGTCCATTGTGTTCTGTAAGTTGGAGGGCTGATTCTGGCTGCTTCTGCAGTTGTTGCGTCAGCAGCAGCCCACAGGTTCGGTAAAAGCTTCGGCCTGCAGGCTTCAGGGCATTATTTTAAATAAAATAATTACTTATTTAAATGATTTTACAGCATAGAAACAGCTCGAAGTGGGTGCCTCTGGAGAAGGACACCGGACAAAGAAATTCTGGGGTAATTAGACCCCTTACAGTTTTATTTTCCCACCTGCCAGTGAAGGCCTCCTCCAATCTTCTTTACTGAGTAGGTGGTCTCTCCCCTTCTGATTGGTGTCTCTCTCCTTCTGACAGCTCCTGGCCTACAGCCCAGGCTGGATGCCATGTCCTTGTTTCTCCCAGGCCCTTATCTCCTCCAAGGTCAACCCCAACCCACGTGTATCCCATCTTGTCTCCTGCAGTCTACTTTGTAGCCTCATGAGCTAGTTTTGTATCTTTGTCAGCTAGTTTTAACTGGTTTGGCAGTTACAACACTGGCAAGGTCACATCCTTCGCAATGTTTCTGGAGTTCAAGGACAGTTCAGCCTTGAGGCCTGCAGGCTTCATCTACTTTAGGCACTGATGCTAAGCAAGAGTGAGACTTATGCGAAGCTGAAGCTAAATCGGCTACAATTTCCTTCTCCAACAGTCCTCCCTTGGTTTCTATGAGCACACCTGCTGGATACATATATTGGGGTAGAGTATTTGTGCACATCGTAGAGGAGAATGTGAGGCACTTTTTCTCCTTTTTTTTTTTTTTTTGTGAAGTTTACCTTAGATTAAATGATAGGTTTTTTGACCTCTGTTCATGGAGTGTGCGGGATCTTTCAACTTTAAGAGATGTCCCCAGTCGAGGGGAGATCGCAGTGTAGAGGCGCGTTGTTCCTCAGGAGAGTTCAAATGGCTGTCCTGAGTGATGTCTATTTATACTACGTCCATGATTTGTACCATTAGCCAAATCAGGTGTGATCTAGCCACGGTGTGTCATATTGGAAGTCACGTACCTTTCAAATTTCAGGAGGAAGTTTCTCGTTTGCTCCCCAGCGAGGACTTCTCAGCCGGGCTTTCTGCTAGTGACTTTACCACTAGTTGTTTGTATGTGCCAAGGTCATGGTCGATCACTTGGGAAAGTGGAGGGCGAAGGTCCTGCCACCTTCCCCCCCACAACTAGAGTCAAACCCTCCACCTCACAAAGTGGCCGTACAGGAGCCTCTTGCCTCGTGGTATAAATAGACCTCAGTGTCTACTGATCAGCATATATTAATTCAGTATATAACAGCAGGGCTTGTGTCTTTCGCAATAACTACCACACACACAGAGGTGTAGGAGGATTATGAGCAGTAAAGAGAACAATGTTGATGCTAGCAATATCACTACCAGGTGAAGGTTAAAAATTCCTGTTGCTGTTAGTGACCTTTCAAAAAGAGTTCCTCACTAATGAAGTTCTTTTGATTTTTCTTTTGTACTGGTTTAGTGTAGAATTGGACTGCAGCTGCTGTTGAGATGTAATAGGAGCTGAGTAATTCCAGTTGCATCCCAGGATCCCAGTAAAGTTACAGATAGAAATCTTTGGGTGATTGCTTGCAGCTACAACAATAGTATTTTTGATTATAAAATGACAAAGGGTTCTCATACAAACACATCAGACAAGGCAATCGAGTTAAATTACAAATTAATGTTTCGGAAAACCAAATAGAGAGAAGCAAAAGCTTTAATCATTATGCCACAAATCACAAGTCACTTGAAAAGGCGCCAAGGTGTTGCTGGGTTGTTAAGAAAGCCTTACTGCACGGATTTGGTTTGGAGACTCAAGAACTGAGATGCAGCTGTGCTTTTGCAGCCGGGCACTAATTCGTGAAGCACAAAGTATAGGCATTCCTCTTTTTCGATTGTAATCCCGTTCCCAATAGTGCGTTATGACAAACAAGAAGTTACGTTACCATTTTTAGTTATTGAAGGCAGAACACTGAAGGAGATAAGCCCGCCTTAACTAGGATAATCCTTCTGTTAAGCAAACATGAAGATGGTACTGCTCTTTTGGAAGTTTGTCTGCAGCTCTTGAAAAAGCAGGTATCTCCCTAAGAGACAGCATCTCGAAGATGTACACAATATGCTAAACATTTCTCTCTCCTCAGAGTTTCTGGATTCCCCTGTCTCTAGTCATTGTGAATACTGTCCACCCTCCCAAGCTGATCCGCTTGCCTGGGGGCTCCTTACTCCTGGGGGCCTTCTTGGACAAAGGGGACATTCTCTCTGCATACGTCCTACATTGCCACAGAAATAACATTCCGGTCCCTCACTGTCTCCCCGTCTTCTCCTGCCCCCTTCTCGTCCTTGCCCTTGGCATTGCCCTAGCCTTCCTCGGCCTCCTCTGTCTCTTCCTCTACCCCTTCCTCTAATTTGCAAGTTCCGTGCTGAAGCTGCTGCTAAGAGATTAGCCTCTTCTTGGTTTTCCTTTTTCCGTTCCTTTGCTTGCTTCCCTTGCTGTTTCTCCTCTCTCCCGTCATAGACCAATACTGCCACGCTTAAAATCCTTTGTGAAGTTTCTCCTTGCCACCCTGGCATGTGCTCCTTCAACTCTTTTGGGCTATCCGGAGCGGCCTGATGGACAAAGACACTAATGGCTAGTGCATCATTCCAATTCTGGAAAGTCCTTCCCCCATAGTTCAACAAGGCTTGCCCTAGTCGTCCCCCAAAATCCCTGGCCTCTTTGTCCAAGCTCTGTCTACGCTCCTGCACTCTAGTCCAATCCACTCCTAGTTTGCTACATGCTCTAATAGCTTCTACCGAGTTCCGGAGTCCTGTCTGGCAAGCGACTCTGTCCCCTGCGTTATTGTAATCCCAATTTGGATCGTTTGCTGGCTAACGATTTGTGTTTCCCCCAGTCTGTTGTACAAACTTTGCCTCTTTATTAACTATTTTATCATCTCGCTCGTTTGGTCAGAACAACTCTCTCAAGAGTACTTGGGTATCCCGCCAGTTTGGTCAGAACAACTCTCTCAAGAGTACTTGGGTATCCCGCCAGTTTGGATTCTACCCAGTGCATATATATTAGAAAACAGCTGAGCGCTCCTTTCCGCATCCTCCCTCAACCTGGGCATTTTGCTTGCCCACAATGCTCAATCACTCGGACTCCAGGGTTGGCTAGTAAATACATGCAGTACCACGTGAGGGGGGGTTAGCTCCCCCCCCCGCCCCCGCTGCACTCGGTTGGAGTGCTGCTGCATTAGGTAAAACATTAGCAACCATAGGATGGAGTCCTGCCACGGGAGGAGGGGAAGTCTGAGTAAGAGGAGGAGAGGGACAGATAGACAGATCTTTGGGAGGCGCCACCGGAGGAGTGTAAGGCGGAGCAGTAGCTCCTGGGGCGTTATTTGGGACACCTATATCTGCTGCAGCAAGAGTAGTTTTACAGAGGGTGCCGTTTGTCCTCCTTGGATCTCGCCGGTCCCACATCCAATTATCCCACACATACCAATAATCCATTCAGTGAGGCTTTTCATCTTCCAATATAAGCTGCAGCAGAGCTCATTTCTTAGAATCGAAGGATCCTTCCTTGGGTTAACCCCCACATTAATTGTAAGATGGACAATCATCCTGACATAAAGGGACAGCTAACTAGCTAGGGATCGATTTGACTGTAACGGCTTTTTTCTCCTTTTTGTTCCTTTTCCTTTTCTAAATTTGGATGTTTGGAGCCAAGAGGGTCCAATGGTGGTTGGCTACACTCCCATCTGGGGTGCCAAAGTGCTGTGGAAACACTTTGATCCTAGGTTTCCAAGAAGCAGAGCCTCACGCACATCTAGCAGCAAAATTTTATTTCTTTAAATGATGGTGCAGCATAGTAACTGCTGGAGCTGGGTGCCTCCAGGGAGGGACCTTGAACAAAGGAATTCTGGCCTAATTAGACCCTTTACAGTTTTATTTCCCACCTGCCAGGGAAGGTCTCCCCCAATCTTCTTTACTGAGTCTTCTTTACTCTCCTTCTGGTTGGTGTCTCTCTCCTTCTGGTTGGTCTTGGCCTTCAGCCCACACTGGTTGCCATGTCCTTGTTTCCCACAGTCCCTTATCTCCTCCGAGGTCAACCCCAACCCACGTGCATCCCATCTTGTCCCCTGCAGTCTACTTTTTAGCCCCATGAGCTAGCTGTGTATCTTTATTAGCTGCTTTTAATGGGTTTGGCCGTTACATGCTCAGCAATGATTCTGGAGTTCATGGACGGTTCGGCCTTGAGGCCTGCATGCGCAGGGTAGGCAGTGGCGATAGAAACAGAGCTGCATGTCATACCCCAGCTCTGCCCTTCCACCTGAGATGCAAGCCCTGAAGACAGCAGGGGCCTGCTCTTGCCCTGGGGTGACTGGAGAGGGCAGGGGAGGCCAAAGCTTTTCTCCCCCTTTCCCTTGGCTATTGTGGGCCAGCAGAGCAGTTGACGCTTTGCAGCAAAACCAAAGTGTGTCAGGCCGCTCTACGCTGGCCTGGCATATTGGAACGAGTGGACACCCCGTCCCCCCCAGGACAAGCCAGATTCATGCAGGCAGCAAGTTTTGCCCCTTGCCTTTGGCTCCCTAAAAAAAGAACACTCACTCCGGCTGAGGAAACGGGGCTGTATCTTTGCGGGAAGCCCAACAAAGCCATGAAGCGGTAGCACAACAGGGGCTGTGCTTGAGGAGTCGAGCTGTCCTGGGGCTGCGGGAGATGCCAGCAATGAGCCAGACCTTCCAGCACACTTGCGTGTGTCCGTGGTGTGCAGCACCATGACATTGGCACAGCTGCGTCAGCTCTGCTCAAACAGAGTCACGTCCTGGCGGGAGGGTGCCACCTCGCCCATGCTCTCGGGAGCCAGGGACACAGTGCTCCGAGGTGGAATCTTGATGTTCTCCTTGGCACCCTCAGGTTCATGATGGTCTGTGACACCAGGCAACGGACTAAAGGTTCCGCATCATTTTCCAGGGGCTGGAGGGCTGCGAGAGAAAGGCACCGAGCTGAGAACAGACTCCCACCTTTGCAGAGATCCCAGGAATCCCCCCCCAGGCAGGGCCAGCCCCACTCAGCTCTTCCCATGCGGAGGAGGCAGCAGGTAGGACAAATGGATCAGCTGGCACTTGCAGGTCGGCCAAGCCCCAGATGCGCCCCAAATACCCCCTGCTCTCCCCCACGTAGGGACACAGAGCCTTCCTCACCTGGGGCAGGCCAGTGAACTGCAGCTCACTTCCCAGCCTCCTCCCTCCTCCCTGCCAGGGCTGCCTGACACAGCGCTGCTCTCACTCACCAGTGCACAGCTCCTGCACCTTCTCCTTCCTCCGCTTCTTCACTTGCTGCCCGATGAGCCCTAGGCAAACACCTCCGCTCACCCCTCATACTCCCCAGCAAGCCCCCAGTAGCACAGCTCCCATCTGGCCTTGCCAGCTTGGCCATGCAGCCTGCTCCCCTTGGGCAAGGCTGGCCCCAGCCCCGTCCCCACGGTGCAGGACCCAGGGACGGTGGGAGGGACTGAAGACCCTCCTGTGTGCCCGTCTGGGTGGGCAGGCATGGCCCTGGGCTTGTGGCTCACCAATGAACCTCACAGCTGCCTCCCGCAAGGATGCGTCCGGGTTCTCCAGGTATGGCAGGCTCTGGCGCAGGTGTTGCTCCGCTCTGCTCCTGTCCCTCAGCAGCTGCAGACAGCACAAGGACAGGGGGTTGGCACCGAGCCTCCCCAGAAGGCCAGGCCTGTCCCTCCTCCCAGCTCCGGCCTCCTCTTCCTTCCTGCCCACGCCTCCCAGCTAGAAGCTGGCTGGTAGCCAGGTTCAGAGGGAGCAGAGGGCAGAGCGGGGCCTGCGGGTGCTGAGATCCCCGCCATGCTTCTGCCAAGGCCCAGCCAGGCCAGGGGCCCCTTCAGCACCCCAGCGGGCACTTAGAGTAGAGGGCTCTGGGCTGCAGCAGTGCGTGAGGGGCACAGCTGTGCACCCTGCCCACTGGCCATGGCGGCAGGCCTCATCCCGCCGCGGCCCCGGGGCCTTTGGCCACGTCCTTACCACGCACTCCCCGATCTTCCATGTCTCCGCTCTTCTGGCCAGCTGCTTGAGCTCCTCCCACTTGAGGAACTGTGCAGCGCTCACCAGGGCTTCCTGAGAGGCCTGCAGAGCAACAGAGACCAGGAGATGCCACCGCAGCCACGGCAGGACACCCTGGGTCCCCCTCGTCTTGGCAAGGCTCCCAGCCTTTCCCAGCCCCAAATGGCACGACGCAGCGTGCCACTAGGTCTGGCCCTCCCTGAAGGCAGAGGCAGCTCTGCCTTGTCCTTCGGCACACAGGAAGCTGCACCTCATGCTGCCATGCGTTCCAAGGCACACTTGGCAGCAGCCCTTGCCTTGCTGCTCACCTCCACCCTCGGCATGTCAGCATTGCTTCCCCAAAACACTGCTCCCTACCTGGGCCACTCTTTGCACCTTGTCACTCATGTGGAGGAAGAGCGGCACCAGGCTCCTCTGTGCATGCTGCTTCAGGTTCCGTTTGTTCTTCCCCACCACAATCTCCAGCAGGTCTTTGAAGAGGAGCATGGAGAGCTCTCGCACTCTGCTGTCTTCCTGCAGCCAGGGAGGAGAGGAGGGGAGGCCTCAGCAACGACTCCAGGAACGGGGCCCGACAAGAGCGTTTGCCATTGCAAGGCCTCGTCCTCTCCGGGCACAACTGTCCCCCAGCCCGGCCAGAGGTCAGAGCTGAGGACAAGCCTCTGCTGAGGCAGCCTGGACAATGAGCCCCGCTTTGATGACGGGCTCTGTCTCCCTCTCCCTCTGGAGGGAGCTTCTTGGATTTCCCGAGGCCTCCATCAGGGCCCCCGCACACAACAAGAGGACAGAAAGGGACAGCCCCGCGGCACGGCCTCTCCCTCGCTCTCTAGCCTGCTCCTACCTCTCTGCTCATCGCTGCCCCAGGCCACGGCAAGCGCCGCACGCAGCCAAGCACGAGACGCAGCAGCCGAGAGCAGACAGGGGGCTGGTTTGCTCTACTCCCACAGCCCCGGACACCAAGGCCAGCACAGGGCATGGGCTGAGAACCACAGGGCAAAAGGTTTCCTGACATACAGCAGGGCCTGTGCGGGGACGTGCCAACAGGCACGTATGCAGAGGGGCACACAGCACCCAGACCACGCATACGGACCCCCGGACACACCAGCAGAGCCCCGGCTCTCCCATCAGCCTTACGTCATCAAAGCGAGGCAGAAGCTTCTCGGCCAGCTGCAGAACAATCGGGTTGGAGCCCTTCTGTTCCAGGTAGCTGAGGATGTTTCTCAGCAGCATCAGGCTTCCCACACGCACTTCCCTGCAAGCATCCTGCAGCCACTCCATGCTGTCTGGGAGCAGGCTCTGCATTCTCCTTTTCTGTGGGAAACGCACAACTTTCTTTGTGGGAAGCAAGGCCAGACCCGACCCCCCCCCGCCCGCCCAAAAGTGCTCTGCCTGCTCTTTTCCCATCAGGGCTCAGTGGCCAGGGCCAGGGCTCTGCACACACGCAGGCCTTGGGCACAGAGGCTGCAGTGCAGGGCACAGATCTCCAAGGGGGCCCTCAGCATGCACTGGCCTCTGTAGGGAGCAAAGCTGCTGCCTCAAGGCCCAGGAGCAGCTGGCTGCCTTAGCCCGGCCCTGTGCTCCAGCTCATTGTCCCTCTCCCAGATCTTCCCGCTGGGCACTGGTGCCTTTCTCCTTGTGCAGCACGGCCAAGGGCCTGGCATGACACTCGGGGCAGATGAATGGGGCAGCGGAGACTTGGGAGCAGCTACCACACCTCCGGATTGCCAGCCAAGTCCAAGCCACTCTCTGACCCAGTGTCTCCTGTCAAGCCCCAGGCTGCCAGCATGGCTTCACCCGCCTGCCCCCCTCCTCACCATCTTGGGTCTATTCAACAGGGCCACGAGGCCTCTGAACGCCAGTCTGCGCATCTCCAGGCTCTCACTCTGCGCATAACCCTGGACGAGTGGCAGGACCTCCTCATCCATGTCGGCAAGGTCAGGGCATTCCAGCAGCTGAAATGGACACAGCACTGAAAGACTGGCACAGCCGGCAGCACTGCCTGCAGCGTGCAGCTCTCCATCCCACCCACCATCCAGGGCAAGGGCACCAGGCCCTCACAAAGCTCAGCCCAAACACAGCAGGCATTGTGCAGACACCCCTGGGCCCTGCTCCCAGCCCCGCGCCTCACGGCACACTGCACACACTGCTCGCCTCCTCCTCCCGTCCCCTGAACCCTCCGCAGCCTCTTGTTCTCATCCCTTGGAGGAGCAATTGAACACAGACAGCTGCCACAAAGCAGGCACGAAATACAAGTGCTTACGAGTGGTCGCCCAGCAGAAACGAGCCAAGGCCGGGGCTACTAACAGGAGCGTATGCATTGCCCCAGCTCCATTCACCAGCATCACCCCACATGCATGTGCACAAGCGAGCACAGCATTTAGAGGCCCCTCCAGAGAGGCACTGCTTGCCATGAGGCCCACCTCGACAAAGAAAGCCATGACGGGCAGCTGATGAAACTGGTCCTCCCTCCTCAGCAGCCTTGCCAGCTGGCGGAAGATCCAGCGACGCAGGTGACTGGCAGCCCCTCTCATTGCTCTGTCAGAGGCAAGAAGGCAGTGTTGGGCCTCAGCCGAGCAGGCAAACCTCCTCTGGCATCGCTCTGCTTGGCACGCAGCTCCTGCAGCCAGCGGCATTTGCTCATGGAGCACTGCTCTTGCCCTACCACACCTTGCCATTAGAAAGTCAGCGTCAGGCATCATTACGTTCCTTTTGGTGGGAGACCGGAGAAACAGCCTTCCTGCCCAGGCGGCATGGCCTGCCCACACATCCCCTCTCCTGCCCGCTTTGGATTCCTGTGCCCCTGGGCCCTCCCCAGGTTCTCCTGCGCACGACCCTCTCCCACAGCTCCTACCACCACCTGCTCCCCCAGCAGCTCTCCAAGCTGGGCAGCATGGCAGCTCCCAGGGCCCTTCTGCTGGGCGAGCCCTTGCCACAAGGGCTGAGGCTGCAGCCCCTTTCTTGGAGAAGTGGCGTTCCCCCTCCCCCACCAAGAAGCACATGGGGAGGCACACCCCACAGCCAGGGAAGAGGTGCTGGGCCAGAGCAGGCCGGAAAGGGCTCTACCTGGCCAGCACCACCACTCCCTTCTGCGAGGTGTCCGCATGCAGAAATAGGTCCCAGCCGCCCTTCCTCTCAACAGCCACGGCTATGGTCTCATAGTGGGCGCAGCGCAGCAGACTTTTCATGGCCTGCACGGCGCACCTGCATGCAGAGCAAAGCCCAGGTCACACTGGCAGCCTGGCCCTGCCTCCAGGTGCAGCGCAGAGACAGGGCGAGCGGGATCGAGCACCTGACGTGGCTGGTGGGACGGGACTCATCCCGTTGACATTCCCTCAAGAAGATATTTGCTTCCTGGTGGCTGAACTCTGCTGTGAAGACCATCTGCAAGAGCAGCGCCAGGAAGAGCTGGGGGAAAAACGCCTTCACCGCCTCTGGGCAGACGGGCTCCCGGATGATCTCACACAGTGCCCTCGTTGCCTGCAGAAAACACCCAGACACACCTCTCACTCCCGAGCAGTCCCCAGCATGCTTCCACAGCCCTCCAGGTGGGAGGCTCGAGCACAGCCTTGGAGCATGGGAAATGCAGCTGGAGGCCTCAGCCTGGCTGCCTGACCAGGGCCAGCGCCCGCAGGCTCTTGGGCCTCAGCTCCTGGTTGTACACAGTGAGCCTTCCTGCCTCAGCATGACCATCACCTCGGCAGGCTTCGTGTAGCGTGCACGCTCGGCCAGGCTCCCTGTCCCAGGCCGTGCTGCCTGCCCAGGTTTTGCAGGAGCCCTACTCCTGCCCCTCACCTTGCCCCCAACCCGACCCTGGCTTTCCAGCCTGCTGAGCGAGGTCGGCGGATGCAGGGACAGCGTCGGATGGAGATTTCCTGGGCATGGCCAGCCTGGCTGTTGGTGTGCAGAGAGGCCAGGCAGCACTTGGCAGCCCTGTGCGCTGGCACAGTCGGAGGCCTGGCGCTGGCCATGTTGTAGCCATGGGCCCAGGAGAGGTCCCTGCTTGGGGGCACACAAGCAGTGGAGAGGGGGAGGGGGCCCAGGGAGGCAGGCACCAGCCTGGGGGCACGGGAGGTCTCGTCCCCTAACTCACGGCCAGCGGAAGGATGCAGTTGTTGTCCCTGTCGGAGCTGGACTGCTTGCGCAGTGGCCGCTCCTCCAGCAAGCTCAGCAGCTCCCGCAGCATGTCCGGCGCAAGCATCGGCTTATCCATCAGCACCTTCCACATGCTCACGGCAGTGCTGCAGGCCCAGAGCGCTCTGTCAGTGGCACTTCCTTGGCCGCAGCACCGTAGCCTGGGCCAGCCCTGGAGGTCCCCAGCTGTGTGCCAGCCCTGCCCCTGCCCACCCCCTCCTCCCTGGCAGCCCCAAGAGGGTCCTGCCCAGGCAGGCAGCACATGACCAAGCTGAAGCCCCTTGCGCGGCAGGGAGCGTGCAGAGCCGCTGCGCTCTGCGGCTCAAGGCAGGGACACTTGCTCAGCTCTGGCTCCTCAAGGCCTGCTTGAGGCACCAGGGCTGGGAAACGGTGGGCGAGACACAGGGCCCTGCCCCTCAGCCGTGTGCTGGCCTTCTGCTTGCCTCTGGCCCTCTTTGGGCCCTTCTCCCCACGGCCAAGGAGCCCGTCCAGGCTGACGGGCCCCATACCTGTTGCACAGTGGCGAGCAGTACAGCAGGCTCATGGTCACCTCGCTGGGCTCCAAGCAGGCCAGCTGGCAAAGGGTCTTGTTTAGGGTGACCCGGGCCGACAGCTCCCTCACATACTTGACGTTCCTGTAGAGGCACCTTATGATGCGTGGCACCTGGAAGACACAAGGCGGACGGTGAGGCTGCTCCCAGAGAGCAGCCAATACCCCAGCTCCCACTCACTTCTCCTTCCCTCTCCACCACTCCCACCGCTCCTTGCTGCCTTCCAAGGGGCTCCGCTGCCCAAGAACACTGGCTCTCGGCGGGGAAACAGCGCCCCAGAGGGTCGAGCCCCACGCACGCCAGCCCCAGGCTCCTTACATCTTCCAGCACAGAGAAAGCGTCCAGCAGGAACATGGTCAGCATGTGGGAAGCCACCTCCGTATTGTAGGTGCTGCAGTTCCTCATGCCCTCGATGGCTGTGACAATGACGTCTGTCCTTTCGGAAGGCTGCAGGTTTTTCACAAACAGCTGGGGCAGAAAGGACCCAGGAGAGAAGAAATGTCACGCTGCGGGCCGCACTACTGCTGCTTAGCTAAGCAGTGGATGTGGCTCTGGAGAGAGGTGCGGGGCAGTGCTGGCACCGTGGCCCAGGAGAGCCAGGAGCACGCGCTGTGCTGGGTAGCAGCAGCATGGGGCATGTGGCCAGAGGGCCACCAGGGCAAGGCAGGATGCTCGGGAGCAGGCTCACAGTGCACTGGCTCTGCAGGCAACCCTAGCTTGCCGGTGGCCAGCAGGCTGCAGCTGCTGCTGGGACTCTTGGAGCCAAGCCTCTGGCTAGTCCCCGCTCAGGGACAGCGGGAGACACAGCAGTGAGAGCAGGGCTGCTACCAGGCAGCAACCAGTACTCTAGGTGCCACTCAGAGCTGCTTCCTTCTCCACCACCACCTCTGCATCAACCCCAAGGCCCCCTCAGCCCCACTCGTTAGGCATCCCTTTGCTCATCCACGTCTCCTCAGGACCCCATGCCCAACAGTCCCAGCAAGGGAAGTGCTCCTCACCCTCATGATCACGCTCATGTTGCTCGTCCACGAAAGGCAGAGCTCATTGTCGGCTTCCCTCTCCTTCTGGGGCTCCACATACTCTGGATCATCCTGCAGCATCGCCCGGCCTGAACAGCAGCAGAAAGACACAGCGGTCAGCAGGAGTCATGCAGAGCTGCAGCTGGCAGACTCATGGCGTCAGAGAGAAACCAGCCTGGCAGAGACAAAGGGCATGCCAGGAATGGATGGGGAGCAGGATTCCCAGGGAGGGTCGGGGCCTATTCCAGGGCAGAGAAGGGCAACTGCTTCAAAGGGTACCAAAAGCCTCACGGGCTTTCCGGTGCGAAGCCCGACACAAGCCGTAGCCTCTGAGCAGGGGCTGCTGAGCGTTTTCCAGGCCAGTGGTATCCAGGACAGGTACTAACAGCCTGCTCCCCTGCTCCTACATCAGCCGCGCCTCCTGCTCCTTTGCCTCACTGAGCAGAGGGGCCGAGGCAGTGCGATGCCTTCCCCGGCCTTGCCAGCGTGGCCGCGTGCAGAAGCACACAGCCCAGCACAGCTTCTCTTACGTTTTCGCTGCACGACGAATCTGAAGAGGCAATGAAGAGCATCCAAGGCCCCGCCCTTGGTCTCCGCGTCCTCGTAAGCACAGCAAAGGATGAGACAGCCCACCAGCTGTCCCAGCATCGGCACGGGGATCTTCCCATAGCAGGCAGGGCTCTCATCCACTCCTCCAAAGGGGTGCCACACCTGGGCAAGGCGGGTGGGACAGGTAGAAGGGCTGACGGGAGGCAGTCGCCACCAAAGCCCTGAAGCCAAGACTCTGCCCAGGCATGGATCCCAGCGGAGCCAAAGCTCTCGAGGGCCCTGCAGGCCTTGCCTCCCAAAGCAGCAGCCCAGCAAAGGCAGCACTGCCAGGCTGCGGCTCACATCATGCTCCGCGCGCACTGCTCCCCTGCACAGGGCTGGGGGCACAGCTGGCTCCTGCGACAAAGGGACTGCAGAGAAAAGCCCATGGAGAGAGGGCCAAAGAGCTTTGCTTCAGGGCAGAGCCTTGCTCAGTGCCTTAACCTGTGCCCACGCTTCCCTCCGAGGGACCCCCTGAGCTGCACTGTGCTCTGGGCTGCTGCAAAGGGCCAAAGCGGGGGCTGCACGGTGCTTGGCTCCTTACCTCCAGCGAGGAATAGTTGGCCAGCAACTTGCTCAGCCTCCCAATCCTCCCCACGGCCCTCTCACGCACAGCTGCTCTCTCCGTCTTGGTGAAGGGCAGCAGCATCTGCAAGGAGAAAGGCTACTGCTCTGCCCGGGGAGCTGACGCCCACTCCAGCAGGAGCAGCTCTGCTAAGCGCCTGCCTGCAGTCCTACAGTGCACCAAGGCTTCCTCGGAGCTAGAGCAAGCCTGGAATGGCCTTCCTGCCCCTACAGGCCCCAGCCTGCAAGGCCCACCTTGCCCTCAGGCAGCCAGCCACACCTAAGCCCCCTCCCAGCCTCTGCTCCTGGCCATGCACATGGCCCCGGGTGCCCTCTTCAGGATGGCAGGCCTTTCAGGCCACACCTTCCCTAGGGGTCTGCAGTGGGCAGCCTGGCCTCCGGCCTCCTGGCATGGCAGAAGAACCAAGCTTCTGGGCTCGGCTCCCCTTGCAGCACGGGCAGCTCCCAGTGGGTCTCTGCCCCATTCTGATCTGGCAAGGAAAGCACAAGGCACGCGGAGGCGGGGGGACAGCAGCACCAGCTGCCATCAGTGCAGTGCCTAGAGAAGAAGGGTGACATTCCTCCCACTGCTTTGGTGCAAGGAGAGCTTTGGGGGCAGAGGTGGCCCAGGAGTGCTCATGGGGGCAAGGTGTTCCCAAGAGCCTGGAGGATGTTTGGGGTGGGAAGGGACTTGGGCTGTAGCCAGGGGACACTGGGCTCACAGAAGAGCCCAGTGGGGAACCTCTGCTCACCCAAGCGAGAAACGCCCCCTGCCTGCAGCGTGCTGCCTGTACATGGCACTCGGGGGGGGAATGTCCACTCGAGGGTGTCACTTCCCTCTGGGCCGAGGAACAGGCCCAATGCAGCCCACTCTTTGCAAATGCCACACCTGCAAGATCTTCTGCAGCTCCAGGAGGCTGGAAGTGGCCGACTTGAGCACCAGCACCTCCAACATGTTGTCCATGGCATCGAGGGTCTGCAAGGAGGACAGGGGGTTGTGGCATTCCTTCCCCACTGCCTCTGACCCACAGCAGACTCAGTTGAACCCCTGCTGCCCAGCGAGGACACCCGCTGCCCTGCACGGGCCAACGAGAGGCCTCAGGGCAGGAGACCTGCTGTGCACGGACCAGCCCCTGGGCACTGCCCATGGCCCAGCCCACGGGAAGGGCATGAAGGCAGGAGGGTGGGAAAACAAAGCTGAGATCCTGCCCAGCCTTGGAGCTGGCAGTCACCTCTCAGCACAGCGGAGCCAGGGGCAAGCCCAGAGGGGCTGGCGGGCTCCCTGTAGCTCACCCAGCACCTACCTTGGAGTAGAGGGACATGTCCACGGTCTCCATGTCTTCTCTTGGAGGAAGCAAGAAGACACTCTTGAAGCAGGCATGGAGAAGGCTGCTCTTTTTGCCCTCCAGAACCGGCTCCACTGCACTGCAAAGAGAGAGCGAGAGAGAGAGAGAGATGCCTGTTGGACACTGGTGCTGGGAGCAGTGCCTGGATGCCCTGGGGAGGTGGCTGTGGGCCGCTGGGGCAGGAGTCCCCCGGCTGCTACAGAGAGCACGTGAGGGAGCCCTGCAGGGAGGCACCTCCTCCCTCCATGAACTGGCCCAGGGCCAGAGGAGAGCCCAGGCAGCTAGGCCTCCCCCCTTCTCTACCACCTGCCTCCCCTTCTGCACTACCAGCCAAGGGGCCCTGGGGAGCTGCAGCAGGCAACCCTCTGCCCTCCCATCTGCCCTACTGACAAGCCTACTGACAAGCAAGGGGAGAGCAGAAGCGCAGCAGACAGCACCGCCAGCCTCCTCCCACCATGGTGCACACCTCCCAGCCAGGCATGGTGCCATCAGGCACATGCTGTGCACAGGTCCTGGCCAAACCAGGGGCTCTGCTAGCTACCTCATTGCCGTGATAGCAAGCATGGCTTGCTGGCGCACCGCTGTGCCCAGGCGCTCCAAGGGCTCCTCTTCCAGCAGCACCTGCACAGCACAACCGGCAGTCAGCGCGGCAACTGCCATCACCCAGCACCAGCAGACCCAGGGCCCAGCTGGCCTTGCCCCTGTCCTCACACCTGCTGCCTCTCCCCTCACCTCGATATGCTCGGCCAGCTCGTGTCGGCAGCAGAACACCTCCAGGCCCCAGGACAAGGTCTTGGCGCTGCTGCCTCCACAGAGGGTGCCGATGGACGCTAGAAACTTCAGCTTCTGCGCCTCTTGCTGACAGACGGGGAAGAGAGACAGAGTGAGCGCGAGAGGGGACAGGAAAGGCCAGCAGGACCAGAGCAGCCAGGGGGCTGCAGTGCTGGGCGGGACCCCGGACGGCAGCAGCTCTGCACAGCCAGCACCTCCCCAGCAGCCTGCCAGCAGACATGGGCGGACCCGCAGGGAGACCCAGGCACAGCCCCCATGGAAACGGCTGCACTTACCTGTTCTCGGCCACCCACAAAGGCCTGGATGAAGTCCAAGGCTTCCTCATCCTCTCTGGACAGCTCGGACCAGCTGCTGATGGAAAACCTTGCACCTGAGAAAGGAAGAGAGCCAGGAGCACTGCAGAGATGGAGGGCAGGCAGCAGAGAGCTGCGCAGTGAGCTCTGCCCGCCGGCCAGCCATGGGCCTGCTCCCGGGCACGCAGTCTCCCCCACGCTGCTCAAGGCTGCACGGTGCCCAGCACATGGGCTGCCCTGCTGCAGCCAGCCAGGCAGGGCAAACCTCAACTGCACCAGGCTGGGGAACGTGCTGCCAGACGGGCAGCATCCCTCCTCCTGCCACGGAGCTGCCACTCGCTGCCCGTCCCAGGCAGCAGGAGCTGCGTCCATCTGCGCTCTCCCTCCTGGGCGCATGCTGCGCTGGGGCCAGCTCCCAAGCCCCGAGCGGGCCCTGGCATCCGGGCACCGCTGTGCCACCACCCCAGGCACCCCGACACCACGTGCTGGGGAGATGGGAGCCCGGCGCAGAGCAGGGTGCGCTCCCCGGCCCTCACCCCAGCCCGGCCCAGCCCCACGGGGCCGCTCACTCACCTCTCCGCCACGCCTGGGACTCGAACCCCTCCAAGGGCCTCGAGGCAGAGCTGCTCTCCTCGGCAACCCTGTCCTGCTCCTGGGATGCCCGGCGCGGGCAGCCGTACTCCTGCTCCCAGGCCACCCGCGGGCGGCTGGGGGGTCTCTCCGCCATCCTGCGGCACGGAGCAGAGGCAGGAGGGGGACACTTGTTTAATGCAGAGCTGGGGAGGGTCCCCACGGAGGTGGGGGCAGCGCAGTCAAAGGTCCCCGCGCCCGCCCCGGCCCTGGAGCCAGCTCTCCTGCGCCTCAGCCCCTGCCGCAAGGTCCTGCCCCCGCCGCGGCCGAGGGCCCCCGCAGCCCCGTGGCACTGCCGAGCCCGGCCCCGTCGCTCTCACCCGCAGCAGGAGCTGGCAAGGCCTCGGCAAGCGCCTCGACTCCGCGGGGCTGCCGGGGCGGCAGGGAAAGACGCGGCTGCGCTCGGGGGCTCCTCCTCGAGCTCCACGCGCTCCTGCCCTCTCCCGTCACCGTCCGCCCGGACACTGCCCGCACCTGACAGCGCCGCCGGTGTCACAACGGGGGGGGTCACAATGGCCCCGCCGGGGGCGGCTCTGAGGTCACCTCTGCTGCGCGAGCTGCTCCAGCAGCAGCAGCCGGCGCCACCAGGGGCTCCAGGGCCGCAGCGCGGCCGCCCCGGGCAGGAGGGAGCTGGGGCAGGGCAGGGCGAGGCAGCTCGAGGGGCCGCGCGCGGCTCCGCATGGCCACCTCCCTCCTCTTTCATCCCCGGCTGCCCACGCCTGGCTGCACTCACCTGCTCACCACTAACCACCAGCACCACCTCAAAACTTGACCCCACCATACCTCTTGCCCCAATCCCCTCCTCTCATCCCTCACCCCAAACTCTAACCCTCCAGCCACAACCCAGACCTCCAACCCCTTTCCCTAACTCTTGCTCCAGCCCTCACCGGCATCTCCAACCCTCAGCCCTAGCCAACAAATGCTAGCCTTCACCCCAGCCCTCACCCCTGCCATAGCCCACTCCCCCACAAAGCTAGCCAACACTCACAGCAAGCACCGGAAACCCGCAGCACAACCACCAAACCTCGCCCCACGCCTCACCCAACCCCTCACCCCATGCAGCCAGCTCTCGTCCCCAGCCCTGCCCTCAACACCAGCCCCCAAGCACCAACCCCAGGGAGATGCCCGAACCCCCACTGCCAGCCCCAACCCCTTCCCCAGCCGCCCTCCCCCTCGCACCAGCCCCCTACCCTGCAGCCCCTCTGCTCACGCTCCCGCCGGGCCCCCTCGCGCCCCACCCCGGCAGGCAGAGGAAGGGCAGGACCGGGCCGTGCTGGGGCAGCTGAGCGTGGCAGGCACCGCTGCAGATGCTCTGCTCCAGCCCCGCTCCAGCAGGGGCACCTACAGCACGTTGCCCCACACCAGCACAGGCGGCTTTGCAGCTTCTCCTGCAGCGGAGACTCCACAGCCTCTCGGGGAACCTGCTCCACTGCTTAAGCGCCCTCGCGGGGAAAAAGCGCTTTCCTGCGCTCAGGGGGAATTGCCTGCTTCGCCATTTTGGGCCACGGCAGCACCCAACTCCGGGGCCGGGGCCGGGGGCGGAGGGGCGGGGCCATGGCAGGGACGGGGCGCCAGCCGGGCCCCCCGCGCCGGCACAGGGAGCGCAGCAGGCTGCTGGGGCGCGGCCGTGGCGCAGACGCCCCCGCCGCACGCCCCTCGCCCACGGGCCCCGCCCGGGCCAGCCCCGGCCCCCGCGCACGCAGCAGGCCGCCGCCGCCGGGCCCTGCGCCACGCTGGCCCCGGCCGCGGCCGCAGGGACAGCCCGCCGGGCGGCCGTTGGGCGGCCTGCGTGTCGCTCACGGCTCACCCCGCCCCTCCCGGGCACCCATTCGCTCGCTGCCTCCCCTCGCTCCCCGATTGGCCGGGCGGGGGGCGGGCTCTCCACCCGCCCGCGGCAGCTGCTGGCGCCAAGCAGCGTTCTCCCGCCCGGCACCTGGCCCCTTCTCTGCACGGCACAGATTATTGGCCTTGCCAGTTCTGCTGGCCCCCGGGGCCGTGGCAGGGCTCCCAAGTGGGCGGAAAACCACACGGACGTCGGGCAAAGAGCTGGTGAGCAGCCTGGACTGCTTCAGGCTGGAGCACGTTATACGGCGTAGAAATTATGCCCTCCACTCCTGCAAGTAGGAGGATGTTGGCCCGTTCAGCTGGCACGGTTGGAGCTGGAAAAGGACGCCTGCCCGTTGTCTAAAAGAAATTGTTGTAAAACCTAAAACCTTTTCCCTGTGTTTTACAAAAGCAAAACAGCTAACCTCGTGTGAACTCAAGGAGCAATTTCTCTGGGAGGACTGTATGAAAACTGAGGGGTTTTTTTTGTTTGTTTTGAGGAGAAAAGCACTCTTTCTTTTCCAAACCCTTGAGTTGGTGTTCTTTGACCTTCATACGTGAGTCGATTTCAGCCTAGAAGGCTCTTTTCCCACCGGTAGGTGTTGATGTTGACAGAGGCACCGCTGTGCTTTCTAGTGTGGCATGCTAGCACCTATTCCAAGAAGTGGAACTCTCTCTGCTTATTGCGTTGTGGCCAAGCAATACATCCGCACAATGGAAGAAGGTTGAGGGCAGAAGCCTGGCTGTGACTGACCACAGGTGTTGCCAAGAAAGCTGGATGAATCTCAGCACAAAGGGCGCCACAGGCTGGCCTTTGTTTTAAGGCATGCCCTGGACTCCTGCAAGCACCTGAAGGCTGGAAATCCATCCTTCCAGGAGCAGAAACGATGAGCAGTAGAGGGAATGTGCTGCGCAGGTGAGCTGCAGCTGGTGCAGCAAGCATTGCTGGTTTGAAGCGGTGGCTTGCTCCTTTGCCCTTTCCCAGAGAAATGCAATCTGATAATGGATGACATCTGTAAGAACAAAGAACTGCAAAGGTGGAGTTCTTCCCGTGGAGTCCAGTGGACTTTGCACCTACCGTGTCGAGCTCAATGCAATGGGGGAGGAGAAAGATGGAATGGATGAGAGAAAGGACAGCAATGCAAGAGTGACTCTTCTCTCTTAGAATACTTCTAAGTGGGGATTGGATTTGTGGGAAGTCTCAAGTTGGCTAAGTAAGTGACACCCTCCCACCATGGGAAGTGTCAGAGAAGGACATTGTATCTGATTTAGCTTCAGCTTAGTCTCAGGGCCTAAAGTAGATGAAGCCTGCGGGCCTCAAGGCCAAACTGTGAATGAACTTGAGAAACATTGCTGGCAATGTAGCTGCAAAACCATTTATGACCAGCTACTAAGGCTACAAAAGCAGCTAATGAGGATGTAAAATAGGATGCAGGAGACAAGATGGGATGCACGTGGGTTGGGGTTGACCTTGGAGGAGATAAGGGCCTGGGCTGTAGGCCAGGAGCTGTCTGAAGGAGAGAGAGACCAGTCAGAAGGGGAGAGACCAGTGACTCAGTAAAGAAGACTGGAGGAGACTGTCACTGGCAGGAGGGGAAATAAGACTGCAAAGGGTCTGATTAGCCCAGAATGTCTTTGTTCAGGGTCCCTGCGTGGAGGCAGCCAGCTCGAGCTGTTACTTCCTGTACTGTCATTTATTCTTGTAATTCATGTCAAAGAAATAATTAATTCTGCTCCTATATGTGCATGAGACTCTGCTCCTCGGAAACCTAGGGTGGGGCCATGTCTACAAGAGGAAGTCCCCTAGATGAGGGGTTTGTGTCAGTAGCTGCACAAATTCCTTTGCAAACACTGTCAAGGTCCTGGAGAATCACCGATCACAGGACGGCTGAGGTTGGAATGGACCTCTGGAGATCATCTAGTCCAACCCCCCTGCTCAAGCAGGGTCCTCCAGAGCACATTGCCCAGGACCCCACCCAGATGGCTTTTGAGTATCTCCAGGGAAGGAGACTGCACAGCCCCTCTGGGCAACCTGTGCCAGTGCTCCGTCACCCTCCCAGCCCAGAAGTTTTTCCTCCTGTGCACATGGAACTGCCTGTGGTTCAGTTTGTGCCCGTTGCCTCTTGTCCTGTCCCTGGGCTCTACTGAGATCCCCTCTCAGTCTTGTCTTCTCCAGGCTCTACAGGCCGAGCTCTCGCAGCCTTTCTTCACAGGAGACATGCTGCAGTCCCCTCATCATCTTTGTAGCCCTCCGCCGGACTCTCTCCAGTAGGGCCATGTCTCTCTTGTACCCTCTTTCCAGCAGGTCAACCCCCAGCCTGTCCTGGGCCATGGAGTTCTTCCTCCCTAGGTGCAGGACCCTGCACTTGCCTTTGTTGAACTTGAGAAGGTTCCTCTCTGCCCATGAGGTTGTGATTAAACAAGGTTGTGGCTCTTTTTCTGGATGGTGGACGGGTGGGATGGCAGTAGGACAAGGAGTCATGAGGGGAGGAAGGGGAATTCCATTAACTTCTGCACCTGGGTTAGGTTCTTGGGAGGGTTATTATTGTGGGAAGTGAGGACATATGCAGCGTGAGTGCCCAAGCTGTGCACGAATTCAGCCACAGTCAGGGGTGAATCCTCCTTCGGGAGAAAATCAAGATGTAGGCCGAACTGATGAATGACTAGTTGAGGAGGAATATCCTTGTGCTTGTATTCGATGTGTATGTATGTTTTTGGATGTAATCCCTTTGGCTAGTCAGGGCTGCATAACCAGGAAAGTTGCTGGAAAGCAAGTAACCTTTCTAGTGGCTACAGGGGCTACTTTATCTCTCAAGCCATGGAGCTCAATGACAGTCCTTCCGAGATGGGTGTGTTATAAAGGTCCGCAGGCATTCACCATTAAGTCAGAGTCAGACTCTTATACGATCGTTTGTTTCAGCTGGAGCTGGGTGCCTCCAAAGAGGGACCCAGAACAAAGACATTCTGGGCTAATTATACTCCTTCCAGTCTTATTTCCCCGCCTGCCAGTGACAGTCTCTTCCAGTCTTCTTTCCTGAGTTGCTGGTCTCTTTCCTTGTAAATGGATTGTGTCTACATCCCAGGACGGTTGCTGTGTTCCTGCTTCAAAGTGCCTTATCTGATCCGGAGGCTAACCGTGACCTCTGTCCATTGTGTTCTGTAAGTTGGAGGGCTGATTCTGGCTGCTTCTGCAGTTGTTGCGTCAGCAGCAGCCCACAGGTTCGGTAAAAGCTTCGGCCTGCAGGCTTCAGGGCATTATTTTAAATAAAATAATTACTTATTTAAATGATTTTACAGCATAGAAACAGCTCGAAGTGGGTGCCTCTGGAGAAGGACACCGGACAAAGAAATTCTGGGGTAATTAGACCCCTTACAGTTTTATTTTCCCACCTGCCAGTGAAGGCCTCCTCCAATCTTCTTTACTGAGTAGGTGGTCTCTCCCCTTCTGATTGGTGTCTCTCTCCTTCTGACAGCTCCTGGCCTACAGCCCAGGCTGGATGCCATGTCCTTGTTTCTCCCAGGCCCTTATCTCCTCCAAGGTCAACCCCAACCCACGTGTATCCCATCTTGTCTCCTGCAGTCTACTTTGTAGCCTCATGAGCTAGTTTTCTATCTTTGTCAGCTAGTTTTAACTGGTTTGGCAGTTACAACACTGGCAAGGTCACATCCTTCGCAATGTTTCTGGAGTTCAAGGACAGTTCAGCCTTGAGGCCTGCAGGCTTCATCTACTTTAGGCACTGATGCTAAGCAAGAGTGAGACTTATGCGAAGCTGAAGCTAAATCGGCTACAATTTCCTTCTCCAACAGTCCTCCCTTGGTTTCTATGAGCACACCTGCTGGATACATATATTGGGGTAGAGTATTTGTGCACATCGTAGAGGAGAATGTGAGGCACTTTTTCTCCTTTTTTTTTTTTTTTTGTGAAGTTTACCTTAGATTAAATGATAGGTTTTTTGACCTCTGTTCATGGAGTGTGCGGGATCTTTCAACTTTAAGAGATGTCCCCAGTCGAGGGGAGATCGCAGTGTAGAGGCGCGTTGTTCCTCAGGAGAGTTCAAATGGCTGTCCTGAGTGATGTCTATTTATACTACGTCCATGATTTGTACCATTAGCCAAATCAGGTGTGATCTAGCCACGGTGTGTCATATTGGAAGTCACGTACCTTTCAAATTTCAGGAGGAAGTTTCTCGTTTGCTCCCCAGCGAGGACTTCTCAGCCGGGCTTTCTGCTAGTGACTTTACCACTAGTTGTTTGTATGTGCCAAGGTCATGGTCGATCACTTGGGAAAGTGGAGGGCGAAGGTCCTGCCACCTTCCCCCCCACAACTAGAGTCAAACCCTCCACCTCACAAAGTGGCCGTACAGGAGCCTCTTGCCTCGTGGTATAAATAGACCTCAGTGTCTACTGATCAGCATATATTAATTCAGTATATAACAGCAGGGCTTGTGTCTTTCGCAATAACTACCACACACACAGAGGTGTAGGAGGATTATGAGCAGTAAAGAGAACAATGTTGATGCTAGCAATATCACTACCAGGTGAAGGTTAAAAATTCCTGTTGCTGTTAGTGACCTTTCAAAAAGAGTTCCTCACTAATGAAGTTCTTTTGATTTTTCTTTTGTACTGGTTTAGTGTAGAATTGGACTGCAGCTGCTGTTGAGATGTAATAGGAGCTGAGTAATTCCAGTTGCATCCCAGGATCCCAGTAAAGTTACAGATAGAAATCTTTGGGTGATTGCTTGCAGCTACAACAATAGTATTTTTGATTATAAAATGACAAAGGGTTCTCATACAAACACATCAGACAAGGCAATCGAGTTAAATTACAAATTAATGTTTCGGAAAACCAAATAGAGAGAAGCAAAAGCTTTAATCATTATGCCACAAATCACAAGTCACTTGAAAAGGCGCCAAGGTGTTGCTGGGTTGTTAAGAAAGCCTTACTGCACGGATTTGGTTTGGAGACTCAAGAACTGAGATGCAGCTGTGCTTTTGCAGCCAGGCACTAATTCGTGAAGCACAAAGTATAGGCATTCCTCTTTTTCGATTGTAATCCCGTTCCCAATAGTGCGTTATGACAAACAAGAAGTTACGTTACCATTTTTAGTTATTGAAGGCAGAACACTGAAGGAGATAAGCCCGCCTTAACTAGGATAATCCTTCTGTTAAGCAAACATGAAGATGGTACTGCTCTTTTGGAAGTTTGTCTGCAGCTCTTGAAAAAGCAGGTATCTCCCTAAGAGACAGCATCTCGAAGATGTACACAATATGCTAAACATTTCTCTCTCCTCAGAGTTTCTGGATTCCCCTGTCTCTAGTCATTGTGAATACTGTCCACCCTCCCAAGCTGATCCGCTTGCCTGGGGGCTCCTTACTCCTGGGGGCCTTCTTGGACAAAGGGGACATTTTCTCTGCATACGTCCTACATTGCCACAGAAATAACATTCCGGTCCCTCACTGTCTCCCCGTCTTCTCCTGTCCCCTTCTCGTCCTTGCCCTTGGCATTGCCCTAGCCTTCCTCGGCCTCCTCTGTCTCTTCCTCTACCCCTTCCTCTAATTTGCAAGTTCTGTGCTGAAGCTGCTGCTAAGAGATTAGCCTCTTCTTGGTTTTCCTTTTTCCGTTCCTTTGCTTGCTTCCCTTGCTGTTTCTCCTCTCTCCCGTCATAGACCAATACTGCCACGCTTAAAATCCTTTGTGAAGTTTCTCCTTGCCACCCTGGCATGTGCTCCTTCAACTCTTTTGGGCTATCCGGAGCGGCCTGATGGACAAAGACACTAATGGCTAGTGCATCATTCCAATTCTGGAAAGTCCTTCCCCCATAGTTCAACAAGGCTTGCCCTAGTCGTCCCCCAAAATCCCTGGCCTCTTTGTCCAAGCTCTGTCTACGCTCCTGCACTCTAGTCCAATCCACTCCTAGTTTGCTACATGCTCTAATAGCTTCTACCGAGTTCCGGAGTCCTGTCTGGCAAGCGACTCTGTCCCCTGCGTTATTGTAATCCCAATTTGGATCGTTTGCTGGCTAACGATTTGTGTTTCCCCCAGTCTGTTGTACAAACTTTGCCTCTTTATTAACTATTTTATCATCTCGCTCGTTTGGTCAGAACAACTCTCTCAAGAGTACTTGGGTATCCCGCCAGTTTGGTCAGAACAACTCTCTCAAGAGTACTTGGGTATCCCGCCAGTTTGGATTCTACCCAGTGCATATATATTAGAAAACAGCTGAGCGCTCCTTTCCGCATCCTCCCTCAACCTGGGCATTTTGCTTGCCCACAATGCTCAATCACTCGGACTCCAGGGTTGGCTAGTAAATACATGCAGTACCACGTGAGGGGGGGTTAGCTCCCCCCCCCGCCCCCGCTGCACTCGGTTGGAGTGCTGCTGCATTAGGTAAAACATTAGCAACCATAGGATGGAGTCCTGCCACGGGAGGAGGGGAAGTCTGAGTAAGAGGAGGAGAGGGACAGATAGACAGATCTTCGGGAGGCGCCACCGGAGGAGTGTAAGGCGGAGCAGTAGCTCCTGGGGCGTTATTTGGGACACCTATATCTGCTGCAGCAAGAGTAGTTTTACAGAGGGTGCCGTTTGTCCTCCTTGGATCTCGCCGGTCCCACATCCAATTATCCCACACATACCAATAATCCATTCAGTGAGGCTTTTCATCTTCCAATATAAGCTGCAGCAGAGCTCATTTCTTAGAATCGAAGGATCCTTCCTTGGGTTAACCCCCACATTAATTGTAAGATGGACAATCATCCTGACATAAAGGGACAGCTAACTAGCTAGGGATCGATTTGACTGTAACGGCTTTTTTCTCCTTTTTGTTCCTTTTCCTTTTCTAAATTTGGATGTTTGGAGCCAAGAGGGTCCAATGGTGGTTGGCTACACTCCCATCTGGGGTGCCAAAGTGCTGTGGAAACACTTTGATCCTAGGTTTCCAAGAAGCAGAGCCTCACGCACATCTAGCAGCAAAATTTTATTTCTTTAAATGATGGTGCAGCATAGTAACTGCTGGAGCTGGGTGCCTCCAGGGAGGGACCTTGAACAAAGGAATTCTGGCCTAATTAGACCCTTTACAGTTTTATTTCCCACCTGCCAGGGAAGGTCTCCCCCAATCTTCTTTACTGAGTCTTCTTTACTCTCCTTCTGGTTGGTGTCTCTCTCCTTCTGGTTGGTCTTGGCCTTCAGCCCACACTGGTTGCCATGTCCTTGTTTCCCACAGTCCCTTATCTCCTCCGAGGTCAACCCCAACCCACGTGCATCCCATCTTGTCCCCTGCAGTCTACTTTTTAGCCCCATGAGCTAGCTGTGTATCTTTATTAGCTGCTTTTAATGGGTTTGGCCGTTACATGCTCAGCAATGATTCTGGAGTTCATGGACGGTTCGGCCTTGAGGCCTGCATGCGCAGGGTAGGCAGTGGCGATAGAAACAGAGCTGCATGTCATACCCCAGCTCTGCCCTTCCACCTGAGATGCAAGCCCTGAAGACAGCAGGGGCCTGCTCTTGCCCTGGGGTGACTGGAGAGGGCAGGGGAGGCCAAAGCTTTTCTCCCCCTTTCCCTTGGCTATTGTGGGCCAGCAGAGCAGTTGACGCTTTGCAGCAAAACCAAAGTGTGTCAGGCCGCTCTACGCTGGCCTGGCATATTGGAACGAGTGGACACCCCGTCCCCCCCAGGACAAGCCAGATTCATGCAGGCAGCAAGTTTTGCCCCTTGCCTTTGGCTCCCTAAAAAAAGAACACTCACTCCGGCTGAGGAAACGGGGCTGTATCTTTGCGGGAAGCCCAACAAAGCCATGAAGCGGTAGCACAACAGGGGCTGTGCTTGAGGAGTCGAGCTGTCCTGGGGCTGCGGGAGATGCCAGCAATGAGCCAGACCTTCCAGCACACTTGCGTGTGTCCGTGGTGTGCAGCACCATGACATTGGCACAGCTGCGTCAGCTCTGCTCAAACAGAGTCACGTCCTGGCGGGAGGGTGCCACCTCGCCCATGCTCTCGGGAGCCAGGGACACAGTGCTCCGAGGTGGAATCTTGATGTTCTCCTTGGCACCCTCAGGTTCATGATGGTCTGTGACACCAGGCAACGGACTAAAGGTTCCGCATCATTTTCCAGGGGCTGGAGGGCTGCGAGAGAAAGGCACCGAGCTGAGAACAGACTCCCACCTTTGCAGAGATCCCAGGAATCCCCCCCCAGGCAGGGCCAGCCCCACTCAGCTCTTCCCATGCGGAGGAGGCAGCAGGTAGGACAAATGGATCAGCTGGCACTTGCAGGTCGGCCAAGCCCCAGATGCGCCCCAAATACCCCCTGCTCTCCCCCACGTAGGGACACAGAGCCTTCCTCACCTGGGGCAGGCCAGTGAACTGCAGCTCACTTCCCAGCCTCCTCCCTCCTCCCTGCCAGGGCTGCCTGACACAGCGCTGCTCTCACTCACCAGTGCACAGCTCCTGCACCTTCTCCTTCCTCCGCTTCTTCACTTGCTGCCCGATGAGCCCTAGGCAAACACCTCCGCTCACCCCTCATACTCCCCAGCAAGCCCCCAGCAGCACAGCTCCCATCTGGCCTTGCCAGCTTGGCCATGCAGCCTGCTCCCCTTGGGCAAGGCTGGCCCCAGCCCCGTCCCCACGGTGCAGGACCCAGGGACGGTGGGAGGGACTCAAGACCCTCCTGTGTGCCCGTCTGGGTGGGCAGGCATGGCCCTGGGCTTGTGGCTCACCAATGAACCTCACAGCTGCCTCCCGCAAGGATGCGTCCGGGTTCTCCAGGTATGGCAGGCTCTGGCGCAGGTGTTGCTCCACTCTGCTCCTGTCCCTCAGCAGCTGCAGACAGCACAAGGACAGGGGGTTGGCACCGAGCCTCCCCAGAAGGCCAGGCCTGTCCCTCCTCCCAGCTCCGGCCTCCTCTTCCTTCCTGTTCACGCCTCCCAGCTAGAAGCTGGCTGGTAGCCAGGTTCAGAGGGAGCAGAGGGCAGAGCGGGGCCTGTGGGTGCTGAGATCCCCGCCATGCTTCTGCCAAGGCCCAGCCAGGCCAGGGGCCCCTTCAGCACCCCAGCGGGCACTTAGAGTAGAGGGCTCTGGGCTGCAGCAGTGCGTGAGGGGCACAGCTGTGCACCCTGCCCACTGGCCATGGCGGCAGGCCTCATCCCGCCGCGGCCCCGGGGCCTTTGGCCACGTCCTTACCACGCACTCCCCGATCTTCCATGTCTCCGCTCTTCTGGCCAGCTGCTTGAGCTCCTCCCACTTGAGGAACTGTGCAGCGCTCACCAGGGCTTCCTGAGAGGCCTGCAGAGCAACAGAGACCAGGAGATGCCACCGCAGCCACGGCAGGACACCCTGGGTCCCCCTCGTCTTGGCAAGGCTCCCAGCCTTTCCCAGCCCCAAATGGCACGACGCAGCGTGCCACTAGGTCTGGCCCTCCCTGAAGGCAGAGGCAGCTCTGCCTTGTCCTTCGGCACACAGGAAGCTGCACCTCATGCTGCCATGCGTTCCAAGGCACACTTGGCAGCAGCCCTTGCCTTGCTGCTCACCTCCACCCTCGGCATGTCAGCATTGCTTCCCCAAAACACTGCTCCCTACCTGGGCCACTCTTTGCACCTTGTCACTCATGTGGAGGAAGAGCGGCACCAGGCTCCTCTGTGCATGCTGCTTCAGGTTCCGTTTGTTCTTCCCCACCACAATCTCCAGCAGGTCTTTGAAGAGGAGCATGGAGAGCTCTCGCACTCTGCTGTCTTCCTGCAGCCAGGGAGGAGAGGAGGGGAGGCCTCAGCAACGACTCCAGGAACGGGGCCCGACAAGAGCGTTTGCCATTGCAAGGCCTCGTCCTCTCCGGGCACAACTGTCCCCCAGCCCGGCCAGAGGTCAGAGCTGAGGACAAGCCTCTGCTGAGGCAGCCTGGACAATGAGCCCCGCTTTGATGACGGGCTCTGTCTCCCTCTCCCTCTGGAGGGAGCTTCTTGGATTTCCCGAGGCCTCCATCAGGGCCCCCGCACACAACAAGAGGACAGAAAGGGACAGCCCCGCGGCACGGCCTCTCCCTCGCTCTCTAGCCTGCTCCTACCTCTCTGCTCATCGCTGCCCCAGGCCACGGCAAGCGCCGCACACAGCCAAGCACGAGACGCAGCAGCCGAGAGCAGACAGGGGGCTGGTTTGCTCTACTCCCACAGCCCCGGACACCAAGGCCAGCACAGGGCATGGGCTGAGAACCACAGGGCAAAAGGTTTCCTGACATACAGCAGGGCCTGTGTGGGGACGTGCCAACAGGCACGTATGCAGAGGGGCACACAGCACCCAGACCACGCATACGGACCCCCGGACACACCAGCAGAGCCCCGGCTCTCCCATCAGCCTTACGTCATCAAAGCGAGGCAGAAGCTTCTCGGCCAGCTGCAGAACAATCGGGTTGGAGCCCTTCTGTTCCAGGTAGCTGAGGATGTTTCTCAGCAGCATCAGGCTTCCCACACGCACTTCCCTGCAAGCATCCTGCAGCCACTCCATGCTGTCTGGGAGCAGGCTCTGCATTCTCCTTTTCTGTGGGAAACGCACAACTTTCTTTGTGGGAAGCAAGGCCAGACCCGACCCCCCCCCGCCCGCCCAAAAGTGCTCTGCCTGCTCTTTTCCCATCAGGGCTCAGTGGCCAGGGCCAGGGCTCTGCACACACGCAGGCCTTGGGCACAGAGGCTGCAGTGCAGGGCACAGATCTCCAAGGGGGCCCTCAGCATGCACTGGCCTCTGTAGGGAGCAAAGCTGCTGCCTCAAGGCCCAGGAGCAGCTGGCTGCCTTAGCCCGGCCCTGTGCTCCAGCTCATTGTCCCTCTCCCAGATCTTCCTGCTGGGCACTGGTGCCTTTCTCCTTGTGCAGCACGGCCAAGGGCCTGGCATGACACTCGGGGCAGATGAATGGGGCAGCGGAGACTTGGGAGCAGCTACCACACCTCCGGATTGCCAGCCAAGTCCAAGCCACTCTCTGACCCAGTGTCTCCTGTCAAGCCCCAGGCTGCCAGCATGGCTTCACCCGCCTGCCCCCCTCCTCACCATCTTGGGTCTATTCAACAGGGCCACGAGGCCTCTGAACGCCAGTCTGCGCATCTCCAGGCTCTCACTCTGCGCATAACCCTGGACGAGTGGCAGGACCTCCTCATCCATGTCGGCAAGGTCAGGGCATTCCAGCAGCTGAAATGGACACAGCACTGAAAGACTGGCACAGCCGGCAGCACTGCCTGCAGCGTGCAGCTCTCCATCCCACCCACCATCCAGGGCAAGGGCACCAGGCCCTCACAAAGCTCAGCCCAAACACAGCAGGCATTGTGCAGACACCCCTGGGCCCTGCTCCCAGCCCCGCGCCTCACGGCACACTGCACACACTGCTCGCCTCCTCCTCCCGTCCCCTGAACCCTCCGCAGCCTCTTGTTCTCATCCCTTGGAGGAGCAATTGAACACAGACAGCTGCCACAAAGCAGGCACGAAATACAAGTGCTTACGAGTGGTCGCCCAGCAGAAACGAGCCAAGGCCGGGGCTACTAACAGGAGCGTATGCATTGCCCCAGCTCCATTCACCAGCATCACCCCACATGCATGTGCACAAGCGAGCACAGCATTTAGAGGCCCCTCCAGAGAGGCACTGCTTGCCATGAGGCCCACCTCGACAAAGAAAGCCATGACGGGCAGCTGATGAAACTGGTCCTCCCTCCTCAGCAGCCTTGCCAGCTGGCGGAAGATCCAGCGACGCAGGTGACTGGCAGCCCCTCTCATTGCTCTGTCAGAGGCAAGAAGGCAGTGTTGGGCCTCAGCCGAGCAGGCAAACCTCCTCTGGCATCGCTCTGCTTGGCACGCAGCTCCTGCAGCCAGCGGCATTTGCTCATGGAGCACTGCTCTTGCCCTACCACACCTTGCCATTAGAAAGTCAGCGTCAGGCATCATTACGTTCCTTTTGGTGGGAGACCGGAGAAACAGCCTTCCTGCCCAGGCGGCATGGCCTGCCCACACATCCCCTCTCCTGCCCGCTTTGGATTCCTGTGCCCCTGGGCCCTCCCCAGGTTCTCCTGCGCACGACCCTCTCCCACAGCTCCTAACACCACCTGCTCCCCCAGCAGCTCTCCAAGCTGGGCAGCATGGCAGCTCCCAGGGCCCTTCTGCTGGGCGAGCCCTTGCCACAAGGGCTGAGGCTGCAGCCCCTTTCTTGGAGAAGTGGCGTTCCCCCTCCCCCACCAAGAAGCACATGGGGAGGCACACCCCACAGCCAGGGAAGAGGTGCTGGGCCAGAGCAGGCCGGAAAGGGCTCTACCTGGCCAGCACCACCACTCCCTTCTGCGAGGTGTCCGCATGCAGAAATAGGTCCCAGCCGCCCTTCCTCTCAACAGCCACGGCTATGGTCTCATAGTGGGCGCAGCGCAGCAGACTTTTCATGGCCTGCACGGCGCACCTGCATGCAGAGCAAAGCCCAGGTCACACTGGCAGCCTGGCCCTGCCTCCAGGTGCAGTGCAGAGACAGGGCGAGCGGGATCGAGCACCTGACGTGGCTGGTGGGACGGGACTCATCCCGTTGGCATTCCCTCAAGAAGATATTTGCTTCCTGGTGGCTGAACTCTGCTGTGAAGACCATCTGCAAGAGCAGCGCCAGGAAGAGCTGGGGGAAAAACGCCTTCACCGCCTCTGGGCAGACGGGCTCCCGGATGATCTCACACAGTGCCCTCGTTGCCTGCAGAAAACACCCAGTCACACCTCTCACTCCCGAGCAGTCCCCAGCATGCTTCCACAGCCCTCCAGGTGGGAGGCTCGAGCACAGCCTTGGAGCATGGGAAATGCAGCTGGAGGCCTCAGCCTGGCTGCCTGACCAGGGCCAGCGCCCGCAGGCTCTTGGGCCTCAGCTCCTGGTTGTACACAGTGAGCCTTCCTGCCTCAGCATGACCATCACCTCGGCAGGCTTCGTGTAGCGTGCACGCTCGGCCAGGCTCCCTGTCCCAGGCCGTGCTGCCTGCCCAGGTTTTGCAGGAGCCCTACTCCTGCCCCTCACCTTGCCCCCAACCCGACCCTGGCTTTCCAGCCTGCTGAGCGAGGTCGGCGGATGCAGGGACAGCGTCGGATGGAGATTTCCTGGGCATGGCCAGCCTGGCTGTTGGTGTGCAGAGAGGCCAGGCAGCACTTGGCAGCCCTGTGCGCTGGCACAGTCGGAGGCCTGGCGCTGGCCATGTTGTAGCCATGGGCCCAGGAGAGGTCCCTGCTTGGGGGCACACAAGCAGTGGAGAGGGGGAGGGGGCCCAGAGAGGCAGGCACCAGCCTGGGGGCACGGGAGGTCTCGTCCCCTAACTCACGGCCAGCGGAAGGATGCAGTTGTTGTCCCTGTCGGAGCTGGACTGCTTGCGCAGTGGCCGCTCCTCCAGCAAGCTCAGCAGCTCCCGCAGCATGTCCGGCGCAAGCATCGGCTTATCCATCAGCACCTTCCACATGCTCACAGCAGTGCTGCAGGCCCAGAGCGCTCTGTCAGTGGCACTTCCTTGGCCGCAGCACCGTAGCCTGGGCCAGCCCTGGAGGTCCCCAGCTGTGTGCCAGCCCTGCCCCTGCCCACCCCCTCCTCCCTGGCAGCCCCAAGAGGGTCCTGCCCAGGCAGGCAGCACATGACCAAGCTGAAGCCCCTTGCGCGGCAGGGAGCGTGCAGAGCCGCTGCGCTCTGCGGCTCAAGGCAGGGACACTTGCTCAGCTCTGGCTCCTCAAGGCCTGCTTGAGGCACCAGGGCTGGGAAACGGTGGGCGAGACACAGGGCCCTGCCCCTCAGCCGTGTGCTGGCCTTCTGCTTGCCTCTGGCCCTCTTTGGGCCCTTCTCCCCACGGCCAAGGAGCCCGTCCAGGCTGACGGGCCCCATACCTGTTGCACAGTGGCGAGCAGTACAGCAGGCTCATGGTCACCTCGCTGGGCTCCAAGCAGGCCAGCTGGCAAAGGGTCTTGTTTAGGGTGACCCGGGCCGACAGCTCCCTCACATACTTGACGTTCCTGTAGAGGCACCTTATGATGCGTGGCACCTGGAAGACACAAGGCGGACGGTGAGGCTGCTCCCAGAGAGCAGCCAATACCCCAGCTCCCACTCACTTCTCCTTCCCTCTCCACCACTCCCACCGCTCCTTGCTGCCTTCCAAGGGGCTCCGCTGCCCAAGAACACTGGCTCTCGGCGGGGAAACAGCGCCCCAGAGGGTCGAGCCCCACGCACGCCAGCCCCAGGCTCCTTACATCTTCCAGCACAGAGAAAGCGTCCAGCAGGAACATGGTCAGCATGTGGGAAGCCACCTCCGTATTGTAGGTGCTGCAGTTCCTCATGCCCTCGATGGCTGTGACAATGACGTCTGTCCTTTCGGAAGGCTGCAGGTTTTTCACAAACAGCTGGGGCAGAAAGGACCCAGGAGAGAAGAAATGTCACGCTGCGGGCCGCACTACTGCTGCTTAGCTAAGCAGTGGATGTGGCTCTGGAGAGAGGTGCGGGGCAGTGCTGGCACCGTGGCCCAGGAGAGCCAGGAGCACGCGCTGTGCTGGGTAGCAGCAGCATGGGGCATGTGGCCAGAGGGCCACCAGGGCAAGGCAGGATGCTCGGGAGCAGGCTCACAGTGCACTGGCTCTGCAGGCAACCCTAGCTTGCCGGTGGCCAGCAGGCTGCAGCTGCTGCTGGGACTCTTGGAGCCAAGCCTCTGGCTAGTCCCCGCTCAGGGACAGCGGGAGACACAGCAGTGAGAGCAGGGCTGCTACCAGGCAGCAACCAGTACTCTAGGTGCCACTCAGAGCTGCTTCCTTCTCCACCACCACCTCTGCATCAACCCCAAGGCCCCCTCAGCCCCACTCGTTAGGCATCCCTTTGCTCATCCACGTCTCCTCAGGACCCCATGGCCAACAGTCCCAGCAAGGGAAGTGCTCCTCACCCTCATGATCACGCTCATGTTGCTCGTCCACGAAAGGCAGAGCTCATTGTCGGCTTCCCTCTCCTTCTGGGGCTCCACATACTCTGGATCATCCTGCAGCATCGCCCGGCCTGAACAGCAGCAGAAAGACACAGCGGTCAGCAGGAGTCATGCAGAGCTGCAGCTGGCAGACTCATGGCGTCAGAGAGAAACCAGCCTGGCAGAGACAAAGGGCATGCCAGGAATGGATGGGGAGCAGGATTCCCAGGGAGGGTCGGGGCCTATTCCAGGGCAGAGAAGGGCAACTGCTTCAAAGGGTACCAAAAGCCTCACGGGCTTTCCGGTGCGAAGCCCGACACAAGCCGTAGCCTCTGAGCAGGGGCTGCTGAGCGTTTTCCAGGCCAGTGGTATCCAGGACAGGTACTAACAGCCTGCTCCCCTGCTCCTACATCAGCCGCGCCTCCTGCTCCTTTGCCTCACTGAGCAGAGGGGCCGAGGCAGTGCGATGCCTTCCCCGGCCTTGCCAGCGTGGCCGCGTGCAGAAGCACACAGCCCAGCACAGCTTCTCTTACGTTTTCGCTGCACGACGAATCTGAAGAGGCAATGAAGAGCATCCAAGGCCCCGCCCTTGGTCTCCGCGTCCTCGTAAGCACAGCAAAGGATGAGACAGCCCACCAGCTGTCCCAGCATCGGCACGGGGATCTTCCCATAGCAGGCAGGGCTCTCATCCACTCCTCCAAAGGGGTGCCACACCTGGGCAAGGCGGGTGGGACAGGTAGAAGGGCTGACGGGAGGCAGTCGCCACCAAAGCCCTGAAGCCAAGACTCTGCCCAGGCATGGATCCCAGCGGAGCCAAAGCTCTCGAGGGCCCTGCAGGCCTTGCCTCCCAAAGCAGCAGCCCAGCAAAGGCAGCACTGCCAGGCTGCGGCTCACATCATGCTCCGCGCGCACTGCTCCCCTGCACAGGGCTGGGGGCACAGCTGGCTCCTGCGACAAAGGGACTGCAGAGAAAAGCCCATGGAGAGAGGGCCAAAGAGCTTTGCTTCAGGGCAGAGCCTTGCTCAGTGCCTTAACCTGTGCCCACGCTTCCCTCCGAGGGACCCCCTGAGCTGCACTGTGCTCTGGGCTGCTGCAAAGGGCCAAAGCGGGGGCTGCACGGTGCTTGGCTCCTTACCTCCAGCGAGGAATAGTTGGCCAGCAACTTGCTCAGCCTCCCAATCCTCCCCACGGCCCTCTCACGCACAGCTGCTCTCTCCGTCTTGGTGAAGGGCAGCAGCATCTGCAAGGAGAAAGGCTACTGCTCTGCCCGGGGAGCTGACGCCCACTCCAGCAGGAGCAGCTCTGCTAAGCGCCTGCCTGCAGTCCTACAGTGCACCAAGGCTTCCTCGGAGCTAGAGCAAGCCTGGAATGGCCTTCCTGCCCCTACAGGCCCCAGCCTGCAAGGCCCACCTTGCCCTCAGGCAGCCAGCCACACCTAAGCCCCCTCCCAGCCTCTGCTCCTGGCCATGCACATGGCCCCGGGTGCCCTCTTCAGGATGGCAGGCCTTTCAGGCCACACCTTCCCTAGGGGTCTGCAGTGGGCAGCCTGGCCTCCGGCCTCCTGGCATGGCAGAAGAACCAAGCTTCTGGGCTCGGCTCCCCTTGCAGCACGGGCAGCTCCCAGTGGGTCTCTGCCCCATTCTGATCTGGCAAGGAAAGCACAAGGCACGCGGAGGCGGGGGGACAGCAGCACCAGCTGCCATCAGTGCAGTGCCTAGAGAAGAAGGGTGACATTCCTCCCACTGCTTTGGTGCAAGGAGAGCTTTGGGGGCAGAGGTGGCCCAGGAGTGCTCATGGGGGCAAGGTGTTCCCAAGAGCCTGGAGGATGTTTGGGGTGGGAAGGGACTTGGGCTGTAGCCAGGGGACACTGGGCTCACAGAAGAGCCCAGTGGGGAACCTCCGCTCACCCAAGCGAGAAACGCCCCCTGCCTGCAGCGTGCTGCCTGTACATGGCACTCGGGGGGGGAATGTCCACTCGAGGGTGTCACTTCCCTCTGGGCCGAGGAACAGGCCCAATGCAGCCCACTCTTTGCAAATGCCACACCTGCAAGATCTTCTGCAGCTCCAGGAGGCTGGAAGTGGCCGACTTGAGCACCAGCACCTCCAACATGTTGTCCATGGCATCGAGGGTCTGCAAGGAGGACAGGGGGTTGTGGCATTCCTTCCCCACTGCCTCTGACCCACAGCAGACTCAGTTGAACCCCTGCTGCCCAGTGAGGACACCCGCTGCCCTGCACGGGCCAACGAGAGGCCTCAGGGCAGGAGACCTGCTGTGCACGGACCAGCCCCTGGGCACTGCCCATGGCCCAGCCCACGGGAAGGGCATGAAGGCAGGAGGGTGGGAAAACAAAGCTGAGATCCTGCCCAGCCTTGGAGCTGGCAGTCACCTCTCAGCACAGCGGAGCCAGGGGCAAGCCCAGAGGGGCTGGCGGGCTCCCTGTAGCTCACCCAGCACCTACCTTGGAGTAGAGGGACATGTCCACGGTCTCCATGTCTTCTCTTGGAGGAAGCAAGAAGACACTCTTGAAGCAGGCATGGAGAAGGCTGCTCTTTTTGCCCTCCAGAACCGGCTCCACTGCACTGCAAAGAGAGAGCGAGAGAGAGAGAGAGATGCCTGTTGGACACTGGTGCTGGGAGCAGTGCCTGGATGCCCTGGGGAGGTGGCTGTGGGCCGCTGGGGCAGGAGTCCCCCGGCTGCTACAGAGAGCACGTGAGGGAGCCCTGCAGGGAGGCACCTCCTCCCTCCATGAACTGGCCCAGGGCCAGAGGAGAGCCCAGGCAGCTAGGCCTCCCCCCTTCTCTACCACCTGCCTCCCCTTCTGCACTACCAGCCAAGGGGCCCTGGGGAGCTGCAGCAGGCAACCCTCTGCCCTCCCATCTGCCCTACTGACAAGCCTACTGACAAGCAAGGGGAGAGCAGAAGCGCAGCAGACAGCACCGCCAGCCTCCTCCCACCATGGTGCACACCTCCCAGCCAGGCATGGTGCCATCAGGCACATGCTGTGCACAGGTCCTGGCCAAACCAGGGGCTCTGCTAGCTACCTCATTGCCGTGATAGCAAGCATGGCTTGCTGGCGCACCGCTGTGCCCAGGCGCTCCAAGGGCTCCTCTTCCAGCAGCACCTGCACAGCACAACCGGCAGTCAGCGCGGCAACTGCCATCACCCAGCACCAGCAGACCCAGGGCCCAGCTGGCCTTGCCCCTGTCCTCACACCTGCTGCCTCTCCCCTCACCTCGATATGCTCGGCCAGCTCGTGTCGGCAGCAGAACACCTCCAGGCCCCAGGACAAGGTCTTGGCGCTGCTGCCTCCACAGAGGGTGCCGATGGACGCTAGAAACTTCAGCTTCTGCGCCTCTTGCTGACAGACGGGGAAGAGAGACAGAGTGAGCGCGAGAGGGGACAGGAAAGGCCAGCAGGACCAGAGCAGCCAGGGGGCTGCAGTGCTGGGCGGGACCCCGGACGGCAGCAGCTCTGCACAGCCAGCACCTCCCCAGCAGCCTGCCAGCAGACATGGGCGGACCCGCAGGGAGACCCAGGCACAGCCCCCATGGAAACGGCTGCACTTACCTGTTCTCGGCCACCCACAAAGGCCTGGATGAAGTCCAAGGCTTCCTCATCCTCTCTGGACAGCTCGGACCAGCTGCTGATGGAAAACCTTGCACCTGAGAAAGGAAGAGAGCCAGGAGCACTGCAGAGATGGAGGGCAGGCAGCAGAGAGCCGCGCAGTGAGCTCTGCCCGCCGGCCAGCCATGGGCCTGCTCCCGGGCACGCAGTCTCCCCCACGCTGCTCAAGGCTGCACGGTGCCCAGCACATGGGCTGCCCTGCTGCAGCCAGCCAGGCAGGGCAAACCTCAACTGCACCAGGCTGGGGAACGTGCTGCCAGACGGGCAGCATCCCTCCTCCTGCCACGGAGCTGCCACTCGCTGCCCGTCCCAGGCAGCAGGAGCTGCGTCCATCTGCGCTCTCCCTCCTGGGCGCATGCTGCGCTGGGGCCAGCTCCCAAGCCCCGAGCGGGCCCTGGCATCCGGGCACCGCTGTGCCACCACCCCGGGCACCCCGACACCACGTGCTGGGGAGATGGGAGCCCGGCGCAGAGCAGGGTGCGCTCCCCGGCCCTCACCCCAGCCCAGCCCAGCCCCACGGGGCCGCTCACTCACCTCTCCGCCACGCCTGGGACTCGAACCCCTCCAAGGGCCTCGAGGCAGAGCTGCTCTCCTCGGCAACCCTGTCCTGCTCCTGGGATGCCCGGCGCGGGCAGCCGTACTCCTGCTCCCAGGCCACCCGCGGGCGGCTGGGGGGTCTCTCCGCCATCCTGCGGCACGGAGCAGAGGCAGGAGGGGGACACTTGTTTAATGCAGAGCTGGGGAGGGTCCCCACGGGGGTGGGGGCAGCGCAGTCAAAGGTCCCCGCGCCCGCCCCGGCCCTGGAGCCAGCTCTCCTGCGCCTCAGCCCCTGCCGCAAGGTCCTGCCCCCGCCGCGGCCGAGGGCCCCCGCAGCCCCGTGGCACTGCCGAGCCCGGCCCCGTCGCTCTCACCCGCAGCAGGAGCTGGCAAGGCCTCGGCAAGCGCCTCGACTCCGCGGGGCTGCCGGGGCGGCAGGGAAAGACGCGGCTGCGCTCGGGGGCTCCTCCTCGAGCTCCACGCGCTCCTGCCCTCTCCCGTCACCGTCCGCCCGGACACTGCCCGCACCTGACAGCGCCGCCGGTGTCACAACGGGGGGGGTCACAATGGCCCCGCCGGGGGCGGCTCTGAGGTCACCTCTGCTGCGTGAGCTGCTCCAGCAGCAGCAGCCGGCGCCGCCAGGGGCTCCAGGGCCGCAGCGCGGCCGCCCCGGGCAGGAGGGAGCTGGGGCAGGGCAGGGCGAGGCAGCTCGAGGGGCCGCGCGCGGCTCCGCATGGCCACCTCCCTCCTCTTTCATCCCCGGCTGCCCACGCCTGGCCGCACTCACCTGCTCACCACTAACCACCAGCACCACCTCAAAACCTGACCCCACCATACCTCTTGCCCCAATCCCCTCCTCTCATCCCTCACCCCAAACTCTAACCCTCCAGCCACAACCCAGACCTCCAACCCCTTTCCCTAACTCTTGCTCCAGCCCTCACCGGCATCTCCAACCCTCAGCCCTAGCCAACAAATGCTAGCCTTCACCCCAGCCCTCACCCCTGCCATAGCCCACTCCCCCACAAAGCTAGCCAACACTCACAGCAAGCACCGGAAACCCGCAGCACAACCACCAAACCTCGCCCCACGCCTCACCCAACCCCTCACCCCATGCAGCCAGCTCTCGTCCCCAGCCCTGCCCTCAACACCAGCCCCCAAGCACCAACCCCAGGGAGATGCCCGAACCCCCACTGCCAGCCCCAACCCCTTCCCCAGCCGCCCTCCCCCTCACACCAGCCCCCTACCCTGCAGCCCCTCTGCTCACGCTCCCGCCGGGCCCCCTCGCGCCCCACCCCAGCAGGCAGAGGAAGGGCAGGACCGGGCCGTGCTGGGGCAGCTGAGCGTGGCAGGCACCGCTGCAGATGCTCTGCTCCAGCCCCGCTCCAGCAGGGGCACCTACAGCACGTTGCCCCACACCAGCACAGGCGGCTTTGCAGCTTCTCCTGCAGCGGAGACTCCACAGCCTCTCGGGGAACCTGCTCCACTGCTTAAGCGCCCTCGCGGGGAAAAAGCGCTTTCCTGCGCTCAGGGGGAATTGCCTGCTTCGCCATTTTGGGCCACGGCAGCACCCAACTCCGGGGCCGGGGCCGGGGGCGGAGGGGCGGGGCCATGGCAGGGACGGGGCGCCAGCCGGGCCCCCCGCGCCGGCACAGGGAGCGCAGCAGGCTGCTGGGGCGCGGCCGTGGCGCAGACGCCCCCGCCGCACGCCCCTCGCCCACGGGCCCCGCCCGGGCCAGCCCCGGCCCCCGCGCACGCAGCAGGCCGCCGCCGCCGGGCCCTGCGCCACGCTGGCCCCGGCCGCGGCCGCAGGGACAGCCCGCCGGGCGGCCGTTGGGCGGCCTGCGTGTCGCTCACGGCTCACCCCGCCCCTCCCGGGCACCCATTCGCTCGCTGCCTCCCCTCGCTCCCCGATTGGCCGGGCGGGGGGCGGGCTCTCCACCCGCCCGCGGCAGCTGCTGGCGCCAAGCAGAAGCTGCAGCTCGGCTCTGTGGAGAAGAGGAGGCTGCAGAGAGCCGCTCGCTCTGCCCGCAGCCCCGCCGCCTCCGGGCAGCGTTCTCCCGCCCGGCACCTGGCCCCTTCTCTGCACGGCACAGATTATTGGCCTTGCCAGTTCTGCTGGCCCCCGGGGCCGTGGCAGGGCTCCCAAGTGGGCGGAAAACCACACGGACGTCGGGCAAAGAGCTGGTGAGCAGCCTGGACTGCTTCAGGCTGGAGCACGTTATACGGCGTAGAAATTATGCCCTCCACTCCTGCAAGTAGGAGGATGTTGGCCCGTTCAGCTGGCACGGTTGGAGCTGGAAAAGGACGCCTGCCCGTTGTCTAAAAGAAATTGTTGTAAAACCTAAAACCTTTTCCCTGTGTTTTACAAAAGCAAAACAGCTAACCTCGTGTGAACTCAAGGAGCAATTTCTCTGGGAGGACTGTATGAAAACTGAGGGGTTTTTTTTGTTTTGAGGACAAAAGCACTCTTCTTTTCCAAACCCTTGAGTTGGTGTTCTTTGACCTTCATACGTGAGTCGATTTCAGCCTAGGAGGCTCTTTTCCCACCGGTAGGTGTTGATGTTGACAGAGGCACCGCTGTGCTTTCTAGTGTGGCATGCTAGCACCTATTCCAAGAAGTGGAACTCTCTCTGCTTATTGCGTTGTGGCCAAGCAATACATCCGCACAATGGAAGAAGGTTGAGGGCAGAAGCCTGGCTGTGACTGACCACAGGTGTTGCCAAGAAAGCTGGATGAATCTCAGCACAAAGGGCGCCACAGGCTGGCCTTTGTTTTAAGGCATGCCCTGGACTCCTGCAAGCACCTGAAGGCTGGAAATCCATCCTTCCAGGAGCAGAAACGATGAGCAGTAGAGGGAATGTGCTGCGCAGGTGAGCTGCAGCTGGTGCAGCAAGCATTGCTGGTTTGAAGCGGTGGCTTGCTCCTTTGCCCTTTCCCAGAGAAATGCAATCTGATAATGGATGACATCTGTAAGAACAAAGAACTGCAAAGGTGGAGTTCTTCCCGTGGAGTCCAGTGGACTTTGCACCTACCGTGTCGAGCTCAATGCAATGGGGGAGGAGAAAGATGCAATGGATGAGAGAAAGGACAGCAATGCAAGAGTGACTCTTCTCTCTTAGAATACTTCTAAGTGGGGATTGGATTTGTGGGAAGTCTCAAGTTGGCTAAGTAAGTGACACCCTCCCACCATGGGAAGTGTCAGAGAAGGACATTGTATCTGATTTAGCTTCAGCTTAGTCTCAGGGCCTAAAGTAGATGAAGCCTGCGGGCCTCAAGGCCAAACTGTGAATGAACTTGAGAAACATTGCTGGCAATGTAGCTGCAAAACCATTTATGACCAGCTACTAAGGCTACAAAAGCAGCTAATGAGGATGTAAAATAGGATGCAGGAGACAAGATGGGATGCACGTGGGTTGGGGTTGACCTTGGAGGAGATAAGGGCCTGGGCTGTAGGCCAGGAGCTGTCTGAAGGAGAGAGAGACCAGTCAGAAGGGGAGAGACCAGTGACTCAGTAAAGAAGACTGGAGGAGACTGTCACTGGCAGGAGGGGAAATAAGACTGCAAAGGGTCTGATTAGCCCAGAATGTCTTTGTTCAGGGTCCCTGCGTGGAGGCAGCCAGCTCGAGCTGTTACTTCCTGTACTGTCATTTATTCTTGTAATTCATGTCAAAGAAATAATTAATTCTGCTCCTATATGTGCATGAGACTCTGCTCCTCGGAAACCTAGGGTGGGGCCATGTCTACAAGAGGAAGTCCCCTAGATGAGGGGTTTGTGTCAGTAGCTGCACAAATTCCTTTGCAAACACTGTCAAGGTCCTGGAGAATCACCGATCACAGGACGGCTGAGGTTGGAATGGACCTCTGGAGATCATCTAGTCCAACCCCCCTGCTCAAGCAGGGTCCTCCAGAGCACATTGCCCAGGACCCCACCCAGATGGCTTTTGAGTATCTCCAGGGAAGGAGACTGCACAGCCCCTCTGGGCAACCTGTGCCAGTGCTCCGTCACCCTCCCAGCCCAGAAGTTTTTCCTCCTGTGCACATGGAACTGCCTGTGGTTCAGTTTGTGCCCGTTGCCTCTTGTCCTGTCCCTGGGCTCTACTGAGATCCCCTCTCAGTCTTGTCTTCTCCAGGCTCTACAGGCCGAGCTCTCGCAGCCTTTCTTCACAGGAGACATGCTGCAGTCCCCTCATCATCTTTGTAGCCCTCCGCCGGACTCTCTCCAGTAGGGCCATGTCTCTCTTGTACCCTCTTTCCAGCAGGTCAACCCCCAGCCTGTCCTGGGCCATGGAGTTCTTCCTCCCTAGGTGCAGGACCCTGCACTTGCCTTTGTTGAACTTGAGAAGGTTCCTCTCTGCCCATGAGGTTGTGATTAAACAAGGTTGTGGCTCTTTTTCTGGATGGTGGACGGGTGGGATGGCAGTAGGACAAGGAGTCATGAGGGGAGGAAGGGGAATTCCATTAACTTCTGCACCTGGGTTAGGTTCTTGGGAGGGTTATTATTGTGGGAAGTGAGGACATATGCAGCGTGAGTGCCCAAGCTGTGCACGAATTCAGCCACAGTCAGGGGTGAATCCTCCTTCGGGAGAAAATCAAGATGTAGGCCGAACTGATGAATGACTAGTTGAGGAGGAATATCCTTGTGCTTGTATTCGATGTGTATGTATGTTTTTGGATGTAATCCCTTTGGCTAGTCAGGGCTGCATAACCAGGAAAGTTGCTGGAAAGCAAGTAACCTTTCTAGTGGCTACAGGGGCTACTTTATCTCTCAAGCCATGGAGCTCAATGACAGTCCTTCCGAGATGGGTGTGTTATAAAGGTCCGCAGGCATTCACCATTAAGTCAGAGTCAGACTCTTATACGATCGTTTGTTTCAGCTGGAGCTGGGTGCCTCCAAAGAGGGACCCAGAACAAAGACATTCTGGGCTAATTATACTCCTTCCAGTCTTATTTCCCCGCCTGCCAGTGACAGTCTCTTCCAGTCTTCTTTCCTGAGTTGCTGGTCTCTTTCCTTGTAAATGGATTGTGTCTACATCCCAGGACGGTTGCTGTGTTCCTGCTTCAAAGTGCCTTATCTGATCCGGAGGCTAACCGTGACCTCTGTCCATTGTGTTCTGTAAGTTGGAGGGCTGATTCTGGCTGCTTCTGCAGTTGTTGCGTCAGCAGCAGCCCACAGGTTCGGTAAAAGCTTCGGCCTGCAGGCTTCAGGGCATTATTTTAAATAAAATAATTACTTATTTAAATGATTTTACAGCATAGAAACAGCTCGAAGTGGGTGCCTCTGGAGAAGGACACCGGACAAAGAAATTCTGGGGTAATTAGACCCCTTACAGTTTTATTTTCCCACCTGCCAGTGAAGGCCTCCTCCAATCTTCTTTACTGAGTAGGTGGTCTCTCCCCTTCTGATTGGTGTCTCTCTCCTTCTGACAGCTCCTGGCCTACAGCCCAGGCTGGATGCCATGTCCTTGTTTCTCCCAGGCCCTTATCTCCTCCAAGGTCAACCCCAACCCACGTGTATCCCATCTTGTCTCCTGCAGTCTACTTTGTAGCCTCATGAGCTAGTTTTGTATCTTTGTCAGCTAGTTTTAACTGGTTTGGCAGTTACAACACTGGCAAGGTCACATCCTTCGCAATGTTTCTGGAGTTCAAGGACAGTTCAGCCTTGAGGCCTGCAGGCTTCATCTACTTTAGGCACTGATGCTAAGCAAGAGTGAGACTTATGCGAAGCTGAAGCTAAATCGGCTACAATTTCCTTCTCCAACAGTCCTCCCTTGGTTTCTATGAGCACACCTGCTGGATACATATATTGGGGTAGAGTATTTGTGCACATCGTAGAGGAGAATGTGAGGCACTTTTTCTCCTTTTTTTTTTTTTTTTGTGAAGTTTACCTTAGATTAAATGATAGGTTTTTTGACCTCTGTTCATGGAGTGTGCGGGATCTTTCAACTTTAAGAGATGTCCCCAGTCGAGGGGAGATCGCAGTGTAGAGGCGCGTTGTTCCTCAGGAGAGTTCAAATGGCTGTCCTGAGTGATGTCTATTTATACTACGTCCATGATTTGTACCATTAGCCAAATCAGGTGTGATCTAGCCACGGTGTGTCATATTGGAAGTCACGTACCTTTCAAATTTCAGGAGGAAGTTTCTCGTTTGCTCCCCAGCGAGGACTTCTCAGCCGGGCTTTCTGCTAGTGACTTTACCACTAGTTGTTTGTATGTGCCAAGGTCATGGTCGATCACTTGGGAAAGTGGAGGGCGAAGGTCCTGCCACCTTCCCCCCCACAACTAGAGTCAAACCCTCCACCTCACAAAGTGGCCGTACAGGAGCCTCTTGCCTCGTGGTATAAATAGACCTCAGTGTCTACTGATCAGCATATATTAATTCAGTATATAACAGCAGGGCTTGTGTCTTTCGCAATAACTACCACACACACAGAGGTGTAGGAGGATTATGAGCAGTAAAGAGAACAATGTTGATGCTAGCAATATCACTACCAGGTGAAGGTTAAAAATTCCTGTTGCTGTTAGTGACCTTTCAAAAAGAGTTCCTCACTAATGAAGTTCTTTTGATTTTTCTTTTGTACTGGTTTAGTGTAGAATTGGACTGCAGCTGCTGTTGAGATGTAATAGGAGCTGAGTAATTCCAGTTGCATCCCAGGATCCCAGTAAAGTTACAGATAGAAATCTTTGGGTGATTGCTTGCAGCTACAACAATAGTATTTTTGATTATAAAATGACAAAGGGTTCTCATACAAACACATCAGACAAGGCAATCGAGTTAAATTACAAATTAATGTTTCGGAAAACCAAATAGAGAGAAGCAAAAGCTTTAATCATTATGCCACAAATCACAAGTCACTTGAAAAGGCGCCAAGGTGTTGCTGGGTTGTTAAGAAAGCCTTACTGCACGGATTTGGTTTGGAGACTCAAGAACTGAGATGCAGCTGTGCTTTTGCAGCCGGGCACTAATTCGTGAAGCACAAAGTATAGGCATTCCTCTTTTTCGATTGTAATCCCGTTCCCAATAGTGCGTTATGACAAACAAGAAGTTACGTTACCATTTTTAGTTATTGAAGGCAGAACACTGAAGGAGATAAGCCCGCCTTAACTAGGATAATCCTTCTGTTAAGCAAACATGAAGATGGTACTGCTCTTTTGGAAGTTTGTCTGCAGCTCTTGAAAAAGCAGGTATCTCCCTAAGAGACAGCATCTCGAAGATGTACACAATATGCTAAACATTTCTCTCTCCTCAGAGTTTCTGGATTCCCCTGTCTCTAGTCATTGTGAATACTGTCCACCCTCCCAAGCTGATCCGCTTGCCTGGGGGCTCCTTACTCCTGGGGGCCTTCTTGGACAAAGGGGACATTCTCTCTGCATACGTCCTACATTGCCACAGAAATAACATTCCGGTCCCTCACTGTCTCCCCGTCTTCTCCTGTCCCCTTCTCGTCCTTGCCCTTGGCATTGCCCTAGCCTTCCTCGGCCTCCTCTGTCTCTTCCTCTACCCCTTCCTCTAATTTGCAAGTTCCGTGCTGAAGCTGCTGCTAAGAGATTAGCCTCTTCTTGGTTTTCCTTTTTCCGTTCCTTTGCTTGCTTCCCTTGCTGTTTCTCCTCTCTCCCGTCATAGACCAATACTGCCACGCTTAAAATCCTTTGTGAAGTTTCTCCTTGCCACCCTGGCATGTGCTCCTTCAACTCTTTTGGGCTATCCGGAGCGGCCTGATGGACAAAGACACTAATGGCTAGTGCATCATTCCAATTCTGGAAAGTCCTTCCCCCATAGTTCAACAAGGCTTGCCCTAGTCGTCCCCCAAAATCCCTGGCCTCTTTGTCCAAGCTCTGTCTACGCTCCTGCACTCTAGTCCAATCCACTCCTAGTTTGCTACATGCTCTAATAGCTTCTACCGAGTTCCGGAGTCCTGTCTGGCAAGCGACTCTGTCCCCTGCGTTATTGTAATCCCAATTTGGATCGTTTGCTGGCTAACGATTTGTGTTTCCCCCAGTCTGTTGTACAAACTTTGCCTCTTTATTAACTATTTTATCATCTCGCTCGTTTGGTCAGAACAACTCTCTCAAGAGTACTTGGGTATCCCGCCAGTTTGGTCAGAACAACTCTCTCAAGAGTACTTGGGTATCCCGCCAGTTTGGATTCTACCCAGTGCATATATATTAGAAAACAGCTGAGCGCTCCTTTCCGCATCCTCCCTCAACCTGGGCATTTTGCTTGCCCACAATGCTCAATCACTCGGACTCCAGGGTTGGCTAGTAAATACATGCAGTACCACGTGAGGGGGGGTTAGCTCCCCCCCCCGCCCCCGCTGCACTCGGTTGGAGTGCTGCTGCATTAGGTAAAACATTAGCAACCATAGGATGGAGTCCTGCCACGGGAGGAGGGGAAGTCTGAGTAAGAGGAGGAGAGGGACAGATAGACAGATCTTTGGGAGGCGCCACCGGAGGAGTGTAAGGCGGAGCAGTAGCTCCTGGGGCGTTATTTGGGACACCTATATCTGCTGCAGCAAGAGTAGTTTTACAGAGGGTGCCGTTTGTCCTCCTTGGATCTCGCCGGTCCCACATCCAATTATCCCACACATACCAATAATCCATTCAGTGAGGCTTTTCATCTTCCAATAGAAGCTGCAGCAGAGCTCATTTCTTAGAATCGAAGGATCCTTCCTTGGGTTAACCCCCACATTAATTGTAAGATGGACAATCATCCTGACATAAAGGGACAGCTAACTAGCTAGGGATCGATTTGACTGTAACGGCTTTTTTCTCCTTTTTGTTCCTTTTCCTTTTCTAAATTTGGATGTTTGGAGCCAAGAGGGTCCAATGGTGGTTGGCTACACTCCCATCTGGGGTGCCAAAGTGCTGTGGAAACACTTTGATCCTAGGTTTCCAAGAAGCAGAGCCTCACGCACATCTAGCAGCAAAATTTTATTTCTTTAAATGATGGTGCAGCATAGTAACTGCTGGAGCTGGGTGCCTCCAGGGAGGGACCTTGAACAAAGGAATTCTGGCCTAATTAGACCCTTTACAGTTTTATTTCCCACCTGCCAGGGAAGGTCTCCCCCAATCTTCTTTACTGAGTCTTCTTTACTCTCCTTCTGGTTGGTGTCTCTCTCCTTCTGGTTGGTCTTGGCCTTCAGCCCACACTGGTTGCCATGTCCTTGTTTCCCACAGTCCCTTATCTCCTCCGAGGTCAACCCCAACCCACGTGCATCCCATCTTGTCCCCTGCAGTCTACTTTTTAGCCCCATGAGCTAGCTGTGTATCTTTATTAGCTGCTTTTAATGGGTTTGGCCGTTACATGCTCAGCAATGATTCTGGAGTTCATGGACGGTTCGGCCTTGAGGCCTGCATGCGCAGGGTAGGCAGTGGCGATAGAAACAGAGCTGCATGTCATACCCCAGCTCTGCCCTTCCACCTGAGATGCAAGCCCTGAAGACAGCAGGGGCCTGCTCTTGCCCTGGGGTGACTGGAGAGGGCAGGGGAGGCCAAAGCTTTTCTCCCCCTTTCCCTTGGCTATTGTGGGCCAGCAGAGCAGTTGACGCTTTGCAGCAAAACCAAAGTGTGTCAGGCCGCTCTACGCTGGCCTGGCATATTGGAACGAGTGGACACCCCGTCCCCCCCAGGACAAGCCAGATTCATGCAGGCAGCAAGTTTTGCCCCTTGCCTTTGGCTCCCTAAAAAAAGAACACTCACTCCGGCTGAGGAAACGGGGCTGTATCTTTGCGGGAAGCCCAACAAAGCCATGAAGCGGTAGCACAACAGGGGCTGTGCTTGAGGAGTCGAGCTGTCCTGGGGCTGCGGGAGATGCCAGCAATGAGCCAGACCTTCCAGCACACTTGCGTGTGTCCGTGGTGTGCAGCACCATGACATTGGCACAGCTGCGTCAGCTCTGCTCAAACAGAGTCACGTCCTGGCGGGAGGGTGCCACCTCGCCCATGCTCTCGGGAGCCAGGGACACAGTGCTCCGAGGTGGAATCTTGATGTTCTCCTTGGCACCCTCAGGTTCATGATGGTCTGTGACACCAGGCAACGGACTAAAGGTTCCGCATCATTTTCCAGGGGCTGGAGGGCTGCGAGAGAAAGGCACCGAGCTGAGAACAGACTCCCACCTTTGCAGAGATCCCAGGAATCCCCCCCCAGGCAGGGCCAGCCCCACTCAGCTCTTCCCATGCGGAGGAGGCAGCAGGTAGGACAAATGGATCAGCTGGCACTTGCAGGTCGGCCAAGCCCCAGATGCGCCCCAAATACCCCCTGCTCTCCCCCACATAGGGACACAGAGCCTTCCTCACCTGGGGCAGGCCAGTGAACTGCAGCTCACTTCCCAGCCTCCTCCCTCCTCCCTGCCAGGGCTGCCTGACACAGCGCTGCTCTCACTCACCAGTGCACAGCTCCTGCACCTTCTCCTTCCTCCGCTTCTTCACTTGCTGCCCGATGAGCCCTAGGCAAACACCTCCGCTCACCCCTCATACTCCCCAGCAAGCCCCCAGCAGCACAGCTCCCATCTGGCCTTGCCAGCTTGGCCATGCAGCCTGCTCCCCTTGGGCAAGGCTGGCCCCAGCCCCGTCCCCACGGTGCAGGACCCAGGGACGGTGGGAGGGACTCAAGACCCTCCTGTGTGCCCGTCTGGGTGGGCAGGCATGGCCCTGGGCTTGTGGCTCACCAATGAACCTCACAGCTGCCTCCCGCAAGGATGCGTCCGGGTTCTCCAGGTATGGCAGGCTCTGGCGCAGGTGTTGCTCCGCTCTGCTCCTGTCCCTCAGCAGCTGCAGACAGCACAAGGACAGGGGGTTGGCACCGAGCCTCCCCAGAAGGCCAGGCCTGTCCCTCCTCCCAGCTCCGGCCTCCTCTTCCTTCCTGCCCACGCCTCCCAGCTAGAAGCTGGCTGGTAGCCAGGTTCAGAGGGAGCAGAGGGCAGAGCGGGGCCTGCGGGTGCTGAGATCCCCGCCATGCTTCTGCCAAGGCCCAGCCAGGCCAGGGGCCCCTTCAGCACCCCAGCGGGCACTTAGAGTAGAGGGCTCTGGGCTGCAGCAGTGCGTGAGGGGCACAGCTGTGCACCCTGCCCACTGGCCATGGCGGCAGGCCTCATCCCGCCGCGGCCCCGGGGCCTTTGGCCACGTCCTTACCACGCACTCCCCGATCTTCCATGTCTCCGCTCTTCTGGCCAGCTGCTTGAGCTCCTCCCACTTGAGGAACTGTGCAGCGCTCACCAGGGCTTCCTGAGAGGCCTGCAGAGCAACAGAGACCAGGAGATGCCACCGCAGCCACGGCAGGACACCCTGGGTCCCCCTCGTCTTGGCAAGGCTCCCAGCCTTTCCCAGCCCCAAATGGCACGACGCAGCGTGCCACTAGGTCTGGCCCTCCCTGAAGGCAGAGGCAGCTCTGCCTTGTCCTTCGGCACACAGGAAGCTGCACCTCATGCTGCCATGCGTTCCAAGGCACACTTGGCAGCAGCCCTTGCCTTGCTGCTCACCTCCACCCTCGGCATGTCAGCATTGCTTCCCCAAAACACTGCTCCCTACCTGGGCCACTCTTTGCACCTTGTCACTCATGTGGAGGAAGAGCGGCACCAGGCTCCTCTGTGCATGCTGCTTCAGGTTCCGTTTGTTCTTCCCCACCACAATCTCCAGCAGGTCTTTGAAGAGGAGCATGGAGAGCTCTCGCACTCTGCTGTCTTCCTGCAGCCAGGGAGGAGAGGAGGGGAGGCCTCAGCAACGACTCCAGGAACGGGGCCCGACAAGAGCGTTTGCCATTGCAAGGCCTCGTCCTCTCCGGGCACAACTGTCCCCCAGCCCGGCCAGAGGTCAGAGCTGAGGACAAGCCTCTGCTGAGGCAGCCTGGACAATGAGCCCCGCTTTGATGACGGGCTCTGTCTCCCTCTCCCTCTGGAGGGAGCTTCTTGGATTTCCCGAGGCCTCCATCAGGGCCCCCGCACACAACAAGAGGACAGAAAGGGACAGCCCCGCGGCACGGCCTCTCCCTCGCTCTCTAGCCTGCTCCTACCTCTCTGCTCATCGCTGCCCCAGGCCACGGCAAGCGCCGCACGCAGCCAAGCACGAGACGCAGCAGCCGAGAGCAGACAGGGGGCTGGTTTGCTCTACTCCCACAGCCCCGGACACCAAGGCCAGCACAGGGCATGGGCTGAGAACCACAGGGCAAAAGGTTTCCTGACATACAGCAGGGCCTGTGCGGGGACGTGCCAACAGGCACGTATGCAGAGGGGCACACAGCACCCAGACCACGCATACGGACCCCCGGACACACCAGCAGAGCCCCGGCTCTCCCATCAGCCTTACGTCATCAAAGCGAGGCAGAAGCTTCTCGGCCAGCTGCAGAACAATCGGGTTGGAGCCCTTCTGTTCCAGGTAGCTGAGGATGTTTCTCAGCAGCATCAGGCTTCCCACACGCACTTCCCTGCAAGCATCCTGCAGCCACTCCATGCTGTCTGGGAGCAGGCTCTGCATTCTCCTTTTCTGTGGGAAACACACAACTTTCTTTGTGGGAAGCAAGGCCAGACCCGACCCCCCCCCGCCCGCCCAAAAGTGCTCTGCCTGCTCTTTTCCCATCAGGGCTCAGTGGCCAGGGCCAGGGCTCTGCACACACGCAGGCCTTGGGCACAGAGGCTGCAGTGCAGGGCACAGATCTCCAAGGGGGCCCTCAGCATGCACTGGCCTCTGTAGGGAGCAAAGCTGCTGCCTCAAGGCCCAGGAGCAGCTGGCTGCCTTAGCCCGGCCCTGTGCTCCAGCTCATTGTCCCTCTCCCAGATCTTCCCGCTGGGCACTGGTGCCTTTCTCCTTGTGCAGCACGGCCAAGGGCCTGGCATGACACTCGGGGCAGATGAATGGGGCAGCGGAGACTTGGGAGCAGCTACCACACCTCCGGATTGCCAGCCAAGTCCAAGCCACTCTCTGACCCAGTGTCTCCTGTCAAGCCCCAGGCTGCCAGCATGGCTTCACCCGCCTGCCCCCCTCCTCACCATCTTGGGTCTATTCAACAGGGCCACGAGGCCTCTGAACGCCAGTCTGCGCATCTCCAGGCTCTCACTCTGCGCATAACCCTGGACGAGTGGCAGGACCTCCTCATCCATGTCGGCAAGGTCAGGGCATTCCAGCAGCTGAAATGGACACAGCACTGAAAGACTGGCACAGCCGGCAGCACTGCCTGCAGCGTGCAGCTCTCCATCCCACCCACCATCCAGGGCAAGGGCACCAGGCCCTCACAAAGCTCAGCCCAAACACAGCAGGCATTGTGCAGACACCCCTGGGCCCTGCTCCCAGCCCCGCGCCTCACGGCACACTGCACACACTGCTCGCCTCCTCCTCCCGTCCCCTGAACCCTCCGCAGCCTCTTGTTCTCATCCCTTGGAGGAGCAATTGAACACAGACAGCTGCCACAAAGCAGGCACAAAATACAAGTGCTTACGAGTGGTCGCCCAGCAGAAACGAGCCAAGGCCGGGGCTACTAACAGGAGCGTATGCATTGCCCCAGCTCCATTCACCAGCATCACCCCACATGCATGTGCACAAGCGAGCACAGCATTTAGAGGCCCCTCCAGAGAGGCACTGCTTGCCATGAGGCCCACCTCGACAAAGAAAGCCATGACGGGCAGCTGATGAAACTGGTCCTCCCTCCTCAGCAGCCTTGCCAGCTGGCGGAAGATCCAGCGACGCAGGTGACTGGCAGCCCCTCTCATTGCTCTGTCAGAGGCAAGAAGGCAGTGTTGGGCCTCAGCCGAGCAGGCAAACCTCCTCTGGCATCGCTCTGCTTGGCACGCAGCTCCTGCAGCCAGCGGCATTTGCTCATGGAGCACTGCTCTTGCCCTACCACACCTTGCCATTAGAAAGTCAGCGTCAGGCATCATTACGTTCCTTTTGGTGGGAGACCGGAGAAACAGCCTTCCTGCCCAGGCGGCATGGCCTGCCCACACATCCCCTCTCCTGCCCGCTTTGGATTCCTGTGCCCCTGGGCCCTCCCCAGGTTCTCCTGCGCACGACCCTCTCCCACAGCTCCTACCACCACCTGCTCCCCCAGCAGCTCTCCAAGCTGGGCAGCATGGCAGCTCCCAGGGCCCTTCTGCTGGGCGAGCCCTTGCCACAAGGGCTGAGGCTGCAGCCCCTTTCTTGGAGAAGTGGCGTTCCCCCTCCCCCACCAAGAAGCACATGGGGAGGCACACCCCACAGCCAGGGAAGAGGTGCTGGGCCAGAGCAGGCCGGAAAGGGCTCTACCTGGCCAGCACCACCACTCCCTTCTGCGAGGTGTCCGCATGCAGAAATAGGTCCCAGCCGCCCTTCCTCTCAACAGCCACGGCTATGGTCTCATAGTGGGCGCAGCGCAGCAGACTTTTCATGGCCTGCACGGCGCACCTGCATGCAGAGCAAAGCCCAGGTCACACTGGCAGCCTGGCCCTGCCTCCAGGTGCAGCGCAGAGACAGGGCGAGCGGGATCGAGCACCTGACGTGGCTGGTGGGACGGGACTCATCCCGTTGACATTCCCTCAAGAAGATATTTGCTTCCTGGTGGCTGAACTCTGCTGTGAAGACCATCTGCAAGAGCAGCGCCAGGAAGAGCTGGGGGAAAAACGCCTTCACCGCCTCTGGGCAGACGGGCTCCCGGATGATCTCACACAGTGCCCTCGTTGCCTGCAGAAAACACCCAGACACACCTCTCACTCCCGAGCAGTCCCCAGCATGCTTCCACAGCCCTCCAGGTGGGAGGCTCGAGCACAGCCTTGGAGCATGGGAAATGCAGCTGGAGGCCTCAGCCTGGCTGCCTGACCAGGGCCAGCGCCCGCAGGCTCTTGGGCCTCAGCTCCTGGTTGTACACAGTGAGCCTTCCTGCCTCAGCATGACCATCACCTCGGCAGGCTTCGTGTAGCGTGCACGCTCGGCCAGGCTCCCTGTCCCAGGCCGTGCTGCCTGCCCAGGTTTTGCAGGAGCCCTACTCCTGCCCCTCACCTTGCCCCCAACCCGACCCTGGCTTTCCAGCCTGCTGAGCGAGGTCGGCGGATGCAGGGACAGCGTCGGATGGAGATTTCCTGGGCATGGCCAGCCTGGCTGTTGGTGTGCAGAGAGGCCAGGCAGCACTTGGCAGCCCTGTGCGCTGGCACAGTCGGAGGCCTGGCGCTGGCCATGTTGTAGCCATGGGCCCAGGAGAGGTCCCTGCTTGGGGGCACACAAGCAGTGGAGAGGGGGAGGGGGCCCAGGGAGGCAGGCACCAGCCTGGGGGCACGGGAGGTCTCGTCCCCTAACTCACGGCCAGCGGAAGGATGCAGTTGTTGTCCCTGTCGGAGCTGAACTGCTTGCGCAGTGGCCGCTCCTCCAGCAAGCTCAGCAGCTCCCGCAGCATGTCCGGCGCAAGCATCGGCTTATCCATCAGCACCTTCCACATGCTCACGGCAGTGCTGCAGGCCCAGAGCGCTCTGTCAGTGGCACTTCCTTGGCCGCAGCACCGTAGCCTGGGCCAGCCCTGGAGGTCCCCAGCTGTGTGCCAGCCCTGCCCCTGCCCACCCCCTCCTCCCTGGCAGCCCCAAGAGGGTCCTGCCCAGGCAGGCAGCACATGACCAAGCTGAAGCCCCTTGCGCGGCAGGGAGCGTGCAGAGCCGCTGCGCTCTGCGGCTCAAGGCAGGGACACTTGCTCAGCTCTGGCTCCTCAAGGCCTGCTTGAGGCACCAGGGCTGGGAAACGGTGGGCGAGACACAGGGCCCTGCCCCTCAGCCGTGTGCTGGCCTTCTGCTTGCCTCTGGCCCTCTTTGGGCCCTTCTCCCCACGGCCAAGGAGCCCGTCCAGGCTGACGGGCCCCATACCTGTTGCACAGTGGCGAGCAGTACAGCAGGCTCATGGTCACCTCGCTGGGCTCCAAGCAGGCCAGCTGGCAAAGGGTCTTGTTTAGGGTGACCCGGGCCGACAGCTCCCTCACATACTTGACGTTCCTGTAGAGGCACCTTATGATGCGTGGCACCTGGAAGACACAAGGCGGACGGTGAGGCTGCTCCCAGAGAGCAGCCAATACCCCAGCTCCCACTCACTTCTCCTTCCCTCTCCACCACTCCCACCGCTCCTTGCTGCCTTCCAAGGGGCTCCGCTGCCCAAGAACACTGGCTCTCGGCGGGGAAACAGCGCCCCAGAGGGTCGAGCCCCACGCACGCCAGCCCCAGGCTCCTTACATCTTCCAGCACAGAGAAAGCGTCCAGCAGGAACATGGTCAGCATGTGGGAAGCCACCTCCGTATTGTAGGTGCTGCAGTTCCTCATGCCCTCGATGGCTGTGACAATGACGTCTGTCCTTTCGGAAGGCTGCAGGTTTTTCACAAACAGCTGGGGCAGAAAGGACCCAGGAGAGAAGAAATGTCACGCTGCGGGCCACACTACTGCTGCTTAGCTAAGCAGTGGATGTGGCTCTGGAGAGAGGTGCGGGGCAGTGCTGGCACCGTGGCCCAGGAGAGCCAGGAGCACGCGCTGTGCTGGGTAGCAGCAGCATGGGGCATGTGGCCAGAGGGCCACCAGGGCAAGGCAGGATGCTCGGGAGCAGGCTCACAGTGCACTGGCTCTGCAGGCAACCCTAGCTTGCCGGTGGCCAGCAGGCTGCAGCTGCTGCTGGGACTCTTGGAGCCAAGCCTCTGGCTAGTCCCCGCTCAGGGACAGCGGGAGACACAGCAGTGAGAGCAGGGCTGCTACCAGGCAGCAACCAGTACTCTAGGTGCCACTCAGAGCTGCTTCCTTCTCCACCACCACCTCTGCATCAACCCCAAGGCCCCCTCAGCCCCACTCGTTAGGCATCCCTTTGCTCATCCACGTCTCCTCAGGACCCCATGGCCAACAGTCCCAGCAAGGGAAGTGCTCCTCACCCTCATGATCACGCTCATGTTGCTCGTCCACGAAAGGCAGAGCTCATTGTCGGCTTCCCTCTCCTTCTGGGGCTCCACATACTCTGGATCATCCTGCAGCATCGCCCGGCCTGAACAGCAGCAGAAAGACACAGCGGTCAGCAGGAGTCATGCAGAGCTGCAGGTGGCAGACTCATGGCGTCAGAGAGAAACCAGCCTGGCAGAGACAAAGGGCATGCCAGGAATGGATGGGGAGCAGGATTCCCAGGGAGGGTCGGGGCCTATTCCAGGGCAGAGAAGGGCAACTGCTTCAAAGGGTACCAAAAGCCTCACGGGCTTTCCGGTGCGAAGCCCGACACAAGCCGTAGCCTCTGAGCAGGGGCTGCTGAGCGTTTTCCAGGCCAGTGGTATCCAGGACAGGTACTAACAGCCTGCTCCCCTGCTCCTACATCAGCCGCGCCTCCTGCTCCTTTGCCTCACTGAGCAGAGGGGCCGAGGCAGTGCGATGCCTTCCCCGGCCTTGCCAGCGTGGCCGCGTGCAGAAGCACACAGCCCAGCACAGCTTCTCTTACGTTTTCGCTGCACGACGAATCTGAAGAGGCAATGAAGAGCATCCAAGGCCCCGCCCTTGGTCTCCGCGTCCTCGTAAGCACAGCAAAGGATGAGACAGCCCACCAGCTGTCCCAGCATCGGCACGGGGATCTTCCCATAGCAGGCAGGGCTCTCATCCACTCCTCCAAAGGGGTGCCACACCTGGGCAAGGCGGGTGGGACAGGTAGAAGGGCTGACGGGAGGCAGTCGCCACCAAAGCCCTGAAGCCAAGACTCTGCCCAGGCATGGATCCCAGCGGAGCCAAAGCTCTCGAGGGCCCTGCAGGCCTTGCCTCCCAAAGCAGCAGCCCAGCAAAGGCAGCACTGCCAGGCTGCGGCTCACATCATGCTCCGCGCGCACTGCTCCCCTGCACAGGGCTGGGGGCACAGCTGGCTCCTGCGACAAAGGGACTGCAGAGAAAAGCCCATGGAGAGAGGGCCAAAGAGCTTTGCTTCAGGGCAGAGCCTTGCTCAGTGCCTTAACCTGTGCCCACGCTTCCCTCCGAGGGACCCCCTGAGCTGCACTGTGCTCTGGGCTGCTGCAAAGGGCCAAAGCGGGGGCTGCACGGTGCTTGGCTCCTTACCTCCAGCGAGGAATAGTTGGCCAGCAACTTGCTCAGCCTCCCAATCCTCCCCACGGCCCTCTCACGCACAGCTGCTCTCTCCGTCTTGGTGAAGGGCAGCAGCATCTGCAAGGAGAAAGGCTACTGCTCTGCCCGGGGAGCTGACGCCCACTCCAGCAGGAGCAGCTCTGCTAAGCGCCTGCCTGCAGTCCTACAGTGCACCAAGGCTTCCTCGGAGCTAGAGCAAGCCTGGAATGGCCTTCCTGCCCCTACAGGCCCCAGCCTGCAAGGCCCACCTTGCCCTCAGGCAGCCAGCCACACCTAAGCCCCCTCCCAGCCTCTGCTCCTGGCCATGCACATGGCCCCAGGTGCCCTCTTCAGGATGGCAGGCCTTTCAGGCCACACCTTCCCTAGGGGTCTGCAGTGGGCAGCCTGGCCTCCGGCCTCCTGGCATGGCAGAAGAACCAAGCTTCTGGGCTCGGCTCCCCTTGCAGCACGGGCAGCTCCCAGTGGGTCTCTGCCCCATTCTGATCTGGCAAGGAAAGCACAAGGCACGCGGAGGCGGGGGGACAGCAGCACCAGCTGCCATCAGTGCAGTGCCTAGAGAAGAAGGGTGACATTCCTCCCACTGCTTTGGTGCAAGGAGAGCTTTGGGGGCAGAGGTGGCCCAGGAGTGCTCATGGGGGCAAGGTGTTCCCAAGAGCCTGGAGGATGTTTGGGGTGGGAAGGGACTTGGGCTGTAGCCAGGGGACACTGGGCTCACAGAAGAGCCCAGTGGGGAACCTCCGCTCACCCAAGCGAGAAACGCCCCCTGCCTGCAGCGTGCTGCCTGTACATGGCACTCGGGGGGGGAATGTCCACTCGAGGGTGTCACTTCCCTCTGGGCCGAGGAACAGGCCCAATGCAGCCCACTCTTTGCAAATGCCACACCTGCAAGATCTTCTGCAGCTCCAGGAGGCTGGAAGTGGCCGACTTGAGCACCAGCACCTCCAACATGTTGTCCATGGCATCGAGGGTCTGCAAGGAGGACAGGGGGTTGTGGCATTCCTTCCCCACTGCCTCTGACCCACAGCAGACTCAGTTGAACCCCTGCTGCCCAGTGAGGACACCCGCTGCCCTGCACGGGCCAACGAGAGGCCTCAGGGCAGGAGACCTGCTGTGCACGGACCAGCCCCTGGGCACTGCCCATGGCCCAGCCCACGGGAAGGGCATGAAGGCAGGAGGGTGGGAAAACAAAGCTGAGATCCTGCCCAGCCTTGGAGCTGGCAGTCACCTCTCAGCACAGCGGAGCCAGGGGCAAGCCCAGAGGGGCTGGCGGGCTCCCTGTAGCTCACCCAGCACCTACCTTGGAGTAGAGGGACATGTCCACGGTCTCCATGTCTTCTCTTGGAGGAAGCAAGAAGACACTCTTGAAGCAGGCATGGAGAAGGCTGCTCTTTTTGCCCTCCAGAACCGGCTCCACTGCACTGCAAAGAGAGAGCGAGAGAGAGAGAGAGATGCCTGTTGGACACTGGTGCTGGGAGCAGTGCCTGGATGCCCTGGGGAGGTGGCTGTGGGCCGCTGGGGCAGGAGTCCCCCGGCTGCTACAGAGAGCACGTGAGGGAGCCCTGCAGGGAGGCACCTCCTCCCTCCATGAACTGGCCCAGGGCCAGAGGAGAGCCCAGGCAGCTAGGCCTCCCCCCTTCTCTACCACCTGCCTCCCCTTCTGCACTACAAGCCAAGGGGCCCTGGGGAGCTGCAGCAGGCAACCCTCTGCCCTCCCATCTGCCCTACTGACAAGCCTACTGACAAGCAAGGGGAGAGCAGAAGCGCAGCAGACAGCACCGCCAGCCTCCTCCCACCATGGTGCACACCTCCCAGCCAGGCATGGTGCCATCAGGCACATGCTGTGCACAGGTCCTGGCCAAACCAGGGGCTCTGCTAGCTACCTCATTGCCGTGATAGCAAGCATGGCTTGCTGGCGCACCGCTGTGCCCAGGCGCTCCAAGGGCTCCTCTTCCAGCAGCACCTGCACAGCACAACCGGCAGTCAGCGCGGCAACTGCCATCACCCAGCACCAGCAGACCCAGGGCCCAGCTGACCTTGCCCCTGTCCTCACACCTGCTGCCTCTCCCCTCACCTCGATATGCTCGGCCAGCTCGTGTCGGCAGCAGAACACCTCCAGGCCCCAGGACAAGGTCTTGGCGCTGCTGCCTCCACAGAGGGTGCCGATGGACGCTAGAAACTTCAGCTTCTGCGCCTCTTGCTGACAGACGGGGAAGAGAGACAGAGTGAGCGCGAGAGGGGACAGGAAAGGCCAGCAGGACCAGAGCAGCCAGGGGGCTGCAGTGCTGGGCGGGACCCCGGACGGCAGCAGCTCTGCACAGCCAGCACCTCCCCAGCAGCCTGCCAGCAGACATGGGCGGACCCGCAGGGAGACCCAGGCACAGCCCCCATGGAAACGGCTGCACTTACCTGTTCTCGGCCACCCACAAAGGCCTGGATGAAGTCCAAGGCTTCCTCATCCTCTCTGGACAGCTCGGACCAGCTGCTGATGGAAAACCTTGCACCTGAGAAAGGAAGAGAGCCAGGAGCACTGCAGAGATGGAGGGCAGGCAGCAGAGAGCCGCGCAGTGAGCTCTGCCCGCCGGCCAGCCATGGGCCTGCTCCCGGGCACGCAGTCTCCCCCACGCTGCTCAAGGCTGCACGGTGCCCAGCACATGGGCTGCCCTGCTGCAGCCAGCCAGGCAGGGCAAACCTCAACTGCACCAGGCTGGGGAACGTGCTGCCAGACGGGCAGCATCCCTCCTCCTGCCACGGAGCTGCCACTCGCTGCCCGTCCCAGGCAGCAGGAGCTGCGTCCATCTGCGCTCTCCCTCCTGGGCGCATGCTGCGCTGGGGCCAGCTCCCAAGCCCCGAGCGGGCCCTGGCATCCGGGCACCGCTGTGCCACCACCCCGGGCACCCCGACACCACGTGCTGGGGAGATGGGAGCCCGGCGCAGAGCAGGGTGCGCTCCCCGGCCCTCACCCCAGCCCAGCCCAGCCCCACGGGGCCGCTCACTCACCTCTCCGCCACGCCTGGGACTCGAACCCCTCCAAGGGCCTCGAGGCAGAGCTGCTCTCCTCGGCAACCCTGTCCTGCTCCTGGGATGCCCGGCGCGGGCAGCCGTACTCCTGCTCCCAGGCCACCCGCGGGCGGCTGGGGGGTCTCTCCGCCATCCTGCGGCACGGAGCAGAGGCAGGAGGGGGACACTTGTTTAATGCAGAGCTGGGGAGGGTCCCCACGGGGGTGGGGGCAGCGCAGTCAAAGGTCCCCGCGCCCGCCCCGGCCCTGGAGCCAGCTCTCCTGCGCCTCAGCCCCTGCCGCAAGGTCCTGCCCCCGCCGCGGCCGAGGGCCCCCGCAGCCCCGTGGCACTGCCGAGCCCGGCCCCGTCGCTCTCACCCGCAGCAGGAGCTGGCAAGGCCTCGGCAAGCGCCTCGACTCCGCGGGGCTGCCGGGGCGGCAGGGAAAGACGCGGCTGCGCTCGGGGGCTCCTCCTCGAGCTCCACGCGCTCCTGCCCTCTCCCGTCACCGTCCGCCCGGACACTGCCCGCACCTGACAGCGCCGCCGGTGTCACAACGGGGGGGGTCACAATGGCCCCGCCGGGGGCGGCTCTGAGGTCACCTCTGCTGCGCGAGCTGCTCCAGCAGCAGCAGCCGGCGCCGCCAGGGGCTCCAGGGCCGCAGCGCGGCCGCCCCGGGCAGGAGGGAGCTGGGGCAGGGCAGGGCGAGGCAGCTCGAGGGGCCGCGCGCGGCTCCGCATGGCCACCTCCCTCCTCTTTCATCCCCGGCTGCCCACGCCTGGCTGCACTCACCTGCTCACCACTAACCACCAGCACCACCTCAAAACCTGACCCCACCATACCTCTTGCCCCAATCCCCTCCTCTCATCCCTCACCCCAAACTCTAACCCTCCAGCCACAACCCAGACCTCCAACCCCTTTCCCTAACTCTTGCTCCAGCCCTCACCGGCATCTCCAACCCTCAGCCCTAGCCAACAAATGCTAGCCTTCACCCCAGCCCTCACCCCTGCCATAGCCCACTCCCCCACAAAGCTAGCCAACACTCACAGCAAGCACCGGAAACCCGCAGCACAACCACCAAACCTCGCCCCACGCCTCACCCAACCCCTCACCCCATGCAGCCAGCTCTCGTCCCCAGCCCTGCCCTCAACACCAGCCCCCAAGCACCAACCCCAGGGAGATGCCCGAACCCCCACTGCCAGCCCCAACCCCTTCCCCAGCCGCCCTCCCCCTCGCACCAGCCCCCTACCCTGCAGCCCCGCCGCTCACGCTCCCGCCGGGCCCCCTCGCGCCCCACCCCAGCAGGCAGAGGAAGGGCAGGACCGGGCCGTGCTGGGGCAGCTGAGCGTGGCAGGCACCGCTGCAGATGCTCTGCTCCAGCCCCGCTCCAGCAGGGGCACCTACAGCACGTTGCCCCACACCAGCACAGGCGGCTTTGCAGCTTCTCCTGCAGCGGAGACTCCACAGCCTCTCGGGGAACCTGCTCCACTGCTTAACCGCCCTCGCGGGGAAAAAGCGCTTTCCTGCGCTCAGGGGGAATTGCCTGCTTCGCCATTTTGGGCCACGGCAGCACCCAACTCCGGGGCCGGGGCCGGGGGCGGAGGGGCGGGGCCATGGCAGGGACGGGGCGCCAGCCGGGCCCCCCGCGCCGGCACAGGGAGCGCAGCAGGCTGCTGGGGCGCGGCCGTGGCGCAGACGCCCCCGCCGCACGCCCCTCGCCCACGGGCCCCGCCCGGGCCAGCCCCGGCCCCCGCGCACGCAGCAGGCCGCCGCCGCCGGGCCCTGCGCCACGCTGGCCCCGGCCGCGGCCGCAGGGACAGCCCGCCGGGCGGCCGTTGGGCGGCCTGCGTGTCGCTCACGGCTCACCCCGCCCCTCCCGGGCACCCATTCGCTCGCTGCCTCCCCTCGCTCCCCGATTGGCCGGGCGGGGGGCGGGCTCTCCACCCGCCCGCGGCAGCTGCTGGCGCCAAGCAGAAGCTGCAGCTCGGCTCTGTGGAGAAGAGGCGGCTGCAGAGAGCCGCTCGCTCTGCCCGCAGCCCCGCCGCCTCCGGGCAGCGTTCTCCCGCCCGGCACCTGGCCCCTTCTCTGCACGGCACAGATTATTGGCCTTGCCAGTTCTGCTGGCCCCCGGGGCCGTGGCCGGGCTCCCAAGTGGGCGGAAAACCACACGGACGTCGGGCAAAGAGCTGGTGAGCAGCCTGGACTGCTTCAGGCTGGAGCACGTTGTACGGCGTAGAAATTATGCCCTCCACTCCTGCAAGTAGGAGGATGTTGGCCCGTTCAGCTGGCACGGTTGGAGCTGGAAAAGGATGCCTGCCCGTTGTCTAAAAGAAATTGTTGTAAAACCTAAAACCTTTTCCCTGTGTTTTACAAAAGCAAAACAGCTAACCTCGTGTGAACTCAAGGAGCAATTTCTCTGGGAGGACTGTATGAAAACTGAGGGGTTTTTTTGTTTGTTTTGAGGAGAAAAGCACTCTTTCTTTTCCAAACCCTTGAGTTGGTGTTCTTTGACCTTCATACGTGAGTCGATTTCAGCCTAGGAGGCTCTTTTCCCACCGGTAGGTGTTGATGTTGACAGAGGCACCGCTGTGCTTTCTAGTGTGGCATGCTAGCACCTATTCCAAGAAGTGGAACTCTCTCTGCTTATTGCGTTGTGGCCAAGCAATACATCCGCACAATGGAAGAAGGTTGAGGGCAGAAGCCTGGCTGTGACTGACCACAGGTGTTGCCAAGAAAGCTGGATGAATCTCAGCACAAAGGGCGCCACAGGCTGGCCTTTGTTTTAAGGCATGCCCTGGACTCCTGCAAGCACCTGAAGGCTGGAAATCCATCCTTCCAGGAGCAGAAACGATGAGCAGTAGAGGGAATGTGCTGCGCAGGTGAGCTGCAGCTGGTGCAGCAAGCATTGCTGGTTTGAAGCGGTGGCTTGCTCCTTTGCCCTTTCCCAGAGAAATGCAATCTGATAATGGATGACATCTGTAAGAACAAAGAACTGCAAAGGTGGAGTTCTTCCCGTGGAGTCCAGTGGACTTTCCACCTACCGTGTCGAGCTCAATGCAATGGGGGAGGAGAAAGATGCAATGGATGAGAGAAAGGACAGCAATGCAAGAGTGACTCTTCTCTCTTAGAATACTTCTAAGTGGGGATTGGATTTGTGGGAAGTCTGAAGTTGGCTACGTAAGTGACACCCTCCCACCATGGGAAGTGTCAGAGAAGGACATTGTATCTGATTTAGCTTCAGCTTAGTCTCAGGGCCTAAAGTAGATGAAGCCTGCGGGCCTCAAGGCCGAGCTGTGAATGAACTTGAGAAACATTGCTGGCAATGTAGCTGCAAAACCATTTATGACCAGCTACTAAGGCTACAAAAGCAGCTAATGAGGATGTAAAATAGGATGCAGGAGACAAGATGGGATGCACGTGGGTTGGGGTTGACCTTGGAGGAGATAAGGGCCTGGGCTGTAGGCCAGGAGCTGTCCGAAGGAGAGAGAGAGCAGTCAGAAGGGGAGAGACCAGTGACTCAGAAAAGAAGACTGGAGGAGACTGTCACTGGCAGGTGGGGAAATAAGACTGCAAAGGGTCTGATTAGCCCAGAATGTCTTTGTTCAGGGTCCCTGCGTGGAGGCAGCCAGCTCGAGCTGTTACTTCCTGTACTGTCATTTATTCTTGTAATTCATGTCAAAGAAATAATTAATTCTGCTCCTATATGTGCATGAGACTCTGCTCCTCGGAAACCTAGGGTGGGGCCATGTCTACAACAGGAAGTCCCCTAGATGAGGGGTTTGTGTCAGTAGCTGCACAAATTCCTTTGAAAACACTGTCAAGGTCCTGGAGAATCACCGATCACAGGACGGTTGAGGTTGGAATGGACCTCTGGAGATCATCTAGTCCAACCCCCCTGCTCAAGCAGGGTCCTCCAGAGCACATTGCCCAGGACCCCACCCAGATGGCTTTTGAGTATCTCCAGGGAAGGAGACTGCACAGCCTCTCTGGGCAACCTGTGCCAGTGCTCCGTCACCCTCCCAGCCCAGAAGTTTTTCCTCCTGTGCACATGGAACTGCCTGTGGTTCAGTTTGTGCCCGTTGCCTCTTGTCCTGTCACTGGGCTCTACTGAGATCCCCTCTCAGTCTTGTCTTCTCCAGGCTCTACAGGCCGAGCTCTCGCAGCCTTTCTTCACAGGAGACATGCTGCAGTCCCCTCATCATCTTTGTAGCCCTCCGCCGGACTCTCTCCGGTAGGGCCATGTCTCTCTTGTACCCTCTTTCCAGCAGGTCAACCCCCAGCCTGTCCTGGGCCATGGAGTTCTTCCTCCCTAGGTGCAGGACCCTGCACTTGCCTTTGTTGAACTTGAGAAGGTTCCTCTCTGCCCATGAGGTTGTGATTAAACAAGGTTGTGGCTCTTTTTCTGGATGGTGGACGGGTGGGATGGCAGTAGGACAAGGAGTCATGAGGGGAGGAAGGGGAATTCCATTGACTTCTGCACCTGGGTTAGGTTCTTGGGAGGGTTATTATTGTGGGAAGTGAGGACATATGCAGCGTGAGTGCCCAAGCTGTGCACGAATTCAGCCACAGTCAGGGGTGAATCCTCCTTCGGGAGAAAATCAAGATGTAGGCCAAACTGATGAATGACTAGTTGAGGAGGAATATCCTTGTGCTTGTATTCGATGTGTATGTATGTTTTTGGATGTAATCCCTTTGGCTAGTCAGGGCCGCATAACCAGGAAAGTGGCTGGAAAGCAAGTAACCTTTCTAGTGGCTACAGGGGCTACTTTATCTCTCAAGCCATGGAGCTCAATGACAGTCCTTCCGAGATGGGTGTGTTATAAAGGTCCGCAGGCATTCACCACTAAGTCAGAGTCAGACTCTTATACGATCGTTTGTTTCAGCTGGAGCTGGGTGCCTCCAAAGAGGGACCCAGAACAAAGACATTCTGGGCTAATTATACTCCTTCCAGTCTTATTTCCCCGCCTGCCAGTGACAGTCTCTTCCAGTCTTCTTTCCTGAGTTGCTGGTCTCTTTCCTTGTAAATGGATTGTGTCTACATCCCAGGACGGTTGCTGTGTTCCTGCTTCAAAGTGCCTTATCTTATCCGGAGGCTAACCGTGACCTCTGTCCATTGTGTTCTGTAAGTTGGAGGGCTGATTCTGGCTGCTTCTGCAGTTGTTGCGTCAGCAGCAGCCCACAGGTTCGGTAAAAGCTTCGGCCTGCAGGCTTCAGGGCATTATTTTAAATAAAATAATTACTTATTTAAATGATTTTACAGCATAGAAACAGCTCGAAGTGGGTGCCTCTGGAGAAGGACACCGGACAAAGAAATTCTGGGGTAATTAGACCCCTTACAGTTTTATTTTCCCACCTGCCAGTGAAGGCCTCCTCCAATCTTCTTTACTGAGTCGGTGGTCTCTCCCCTTCTGATTGGTGCCTCTCTCCTTCTGACAGCTCCTGGCCTACAGCCCAGGCTGGATGCCATGTCCTTGTTTCTCCCTGGCCCTTATCTCCTCCAAGGTCAACCCCAACCCACGTGCATCCCATCTTGTCTCCTGCAGTCTACTTTGTAGCCTCATGAGCTAGTTTTGTATCTTTGTCAGCTAGTTTTAACTGGTTTGGCAGTTACAACACTGGCAAGGTCACATCCTTCGCAAAGTTTCTGGAGTTCAAGGACAGTTCAGCCTTGAGGCCTGCAGGCTTCATCTACTTTAGGCACTGATGCTAAGCAAGAGTGAGACTTATGCGAAGCGGAAGCTAAATCGGCTACAATTTCCTTCTCCAACAGTCCTCCCTTGGTTTCTATGAGCACACCTGCTGGATACATATATTGGGGTAGAGTATTTGTGCACATCATAGAGGAGAATGTGAGGCACTTTTTCTCCCTTTTTTTTTTTTTTGTGAAGTTTACCTTAGATTAAATAATCTAATGAAAAGGTGCCCAGGTGTTGCTGGGTTGTTAAGAAAGCCTTACTGCACGGATTTGGTTTGGAGACTCAAGAACTGAGATGCAGCTGTGCTTTTGCAGCCGGGCACTAATTCGTGAAGCACAAAGTATAGGCATTCCTCTTTTTCGATGGTAATCCCGTTCCCAATAGTGCATTATGACAAACAAGAAGTTATGTTACCATTTTTAGTTATTGAAGGCAGAACACTGAAGGAGATAAGCCCGCCTTAACTAGGATAATCCTTCTGTTAAGCAAACATGAAGATGGTACTGCTCTTTTGGAAGTTTGTCTGCAGCTCTTGAAAAAGCAGGTATCTCCCTAAGAGACAGCATCTCGAAGATGTACACAATATGCTAAACATTTCTCTCTCCTCAGAGTTTCTGGATTCCCCTGTCTCTAGTCACTGTGAATACTGTCCACCCTCCCAAGCTGATCCGCTTCCCTGGGGGCTCCTTACTCCTGGGGGCCTTCTTGGACAAAGGGGACATTCTCTCTGCATACGTCCTACATTGCCACAGAAATAACATTCCGGTCCCTCACTGTCTGCCCATCTTCTCCTGTCCCCTTCTCGTCCTTGCCCTTGGCATTGCCCTAGTCTTCCTCGGCCTCCTCTGTCTCTTCCTCTACCCCTTCCTCTAATTTGCAAGTTCCGTCCTGAAGCTGCTGCTAAGAGATTAGCCTCTTCTTGGTTTTCCTTTTTCCGTTCCTTTGCTTGCTTCCCTTGCTGTTTCTCCTCTCTCCCGTCATAGACCAATACTGCCACGCTTAAAATCCTTTGTGAAGTTTCTCCTTGCCACCCTGGCATGTGCTCCTTCAACTCTTTTGGGCTATCCGGAGCGGCCTGATGGACTAATGGCTAGTGCATCATTCCAATTCTGGAAAGTCCTTCCCCCATAGTTCAACAAGGCTTGCCCTAGTCGTCCCCCAAAATCCCTGGCCTCTTTGTCCAAGCTCTGTCTACGCTCCTGCACTCTAGTCCAATCCACTCCTAGTTTGCTACATGCTCTAATAGCTTCTACCGAGTTCCGGAGTCCTGTCTGGCAAGCGACTCTGTCCCCTGCGTTATTGTAATCCCAATATGGATCGTTTGCTGGCTAACGATTTGTGTTTCCCCCAGTCTGTTGTACAAACTTTGCCTCTTTATTAACTATTTTATCATCTCGCTCGTTTGGTCAGAACAACTCTCTCAAGAGTACTTGGGTATCCCGCCAGTTTGGTCAGAACAACTCTCTCAAGAGTACTTGGGTATCCCGCCAGTTTGGATTCTACCCAGTGCATATATATTAGAAAACAGCTGAGCGCTCCTTTCCGCATCCTCCCTCAACCTGGGCATTTTGCTTGCCCACAATGCTCAATCACTCGGACTCCAGGGTTGGCTAGTAAATACATGCAGTACCACGTGAGGGGGGGTTAGCTCCCCCCCCCGCCCCCGCTGCACTCGGTTGGAGTGCTGCTGCATTAGGTAAAACATTAGCAACCATAGGATGGAGTCCTGCCACGGGAGGAGGGGAAGTCTGAGTAAGAGGAGGAGAGGGACAGATAGACAGATCTTCGGGAGGCGCCACCGGAGGAGTGTAAGGCGGAGCAGTAGCTCCTGGGGCGTTATTTGGGACACCTATATCTGCTGCAGCAAGAGTAGTTTTACAGAGGGTGCCGTTTGTCCTCCTTGGATCTCGCCGGTCCCACATCCAATTATCCCACACATACCAATAATCCATTCAGTGAGGCTTTTCATCTTCCAATATAAGCTGCAGCAGAGCTCATTTCTTAGAATCGAAGGATCCTTCCTTGGGTTAACCCCCACATTAATTGTAAGATGGACAATCATCCTGACATAAAGGGACAGCTAACTAGCTAGGGATCGATTTGACTGTTAACGGCTTTTTTCTCCTTTTTTTCCTTTTCCTTTTCTAAATTTGGATGTTTGGAGCCAAGAGGGTCCAATGGTGGTTGGCTACACTGCCATCTGGGGTGCCAAAGTGCTGTGGAAACACTTTGATCCTAGGTTTCCAAGAAGCAGAGCCTCACGCACATCTAGCAGCAAAATTTTATTTCTTTAAATGATGGTGCAGCATAGTAACTGCTGGAGCTGGATGCCTCCAGGGAGGGACCTTGAACAAAGGAATTCTGGCCTAATTAGACCCTTTACAGTTTTATTTCCCACCTGCCAGGGAAGGTCTCCCCCAATCTTCTTTACTGAGTCTTCTTTACTCTCCTTCTGGTTGTTCTTGGCCTTCAGCCCACACTGGTTGCCACGTCCTTGTTTCCCACAGTCCCTTATCTCCTCCGAGGTCAACCCCAACCCAGGTGCATCCCATCTTGTCCCCTGCAGTCTACTTTTTAGCCCCATGAGCTAGCTGTGTATCTTTATTAGCTGCTTTTAATGGGTTTGGCCGTTACATGCTCAGCAATGATTCTGGAGTTCATGGACGGTTCGGCCTTGAGGCCTGCATGCGCAGGGTAGGCAGTGGCGATAGAAACAGAGCTGCATGTCATACCCCAGCTCTGCCCTTCCACCTGAGATGCAAGCCCTGAAGACAGCAGGGGCCTGCTCTTGCCCTGGGGTGACTGGAGAGGGCAGGGGAGGCCAAAGCTTTTCTCCCCCTTTCCCTTGGCTATTGTGGGCCAGCAGAGCAGTTGACGCTTTGCAGCAAAACCAAAGTGTGTCAGGCCGCTCTACGCTGGCCTGGCATATTGGAACGAGTGGACACCCCGTCCCCCCCAGGACAAGCCAGATTCATGCAGGCAGCAAGTTTTGCCCCTTGCCTTTGGCTCCCTAAAAAAAGAACACTCACTCCGGCTGAGGAAACGGGGCTGTATCTTTGCGGGAAGCCCAACAAAGCCATGAAGCGGTAGCACAACAGGGGCTGTGCTTGAGGAGTCGAGCTGTCCTGGGGCTGCGGGAGATGCCAGCAATGAGCCTGACCTTCCAGCACACTTGCGTGTGTCCGTGGTGTGCAGCACCATGGCATTGGCACAGCTGCGTCAGCTCTGCTCAAACAGAGTCACGTCCTGGCGGGAGGGTGCCACCTCGCCCACGCTCTCGGGAGCCAGGGACACAGTGCTCCGAGGTGGAATCTTGATGTTCTCCTTGGCACCCTCAGGTTCATGATGGTCTGTGACACCAGGCAACGGACTAAAGGTTCCGCATCATTTTCCAGGGGCTGGAGGGCTGCGAGAGAAAGGCACCGAGCTGAGAACAGACTCCCACCTTTGCAGAGATCCCAGGAATCCCCCCCCAGGCAGGGCCAGCCCCACTCAGCTCTTCCCATGCGGAGGAGGCAGCAGGTAGGACAAATGGATCAGCTGGCACTTGCAGGTCGGCCAAGCCCCAGATGCGCCCCAAATACCCCCTGCTCTCCCCCACATAGGGACACAGAGCCTTCCTCACCTGGGGCAGGCCAGTGAACTGCAGCTCACTTCCCAGCCTCCTCCCTCCTCCCTGCCAGGGCTGCCTGACACAGCGCTGCTCTCACTCACCAGTGCACAGCTCCTGCACCTTCTCCTTCCTCCGCTTCTTCACTTGCTGCCCGATGAGCCCTAGGCAAACACCTCCGCTCACCGCTCATACTCCCCAGCAAGCCCCCAGCAGCACAGCTCCCATCTGGCCTTGCCAGCTTGGCCATGCAGCCTGCTCCCCTTGGGCAAGGCTGGCCCCAGCCCCGTCCCCACGGTGCAGGACCCAGGGTCGGTGGGAGGGACTGAAGACCCTCCTGTGTGCCCGTCTGGGTGGGCAGGCATGGCCCTGGGCTTGTGGCTCACCAATGAACCTCACAGCTGCCTCCCGCAAGGATGCGTCCGGGTTCTCCAGGTATGGCAGGCTCTGGCGCAGGTGTTGCTCCGCTCTGCTCCTGTCCCTCAGCAGCTGCAGACAGCACAAGGACAGGGGGTTGGCACCGAGCCTCCCCAGAAGGCCAGGCCTGTCCCTCCTCCCAGCTCCGGCCTCCTCTTCCTTCCTGCCCACGCCTCCCAGCTAGAAGCTGGCTGGTAGCCAGGTTCAGAGGGAGCAGAGGGCAGAGCGGGGCCTGCGGGTGCTGAGATCCCCGCCATGCTTCTGCCAAGGCCCAGCCAGGCCAGGGGCCCCTTCAGCACCCCAGCGGGCACTTAGAGTAGAGGGCTCTGGGCTGCAGCAGTGCGTGAGGGGCACAGCTGTGCACCCTGCCCACTGGCCATGGCGGCAGGCCTCATCCCGCCGCGGCCCCGGGGGCTTTGGCCACGTCCTTACCACGCACTCCCCGATCTTCCATGTCTCCGCTCTTCTGGCCAGCTGCTTGAGCTCCTCCCACTTGAGGAACTGTGCAGCGCTCACCAGGGCTTCCTGAGAGGCCTGCAGAGCAACAGAGACCAGGAGATGCCACCGCAGCCACGGCAGGACACCCTGGGTCCCCCTCGTCTTGGCAAGGCTCCCAGCCTTTCCCAGCCCCAAATGGCACGACGCAGCGTGCCACTAGGTCTGGCCCTCCCTGAAGGCAGAGGCAGCTCTGCCTTGTCCTTCGGCACACAGGAAGCTGCACCTCATGCTGCCATGCGTTCCAAGGCACACTTGGCAGCAGCCCTTGCCTTGCTGCTCACCTCCACCCACGGCATGTCAGCATTGCTTCCCCAAAACACTGCTCCCTACCTGGGCCACTCTCTGCACCTTGTCACTCATGTGGAGGAAGAGCGGCACCAGGCTCCTCTGTGCATGCTGCTTCAGGTTCCGTTTGTTCTTCCCCACCACAGTCTCCAGCAGGTCTTTGAAGAGGAGCATGGAGAGCTCTCGCACTCTGCTGTCTTCCTGCAGCCAGGGAGGAGAGGAGGGGAGGCCTCAGCAACGACTCCAGGAACGGGGCCCGACAAGAGCGTTTGCCGTTGCAAGGCCTCGTCCTCTCCGGGCACAACTGTCCCCCAGCCCGGCCAGAGGTCGGAGCTGAGGACAAGCCTCTGCTGAGGCAGCCTGGACAATGAGGGTTGTCGGCAGCAGCACGACAAGCCTCCCTGGGCTCTGTCTCCCTCTCCCTCTGGAGGGAGCTTCTTGGATTTCCCGAGGCCTCCATCAGGGCCCCCGCACACAACAAGAGGACAGAAAGGGACAGCCCCGCGGCACGGCCTCTCCCTCGCTCTCTAGCCTGCTCCTACCTCTGCTCATCGCTGCCCCAGGCCACGGCAAGCGCCGCACGCAATCAAGCACGAGACGCAGCAGCCGAGAGCAGACAGGGGGCTGGTTTGCTCTACTCCCACAGCCCTGGACACCAAGGCCAGCACAGGGCATGGGCTGAGAACCACAGGGCAAAAGGTTTCCTGACATACAGCAGGGCCTGTGTGGGGACGTGCCAACAGGCACGTATGCAGAGGGGCACACAGCACCCAGACCACGCATACGGACCCCCGGACACACCAGCAGAGCCCCGGCTCTCCCATCAGCCTTACGTCATCAAAGCGAGGCAGAAGCTTCTCGGCCAGCTGCAGAACAATCGGGTTGGAGCCCTTCTGTTCCAGGTAGCTGAGGATGTTTCTCAGCAGCATCAGGCTTCCCACACGCACTTCCCTGCAAGCATCCTGCAGCCACTCCATGCTGTCTGGGAGCAGGCTCTGCATTCTCCTTTTCTGTGGGAAACACACAACTTTCTTTGTGGGAAGCAAGGCCAGACACCCCCCCCACGCCCGCCCAAAAGTGCTCTGCCTGCTCTTTTCCCATCAGGGCTCAGTGGCCAGGGCCAGGGCTCTGCACACACGCAGGCCTTGGGCACAGAGGCTGCAGTGCAGGGCACAGATCTCCAAGGGGGCCCTCAGCATGCACTGGCCTCTGTAGGGAGCAAAGCTGCTGCCTCAAGGCCCAGGAGCAGCTGGCTGCCTTAGCCCGGCCCTGTGCTCCAGCTCATTGTCCCTCTCCCAGATCTTCCCGCTGGGCACTGGTGCCTTTCTCCTTGTGCAGCACGGCCAAGGGCCTGGCATGACACTCGGGGCAGATGAATGGGGCAGCGGAGACTTGGGAGCAGCTACCACACCTCCGGATTGCCAGCCAAGTCCAAGCCACTCTCTGACCCAGTGTCTCCTGTCAAGCCCCAGGCTGCCAGCATGGCTTCACCCGCCTGCCCCCCTCCTCACCATCTTGGGTCTATTCAACAGGGCCACGAGGCCTCTGAACGCCAGTCTGCGCATCTCCAGGCTCTCACTCTGCGCATAACCCTGGACGAGTGGCAGGACCTCCTCATCCATGTTGGCAAGGTCAGGGCATTCCAGCAGCTGAAATGGACACAGCACTGAAAGACTGGCACAGCCGGCAGCACTGCCTGCAGCGTGCAGCTCTCCATCCCAGCCACCATCCAGGGCAAGGGCACCAGGCCCTCACAAAGCTCAACCCAAACACAGCAGGCATTGTGCAGACACCCCTGGGCCCTGCTCACAGCCCTGCGCCTCACGGCACACTGCACACACTGCTCGCCTCCTCCTCCCGTCCCCTGAACCCTCCGCAGCCTCTTGTTCTCATCCCTTGGAGGAGCAATTGAACACAGACAGCTGCCACAAAGCAGGCACAAAATACAAGTGCTTACGAGTGGTCGCCCAGCAGAAACGAGCCAAGGCCGGGGCTACTAACAGGAGCGTATGCATTGCCCCAGCTCCATTCACCAGCATCACCCCACATGCATGTGCACAAGCGAGCACAGCATTTAGAGGCCCCTCCAGAGAGGCACTGCTTGCCATGAGGCCCACCTCGACAAAGAAAGCCATGACGGGCAGCTGATGAAACTGGTCCTCCCTCCTCAGCAGCCTTGCCAGCTGGCGGAAGATCCAGCGACGCAGGTGACTGGCAGCCCCCCTCATTGCTCTGTCAGAGGCAAGAAGGCAGTGTTGGGCCTCAGCCGAGCAGGCAAACCTCCTCTGGCATCGCTCTGCTTGGCACGCAGCTCCTGCAGCCAGCGGCATTTGCTCATGGAGCACTGCTCTTGCCCTACCACACCTTGCCATTAGAAAGTCAGCGTCAGGCATCGTTATGTTCCTTTGGGTGGGAGACCGGAGAAACAGCCTTCCTGCCCAGGCGGCATGGCCTGCCCACACATCCCCTCTCCTGCCCGCTTTGGATTCCTGTGCCCCTGGGCCCTCCCCAGGTTCTCCTGCGCGCGACCCTCTCCCACAGCTCCTACCACCACCTGCTCCCCCAGCAGCTCTCCAAGCTGGGCAGCATGGCAGCTCCCAGGGCCCTTCTGCTGGGCGAGCCCTTGCCACAAGGGCTGAGGCTGCAGCCCCTTTCTTGGAGAAGTGGCGTTCCCCCTCCCCCACCAAGAAGCACATGGGGAGGCACACCCCACAGCCAGGGAAGAGGTGCTGGGCCAGAGCAGGCCGGAAAGGGCTCTACCTGGCCAGCACCACCACTCCCTTCTGCGAGGTGTCCGCATGCAGAAATAGGTCCCAGCCGCCCTTCCTCTCAACAGCCACGGCTACGGTCTCATAGTGGGCGCAGCGCAGCAGACTTTTCATGGCCTGCACGGCGCACCTGCATGCAGAGCAAAGCCCAGGTCACACTGGCAGCCCGGCCCTGCCTCCAGGTGCAGCGCAGAGACAGGGCGAGCGGGATCGAGCACCTGACGTGGCTGGTGGGACGGGACTCATCCCGTTGGCATTCCCTCAAGAAGATATTTGCTTCCTGGTGGCTGAACTCTGCTGTGAAGACCATCTGCAAGAGCAGCGCCAGGAAGAGCTGAGGGAAAAACGCCTTCACCGCCTCTGGGCAGACGGGCTCCTGGATGATCTCACACAGTGCCCTCGTTGCCTGCAGAAAACACCCAGACACACCTCTCACTCCCGAGCAGTCCCCGGCATGCTTCCACAGCCCTCCAGGTGGGAGGCTCGAGCACAGCCTTGGAGCATGGGAAGTGCAGCTGGAGGCCTCAGCCTGGCTGCCTGACCAGGGCCAGCGCCCGCAGGCTCTTGGGCCTCAGCTCCTGGTTGTACACAGTGAGCCTTCCTGCCTCAGCATGACCATCACCTCGGCAGGCTTCGTGTAGCGTGCACGCTCGGCCAGGCTCCCTGTCCCAGGCCGTGCTGCCTGCCCAGGTTTTGCAGGAGCCCTACTCCTGCCCCTCACCTTGCCCCCAACCTGACCCTGGCTTTCCAGCCTGCTGAGCGAGGTCGGCGGATGCAGGGACAGCGTCGGATGGAGATTTCCTGGGCATGGCCAGCCTGGCTCTTTGTGTGCAGAGAGGCCAGGCAGCACTTGGCAGCCCTGTGCGCTGGCACAGTCGGAGGCCTGGCGCTGGCCATGTTGTAGCCATGGGCCCAGGAGAGGTCCCTGCTTGGGGGCACACGGGCAGCGGAGAGGGGGAGGGGGCCCAGGGAGGCAGGCACCAGCCTGGGGGCACGGGAGGCCTCGTCCCCTAACTCACGGCCAGCGGAAGGATGCAGTTGTTGTCCCTGTCGGAGCTGGACTGCTTGCGCAGTGGCCGCTCCTCCAGCAAGCTCAGCAGCTCCCGCAGCATGTCCGGCGCAAGCATCGGCTTATCCATCAGCACCTTCCACATGCTCACGGCAGTGCTGCAGGCCCAGAGCGCCTTGTCAGTGGCACTTCCTTGGCCGCAGCACCGTAGCCTGGGCCAGCCCTGGAGGTCCCCAGCTGTGTGCCAGCCCTGCCCCTGCCCACCCCCTCCTCCCTGGCAGCCCCAAGAGGGTCCTGCCCAGGCAGGCAGCACATGACCAAGCTGAAGCCCCTTGCGCGGCAGGGAGTGTGCAGAGCCGCTGCGCTCTGTGGCTCAAGGCAGGGACACTTGCTCAGCTCTGGCTCCTCAAGGCCTGCTTGAGGCACCAGGGCTGGGAAACGGTGGGCGAGACACAGGGCCCTGCCCCTCAGCCGTGTGCTGGCCATCTGCTTGCCTCTGGCCCTCTTTGGGCCCTTCTCCCCATGGCCAAGGAGCCACTGGAGCCCGTCCAGGCTGACGGGCCCCATACCTGTTGCACAGTGGCGAGCAGTACAGCAGGCTCACGGTCACCTCGCTGGGCTCCAAGCAGGCCAGCTGGCAAAGGGTCTTGTTTAGGGTGACCCGGGCCGACAGCTCCCTCACATACTTGACGTTCCTGTAGAGGCACCTTATGATGCGTGGCACCTGGAAGACACAAGGCGGACGGTGAGGCTGCTCCCAGAGAGCAGCCAATACCCCAGCTCCCACTCACTTCTCCTTCCCTCTCCACCACTCCCACCGCTCCTTGCTGCCTTCCAAGGGGCTCCGCTGCCCACGAACACTGGCTCTCGGCGGGGAAACAGCGCCCCAGAGGGTCGAGCCCCACGCACGCCAGCCCCAGGCTCCTTACATCTTCCAGCACAGAGAAAGCGTCCAGCAGGAACATGGTCAGCATGTGGGAAGCCACCTCCGTATTGTAGGTGCTGCAGTTCCTCATGCCCTCGATGGCTGTGACAATGACGTCTGTCCTTTCGGAAGGCTGCAGGTTTTTCACAAACAGCTGGGGCAGAAAGGACGTGAGAGAAGAAATGTCACACAGCGTGCCGCACTACTGCTGCTTAGCTAAGCAGTGGATGTGGCTCTGGAGAGAGGTGCGGGGCAGTGCTGGCACCGTGGCCCAGGAGAGCCAGGAGCACGCGCTGTGCTGGGTAGCAGCAGCATGGGGCATGTGGCCAGAGGGCCACCAGGGCAAGGCAGGATGCTCGGGAGCAGGCTCACAGTGCACTGGCTCTGCAGGCAACCCTAGCTTGCCGGTGGCCAGCAGGCTGCAGCTGCTGCTGGGACTCTTGGAGCCAAGCCTCTGGCTAGTCCCCGCTCAGGGACAGCGGGAGACACAGCAGTGAGAGCAGGGCTGCTACCAGGCAGCAACCAGTACTCTAGGTGCCACTCAGAGCTGCTTCCTTCTCCACCACCACCTCTGCATCAACCCCAAGGCCCCCTCAGCCCCACTCGTTAGGCATCCCTTTGCTCATCCACGTCTCCTCAGGACCCCATGGCCAACAGTCCCAGCAAGGGAAGTGCTCCTCACCCTCATGATCACGCTCATGTTGCTCGTCCACGAAAGGCAGAGCTCATTGTCGGCTTCCCTCTCCTTCTGGGGCTCCACATACTCTGGATCATCCTGCAGCATCGCCCGGCCTGAACAGCAGCAGAAAGACACAGCGGTCAGCAGGAGTCATGCAGAGCTGCAGCTGGCAGACTCATGGCGTCAGAGAGAAACCAGCCTGGCAGAGACAAAGGGCATGCCAGGAATGGATGGGGAGCAGGATTCCCAGGGAGGGTCGGGGCCTATTCCAGGGCAGAGAAGGGCAACTGCTTCAAAGGGTACCAAAAGCCTCACGGGCTTTCCGGTGCGAAGCCCGACACAAGCCGTAGCCTCTGAGCAGGGGCTGCTGAGCGTTTTCCAGGCCAGTGGTATCCAGGACAGGTACTAAGAGCCCGCTCCCCTGCTCCTACATCAGCCGCGCCTCCTGCTCCTTTGCCTCACTGAGCAGAGGGGCCGAGGCAGTGCGATGCCTTCCCCGGCCTTGCCAGCGTGGCCGCGTGCAGAAGCACACAGCCCAGCACAGCTTCTCTTACGTTTTCGCTGCACGACGAATCTGAAGAGGCAATGAAGAGCATCCAAGGCCCCGCCCTTGGTCTCCGCGTCCTCGTAAGCACAGCAAAGGATGAGACAGCCCACCAGCTGTCCCAGCATCGGCACGGGGATCTTCCCATAGCAGGCAGGGCTCTCATCCACTCCTCCAAAGGGGTGCCACACCTGGGCAAGGCGGGTGGGACAGGTAGAAGGGCTGACGGGAGGCAGTCGCCACCAAAGCCCTGAAGCCAAGACTCTGCCCAGGCGTGGATCCCAGCGGAGCCAAAGCTCTCGAGGGCCCTGCAGGCCTTGCCTCCCAAAGCAGCAGCCCAGCAAAGGCAGCACTGCCAGGCTGCGGCTCACATCATGCTCCGCGCGCACTGCTCCCCTGCACAGGGCTGGGGGCACAGCTGGCTCCTGCGACAAAGGGACTGCAGAGAAAAGCCCATGGAGAGAGGGCCAAAGAGCTTTGCTTCAGGGCAGAGCCTTGCTCAGTGCCTTAACCTGTGCCCACGCTTCCCTCCGAGGGACCCCTGAGCTGCACTGTGCTCTGGGCTGCTGCAAAGGGCCAAAGCGGGGGCTGCACGGTGCTTGGCTCCTTACCTCCAGCGAGGAATAGTTGGCCAGCAACTTGCTCAGCCTCCCAATCCTCCCCACGGCCCTCTCACGCACAGCTGCTCTCTCCGTCTTGGTGAAGGGCAGCAGCATCTGCAAGGAGAAAGGCTACTGCTCTGCCCGGGGAGCTGACGCCCACTCCAGCAGAAGCAGCTCTGCTAAGCGCCTGCCTGCAGTCCTACAGTGCACCAAGGCTTCCTCGGAGCTAGAGCCAAGCCTGGAATGGCCTTCCTGCCCCTACAGGCCCCAGCCTGCAAGGCCCACCTTGCCCTCAGGCAGCCAGCCACACCACCCAAGCCCCCTCCCAGCCTCTGCTCCTGGCCATGCACATGGCCCCGGGTGCCCTCTTCAGGATGGCAGGCCTTTCAGGCCACACCTTCCCTAGGGGTCTGCAGTGGGCAGCCTGGCCTCCGGCCTCCTGGCATGGCAGAAGAACCAAGCTTCCGGGCTCGGCTCCCCTTGCAGCACGGGCAGCTCCCAGTGGGTCTCTGCCCCATTCCGATCTGGCAAGGAAAGCACAAGGCACGCGGAGGCGGGGGGGCAGCAGCACCAGCTGCCATCAGTGCAGTGCCTAGAGAAGAAGGGTGACATTCCTCCCACTGCTTTGGTGCAAGGAGAGCTTTGGGGGCAGAGGTGGCCCAGGAGTGCTCATGGGGGCAAGGTGTTCCCAAGAGCCTGGAGGATGTTTGGGGTGGGAAGGGACTTGGGCTGTAGCCAGGGGACACTGGGCTCACAGAAGAGCCCAGTGGGGAACCTCCCCTCACCCAAGCGAGAAACGCCCCCTGCCTGCAGCGTGCTGCCTGTACATGGCACTCGGGGGGGGGGGAATGTCCACTCGAGGGTGTCACTTCCCTCTGGGCTGAGGAACAGGCCCAATGCAGCCCACTCTTTGCAAATGCCACACCTGCAAGATCTTCTGCAGCTCCAGGAGGCTGGAAGTGGCCGACTTGAGCACCAGCACCTCCAACATGTTGTCCATGGCATCGAGGGTCTGCAAGGAGGACAGGGGGTTGTGGCATTCCTTCCCCACTGCCTCTGACCCACAGCAGACTCAGTTGAACCCCTGCTGCCCAGCGAGGACACCCGCTGCCCTGCACGGGCCAACGAGAGGCCTCAGGGCAGGAGATCTGCTGTGCACGGACCAGCCCCTGGGCACTGCCCATGGCCCAGCCCACGGGAAGGGCATGAAGGCAGGAGGGTGGGAAAACAAAGCTGAGATCCTGCCCAGCCTTGGAGCTGACAGTCACCTCAGCACAGCGAAGCCAGGGGCAAGCCCAGAGGGGCTGGCGGGCTCCCTGTAGCTCACCCAGCACCTACCTTGGAGTAGAGGGACATGTCCACGGTCTCCATGTCTTCTCTTGGAGGAAGCAAGAAGACACTCTTGAAGCAGGCATGGAGAAGGCTGCTCTTTTTGCCCTCCAGAACCGGCTCCACTGCACTGCAAAGAGAGAGCGAGAGAGAGAGAGAGATGCCTGTTGGACACTGGTGCTGGGAGCAGTGCCTGGATGCCCTGGGGAGGTGGCTGTGGGCCGCTGGGGCAGGAGTCCCCCGGCTGCTACAGAGAGCACGTGAGGGAGCCCTGCAGGGAGGCACCTCCTCCCTCCATGAACTGGCCCAGGGCCAGAGGAGAGCCCAGGCAGCTAGGCCTCCCCCCTTCTCTACCACCTGCCTCCCCTTCTGCACTACAAGCCAAGGGGCCCTGGGGAGCTGCAGCAGGCAACCCTCTGCCCTCCCATCTGCCCTACTGACAAGCCTGGGCCAGGGGAGAGCAGAAGCGCAGCAGACAGCACCGCCAGCCTCCTCCCACCATGGTGCACACCTCCCAGCCAGGGACGGTGCCATCAGGCACATGCTGTGCACAGGTCCTGGCCAAACCAGGGGCTCTGCTAGCTACCTCATTGCCGTGATAGCAAGCATGGCTTGCTGGCGCACTGCTGTGCCCAGGCGCTCCAAGGGCTCCTCTTCCAGCAGCACCTGCACAGCACAACCGGCAGTCAGCGCGGCAACTGCCATCACCCAGCACCAGCAGACCCAGGGCCCAGCTGGCCTTGCCCCTGTCCTCACACCTGCTGCCTCTCCCCTCACCTCGATATGCTCGGCCAGCTCGTGTCGGCAGCAGAACACCTCCAGGCCCCAGGACAAGGTCTTGGCGCTGCTGCCTCCACAGAGGGTGCCGATGGACGCTAGAAACTTCAGCTTCTGCGCCTCTTGCTGACAGACGGGGAAGAGAGACAGAGTGAGCGCGAGAGGAGACAGGAAAGGCCAGCAGGACCAGAGCAGCCAGGGGGCTGCAGTGCTGGGCGGGACCCCGGACGGCAGCAGCTCTGCACAGCCAGCACCTCCCCAGCAGCCTGCCAGCAGACATGGGCGGACCCGCAGGGAGACCCAGGCACAGCCCCCATGGAAACGGCTGCACTTACCTGTTCTCGGCCACCCACAAAGGCCTGGATGAAGTCCAAGGCTTCCTCATCCTCTCTGGACAGCTCGGACCAGCTGCTGATGGAAAACCTTGCACCTGAGAAAGGAAGAGAGCCGGGAGCACTGCAGAGATGGAGGGCAGGCAGCAGAGAGCCGCGCAGTGAGCTCTGCCCGCCGGCCAGCCATGGGCCTGCTCCCGGGCACGCAGTCTCCCCCAGGCTGCTCAAGGCTGCACGGTGCCCAGCACATGGGCTGCCCTGCTGCAGCCAGCCAGCCAGGGCAAACCTCAACTGCACCAGGCTGAGGAACGTGCTGCCAGACGGGCAGCATCCCTCCTCCTGCCACGGAGCTGCCACTCGCTGCCCGTCCCAGGCAGCAGGAGCTGCGTCCATCTGCGCTCTCCCTCCTGGGCGCGTGCTGCGCTGGGGCCAGCTCCCAAGCCCCGAGCGGGCCCTGGCATCCGGGCACCGCTGTGCCACCACCCCGGGCACCCCGACACCACGTGCTGGGGACATGGGAGCCCGGCGCAGAGCAGGGTGCGCTCCCCAGCCCTCACCCCAGCCCGGCCCAGCCCCACGGGGGCTCACTCACCTCTCCGCCACACCTGGGACTCGAACCCCTCCAAGGGCCTCGAGGCAGAGCTGCTCTCCTCGGCAACCCTGTCCTGCTCCTGGGATGCCCGGCGCGGGCAGCCGTACTCCTGCTCCCAGGCCACCCGCGGGCGGCTGGGGGGTCTCTCCGCCATCCTGCGGCACGGAGCAGAGGCAGGAGGGGGACACTTGTTTAATGCAGAGCTGGGGAGGGTCCCCACGGGGGTGGGGGCAGCGCAGTCAAAGGTCCCCGCGCCCGCCCCGGCCCTGGAGCCAGCTCTCCTGCGCCTCAGCCCCTGCCGCAAGGTCCTGCCCCCGCCGCGGCCGAGGGCCCCCGCAGCCCCGTGGCACTGCCGAGCCCGGCCCCGTCGCTCTCACCCGCAGCAGGAGCTGGCAAGGCCTCGGCAAACGCCTCGACTCCGCGGGGCTGCCGGGGCGGCAGGGAAAGACGCGGCTGCGCTCGGGGGCTCCTCCTCGAGCTCCACGCGCTCCTGCCCTCTCCCGTCGCCGTCTGCCCGGACACTGCCCGCACCTGACAGCGCCGCCGGTGTCACAACGGGGGGGGTCACAATGGCCCCGCCGGGGGCGGCTCTGAGGTCACCTCTGCTGCGCGAGCTGCTCCAGCAGCAGCAGCTGGCGCCGCCAGGGGCTCCAGGGCCGCAGCGCGGCCGCCCCGGGCAGGAGGGAGCTGGGGCAGGGCAGGGCGAGGCAGCTCGAGGGGCCGCGCGCGGCTCCGCATGGCCAGCTCCCTCCTCTTTCATCCCCGGCTGCCCACGCCTGGCCGCACTCACCTGCTCACCACTAACCACCAGCACCACCTCAAAACCTGACCCCACCGTACCTCTTGCCCCAATCCCCTCCTCTCATCCCTCACCCCAAACTCTAACCCTCCAGCCACAACCCAGACCTCCAACCCCTTTCCCTAACTCTTGCTCCAGCCCTCACCGGCATCTCCAACCCTCAGCCCTAGACAACAAATGCTAGCCGTCACCCCAGCCCTCACCCCTGCCATAGCCCACTCCCCCACAAAGCTAGCCAACACTCACAGCAAGCACCGGAAACCCGCAGCACAACCACCAAACCTCGCCCCACGCCTCACCCAACCCCTCACCCCATGCAGCCAGCTCTCGTCCCCAGCCCTGCCCTCAACACCAGCCCCCAAGCACCAACCCCAGGGAGATGCCCGAACCCCCACTGCCAGCCCCAACCCCTTCCCCAGCCGCCCTCCCCCTCGCACCAGCCCCCTACCCTGCAGCCCCGCCGCTCACGCTCCCGCCGGGCCCCCTCGCGCCCCACCCCAGCAGGCAGAGGAAGGGCAGGACCGGGCCGTGCTGGGGCAGCTGAGCGTGGCAGGCACCGCTGCAGATGCTCTGCTCCAGCCCCGCTCCAGCAGGGGCACCTACAGCACGTTGCCCCACACCAGCACAGGCGGCTTTGCAGCTTCTCCTGCAGCGGAGACTCCACAGCCTCTCGGGGAACCTGCTCCACTGCTTAAGCGCCCTCGCGGGGAAAAAGCGCTTTCCTGCGCTCAGGGGGAATTGCCTGCTTCGCCATTTTGGGCCACGGCAGCACCCAACTCCGGGGCCGGGGGCGGAGGGGCGGGGCCATGGCAGGGACGGGGCGCCAGCCGGGCCCCCCGCGCTGGCACAGGGAGCGCAGCAGGCTGCTGGGGCGCGGCCGTGGCGCAGACGCCCCCGCCGCACGCCCCTCGCCCACGGGCCCCGCCCGGGCCAGCCCCGGCCCCCGCGCACGCAGCAGGCCGCCGCCGCCGGGCCCTGCGCCACGCTGGCCCCGGCCGCGGCCGCAGGGACAGCCCGCCGGGCGGCCGTTGGGCGGCCTGCGTGTCGCTCACGGCTCACCCCGCCCCTCCCGGGCACCCATTCGCTCGCTGCCTCCCCTCGCTCCCCGATTGGCCGGGCGGGGGGCGGGCTCTCCACCCGCCCGCGGCAGCTGCTGGCGCCAAGCAGAAGCTGCAGCTCGGCTCTGTGGAGAAGAGGCGGCTGCAGAGAGCCGCTCGCTCTGCCCGCAGCCCCGCCGCCTCCGGGCAGCGTTCTCCCGCCCGGCACCTGGCCCCTTCTCTGCACGGCACAGATTATTGGCCTTGCCAGTTCTGCTGGCCCCCGGGGCCGTGGCCGGGCTCCCAAGTGGGCGGAAAACCACACGGACGTCAGGCAAAGAGCTGGTGAGCAGCCTGGACTGCTTCAGGCTGGAGCACGTTGTACGGCGTAGAAATTATGCCCTCCACTCCTGCAAGTAGGAGGATGTTGGCCCGTTCAGCTGGCACGGTTGGAGCTGGAAAAGGATGCCTGCCCGTTGTCTAAAAGAAATTGTTGTAAAACCTAAAACCTTTTCCCTGTGTTTTACAAAAGCAAAACAGCTAACCTCGTGTGAACTCAAGGAGCAATTTCTCTGGGAGGACTGTATGAAAACTGAGGGGTTTTTTTTTGTTTTGAGGACAAAAGCACTCTTCTTTTCCAAACCCTTGAGTTGGTGTTCTTTGACCTTCATACGTGAGTCGATTTCAGCCTAGAAGGCTCTTTTCCCACCGGTAGGTGTTGATGTTGACAGAGGCACCGCTGTGCTTTCTAGTGTGGCATGCTAGCACCTATTCCAAGAAGTGGAACTCTCTCTGCTTATTGCGTTGTGGCCAAGCAATACATCCGCACAATGGAAGAAGGTTGAGGGCAGAAGCCTGGCTGTGACTGACCACAGGTGTTGCCAAGAAAGCTGGATGAATCTCAGCACAAAGGGCGCCACAGGCTGGCCTTTGTTTTAAGGCATGCCCTGGACTCCTGCAAGCACCTGAAGGCTGGAAATCCATCCTTCCAGGAGCAGAAACGATGAGCAGTAGAGGGAATGTGCTGCGCAGGTGAGCTGCAGCTGGTGCAGCAAGCATTGCTGGTTTGAAGCGGTGGCTTGCTCCTTTGCCCTTTCCCAGAGAAATGCAATCTGATAATGGATGACATCTGTAAGAACAAAGAACTGCAAAGGTGGAGTTCTTCCCGTGGAGTCCAGTGGACTTTGCACCTACCGTGTCGAGCTCAATGCAATGGGGGAGGAGAAAGATGCAATGGATGAGAGAAAGGACAGCAATGCAAGAGTGACTCTTCTCTCTTAGAATACTTCTAAGTGGGGATTGGATTTGTGGGAAGTCTCAAGTTGGCTAAGTAAGTGACACCCTCCCACCATGGGAAGTGTCAGAGAAGGACATTGTATCTGATTTAGCTTCAGCTTAGTCTCAGGGCCTAAAGTAGATGAAGCCTGCGGGCCTCAAGGCCAAACTGTGAATGAACTTGAGAAACATTGCTGGCAATGTAGCTGCAAAACCATTTATGACCAGCTACTAAGGCTACAAAAGCAGCTAATGAGGATGTAAAATAGGATGCAGGATACAAGATGGGATGCACGTGGGTTGGGGTTGACCTTGGAGGAGATAAGGGCCTGGGCTGTAGGCCAGGAGCTGTCCGAAGGAGAGAGAGACCAGTCAGAAGGGGAGAGACCAGTGACTCAGTAAAGAAGACTGGAGGAGACTGTCACTGGCAGGAGGGGAAATAAGACTGCAAAGGGTCTGATTAGCCCAGAATGTCTTTGTTCAGGGTCCCTGCGTGGAGGCAGCCAGCTCGAGCTGTTACTTCCTGTACTGTCATTTATTCTTGTAATTCATGTCAAAGGAATAATTAATTCTGCTCCTATATGTGCATGAGACTCTGCTCCTCGGAAACCTAGGGTGGGGCCATGTCTACAAGAGGAAGTCCCCTAGATGAGGGGTTTGTGTCAGTAGCTGCACAAATTCCTTTGCAAACACTGTCAAGGTCCTGGAGAATCACCGATCACAGGACGGCTGAGGTTGGAATGGACCTCTGGAGATCATCTAGTCCAACCCCCCTGCTCAAGCAGGGTCCTCCAGAGCACATTGCCCAGGACCCCACCCAGATGGCTTTTGAGTATCTCCAGGGAAGGAGACTGCACAGCCCCTCTGGGCAACCTGTGCCAGTGCTCCGTCACCCTCCCAGCCCAGAAGTTTTTCCTCCTGTGCACATGGAACTGCCTGTGGTTCAGTTTGTGCCCGTTGCCTCTTGTCCTGTCCCTGGGCTCTACTGAGATCCCCTCTCAGTCTTGTCTTCTCCAGGCTCTACAGGCCGAGCTCTCGCAGCCTTTCTTCACAGGAGACATGCTGCAGTCCCCTCATCATCTTTGTAGCCCTCCGCCGGACTCTCTCCAGTAGGGCCATGTCTCTCTTGTACCCTCTTTCCAGCAGGTCAACCCCCAGCCTGTCCTGGGCCATGGAGTTCTTCCTCCCTAGGTGCAGGACCCTGCACTTGCCTTTGTTGAACTTGAGAAGGTTCCTCTCTGCCCATGAGGTTGTGATTAAACAAGGTTGTGGCTCTTTTTCTGGATGGTGGACGGGTGGGATGGCAGTAGGACAAGGAGTCATGAGGGGAGGAAGGGGAATTCCATTAACTTCTGCACCTGGGTTAGGTTCTTGGGAGGGTTATTATTGTGGGAAGTGAGGACATATGCAGCGTGAGTGCCCAAGCTGTGCACGAATTCAGCCACAGTCAGGGGTGAATCCTCCTTCGGGAGAAAATCAAGATGTAGGCCGAACTGATGAATGACTAGTTGAGGAGGAATATCCTTGTGCTTGTATTCGATGTGTATGTATGTTTTTGGATGTAATCCCTTTGGCTAGTCAGGGCTGCATAACCAGGAAAGTTGCTGGAAAGCAAGTAACCTTTCTAGTGGCTACAGGGGCTACTTTATCTCTCAAGCCATGGAGCTCAATGACAGTCCTTCCGAGATGGGTGTGTTATAAAGGTCCGCAGGCATTCACCATTAAGTCAGAGTCAGACTCTTATACGATCGTTTGTTTCAGCTGGAGCTGGGTGCCTCCAAAGAGGGACCCAGAACAAAGACATTCTGGGCTAATTATACTCCTTCCAGTCTTATTTCCCCGCCTGCCAGTGACAGTCTCTTCCAGTCTTCTTTCCTGAGTTGCTGGTCTCTTTCCTTGTAAATGGATTGTGTCTACATCCCAGGACGGTTGCTGTGTTCCTGCTTCAAAGTGCCTTATCTGATCCGGAGGCTAACCGTGACCTCTGTCCATTGTGTTCTGTATGTTGGAGGGCTGATTCTGGCTGCTTCTGCAGTTGTTGCGTCAGCAGCAGCCCACAGGTTCGGTAAAAGCTTCGGCCTGCAGGCTTCAGGGCATTATTTTAAATAAAATAATTACTTATTTAAATGATTTTACAGCATAGAAACAGCTCGAAGTGGGTGCCTCTGGAGAAGGACACCGGACAAAGAAATTCTGGGGTAATTAGACCCCTTACAGTTTTATTTTCCCACCTGCCAGTGAAGGCCTCCTCCAATCTTCTTTACTGAGTCGGTGGTCTCTCCCCTTCTGATTGGTGTCTCTCTCCTTCTGACAGCTCCTGGCCTACAGCCCAGGCTGGATGCCATGTCCTTGTTTCTCCCAGGCCCTTATCTCCTCCAAGGTCAACCCCAACCCACGTGCATCCCATCTTGTCTCCTGCAGTCTACTTTGTAGCCTCATGAGCTAGTTTTGTATCTTTGTCAGCTAGTTTTAACTGGTTTGGCAGTTACAACACTGGCAAGGTCACATCCTTCGCAATGTTTCTGGAGTTCAAGGACAGTTCAGCCTTGAGGCCTGCAGGCTTCATCTACTTTAGGCACTGATGCTAAGCAAGAGTGAGACTTATGCGAAGCTGAAGCTAAATCGGCTACAATTTCCTTCTCCAACAGTCCTCCCTTGGTTTCTATGAGCACACCTGCTGGATACATATATTGGGGTAGAGTATTTGTGCACATCATAGAGGAGAATGTGAGGCACTTTTTCTCCCTTTTTTTTTTTTTTGTGAAGTTTACCTTAGATTAAATAATCTAATGAAAAGGTGCCCAGGTGTTGCTGGGTTGTTAAGAAAGCCTTACTGCACGGATTTGGTTTGGAGACTCAAGAACTGAGATGCAGCTGTGCTTTTGCAGCCGGGCACTAATTCGTGAAGCACAAAGTATAGGCATTCCTCTTTTTCGATGGTAATCCCGTTCCCAATAGTGCATTATGACAAACAAGAAGTTATGTTACCATTTTTAGTTATTGAAGGCAGAACACTGAAGGAGATAAGCCCGCCTTAACTAGGATAATCCTTCTGTTAAGCAAACATGAAGATGGTACTGCTCTTTTGGAAGTTTGTCTGCAGCTCTTGAAAAAGCAGGTATCTCCCTAAGAGACAGCATCTCGAAGATGTACACAATATGCTAAACATTTCTCTCTCCTCAGAGTTTCTGGATTCCCCTGTCTCTAGTCACTGTGAATACTGTCCACCCTCCCAAGCTGATCCGCTTCCCTGGGGGCTCCTTACTCCTGGGGACCTTCTTGGACAAAGGGGACATTCTCTCTGCATACGTCCTACATTGCCACAGAAATAACATTCCGGTCCCTCACTGTCTGCCCATCTTCTCCTGTCCCCTTCTCGTCCTTGCCCTTGGCATTGCCCTAGCCTTCCTCGGCCTCCTCTGTCTCTTCCTCTACCCCTTCCTCTAATTTGCAAGTTCCGTCCTGAAGCTGCTGCTAAGAGATTAGCCTCTTCTTGGTTTTCCTTTTTCCGTTCCTTTGCTTGCTTCCCTTGCTGTTTCTCCTCTCTCCCGTCATAGACCAATACTGCCACGCTTAAAATCCTTTGTGAAGTTTCTCCTTGCCACCCTGGCATGTGCTCCTTCAACTCTTTTGGGCTATCCGGAGCGGCCTGATGGACTAATGGCTAGTGCATCATTCCAATTCTGGAAAGTCCTTCCCCCATAGTTCAACAAGGCTTGCCCTAGTCGTCCCCCAAAATCCCTGGCCTCTTTGTCCAAGCTCTGTCTACGCTCCTGCACTCTAGTCCAATCCACTCCTAGTTTGCTACATGCTCTAATAGCTTCTACCGAGTTCCGGAGTCCTGTCTGGCAAGCGACTCTGTCCCCTGCGTTATTGTAATCCCAATTTGGATCGTTTGCTGGCTAACGATTTGTGTTTCCCCCAGTCTGTTGTACAAACTTTGCCTCTTTATTAACTATTTTATCATCTCGCTCGTTTGGTCAGAACAACTCTCTCAAGAGTACTTGGGTATCCCGCCAGTTTGGATTCTACCCAGTGCATATATATTAGAAAACAGCTGAGCGCTCCTTTCCGCATCCTCCCTCATCCTGGGCATTTTGCTTGCCCACAATGCTCAATCACTCGGACTCCAGGGTTGGCTAGTAAATACATGCAGTACCACGTGAGGGGGGGTTAGCTCCCCCCCCCCCCCCCCCCCCCCCCGCTGCACTCGGTTGTAATGCTGCTGCATTAGGAAAACATTAGCAACCATAGGATGGAGGCCTGCCACGGGAGGAGGGGAAGTCTGAGTAAGAGGAGGAGAGGGACAGATAGACAGATCTTCAGGAGGCGCCACCGGAGGAGTGTAAGGCGGAGCAGTAGCTCCTGGGGCGTTATTTGGGACACCTATATCTGCTGCAGCAAGAGTAGTTTTACAGAGGGTGCTGTTTGTCCTCCTTGGATCTCGCCGGTCCCACATCCAATTATCCCACACATACCAATAATCCATTCAGTGAGGCTTTTCATCTTCCAATATAAGCTGTAGCAGAGCTCATTTCTTAGAATCAAAGGATCCTTCCTTGGGTTAACCCCCACATTAATTGTAAGATGGACAATCATCCTGACATAAAGGGACAGCTAACTAGCTAGGGATCGATTTGACTGTTAACGGCTTTTTTCTCCTTTTTTTCCTTTTCCTTTTCTAAATTTGGATGTTTGGAGCCAAGAGGGTCCAATGGTGGTTGGCTACACTGCCATCTGGGGTGTCAAAGTGCTGTGCAAACACTTTGATCCTAGGTTTCCAAGAAGCAGAGCCTCACGCACATCTAGCAGCAAAATTTTATTTCTTTAAATGATGGTGCAGCATAGTAACTGCTGGAGCTGGGTGCCTCCAGGGAGGGACCTTGAACAAAGGAATTCTGGCCTAATTAGACCCTTTACAGTTTTATTTCCCACCTGCCAGGGAAGGTCTCCCCCAATCTTCTTTACTGAGTCTTCTTTACTCTCCTTCTGGTTGGTCTTGGCCTTCAGCCCACACTGGTTGCCACGTCCTTGTTTCCCACAGTCCCTTATCTCCTCCGAGGTCAACCCCAACCCAGGTGCATCCCATCTTGTCCCCTGCAGTCTACTTTTTAGCCCCATGAGCTAGCTGTGTATCTTTATTAGCTGCTTTTAATGGGTTTGGCCGTTACATGCTCAGCAATGATTCTGGAGTTCATGGACGGTTCGGCCTTGAGGCCTGCATGCGCAGGGTAGGCAGTGGCGATAGAAACAGAGCTGCATGTCATACCCCAGCTCTGCCCTTCCACCTGAGATGCAAGCCCTGAAGACAGCAGGGGCCTGCTCTTGCCCTGGGGTGACTGGAGAGGGCAGGGGAGGCCAAAGCTTTTCTCCCCCTTTCCCTTGGCTATTGTGGGCCAGCAGAGCAGTTGACGCTTTGCAGCAAAACCAAAGTGTGTCAGGCCGCTCTACGCTGGCCTGGCATATTGGAACGAGTGGACACCCCGTCCCCCCCAGGACAAGCCAGATTCATGCAGGCAGCAAGTTTTGCCCCTTGCCTTTGGCTCCCTAAAAAAAGAACACTCACTCCGGCTGAGGAAACGGGGCTGTATCTTTGCGGGAAGCCCAACAAAGCCATGAAGCGGTAGCACAACAGGGGCTGTGCTTGAGGAGTCGAGCTGTCCTGGGGCTGCGGGAGATGCCAGCAATGAGCCTGACCTTCCAGCACACTTGCGTGTGTCCGTGGTGTGCAGCACCATGGCATTGGCACAGCTGCGTCAGCTCTGCTCAAACAGAGTCACGTCCTGGCGGGAGGGTGCCACCTCGCCCACGCTCTCGGGAGCCAGGGACACAGTGCTCCGAGGTGGAATCTTGATGTTCTCCTTGGCACCCTCAGGTTCATGATGGTCTGTGACACCAGGCAACGGACTAAAGGTTCCGCATCATTTTCCAGGGGCTGGAGGGCTGCGAGAGAAAGGCACCGAGCTGAGAACAGACTCCCACCTTTGCAGAGATCCCAGGAATCCCCCCCCAGGCAGGGCCAGCCCCACTCAGCTCTTCCCATGCGGAGGAGGCAGCAGGTAGGACAAATGGATCAGCTGGCACTTGCAGGTCGGCCAAGCCCCAGATGCGCCCCAAATACCCCCTGCTCTCCCCCACGTAGGGACACAGAGCCTTCCTCACCTGGGGCAGGCCAGTGAACTGCAGCTCACTTCCCAGCCTCCTCCCTCCTCCCTGCCAGGGCTGCCTGACACAGCGCTGCTCTCACTCACCAGTGCACAGCTCCTGCACCTTCTCCTTCCTCCGCTTCTTCACTTGCTGCCCGATGAGCCCTAGGCAAACACCTCCGCTCACCGCTCATACTCCCCAGCAAGCCCCCAGCAGCACAGCTCCCATCTGGCCTTGCCAGCTTGGCCATGCAGCCTGCTCCCCTTGGGCAAGGCTGGCCCCAGCCCCGTCCCCACGGTGCAGGACCCAGGGTCGGTGGGAGGGACTCAAGACCCTCCTGTGTGCCCGTCTGGGTGGGCAGGCATGGCCCTGGGCTTGTGGCTCACCAATGAACCTCACAGCTGCCTCCCGCAAGGATGCGTCCGGGTTCTCCAGGTATGGCAGGCTCTGGCGCAGGTGTTGCTCCGCTCTGCTCCTGTCCCTCAGCAGCTGCAGACAGCACAAGGACAGGGGGTTGGCACCGAGCCTCCCCAGAAGGCCAGGCCTGTCCCTCCTCCCAGCTCCGGCCTCCTCTTCCTTCCTGCCCACGCCTCCCAGCTAGAAGCTGGCTGGTAGCCAGGTTCAGAGGGAGCAGAGGGCAGAGCGGGGCCTGCGGGTGCTGAGATCCCCGCCATGCTTCTGCCAAGGCCCAGCCAGGCCAGGGGCCCCTTCAGCACCCCAGCGGGCACTTAGAGTAGAGGGCTCTGGGCTGCAGCAGTGCGTGAGGGGCACAGCTGTGCACCCTGCCCACTGGCCATGGCGGCAGGCCTCATCCCGCCGCGGCCCCGGGGCCTTTGGCCACGTCCTTACCACGCACTCCCCGATCTTCCATGTCTCCGCTCTTCTGGCCAGCTGCTTGAGCTCCTCCCACTTGAGGAACTGTGCAGCGCTCACCAGGGCTTCCTGAGAGGCCTGCAGAGCAACAGAGACCAGGAGATGCCACCGCAGCCACGGCAGGACACCCTGGGTCCCCCTCGTCTTGGCAAGGCTCCCAGCCTTTCCCAGCCCCAAATGGCACGACGCAGCGTGCCACTAGGTCTGGCCCTCCCTGAAGGCAGAGGCAGCTCTGCCTTGTCCTTCGGCACACAGGAAGCTGCACCTCATGCTGCCATGCGTTCCAAGGCACACTTGGCAGCAGCCCTTGCCTTGCTGCTCACCTCCACCCACGGCATGTCAGCATTGCTTCCCCAAAACACTGCTCCCTACCTGGGCCACTCTCTGCACCTTGTCACTCATGTGGAGGAAGAGCGGCACCAGGCTCCTCTGTGCATGCTGCTTCAGGTTCCGTTTGTTCTTCCCCACCACAGTCTCCAGCAGGTCTTTGAAGAGGAGCATGGAGAGCTCTCGCACTCTGCTGTCTTCCTGCAGCCAGGGAGGAGAGGAGGGGAGGCCTCAGCAACGACTCCAGGAACGGGGCCCGACAAGAGCGTTTGCCGTGGCAAGGCCTCGTCCTCTCCGGGCACAACTGTCCCCCAGCCCGGCCAGAGGTCGGAGCTGAGGACAAGCCTCTGCTGAGGCAGCCTGGACAATGAGGGTTGTCGGCAGCAGCACGACAAGCCTCCCTGGGCTCTGTCTCCCTCTCCCTCTGGAGGGAGCTTCTTGGATTTCCCGAGGCCTCCATCAGGGCCCCCGCACACAACAAGAGGACAGAAAGGGACAGCCCCGCGGCACGGCCTCTCCCTCGCTCTCTAGCCTGCTCCTACCTCTGCTCATCGCTGCCCCAGGCCACGGCAAGCGCCGCACGCAATCAAGCACGAGACGCAGCAGCCGAGAGCAGACAGGGGGCTGGTTTGCTCTACTCCCACAGCCCTGGACACCAAGGCCAGCACAGGGCATGGGCTGAGAACCACAGGGCAAAAGGTTTCCTGACATACAGCAGGGCCTGTGTGGGGACGTGCCAACAGGCACGTATGCAGAGGGGCACACAGCACCCAGACCACGCATACGGACCCCCGGACACACCAGCAGAGCCCCGGCTCTCCCATCAGCCTTACGTCATCAAAGCGAGGCAGAAGCTTCTCGGCCAGCTGCAGAACAATCGGGTTGGAGCCCTTCTGTTCCAGGTAGCTGAGGATGTTTCTCAGCAGCATCAGGCTTCCCACACGCACTTCCCTGCAAGCATCCTGCAGCCACTCCATGCTGTCTGGGAGCAGGCTCTGCATTCTCCTTTTCTGTGGGAAACACACAACTTTCTTTGTGGGAAGCAAGGCCAGACACCCCCCCCACGCCCGCCCAAAAGTGCTCTGCCTGCTCTTTTCCCATCAGGGCTCAGTGGCCAGGGCCAGGGCTCTGCACACACGCAGGCCTTGGGCACAGAGGCTGCAGTGCAGGGCACAGATCTCCAAGGGGGCCCTCAGCATGCACTGGCCTCTGTAGGGAGCAAAGCTGCTGCCTCAAGGCCCAGGAGCAGCTGGCTGCCTTAGCCCGGCCCTGTGCTCCAGCTCATTGTCCCTCTCCCAGATCTTCCCGCTGGGCACTGGTGCCTTTCTCCTTGTGCAGCACGGCCAAGGGCCTGGCATGACACTCGGGGCAGATGAATGGGGCAGCGGAGACTTGGGAGCAGCTACCACACCTCCGGATTGCCAGCCAAGTCCAAGCCACTCTCTGACCCAGTGTCTCCTGTCAAGCCCCAGGCTGCCAGCATGGCTTCACCCGCCTGCCCCCCTCCTCACCATCTTGGGTCTATTCAACAGGGCCACGAGGCCTCTGAACGCCAGTCTGCGCATCTCCAGGCTCTCACTCTGCGCATAACCCTGGACGAGTGGCAGGACCTCCTCATCCATGTCGGCAAGGTCAGGGCATTCCAGCAGCTGAAATGGACACAGCACTGAAAGACTGGCACAGCCGGCAGCACTGCCTGCAGCGTGCAGCTCTCCATCCCAGCCACCATCCAGGGCAAGGGCACCAGGCCCTCACAAAGCTCAACCCAAACACAGCAGGCATTGTGCAGACACCCCTGGGCCCTGCTCACAGCCCTGCGCCTCACGGCACACTGCACACACTGCTCGCCTCCTCCTCCCGTCCCCTGAACCCTCCGCAGCCTCTTGTTCTCATCCCTTGGAGGAGCAATTGAACACAGACAGCTGCCACAAAGCAGGCACAAAATACAAGTGCTTACGAGTGGTCGCCCAGCAGAAACGAGCCAAGGCCGGGGCTACTAACAGGAGCGTATGCATTGCCCCAGCTCCATTCACCAGCATCACCCCACATGCATGTGCACAAGCGAGCACAGCATTTAGAGGCCCCTCCAGAGAGGCACTGCTTGCCATGAGGCCCACCTCGACAAAGAAAGCCATGACGGGCAGCTGATGAAACTGGTCCTCCCTCCTCAGCAGCCTTGCCAGCTGGCGGAAGATCCAGCGACGCAGGTGACTGGCAGCCCCCCTCATTGCTCTGTCAGAGGCAAGAAGGCAGTGTTGGGCCTCAGCCGAGCAGGCAAACCTCCTCTGGCATCGCTCTGCTTGGCACGCAGCTCCTGCAGCCAGCGGCATTTGCTCATGGAGCACTGCTCTTGCCCTACCACACCTTGCCATTAGAAAGTCAGCGTCAGGCATCGTTATGTTCCTTTGGGTGGGAGACCGGAGAAACAGCCTTCCTGCCCAGGCGGCATGGCCTGCCCACACATCCCCTCTCCTGCCCGCTTTGGATTCCTGTGCCCCTGGGCCCTCCCCAGGTTCTCCTGCGCGCGACCCTCTCCCACAGCTCCTACCACCACCTGCTCCCCCAGCAGCTCTCCAAGCTGGGCAGCATGGCAGCTCCCAGGGCCCTTCTGCTGGGCGAGCCCTTGCCACAAGGGCTGAGGCTGCAGCCCCTTTCTTGGAGAAGTGGCGTTCCCCCTCCCCCACCAAGAAGCACATGGGGAGGCACACCCCACAGCCAGGGAAGAGGTGCTGGGCCAGAGCAGGCCGGAAAGGGCTCTACCTGGCCAGCACCACCACTCCCTTCTGCGAGGTGTCCGCATGCAGAAATAGGTCCCAGCCGCCCTTCCTCTCAACAGCCACGGCTACGGTCTCATAGTGGGCGCAGCGCAGCAGACTTTTCATGGCCTGCACGGCGCACCTGCATGCAGAGCAAAGCCCAGGTCACACTGGCAGCCCGGCCCTGCCTCCAGGTGCAGCGCAGAGACAGGGCGAGCGGGATCGAGCACCTGACGTGGCTGGTGGGACGGGACTCATCCCGTTGGCATTCCCTCAAGAAGATATTTGCTTCCTGGTGGCTGAACTCTGCTGTGAAGACCATCTGCAAGAGCAGCGCCAGGAAGAGCTGAGGGAAAAACGCCTTCACCGCCTCTGGGCAGACGGGCTCCTGGATGATCTCACACAGTGCCCTCGTTGCCTGCAGAAAACACCCAGTCACACCTCTCACTCCCGAGCAGTCCCCGGCATGCTTCCACAGCCCTCCAGGTGGGAGGCTCGAGCACAGCCTTGGAGCATGGGAAGTGCAGCTGGAGGCCTCAGCCTGGCTGCCTGACCAGGGCCAGCGCCCGCAGGCTCTTGGGCCTCAGCTCCTGGTTGTACACAGTGAGCCTTCCTGCCTCAGCATGACCATCACCTCGGCAGGCTTCGTGTAGCGTGCACGCTCGGCCAGGCTCCCTGTCCCAGGCCGTGCTGCCTGCCCAGGTTTTGCAGGAGCCCTACTCCTGCCCCTCACCTTGCCCCCAACCCGACCCTGGCTTTCCAGCCTGCTGAGCGAGGTCGGCGGATGCAGGGACAGGGTCGGATGGAGATTTCCTGGGCATGGCCAGCCTGGCTGTTGGTGTGCAGAGAGGCCAGGCAGCACTTGGCAGCCCTGTGCGCTGGCACAGTCGGAGGCCTGGCGCTGGCCATGTTGTAGCCATGGGCCCAGGAGAGGTCCCTGCTTGGGGGCACACGGGCAGCGGAGAGGGGGAGGGGGCCCAGGGAGGCAGGCACCAGCCTGGGGGCACGGGAGGCCTCGTCCCCTAACTCACGGCCAGCGGAAGGATGCAGTTGTTGTCCCTGTCGGAGCTGGACTGCTTGCGCAGTGGCCGCTCCTCCAGCAAGCTCAGCAGCTCCCGCAGCATGTCCGGCGCAAGCATCGGCTTATCCATCAGCACCTTCCACATGCTCACGGCAGTGCTGCAGGCCCAGAGCGCCTTGTCAGTGGCACTTCCTTGGCCGCAGCACCGTAGCCTGGGCCAGCCCTGGAGGTCCCCAGCTGTGTGCCAGCCCTGCCCCTGCCCACCCCCTCCTCCCTGGCAGCCCCAAGAGGGTCCTGCCCAGGCAGGCAGCACATGACCAAGCTGAAGCCCCTTGCGCGGCAGGGAGTGTGCAGAGCCGCTGCGCTCTGTGGCTCAAGGCAGGGACACTTGCTCAGCTCTGGCTCCTCAAGGCCTGCTTGAGGCACCAGGGCTGGGAAACGGTGGGCGAGACACAGGGCCCTGCCCCTCAGCCGTGTGCTGGCCATCTGCTTGCCTCTGGCCCTCTTTGGGCCCTTCTCCCCATGGCCAAGGAGCCACTGGAGCCCGTCCAGGCTGACGGGCCCCATACCTGTTGCACAGTGGCGAGCAGTACAGCAGGCTCACGGTCACCTCGCTGGGCTCCAAGCAGGCCAGCTGGCAAAGGGTCTTGTTTAGGGTGACCCGGGCCGACAGCTCCCTCACATACTTGACGTTCCTGTAGAGGCACCTTATGATGCGTGGCACCTGGAAGACACAAGGCGGACGGTGAGGCTGCTCCCAGAGAGCAGCCAATACCCCAGCTCCCACTCACTTCTCCTTCCCTCTCCACCACTCCCACCGCTCCTTGCTGCCTTCCAAGGGGCTCCGCTGCCCACGAACACTGGCTCTCGGCGGGGAAACAGCGCCCCAGAGGGTCGAGCCCCACGCACACCAGCCCCAGGCTCCTTACATCTTCCAGCACAGAGAAAGCGTCCAGCAGGAACATGGTCAGCATGTGGGAAGCCACCTCCGTATTGTAGGTGCTGCAGTTCCTCATGCCCTCGATGGCTGTGACAATGACGTCTGTCCTTTCGGAAGGCTGCAGGTTTTTCACAAACAGCTGGGGCAGAAAGGACGTGAGAGAAGAAATGTCACACAGCGTGCCGCACTACTGCTGCTTAGCTAAGCAGTGGATGTGGCTCTGGAGAGAGGTGCGGGGCAGTGCTGGCACCGTGGCCCAGGAGAGCCAGGAGCACGCGCTGTGCTGGGTAGCAGCAGCATGGGGCATGTGGCCAGAGGGCCACCAGGGCAAGGCAGGATGCTCGGGAGCAGGCTCACAGTGCACTGGCTCTGCAGGCAACCCTAGCTTGCCGGTGGCCAGCAGGCTGCAGCTGCTGCTGGGACTCTTGGAGCCAAGCCTCTGGCTAGTCCCCGCTCAGGGACAGCGGGAGACACAGCAGTGAGAGCAGGGCTGCTACCAGGCAGCAACCAGTACTCTAGGTGCCACTCAGAGCTGCTTCCTTCTCCACCACCACCTCTGCATCAACCCCAAGGCCCCCTCAGCCCCACTCGTTAGGCATCCCTTTGCTCATCCACGTCTCCTCAGGACCCCATGGCCAACAGTCCCAGCAAGGGAAGTGCTCCTCACCCTCATGATCACGCTCATGTTGCTCGTCCACGAAAGGCAGAGCTCATTGTCGGCTTCCCTCTCCTTCTGGGGCTCCACATACTCTGGATCATCCTGCAGCATCGCCCGGCCTGAACAGCAGCAGAAAGACACAGCGGTCAGCAGGAGTCATGCAGAGCTGCAGGTGGCAGACTCATGGCGTCAGAGAGAAACCAGCCTGGCAGAGACAAAGGGCATGCCAGGAATGGATGGGGAGTAGGATTCCCAGGGAGGGTCGGGGCCTATTCCAGGGCAGAGAAGGGCAACTGCTTCAAAGGGTACCAAAAGCCTCACGGGCTTTCCGGTGCGAAGCCCGACACAAGCCGTAGCCTCTGAGCAGGGGCTGCTGAGCGTTTTCCAGGCCAGTGGTATCCAGGACAGGTACTAAGAGCCCGCTCCCCTGCTCCTACATCAGCCGCGCCTCCTGCTCCTTTGCCTCACTGAGCAGAGGGGCCGAGGCAGTGCGATGCCTTCCCCGGCCTTGCCAGCGTGGCCGCGTGCAGAAGCACACAGCCCAGCACAGCTTCTCTTACGTTTTCGCTGCACGACGAATCTGAAGAGGCAATGAAGAGCATCCAAGGCCCCGCCCTTGGTCTCCGCGTCCTCGTAAGCACAGCAAAGGATGAGACAGCCCACCAGCTGTCCCAGCATCGGCACGGGGATCTTCCCATAGCAGGCAGGGCTCTCATCCACTCCTCCAAAGGGGTGCCACACCTGGGCAAGGCGGGTGGGACAGGTAGAAGGGCTGACGGGAGGCAGTCGCCACCAAAGCCCTGAAGCCAAGACTCTGCCCAGGCGTGGATCCCAGCGGAGCCAAAGCTCTCGAGGGCCCTGCAGGCCTTGCCTCCCAAAGCAGCAGCCCAGCAAAGGCAGCACTGCCAGGCTGCGGCTCACATCATGCTCCGCGCGCACTGCTCCCCTGCACAGGGCTGGGGGCACAGCTGGCTCCTGCGACAAAGGGACTGCAGAGAAAAGCCCATGGAGAGAGGGCCAAAGAGCTTTGCTTCAGGGCAGAGCCTTGCTCAGTGCCTTAACCTGTGCCCACGCTTCCCTCCGAGGGACCCCCTGAGCTGCACTGTGCTCTGGGCTGCTGCAAAGGGCCAAAGCGGGGGCTGCACGGTGCTTGGCTCCTTACCTCCAGCGAGGAATAGTTGGCCAGCAACTTGCTCAGCCTCCCAATCCTCCCCACGGCCCTCTCACGCACAGCTGCTCTCTCCGTCTTGGTGAAGGGCAGCAGCATCTGCAAGGAGAAAGGCTACTGCTCTGCCCGGGGAGCTGACGCCCACTCCAGCAGAAGCAGCTCTGCTAAGCGCCTGCCTGCAGTCCTACAGTGCACCAAGGCTTCCTCGGAGCTAGAGCCAAGCCTGGAATGGCCTTCCTGCCCCTACAGGCCCCAGCCTGCAAGGCCCACCTTGCCCTCAGGCAGCCAGCCACACCACCCAAGCCCCCTCCCAGCCTCTGCTCCTGGCCATGCACATGGCCCCGGGTGCCCTCTTCAGGATGGCAGGCCTTTCAGGCCACACCTTCCCTAGGGGTCTGCAGTGGGCAGCCTGGCCTCCGGCCTCCTGGCATGGCAGAAGAACCAAGCTTCCGGGCTCGGCTCCCCTTGCAGCACGGGCAGCTCCCAGTGGGTCTCTGCCCCATTCCGATCTGGCAAGGAAAGCACAAGGCACGCGGAGGCGGGGGGGCAGCAGCACCAGCTGCCATCAGTGCAGTGCCTAGAGAAGAAGGGTGACATTCCTCCCACTGCTTTGGTGCAAGGAGAGCTTTGGGGGCAGAGGTGGCCCAGGAGTGCTCATGGGGGCAAGGTGTTCCCAAGAGCCTGGAGGATGTTTGGGGTGGGAAGGGACTTGGGCTGTAGCCAGGGGACACTGGGCTCACAGAAGAGCCCAGTGGGGAACCTCCCCTCACCCAAGCGAGAAACGCCCCCTGCCTGCAGCGTGCTGCCTGTACATGGCACTCGGGGGGGGGGGAATGTCCACTCGAGGGTGTCACTTCCCTCTGGGCTGAGGAACAGGCCCAATGCAGCCCACTCTTTGCAAATGCCACACCTGCAAGATCTTCTGCAGCTCCAGGAGGCTGGAAGTGGCCGACTTGAGCACCAGCACCTCCAACATGTTGTCCATGGCATCGAGGGTCTGCAAGGAGGACAGGGGGTTGTGGCATTCCTTCCCCACTGCCTCTGACCCACAGCAGACTCAGTTGAACCCCTGCTGCCCAGCGAGGACACCCGCTGCCCTGCACGGGCCAACGAGAGGCCTCAGGGCAGGAGATCTGCTGTGCACGGACCAGCCCCTGGGCACTGCCCATGGCCCAGCCCACGGGAAGGGCATGAAGGCAGGAGGGTGGGAAAACAAAGCTGAGATCCTGCCCAGCCTTGGAGCTGACAGTCACCTCAGCACAGCGAAGCCAGGGGCAAGCCCAGAGGGGCTGGCGGGCTCCCTGTAGCTCACCCAGCACCTACCTTGGAGTAGAGGGACATGTCCACGGTCTCCATGTCTTCTCTTGGAGGAAGCAAGAAGACACTCTTGAAGCAGGCATGGAGAAGGCTGCTCTTTTTGCCCTCCAGAACCGGCTCCACTGCACTGCAAAGAGAGAGCGAGAGAGAGAGAGAGATGCCTGTTGGACACTGGTGCTGGGAGCAGTGCCTGGATGCCCTGGGGAGGTGGCTGTGGGCCGCTGGGGCAGGAGTCCCCCGGCTGCTACAGAGAGCACGTGAGGGAGCCCTGCAGGGAGGCACCTCCTCCCTCCATGAACTGGCCCAGGGCCAGAGGAGAGCCCAGGCAGCTAGGCCTCCCCCCTTCTCTACCACCTGCCTCCCCTTCTGCACTACAAGCCAAGGGGCCCTGGGGAGCTGCAGCAGGCAACCCTCTGCCCTCCCATCTGCCCTACTGACAAGCCTGGGCCAGGGGAGAGCAGAAGCGCAGCAGACAGCACCGCCAGCCTCCTCCCACCATGGTGCACACCTCCCAGCCAGGGACGGTGCCATCAGGCACATGCTGTGCACAGGTCCTGGCCAAACCAGGGGCTCTGCTAGCTACCTCATTGCCGTGATAGCAAGCATGGCTTGCTGGCGCACTGCTGTGCCCAGGCGCTCCAAGGGCTCCTCTTCCAGCAGCACCTGCACAGCACAACCGGCAGTCAGCGCGGCAACTGCCATCACCCAGCACCAGCAGACCCAGGGCCCAGCTGGCCTTGCCCCTGTCCTCACACCTGCTGCCTCTCCCCTCACCTCGATATGCTCGGCCAGCTCGTGTCGGCAGCAGAACACCTCCAGGCCCCAGGACAAGGTCTTGGCGCTGCTGCCTCCACAGAGGGTGCCGATGGACGCTAGAAACTTCAGCTTCTGCGCCTCTTGCTGACAGACGGGGAAGAGAGACAGAGTGAGCGCGAGAGGAGACAGGAAAGGCCAGCAGGACCAGAGCAGCCAGGGGGCTGCAGTGCTGGGCGGGACCCCGGACGGCAGCAGCTCTGCACAGCCAGCACCTCCCCAGCAGCCTGCCAGCAGACATGGGCGGACCCGCAGGGAGACCCAGGCACAGCCCCCATGGAAACGGCTGCACTTACCTGTTCTCGGCCACCCACAAAGGCCTGGATGAAGTCCAAGGCTTCCTCATCCTCTCTGGACAGCTCGGACCAGCTGCTGATGGAAAACCTTGCACCTGAGAAAGGAAGAGAGCCAGGAGCACTGCAGAGATGGAGGGCAGGCAGCAGAGAGCCGCGCAGTGAGCTCTGCCCGCCGGCCAGCCATGGGCCTGCTCCCGGGCACGCAGTCTCCCCCAGGCTGCTCAAGGCTGCACGGTGCCCAGCACATGGGCTGCCCTGCTGCAGCCAGCCAGCCAGGGCAAACCTCAACTGCACCAGGCTGAGGAACGTGCTGCCAGACGGGCAGCATCCCTCCTCCTGCCACGGAGCTGCCACTCGCTGCCCGTCCCAGGCAGCAGGAGCTGCGTCCATCTGCGCTCTCCCTCCTGGGCGCATGCTGCGCTGGGGCCAGCTCCCAAGCCCCGAGCGGGCCCTGGCATCCGGGCACCGCTGTGCCACCACCCCGGGCACCCCGACACCACGTGCTGGGGACATGGGAGCCCGGCGCAGAGCAGGGTGCGCTCCCCGGCCCTCACCCCAGCCCGGCCCAGCCCCACGGGGGCTCACTCACCTCTCCGCCACACCTGGGACTCGAACCCCTCCAAGGGCCTCAAGGCAGAGCTGCTCTCCTCGGCAACCCTGTCCTGCTCCTGGGATGCCCGGCGCGGGCAGCCGTACTCCTGCTCCCAGGCCACCCGCGGGCGGCTGGGGGGTCTCTCCGCCATCCTGCGGCACGGAGCAGAGGCAGGAGGGGGACACTTGTTTAATGCAGAGCTGGGGAGGGTCCCCACGGGGGTGGGGGCAGCGCAGTCAAAGGTCCCCGCGCCCGCCCCGGCCCTGGAGCCAGCTCTCCTGCGCCTCAGCCCCTGCCGCAAGGTCCTGCCCCCGCCGCGGCCGAGGGCCCCCGCAGCCCCGTGGCACTGCCGAGCCCGGCCCCGTCGCTCTCACCCGCAGCAGGAGCTGGCAAGGCCTCGGCAAGCGCCTCGACTCCGCGGGGCTGCCGGGGCGGCAGGGAAAGACGCGGCTGCGCTCGGGGGCTCCTCCTCGAGCTCCACGCGCTCCTGCCCTCTCCCGTCGCCGTCCGCCCGGACACTGCCCGCACCTGACAGCGCCGCCGGTGTCACAACGGGGGGGGTCACAATGGCCCCGCCGGGGGCGGCTCTGAGGTCACCTCTGCTGCGCGAGCTGCTCCAGCAGCAGCAGCTGGCGCCGCCAGGGGCTCCAGGGCCGCAGCGCGGCCGCCCCGGGCAGGAGGGAGCTGGGGCAGGGCAGGGCGAGGCAGCTCGAGGGGCCGCGCGCGGCTCCGCATGGCCAGCTCCCTCCTCTTTCATCCCCGGCTGCCCACGCCTGGCCGCACTCACCTGCTCACCACTAACCACCAGCACCACCTCAAAACCTGACCCCACCGTACCTCTTGCCCCAATCCCCTCCTCTCATCCCTCACCCCAAACTCTAACCCTCCAGCCACAACCCAGACCTCCAACCCCTTTCCCTAACTCTTGCTCCAGCCCTCACCGGCATCTCCAACCCTCAGCCCTAGACAACAAATGCTAGCCGTCACCCCAGCCCTCACCCCTGCCATAGCCCACTCCCCCACAAAGCTAGCCAACACTCACAGCAAGCACCGGAAACCCGCAGCACAACCACCAAACCTCGCCCCACGCCTCACCCAACCCCTCACCCCATGCAGCCAGCTCTCGTCCCCAGCCCTGCCCTCAACACCAGCCCCCAAGCACCAACCCCAGGGAGATGCCCGAACCCCCACTGCCAGCCCCAACCCCTTCCCCAGCCGCCCTCCCCCTCGCACCAGCCCCCTACCCTGCAGCCCCTCTGCTCACGCTCCCGCCGGGCCCCCTCGCGCCCCACCCCAGCAGGCAGAGGAAGGGCAGGACCGGGCCGTGCTGGGGCAGCTGAGCGTGGCAGGCACCGCTGCAGATGCTCTGCTCCAGCCCCGCTCCAGCAGGGGCACCTACAGCACGTTGCCCCACACCAGCACAGGCGGCTTTGCAGCTTCTCCTGCAGCGGAGACTCCACAGCCTCTCGGGGAACCTGCTCCACTGCTTAAGCGCCCTCGCGGGGAAAAAGCGCTTTCCTGCGCTCAGGGGGAATTGCCTGCTTCGCCATTTTGGGCCACGGCAGCACCCAACTCCGGGGCCGGGGCCGGGGGCGGAGGGGCGGGGCCATGGCAGGGACGGGGCGCCAGCCGGGCCCCCCGCGCTGGCACAGGGAGCGCAGCAGGCTGCTGGGGCGCGGCCGTGGCGCAGACGCCCCCGCCGCACGCCCCTCGCCCACGGGCCCCGCCCGGGCCAGCCCCGGCCCCCGCGCACGCAGCAGGCCGCCGCCGCCGGGCCCTGCGCCACGCTGGCCCCGGCCGCGGCCGCAGGGACAGCCCGCCGGGCGGCCGTTGGGCGGCCTGCGTGTCGCTCACGGCTCACCCCGCCCCTCCCGGGCACCCATTCGCTCGCTGCCTCCCCTCGCTCCCCGATTGGCCGGGCGGGGGGCGGGCTCTCCACCCGCCCGCGGCAGCTGCTGGCGCCAAGCAGAAGCTGCAGCTCGGCTCTGTGGAGAAGAGGAGGCTGCAGAGAGCCGCTCGCTCTGCCCGCAGCCCCGCCGCCTCCGGGCAGCGTTCTCCCGCCCGGCACCTGGCCCCTTCTCTGCACGGCACAGGTTATTGGCCTTGCCAGTTCTGCTGGCCCCCGGGGCCGTGGCCGGGCTCCCAAGTGGGCGGAAAACCACACGGACGTCGGGCAAAGAGCTGGTGAGCAGCCTGGACTGCTTCAGGCTGGAGCACGTTATACGGCGTAGAAATTATGCCCTCCACTCCTGCAAGTAGGAGGATGTTGGCCCGTTCAGCTGGCACGGTTGGAGCTGGAAAAGGATGCCTGCCCGTTGTCTAAAAGAAATTGTTGTAAAACCTAAAACCTTTTCCCTGTGTTTTACAAAAGCAAAACAGCTAACCTCGTGTGAACTCAAGGAGCAATTTCTCTGGGAGGACTGTATGAAAACTGAGGGGTTTTTTTTTGTTTTGAGGACAAAAGCACTCTTCTTTTCCAAACCCTTGAGTTGGTGTTCTTTGACCTTCATACGTGAGTCGATTTCAGCCTAGAAGGCTCTTTTCCCACCGGTAGGTGTTGATGTTGACAGAGGCACCGCTGTGCTTTCTAGTGTGGCATGCTAGCACCTATTCCAAGAAGTGGAACTCTCTCTGCTTATTGCGTTGTGGCCAAGCAATACATCCGCACAATGGAAGAAGGTTGAGGGCAGAAGCCTGGCTGTGACTGACCACAGGTGTTGCCAAGAAAGCTGGATGAATCTCAGCACAAAGGGCGCCACAGGCTGGCCTTTGTTTTAAGGCATGCCCTGGACTCCTGCAAGCACCTGAAGGCTGGAAATCCATCCTTCCAGGAGCAGAAACGATGAGCAGTAGAGGGAATGTGCTGCGCAGGTGAGCTGCAGCTGGTGCAGCAAGCATTGCTGGTTTGAAGCGGTGGCTTGCTCCTTTGCCCTTTCCCAGAGAAATGCAATCTGATAATGGATGACATCTGTAAGAACAAAGAACTGCAAAGGTGGAGTTCTTCCCGTGGAGTCCAGTGGACTTTGCACCTACCGTGTCGAGCTCAATGCAATGGGGGAGGAGAAAGATGCAATGGATGAGAGAAAGGACAGCAATGCAAGAGTGACTCTTCTCTCTTAGAATACTTCTAAGTGGGGATTGGATTTGTGGGAAGTCTCAAGTTGGCTAAGTAAGTGACACCCTCCCACCATGGGAAGTGTCAGAGAAGGACATTGTATCTGATTTAGCTTCAGCTTAGTCTCAGGGCCTAAAGTAGATGAAGCCTGCGGGCCTCAAGGCCAAACTGTGAATGAACTTGAGAAACATTGCTGGCAATGTAGCTGCAAAACCATTTATGACCAGCTACTAAGGCTACAAAAGCAGCTAATGAGGATGTAAAATAGGATGCAGGATACAAGATGGGATGCACGTGGGTTGGGGTTGACCTTGGAGGAGATAAGGGCCTGGGCTGTAGGCCAGGAGCTGTCCGAAGGAGAGAGAGACCAGTCAGAAGGGGAGAGACCAGTGACTCAGTAAAGAAGACTGGAGGAGACTGTCACTGGCAGGAGGGGAAATAAGACTGCAAAGGGTCTGATTAGCCCAGAATGTCTTTGTTCAGGGTCCCTGCGTGGAGGCAGCCAGCTCGAGCTGTTACTTCCTGTACTGTCATTTATTCTTGTAATTCATGTCAAAGGAATAATTAATTCTGCTCCTATATGTGCATGAGACTCTGCTCCTCGGAAACCTAGGGTGGGGCCATGTCTACAAGAGGAAGTCCCCTAGATGAGGGGTTTGTGTCAGTAGCTGCACAAATTCCTTTGCAAACACTGTCAAGGTCCTGGAGAATCACCGATCACAGGACGGCTGAGGTTGGAATGGACCTCTGGAGATCATCTAGTCCAACCCCCCTGCTCAAGCAGGGTCCTCCAGAGCACATTGCCCAGGACCCCACCCAGATGGCTTTTGAGTATCTCCAGGGAAGGAGACTGCACAGCCCCTCTGGGCAACCTGTGCCAGTGCTCCGTCACCCTCCCAGCCCAGAAGTTTTTCCTCCTGTGCACATGGAACTGCCTGTGGTTCAGTTTGTGCCCGTTGCCTCTTGTCCTGTCCCTGGGCTCTACTGAGATCCCCTCTCAGTCTTGTCTTCTCCAGGCTCTACAGGCCGAGCTCTCGCAGCCTTTCTTCACAGGAGACATGCTGCAGTCCCCTCATCATCTTTGTAGCCCTCCGCCGGACTCTCTCCAGTAGGGCCATGTCTCTCTTGTACCCTCTTTCCAGCAGGTCAACCCCCAGCCTGTCCTGGGCCATGGAGTTCTTCCTCCCTAGGTGCAGGACCCTGCACTTGCCTTTGTTGAACTTGAGAAGGTTCCTCTCTGCCCATGAGGTTGTGATTAAACAAGGTTGTGGCTCTTTTTCTGGATGGTGGACGGGTGGGATGGCAGTAGGACAAGGAGTCATGAGGGGAGGAAGGGGAATTCCATTAACTTCTGCACCTGGGTTAGGTTCTTGGGAGGGTTATTATTGTGGGAAGTGAGGACATATGCAGCGTGAGTGCCCAAGCTGTGCACGAATTCAGCCACAGTCAGGGGTGAATCCTCCTTCGGGAGAAAATCAAGATGTAGGCCGAACTGATGAATGACTAGTTGAGGAGGAATATCCTTGTGCTTGTATTCGATGTGTATGTATGTTTTTGGATGTAATCCCTTTGGCTAGTCAGGGCTGCATAACCAGGAAAGTTGCTGGAAAGCAAGTAACCTTTCTAGTGGCTACAGGGGCTACTTTATCTCTCAAGCCATGGAGCTCAATGACAGTCCTTCCGAGATGGGTGTGTTATAAAGGTCCGCAGGCATTCACCATTAAGTCAGAGTCAGACTCTTATACGATCGTTTGTTTCAGCTGGAGCTGGGTGCCTCCAAAGAGGGACCCAGAACAAAGACATTCTGGGCTAATTATACTCCTTCCAGTCTTATTTCCCCGCCTGCCAGTGACAGTCTCTTCCAGTCTTCTTTCCTGAGTTGCTGGTCTCTTTCCTTGTAAATGGATTGTGTCTACATCCCAGGACGGTTGCTGTGTTCCTGCTTCAAAGTGCCTTATCTGATCCGGAGGCTAACCGTGACCTCTGTCCATTGTGTTCTGTATGTTGGAGGGCTGATTCTGGCTGCTTCTGCAGTTGTTGCGTCAGCAGCAGCCCACAGGTTCGGTAAAAGCTTCGGCCTGCAGGCTTCAGGGCATTATTTTAAATAAAATAATTACTTATTTAAATGATTTTACAGCATAGAAACAGCTCGAAGTGGGTGCCTCTGGAGAAGGACACCGGACAAAGAAATTCTGGGGTAATTAGACCCCTTACAGTTTTATTTTCCCACCTGCCAGTGAAGGCCTCCTCCAATCTTCTTTACTGAGTCGGTGGTCTCTCCCCTTCTGATTGGTGTCTCTCTCCTTCTGACAGCTCCTGGCCTACAGCCCAGGCTGGATGCCATGTCCTTGTTTCTCCCAGGCCCTTATCTCCTCCAAGGTCAACCCCAACCCACGTGCATCCCATCTTGTCTCCTGCAGTCTACTTTGTAGCCTCATGAGCTAGTTTTGTATCTTTGTCAGCTAGTTTTAACTGGTTTGGCAGTTACAACACTGGCAAGGTCACATCCTTCGCAATGTTTCTGGAGTTCAAGGACAGTTCAGCCTTGAGGCCTGCAGGCTTCATCTACTTTAGGCACTGATGCTAAGCAAGAGTGAGACTTATGCGAAGCTGAAGCTAAATCGGCTACAATTTCCTTCTCCAACAGTCCTCCCTTGGTTTCTATGAGCACACCTGCTGGATACATATATTGGGGTAGAGTATTTGTGCACATCATAGAGGAGAATGTGAGGCACTTTTTCTCCTTTTTTTTTTTTTTTGGTGAAGTTTACCTTAGATTAAATGATAGGTTTTTTGACCTCTGTTCATGGAGTGTGCGGGATCTTTCAACTTTAAGAGATGTCCCCAGTTGAGGGGAGATCGCAGTGTAGAGGCGCGTTGTTCCTCAGGAGAGTTCAAATGGCTGTCCTGAGTGATGTCTATTTATACTACGTCCATGATTTGTACCATTAGCCAAATCAGGTGTGATCTAGCCACGGTGTGTCATATTGGAAGTCACGTACCTTTCAAATTTCAGGAGGAAGTTTCTCGTTTGCTCCCCAGCGAGGACTTCTCAGCCGGGCTTTCTGCTAGTGACTTTACCACTAGTTGTTTGTATGTGCCAAGGTCATGGTCGATCACTTGGGAAAGTGGAGGGCGAAGGTCCTGCCACCTTCCCCCCCACAACTAGAGTCAAACCCTCCACCTCACAAAGTGGCCGTACAGGAGCCTCTTGCCTCGTGGTATAAATAGACCTCAGTGTCTACTGATCAGCATATATTAATTCAGTATATAACAGCAGGGCTTGTGTCTTTCGCAATAACTACCACACACACAGAGGTGTCGGAGGATTATGAGCAGTAAAGAGAACAATGTTGATGCTAGCAATATCACTACCAGGTGAAGGTTAAAAATTCCTGTTGCTGTTAGTGACCTTTCAAAAAGAGTTCCTCACTAATGATGTTCTTTTGATTTTTCTTTTGTACTGGTTTAGTGTAGAATTGGACTGCAGCTGCTGTTGAGATGTAATAGGAGCTGAGTAATTCCAGTTGCATCCCAGGATCCCAGTAAAGTTACAGATAGAAATCTTTGGGTGATTGCTTGCAGCTACAACAATAGTATTTTTGATTATAAAATGACAAAGGGTTCTCATACAAACACATCAGACAAGGCAATCGAGTTAAATTACAAATTAATGTTTCGGAAAACCAAATAGAGAGAAGCAAAAGCTTTAATCATTATGCCACAAATCACAAGTCACTTGAAAAGGCGCCAAGGTGTTGCTGGGTTGTTAAGAAAGCCTTACTGCACGGATTTGGTTTGGAGACTCAAGAACTGAGATGCAGCTGTGCTTTTGCAGCCGGGCACTAATTCGTGAAGCACAAAGTATAGGCATTCCTCTTTTTCGATTGTAATCCCGTTCCCAATAGTGCGTTATGACAAACAAGAAGTTATGTTACCATTTTTAGTTATTGAAGGCAGAACACTGAAGGAGATAAGCCCGCCTTAACTAGGATAATCCTTCTGTTAAGCAAACATGAAGATGGTACTGCTCTTTTGGAAGTTTGTCTGCAGCTCTTGAAAAAGCAGGTATCTCCCTAAGAGACAGCATCTCGAAGATGTACACAATATGCTAAACATTTCTCTCTCCTCAGAGTTTCTGGATTCCCCTGTCTCTAGTCATTGTGAATACTGTCCACCCTCCCAAGCTGATCCGCTTGCCTGGGGGCTCCTTACTCCTGGGGGCCTTCTTGGACAAAGGGGACATTCTCTCTGCATACGTCCTACATTGCCACAGAAATAACATTCCGGTCCCTCACTGTCTGCCCATCTTCTCCTGTCCCCTTCTCGTCCTTGCCCTTGGCATTGCCCTAGCCTTCCTCGGCCTCCTCTGTCTCTTCCTCTACCCCTTCCTCTAATTTGCAAGTTCCGTGCTGAAGCTGCTGCTAAGAGATTAGCCTCTTCTTGGTTTTCCTTTTTCCGTTCCTTTGCTTGCTTCCCTTGCTGTTTCTCCTCTCTCCCGTCATAGACCAATACTGCCACGCTTAAAATCCTTTGTGAAGTTTCTCCTTGCCACCCTGGCATGTGCTCCTTCAACTCTTTTGGGCTATCCGGAGCGGCCTGATGGACAAAGACACTAATGGCTAGTGCATCATTCCAATTCTGGAAAGTCCTTCCCCCATAGTTCAACAAGGCTTGCCCTAGTCGTCCCCCAAAATCCCTGGCCTCTTTGTCCAAGCTCTGTCTACGCTCCTGCACTCTAGTCCAATCCACTCCTAGTTTGCTACATGCTCTAATAGCTTCTACCGAGTTCCGGAGTCCTGTCTGGCAAGCGACTCTGTCCCCTGCGTTATTGTAATCCCAATTTGGATCGTTTGCTGGCTAACGATTTGTGTTTCCCCCAGTCTGTTGTACAAACTTTGCCTCTTTATTAACTATTTTATCATCTCGCTCGTTTGGTCAGAACAACTCTCTCAAGAGTACTTGGGTATCCCGCCAGTTTGGTCAGAACAACTCTCTCAAGAGTACTTGGGTATCCCGCCAGTTTGGATTCTACCCAGTGCATATATATTAGAAAACAGCTGAGCGCTCCTTTCCGCATCCTCCCTCAACCTGGGCATTTTGCTTGCCCACAATGCTCAATCACTCGGACTCCAGGGTTGGCTAGTAAATACATGCAGTACCACGTGAGGGGGGGTTAGCTCCCCCCCCCGCCCCCGCTGCACTCGGTTGGAGTGCTGCTGCATTAGGTAAAACATTAGCAACCATAGGATGGAGTCCTGCCACGGGAGGAGGGGAAGTCTGAGTAAGAGGAGGAGAGGGACAGATAGACAGATCTTCGGGAGGCGCCACCGGAGGAGTGTAAGGCGGAGCAGTAGCTCCTGGGGCGTTATTTGGGACACCTATATCTGCTGCAGCAAGAGTAGTTTTACAGAGGGTGCCGTTTGTCCTCCTTGGATCTCGCCGGTCCCACATCCAATTATCCCACACATACCAATAATCCATTCAGTGAGGCTTTTCATCTTCCAATAGAAGCTGTAGCAGAGCTCATTTCTTAGAATCGAAGGATCCTTCCTTGGGTTAACCCCCACATTAATTGTAAGATGGACAATCATCCTGACATAAAGGGACAGCTAACTAGCTAGGGATCGATTTGACTGTAACGGCTTTTTTCTCCTTTTTGTTCCTTTTCCTTTTCTAAATTTGGATGTTTGGAGCCAAGAGGGTCCAATGGTGGTTGGCTACACTCCCATCTGGGGTGCCAAAGTGCTGTGGAAACACTTTGATCCTAGGTTTCCAAGAAGCAGAGCCTCACGCACATCTAGCAGCAAAATTTTATTTCTTTAAATGATGGTGCAGCATAGTAACTGCTGGAGCTGGGTGCCTCCAGGGAGGGACCTTGAACAAAGGAATTCTGGCCTAATTAGACCCTTTACAGTTTTATTTCCCACCTGCCAGGGAAGGTCTCCCCCAATCTTCTTTACTGAGTCTTCTTTACTCTCCTTCTGGTTGGTGTCTCTCTCCTTCTGGTTGGTCTTGGCCTTCAGCCCACACTGGTTGCCATGTCCTTGTTTCCCACAGTCCCTTATCTCCTCCGAGGTCAACCCCAACCCACGTGCATCCCATCTTGTCCCCTGCAGTCTACTTTTTAGCCCCATGAGCTAGCTGTGTGTCTTTATTAGCTGCTTTTAATGGGTTTGGCCGTTACATGCTCAGCAATGATTCTGGAGTTCATGGACGGTTCGGCCTTGAGGCCTGCATGCGCAGGGTAGGCAGTGGCGATAGAAACAGAGCTGCATGTCATACCCCAGCTCTGCCCTTCCCCCTGAGATGCAAGCCCTGAAGACAGCAGGGGCCTGCTCTTGCCCTGGGGTGACTGGAGAGGGCAGGGGAGGCCAAAGCTTTTCTCCCCCTTTCCCTTGGCTATTGTGGGCCAGCAGAGCAGTTGACGCTTTGCAGCAAAACCAAAGTGTGTCAGGCCGCTCTACGCTGGCCTGGCATATTGGAACGAGTGGACACCCCGTCCCCCCCAGGACAAGCCAGATTCATGCAGGCAGCAAGTTTTGCCCCTTGCCTTTGGCTCCCTAAAAAAAGAACACTCACTCCGGCTGAGGAAACGGGGCTGTATCTTTGCGGGAAGCCCAACAAAGCCATGAAGCGGTAGCACAACAGGGGCTGTGCTTGAGGAGTCGAGCTGTCCTGGGGCTGCGGGAGATGCCAGCAATGAGCCAGACCTTCCAGCACACTTGCGTGTGTCCATGGTGTGCAGCACCATGGCATTGGCACAGCTGCGTCAGCTCTGCTCAAACAGAGTCATGTCCTGGCGGGAGGGTGCCACCTCGCCCATGCTCTCGGGAGCCAGGGACACAGTGCTCCGAGGTGGAATCTTGATGTTCTCCTTGGCACCCTCAGGTTCATGATGGTCTGTGACACCAGGCAACGGACTAAAGGTTCCGCATCATTTTCCAGGGGCTGGAGGGCTGCGAGAGAAAGGCACCGAGCTGAGAACAGACTCCCACCTTTGCAGAGATCCCAGGAATCCCCCCCCAGGCAGGGCCAGCCCCACTCAGCTCTTCCCATGCGGAGGAGGCAGCAGGTAGGACAAATGGATCAGCTGGCACTTGCAGGTCGGCCAAGCCCCAGATGCGCCCCAAATACCCCCTGCTCTCCCCCACGTAGGGACACAGAGCCTTCCTCACCTGGGGCAGGCCAGTGAACTGCAGCTCACTTCCCAGCCTCCTCCCTCCTCCCTGCCAGGGCTGCCTGACACAGCGCTGCTCTCACTCACCAGTGCACAGCTCCTGCACCTTCTCCTTCCTCCGCTTCTTCACTTGCTGCCCGATGAGCCCTAGGCAAACACCTCTGCTCACCCCTCATACTCCCCAGCAAGCCCCCAGCAGCACAGCTCCCTTCTGGCCTTGCCAGCTTGGCCATGCAGCCTGCTCCCCTTGGGCAAGGCTGGCCCCAGCCCCGTCCCCACGGTGCAGGACCCAGGGACGGTGGGAGGGACTGAAGACCCTCCTGTGTGCCCGTCTGGGTGGGCAGGCATGGCCCTGGGCTTGTGGCTCACCAATGAACCTCACAGCTGCCTCCCGCAAGGATGCGTCCGGGTTCTCCAGGTATGGCAGGCTCTGGCGCAGGTGTTGCTCCGCTCTGCTCCTGTCCCTCAGCAGCTGCAGACAGCACAAGGACAGGGGGTTGGCACCGAGCCTCCCCAGAAGGCCAGGCCTGTCCCTCCTCCCAGCTCCGGCCTCCTCTTCCTTCCTGTTCACGCCTCCCAGCTAGAAGCTGGCTGGTAGCCAGGTTCAGAGGGAGCAGAGGGCAGAGCGGGGCCTGCGGGTGCTGAGATCCCCGCCATGCTTCTGCCAAGGCCCAGCCAGGCCAGGGGCCCCTTCAGCACCCCAGCGGGCACTTACAGTAGAGGGCTCTGGGCTGCAGCAGTGCGTGAGGGGCACAGCTGTGCACCCTGCCCACTGGCCATGGCGGCAGGCCTCATCCCGCCGCGGCCCCGGGGGCTTTGGCCACGTCCTTACCACGCACTCCCCGATCTTCCATGTCTCCGCTCTTCTGGCCAGCTGCTTGAGCTCCTCCCACTTGAGGAACTGTGCAGCGCTCACCAGGGCTTCCTGAGAGGCCTGCAGAGCAACAGAGACCAGGAGATGCCACCGCAGCCACGGCAGGACACCCTGGGTCCCCCTCGTCTTGGCAAGGCTCCCAGCCTTTCCCAGCCCCAAATGGCACGACGCAGCGTGCCACTAGGTCTGGCCCTCCCTGAAGGCAGAGGCAGCTCTGCCTTGTCCTTCGGCACACAGGAAGCTGCACCTCATGCTGCCATGCGTTCCAAGGCACACTTGGCAGCAGCCCTTGCCTTGCTGCTCACCTCCACCCACGGCATGTCAGCATTGCTTCCCCAAAACACTGCTCCCTACCTGGGCCACTCTCTGCACCTTGTCACTCATGTGGAGGAAGAGCGGCACCAGGCTCCTCTGTGCATGCTGCTTCAGGTTCCGTTTGTTCTTCCCCACCACAATCTCCAGCAGGTCTTTGAAGAGGAGCATGGAGAGCTCTCGCACTCTGCTGTCTTCCTGCAGGCAGGGAGGAGAGGAGGGGAGGCCTCAGCAACGACTCCAGGAACGGGGCCCGACAAGAGCGTTTGCCGTTGCAAGGCCTCGTCCTCTCCGGGCACAACTGTCCCCCAGCCCGGCCAGAGGTCGGAGCTGAGGACAAGCCTCTGCTGAGGCAGCCTGGACAATGAGGGTTGTCGGCAGCAGCACGACAAGCCTCCCTGGGCTCTGTCTCCCTCTCCCTCTGGAGGGAGCTTCTTGGATTTCCCGAGGCCTCCATCAGGGCCCCCGCACACAACAAGAGGACAGAAAAGGACAGCCCCGCGGCACGGCCTCTCCCTCGCTCTCTAGCCTGCTCCTACCTCTCTGCTCATCGCTGCCCCAGGCCACGGCAAGCGCCGCACGCAGCCAAGCACGAGACGCAGCAGCCGAGAGCAGACAGGGGGCTGGTTTGCTCTACTCCCACAGCCCCGGACACCAAGGCCAGCACAGGGCATGGGCTGAGAACCACAGGGCAAAAGGTTTCCTGACATACAGCAGGGCCTGTGTGGGGACGTGCCAACAGGCACGTATGCAGAGGGGCACACAGCACCCAGACCACGCATACGGACCCCCGGACACACCAGCAGAGCCCCGGCTCTCCCATCAGCCTTACATCATCAAAGCGAGGCAGAAGCTTCTCGGCCAGCTGCAGAACAATCGGGTTGGAGCCCTTCTGTTCCAGGTAGCTGAGGATGTTTCTCAGCAGCATCAGGCTTCCCACACGCACTTCCCTGCAAGCATCCTGCAGCCACTCCATGCTGTCTGGGAGCAGGCTCTGCATTCTCCTTTTCTGTGGGAAACGCACAACTTTCTTTGTGGGAAGCAAGGCCAGACCCGACCCCCCCCCGCCCGCCCAAAAGTGCTCTGCCTGCTCTTTTCCCATCAGGGCTCAGTGGCCAGGGCCAGGGCTCTGCACACACGCAGGCCTTGGGCACAGAGGCTGCAGTGCAGGGCACAGATCTCCAAGGGGGCCCTCAGCATGCACTGGCCTCTGTAGGGAGCAAAGCTGCTGCCTCAAGGCCCAGGAGCAGCTGGCTGCCTTAGCCCGGCCCTGTGCTCCAGCTCATTGTCCCTCTCCCAGATCTTCCCGCTGGGCACTGGTGCCTTTCTCCTTGTGCAGCACGGCCAAGGGCCTGGCATGACACTCGGGGCAGATGAATGGGGCAGCGGAGACTTGGGAGCAGCTACCACACCTCCGGATTGCCAGCCAAGTCCAAGCCACTCTCTGACCCAGTGTCTCCTGTCAAGCCCCAGGCTGCCAGCATGGCTTCACCCGCCTGCCCCCCTCCTCACCATCTTGGGTCTATTCAACAGGGCCACGAGGCCTCTGAACGCCAGTCTGCGCATCTCCAGGCTCTCACTCTGCGCATAACCCTGGACGAGTGGCAGGACCTCCTCATCCATGTCGGCAAGGTCAGGGCATTCCAGCAGCTGAAATGGACACAGCACTGAAAGACTGGCACAGCCGGCAGCACTGCCTGCAGCGTGCAGCTCTCCATCCCAGCCACCATCCAGGGCAAGGGCACCAGGCCCTCACAAAGCTCAGCCCAAACACAGCAGGCATTGTGCAGACACCCCTGGGCCCTGCTCCCAGCCCCGCGCCTCACGGCACACTGCACACACTGCTCGCCTCCTCCTCCCGTCCCCTGAACCCTCCGCAGCCTCTTGTTCTCATCCCTTGGAGGAGCAATTGAACACAGACAGCTGCCACAAAGCAGGCACGAAATACAAGTGCTTACGAGTGGTCGCCCAGCAGAAACGAGCCAAGGCCGGGGCTACTAACAGGAGCGTATGCATTGCCCCAGCTCCATTCACCAGCATCACCCCACATGCATGTGCACAAGCGAGCACAGCATTTAGAGGCCCCTCCAGAGAGGCACTGCTTGCCATGAGGCCCACCTCGACAAAGAAAGCCATGACGGGCAGCTGATGAAACTGGTCCTCCCTCCTCAGCAGCCTTGCCAGCTGGCGGAAGATCCAGCGACGCAGGTGACTGGCAGCCCCTCTCATTGCTCTGTCAGAGGCAAGAAGGCAGTGTTGGGCCTCAGCCGAGCAGGCAAACCTCCTCTGGCATCGCTCTGCTTGGCACGCAGCTCCTGCAGCCAGCGGCATTTGCTCATGGAGCACTGCTCTTGCCCTACCACACCTTGCCATTAGAAAGTCAGCGTCAGGCATCATTACGTTCCTTTTGGTGGGAGACCGGAGAAACAGCCTTCCTGCCCAGGCGGCATGGCCTGCCCACACATCCCCTCTCCTGCCCGCTTTGGATTCCTGTGCCCCTGGGCCCTCCCCAGGTTCTCCTGCGCACGACCCTCTCCCACAGCTCCTAACACCACCTGCTCCCCCAGCAGCTCTCCAAGCTGGGCAGCATGGCAGCTCCCAGGGCCCTTCTGCTGGGCGAGCCCTTGCCACAAGGGCTGAGGCTGCAGCCCCTTTCTTGGAGAAGTGGCGTTCCCCCTCCCCCACCAAGAAGCACATGGGGAGGCACACCCCACAGCCAGGGAAGAGGTGCTGGGCCAGAGCAGGCCGGAAAGGGCTCTACCTGGCCAGCACCACCACTCCCTTCTGGGAGGTGTCCGCATGCAGAAATAGGTCCCAGCCGCCCTTCCTCTCAACAGCCACGGCTATGGTCTCATAGTGGGCGCAGCGCAGCAGACTTTTCATGGCCTGCACGGCGCACCTGCATGCAGAGCAAAGCCCAGGTCACACTGGCAGCCTGGCCCTGCCTCCAGGTGCAGTGCAGAGACAGGGTGAGCGGGATCGAGCACCTGACGTGGCTGGTGGGACGGGACTCATCCCGTTGACATTCCCTCAAGAAGATATTTGCTTCCTGGTGGCTGAACTCTGCTGTGAAGACCATCTGCAAGAGCAGCGCCAGGAAGAGCTGGGGGAAAAATGCCTTCACCGCCTCTGGGCAGACGGGCTCCCGGATGATCTCACACAGTGCCCTCGTTGCCTGCAGAAAACACCCAGTCACACCTCTCACTCCCGAGCAGTCCCCGGCATGCTTCCACAGCCCTCCAGGTGGGAGGCTCGAGCACAGCCTTGGAGCATGGGAAATGCAGCTGGAGGCCTCAGCCTGGCTGCCTGACCAGGGCCAGCGCCCGCAGGCTCTTGGGCCTCAGCTCCTGGTTGTACACAGTGAGCCTTCCTGCCTCAGCATGACCATCACCTCGGCAGGCTTCGTGTAGCGTGCACGCTTGGCCAGGCTCCCTGTCCCAGGCCGTGCTGCCTGCCCAGGTTTTGCAGGAGCCCTACTCCTGCCCCTCACCTTGCCCCCAACCCGACCCTGGCTTTCCAGCCTGCTGAGCGAGGTCGGCGGATGCAGGGACAGCGTCGGATGGAGATTTCCTGGGCATGGCCAGCCTGGCTGTTGGTGTGCAGAGAGGCCAGGCAGCACTTGGCAGCCCTGTGCGCTGGCACAGTCGGAGGCCTGGCGCTGGCCATGTTGTAGCCATGGGCCCAGGAGAGGTCCCTGCTTGGGGGCACACAAGCAGTGGAGAGGGGGAGGGGGCCCAGAGAGGCAGGCACCAGCCTGGGGGCACGGGAGGCCTCGTCCCCTAACTCACGGCCAGCGGAAGGATGCAGTTGTTGTCCCTGTCGGAGCTGGACTGCTTGCGCAGTGGCCGCTCCTCCAGCAAGCTCAGCAGCTCCCGCAGCATGTCCGGCGCAAGCATCGGCTTATCCATCAGCACCTTCCACATGCTCACGGCAGTGCTGCAGGCCCAGAGCGCTCTGAAGTGAAAGCCCCCTGCCCCTCCATGGGGAAGTGTTAGGGAAGGACATTGTATCTGATTTAGCTTCAGCTTAGCATCAGGGCCTAAAGTAGATGAAGCCTGCTTGAGGCTTCAAGGCTGAACTGTATGAACTTGAGAAACATTGCTGGCAATGTAACTGCAAAACCATTTATGACCAGCTACTAAGGCTACAAAAGCAGCTAATGAGGATGTAAAATAGGATGCAGGATACAAGATGGGATGCACTGGATGGGTAGCTGGACATGGTTTTGGCAATAGAGTGCAATGGGTACTACAGCCACAAAAGGCAGCATTTGCTGTTGTAATGTGACATGTATTTTTGACCAAATTGCCGTGCAGACGTACTGGTTAACTTCTCCTATGCCTGAAGAAACAATGGCTAATTTTTGCACTGTTTCTTACATCAGGAACACTTGGAGGCAGCACAACGACGCCGATCACTCTGTATCTCCCCTGATCTTGTGTCCAAGACATCCCCCTCCTGGTCTGTCGACAGCCCCTCCACGCGTACCCCGCTGCCCAGGACACCATGAGAGTGCTGGCCCTGCAGCCCCTCGAGCAGCTCCTGCTGCCCTAGGGGCAGAGCAGCCTGCTCTGAGCCGGTGCCCAGAGAAACCTGTTTGTTGTTTCCATTTTCTATGTCTGAATGCTGCCCTGCTTTTCTCCTGGGATGTCCCTGCTGCCCAGAGAGCCTTTCCTTGTCGGAGAACAACGGGAGACAAGCACATCCGATGCTGATCAACAAGTCTCAGTTTATTCAGAATTATCTTATGACTTATATAACAGAGTTAATTAGCTCATACATATTGCAAAAGCCAAGCTCCTTATAGGTGGCTACAGTAGAAGGCATTGTTATCTATTAAATGGATACAGTAGAAGGCTATGCATCTTTTCCCAAGACACTAGTAGCAAGTCATGTACCTTTCCCAGGACACTAGTAGCAAGTCATGTACCTTTCCCAAGACACTAGTAGCAAGTCATGTACTTTTCTCAAGGCACTGGTATCTACATTATTTTCTAGTTTCTAAACCAAGGTCCTGCATTCCGTGTCTAGCTACATTTAAGCAGGTCTTGTGATCTTGTTGTCATGCCCCTTGTCACGTAGCCAGTATTCAATAATATCTATTGAATTCAAGATTTCAATAAAAACAAATTATTTTGTGTTTTATGGACCATGCGTATAACTATATTCTGTAGATAGGCTACAAAACAGGGTAAAAACAATATAATCAACAAAACCATCAATCCTATCCCTATTGCATACATAATCATGGTCTTAAGCCAGGGACCAATACCGAGAGATGATAGCCAGGTATCAAGCGGGTTAGTTACAACAGTAATATCCTTAGTGTGATTCTTAAGCCATTGCAATTGCTTGTGAATTGATTCTGAATTAGAGGAGAGATTAAAACAACACATGCCCTCAAAATCTTTACAACCATGCCCATGAGCCAATAATAAAAAATCAATAGCAGCTCTATTTTGAAGTATCTGATGTCTGAGATTTTCCATGTCCTGTGCTAGTTCACTCAATATCTGTGTTGTTGCGTTTGATTGCTTAACCATCCAGCATGCTAGTTTATTTATAGTACGAAGCGCATGAGCAGCACCTACCCCGGGAACAATTGATGCAAAAAAGTTAGCCGTGGGTCCCCAGAGTTCTACTTGATCACTACAGTCGGGTGTGAGGGTTGCTACAGCTCGCTTATCACGATGTGTCTTATTAAAAAGGAATTGTGATATTACAGTAACATTTGGTGCGAAAAGAGTCAATTTTCCCAGATAACATGGACCACCACGAGCATGCCTAGGTATTCCTTGCCATGCTCGATCACCGCAAATCAAATAGGTGTTGCCAGGCAATGCCTTTGCACTGTCATTAGCCCAAATCTTTGTGTCATTTTTTCCCCCAACCATAGGTTCTATAATCGCCACACATACATGTTTCGTTCCAAAAGGGATAGCTCCTGGGTGTAAGCCATAATGCAGGATCATTGACATTTTGCTTATAATCACCCAGTTCAACACATCCTGATTCATTTGCTGAACTATTCAACATTCTGCTACCTAAAAGCCCGATTTCTTGAGGATCCCAGGGTAATGTTTTGTTTAATGCAGCTAATAATTTGGCTGTACATTTACTGCTGTCATCTAACCTATTGCATGTGGCAGTGGATAGCTTTGAAAAATCAGTTGTATTATATCCGGGTATTCCAACCAAACATGTACGAAAAGGATCAGTGGCAGAAGCCAATGCTAAGCAAAAGGAAGTAGTATGCGTTTTGTTAGCCCATGTTACCCATAAGTTTGGTGGAGAATTGAGATACATAGCAAAAACGGTATTATACACAAATAAGATGCAGTAGATCCAGGACCACATGATCGCAGTAATATTGGATCAGCTCTTCTTCAATCACCGTGCCTTTCTGTTGACTCCGTGGAACTTTGGGGATCAAGTGCAGGTCTTGCCCATCTTGCAGGTATCCAAAGAGGTCCTGTAGGGGCAGAAACACAAAGATAGCCCCTCCCCCAAAGTAAGACCTTTGCAGGTGTTTGCCATACTCCTGTCTTAGGGTCCTTATACCTTACCCATATGGTACTAGTATCTTGACATTCAGATGAAGAGCTAGTATGTACAGCTACGGGTGGATACTTTGCATCTCCAAAAACACACAAATGGTTAATTACGAATAAGGTTTTCAACAATCTTGAATGCGGATCAGCGATCTCTGCAAGATGTGCCAAATGCTGTTTTAGGGTACCATGTGCCCGTTCCACTATAGCTTGTCCTGTGGGGGAGTGAGGAATTCCCGTGACATGTCTTACTCCCCATGTCTTCAAAAATCTATCCATCCTGTGGCTAGTATAAGCGGGACCATTGTCCGTCTTTAACTGCTTTGGGACTCCCATGACAGCAAAACAACTAAGCACATGTCTTTCGACATGCAATACTTTCTCTCCAGCTTGTGCCGTTGCCCAAATAAATTTACTATATGTATCAATAGATACATGCACATATTTTAAACGTCCAAAAGAAGAGACATGAGTAACATCCATCTGCCAAAGTTCATTTGAGACAAGCCCTCTGGGATTAACTCCCACTCCTAATCCGCAACCTCCATTATGGTTACTACAGATTGGGCAAGCTCGAACAATACTACACGCCTCCGCCATGGAGATCCCAAATTCGACATGCAGGCCTTTGGCATTTTGGTGGAAAACCGAATGGGCCTCTCTGGCTAAAACAGTTTTTGCAATGGGAACAGCAGTGAAAACAGAGACCAGCCTATCCGCCCTATCATTACCCTCTCCAAGTCCAATATTCCATTTATGACTTTGTATGTGGATTATAGAATAGGGATTTTCTCTAAGCTTCACTGCCTTTCTGAGTTGGATAAAAAGCTCATGTAACCTCTTATTTTGGACGTCTTTGATAAATGCATCCTCGATTCGCTCAACAATGCCCATTACATAAAGTGAATCAGTTACAATATTTAGAGGCCCCATCAAGTTCATCATGGCCCAACTAACGGCAGTCAGTTCCATGGTCTGTAAAGTATCCTCCTGTCTTGCGTGTAACAATTCCTGTTTCCATGAACCGTTGTCTTGCCATGTAACGGCAGCCCGTCGCGATTTACGTCCTGCATCAGTATATGCTGTTACCGCGTCTTTTATAGGGTTCTTTTCTCTTTTCGGGCATGTCATCCAGTTCCATTGCCCGATCCATCGTAATAATGGGGACTCAAAGCTATTAGTCTCAATCACACAACCAGCACCAAGCAACGCCTCTTGCAAATGTTCACTATTCTGTAGATACCATTGTAAAGAGTCTTTTCTTTGCATGGGTAAATATATTGTGGAAGGCTCGCAGCCTTGAACTTGTAAAATTCTTTCCCGTCCTCGTTTTATCAAATCCGCCAAATTTTCCACTTGTTGTACCAAGGTTTTAGCCTGCTGTAAAGCAGGGGATACCCATTCAAGAATACCCAATTCCCCGGTTTTCTTTAATTGCATGAGAGCTCCAATCAGGTACCGATGCCCTAACCACACAGCAAGATCAATCAGAACAGTAGCATCGAGCCGATGTACGTGTCCTGTAATAGCGCGTTCTACAATTTGCTGTATGAGATTTTTCTGATAAGGGGTAACTCTAAGTTCTTTCATAGGGTCCGTACCTTTCAATAATGGACAGAGTCCTTCTAGCAATTCATTTGGTATACCCACTATGGGCCGTAGCCACTGCAAGTCTCCTAAAAATCTTTGTGCATCATTAAGAGTCCGTAGTCGCGACTGCAACTGTAATTTCTGAGGGGACACAGTTTTGTCAGTAAGCACCCATCCTAAATATTTCCATGGTGACGACTGTTGAACCTTATCTGAAGAAATCACCAGATTAGAACATTGTAACACTCGTTGGATGTGTTCAATCTGCTTGTCAGAAAAGGGGCGCAGCTTGAGCAAATAATATATCATCCATGTAATGATAAATTATAACATGTTTCCATCGTTCACGTAACGGCTGTAATGCAGCAGCTACATATAATTGACACAAGGTGGGGCTGTTACGCATACCCTGTGGTAATACTGTCCATTCAAATCGTTGATCTGGGCCCTCTCTGTTAAGGGAGGGTAAGGTAAAAGCAAACCGTTTTTGATCCTGAGGATGTAAATCAATTGTAAAAAAGCAATCCTTTAAATCAATAATTAGCAGAGACCAACACTCTGGAATCATGGCTGGATTAGGTAGCCCTGGCTGTAAAGCACCCGTCGGTTCCATCTGATTATTAATCTCTCTCAGATCAGGTAACAATCGATACTTACCTGACTTCTTTTTTATGACAAATATTGGAGAATTCCATGGACTAGTGGACAAACGTAAATGACCTTGTTGAAATTGCTCTTTGACCAATTGATGAGCATGAAATAGACTTTCCCGTTTTAATGGCCATTGCTTAACCCATACCGGTGTGTTAGTTGTCCAAGTAATGGGAATTGGGAAAGTCCAAGCAATGGCTAATAGGCCAAAGGGTGCTCATTCGTAAGTACAACCCCCAACTGTGAGAGTATATCCTTCCAATTAGACACTGCACAGTTGGTGGTAGTCGTACCACAGAAAACACAGCAGAAACTTGACGACCCTCCAGTTTTACTTTTAACGTGGGCGTTCTTTGAGCAAATGTCATACCCCCAACTCCAGTAACCGTAGTACCTGATGGAAACAGGGGCCATCCTTGGGGCCACTGTGATGGAGTAATTATACTAGAATCTGCCCCAGTGTCCAAAAGGGCTATAAGGATCAGTTTTTGATTGTCATAACCAATCTCAACCTTGTGTCTAGGTCGATCATTTAATGTCAAGGTTAAAAGAGTCAGTCCCCCTGAAGAGCCGAATCCTTCATCACCTCGATCCTTATCAGTTAACGACGGCATTCCCTTTGTAAGTTGTTCCAATGGGACCAATTGGGCAATGCGTTGTCCCTTGGTTATCCGTACGGGAGGAAAAGGGGTATATAACATTATCATTATTTCTCCGGTGTAATCAGCGTCAACAACGCCAGGTAAAACAAAGAGTCCCAGCATTGATGCCGATGACCTGCCGAGCAATAATGCTCCCACAAACTTATTTTGAATCACCACAGGACCATACACTCCAGTGGGAATTCGATGTGGCTGAGTATTTAGGAGACTAATGTCTACAGCCAATGCCAGGTCAAGTCCGAGACTCCCTCTTGTTGCTGGTCGGAGGCGAGAGGTGTTACTTGTTGAACAGCAGCTACTTGTGTCTGCGCGCGGCTGCTCCGATTCGCGCTCCCAACGGAGTTTCCCGAACGACGGCGGCAAGCTCCAGTGTTATGATTGTCCGAACAGCACTTTACACACCAAACTCCGGAAGCGGTGCACTCTTTTCGGACGTGACCCAAAATTCCGCATCGAAAGCATCTAACTCGAGCAGTTCCTTGATATGTTTTCTGTCGAGTAACGACCGACGCTTGGAGGGGTGCAAGAGCTGCTAACACTTGACTCTGAGATGCCTTAGCTTGTTCTTGTAACCCAACCCCCAACTGCTTTATAGCCTCTACTACTAAAGCTTGAGGTCCAGTGGGCACCTGAGCCATCCTTTCTAATGCTTCCTCTATTGTCCAATTGGCACCAAGAGTGCTCAAAATATTACGAGTAGTAGTATTACAATTTTGTAAGGCACACTGTTTTAACAAGGTTCCTCGCATATGTTCAGGAACCCCAGCTCTCTCTGTAGCTGCAGCAGCCTTGTCTATGAATGCCCCAAACGTTTCGTCCCTGCCTTGTCTTATACCCATATAAACTGGAACGCCCCCCGGTTCTTTCACTCGATCAATAGCTCTCCTTACTAGTTGCATTGCCTCTCTCAACTTATCTGGACCTATCATTGCTTGTGCTTCAGTGCGTAAAAACGGTCCAAGTCCCATAAGTTCCTCTACAGTCACTCCCTGCAACGGATCCCCAGGCTGTCTCTGAATTGCAACTGATTCATGCACTAAACTCTGCCAATGAGCATTAAACAACAATTGCTGAGGCTGGGTAAATATCAATCGAATTATCCCTCGGCAGTCAGCAGGTAATAAAATTTGTGTACTCCAGATATAATCTAACATTTGTTTCGCTGGCTCGCTATGGACTCCAAATTGACCGACCGTGGCGCGCAATTGGGACAATAATTTCCAATCCAAGGCTGAAATTGTCGCTTGCACACCGCCTCCCGGAATTGCTGGAATGTGACAGGACAGGCTAGCTGTGCAGCCACTTGCAATACCTCTCCATCCCCCCGCTCCAGCCCTTCCCGAGCTAGCGCAGCCCAAGCTTCTCTACGTTCCTTTGCCATAGCCTCAGCCAGGTCCGCTTCCGCCCCTGGAGTTGGCTCCGACAGAAACGGATTAGTAGGGCTGCTTGATGTGTCCTTGGGAGCAAACTCGCTCTCGGGGGCTGAGGGTACAGAAGGAGGAGGTTTAAATCCATCAGTAAAGGGTGGAGGCCATGGAGGCAAGTATACGGTAGACACACTTGGGGGTAAGGGGGCATCTCGCGGCCAGTCAATCCCGTACGTCTTATTCTTTTCATGAGCAGCAGATGCCTGTTCAGCCGCCCTCTGTTCTGCCTGATATTGGAATAACTCATTATGTACAGCCCTCCATGGTTTTCCAAATTTTTTGGCTAACTTATCCCCATCAATTGCAGCCTCCCATAACCTATCACCCAATTTACGCCACTCAGATAATTCGTGAACAGTATGCGGGTTCTGAAAACAACCCTGGGAGTGCCCATAAGCTAACAACCCAGGAAGATCCTTTTGTAAATCGATCTCCCTAATTTGTCTCTTTTGTAAGAGACATGCAACTAAATCATATGCTGCTTGCCTCTGCATACCTGAATATTGTCAGTGCTGTTGCAGCTCTCCAAGGTCTCGGCAGCACGTTTCAGCCGGGTACGCCGATGCGAACGCCCGGGGCTCGACACAGTTTTCTTCACTGTGTTTTAGCCGTCCTCGCTGCAAAGGACCTGACCACTCGTTGCTCCGTCGTGGATCACGTCGGGGTCACCATTTGTCGGAGAACAACGGGAGACAAGCACATCCGATGATGATCAACAAGTCTCAGTTTATTCAGAATTATCTTATGACTTATATAGCAGAGTTAATTAGCTCATACATATTGCAAAAGCCAAGCTCCTTATAGGTGGCTACAGTAGAAGGCATTGTTATCTATTAAATGGATACAGTAGAAGGCTATGCATCTTTTCCCAAGACACTAGTAGCAAGTCATGTACCTTTCCCAGGACACTAGTAGCAAGTCATGTACCTTTCCCAAGACACTAGTAGCAAGTCATGTACTTTTCTCAAGGCACTGGTATCTACATTATTTTCTAGTTTCTAAACCAAGGTCCTGCATTCCGTGTCTAGCTACATTTAAGCAGGTCTTGTGATCTTGTTGTCATGCCCCTTGTCACGTAGCCAGTATTCAATAATATCTTCCACATTTCCTCAGGTGAATGTGTGTGTGCTGGGCTAGCTGGCTGTTGCTGCACCCCTCCCAGGTGCTCCCTGCAGGGCCCCAGGCTGGCGGTGCTGCTCTGCAGAGCGAGTGGGCTGTGGGGCCCCAAGGCCACAGGGTGACTCCTGACTCAGCTCTGGCCCGTGCTGGTCAGGGCAGGAAGCAGACCCAGGCAGACATGGCTCAACATCCCTGATGCTGCTGGCACGTGTCTGTGCTCATGGATGGTGCTCAGAGTGACCCCAGGGGGTTTGCAGTGGCACACAATGTGTTCATGTGTGCACTAGCTCCAGCCTGTGGTGTTTTTTTGAGGGTGCATGAGTCACTCTCCAGTCCCCCTTCCCTGTGCTTCCTGAGTCCCCACTGCCTCTGCTGGGAATGCAGAGAAACTCTGGCTTCCCTATGCGTACCTGGACTTAGCATTTTACCTTTGGGTGACTGCATCATGGGCTGTCCCTCACTTTGTGAAGCTCCGCTCACTGCCCACCCCCAGGCACACGCTGTCTCTGGAGATCCCCTGAGCTCTCCTGGTGGCTCAGGTTCCGCTCCAGAAGGATGGGCATCTGTCATCAGCACTGTCACCTGTGCGACAGCCCCAAGCAGGCAGTTCACCATCTCCACTAGCACTGGTCACTGAGAAATGAGTCGTGAATCCAGCCATTGGTCCCTACCACATCACACTGGGACTCTGAGCTTGTCCCCTGGAGGCCATGGAGTACACAGGCAGAGCAGCGGGCCCTTTTCTGAGAAAGTCCTTCTGCTGTAGGTGGGCATGTCTCCAGAAAAGCTGCAGCCCTCACACAAAGGTTGTAGTGAGGAAATGGCTGCTGTGGCAATGGGAGAACGGTCCTGAGGAGCACAGGGTCTGTGCCCACAGGCTGCTCCCACTCTGCTTTGAGCGTTGGAGCACAGTAGAGGGAAGGGACGAGGCCATGGTGAATCCTGGCCGCCACCCTCACAGGAGAGGGGTGCGAGATAACACCCTGATTGTGGCCAAGGGAGCTGAATTGCCCTAATGCACATGGGACACAAGGCCTCACCCCGTCTGTGCTCGTCTGAGCCTGACTCTGTTGCCACGGGCACCCTTGGTGGCAGTGCCAAAAGAGGGGCTGCAAAGGGAAACACTTACACTCCTTACACTGAGGGCATCCGAGGGAGCTCAGGCTAGCAGGTTCTGAAGTTCCCCCATCTCTGCTGATGAAGGGAGAAGCCTGGCTTCCTGCTTCAACAGGGTCTCTGGGTCAGACTTGGAAGAGCGCTTCCTAAGGATAAGTGCATTTTTTCTTTTGCAAGAGTGTAACAGAGAAAAGTGAGACAGGAAGAAATGAACAGCACTCATCTTTGATGCCAAATAGCCTTGGAGTGAGGAGTAGATGCACGTTGGACAGTTACTGGTGCTGGCATTGTAGCCAGTGAAGCAGTTTCCTGAGGGCATCCTTGAGCCCCTTGTTCCGCAAGCTGTAGCTGAGGAGGTTCACTGCTGGAGGCACCACCACCTACAGAAGAGCCAGCACCAGATCCAGAGCTGGGGAGGAGGTGGTGGGGGGCTTCAGGTAGGCAAACACTGTAGTGCTGAGAGAAAGGGAGACCAGGGCCAGGTGCGGGAGGCACATGGAAAAGGCTTTGTGCTGGCCCTGCTCAGAGGGGATCCTCCGCACAGCAGTGGAGATCTGCATGTAGGACGGCACAGTGGAAACAAAGCACTCAAAGCCCAAACAAACACTAGCCGCAATAACCCCAGCTTCCCTGAGGGAGGATTCTGAGCAGGAGAGCCCGAGAAGCTGGGGAATTTCACAGAAGAACTGGCGCAGGACATTGCTTTGGCAGCTGCTGCCCCTTTGACACAAGCTCTGCTGCCCAGGAGGGTCCCGTAGTACAGGGGTCTGCAGATGGCAGGGAAGCGGTTATGGGCCATGACAGTGAGAAGAGAACACTCTGGTGATAACAAGAACAGGAGCAGGAAGAGCTGGGCAGCACATCCTGAATAGGAAATAGGCCTGGTGTCCCCGAGGGAATTGGCCATGGATTTGGGGACAGTGATGGAGATGGAGTCAAGGTCAAGGAGGCAGAAGCTGAGGAGGAGGAAGTACCTGGGGGTCTGGAGGTGCTGGTCGCAGGCTACAGCTGTGATGCTGAGGCGGTTGCCCAGGAGGGCAGGCAGGTAGATGCCCAGGAAGAGTGTGAAGTGCAAGAGCTGCAGCTCCCGTGTGTCTGCGAACGCCAGGAGGAGGAACTCGTTGAGGGAGCTGCTGTTGCCTAGATGTTCTCTCAGGGCACAGGGGGACTGCTGGAGAAGGAAGAGATGTTGACAAGTTAGGACAGACTTCTATGAATAAAACTTTCTCCTAACCGTCTCGCCTGATCCCAAAATATACACACCTCTCTGCATGTAAGAAAACTCCTGTTATTTCCCTTGGCATAACCTTGATTAAACTACTCCAAGCCTCAGTAGTGAAGCCTGCAGGCCTAAGCTTGAACTTTAACCAAACCTGTGGGCTACTGCTGACACAACAACTGCAGAAGCAGCCAGAATCAGCCCTCCAACATACAGAACACAATGGACAGAGGTCACGGTTAACCTTTGAGAAGATACAGAACACAATGGACAGAGGTCACGGTTAGCCTCCGGATCAGATAAGGCACTTTGAAGCAGGAACACAGCAACCGTCCTGGGATGTAGACACAATCCATTTACAAGGAAAGAGACCAGCAACTCAGGAAAGAAGACTGGAAGAGACTGTCACTGGCAGGCGGGGAAATAAGACTGGAAGGAGTATAATTAGCCCAGAATGTCTTTGTTCTTTGGAGGCACCCAGCTCCAGCTGAAACAAACGATCGTATAAGAGTCTGACTCTGACTTAGTGGTGAATGCCTGGGGACCTTTATACCAGTTTGGCGACCCAGATGGGACCGAGGCTTCTCTGTTTGGTGTGACTCTGTGGAGCAACCGCTGGCAGCATATGTGTGAGTTCACCTTATGGATTGCTCCTCAGGGTCGCACTGATCAGGGATACCAAATTTCCACCACTAAGTATTTTATTTGGGGCTCAAGTCCCTTGAAAAAGGAAAAAAAGCAGGTTATCTGGGGTTCAAGTTCCTTGAAAGGAGGGGAAAAAAAGAAGAAAAAAGGGGTTGGGGGTTTGAAAAAGGGAAGAGGGAAAAAAAAGTGGGTTCAAGTCCCATAGTGTGCACACTGAAAGGGGTTGAGTGAAGGGGTTTGAGTTCTCCTCAAAAAAAAAAAAAAGCAAAAAAAAAGCAAGAAATTTGAATTTGAGTTCTACCCCACAGATAAAACACCTTCCGGGGAGACTTCCCGAGACTGGGTGAGTACTACATTTTCTATGTTCCTCTAAGCTTTTACAATTAGGTGGAGTGGGAGAGGAGAAGAAAGAAACAGAAAAAAAAAAAAGAGAAAGGAAAATAGGACCTGGATCAAGTGCCCCAAAGGGGACACCCTTGGCAGAAATTATTACTATTTGGAAACATATTGCAGGGATTGCAGGTATGTCATGGAGACAATGAATAATTTTGTGCCGGGAGGACTGGGCTTTTATTAGTCATGATGGCAATGCAGCCGAATGTTGGCCGGCAAGTGGTAGTTTTGATTCACAAGTATTAACTTTCTTATGGCACCAGCTTGAGGATCATTATCCTGGTCAACTGGATTACTGGTATGTGTGGGACAACTGGGCATATGAACGCCAGAAGGACAGCACAATCTGAACAATGGTGATGCATGCAGAAAGTAGCAGACAGTCAGTGCATGGTAGTAATGATAATGGCAATGGGAATGCTAAGAAGATTAGAAAGGTGAATGAGAATGGAAGTTATGAAGAATGTGAGGAAGGGAAAAATAATGATGAAGGAGGGGCTGCTTCCCCGTTGTCTCCTGCCCTGCCATTACCAACTGCGAATGCTGAAATAATACAAGCCCCCTTATGGGCAGTCCCAAAAGCTGGTGCCCTGTGAGAGGGGGGAGCAGGAGTAGCCCAAGTGTTTACTGCTCGAGTTTATGGACCCTGGGGACAGCAGGATTTGATTCTGTGGGGGCAACAGACCCCTCGGTTGCGGGAGGATCCTGAGAAGGTCATTCGAATTGTGAAAGGCATCTTTCAGGCATACGAAATACGCCTACCTGGGGAGATGTACAGATGTTAGTAGACACTCTGTTTACACCCGATGAGAAACACGCAATTTTAGCTGCCAATCAACATTAGGCAGAACAGGGAGGGGATCCTGAGGCTCGTGCCCGCACTGGCCCACTATAGATCTTTGGTGGGATTATTGGAATGATGCGGATCACAGGCAGCTTAGACAGGCTCGGAGAGGATTGGAGGAAGCTATTAGGCTTGCAGGTGTTAGACCAGGGAATTGGTCAAGGGTAAGGGAATGTCAACAACAGCCTACTGAACACCCATCCGCATATCTGTTGCGTTTGTTTAAGCAAATGTGACTGTATGGGGGTGGAGTGGACCCAGAAGCTGAAGCTAAGAGCGCTGCCCCAGATATAAAAAAGTCTTTTTCTAAACATGTGCCTGATTGGCCAGGAAAGACTGCAGATGAGATTGTCCGCTTGGCAACCTTTGTATATAACAGACGTGATGCTAAGAAATTAGAGGAGGAAAACCATAAATTAAAAAAGGAAGAAGCGACAATTGTGGCTGCAGTCATGTGAGCAGCTATTTACTCCCTGTGAGTGCAGAACTGGGCTTTTTATAGGACCAGGTCATGGATCTTTTCCTGGACGGTGGACGGGTGGGATGGCAGCAGGACGAGGAGTCATGAGGGGAGGAAGGGGAATTCCATTGACTTCTGCCCCTGGGTTAGGTTCTTGGGAGGGTTATTATTGTGGGAAGTGAGGACATATGCAGCGTGAGTGCCCAAGCTGTGCACGAATTCAGCCACAGTCAGGGGTGAATCCTCCTTCGGGAGAAAATCAAGATGTAGGCCGAACTGATGAATGACTAGTTGAGGAGGAATATCCTTGTGCTTGTATTCGATGTGTATGTATGTTTTTGGATGTAATCCCTTTGGCTAGTCAGGGCTGCATAACCAGGAAAGTGGCTGGAAAGCAAGTAACCTTTCTAGTGGCTACCGGGGCTACTTTATCTCTTTTGAATTATACAGATAAAGGGTTGTGTTCTGGGGAGGTCTGGAAAATATGGGGTGTGATGGGGGGAGGAGAAAAACCCCTGAGCAAACCATTACTGGCAGTTATAGATGCAAAAGCAATATGGAATCAATGTGTTTTGGTTGAAGAATCCCCTGTGTGTTTCTTAGGGCGGGCTTTGTTACCAGCACTTGCTGTAGAGACATGGGCAAGTGCCAGCGGTATGGATTTGGTAATTATGGGTGTTTCAGAAGTCGGTGCATCAGAAGTGCAAGTTCCGGTGGCAGATGTTCCTCTTGAACTAGGTGTTCAAGCACTCCTCCACTGCTGTGCCTGCTAAACTGTGGAGTGGGAAAGGAACAGGCGTGGGCTTGCTTTTATCTGCAGAGCCTGTATCCATAACAACTCTCCAAGGCCCCATCCAGCTGTAAAACAATATGCTATCCCGCATGAGGCAGAAAATTGTTCCAAAGCAGATGGATACCTATGTAGAACAGGGGATTCTGAAGCCCTGCATTTCTCCTTTCAATACACCCATTTTACCGGTACATAAACATCGCCTGGACAGTGATGGCGATCCTGAGTATCGATCTGTACAGGATGTACATGCTATTAATCACTATGTTGTCGGTTTTAACTCCAATTCCTGTATGGGCTAAGGGGTTTACAGTAATAGATTTAAGTTCTGCTTTCTTTAGTATACCTGCAGGAGAAGAGAGTCAACTTTTGTTTGCATTTACCTGGAAAGGACAACAACTGACCTGGACACGACTTGCACAAGGATTCACTGGCTCACCAGTGAATTTTTACTCGGTTGCTGCGGAAAGGTTTACATAACATTGTTTTATCCTGTGATTCCGTGTTAATACAGTATGTAGACGATTTATTGCTTGCTAGGAGAACAAAAAATGCTTGTACTTCACATACAATAATTTTGTGTGCAGCCTTAGCTGAAAAGGGACATCGTGCATCCCCACCTAAGCGCCAGTTCTGTCAAGAAAGAGTAAAATATTTAGGATTGATTCTAACGGAAGGAAAACGATCTCTCCATCCTGAACGCATTAAAGCAATTGAAGATCTACCTTGACCTGTGACGAAAAAGCAGATTAGAGGTTGTTTTTAGGGGCAGTAGGCTTCTGTAGACCATGGATTCCCGGGTTGGGGGACTTAGTAAACCCATTAGTGGGAGCAACTGAACAGGAAGCAGTAGAACCTATAAAGTGGACAGTCAGAGAGATTTGGCATTTAACAAAATTAAGGAGGCATTAGGTAAATCCCTGGCTTTAGGGCTCCCCCATTATAAAAAACCTTTCCAGCTGTACATTCATGAACAACAAGGGGTTGCCAGTGGAGTGCTGACTCAAATGCCAGGTCCTCAACCCAGAGCAGTCGCGTATTATGCAGTACAATTGTATGCTGTCCTTCTGGGGACTCCTGGATGTATGTGTGCGGGGGCTGCTGCAGGAATCATTGTTGGGAAATGTCGAACCATAGTTCTGGGACTATAGCAGATTGGTGTAAGTTGCAACATCCGTTGCAGTCATCTGTGATGGCATTAGGGAAAAGACAATGGCTAATATCAGAGGTGTTACCTCGGTGGGAGGAGATGAATGAGCAAGACCCACCGATTAATAGTAGACCCTTTAGGGGTACGTCAAGGAAATACAAGGCCTTAGTTGCATTCAAGCCCAACTTTGGCTACAAACAGTAGCTGCATCCCTCACAAGGGAAGGAGAGAATGGTATACTTCCCGCAGAAACCCGAAACTTGATATGGGAAAAAGAGTACCATATCTGAAGGGAAATATCCAGCTTGGTGGCAAATGCTTAATTTGCCATTCGATAAGGAGCAAAAAGTGATAACTGCTCTCGTTCTCACTATTCAAGAAGCACAGGTCTCTACAATCTAGCCTATTGTGCCTCTAGGCTGGATCCATGGGGATGTTGCATTACATCCTTTGGAAAACAGGGGATGGGCACAGCACATGCTGTTATAAGTGGAACACTATAGATTTAGCCTCCTGGATGGGTTGGGATCAATTAGGATTTGTACGTGAAGGTAATGCCCTACAAACTCAAGACATTTGTTTAGCCACGGAACACAGTGTTTGTCATGTTGGGGTGCAGACCCAAAGTGCAAATGAGAAGGTAACTTTGGTCTCTCCTGGGAAGGGTTGTCTATGTTTGTGGAGTCAGGGCAGCACTGTTATAATTGATGGTGCAATGTTGTATCACAATAATAGTTTAAATTTGTGCATGTGTAACTGTACAATGGTAAAGGGATGTGGCTACAATTATACAAGCCCCGTAACAACTCACCAGTTACTCCAGGGAAATTATTCATGGATTCATGAATTATCACCAGTACCGATTGGAATGCATCTCAGGTTAGTGAAGGAATTATTACACCATGAGCAGTTGCGGACGTTTCTCCAGAAGGTCAAAGAAACAGGGAAAAGTACCCTGATGACTGCAGAGCATGATACACAACAGAGTCAAGCGATACTTGAAAGAACCAAAAAAAAGTCACAGAGCATAAATGGTGGGAAACTTTAGGTGGTCTCCCACCACTTCTGGCTTGTATAATTGTTTGCTGCATGCTGTAGTGATTCTGTTCTGTCTGATCATTGTGTGCTTTGTGCTCCCCTTGGGATTGTATATAAAATTGTGAAGGCTGGCTGCTCGTCTTGAAAAATGGCTATATTACAAAGACAAACAGCCAGAAAAACAACGGGGGGATTTGTAAGAAAACTACTGTTAATTCCATTGGCCTAACCTTGATTAACTTAGCATCAGTGCCTAAAGTAGATGAAGCCTGCAGGCCTCAAGGCTGAACTGTCCTTGAACTCCAGAAACTTTGCGAAGGATGTGACCTTGCCAGTGTTGTAACTGCCAAACCAGTTAAAACTAGCTGACAAAGATAGAAAACTAGCTCATGAGGCTACAAAGTAGACTGCAGGAGACAAGATGGGATGCACGTGGGTTGGGGTTGACCTTGGAGGGCCTGGGAGACACAAGGACATGGCATCCATTCTCAGTTACACCAAAGCGGCATGGCTCCAGTGTGCACATCAGCAGATGACCGAGTGCTCAGCCCACAGCACTGCTCCTTGGGGTGGGTAACAATAGGCCCATTGACAGGTCGTTCTGTGGGGAATGGCTCCACAGCACCTAGATGTTTACAGTGTGGATCTGTGGTGTGGCTTCTCTTTTGCATGGCCTTGTCAATCATGGGCTGGTTAGAGGGTGTGCCCCTAGGCTTCAGCAACCCCACAGGTGGGGGCTCTGGCCCTATCAGGGTTCCTTCACTCTTGGGGAGCACCCCAGAGCAAACCTCTCTTCTAGCGGCTGCACCACCCGGAGTCCCACGCTTGCCTGGGTGGCGCCTGTCAGGATCACAGATGTGATGGGATAGCTCACACCACTGGAACCCGGCAAGGATGGGATTTAGGCTCTTTCAGAAAACAAAACCAGAAGTCAAGAGGAACATGCCGTAGCTCAATTTGTTTCATCAAAAGTTGAAACTACAAACTGACAACAGCAAGATGGTGGTGAGGTGGCCAAGAGGTTACAGGGATGCACTGCTAATCTATTCTGCACCATGCACACAGCCTCCAACCCCACTCTCCTCAAAGACACTCCTGTTTCTGGCTCAAGACCAACCTGGAAGGAGTGTGTTGGGGCAGTGACAGTCCTGCAGTTCCTGTCCCTACAGGCAAGCCTTTTCAAGCTCCTTCTCTAAGCTGGCAGCAGCTTCCTCTCCACCCTGCTCTCATTTGAGTTGAGTCACAACAAAAGCCCAACTTCCCTGGAGGTACATCTCTGGGGAGTCAGCTCTGGGACAGCAGATCTGCTGGTGGCTGGGACATGCATGTCGCTGTGGGATGTCCTTTCTGGACCATGTGGGATGGCCAGAGAAGCTGGAGACCAGCATGGAGGATGCGCGGGTGTCCTGTTGCCGCTGAGCTGAGCTGAGCTGTGCCATCTCCTTCCCTGATGGGAAGGACAGAAGAGGGAAGAGTGTGTGTCAGTGCTGGGTGGTCGTGTCCGTACATCTCGTTACTGAACGGGGAGAAGGGAGGGTGCAGTGGCATGGGGCAGTGAAAGAGGCTGGCTGAGCCCCCTGCTCCAGCACCTGGGTGGCGACATGAGAGCTATTCAGACATCTGCCTGATGTGCAGACAGCTCTGCTAGAGACTCCCCCATGGTAAGGTCAGTCCTTCATCTGCCCCGAGCGCAACCTCGGGGGAGAGGACAGTGCTCTCAGTCCAGGCTGCGCTCGAGCCTTGGCTTGACTTGTTGGCTGGAGACAGGCTGAGACTGGAGACAGAGTGGGATGTCCTGGGTCACAGTCGCAGCTGAGCTGCTGATGGGAGAGCAGGGTTCAGCAGCAGCAAGAGCTGGCAAGAGGGGCAAGAGGACCAAAACAACTTGAGGGCTTGCAGGAGCAGGCCTTCCCCTTCTGTGCAGGGACGGAGGGCTGCAAGGTGCTGCAGCTGGGCTGGCCAGGACAGTCTGGTGGGTGAGTAGGTTTGGTAAGGGAAGTGGGGAGGACTGAGACATTTGTGCTGTGAGCTGGTACAGAGGGACTAGGGAACACAAAAGCAAAGTCTGTTTGCAGTGTTCAGCACCATGCTCAGCACACACTGAAACACAGGAAGTTCCACCTGAACAGAAGGCAAAAGTTCTGGACTGTGAGGGTGACTGAGCACTGGCACAGGTTGCCCAGAGAGGCTGTGGAGTCTCCCTCCTTGGAGAGATTCAAAAGCCGTCTGGGTGGGGTGCTGGGCTGCAAGCTTTAGGGGAGCCTACTAGAGGAGGTGAGGCTCTTGGAGGCCCCAGGTGGGGCTGGCCAGGGACATAAAGGCCTGTTAGTGCCCTCAGGGCCCTGACAAACTCTGCGGTCACCTGGATCACAGCAACTCCATAGGTCATCAGCAACCAGGCAGCTGGGCAGGCATTGTGATGTCCTCAAGGGCATCAGAACATTGCCCCAGCCAAGGTGACAGATTTGGGGGAGAGAAGAGGGAGGACAGGAGAGAGGACACGGCTGGTGCCTTGACGGTGAGGTCACTCCTGTCTCAGCATTGTGATAAGGCAGCAGCAGGCAGGCAGCAGGGCAGCTGTTGGGAGGTCACCCAAGGCATATGAGAGCAGGCCCGGTCGGATCAAAGATCCCTGACCCCATCCTCCACCCCTGCTGCTGGTCCTTCTCCTCCTAGAACCCTTTCCCTAAGCACAGAGGCCCAGAGACCTTTTCGGGAAGACTGAGGCAAAGGTGGCACACAGTAGCTCCGCCTCATTGCTTTGCTCTCCTTAATTCAGCCACCCTATTCAGCAAGGTACCAGTACTTTCCAGTTCAGCCTACACACTTAGCAGAGGAAGCTCTTGTTGTCCTCGACGTCCCTCGCAAGTCTCAACTCCAGCTGAGCTTTGGCCTTCTTGACACCATCCCTACACACCCGGGGCTTGTTTCTGTATTCCTCTGCTGTAGCCTGACCTTGCTTCCACCTCCTCTATGCTCCCTTTTTTGCACTGCAGTTCCATCATGAGTTCCCGGCTCAGCCAAGTCAGTCGCCTGATACCTCTGTTTGTTTGCCTGCATATCAAGGTGCAGCCTTCTTGTGCTTGGAGGGTGCCGTCCTTACACACCTGCCAGGTTTCTTAAGCTCCTTTGCCCTTCAGACCTGCTTCTACGGGACACCCCAATCAGTTCCCTGACAAGGGTGAAGTCTGCTCACATCAAGCCCACGCTCTGCACTCTGCTGCTCTCCTTCCTTGCTCCCCTCAGGCTCTTGAACTCCATTATTTCATGGGCGCTACAACCAAGGCAGCCACGCACTATCATGGCCACTCCCTACCGGTTTTCAGCTTCCATTGCTAGTCCTTGCGATCCACATTATTCCCTTCACACCCCCAAAAGCCAAGTGCTCAGTGCAACAAACCTGCACACGAGAGTTGAGGTCCCTTCCCATCTTGCAGCCAGGACTGGCAGCAGGAGAGGGAGGCCCTGGCTCCACCCCTTTCTGCCTCAGGAGGGCTACACCAGCTCTTCCCACCTCCCTGGAGTGTCCCCTTGTCACCAGGGGATGTGCTGCCAGGCAAGGGCTGACTCCACTCCTCTGACTGGCTCCTGCAAAGAGTAGGAGGGCCCTGAGACATCATGACCACAGCTGCGGACAAATAGTTATGGTATGACCTTGGGAGAGAGCTGCCCTGGGAGCAGGCACTGACACTCAACCCCTGACTGCTGAGCTCTTGTTTTGGGGCCCCTCTGGACAGTCACATGCTGCAAATGGCAGAGTTCACACCAGGCCAAGGAAATAGCCACAGCCCCTTGGAGCTCTGGTTTAATGCACAGGAAGACAATTCTGTGAGGGCCGGGATGGCTGGCACTCACTGGTACCTCTGCTGTTGGCTCGGCAGGCGGCTCTTCTCTCCAGAGCTAAGGAGCAAGAAAGGAAGAGGCTCAGTGGGATGCACAGGCAGAAAGGCAGAGAAACACTGCCGGCTATTTCAGGCCATATATTTGTGGGTGTGCTTCTGATGGCATTTCCATACTCACTGGGATGTGATACAGGCCCCTGGCTCCACCCAAAGTCCTTGGAGCAGTTGGTCAGCCTGAGGCTGAGCCTGGTGGGGCCAAGACTGGGCGGGAAACCCGTTTCTTGGCTTCAGCATTCAGCATTCAGCATTCAGCATTCCGGGGGAGGTTTGAAAAGGGGCAGACAAACATGCCTTTGTGTTCAGTTGCTCAAGACTTCCATGTCCCACACTGTAATCCTATTTGGAGTGCCCAACAGCTGCCCCTTGGAGGGAAGGCATGTCTGAGGCATCCACCTCCAAGGGAGTGCTGGGCATTTGCTGGGGGCTGCAGAGAGGTGCATGGGATCAAGGTCTAAGCCAGGTCAATCCCAAGTCACAACAACTCCTATTCAAACCAGTGGCTCTGGCACTGGGATTCTGACACCTCGGTGGGTCACTACCCCTGCACGCTCCCAGGCTTTGCCTGGAGCTGCTACACACTTACTCCGTCTGTTGTGCCCCCAGCCTCTCGGCTGCTCTTTTCTGCTCCTCGTCTATTCTCCTCGGGAGAATAAAACATTGATGGTCACGTCCTCATCTGGTGCCAGGCAGTACTGGAGGACATCCTGAAAAGAAGGCTTTTCTTCACGCAGCTTCCCAGCACTCTCCTCCTCTTTCCCAGCTGGGGCTAGGGATGAGCCCGACTGCACCCTTGACTGGGTTTCACTTCTCTGCTGAACCTGCAAGACAAGTCAAGGAAGGTTTTAGCCCCACTTCCAAGCACGCTCAGAGGCTCTCAACAGGCACCAAGAGAGCAGCCAGTGCCTGCAGGATCTCTGCTGTCACCAGACCCCTTGCTCTGGCCTGCCCTCAGGCACCCCATGAAGGCACGCTGCCACTGTAGCTACAGAACTGGCAGGGTCCCTGCAACATACCCTAGCCATGTCACAGCCTGACCAGGTTTCACTGCTGCTTCCCACTGGCACTTCTCTCTCAAGCTGGGATCTCTCAAGGCAACACAAACGAGGGAAGGGAATTGTGACTTGCAGAGCAGGACACCTGCCCTGCCTTCATCCCAGGCAAAGACTGGGGATGGGGGTTTAGCAGGGCTCGTTCTTCCTACAGGGCACAATTGTCTCACAACTGCCTCCTCTACACTGCTTGACTTGAGCCATCCAGTCAGCAATCTTAAGCTAATATTTGCAATACGAAGCCTCAACTCCCTTAAGCAAACACAGCCCACAACTTCGCACAGGGGCTCTTTTCAACCCATGAAGTGACCTCAACATGCTCTCAAGGGGAAACTGATGTGTCACCAGGGCATCACTGCAATTCCCCATTGGCCCCCCCTCTCCCACCAGGAGCTCACTCCTCACATCATGAATGACTGGAAGGAATTGCCATTGGTAGAGCAGAACTCCAAAACAAAATCCTCCTACCGGGCTCAGTGGCTCAGAGCACACAGTCCACTCAAATGAGGGGAAGGAATTGCTGTTGGCTCAGCAGGAGCTAGGAATGCAGCCCTGCTGTGCCATTCAGCACGTCACACCAAACAAGCCTGAGCACCCCTGCTGACCTCAGGTTGCACCATCAGCATCAGTGCTCATGGCCTCCCTTGCTGCTTCCCCAACACCCAACAGCCCAGCAATGGGCCTTTCATACCACTGGCACTTCTCTTGGACCACGGAGCTCATTCCTGGGCGTCCTTTGCCTCTTAGGGATGCTTCTGCAAAAGAGCTCCAGAGGAAATACGGCGGTCTTCTTCAAACATGCGCCTCTGTCTTCAGTTGCCTTGCTTGCCTTTTCAGCCAAACCCACAGGAAAGGAAAATCTTCCTGGGCGTTCAGATTTTAGGAAAGGCAGGACTCCCCTGCCTCGCTCTTCGGCAGCAACAAGGCACCTCCAACCTGGCTCCCTGAGGAACCTGCAAGGCTCTGCTGCCCTGGAGCAGAGGAAAGGCTTTTTCTGTCGGAAGGTTTACAAAGTACCTGGCTCCTCTCTGGCTCTTCCTTTTCTCCCTTGCCTTTCAGGCCTGCCCTTTCTTTCTTCTCTTTTGGCTTAGCTGAGGAGTCCCACAGATCTCTTTGCCCCTGCACAACAGACAGAAAGCCTGCGTGCTGCAGGGCCACAGAAAAGACACAGCAAGGAGCACTACTGCCATCTGTTTCTTTCCAGTGACGGAAGGTAATTTCTCTCTCTCTCCAGCCCTTTGTCTCGAGCCTTTCTCTCAGCGCTCTTAGGCCCTAAAGCTAGTACTGGCCAGACAGAAAATCCCTGCTTTCTTCTGACCAGGGAGCTAAACAACCACTCAGAGAAGCAGAAGGTGGCCACCTTCCATCCCTGAAAGGCTCAGCAGGTACATTTCCACGAGGAACAGGGCCAAAGAGGGGCTTTTGATGTGATTCCGGAGAAGGCAGTAGTGACCAACACATAGAGAAAATAGAGCATAGCCTGCGCCTTTTAAAGCAAGCCCCTGAAAAGGTCAATCCAAGGTCTAATGAACACTTAGGAAGGAGGCTTCTATACCCGCTGCCCATAGAACTGCACTTTTCCACAAGCCCAGATGGCACAAGGAGGACCTCAGTCACTATCACATACCTGTCCTGCCCTCTCCTGGCTTTTACTGAGAGGGCTCACAGCTGGGAATCTCGCTTCAGCACTTTGCTTCCTCTTGCCTTTCTCCACCTTCCTTGAGGAGCTCCCTCGGATGGCTGGCAGCACGCTGAAAACACACATCACGGGGAGGTGGTGTGAGCACAGGGGCAGTTTGCTCCCCAGCCCGCACTCACAAGCTGGGCACCTGCCACTGCAGCACAAGGCAGTTCTGCAGGGGAATGACGTGCGTTCAAATACATGTGTTCCCTTCCACAGAGGCAGAGATCACCCCTGGCTGAAACAGCCTGGGCTGCCCAACATGCCCACAGAAATGCTCAGGATGCCCACATCCAGGCTCTCTCTGGATGCAGCCAGGACTTGTGGTGCCACGTCATGTGCAAGGACAGGCTCCGAGAGACACCAGTACGTCCCTTCCTGGCAATTGCATTTATCACTGCTCGGTGGTCCAAAATACTCTGTGGTTGGGGATGGAAAATGTAGTAGTATGGGGACTCAGTGTCAAGAATGGAGCAAGTGATCAGGGGAGGAAAGCATGCCTGCCATTTACCCATCCCTGCCACTCTCTTGGGCCTGCCACAAGACAACTTTTCAGATGAACAAAAAGGCTTAAAGGGAACCAAATCATTAACAGACCCTCCTGCTCTGTATCCTGGGTGGCGGGAGAACTGCAGTTTCACTTTGCCTTGCAAAGCAACGTCCTTTCCATTCAAAGAAAGAGCTCCTCCATGATTAATCCCTTCTGACTTAGTACTCAGTGGCCATTGCAAACAGCCCAGAGAGTGGCACAGAGCTCAGACAAACACCTCCTCTGTCTAAAAGCCACTCCAAGAGCGTTCAGTCTTTCCCTCACCCTTGGAAAATGTCTGTGCATCCCCAACATTCTTGTCACCAAGAAAGAAAGGCTGCTGCTTACTTACATCTAAAGGGCATGAGAAAAGGGCCCTGGTCTCCCAGAAGCTACGTTTGCACTGAGTTGCCAAAAAGCCCGTACTCTGGAGGCAGAGTCAGGAGAACCATGAAGCGAACCCGGGGGTCTCCCAAGAACTTGCTTGTGCTGGCCATCCAGCAAGGGAGCAGAGGTCATTGTGGCATGTGGTCAAAGGCCTTCAGAGTTACCATCAACACTGTCTCCAAAGGAAACGTCTCACTCAAACAACAAGAGTACAGGGTCACCCTCAGCCATTTCTCCAAGTGCCTCACCTGCCAGGAGGAGCTTTGCCCTTGCCTGTGTCTCCCTTTCCTTTGTCCATGTTGAGAGCAGGAATTCTGGGTGGAGGAGGCTGCTCTCTGAAGAGCAGGTGGTTGGCAGGGAGATTTCCTGCAAGCAGGAGGCAAGAAAACACTTCAGGACAGCACTGTGGACTCCTTCTGAGCAGGAATGAGATGCAAATTGGCTCAAGCCTGTGGTAAAACTGTGAGGCCTCCAGCTGATTCCTTTGAAGCTTTGTTTTCTGGGGGGTCTTAGGCCCTTGGGAGTGCTGGCTCCTGTCCAACTTTCCGCTTGTACTGTGCAACAGCATTTTTTTCTTTTGGGCTATTCATTTCCTCATGCTCTGTCCCAGTCACATGATGCAAAAGGGGACTTGCTGGGATGCGCCAGTGACCAGAGTCCCTTGAGAGGTAATCATTGCACACGAGGGAACAGAACCTTGCATCTGCCCACTCCTCTCATACTGCCTACAAGTCCTCTGTTGACAGAGTCAACCCAAAGGCATTGTTTTGGGGATGATGATGAGAAATTAAGAAAGAAAGGTTACTCCTTGCTTTGAAAATGAAAGGAAGCCTTGGCACAGGCTCCTAGACTTGTTACCATCTACTCGGGGTGACTTTTCCCATCAGATGAAAACACATTGGCTCCCTGAGATGGGCCAGCTGTTCTCAGGACCCCCATGGAAATGGGGGCAAGTTTAACTCGGAGGTAGCCACTGCAGGTAGGAGTGCTGGGCTGCCCCAAGGTCTTGTTCCCTCCGGAGATTGCCCATATTGGGACAGCAGTGTCACCTCTAGTGCCTCATGCTACCTGAGGCCACCTGGGCACTGCCACCTGGGCTCCTACGCCCTACCAAGGAGCACAGGAGGAGGAGAAGGCACAAAGCCCTGCCACGAATCAGCTCTTCCACTACCTTGCTTGCCCCTGGAGTCAGCTTTTCTCCTCTCCTCTTCCCATGTGGGCTTCACAGGTGCCACGGGCTTCACGCGGGGTTTTCTAACTACACTCTCAAGCTTGTACCTGGACACAGGAAAAACACAGCAGCGTGAAGGGAGGGCAGCCCGCTTCCTTTGCACCTTGGGCAAAGAATGGGGACACAGTGGCACTGCGGAGCTACTCTGAAGTCCATCCTTTTCCAAAGCAGAAGATGCAGAATATGCCACATCCTGGAGGACTCCATCAGCAAGCTGAGTAACATCAGGAAGTCCTCCAGTGCCTGCAGGGGCATCAGCTTCCCCATCCTCCCTGGCAGAAAGCTCATTTTCACCTCCCTCCCCTGTGCTGCCATGGCAGACCATCTGCCATCTCCTGTGGCAGCCAGGGGCTCACAAGCAAACATACTCACTCTGGAAAGACAATGGCACGGCCACAAACGGTGAGAGAAGCAGCAGTTTTGGTGCCCGACAGGACTGAATCCCTCAGCTCTGGCATCTGCAAGGTGAGAGACACAGGGGAGATGATGCCAAGAAAACGAGGTCAGTGCTCACAAGGGCAGCACACTTTCCCATGGCTCAGAGAAGAACCTGCCTCTCAGAAATGCTGAAACAAAGCACTCGCTTCCTTACAGCAGCCCCTCAGTGCTACAGCAAAGCAACTGGAGGGAAATAAATGAGAAAGGGCAAGCACACGGTCAGGCTTTTTGCAAGGCTGACAATCCAGAGACTCAGCCCAGGGACCAGGTCTTGCCTCATGCCGAAGGCCATGGAGGCAAGCACAGGGGAAGGCATTTCACTAGCCACGCTTCCTGGCTGCTGCAGTTTCCCTGCTGGCTTCAGTTGGAGCCTCCTGAGCTGAGAACAAAGGCGTCACACGTGCCGTTAACCCCACAGTCTCTCCTAGCATTCAAATGGCTGCCTCTGCACCCTGGAGGAATAGAGACACTCAGCCCTTCCTTTCCCTTTGCACAGCGGGGGACAACTGTGAGGGCCAAGCCTCTGGTGGGTGTTCAAGGAGCAGCTGAGGGCCCTGCTCTGGGACCCACTGCAACAGAGGCTGGAGAACAGCCTTGGCCCAGAGAACAGCCTCAAAAGACACCACGGACTAAGACAGAAGGAAGAGACAGAGCTGGGAAGCAGGGCTCGGCTACAGCACTGAACCATGGCTTTCTGGAAGGAGACAAATCTAAGGGGAAAACACACCACAGACCTGCCCTTTTCTTTGAATTTGTCCCTCACCACATTGGAATGGGATCCTGGGCAGGAAGGAGCTTTGCTTTGACCCAGGACAGAAATCCCCAAGGTCTTCTATGTCACCGAGTCCTCTGAATGCCAGAGAAGAACAGTGCAGGGAGCTGGCATTACTCTAGGCCACGACTAGCCACCCGCCCAGAAAGGTCATGGCAGGCCATCAGAAATCCACTCACTCGTCCTTTGCTAGGATTCCCAAAAGATTAGAAGCAGCAGTGGAGAAAGAGAAACCTTACCCGCAGAAGAGCGGCTGTCAGCTGTCCAGTCCCATTTAGCCTTTGCAGAAAGTCTCTGTAAAACCTCATTTTCACCTCTTTTCCTTGAATGACAAGCAGGCCAATGTCCTTCCACACAAAGGCAACATTCTTCCCGCTCTTGAGGCAGCGAGAGAAAAGACACGTGCTCTCTTCTATGCAAGACTCCACTGGTTTCCGAGGAACAGAGATGTGCGAGGCTATGCGAGCAAACTTCAGGGGCTCAGCTTGCTTATGACCTAGGAAGCAACACAGCAAGAACACAGTGCCTAACAAAGCAGTTCAGCAGGCTACAACGGAGCATTGGCAGCTTTGAGGTCTTCCCGCAAGACACTGCTACAGAGCTGTCTTCTTTAACCCTGCTGGTAAAGCTCATGGGGGAAGCTGATGCCATCCCTCCCGAGGAGAAGTTCAAAGCACTCTGCAACCGGATGTGCCAAGAGTACAGCAATGCTTTCTTCCCTACACAGGGAGAAAGAAAGGGCCCTAGCCATCTCCTATGAACAAGAGACATGATGGCAGAACAAGGAGAGGAGAAAGGAGGCCACTTCCCATGATGGGGGAGTGGGTGCCACCACGGTACTTGTGCCCGCACTCAGTGCCTTCCAGGTTGGGAGAGATTTAGCTGTGCCATGTCACAGGGATTCAAGGAAGAAGGAAAACCCACGTGCTGCGTCGCTCCTCTTTAGATCCTTCCAGTCACCCGCAGCACCCTCAGCAGTGCACAGCAAACATCCCTGCTTTTGGGGTCAGAGGGCTCCTGCTGCCCCACAGGCATCCCCAATGTCCACTACAGCAGCAGTGCTGCTACCACTGACCAGCAATCACAGAACAGCTGCCCTCTCATGGCTTTGCATACACACTATTGTTCCCATCTCCGCTTCAGGGCTCTCTACAGCTGCCTGTGACCTAATTCTAAGGAGCGGGAGAATGGAAGAGCCACCATGAATGCCAGTATTTGCCTTTACAAGCTCCAGGGTGGCATAAACATGAACCAACGGTGTTAACTAAATCTGATGAGAAGCAGCAGCCCCAATACATGTGGCATGTAGCCAGCTGTTAAAGCAAGTCATGCGGAGAGCAAGTGTAATTGTACTCTGCGTTAGGATGTCAGGAGTAGTCCAAAAAAAAAAATCTGAAGCTGTTCTCAGGGCCTGGTGAAGGAATTCCAGATTTCTAACAGTCACTGCTGAACAGCACTTATGCACACCCCAAAGCTGTCCCAAGGGGAAGCCAAAGTTTCAGCCTGTCTTCTTTACCAGGAGCATAGGCGTTATCATCGGAGAGGCCCTGGACCTCCGCAATATTCTTTGACAGACGGAACAGGGGTCTGCGCACAGTCAGAAGACCACGCTTCCCACCACCAACATGTTGTTGATGTAACAACATCAAAGGTCCCAAGGCGAATAATTCGGACTCCCTGAAAACAAGAAGGAAGAGAAGAATGAGGAGGCTCTTAGGTGGACAGGCTGGTGACTTGTCAGGGCATGGGGATGGTGCTCGGTGCCTTTCCCTACTCCTGGAAAGCTTTGGAGAAGCCTTGCAGAAGGTCTTGTGAAGACCTTTCCGGAGGTTTTCACCCCCCTCCTCTTCACCCTCTCAAAAATACAAGTAAAAGCAGAGAAGTCATCCCTTTAATACATAAGACCCAGAAGAAGGGCTTCCTGGCGAGGCCCAGGAGGGCAGACCCACCTGGTTCAGCATCAGCTGCCGTACAATGTAGTCAGACACACCTTCCCAGACAGCAAGGGTCTCTGGAAAAGAAGGGGAAGACACGTCATGCTCTGGGTGAGCCAGCTCACAACCATTCAGCACGTGCCTAACCAAGGAGAGGCGGAGGGCAGGCATCATCAAACAGCACCCCCTCCCCAAACTAACCCCATTCCTCACAGGGGCCATCAGGCTAGAACCTGTCCTGTGACCCCAGCCGAGGTCTGGACCTGAACCAGAGCCATTAGGGCATGGAGATCATGCTACCGGACATCCACAGTGTGTCTCCCAGATCAATGCTTGCTCTGCCAGGCTGGAGGTACAAGGAGATCCAGTGGGAAGGACTAGAGGCAGTGGCTGGGCTCCTGGACAGAAAGCCCCACTGAGCTGAGGAAAAGTGCAAGGGTTCATTTCAAGCACGGCAGTTTCCTGCAGCCTCTCCAGAGCCCAGCAGGAGCTGCAGGACCCCTCAGCCTTCTTCACACAGCTCTCCTTTCCTGACAAATGCAGCTCTCACGCGGTGAGCCCCTCCCTAGGGATATTGGCAATGGAGTTCCACCCCAGCGAGAGGATGCTGCTGTGCCCGTGGGAGTCCGGGGGCTCAGGGCATCCCCTGGAGGCTCCCCTGTGGGGCCAGCTTCCCCATACGGCATCCCTGCACACGCAGGCTCTGCACGGCCACCCAAGCAGCTCCACCTCCTTCCCACACCAGGATCTCAGGTGGGTGATCCCCACTGTGAGGCCAGCAGCGACCCTCGGGGCAGGGACTTCTGCCTGGGGTGCCCCAGGACAGCAGGGGCAGCATCAGGGCCAGGAGCCAGGAGTCCTGGTGGCCACACTGGCATCTGAGCCAAAAGGCACCGTCAGTCAGACCATCAGACCATCCAGCTTCCCCCTGGCCCCAGGGTTTCCACAGCCATGTTCAGAGTTAATGAGCTCTGCGACAGCTCCTGGGAATAAGCTCCTGAAGTCTTTACCCTGGGTGGGGAGTGTTGGCACCCTCTGCCCACGCCGTGTCCTGTGGCCAGCGTCCCAGAGCTCCATCTTTGTCCTCCTCGCCCTGCGTCAACCTCACAGTAGCAGGTGACAAGAAAACAGCTCCTCTCCTCCTCCTCCTCCTCCACACTTCACCACAGCCCCATGCTGCCTTGGCCTCCCCGCCGCTGAGGCTCAGTGGCTCCTGGCAGCAGAGCGGTGCCGAGAGCAGCCCCAGCGTCTGGGCTCCCTCGGGCTCACCGGGTCATTCCCCTAGGCAGAGAGGGGCTGCGTGGGGCAGGGCTGCTCACAGCTCCCGCTCACCCCCAGAATGCTTCCCCAGAGGATTCTCAGGAGGAAGCTCAAGGCAGGGACAACACCAAAGGCAAGGAGCTTCCCTGAGTCTGTGCTTTCAGCTCCCTGCTGTTGGGCTGGGGGGCAAGGGAAAAGGAGCTGCCAAGCCTGGGCAAGAGCCACAGACTCCCAAGGCCACGCAGAGACCAGCAGGTCTGCGAGGAAGCTCAGGAAGTGCCTTCCTGCACTCTCTGCCCACGCACAGCACCAGCAGCACCTCTGCTGGCCCCATCCGGCTCTCTCCCAGCTGCTCCACAGCACCTGCCAACATGCAGATAGCCTTTGACGCTGCCCCACTGCCGGGGGGGTGTCCGTGGGGCAGAGCCAAGTGCATGGGGGGGTCTGCGATGGGGGCTGGGAGCCAACGCTCCCCTAGGTAGACGTCACCTGCAGACACTCGACTGTCTCTGTGGAGGGGTCCTGAGGGGCTGCGAGCGCCCTCCAGCCGGGCACAGCCCTCACCACGGGGATGGCGCTGAGGAACGGCCACTGCCGCGGGAGGGGCTGCCAGGAGAAGGGGCGCAAATGCTGGGGGCTCCCGCGGGCCAGAGATGGCCCAGGCCAGGCCAAGCCTTCCTCAGAAGCTGCTGGCATCACAGAGGAGAGTCTGGCCCCGTCCTCTTGACACCCTCCCTTCACATACTTGTACGCGTTGATGAGATCCCCTCTCGGTCTTCTCTCCTCCAAGCTCTACAGGCCAGCTCTCGCAGCCTTTCTTCACAGGAGACATGCTCCAGGCAGCCCCTCATCCTCTTTGTAGCCCTCCGCTGGACTCTCTCCAGTAGCGCCATGTCTCTCTTGTCCTGCGGAGCCCAGAATTGGACACAGTACTCCAGGTGAGGCCTCACCAGGGCTGAGGAGAGGGCGAGGATCACCTCCCTCCACCTGCTGGCAACACTCTCCCTAATGCACCCACCCCAGGATCCCATTGGCCTTCTTGGCCACAAGGGCACACTGCTGCCTCATGCTTCACTTGGTGTCCACCAGCACTCCCAGCTCCTTCTCTCCAGAGATCCTTTCCAGCAGGTCAACCCCCAACCTGTCCTGGGCCATGGAATTCGTCCTCCCTAGGTGCAGGACCCTGCACTTGCCCTTGTTGAACTTCAGGAGGGTCCTCTCCACCCAGCTCTCCAACCTGTCCATGCCCCTCTGAATGGCAGCACAGCCTTCTGCTGTGTCACCACTAGCTACAGGCCTCCCACTAGACTCTGCTCCACTGACCACAACCCTCGGAGCTCGGCCATCCAGCCAGTTCTCAACCCACCTCCCTGGCCACTCGGCCAACCCACACTCCCTGAGGTTACCTAGGAGGAAGGGATGCGAGGCAGTGTCCAAGGCCTTGCTGAAGTCCAGGCAGACAACACCCACTGCTCTGCCCTCATCTCCCCAGCCAGTCATCCCCTCCGAGAAGGCCGTCAGGTTGGTCCAGCATGAGGTCCCTTTGGTGAGTCCACGCTGACTACTCCTGACCACCTCCTCGTCCCCCTCCACGCCAGCGCCCATGCTCTGCCATGGCCCCGCCCCTCCCCTCTCTGCCCCCCACCCCTCCTCGCCCCCCCCACACTGCGCACGCGCACTGCCGCCCCCTGCCTGTCCCTCCTGCAGGTCCCGCCCCGGGAGGCCCCGCCCCCTCCGGAGCGAATGGGGGAGCGCGGGGTGGGCGGGGCGGGGGCGCTGGAGGCGTCACTTCCGGCGCGGGGGCGGGGCTGTGTGGGCGTGGCCGCCGGCCCTGGGGCCGCTGTGGAGGCCGGGGAGAAGCAGCGGAGCCAAAATGGTTGTTGCCGGCTGCTGCGCCGGGAGCCCCGAGCGCCGCCGCCGCCGCCGCCGCCGCCGCCGCCGCCGCCGCCGCCGCCGCCTGTGGTGCGCTGGCGGTGCGGGAGCCGGCGGGGTCCCGGGGGCTGGGGCGGAGCGGGGAGCGCGGGGGCCCCGCTCTGGCCGGCGGCCCCGGGGCGGCGGGAGTTGTCCTCCGGGGGAGCCTGCGCGGGAGAGGGAGACGCTGCGGCCGGGAGCTGCTGCCGGCTGCCGTGGCCAGGGACGGGCAGGAAAGAGGGCTGTGCAAAGGGCAGGGCCTGAGCGCCTGCCTGCCTGTGCAGGGCTCTAGCGCCTGTTGCACAGCCTCCTTGTTGCGCTGCCCTTGCTAAGGAGGAAAGTCAAAGGTGGGGCACAAACGGGCTCTGCCCTCGCTAGACCGAGGAGAGGGATGCGAGCACCCCCTGGCGTGGAGAGCGTTTTCAGGAGGTTCTCCGGCTGGAGCCCGGGTTTCCTCTTGGTTTCCAATATTCCTCAGCACCAGTGTCCTTGTTCCTTTCTCCCAGGCCCTTGGTTAAACCTCCGGTGTAAAGACCGAGCGTAACCCTCTCCGGGAGGTGTGCATTGCTGTGGGGGGAGCTTAGCATAGATGGATTTTTCCTTGCTTCTGCCTTGCGTCCATGCATGTTCGCGGGCTCTGGCTGCTGTAGAAAGTCCAGTTTTCCCCTTTCCTTCCCCAAATTGTGAAGAGAAAATGGATCTTCCTGTGTCATCAAGGTACTTCTCATCCCCCAAGCGTTTGACAAAGGGCCGAACGAGGCTCTCACGGACGGTGAGCGCTCTCCAAAAACTGGAGCAGGGCGTGCTTCTGTTCAAGAGCGGGTGTTGTTCCCACAGCCAGGTACTGAAACTCTATTTCTCCCTGCAGGTCACCTGGAGGCCGTTGAATCGTACTTAGCCTCTGCTGGACGGCTGATGCTGGCAAGCAGTGCCTGGAGGCAGCTCGACTGAAACTTGTGTTGTGCTAAAGGTTCAACTGGAGGACACAGCAATGTGTTGCCTGCTTGAGTTTGGCCTTCGAAAAAAACAGAATACGCAGAATGAGAAGATGTTTTTATAGGAGAAGATTTTTTGTCCAGGGGTGATAGTACAGGCTGGCTTTGGGAGCAAAAGCGTGGAGAAGAAGGGATTTTTGGTGAAGAAAGCCTGACGAAGCCTTCCAGTGTTTCCTTGTCGTTTTGAAAGCAGCTAGAAGAGACCTGAGAAAGCGCTTTCAGTCTGTGCTGCTATAGCAGAACTCTTTGCAAGACTCCAGCTTTGTTTCAGCTGGCAAAATGTTTCAGCTGACTGTTGCCTTCTGCCTAGTGCGGAAGTGTGCAGCTGAGACTTGTGGAAAGACCTGGTTCCTGAGCCCTGCTTTAGCAGCAGGTGATTAAAGTGGGAGGCTGTGAGTTGCTTTTCTGTCTTTTATTGTGTGTGCTACGTGGACTTTTCTTTTCCTGGAGCTTGCAGTAGGGAGTGAGGTACATGTTTGCTTCTGAGGGTAGATGGCTTAGTACTCTTTAGGCTGTTGCTTTCCTTGAGGAGGAGGCAAGTTTGGCGTCTAGGTGGGGGTACTTTCTTGCTAGTAAAGCCCCCAGCCGTTGGGTGCTAGAAGGGAGTGTTACTGGAAGGCATGTGAGAAAGAGGCCAGAGATGGTGTGGTGGGCGAAGTAGCTGTGTGTGAGCGGTGTGTTGCCCGGGCGAGGTGTGGGGGGTGTTGCTGAGCTGCTGCAGCGGTGGCAGTAGCTGCGCTGGAGGGATCTTCCTGTGTTTCTGTCGGAGGTGATGGGTGAGGTGCTTGGAGGGGAGGACTTTGGGACGCGAAAGGTAACGTTGGGAGTGTGGGCCCTGTGCAGGGAAGTCAGTGTCTGAGAGGCTGCTCTGTGGCTGCCCAAGGCTGTTCTGCCTGTTCTTTCCTCAGCATCGAGCCACGTGTGGAGGAGCCTGGCCAGCCTTGAGCAAGGAAGAGAAAACCCAGAGTTCCACCTTATTCAGGTAATGAATAAGGCGCACCTTATTGTTCTGAGGTGTCACGTACCTTGGAAAACTCTGGTTCTTCTACTGAAGCGTTGTTACTGAAGTTGTGAGGGTTTTCATGCATTCTTTTCTCTTTGGGAGTGTCTGTGTGTCCAGGGGCCTGAGGAGGTATGGTGGGGGCTAGCCCCAGGCAGGACAGTATGTGTGCTGAGTGAATAGGCACTATTTCTCCTGCCAGCAGTAGAGATGCCCAAGTCAGTAGACTCCAGGCATTGTTTTCTGGTTGTGTGCCTCTACCCATGGGCAGCAGCGAGAGCATTTCAGCTGGCAGGCTCAAATCTTTTGGTCGAGGAAGTCTAAATCAGCCAGAGCATTTCTGCTATGTTGTGCAGAGAACTGACTTTATCCCCACACAAAGGGGGCCAGAGGGTGACCTTTGTGTTCGATAAGTAGCCATAGGCATTAGCTAGACGTGTCACTTGAATTTGGATTTCAGTTCATTGCTGCATCACTCTGCTAAATCAAAAGTCCCGTGTAACATCAAATGTCTTCAAAATAAGCTTTTCTCTTCAACATGACACTCTCCGTATGTGTGGAATATCTGAAAGAACCTGGTCAGTGAGTACTGGACTCTGACGTAAAGGAGCAGCAAGACTCAGGGCACTGCCTGCAGGCGCCAGGATGAGATGAGCGACTCCAAAGTGAAAGACAGTTGGGAATCAGAGGACAGCTGAGAGCTGCCAGTGGGGAGGAATCTTGAGAGCCCTTGACACAGTCGGTCTGTGGCTGCAGGGCACTGCTGCGCTGGTTCCCGGAGGGTTCTTCTAAAGGCAGCACCTTGCACAGCTGAGAGGGGCTGTCAGGGTGGCTCTCGGAGCTTCTCCTGTGTGGAGCAGGAGGTGCTTTAGATCAGGGATGCCCAGCCACACCGTCTCAGGGACAGGGCACGACGGTTACCTTCTGCCGGGGATGGTGCAGGGGTGTGAAGCCAGGGAGTGCGCCCAGGTCTGCACGGGCTGTAATTCAGAGCAGTGTGCCTGCATGCCAGGGTGCTGTGTGCATCAGGACCATGCCTTGCAGGTGGGCAAGGAGCCCTCAGGCTCTTGCCACGCTGTGGGAGAGGCGCTAGCCTCTCAGAGGACTGGGAGGAGGAGGCACAGATCCCTTGCAAAGTGAAGGTGCTGCTGACATGTGCCTGGGGCCAGGGCCATGGAACCTGCTAGGCCCTCTCCCAGCTGCTGGGAAGGCACTACAGAAGCAGACAAATCCCAGGGAAAAAACCTTCCGCATGTTCCTGGGAGTCAATGGAAGGGTCTGTTTGAGAACATGAGAGGGCAGCAGCAGGGAGGTGGCTGGGGTTTGTGCTTGTGAGAGGACTTCTGCCTGAGTAGCGGACAGGCCAGCAGCAGGAGCAGCATCAGCTAAGCCGCTGTGAGGTCCCTTCAGTCTGAGCAGCTGATCAGCAGGGAGAGGGCTGGGAAATTGCTTGTGGGGACACTTCTGTCTCTGTAGATGAGAGGCCAGAAATGCGCTGGCCTTGCAGGGCTGTTCCCTGCTGGGCTGGGGCACTCCGGGGAGGCCTGAGCCGCCCCCAGGTGGTGCTGGGCAGGGGGCTTGTGTGGGCTCCCACTGCCATGGATCCAGCAGGCTGCCTGGAGTCCACTGAGTAGACTCAGCACTGAGTTCACGCAAGCAGGGGTTTGGTTGGTTTGGTTGGGATTGTCTTTCCACACTGAAATAGAGACTGCTGTTACACTTAAAAACAAGATTTATCAGCTCGTTCCGATGAACCGCACACCACACGCAGCCGTGACAACACAGCTCATGCAGTTGGGTGGTGACTCTGTTCACTTGTGTGGGGACAAGTGCTCTGTCATTCTATATATATATATATATATAAAAAATATATATAGATATGTATATACACACATACACATGTATATATATGTTTGTACATAGACATATATAGACACTATATGTATGGTGTCTAGGAACTACAGAAGGCATTCCTGATGATCAGCTGTTTTTATTCTTAGGAGAATAGGGCTTTTCACCATTGCAGAAATAGCCTCAGGCAAGTCAGGGGATTCAGGGGTGCTTTGTGCAGACTGTTTGTAGAGTCTCCTTAGTTGGGCGGTAGGATGGAGTTTTAAGCAAATAGCGTGTTGCCATTAAATCAAAAAATGCAAGATAAGGCATTCCAGCCCTAATTTAGAAGCTGTACTAGTGCAAGTGAGGCATGTGGACTATTCAGGGGAGTGAACTCATCTCTCTTGTCTTTCCGACAGGATAAACCATATCATAACAGAGGATGCACTGCATAGTGATGAAGAATCACCTTCAGGGTTTGAAGATGAGTTATCTCATCAGATGCCCGGTAGACGAAACAGGTAAATGTCTGGGTCCTTTGGATTCCAACTCTTGAGAGTGCTGGGTCTTTGTAAACAGTCCTTGCTGTTGTCAGCGTGAGGAGATGTAGAGGAGGGAGTAAAGACAAGTTTGTCAGGGAGGGAGGGTTATCTCAATACATGCACGAAGTAAGCGCAAAGATAAATCTAGGTACGAAAGTTCCAGGAAAGTACATTGCTATTGTGGATCAAATGGAAGGACCCAGCTGCCTTTTCCTGCACATAAAAGATCCACAGACTATTGGGAGCCGTTGATTTAATCCAGGGTATTGCTTCAGTAACTCAAGCCCAAAGAAATGTGCTGTCTATCCTTTTAGATAAAAAACCTATACAGATTTGTGTAGCCCTCTTTGCCCTTCCCACTTCCAGCATTGTTAAAACAGCAGTGAATTATGTAGTGGGAATAACATTGCACAATTGCATGTGTTTCGATCCCCCCCTTTTTTCCCTAAAAAGGCTACTCTGCTCCCGGCATCACGAAAATGAGTGTCTGGGTGGTGAAGAAATCCCGGCGGGTGCGTGCTGAGGGAGAAAGTTGTGCTTCTCCCCCGGATCAGTCACCTGAGCCCTAGTCCCTGCATGCATTTGGCTGGCCAGTGGCCATGCGTTATGTGAGAACCATCACTTGCCTAGACAACATAGTGGGGAACCAGCGGACATGGTGGGGCTTGGCAGGATTGCTTAGGGGAGGTGTGGTACGAGTCAGCCAGAAAATGGGCTGTGGTAGTCTTCCTGATCCCAGAAGAGCTTATGACCTGCTGGAGGATGGAGACTATTAACAACAACAAAAGTGGCGGGGAAGGGGAAAGAGAAGAAGAAAAGATTAACATCTCTGTCTTCCTTGCTAACTTTATTTGTAAACCTCTTTTTTTGCAATTGCTGTTGTTGAAATGCTGGTTGCCAGCCAGCATGGTCCAGGGCAGGGCTCTAAACAGCTGGAGAGCCAGGCTACAGGCCAAGGTCTCCTTTGGAGCCTGCAGCAAGACGTGCTTGGGAAAAGTTGGCAGTTCATACCCTGGGCCTGTCAGGTCTGCTTGTTAACACCACATCCCCACCACCTGTCGGGGCTCTGCTTGGGCCTTTGGAGGAGCTTGTTGGAAGTTGTGGAGGCTTTGTGGGGACCCCCGAGGAACTAGACAGTGCTTGCTGCTAGCAGGAAAGGAGAGCTAGGCAAGGACAACTGCAGGAGGCCTTAACTTCTCCTGGGAAGTTGTAGCTAGGTGTGGCTGCTGCTAACGAGCAGCACCTGGGTTGCCCCTGAGGAGAGGGAGTTGGGGCTTTTGATCCAGGTGGCACCACCTTGATTGGGTGGGTCAAGCACCCTGTGAGTCACTGCTAGGCAGAGGCCTCTAGAAGAGCCAGGCCTAGAGCACAGTGAACAGAGGCAGCAGTTTGTGCAGGAGGGGCTTTCCATTTCTGGTAGTGGTGTGTGCTTCCTCAGGTGTGGTCATGACATGCTGCAGAGCACCTTCCCCAGTGGCTGCTGGAGGTGCTGCATCACCTGTGTCTGAAGCTTCATCCCAGACAGACCCTCTGAGAGCAGATGCAGCTGTAGAGGTGTCAGGCTGCAGGGAGTGCCTAGGGCCTCTCTGTGAGGCCTGGGCTGACAGTCAGCTCTCCTGCAGAAGGTGTGCTGTGGCTGATCAGTTGTATTGGCAGGTAAAGGAGTCAGTCAGGGAGGAAGTCAGTAGGCTGCGTAGCATCCAAGAAGATGAGTAAGAGATGGACAGGGTATTCTCGGAGACTGTGCAGCTCCAGGAGTCCCCACCCCGCACTGCAATGGAGTTGCTGGAGGGCTCTGCACCGTGTGAAACAGTACATCATAACACTGTTGAAGAAGGCTGGAAAGTGGTCACTTCTTGTAGCAGGAGAAAGGCTCTTGCTCCCCCTCAAGACTTGCCTTTGAGGAACAAGTTTAGTGCCCTGCAGGCTGAGGAGGAGCTGGGCATGACTTCAAGGGAAGCTCCTGGCCTGACAGACCCCGTGCCATGTGGGAACACCTGGAAGAAGCGGCGAGTAATTGTTGTGGGTGACTCCCTGCTGCAGGGGACAGAGGCACCTATCTGCCGACCAGACCTCTTGTCTAGAGAGGTTTGCTGCCTGCCAGGGGCTCGAATAAGAGATGTCATGGAAAGACTGCCAAGGATCTTCTTACACCTCTCCTGAGAAGCCTGCATGCTCGATTGGCTCTCTGAAATGCCTGTACACCGATGCAGGCAGCAAGGGGAATAAGCAGGAAGCATTAGAGCTCTTGTGGGGTTGCAGGGCCATGGTCTCGTTGCAGTTACAGAAACATGGTGGGATAGCTCACATGACTGGAATGCTGTCATGGATGGCTCTGTGCTTTTTCGGAAAGACAGGCCAGGAAGGCGAGGTGGTGGAGTTGGTCTTCATGTGAGGGAGCAACTAGAATGTGTGGAGCTCTGCCTGGGGGTGGCTGAAGAGCAAGTTGAGAGCGTATGGGTCAGGATTAAAGGGCAGGCTAGCATGGGTGACACGGTGGTGGGGGTTTACTGCAGGCCACCTGATCAGGAAGAGGAAGTTGATGAGGCCTTCTAGAGAGAGCTGGAAGTAGCCTCACGATCACAGGCCCTGGTTCTCCTGGGAGGCTTCAACCACCCTGACATCTGCCGGGAAGAGAGCACAGCTAGGCACAAACAGTCGAGGAGGTTCCTGCAGAGCATTGAGGATAACTTCTTGACCCAGGTGGTAGAGACGCCAACAAGGAGAGGTGTGCTGCTAGACCTTGTCAAAGACAAAGAAAGTCTGGTTGGAAATGTGAAGGTTGGGGGCAGCCTTGGCTGCAGTGCCCAGGAGATGGTGGAGTTCAGGATGCTGTGAGGAGGGAGCAGGGCAATAAGTAAGACCGCAACGCTGGACTTGAGGAGAGCTAACTTTGGCCTCTTGAGGGACCTACTTGGAGGACTCTCATGGGGTAGGGCCCTAGAAGGAAGGTGGGTCCAGGAGAGCTGGTTAATAGTCAAGTATCACTTCCTCCAGGCTCAAGAGCAGTGCATCCCTCTGAGTAAGTCGTCCAGCAAAGGGGGCAGGAGAGCTGCCTGGCTGAGCAAGGAACTCCTGGCAAAACTCCCAACAGAAGAAGGCAGTCTACAGAATGTGGCAAAGGGGACAGGCCACTTGGGAGGAATATAGGGATACAGAGAAGGCAGAGTTGCTGAATGCCTTCTTTGCTTCAGTCTTTACTGCTAAGGCCAGCCCTGGGGAATTCCAGACCCTGGGGACAGGAGAGGAAGTCTGGAGAAAGGAAGACTCTCCCTTGGTCGAGGAGGATCGGGTTAGAGATCATTTGTGCAAACCTGACATCCACGGGCCCCGATGGGATGCAGCCATGAAGGCTGAGGGAGCTGGCAGATGTTATTACTAGGCCGCTCTCCATCATCTTGGAAAGGTCCTGGAGATCAGGAGAGGTGCCTGAGGACTGGAAGAAAGCCAGTGTCACCCCAGGCTTCCAAAAGGGCAAGAAGGAGGAGGCAGGAAACTACAGGCCTGTCAGCCTGCCCTCCATCCCGGGAAAGGTGATGGAACAGCTCCTCCTGGAGGTCATCACTAAGCATGTGGAGGACAAGAAGGTGATCAGGAGTAGTCAGCATAGACTCACCAAAGGGAAATCATGCTGGACCAATCTGATAGCCTTCTCGGAGGGGATGAGTGGCTGGGGAGATGAGGGCAGAGCAGTGGATGTTGTCTGCCTGGACTTCAGCAAGGCCTTGGACACTGCCTCGCATCCCTTCCTCCTAGGTAACCTCAGGGAGTGTGGGTTGGCTGAGTGGCCAGGGAGGTGGGTTGAGAACTGGCTGGATGGCCGAGCTCCGAGGGTTGTGGTCAGTGGAGCAGAGTCTAGTGGGAGGCCTGTAGCTAGCGGTGTCCCCCAGGGTCAGTACTGGGTCCGGTCTTGTTCAACGTATTCATCGATGACCTGGATGAAGGGACAGAGTGCACTCTCAGGAAGTTTGCTGATGAGACTGAAGTGAGAGGAGTGGCTGACACAGCAGAAGGCTGTGCTGCCATTCAGCAGGACGTGGACAGGCTGGAGAGTTGGGTGGGGAGGAACCTCCTGAAGTTCAACAAGGGCAAGTGCAGGGTCCTGCACCTAGGGAGGACGAACTCCATGGCCCAGGACAGGTTGGGGGTTGACCTGCTGGAAAGGATCTCTGGAGAGAAGGAGCTGGGAGTGCTGGTGGACACCAAGTGAAGCATGAGGCAGCAGTGTGCCCTTGTGGCCAAGAAGGCCAATGGGATCCTGGGGTGGGTGCATTAGGGAGAGTGTTGCCAGCAGGTGGAGGGAGGTGATCCTCGCCCTCTCCTCAGCCCTGGTGAGGCCTCACCTGGAGTACTGTGTCCAATTCTGGGCTCCGCAGGACAAGAGAGACATGGCGCTACTGGAGAGAGTCCAGCGGAGGGCTACAAAGATGATGAGGGGCTGCCTGGAGCATGTCTCCTGTGAAGAAAGGCTGCGAGAGCTGGCCTGCAGAGCTTGGAGGAGAGAAGACCGAGAGGAGATCTCATCAATGCGTACAAGTATGTGAAGGGAGGGTGTCAAGAGGACGGGGCCAGACTCTTCACTGTGGTGCCCAGCAACAGGACAAGAGGCAATGGGCACAAACTGAACCACAGGAAGTTCCATCTGAACAGGAGGAAAAACTTCTTGACGGGGAAGGGTGACGGAGCACTGGCACAGGTTGCCCAGAGAGGCTGTGGGAGCACTGGCACAGGTTGCCCAGAGAGGCTGTGCAGTCTCCTTCCCTGGAGATATTCAAAACCCTCCTGGATGCGATCCTGGGCCATGGGTTCTAGAGGACCCTGCTTGAGCAGGGGGGTTGCACTGGATGATCTCCCGAGGTCCCTTCCAACCTTGGCCATTCGGTGATTCTGTGATTCTTTACTCTCATAGGATTAATTGACTCCGGTGAGGAAGGTGGGATTGGTGGTTAAGGAGGTGGCCTGGTTTTAATGTGCTGCCTGTTATTTCTGCCTTAATATCCACGTTTTCTTTTGGATTGAATGACCTCAAGTAAGGATGTTGCGCATGACCATATTTTCTGCTCCAAATTGAAAGTCAGGATGTTGCTGGCAGCTCAGGGAGCTGGAAGATGCTGCTCATAAACCTCTCTGCATGGCAAGAACTCCTGCTGACCTTAGTGGGATTCAGACCATGGGTTTCATCGCCTCGGAAGACTCTGTAGCTCCCTGGAGATGGCTCTGCATCAGCCTGACTGCAGGTCATGCACTTTTTCTGGCCTCCTTTTGTTATAATGGGGTAATGCAACCAAAGTTTCTTTGCGGCAAGAAAGGTGTTTCTTTTCTTTCATTTAACTTGAGGGGAACAGTTACAGTACACTTGTCGATTAATATGAACATTTCCTTTAGCTGGGTACGTTTACCAAACATAACCAGTCCGACAGCCTGTCATGCTGCATTGTAGGTGCTATAAAGCATTTCAACTCTCAGAAGCCTTCTCTGTCTACAGCCGTCTCTTTGTCTCAAGGAGCCGGATAAAGCACCAATAGGCTTAGTGATGTTTTGTTCCTTTTTACTTTTAGGCAGGCAATCTGTGCTGTTGTTTGGCAGCATCTGGACCTTTAGGAGAAGCACCTGAGAGCTGTGAAAGTGCGGACAGACCTGTTAGGTGGCTGGATGCTCCTCTGTCACATAAGAGGATTATCTCTAGTTGCCTGGTGTGAGGGCTGCCTCTGTGGTCATCTCCCAAGAATGTCTAGTTACTGCTAGCACTTTCCACCTGGGGACCAGGACTGTGCGAGTCTTGAGGATGTGATCAGATGCAGAGCGAAATGCATCCCGTGAAAGAGTGCTTGCTGCTTTGTTCATGAGGTAGAGGCTGGTCTGCTTAGGTGCTTGAGGTATCATGTGGAGGCAATGGCTTGTGGTCTGCCCGAGCAAGGAACGTGGTCCAAAGGAGCCTCTGGAAAGGAGAGAGCAGGCTGTGAGCTGGGGAGCTCTTCAGAGAGCTTGAAGGCTGGTCACCTCCTCTAAAATTAACTTTGAAACTGTGATTCATAGCCAGGCTGCTTTGACAGTGCCTGCCCTCACCTTGTCTGACTGCATTGTGCTGCTTGTGCTCCAGGCTGACTTGGGCACAAGCCCACCCTGAACTGAAAACTCGGCAGTCCCGGGGGTGTAGCAGTGCACCCAGGCTCATCCCCCTTGCTGAAGGGCTCGGCTTCTTTTCTCAAGCACACCCCGAGCCGCTGTGAGGCTCCTGAGGAGTGACCTTGCATCTCAGGAGCTCTGAAGTCAGGCAGAGGTTAAGGTCTGCTTCTGTTTGTGCAGCTAGGTCTTGAATGTAATCAAAGCAGAAATTGTACTTTCGTGTTAAGCAACGGGTTTGTCTTGGTAGGTGTGTTCTGACACTTAGTGCTGTGTGGTTGCTGCTCTCCAGTTTTCAGCTGACATCCTGTTTACATGTGCTCCCGTGTGTTAGTTTGCAGAGATCCATAGTTATGAGCTCCACAGCAGCCTCTTCTACATGCCTCAAGGTTCTCATACCAACTTCCTTGTCACCAGCATCTGGGAAGGCCAGAGGACAGCACCAACTGTCACTTATACTCCCCATGCCCACGTATGCTGGGAGGATATGGGAGTCTCATTGAAAGCCCCGCTTACAACATTATTGCAGAGCAGTGCAGCACAGTGCAGCACAGTGCAGCAGTGCAGCACAGGCACCAGTCGTGTTGCTTGCAACTCCAGGCGTATGGCTCCGTAGATACTATTGAGTTTCGTTTCATTTGCCTTTCCCACTTTCATTTTCATTTCTGTGCCCTTGAAGCACCTGGGTGCTGTGCTGTCCCAAGCAACCGGATGCTGTTGTCACTGGGGCACCCTACCGGAATCTCGTACAGTTTGCTTAGGCAGAAAACAATCCTGACAACTTGTGTCTAAACTGTTTTCTGAGTCAAGAGATTGCCTTGGAGCCAGCCTTGCCCACGTTCCCCCACACAGAGGCTTATTAGGCAGATCTACAAATTTGCCTAGGAGAATCACTCCAGGAACTTTGAGGTGGCTGTTTATAGCCTGACTTCAGTGTATGCAGGCGTGTCACGTACAAGGCAGTCAGGATGGGTGCACTAAAAGCCTGCCTGCCGACAGTTTGCCACTGCCAAGTGTAGTGGTTACAGTTTTCAGAAGAGAAATCGATTGAGCGTTTCCATGCCTTGACTACAGTGTCAGCTCTTTCTTCATAAAGGCCAAAGCTTTACAAATTAGGAAGCTAAATTCCATCTTGTGTTTCAGTGACTTTAGGAAGACAGCTACCTTGATTTCTGTCAGCACGCTTCCGTCGACATACAGCCTTCACTTTCCAGCCTGCTGAGAGCTGGCATTAAAGGAAGGTGTTGACAAGATGAAACAAGTTACTCTCCAGCTGATGATGTTTTCCTGACTATGGAAGCAAAATTCCTGACTGGATACTGTTTCCATCAAATGCTTTGAAAGTGCATAACTTGGATAGTGTTGGTAAACTCCTTCTAAGGCTGAATACTGAAATTCCAGTGTGTCAACAGTTCCTGGCATCAAAGCAGGTCCATCTTCTCACAGACGGCTCGAGTAGTTCAAGGCTAAGGCCCCAGGTCAGGGGTCAGTGCTGGCCCTGGAAACAGTCCTCCCTTTCGTCAGGATCGGAGAAGCCTTGTCGCTCTCTGATGTCCAGGAGCCAGGGTGCCAAGTTCCCACCTTATTTTTTCAGAGAGGATGAGAAAAAAAACGGATTTGGGATATAATAGTTAACATTGGCCTCCTCAAAGAGTTCAAAGCCCTCCAGCCCAAGTAGCACTGCCTCAAACCCTGACACCTTTGAGCCTCTACCTGAAGCCTTTCTTGCAGCTCCTTCAAATAGCATGACTAATGCTGTCCTGCTATCTGAAACCTTGCAGCTTCTCCGCAAACTAGTGCTGCTCCCACGCAGTCCATGTGCCTCCTCCCATTTCCACTTCATGTCTTCAGCAGCTCACTAAACTCAGCCCACTAGTCAGTCCTCACCCATGTATCTGATCTATCTCCAGATGGACAGGCAGGAGGACTTGACAGGAAAGCCTGCCATTCCTTCCTAAAAGGATGTCAGTTCCTGGATTTGGTCTCCCCGCATTTTTCACAATAGCTGAAGAGAAAGTCTACAGCTGGCAGCAAGAAAAAGGTTTTCTGCATGGCCAGATAACCACTTAAATCTCAACTAGAAAAGCTAGCCTGCTGTTTTCTAGGAGAGAATTTCAAAGCAGCAAATCCTGTGAAGGTTTTTGTTTCATTGTTTTCAGCAATGTTTACGTTGTTGAAACCAAAGAACTTAAACCCGTAGTTCATCCTACTGTGGGTTGAGTTTTGCTGACCCAGGATGCATACAGCTAATCGTTAAATCTACAGATAGCACTCCCATCAAGGAAACAGCTGGTCTTTCAAGCAACAAATGACAAGTGACTTCCACTAGCTCAACCTGGCCTGCTTAGAAACCACTCAAGCTGGCATGTACAGAGAACACACAGACAACAGCCTCCCCAAACCCGCCTTTTTAAACCAGAAGACTGGTTTTAGGGAGTCTGCTCCCCTTTTTTATTACAGCAGACACTAAGCCTTCAAGCCTGACAAGGCATTGTTTATATTTGGAATCCACGTACGTTTGGCATTTTATCCATTCTTAAGAAACTTCTTTTTTTCTACTCCTAGACAAGCTCAGTCCTGACAGACGTTTTGCAAGCGCACAAATGTATTGATTCCTCAGGTCTCTTCTCCTGCAAACAGCTGAGTCAGCATTTGTAGTTCTAACACAGCCTCCATTGCCTTGGATGTCACACTTTGAATCTGTCACCAGACTTCCGGATAAAGCAATGGAAGAATGACCATTTCTCTTCTAAAAGCTGAAATTTGGTCAAAGAGACCACCCACACCATCAAAGTGTACCTCAAGATGAATTCCACACAAGCCATGTGTCAAAGAAAGGTAAAGAAACTCCATCATTGTCTCCATACGTTTTCTGCTATGGGGGCTTTCTTTCTGAATAACCTACTGTAAAGCAGGGGCACCGTGGGATTTTACAGTAGAATCTTTGGAGTTTGCTCCTAACCCCTCCAAAGAAATCTAACTGCGCGTGAAGAATCCGTTCTAAAAGAGAGCCCGCTTAAAGCCATCAGTGCCAACAGATTAAATGTTATGCCAATGGATTAAATACTGCCCCCATTTAGATTCCATAGGAGAGCAGGGAGGGGAACCCTTCACAGTCAGGCAGCTGCTCCTCGTCTTCAGTAATTTCCTCCCTCCCCTGTTCTCTAATGACACTCACCTTCTGGAAGCTCTGTTAGGGCTCTGCTTCCTATGCCTCTGAAAATGTTCCTCATCATTAGAGGAGGAGGATGGGGAAGTACTGTTGTAGAGTTCATCTTTCCATCTGAAAGCATTGGAAAGGCAACAACAAAAACAAGGTTAAGAACACACTAAGTCCTGCCAAGACTCAAGGGAGCGCTCTCAGAATGTCCTGTGAGAGCTATGAATTTTCCAGTCCGTTTTATTCCTCAGGCATGTGATTTCAAAAAGCATTACGAGTTTTCCCTTGTGAGAGCAAAATTCAGTCTTTCTTGGGAAGGGGAAATGTTGAACTATGACTTCTCTGTGTCTCTGCCTTGGTTTTCCTCACAGTTTGCCTCTTTGCCACAGGTAGAGCAGGCAGTGGTGCATGGAGCTTGGAAAGCAGATGCAGATCTATTCAAAGGCAGCACCAGCTGGGTCTAGCAGCCTGCCAGTGGAAAGGCGTGCCTGGACATAAGTTCTCAGTCTTCTTTAACGTCATGGCAGGCTACAAAATAGATGGCGTAAAAAAACCAAGTGACAATAGAGATTATCTGATGCCATACATAACGCTGAAGTACTGACCGAGCTGCATACCCAGTTCTGCCTGTAAGCTAACAGTTGGTTCCAGCTTCTTTATTGACCCTAAGGACAGATGAGCTGCTCTGAATTTGCCATAGAAACAAGAACTGAGTTCCACCTCTGAGTCAAATGAAAAAGTTTTCATGAACCCTTTCTGAATCGTGGTGAACCCTTTCTGAATCGTGGGACGGAAGAGACTAAGAACACTGGAAAACTTCTACACAGACTCTTCTGCTAAGTCTAACTAAATTACCTCCCTGGTTTCCGAAATCCTTGGCTATCCTTGACGATTAAATAGTCTGATGAAGATTTTGAGAAGCGGCTTGTGGCTTCAAGTGCAGAACAAAAGGATTTCAGGTACAGAATCTCAGCCAACACTTCCTGAATCATGTCATCCCTGACCTCAGGCGTTGCATTTTTTGAAATCACTAGCTCTTGGAAGGTATTCTGTCTCCCAAGAAAAAGATCTTGCTTCCTTTGTACCTTCACACTGTCACAGTTACCATACTACAAGGATTCTGTAATTACCACCCATGTGAAAATCCTTTAAAGCATTTTGGGGTGTTGTGACTGACACTACGACTGATAAAGAAGAACGATCGTTAGCCATACGCTTACCGATTAGGTCTTTTGCAGCAAAGGCTTCATGACTGGGCACTTCTCAATGTGCACGTTTGTGTGACTGGAGAAGACCAGCCTGCACACAATATCTTACTTTGTCTGAAAGCAAAGAATTCAGAAGAGTGTTACAAGCGCCTTCAAGATAAATCAGGTTAGCCGTGAGGCAGAACATGCGAGGTGTTTCACCCATCTCTTTTTGGACCACAGGGACGTTTCAAGTGTCTTTTATCAATGCACAAGTCAAGTGGACTACACACACGCCTGCTTTTTCAGGAGGACTAAAAGTCACCCCAGAGAGAGCGAGGAAGCTGGTTTGGGTACTGTTCTTTGAGGGATACCCAGGCCATTGTTTTAACTCTGTGTGGAGAGCTTTAACTGAAAGCCGGGAAGTTTGATGTGGAAACAGTAAAACTCAGTCGGTAACTCTTTGGTAAAAGTAGTGCAGTGAAATGGAAACGGTATTACCCAGCGCAGACTCCGAGTAGGAAAAGAAGCTGAATTATAGAGAGTAGGCCTGTGGAAGTCACACTCTAGCAGTTAGCGTTACATCTGCAGTAGACCTCTGATACCCTTTAGACACAGACCAGTGTATCTAAAAAAAGGAAAACAGCAAGGAGTAGGCCAAGTGACAAAGAAATACAGCGTGTGCAGAGACCTGCATCTAGCAAAACCAGGGAACTTGACTTGCAGAATGACAGCAAGAAATTTAAAGAAAAGTAGCGTGGGTGTTCATATGCTTTTCCTTCCTGAAATTATATCCTGCTTGTACACAAGAAATCAGCCCTTCACAGGAATTGCGCATATAACCTACTTTCCAAGGGAGCTTGACAGCATTCAACAGTTTTCCTTGGTCTAAGCTCTTAGGGCATTCAAGAATCTTTGCCATTTTCTGCTTCTCAGTCTTAGCTTTCTTCTGATGACGCGATAATTACACTACGCAGACCAACATGCAACTGTTTAAATACTATTGGAAAGTATATCAAATCCAAAATGCACCATACAGGCACCTATGGGTTTTACTCTTGTCATCATGCCAAGGACACGCTAGACCTGACAACCTGCAAAACCTCAAGAACAATATGGGCAAGACGCATTCCAGCAACTAGAAATCAGCACGGAGGAGCACGCATAGCGATTTGTCACTAGCCTCAGTGATAACAACGGACAAAACACCTTCCCCTTGCTTAGACAAGATTCAACTGCTGGGAAAGCAGTTATTTCTTGAAGTTATTCCTTGATATTCTGAGAAAATGAGTCCAGGAATTTTTTTCTTACTCTAGCGTGGTAATAAGTCTTGTAATCGAGTTACAAGGCTGAGCTCTGCCCCAGATGACATGAGCAACAACAGGCAAGTTCCCAACTGGAACATTCCCCAATGAGAAAAAACATACCCAATGCATGCAGGACAAGTTTATGCCATTAGCTTCTGTAAAGTACCTGGAAAGTCTTCCACCAAGATGTTTACATTCAGATTACCTCCTGACAATTCTTGCTGGGCTCCTCAAAACCCATGTCAGGCTACTGCTATAGTGAGAGCAGGGCTTATCATTCAGAGTAGGACTATCCATTGCCTTGTATGCCCACCTGCCAACAGCCAGCTGTCGCCTTTTCTGTTCTGCTAGGTTGTAAGCATTTGGGAAAGGCACTGATTTCTTCTGCTGACTCTCTGTCCTGAGCTTACGAGCAGGGCCCTGGAGTCCATGACTGTGGTCTGTAAGCTCTGTGGCGATAGACAAATGTGAAGAGATAAAAATATCCAGCAGTTCAGCTTGTTTCCACTGTTTAAGGTAAGGCTTTGGGTCAGAAGCCAGTAAAGAAAAGTGAAAGCCAGAACTAACCTACACTGCCCTCTTCATTGTTCGCAATTTCACAATGTCACCCCCAGATTTTTCAGTTTCTTTCTCGTTCTTTCCTCCTCGGGTTTTCCTAATTAAAAGAGACAAGAAGGATCAGGCACAAACATGCAGCAAATCTGACAGGTGCACTCCCTGGACCACTTTGCAGACCCTCTTGCTGGGGGTAACTGCCTGCAGGTGTAGGGGATGCATTATGGGATTCCAGGAAGAACATCCTAAAATGGAGTGAGCCTTAATGGGGGATGTTTTGGAGGAGGCCCAAAGGCTGTGAAAGGGAGGGATCAAGCTGGTTTGGGGAGGAACCAATGTGGAGAAGCAGAGGGGGAAAAGGGATACAAGGGGCAGAGAGCTTCTGACCAGGTGCCTGGTCAGCAAGCTTCTCTAGCCATGCCCTGGGCCTGATAACTGCAGCCTGTCCTGTCTTCTTCTTAAATCCCTTTTCCAACTCTTCTCCAGGGTGAGGAAACTCTACGCTGCGCGCATGTGTGTCTATGGAGGTCCAAGTGGCGGCCACTGGTGAAGGGGCCAGCGGTCGCTGGGGCATGTGAGCTGAGGGTGCTCGCAACTGGAGAGAGCGAGTGTGTGCATTTGGTGTGCGTGTGTATGTCAGTGTGTGGCATCACTAGCCAACATCAAGCTGGACAAGCCAGCGAGGGGGAGATGAGGTTTGGGAGCGAAGTCTTGGAGCAGCCCTAATTCTGGGCTGGATACTGGAGAGACCAGAGGCTCTGAGAGTAGGCTACTGGAGGGACCAGGGGCTCCAAGCCAGCAACCGGAGAGACTGTGCGGTCTGGGGGACAGCTGCTGGAAAGGCCATTGTGCTGGCCTTTTGTATGGGTATGTCTTGGGGAATGAGTGCCTAACAGGCCTTAATGGCCCTGACCAGCCTCACCTGCAGCCTCCACCCATACCCTCTGCCCATGGTGCCAGGGCATCACTGAAGACCAGCCCTGGACCTTCAGTCCCTGCCTGAGTGATAGTGTAGGAGGACTGGTCTCCAGCACAGCTGCAGCCATGTCCATGCCTGGCCATGGACCCTGAGAATCTGCACTCTGACCTGCAGACTGATTTCCAAGCCAGGCCTTGGACCTGCCTCCTCACAATGGATTTGCCCCACAATCACTGGACTGTGTCTGACACTGGTCACCCTCAACACACCTGAGGACTGACTTCTCGGCTTGACTGTGGACATGCCGCATCACCACACACTTTCCTGATGGTCTGGATCCTTGCTTGAACCTGCACAGCATCCCCGCGCCTGCCCATATTTGCCTCGCTTGGGTACTGGGGGGTGGGCCCTGGCTGGCGAGGCCCCTGCCCTGGCAGCTGGGTTACTGCCTTTGGCTCTCCATTCCTGTGGGAGCAGCTGACCCTCACTGCTCCCCGACAGTGAGACCTCTGGGAGACCAGGGCTCGAGGGCCCATTACTGCATAGTCTGAGCGTCTAAGGCCAGTTCCTGGTGTGATTGAGTGTGTAGGTGCGAGGGGACCTCCACCTGAACCCCACAACTGGAGTGGGGCTGTGGGTCTCTGGGGTTCACATGCCCAGAAACCAGTGACTGGGGAGACCAGGGGATCCAGGGCTGAGTGACTAGTGGACCTGCCTGTCTAAGGCCAGACCTGGGTGGATCCATGTTGTAGGTATGGATATCAATAGCTGTTTTTTCCACTCATGGGCTTTCATCCTGATCAGTCGGAGAAAGGAACAGGATCTGGCCCGTGGTTGTGTTAGTGTTTGTGGGAGTGCTGTGTTTTCTGTGTTGATCTGTGTGGTCAGTGATAACTGAATGGAGGGTGTGTAGGTGTGCTTGTCTGCCTATTGGGAAAACAGGCTCAGCCTCGCTACTGCCTAGGCATGGAGACATGGAGCTGTGGCAGCCTCGCTTCCATTGGGCTGTTGGACTCAGTGTCTCCTACCTGAGTGCACCTACAAGGCTGAGTGGAGGCAAGCTCATGTGGGAGCTGCCACTGCTGCTCTCACTGCTGGCCTCCCTCTGTAGCACTGGCGCTGAAAAGCATCTGCCTAGAGGGGTATTATCCCAGCTGCTCAACTCCTCCTAAAAAGGCCAAAGGAAGATGGTTGGTGCCTCTTCCGAGCAGGGGCGACCAGCCTTTTGCTTGCCTTGGATTTCCCTGCGGGAAAGGGGAAGAGCTGTTAAATGCCACGGGCTATCCCACAGGCCTCTGTATGGCCACTGCAGCATACACAGCTCTGTCTGGATCACCTCTCCTTTCAGCTAGGAAGCTCAGGAGCAAGTGCAAGCCAGATCCTGGAGTGGGGAATCGAGGTCTCTGGGTGCTGCAGGGGCTCTCCCCCAGGGACCCCCCACCAAGGTAAACCCTGTCCCAGGGCCAGCACTGAACAGCCCAGGGACTGGCTAAGGCCCAGAGGGCAGAAGTGACATTCCCCAGACTTGTCTGCCAGCAGTGCGCTGCAGCTGGGAGAGAACCCAGGTGTCCAGGCTCCTAGTCAGCTCCTCCCCTCCTCTACCCCATAGACCCCTGCCCTTCCCCTTGCAGTGCCAACAGTGTGGACAGGTCTCTTATCCCCACTTGGAGTCCCAGGAATTAAGGGGGATCTTTGGCCACAGCATGCTGCATACTTCTGCAATGTGCCTGTTTAGTGGTTAATCCTCTTGCTCCAGACCAACCACGGGAGATATCTTGGGGACAAAGGCACTCGCACCGGCTCCGTGATTTCTGAGTCCAGCGAACCGCATCCGTGGGTCAGAAGAGGAGCAACTCGGAATGTGTGAAATAACAAGAGAAGGGGAGAGAAGAAAGAGGGAAAACAAGAATCAGTGTAAACGCAGCAACTTCGGAAATTACTGTTGGTCTCGCTCATCTACTGACATAACTAAGGGCAAAGTGCAATGAACGCTAGCAGCATTGTGTTGATGTTTGGGGAAGTCCAGGTAAGCTGGTGCTGCTGGCTAGCTAGACTGCCGAGGAAACTGCACGTTATCCTTGTACGTACCCTGAGATTTGCACTGTGGTCAGCTTCTATCACTCCCGCAGCACCTTTACTGAGGCAGCCTGAAAGAATGCAAACAGAAACGGAGTGCCCATACCTTCTGTGAGAATGGGTTGGGCTTTCAAGAACAATGGGTTGGGCTTTCTTTCCGCTCTGAAAGACGGAAAGAAACTCCCCTGATTCACCCGGGAAAGACATTTTCACAGCCAGTGGACAAGCTGCATCAATTTCCTGGCAAACATCAACAAGTCCTACAGTCTGTTCCAGCATGCATTTCCCCCAAACGCCTGGCCTGTTGTTTATTTGGGCTGCACTGACAGCAGATGCGCTGCTCTCCAGCAACTCCAGCCACAGCATGAGAAAGGCGGGAGCACAGCTCCCATCACCTTGCTCAGTGTGCACTCGAGAGGACCAGCAGGAACAGGAGCAGGGTCCTGTTTTGCCTCTGCTCTCCTGCCTGCGGGATCTTGCAGTGAACTGCCAAATGCTTTGATTTCCTTTCCTTGTTAGGGGCACTAAACCCACCCACAGGTGCGCCTTGCTTCTCAGGCCTCTTTCAAGGAACACTGAGAAACCTTGAGGGCAGCTGCCACAGACCCAATCCCCATCAAAGCTGCCTTTCATTTACTGAGGGAAGGAGCTCATCACCAGGGCTTTCACACAGCCTCTGCTCTCAAACTGACTGCTGGCACTGCAATTTCTCACGTTGGACAAGGCTTCCTTGCCATAACTGGAGCGAAATTCCCCCGCAAGGCAATACAGTACCTGCTGACGTTCTGCCCACCAAGAGGATCAGGCTCTTGCTGAGAAGCACAGCCATCCTTCAGAGACGCCAACACGCCATGTTCCCAAACATCGACATGCGACAAGCATGTTCTTTTTTTCCACTTACCAGTCACTCTCCAGCACAAGTTCTCGGGCTGTTACAACCCTGTCCTTTTTGCTCTGAACTGCAAGCAGTAGAGTAAGATGCAGCAAGAGGACAGTCAAGTGTAACTCTCAGTTCAGGGAATGCTTGACGTAGCGTAAAATCCACCAAGACACTCCGGCGTGAATCTGAAAAACCATGAAAAGAAAAACTGTATTAATAAAATATTGTATATTAAAGCTTGCTGTAGATTGTTGAAGCAATCCATTTTAAGTGTTTTTGACTGTACTTTGATTTCTACAAGCTGTCGCTTAGGTTACGTCTCCAGCTGCTCCCCCATAAAGAGTAATGTCGCTAATAATTTACTTCAAGTGTATATGCTGCTCAAGCAGACAAGTAAATATCATTCCTTAAAGTGGCAGCGACTGACCAAACGTGTTGCAGCCTGCCTACATGGGGCAGAGAGAGAGCACAGGTGGCTTCGCTGAGTAGCATCATCCTCAACCCCAGCAGGAAAAGACAAAGACTCCTTCCCTTACAGAGAGCAGCAAGCTAGGTGCATTGCCACTGGATTACTGACAACAGGCCAACAACCTCATGGGAAGGACAAACCACCTGGGACAGAAATGTAATCAGTGTGGCTTTTTTTCTGGTTTTCCCCCTCTAATTAGGTTGCCTCCAGGAACACTTCTGCTGGTGCTCCAGATAGGCCAGAGGACACAACTGCATGCTGTTCATTGCTTCCTTCCACCCAGGGGTCTCACAGCAAACATGGGCAGACCAGCCTTCCTGCAGCAAAAAAAACCCAAAAAAGGAAAAAAAACCCACCCACACCCCTGAGGAGTGCTCTGATGGCTTCCCAGGCTGGTGGTATTTTCAGGAAAAAAAGACAGTCTGCACTGCAGTAAGTGACCTGAGGGAAGGGCAATAACTGTTGAGTAGAGACTGTTCCCAGTCTCTACTCTCCCCTGACCCACGCACACACTCACCTCACAACCTCCCACACATTTCACACCTCCTACACTGCACAAACACACCCAACAGCCATCCCTGCTCAACCACCTCCTCTGCACCACCACCACACCATTCCTCTAACCCTCCACATACAACCTCCCCCCGCAACACCCACCGCACCCACCCCAACACCTAATACACTCTCCACACCCCTCCCCAAACAAAATTCTCACACCACGCCCCTGCGAGCTGCTGCCTGCGCTCGACCAATCCATCGGCTGGGCTGGGCTGGCTGACGACACCCCAGCGCTCTTCACCGCCTGCACAACACAAGCACCCATTTCCACACCAAGGCACATGCAAAGCCCCACCAACACACGCTGCCTCTTCCCTCCCACGTCCTGCCACACTACAACGTCAACAAACACATTCCCACACCTGCCCGCAACAAACCCTCTCCTCTTCTCCTCCACTCCATGCAACCAAAGGCACACAAGCCTCCACACACTACACCCTCCCCACCTCTCTCTCCCAACACCACCTCCCACCAGGGCCTCTTTCCTCACCCTCACACACCCTGCACCAGCCACCCTTCCCCGGGTCCTGCCCACCACAAAGCCCTCCTCCCACCTCCACCAGGCCTGCCCACGGGGCCCCCACCTCACTCCACCTACCTCTCACCCCATTGCCCTTCAGGCCTCCTACACTACCTAGCCTACACACACCTCCTCACCTCTCTTCTCCCTCCTCCTCCTCCTCCAACAACCAGGACACACCCACCTTCCCGCATCCTCACCTGCCCTCCACCACCTCCACACACAGACACTCCCCTTCCCACTCACCCTCCACACCCTCCAACTCCCTCCCCCCACAAACCCTCCACCCCACACCCCTCACAACCCGCCCCACACACCACCACCACAACACCCAACAACAACCCCCACAGCCACAACAACAAAGCGCACCCCACTACACACACACCCCAATACACAACACCCCCTCCAACCCTATCACCCTCCCATCACACCTTACCCCACACACCCACACTCTTTCCTACACCTCCTCCTCCCCTTTCTCCACTCACACACCCTTCCCAGTCTCTACTCTCCCCTGACCCACGCACACACTCACCTCACAACCTCCCACACACTTCACACCTCCTACGCTGCACAAACACACCCAATAGCCATCCCTGCTCAACCACCTCCTCTGCACCACCACCACCACCACAACCTTCCTCTAACCCTCCACATACAACCTCCCCCCACAACATCCACCGCACCCACCCCAACCCCCTACACACTCTCCCCACCACTCCCCTGCCACCACGCACCTGCGAGCTGCTTTCCGTGCCCGACCGCTCCGTGGCCTGGGCTGTGCTGGCTGACGACAGCCTAGCGCTCCTCGCCGCCTGCACAACACAAGCACCCATTTCCACACAAAGCCCCACCAACACACACTGCCTCTTCCCTCCCACGTCCTGCCACACCACAACGCCAACAAACACATTCCCACACCTGCCCGCAACAAACCCTCTCCTCTTCTCCTCCACTCCATGCAACCAAAGGCACGCAAGCCTCCACACACTACACCCTCCCCACCTCTCTCTCCCAACACCATCTCCCACCAGGGCCTCTTTCCTCACCCTCACACACCCTGCACCAGCCACCCTTCCCCGGGTCCTGCCCACCACAAAGCCCTCCTCCCACCTCCACCAGGCCTGCCCACGGGGCCCCCACCTCACTCCACCCACCTCTCACCCCATTGCCCTTCAGGCCTCCTACACTACCTAGCCTACACACACCTCCTCACCTCTCTTCTCCCTCCTCCTCCTCCTCCAACAACCAGGACGCACTCACCTTCCCGCATCCTCACCTGCCCTCCACCACCTCCGCACACAGACACTCCCCTTCCCACTCGCCCCCCACACCCTCCAACACCCTCCCATCACAAACCCTCCGCCCCACACCCCTCACAACCCGCCCCACACACCACCACCACAACACCCAACAACAACCCCCACAGCCACAACAACAAAACACACCCCACTACACACACAGCCCCACTCCACAACACCCCCTCCAACCCTATCACCCTCCCATCACACCTTGCCCCACACACCCACACTGTTTCCTACACCTCCACCTCCCCTTCTTCCACTCACACACCCTTCCCAGTCTCTACTCTCCCCTGACCCATGCACACACTCACCTCACAACCTCCCACACACTTCACACCTCCTACGCTGCACAAACACACCCAACAGCCATCCCTGCTCAACCACCTCCTCTTCACCACCACCACCACACCATTCCTCTTAACCCTCCACATACAACCTCCCCCTGCAACACCCTCCACACCCACCCCAACACCTAACACACTCTCCCCATCACTCCCCTGCCACCACGCACCTGCGGCTGCTCCCTGCGCTTGACCGATCCATGGGCTGGGCTGTGCTGGCTGACGACACTGCAACGCTCTTCGCCGCCTGCACAACACAAGCACCCATTTCCACACCAAGGCACATGCAAAGCCCCACCAACACACGCTGCCTCTTCCCTCCCACGTCCTGCCACACCACAACGCCAACAAACACGTTCCCACACCTGCCCGCAACTAACACACTTCACACCTCCTACACTGCACAAACACACCCAACAGCCATCCCTGCTCGACCACCTCCTCTGCACCACCACCACACCATTCCTCTAACCCTCCACATACAACCTTCCCCTGCAACACCCACCACACCCACCCCAACACCTAACACACTCTCCCCATCGTTCCCCTGCCACCACGCACCTGCGAGCTGCTCCCTGCGCTCGACCAATCCATCGGCTGGGCTGTTCTAGATGACGACAGCCTAGCTCTCTTCGCCGCCTGCACAACACAAGCACCCATTTCCACACCAAGGCACATGCAAAGCCCCACCAACACACGCTGCCTCTTCCCTCCCACGTCCTGCCACACCACAACGCCAACAAACACATTCCCACACCTGCCCGCAACAAACCCTCCCCTCCTCTCCACTCCATGCAACCAAAGGCACACAAGCCTCCACACACTACACCCTCCCCACCTCTCTCTCCCAACACCACCTCCCACCAGGGCCTCTTTCCTCACCCTCACACACCCTGCACCAGCCACCCTTCCCCGGGTCCTGCCCACCACAAAGCCCTCCTCCCACCTCCACCAGGCCTGCCCACGGGGCCCCCACCTCACTCCACCCACCTCTCACCCCATTGCCCTTCAGGCCTCCTACACTACCTAGCCTACACACACCTCCTCACCTCTCTTCTCCCTCCTCCTCCTCCTCCAACAACCAGGACGCACCCACCTTCCCGCATCCTCACCTGCCCTCCACCACCTCCACACACAGACACTCCCCTTCCCACTCACCCTCCACACCCTCCAACACCCTCCCACCACAAACCCTCCGCCCCACACCCCTCACAACCTGCCCCACACACAACCACCACAACACCCAACAACAACCCCCACAGCCACAACAACAAAACACACCCCACTACACACACAGCCCCACTCCACAACAACCCCTCCAACCCTATCACCCTCCCATCACACCTTGCCCCACACACCCACACTCCTACACCTCCTCCTCCCCTTCCTCCACTCACACACCCTTCCCAGTCTCTACTCTCCCCTGACCCACGCACACACTCACCTCACAACCTCCCACACACTTCACACCTCCTACGCTGCACAAACACACCCAATAGCCATCCCTGCTCAACCACCTCCTCTTCACCACCACCACCACAACCTTCCTCTAACCCTCCACATACAACCTCCCCCCACAACATCCACTGCAGCCGCCTCAACACCTCACACACTCTCCACACCCCTCCCCAAACAAAACCCTCACACCACCCACCTGCGAGCTGCTCCCTGCGCTTGTCCAGTCCATCGGCTGGGCTGTGCTGGCTGACGACACCCCAGCGCTCTTCGCCACCTGCACAACACAAGCACCCATTTCCACACCAAGGCACATGCAAAGCCCCACCAACACACGCTGCCTCTTCCCTCCCACATCCTGCCACACCACAACGCCAACAAACACATTCCCACCCCTGCCCGCAACTAACACACTTCACACCTCCTACACTGCACAAACACACCCAACAGCCATCCCTGCTCAACCACCTCCTCTGCACCACCACCACACCATTCCTCTAACCCTCCACATACAACTTCCCCCTGCAACACCCACCACACCCACCCCAACACCTAACACACTCTCCCCATCACTCCCCTGCCACCACGCACCTGCGAGCTGCTCCCTGCGCTCGACCAATCCATCGGCTGGGCTGTTCTAGATGACGACAGCCTAGCTTTCTTTGCCGCCTGCACAACACAAGCACCCATTTCCACACAAAGGCACATGCAAAGCCCCACCAACACACGCTGCCTCTTCCCTCCCACGTCCTGCCACACCACAACGCCAACAAACACGTTCCCACACCTGCCCGCAACAAACCCTCTCCTCTTCTCCACTCCATGCAACCAAAGGCACGCAAGCCTCCACACACTACACCCTCCCCACCTCTCTCTCCCAACACCACCTCCCACCAGGGCCTCTTTCCTCACCCTCACACACCCTGCACCAGCCACCCTTCCCCGGGTCCTGCCCACCACAAAGCCCTCCTCCCACCTCCACCAGGCCTGCCCACGGGGCCCCCACCTCACTCCACCCACCTCTCACCCCATTGCCCTTCAGGCCTCCTACACTACCTAGCCTACACACACCTCCTCACCTCTCTTCTCCCTCCTCCTCCTCCTCCAACAACCAGGACGCACTCACCTTCCCGCATCCTCACCTGCCCTCCACCACCTCCGCACACAGACACTCCCCTTCCCACTCACCCTCCACACCCTCCAACACCCTCCCACCACAAACCCTCCGCCCCACACCCCTCACAACCCGCCCCACACACCACCACCACAACACCCAACAACAACCCCCACAGCCACAACAACAAAACACACCCCACTACACACACAGCCCCACTCCACAACAACCCCTCCAACCCTATCACCCTCCCATCACACCTTGCCCCACACACCCACACTCCTACACCTCCTCCTCCCCTTCCTCCACTCACACACCCTTCCCAGTCTCTACTCTCCCCTGACCCATGCACACACTCACCTCACAACCTCCCACACACTTCACACCTCCTACGCTGCACAAACACACCCAATAGCCATCCCTGCTCAACCACCTCCTCTTCACCACCACCACCACAACCTTCCTCTAACCCTCCACATACAACCTCCCCCCACAACATCCACTGCAGCCGCCTCAACACCTCACACACTCTCCACACCCCTCCCCAAACAAAACCCTCACACCACCCACCTGCGAGCTGCTCCCTGCGCTTGTCCAGTCCATCGGCTGGGCTGTGCTGGCTGACGACACCCCAGCGCTCTTCGCCACCTGCACAACACAAGCACCCATTTCCACACCAAGGCACATGCAAAGCCCCACCAACACGCGCTGCCTCTTCCCTCCCACATCCTGCCACACCACAACGCCAACAAACACATTCCCACCCCTGCCCGCAACTAACACACTTCACACCTCCTACACTGCACAAACACACCCAACAGCCATCCCTGCTCAACCACCTCCTCTGCACCACCACCACACCATTCCTCTAACCCTCCACATACAACTTCCCCCTGCAACACCCACCACACCCACCCCAACACCTAACACACTCTCCCCATCACTCCCCTGCCACCACGCACCTGCGAGCTGCTTTCCGCGCTCGACCGCTCCGTGGGCTGGGCTGTTCTAGATGACGACAGCCTAGCTCTCTTCACCGCCTGCACAACACAAGCACCCATTTCCACACCAAGGCACATGCAAAGCCCCACCAACACACGCTGCCTCTTCCCTCCCACGTCCTGCCACACCACAACGCCAACAAACACGTTCCCACACCTGCCCGCAACAAACCCTCTCCTCTTCTCCACTCCATGCAACCAAAGGCACGCAAGCCTCCACACACTACACCCTCCCCACCTCTCTCTCCCAACACCACCTCCCACCAGGGCCTCTTTCCTCACCCTCACACACCCTGCACCAGCCACCCTTCCCCGGGTCCTGCCCACCACAAAGCCCTCCTCCCACCTCCACCAGGCCTGCCCACGGGGCCCCCACCTCACTCCACCCACCTCTCACCCCATTGCCCTTCAGGCCTCCTACACTACCTAGCCTACACACACCTCCTCACCTCTCTTCTCCCTCCTCCTCCTCCTCCAACAACCAGGACGCACTCACCTTCCCGCATCCTCACCTGCCCTCCACCACCTCCACACACAGACACTCCCCTTCCCACTCACCCTCCACACCCTCCAACACCCTCCCACCACAAACCCTCCGCCCCACACCCCTCACAACCCGCCCCACACACCACCACCACAACACCCAACAACAACCCCCACAGCCACAACAACAAAACACACCCCACTACACACACAGCCCCACTCCACAACAACCCCTCCAACCCTATCACCCTCCCATCACACCTTGCCCCACACACCCACACTCCTACACCTCCTCCTCCCCTTCCTCCACTCACACACCCTTCCCAGTCTCTACTCTCCCCTGACCCATGCACACACTCACCTCACAACCTCCCACACACTTCACACCTCCTACGCTGCACAAACACACCCAATAGCCATCCCTGCTCAACCACCTCCTCTTCACCACCACCACCACAACCTTCCTCTAACCCTCCACATACAACCTCCCCCCACAACATCCACTGCAGCCGCCTCAACACCTCACACACTCTCCACACCCCTCCCCAAACAAAACCCTCACACCACCCACCTGCGAGCTGCTCCCTGCGCTTGTCCAGTCCATCGGCTGGGCTGTGCTGGCTGACGACACCCCAGCGCTCTTCGCCACCTGCACAACACAAGCACCCATTTCCACACCAAGGCACATGCAAAGCCCCACCAACACACGCTGCCTCTTCCCTCCCACATCCTGCCACACCACAACGCCAACAAACACATTCCCACCCCTGCCCGCAACTGACACACTTCACACCTCCTACACTGCACAAACACACCCAACAGCCATCCCTGCTCAACCACCTCCTCTGCACCACCACCACCACACCATTCTTCTAACCCTCCACATACAACCTCCCCCCAAAACACCCACCACACCCACCCCAACACCTAACACACTCTCCCCATCACTCCCCTGCCACCACGCACCTGCGAGCTGCTCCCTGCGCTCGACCAATCCATCGGCTGGGCTGTTCTAGATGACGACAGCCTAGCTCTCTTCACCGCCTGCACAACACAAGCACCCATTTCCACACCAAGGCACATGCAAAGCCCCACCAACACACGCTGCCTCTTCCCTCCCACGTCCTGCCACACCACAACGCCAACAAACACATTCCCACACCTGCCCGCAACAAACCCTCCCCTCCTCTCCTCCACTCCATGCAACCAAAGGCACACAAGCCTCCACACACTACACCCTCCCCACCTCTCTCTCCCAACACCACCTCCCACCAGGGCCTCTTTCCTCACCCTCACACACCCTGCACCAGCCACCCTTCCCCGGGTCCTGCCCACCACAAAGCCCTCCTCCCACCTCCACCAGGCCTGCCCACGGGGCCCCCACCTCACTCCACCCACCTCTCACCTCATTGCCCTTCAGGCCTCCTACACTACCTAGCCTACACACACCTCCTCACCTCTCTTCTCCCTCCTCCTCCTCCTCCAACAACCAGGACGCACTCACCTTCCCGCATCCTCACCTGCCCTCCACCACCTCTGCACACAGACACTCCCCTTCCCACTCACCCTCCACACCCTCCAACACCCTCCCATCACAAACCCTCCGCCCCACACCCCTCACAACCCGCCCCACACACCACCACCACAACACCCAACAACAACCCCCACAGCCACAACAACAAAACACACCCCACTACACACACAGCCCCACTCCACAACACCCCCTCCAACCCTATCACCCTCCCATCACACCTTGCCCCACACACCCACACTCTTTCCTACACCTCCTCCTCCCCTTCCTCCACTCACACACCCTTCCCAGTCTCTACTCTCCCCTGACCCACGCACACACTCACCTCACAACCTCCCACACACTTCACACCTCCTACGCTGCACAAACACACCCAATAGCCATCCCTGCTCAACCACCTCCTCTTCACCACCACCACCACAACCTTCCTCTAACCCTCCACATACAACCTCCCCCCACAACATCCACTGCAGCCGCCTCAACACCTCACACACTCTCCACACCCCTCCCCAAACAAAACCCTCACACCACCCACCTGCGAGCTGCTCCCTGCGCTTGTCCAGTCCATCGGCTGGGCTGTGCTGGCTGACGACACCCCAGCGCTCTTCGCCACCTGCACAACACAAGCACCCATTTCCACACCAAGGCACATGCAAAGCCCCACCAACACACGCTGCCTCTTCCCTCCCACATCCTGCCACACCACAACGCCAACAAACACATTCCCACACCTGCCCGCCACTAACACACTTCACACCTCCTACACTGCACAAACACACCCAACAGCCATCCCTGCTCAACCACCTCCTCTGCACCACCACCACACCATTCCTCTAACCCTCCACATACAACTTCCCCCTGCAACACCCACCACACCCACCCCAACACCTAACACACTCTCCCCATCACTCCCCTGCCACCACGCACCTGCGAGCTGCTCCCTGCGCTCGACCAATCCATCGGCTGGGCTGTTCTAGATGACGACAGCCTAGCTTTCTTCGCCGCCTGCACAACACAAGCACCCATTTCCACACCAAGGCACATGCAAAGCCCCACCAACACACGCTGCCTCTTCCCTCCCACGTCCTGCCACACCACAACGCCAACAAACACATTCCCACCCCTGCCCGCAACTGACACACTTCACACCTCCTACACTGCACAAACACACCCAACAGCCATCCCTGCTCAACCACCTCCTCTGCACCACCACCACCACACCATTCTTCTAACCCTCCACATACAACCTCCCCCCAAAACACCCACCACACCCACCCCAACACCTAACACACTCTCCCCATCACTCCCCTGCCACCACGCACCTGCGAGCTGCTTTCCGCGCTCGACCGCTCCGTGGGCTGGGCTGTTCTAGATGACGACAGCCTAGCTCTCTTCACCGCCTGCACAACACAAGCACCCATTTCCACACCAAGGCACATGCAAAGCCCCACCAACACACGCTGCCTCTTCCCTCCCACGTCCTGCCACACCACAACGCCAACAAACACATTCCCACACCTGCCCGCAACAAACCCTCCCCTCCTCTCCTCCACTCCATGCAACCAAAGGCACACAAGCCTCCACACACTACACCCTCCCCACCTCTCTCTCCCAACACCACCTCCCACCAGGGCCTCTTTCCTCACCCTCACACACCCTGCACCAGCCACCCTTCCCCGGGTCCTGCCCACCACAAAGCCCTCCTCCCACCTCCACCAGGCCTGCCCACGGGGCCCCCACCTCACTCCACCCACCTCTCACCTCATTGCCCTTCAGGCCTCCTACACTACCTAGCCTACACACACCTCCTCACCTCTCTTCTCCCTCCTCCTCCTCCTCCAACAACCAGGACGCACTCACCTTCCCGCATCCTCACCTGCCCTCCACCACCTCTGCACACAGACACTCCCCTTCCCACTCACCCTCCACACCCTCCAACACCCTCCCATCACAAACCCTCCGCCCCACACCCCTCACAACCCGCCCCACACACCACCACCACAACACCCAACAACAACCCCCACAGCCACAACAACAAAACACACCCCACTACACACACAGCCCCACTCCACAACACCCCCTCCAACCCTATCACCCTCCCATCACACCTTGCCCCACACACCCACACTCTTTCCTACACCTCCTCCTCCCCTTCCTCCACTCACACACCCTTCCCAGTCGCTACTCTCCCCTGACCCATGCACACACTCACCTCACAACCTCCCACACACTTCACACCTCCTACGCTGCACAAACACACCCAACAGCCATCCCTGCTCAACCACCTCCTCTGCACCACCACCACCACAACCTTCCTCTAACCCTCCACATACAACCTCCCCCCACAACATCCACTGCAGCCGCCTCAACACCTCACACACTCTCCACACCCCTCCCCAAACAAAACCCTCACACCACCCACCTGCGAGCTGCTCCCTGCGCTCGACCACTCCATCGGCTGCGCTGGGCTGGCTGACGACACCCCAGCGCTCTTCGCCACCTGCACAACACAAGCACCCATTTCCACACCAAGGCACATGCAAAGCCCCACCAACACGCGCTGCCTCTTCCCTCCCACATCCTGCCACACCACAACGCCAACAAACACATTCCCACCCCTGCCCGCAACTAACACACTTCACACCTCCTACACTGCACAAACACACCCAACAGCCATCCCTGCTCAACCACCTCCTCTGCACCACCACCACCACACCATTCCTCTAACCCTCCACATACAACCACCCTCCACACCAGCTACCACACCCACCCCAACACCTAACACACTCTCCCCATCGTTCCCCTGCCACCACGCACCTGCGAGCTGCTCCCTGCGCTCGACCACTCCATCGGCTGGGCTGTGCTGGCTGACGACAGCCTAGCTTTCTTCGCCGCCTGCACAACACAAGCACCCATTTCCACACCAAGGCACACGCAAAGCCCCACCAACACACGCTGCCTCTTCCCTCCCACGTCCTGCCCACCACAACACCAACAAACACATTCCCATGTCTTTCCCTTAATGGACTCGTCAACTCTCATCCCAGTGTCTCTTACTGTCAGCAGACAAGGATCAGCACACGACACCTAGTCTCGCTTTCTCTTCTAATGTTCACTCCTCCTCAGGACTGCACACTTTTATCACATCCCTCTAGATACATCACCTCTCTGCCACCATCCCTTCTCCCTCCTCTGCAATCTACTCCAACAAGTTTCAGGTCAGAAATGTTAGTAGCCACAGCCCAAATCCCTCCTTTTCCCCAGAAGCTCCTTTTTTGTGCATAGCTGCAAGCTTCAATAGCCCAACAGGAAAGCAGTTATTGCTTCTCACTTCTCGCAATGCCACTAACTGTTTCTTGTAGACACCAGCATTTCATCTAGCCCACAGCTTGCCCTCAGTGTAATGGTGTCCCCTGAAATAGCCGCTCTTGCAATTGGTCTTTTTGTGGAAATCTCCTCTGCAGTGTTGGCAGTGAAGGACAATGGAGAGAAGAGAGAGGTCACCAAGTTCCTCTCCCCACATGGTCACTTATGAGCTGTGTCCTCAGGCAGTCCTTCCCCTTCCCTCACTCCCCTCGTCCTTTGGCTGCATTGCAATAACTTCTGTACCAGGAGCCTGAGCCCCTTCTCCAAAGCTCAGCCCAAGCTCTCTTGAAGGCCTGAGCCTAGCTGGTCTTACATGCTGCCCTGCTCTCCTCACCTTGACTAACTCTCCAGGACTCCCAGGACAGCCTTTCCCTGCTCTAGGCTCTCTCCTTTGTTTTGGTAGGCAACCGGACAAGGGGTTTACTGGGCCCCTTCATCTTTTCCTCTTGAGTGTAAGAAACAGGCTGCTTGTTCTCCTCATGCTCAGTTTTGCAGCCTGCACGCTCCTGGCTCTGGGGGTTCCTCCTAGGCAGTCCTCTCTAGTGTTTTACTAATTGCCTCTTCTTTACAGCGCTCCCTGTCTTGAAATGAGCTAGGTACAGCCCAGCTCTGGTTGCTTCCCACTCTGCTAGTCTCCTGCTAAGCCCAGCTGTGCTCACCACCCCAGAGTGACTCTCCCCACTACCTCTCCCACTAGAGCCTGTGCAACCATCCAGACCAAGGCCACCACTGTGTCTTTTCTCCACCTGGTGGAGGAAGCAGCCCTTTACAAGTGGCACACACACCACCTCTGAAGGCACCGGCTCCTGACAGGGCCTCTCGCCTACTAGCCAAGAATCACAAGACGTCAGTGCTGCCTCCGGGCCTCCTCCCCTCCGGCCTGCACAAGCCCTTTGCATTAGGCGGCCTAACTGGGACCTCAGCCAGCCCTGCCAGGCCCTGGTCAGGCTCTCCCCCTCCTCCTCAGCCCAGGAGGAAGGCCAGTGCACAAAAGCCTGCCGCCTGCCCTGTCTGCTGGCAAAGGGCAGAGAGGCACGCCTGCCTCTGCTTCGCCCAGCACCTACAACTGCGTCACCACTGAGCAATGCGCCCACACTCCCCTGTGTCTCTCCCTTCACCTGCAGGTCAGGCGTGGCTATCAGCCCACAGGCTTTGTCTCCCTTGGCCAGGGCAGTTGCAAGCAGTTCGGGATCGAATGCCAAGGTCTTTTGCCTCTGCATCTCCAAGAGCCCCTGCCCTAAGTACCTTCTCCCAAAACTCCCCCACACCAGCTGACCATCTGCAGTGCAGCCTCTCTCCAACACCCCCAGAACATCAGGCAACGGTTCACCTTCAGGATTTTAACCCACAAAAGACTCCAGGCTCTCACCCACACATTCCCCTCCAGGCTGCAGGCTCCCCGGGGGCCAGGACCAGCTCCCCAGCAGCCACAACCCCTCCCTAGTCCCATCCCCCAGGGTCCAGTGGAGACTGCCCAGGCCAGGCCAGCTCCTCCTTCGCCTCCACCACATCCACCCTGGGAGCTGCTCCCCAAGGCCGTGGGGAAAGTAGAAAGGTTCACAGGGAAACGAGCAGCCCAACCTCGGCTCTCCCCACCTCACCTCCATCACCCCCTGCCCCAACAGCCCCCTCTTGCGGGCCTGCCTCCCCTCTCACCCACCCCACAGGCCTCCCCCACGCCAGCCCCAGGCCTACCTGCCCGAGCTGGCCGGCCCTGCTGCGCACCCGGCCCCTTCTCCCCTGGCCAACGCCAGGGAGGCGACGGGCCTTCGCCTTCCCTCCTCGACGCCTGGGCATCCTGAGCAGCGCACACTGATAGCCACCGACTGCGGGGAGAACCGCTCTGGCACAGAGACCCAACGGCCAGAGCCCCGGGTGCATCTGTGTTCCCACGGCGATAACGGTCCCTCGGGATGGAAGCGGAAGGGGGAGCAGAAGGGGGCTGCCATGGGGGCTGAGGGAGATGGCCCTGCTGGACTCACCCCAGCACTGCCCACCCCACCTGCAGGCACCAACCCTGGTGGCAGCCAGCACTTGCTGGGAGGGCGTTCACGTCTCCCACTTGTTTCCCCGCTGCTCTCCCAAACCTGTTTTCTTCTGGGTGCAGCGGTTTGGCCCTGAGTTTTGCAGGAGGACAGGGGTGCCCCCAGTGCTGCCCTCATGCTCAGACAGCAGGAGGCTGGGCTACAACGGGGCCCATCTTTCTCTCTCCCCACCAAAGCCCCCGGGCTGGGACCTCACCTGGGCACGTGTTGGCACTCCCGAACCAGCCTGGGTTACTGATACTGTGCACTGGAGCCAGAGCTTTAGGGGCACCGTGCAAGGCAGCTGGACGCTTGGTGCTGCCCGTGCAGGCAGGCCCCTCTGCGCTGCTCCCACCGGGCCTCCTGGGCAGCAGCGCTGCGCTCAAGCCCAGAGGCGGCAAAACAAGGCAGAGCCCCAGCGCTGAGCCTGGCCACAGCTGGTCTCTGCTGGCCCCTCTCCTCAGCCCTGGCCCTCGGCTGTGCAGCAGCACAGTGCTGCCCCTCAGGCTCCTGCAGGGGCTGGGGACCCCCTGCCGCGGGCCAGGCCCCGGCTGCTGGAGCCAGCCTGCGGCCAGAGCCGGTCGGTGCCTCCCGGCCGGCAGGCAGGGCCCTGGGCCAGCACGGCCACAGCCAAGGCCCGGCCCTGCCGGCCGCAGCGGGAGGGCTGTCGAGCCTCGCGACAGCCACGGGGCCGGGGCAGAGGGCGCGACAGGACGCTGCCCTGCCCTGGGCGCAGCAGGACGCTGCCGCCGGCTCCGGCACCCCGGCCGTCCCCAGGGCCCCCAGGCCGGCGCCAGGGCCGGCGCCAGCACAGGCCCCGGGGCTGCTCCCCCGCGCCCAGCCCAGCCCCCGGGCGCAGGGCACTCAGGAGCCCCGGCCCCTGCGGCAGAGCCCAGCCCCTGCCGGCAGCCGCCCAGCCCCGCGGCCCCGCACTGCCCGGGCCCTCGGGGCCCCGGGCTGCCCCCAGGCCCACAACATGGCGCCCCAGAGGGGAACTGCCCAGGCCTCACATGGCCCAAGGGTTGCCACAGCAACGCGCCAGTGCTGCCCTCCTGGTGGCTGAGGAGAGCAGGAGGGCGGGGCTGGGTGTGACGGATGGCTCTGCCAGCCAATCCGAGTCCAGCACGGGGTGGGGGTGGGGGGTCCTGCGGGGAGGGGAGGAAGCGGTGGGGCCTGGTGTGGGGGAGAGAAGAGGGAGGAGAGAGAGGGAGCGAGGGGGGCGAGAGGGAAGAAGGGTGCAAGAGAGAAGGGGAAGAGGCGAGGGAGAGCAGCAGGAGAGAGGGAGCGGGAGGGAGAGCGGGTGCGAGCGGGTCGGGGGGGCGGCGGGTGCGTGGAAATGCCGGTGGGTGCCCTGGCGCTGGGGTGGGGGCAGTGGGGCTGGCGGCGGGGCTGCTTTGGCCCAGGAGCTGCCGACGGGGCTGGTGGGGCTGTGACCACGGGACAGAGCGGCCTGGGCCAGAGGGGAGCTGGCCGCCAGTCAGACCTGCCGCCCTGCCCCAGCCCGGTCCGCCTGGGCGGCTCACTGGGGTGTTGGGTGCAGGAAACTTTGCCCCTGTGGCAGCTCTGAGACCCATTGGAAAGCGTTTCCCTGAGCTGCTGCTGCCCCCGCAGCCCCCAGGTGCTGCCCAGAGCTGCGTTTGGGAGCTCCTGGGCAAAGGCTGACCGGGTGGCTGGTGTGCTCGCGAGGTGCCCTTCCCCATGTTCTCTTTTGTTTGGAAAATTGCATTTTGGCATGGCTCTGAGAGAGGCTGTCCCCATACGTCACGCCGTGCCCCAGCCGTTGTTCTTGCTCCATGCCTCTTGCTTTGCCCTGAGACCTGGGACGCTGGAAGCAGCCTGCAGGGTGTTTCCAGAACAGCTCTGTAGGTGAAAGCAGTTTTGGTTTTGGTGGGACAGGAGGCCCTGCTGCCTTCAGTTTCATGATCACTGCTCCCACGCAGTCACAGAATCACTGAATCACAGAACTGCTGAGGCTGGCAGGGACCTCTGGAGACCATCTAGTCCAACCCCCCTGCTCAAGCAAGGTCATCGAGAGCCCGTTGCCCAGGATTGTGTCCAGATGGCTTTTGAGTATCTCCAGGGAAGGAGACTGCACAGCCTCTCTGGGCAACCTGTGCCAGTGCTCCGTCACCCTCCCAGCCCAGAAGGTTTTTCCTCCTGTGCACATGGAACTGCCTGTGGTTCAGTTTGTGCCCGTTGCCTCTTGTCCTGTTGCTGGGACCACTGAGAAGAGTCTGGCCCCATCCCCTCGACACCCTCCCTTCACATACTTGTACGCATTGATGAGATCCCCTCTCAGTCTTCTCTTCTCCAGGCTCTACAGGCCCGGCTCTCACAGCCTTTCTTCACAGGAGACGTGCTCCAGGCAGCCCCTCATCATCTTTGTAGCCCTCCACTGGACTCTCTCCAGTAGGGCCATGTCTCTCTTGTCCTGGGGAGCCCAGAATTGGACACAGTACTCCAGGTGAGGCCTCCCCAGGGCTGAGGAGAGGGGGAGCAGTTTGGTCATGGTGAAACCTGTTACCAAGAGGCAAGGACACCATGTGTGCACTTCAGACTAGAGACATGCTGGCATAGATAGCAGGGGGCAGTGCAATGGTGAAATGGGCTTCCCACTCACAGAGCAAACCCTGCAGAGCCCAGGGCCAGCAGGAACCAGAGGTGGGCTGTGCAGGAATGGCAGGAGAGGGCTTTGCTGAGCAAGTGACCTCTGCAGCACCTTGTTCCCTGTGAGAGACTTGAAGCGATCTCTGGGAAGGCCAAGGTGTGCCTGAGGAAGTCCCTGGGCCTGGACAGCCTGCAAGCCAGCTGCCCTGTGGATGTCATTAGCACAGTCCCTGATGATATCATCTGGGTCTGAGAAGAGGTTCGGGGGAAGGAAAGCTGGAAGATTTATTTAAGAGTGCAGGGACATGAGTGGAGAGCTTGGTGTGCTGTGCTTCGCATTGATGAAGCACACTTGGCTGTAGATGGGGTGGACTTGGCCTAAAGGCAGAGGTGGGATTAAGTTGTTTGGGCCCAGGTAGGAAATCTGAGATGCCCTGGGCACTTCCCCAGCAGCCACTCCAAAAGGGCATGGTTTTTCTGTAGGTCCCACGCTGTATCTGCTCGAAACGTGTAGTTGTGCTGGACACCCCAGGCAGTCAACATGGCCCCTTCCAGCCTCTTTTTATGTCGTTAAGGCAAGTGTCTGCACTGAATTACATTAGCTGTTTGCTCTGTAGGGATCTGCATGTGTCTGAGCTTCATAGTAAGTGGCGAGAGCTCTCGCAGTAGTAGGCATCGAGGGTCATTTCAGATGAGCACCTGGCCCCCACTTGATGCTCTAGAAGGATGTGGTCTCACAGTTGCTCCATCAGAGCAAGCAGGCACCAGCACATGCCTTGGACCACCTCTGTCTCTTCTCATGTCACTAGGTGCTTGTGTGCGGGGGACTGAGACCCACTGCCCATCGCCATTGATTGTAAAGGGAGCTTAGACAAGGAGCGCGCCTGCAGACATCTCTGTTGTGCACATGTCAGCTTTGGCAGAGGGAATCTCACCTCCTGTGAATTTGTGGAGTTCATGGGACTACACACCTGCAGGTCGTGCCATGCAGCTTTGTCCGTGTCCCTGAGGTGCCCAAGTCCCTCTCTGTAACTTCTGGGGCTCTGGGCAATGCAGTGTCAGGGCTTGGAATGAGCCAAGCTGGGCTGCAAGCTGCTCTCCAGAAGGGCACAGGTCTCCCATTGCATCTCTGTATCATCTAGGAACGTCGTGGAAAAGCCACCTAGGTATTAAGGCCATGAAAATGCTGCTGGGCAGTGGGATGTGGGCAGCTGAAAGGAGCCCAATGTCTCCCTGGCTAGAAGGGGAACGTTGAGACTTGCCTCAGCTGCTCGGAGGAAGGGTGCTGAGTGTGTTGATCTGCACTTTGGAAGGGGATTCCTCTGCTCTCAGCAGTGTCATTCCTTTTTAGGGCAACATGGGTGCAATTGTCCTCCACCTCAGAGGTGTGCGCACAGGAGAGCTGGGAACAAGACAGATGGACAGGCCAGCTCTCCGCACTCTGCACTAAAGCTAGAGTGAATCCTTTTGCCTCTCAGGAATCCCAGCTGTTCACTCTGAGTGCAGGAGCAATGCTGAGAATGTCTGTCTCCTCGTGGCAAACTCAGCTGGCACAAACTGGAGCTCAAGCCATGGAGCTCAATGACAGTCCTTCCGAGACGGGTGTGTTATAAAGGTCTGCAGGCATTCACCACTAAGTCAGAGTCAGACTCTTATACGATCGCTTGTTTCAGCTGGAGCTGGGTGCCTCCAAAGAGGGACCCAGAACAAAGACATTCTGGGCTAATTATACTCCTTCCAGTCTTATTTCCCCGCCTGCCAGTGACAGTCTCTTCCAGTCTTCTTTCCTGAGTTGCTGGTCTCTTTCCTTGTAAATGGATTGTGTCTACATCCCAGGACGGTTGCTGTGTTCCTGCTTCAAAGTGCCTTATCTGATCCGGAGGCTAACCGTGACCTCTGTCCATTGTGTTCTGTATGTTGGAGGGCTGATTCTGGCTGCTTCTGCAGTTGTTGCGTCAGCAGCAGCCCACAGGTTCGGTAAAAGCTTCGGCCTGCAGGCTTCAGGGCATTATTTTAAATAAAATAATTACTTATTTAAATGATTTTACAGCATAGAAACAGCTCGAAGTGGGTGCCTCTGGAGAAGGACACCGGACAAAGAAATTCTGGGGTAATTAGACCCCTTACAGTTTTATTTTCCCACCTGCCAGTGAAGGCCTCCTCCAATCTTCTTTACTGAGTCGGTGGTCTCTCCCCTTCTGATTGGTGTCTCTCTCCTTCTGACAGCTCCTGGCCTACAGCCCAGGCTGGATGCCATGTCCTTGTTTCTCCCAGGCCCTTATCTCCTCCAAGGTCAACCCCAACCCACGTGCATCCCATCTTGTCTCCTGCAGTCTACTTTGTAGCCTCATGAGCTAGTTTTGTATCTTTGTCAGCTAGTTTTAACTGGTTTGGCAGTTACAACATTGGCAACGTCACATCCTTCGCAATGTTTCTGGAGTTCAAGGACAGTTCAGCCTTGAGGCCTGCAGGCTTCATCTACTTTAGGCACTGATGCTAAGCAAGAGTGAGACTTATGCGAAGCTGAAGCTAAATCGGCTACAATTTCCTTCTCCAACAGTCCTCCCTTGGTTTCTATGAGCACACCTGCTGGATACATATATTGGGGTAGAGTATTTGTGCACATCATAGAGGAGAATGTGAGGCACTTCTTCTCCTTTTTTTTTTTTTTGTGAAGTTTACCTTAGATTAAATAATCTAATGAAAAGGTGCCAAGGTGTTGCTGGGTTGTTAAGAAAGCCTTACTGCACGGATTTGGTTTGGAGACTCAAGAACTGAGATGCAGCTGTGCTTTTGCAGCCGGGCACTAATTCGTGAAGCACAAAGTATAGGCATTCCTCTTTTTCGATTGTAATCCCGTTCCCAATAGTGCGTTATGACAAACAAGAAGTTATGTTACCATTTTTAGTTATTGAAGGCAGAACACTGAAGGAGATAAGCCCGCCTTAACTAGGATAATCCTTCTGTTAAGCAAACATGAAGATGGTACTGCTCTTTTGGAAGTTTGTCTGCAGCTCTTGAAAAAGCAGGTATCTCCCTAAGAGACAGCATCTCGAAGATGTACACAATATGCTAAACATTTCTCTCTCCTCAGAGTTTCTGGATTCCCCTGTCTCTAGTCATTGTGAATACTGTCCACCCTCCCAAGCTGATCCGCTTGCCTGGGGGCTCCTTACTCCTGGGGGCCTTCTTGGACAAAGGGGACATTCTCTCTGCATACGTCCTACATTGCCACAGAAATAACATTCCGGTCCCTCACTGTCTCCCCGTCTTCTCCTGTCCCCTTCTCGTCCTTGCCCTTGGCATTGCCCTAGCCTTCCTCGGCCTCCTCTGTCTCTTCCTCTACCCCTTCCTCTAATTTGCAAGTTCCGTGCTGAAGCTGCTGCTAAGAGATTAGCCTCTTCTTGGTTTTCCTTTTTCCGTTCCTTTGCTTGCTTCCCTTGCTGTTTCTCCTCTCTCCCGTCATAGACCAATACTGCCACGCTTAAAATCCTTTGTGAAGTTTCTCCTTGCCACCCTGGCATGTGCTCCTTCAACTCTTTTGGGCTATCCGGAGCGGCCTGATGGACAAAGACACTAATGGCTAGTGCATCATTCCAATTCTGGAAAGTCCTTCCCCCATAGTTCAACAAGGCTTGCCCTAGTCGTCCCCCAAAATCCCTGGCCTCTTTGTCCAAGCTCTGTCTACGCTCCTGCACTCTAGTCCAATCCACTCCTAGTTTGCTACATGCTCTAATAGCTTCTACCGAGTTCCGGAGTCCTGTCTGGCAAGCGACTCTGTCCCCTGCGTTATTGTAATCCCAATTTGGATCGTTTGCTGGCTAACGATTTGTGTTTCCCCCAGTCTGTTGTACAAACTTTGCCTCTTTATTAACTATTTTATCATCTCGCTCGTTTGGTCAGAACAACTCTCTCAAGAGTACTTGGGTATCCCGCCAGTTTGGTCAGAACAACTCTCTCAAGAGTACTTGGGTATCCCGCCAGTTTGGATTCTACCCAGTGCATATATATTAGAAAACAGCTGAGCGCTCCTTTCCGCATCCTCCCTCAACCTGGGCATTTTGCTTGCCCACAATGCTCAATCACTCGGACTCCAGGGTTGGCTAGTAAATACATGCAGTACCACGTGAGGGGGGGTTAGCTCCCCCCCCCGCCCCCGCTGCACTCGGTTGGAGTGCTGCTGCATTAGGTAAAACATTAGCAACCATAGGATGGAGTCCTGCCACGGGAGGAGGGGAAGTCTGAGTAAGAGGAGGAGAGGGACAGATAGACAGATCTTCGGGAGGCGCCACCGGAGGAGTGTAAGGCGGAGCAGTAGCTCCTGGGGCGTTATTTGGGACACCTATATCTGCTGCAGCAAGAGTAGTTTTACAGAGGGTGCCGTTTGTCCTCCTTGGATCTCGCCGGTCCCACATCCAATTATCCCACACATACCAATAATCCATTCAGTGAGGCTTTTCATCTTCCAATATAAGCTGCAGCAGAGCTCATTTCTTAGAATCGAAGGATCCTTCCTTGGGTTAACCCCCACATTAATTGTAAGATGGACAATCATCCTGACATAAAGGGACAGCTAACTAGCTAGGGATCGATTTGACTGTAACGGCTTTTTTCTCCTTTTTGTTCCTTTTCCTTTTCTAAATTTGGATGTTTGGAGCCAAGAGGGTCCAATGGTGGTTGGCTACACTCCCATCTGGGGTGCTGTCGGAAGCAACGGGAGACATGCTCATCCGATGATGATCACAAGCCTCAGTTTATTTGCACCTTTTCATGACTTATATAATAGAGTTAATTAGCTCATACATATTGCAACAGCCAAGCTCCTTATAGGTTGCTAACATTAGTTACTTATCATGCCCGACAGCCAGATGCGGTCAGCCTGTTTGTACCGGCATTTTTGCTGATACAAAACCTAGCCTCAACCCCACATCCGCTCAACCAGACACTTCCCCAAATCCACGCGACCCAGGCGCGTTTCACATTGCCTCCTGATACACGGTTACATCCAAGCAGTTCTTGCAGCCGTGTCTTCATGTCTCTCGTCACGTAGCCGACTTCCCAAAATACCTTCCACACGTCCCCCGCTTTCTTGTAGTAGGGCATAGTTAATCTGTACTTTAGCAAGTAAGCGCAAAAACAGCTTGCGAAGGTAGGAAACTAAGCAAGGTAATATCAGCAAAAGCAGCAGCAGCATAAGTCCTACATTTATGCCGTACATGAGCAAGGTTTTGAGCCAGGGCATCCTCGATGCGCTCAACCACACCGGCCGCATAGAGTGAGTCAGTGACAATGTTAAGGGGCCCTAGCAAGTGTAGCAGTGCCCAAACCACAGCAGACAACTCCATGGTTTGGAGCGTATCTGCTGGTGTAGCATTGAGCAATGTTTGTTGCCAGACACTATTGTCCTGCCAGGTGACGGCGGCCCGACGCGATTTTCGCCCTGCGTCAGTATATACTGTTATAGCGTCCTTTATAGGGTTCTTCTCTCTCTTGGGGCATGTCATCCAGTTCCATTCTCCGATCCATCGTAATAATGGAGATTTAAAGCTATTAGTTTTAATCACGGAACCGGCACCAAGCAGTGCTTCTTGTAAATGTTCACTATTCTGCAAATACCATCGTAAGGAGTCTTTCGTTCGCATGGGTAGATATATCGTAGAAGGCTCACAACCTTGAACTTGTAAGATTCTTTCCCTTCCTCGTTTTATCAAATCTGCCAAAACCTCTACTTGTTGTACTAAGGTTTTAATCTGCTGTAAAGCAGGGGACACCCACTCGAGGATACCCAACTCCCCGGTGCCCCTTAGTTGCACTAGAGCCCCGATTAGGTATCGGTGCCCCAGCCATACAGCAAGATCAACCGGGACGGTAGCATTAAGGCGGTGTACATGTCCCACAAGCGCACGGTCTACAATCTGTTGTATAAGGTTTCTTTGATGCGGAGTGATGTTGAGTTTTGTCGTAGGGTCCGTGCCCCTCAGAAGCGGGCGGAGTCCCTCCAGCAATTCATTTGGGATGCCCACTATGGGCCGCAGCCACTGCAGGTCTCCCAAAAATTTCTGCGCATCATTAAGGGTCCGCAGCCGTGATTGTAATTGCAGCTTCTGAGGGGAAACAGTTTTATCAGTAAGTACCCAACCTAGGTACTTCCATGGTGATACTTGTTGAACCTTGTCTGGAGAGATCACCAGATTAGAGCATTGCAACACCTGCTGAACATGCTCAATTTGGCTGTCAGAAAAAGGAGTAGCTTGGGCAAATAATATATCATCCATATAATGATATATTACGACATGTTTCCATTGCTCACGTAGAGGCTGCAATGCCGCAGCTACATACAGCTGACATAACGTAGGGCTATTACGCATGCCCTGTGGCAACACTGTCCATTCAAACCGTTGATCTGGACCCTCTCTGTTGAGGGAGGGCAAAGTGAAAGCAAATCGCTTCCGATCCTGAGGGTGCAGGTCGATGGTAAAGAAGCAGTCCTTCAAATCGATGATCAGCAGGGACCAATGTTCAGGAATCATGGCTGGGTTAGGCAACCCGGGTTGTAAGGCACCCATGGGCTCCATTTGCTTGTTGATTTCCCTCAAATCATGTAGCAGTCGATATTTGCCCGATTTCTTCTTTATGACAAATATTGGGGAGTTCCATGGACTAGTGGAGAGACGTAAATGGCCTTGTTGGAATTGCTCGTTTACTAATTGATGAGCATGAAACAGACTTTCCCGTTTTAGTGGCCATTGCTTAACCCATACCGGTGTGTTGGTAGTCCAGGTAATGGGAATTGGGAAAGTCCAAGCAATGGCTAAAAGGCTAAAGGGTGTTCATTCGTGAGCACAACCCCTAATTGAGCGAGTATATCTCTGCCGATTAGGCACTGCACTGTTGGTGGTAGTTGTACCACAGAAAACACAGCAGAAACTTGTCGCCCCTCTAGTTTTACTTTCAATGTAGGTGTTCGTTGCGCAAACGTCATGCCCCCAACTCCGGTGACCGTAGTGTTTGATGGAAACAGGGGCCATCCCTGGGGCCACTGTGACGGGGCGATTATGCTAGAGTCTGCGCCAGTATCCAAAAGAGCCATAAGAGTCACTTGTTGATCATTATAGGCAAGTTCAACTTTATGTCTAGGTCGATCATTTAGAGTCAAGGTCAGGAGAGTCAGTCCCCCGGAGGAACCGAATCCTTGTCCCCCCCGGTCCTTGTTGGCTAACGAGGGTATTTCCTTTGTAAGTTGTTCCAACGGGATTAATTGAGCAATACGTTGTCCTTTGGTTATCCGTATGGGTGGAAAAGGAGTGTGCAGCATTATCATTATTTCTCCGGTATAATCAGCGTCAATGACGCCAGGTAGAACAAAGAGTCCCAACATTGATGCTGATGATCTGCCGAGCAACAATGCCCCCACAGACTTGTTTTGAATCATGACAGGACCGTACACCCCAGTAGGAATGCGATGGGGCTGAGTGGTCAGGAGGCTAACGTTTACAGCGGATGCCAGGTCAAGTCCGAGACTCCCTCTCGTTGCTGGTCTGAGCTGGGAAGTTGTGTAACAGCTACTTGTGTCTGTGCGCGGCTGCTCCGACTCGCGCTCCCACTGAAGTTTCCCGAGCGGCGACGACAAGCACCAATGTTGTGGCTGTCTGAACGACATCTAGCACACCAGACACCAGACGCGGTACATTCCTTCCGGACATGACCCGGGAGTCCGCAACGGTAGCATTTCACTCGGGGGAAACTTCGCCCCACATTCTGCCGGGTGGCCACTGACGCTTGGAGAGGTGCAAGAGCTGCTAAGACCTGCGTCTGAGACGTCCTAGCCTGTTCCTGTAACCCGACACCTAGTTGCTTAATGGCTTCCACTATCAGGGCCTGGGGTCCAATAGGTACCTGGGCCAACCTTTCCAATGCCTCCTCAATCGTCCAATTGGCACTGAGGGTGCTCAGAATGTTACGAGTAGTAGTATTACAATTTTGTAGGGCGCACTGCTTCAGCAAGGCGCCCCGCATGTACTCAGGAACCCCAGCTCTCTCTATAGCTGCTGCAGCCTTATCGATAAAGGCTCCAAACGTCTCATCTCTACCTTGTTTAATGCCCATGTACACTGGTACACCACCGGGCTCCTTAACACGATCAATGGCACGGCGCACCAACTGCATCGCCTCCCGTAACTTATCGGGGCCCAGCAGGGCCTGCGCCTCGGTGCGGAGGAATGGGCCGATGCCCATAAGTTCCTCCACCGTCACGCCGTGTAAGGGGTCGCCCGGCTGTCGTTGGCAAGCCACCGACTCGTGAACCAAGCTCTGCCAATGGGCATTAAACAACAATTGTTGATGCTGAGTAAAAATCAACCGAATTATCCCTCTGCAATCCGCGGGCAGAAGTATCTGCGTGCTCCAAATGTAGTCAAGCATTTGCCTCACTGGTTCACTGTGGGCCCCAAACTGACTGACAGTCGCCCGCAATTGCGACAAAAGTTTCCAATCTAGGGCGGTTATCACTGCTTGCACGCCGCCCCCTGGAGCAGCCTGGAAGGCGACGGGGCAGGCAAGCTGCTCCGCCGCCTGCAGCACATCCGCGTCCCCCCGTTCCAGACTCTCCCTGGCGAGTGCAGCCCAGGCCTCCCGACGGTCCTTAGCCATGGCATCAGCCAAGTCGGCTTCTGCCCCCGGGGGCGGCTCCGGGGGAGGGGGGGCCGAAGCCGCATTCTCGTCAGGGGCCGAGCCCGCAGGAGCCGACTCGCCAGGAGGAGGAGAAGGAGGGGAGGGAGGGGGGGGAAGGGGAGGGGGTAAATAGACAGTAGACGTACTCGGGGGTAAGGGAATATCTCGTGGCCAATCCGTGCCATAAGTCTTATTTTTTTCATGTGCGGCAGAGACCTGCTCTGCCGCCCGCTGCTCAGCCTGGTACTGCAGCAACTCATTATGGACGGCCCTCCAGGTTTTACCCAACTTTTTGGCCAACTTATCTCCATCAATCGCAGCCTCCCAGAGCTTATCACCCAGCTTACGCCACTCGGACAACTCATGGACTGTATGAGGATTCAGAAAACAGCCCTGGGAGTGTCCGTAGGCCAGTAAACCAGGAAGCTCTTTTTGGAGGTCCAGCCCCTTAACTTGCCTCTTTTGCAGGAAGCTGGTAAAAAGGTTATACGCTGCTTGCCTCTGCATACCTGATTCACGTCAGCGCTGTTGCAGCTCTCCAAGGTCTCGGCAGCGCGTATCAGCCGGGTACGCCGATGCGAACGCCCGGGGCTCGACACAGTTTTCTTCGCTGTGTTTTAGCCGTCCTCGCTGCAAAGGACCTGCCCACCTCGTTGCTCCGCCGTGGATCACGTCGGGGTCACCATTTGTCGGAAGCAACGGGAGACATGCTCATCCGATGATGATCACAAGCCTCAGTTTATTTGCACCTTTTCATGACTTATATAATAGAGTTAATTAGCTCATACATATTGCAACAGCCAAGCTCCTTATAGGTTGCTAACATTAGTTACTTATCATGCCCGACAGCCAGATGCGGTCAGCCTGTTTGTACCGGCATTTTTGCTGATACAAAACCTAGCCTCAACCCCACATCCGCTCAACCAGACACTTCCCCAAATCCACGCGACCCAGGCGCGTTTCACATTGCCTCCTGATACACAGTTACATCCAAGCAGTTCTTGCAGCCGTGTCTTCATGTCTCTCGTCACGTAGCCGACTTCCCAAAATACCTTCCACAGGGTGCCAAAGTGCTGTGGAAACACTTTGATCCTAGGTTTCCAAGAAGCAGAGCCTCACGCACATCTAGCAGCAAAATTTTATTTCTTTAAATGATGGTGCAGCATAGTAACTGCTGGAGCTGGGTGCCTCCAGGGAGGGACCTTGAACAAAGGAATTCTGGCCTAATTAGACCCTTTACAGTTTTATTTCCCACCTGCCAGGGAAGGTCTCCCCCAATCTTCTTTACTGAGTCTTCTTTACTCTCCTTCTGGTTGGTGTCTCTCTCCTTCTGGTTGGTCTTGGCCTTCAGCCCACACTGGTTGCCATGTCCTTGTTTCCCACAGTCCCTTATCTCCTCCGAGGTCAACCCCAACCCACGTGCATCCCATCTTGTCCCCTGCAGTCTACTTTTTAGCCCCATGAGCTAGCTGTGTATCTTTATTAGCTGCTTTTAATGGGTTTGGCCGTTACATGCTCAGCAATGATTCTGGAGTTCATGGACGGTTCGGCCTTGAGGCCTGCATGCGCAGGGTAGGCAGTGGCGATAGAAACAGAGCTGCATGTCATACCCCAGCTCTGCCCTTCCACCTGAGATGCAAGCCCTGAAGACAGCAGGGGCCTGCTCTTGCCCTGGGGTGACTGGAGAGGGCAGGGGAGGCCAAAGCTTTTCTCCCCCTTTCCCTTGGCTATTGTGGGCCAGCAGAGCAGTTGACGCTTTGCAGCAAAACCAAAGTGTGTCAGGCCGCTCTACGCTGGCCTGGCATATTGGAACGAGTGGACACCCCGTCCCCCCCAGGACAAGCCAGATTCATGCAGGCAGCAAGTTTTGCCCCTTGCCTTTGGCTCCCTAAAAAAAGAACACTCACTCCGGCTGAGGAAACGGGGCTGTATCTTTGCGGGAAGCCCAACAAAGCCATGAAGCGGTAGCACAACAGGGGCTGTGCTTGAGGAGTCGAGCTGTCCTGGGGCTGCGGGAGATGCCAGCAATGAGCCAGACCTTCCAGCACACTTGCGTGTGTCCGTGGTGTGCAGCACCATGACATTGGCACAGCTGCGTCAGCTCTGCTCAAACAGAGTCACGTCCTGGCGGGAGGGTGCCACCTCGCCCATGCTCTCGGGAGCCAGGGACACAGTGCTCCGAGGTGGAATCTTGATGTTCTCCTTGGCACCCTCAGGTTCATGATGGTCTGTGACACCAGGCAACGGACTAAAGGTTCCGCATCATTTTCCAGGGGCTGGAGGGCTGCGAGAGAAAGGCACCGAGCTGAGAACAGACTCCCACCTTTGCAGAGATCCCAGGAATCCCCCCCCAGGCAGGGCCAGCCCCACTCAGCTCTTCCCATGCGGAGGAGGCAGCAGGTAGGACAAATGGATCAGCTGGCACTTGCAGGTCGGCCAAGCCCCAGATGCGCCCCAAATACCCCCTGCTCTCCCCCACGTAGGGACACAGAGCCTTCCTCACCTGGGGCAGGCCAGTGAACTGCAGCTCACTTCCCAGCCTCCTCCCTCCTCCCTGCCAGGGCTGCCTGACACAGCGCTGCTCTCACTCACCAGTGCACAGCTCCTGCACCTTCTCCTTCCTCCGCTTCTTCACTTGCTGCCCGATGAGCCCTAGGCAAACACCTCCGCTCACCCCTCATACTCCCCAGCAAGCCCCCAGCAGCACAGCTCCCATCTGGCCTTGCCAGCTTGGCCATGCAGCCTGCTCCCCTTGGGCAAGGCTGGCCCCAGCCCCGTCCCCACGGTGCAGGACCCAGGGACGGTGGGAGGGACTGAAGACCCTCCTGTGTGCCCGTCTGGGTGGGCAGGCATGGCCCTGGGCTTGTGGCTCACCAATGAACCTCACAGCTGCCTCCCGCAAGGATGCGTCCGGGTTCTCCAGGTATGGCAGGCTCTGGCGCAGGTGTTGCTCCGCTCTGCTCCTGTCCCTCAGCAGCTGCAGACAGCACAAGGACAGGGGGTTGGCACCGAGCCTCCCCAGAAGGCCAGGCCTGTCCCTCCTCCCAGCTCCGGCCTCCTCTTCCTTCCTGCCCACGCCTCCCAGCTAGAAGCTGGCTGGTAGCCAGGTTCAGAGGGAGCAGAGGGCAGAGCGGGGCCTGCGGGTGCTGAGATCCCCGCCATGCTTCTGCCAAGGCCCAGCCAGGCCAGGGGCCCCTTCAGCACCCCAGCGGGCACTTAGAGTAGAGGGCTCTGGGCTGCAGCAGTGCGTGAGGGGCACAGCTGTGCACCCTGCCCACTGGCCATGGCGGCAGGCCTCATCCCGCCGCGGCCCCGGGGCCTTTGGCCACGTCCTTACCACGCACTCCCCGATCTTCCATGTCTCCGCTCTTCTGGCCAGCTGCTTGAGCTCCTCCCACTTGAGGAACTGTGCAGCGCTCACCAGGGCTTCCTGAGAGGCCTGCAGAGCAACAGAGACCAGGAGATGCCACCGCAGCCACGGCAGGACACCCTGGGTCCCCCTCGTCTTGGCAAGGCTCCCAGCCTTTCCCAGCCCCAAATGGCACGACGCAGCGTGCCACTAGGTCTGGCCCTCCCTGAAGGCAGAGGCAGCTCTGCCTTGTCCTTCGGCACACAAGAAGCTGCACCTCATGCTGCCATGCGTTCCAAGGCACACTTGGCAGCAGCCCTTGCCTTGCTGCTCACCTCCACCCACGGCATGTCAGCATTGCTTCCCCAAAACACTGCTCCCTACCTGGGCCACTCTCTGCACCTTGTCACTCATGTGGAGGAAGAGCGGCACCAGGCTCCTCTGTGCATGCTGCTTCAGGTTCCGTTTGTTCTTCCCCACCACAGTCTCCAGCAGGTCTTTGAAGAGGAGCATGGAGAGCTCTCGCACTCTGCTGTCTTCCTGCAGCCAGGGAGGAGAGGAGGGGAGGCCTCAGCAACGACTCCAGGAACGGGGCCCGACAAGAGCGTTTGCCGTTGCAAGGCCTCGTCCTCTCCGGGCACAACTGTCCCCCAGCCCGGCCAGAGGTCAGAGCTGAGGACAAGCCTCTGCTGAGGCAGCCTGGACAATGAGCCCCGCTTTGATGACGGGCTCTGTCTCCCTCTCCCTCTGGAGGGAGCTTCTTGGATTTCCCGAGGCCTCCATCAGGGCCCCCGCACACAACAAGAGGACAGAAAGGGACAGCCCCGCGGCACGGCCTCTCCCTCGCTCTCTAGCCTGCTCCTACCTCTCTGCTCATCGCTGCCCCAGGCCACGGCAAGCGCCGCACGCAGCCAAGCACGAGACGCAGCAGCCGAGAGCAGACAGGGGGCTGGTTTGCTCTACTCCCACAGCCCCGGACACCAAGGCCAGCACAGGGCATGGGCTGAGAACCACAGGGCAAAAGGTTTCCTGACATACAGCAGGGCCTGTGCGGGGACGTGCCAACAGGCACGTATGCAGAGGGGCACACAGCACCCAGACCACGCATACGGACCCCCGGACACACCAGCAGAGCCCCGGCTCTCCCATCAGCCTTACGTCATCAAAGCGAGGCAGAAGCTTCTCGGCCAGCTGCAGAACAATCGGGTTGGAGCCCTTCTGTTCCAGGTAGCTGAGGATGTTTCTCAGCAGCATCAGGCTTCCCACACGCACTTCCCTGCAAGCATCCTGCAGCCACTCCATGCTGTCTGGGAGCAGGCTCTGCATTCTCCTTTTCTGTGGGAAACGCACAACTTTCTTTGTGGGAAGCAAGGCCAGACCCGACAACCCCCCCCCCCCCGCCCAAAAGTGCTCTGCCTGCTCTTTTCCCATCAGGGCTCAGTGGCCAGGGCCAGGGCTCTGCACACACGCAGGCCTTGGGCACAGAGGCTGCAGTGCAGGGCACAGATCTCCAAGGGGGCCCTCAGCATGCACTGGCCTCTGTAGGGAGCAAAGCTGCTGCCTCAAGGCCCAGGAGCAGCTGGCTGCCTTAGCCCGGCCCTGTGCTCCAGCTCATTGTCCCTCTCCCAGATCTTCCCGCTGGGCACTGGTGCCTTTCTCCTTGTGCAGCACGGCCAAGGGCCTGGCATGACACTCGGGGCAGATGAATGGGGCAGCGGAGACTTGGGAGCAGCTACCACACCTCCGGATTGCCAGCCAAGTCCAAGCCACTCTCTGACCCAGTGTCTCCTGTCAAGCCCCAGGCTGCCAGCATGGCTTCACCCGCCTGCCCCCCTCCTCACCATCTTGGGTCTATTCAACAGGGCCACGAGGCCTCTGAACGCCAGTCTGCGCATCTCCAGGCTCTCACTCTGCGCATAACCCTGGACGAGTGGCAGGACCTCCTCATCCATGTCGGCAAGGTCAGGGCATTCCAGCAGCTGAAATGGACACAGCACTGAAAGACTGGCACAGCCGGCAGCACTGCCTGCAGCGTGCAGCTCTCCATCCCACCCACCATCCAGGGCAAGGGCACCAGGCCCTCACAAAGCTCAGCCCAAACACAGCAGGCATTGTGCAGACACCCCTGGGCCCTGCTCCCAGCCCCGCGCCTCACGGCACACTGCACACACTGCTCGCCTCCTCCTCCCGTCCCCTGAACCCTCCGCAGCCTCTTGTTCTCATCCCTTGGAGGAGCAATTGAACACAGACAGCTGCCACAAAGCAGGCACGAAATACAAGTGCTTACGAGTGGTCGCCCAGCAGAAACGAGCCAAGGCCGGGGCTACTAACAGGAGCGTATGCATTGCCCCAGCTCCATTCACCAGCATCACCCCACATGCATGTGCACAAGCGAGCACAGCATTTAGAGGCCCCTCCAGAGAGGCACTGCTTGCCATGAGGCCCACCTCGACAAAGAAAGCCATGACGGGCAGCTGATGAAACTGGTCCTCCCTCCTCAGCAGCCTTGCCAGCTGGCGGAAGATCCAGCGACGCAGGTGACTGGCAGCCCCTCTCATTGCTCTGTCAGAGGCAAGAAGGCAGTGTTGGGCCTCAGCCGAGCAGGCAAACCTCCTCTGGCATCGCTCTGCTTGGCACGCAGCTCCTGCAGCCAGCGGCATTTGCTCATGGAGCACTGCTCTTGCCCTACCACACCTTGCCATTAGAAAGTCAGCGTCAGGCATCATTACGTTCCTTTTGGTGGGAGACCGGAGAAACAGCCTTCCTGCCCAGGCGGCATGGCCTGCCCACACATCCCCTCTCCTGCCCGCTTTGGATTCCTGTGCCCCTGGGCCCTCCCCAGGTTCTCCTGCGCACGACCCTCTCCCACAGCTCCTAACACCACCTGCTCCCCCAGCAGCTCTCCAAGCTGGGCAGCATGGCAGCTCCCAGGGCCCTTCTGCTGGGCGAGCCCTTGCCACAAGGGCTGAGGCTGCAGCCCCTTTCTTGGAGAAGTGGCGTTCCCCCTCCCCCACCAAGAAGCACATGGGGAGGCACACCCCACAGCCAGGGAAGAGGTGCTGGGCCAGAGCAGGCCGGAAAGGGCTCTACCTGGCCAGCACCACCACTCCCTTCTGGGAGGTGTCCGCATGCAGAAATAGGTCCCAGCCGCCCTTCCTCTCAACAGCCACGGCTATGGTCTCATAGTGGGCGCAGCGCAGCAGACTTTTCATGGCCTGCACGGCGCACCTGCATGCAGAGCAAAGCCCAGGTCACACTGGCAGCCTGGCCCTGCCTCCAGGTGCAGCGCAGAGACAGGGCGAGCGGGATCGAGCACCTGACGTGGCTGGTGGGACGGGACTCATCCCGTTGGCATTCCCTCAAGAAGATATTTGCTTCCTGGTGGCTGAACTCTGCTGTGAAGACCATCTGCAAGAGCAGCGCCAGGAAGAGCTGGGGGAAAAACGCCTTCACCGCCTCTGGGCAGACGGGCTCCCGGATGATCTCACACAGTGCCCTCGTTGCCTGCAGAAAACACCCAGACACACCTCTCACTCCCGAGCAGTCCCCGGCATGCTTCCACAGCCCTCCAGGTGGGAGGCTCAAGCACAGCCTTGGAGCATGGGAAATGCAGCTGGAGGCCTCAGCCTGGCTGCCTGACCAGGGCCAGCGCCCGCAGGCTCTTGGGCCTCAGCTCCTGGTTGTACACAGTGAGCCTTCCTGCCTCAGCATGACCATCACCTTGGCAGGCTTCGTGTAGCGTGCACGCTCGGCCAGGCTCCCTGTCCCAGGCCGTGCTGCCTGCCCAGGTTTTGCAGGAGCCCTACTCCTGCCCCTCACCTTGCCCCCAACCCGACCCTGGCTTTCCAGCCTGCTGAGCGAGGTCGGCGGATGCAGGGACAGCGTCGGATGGAGATTTCCTGGGCATGGCCAGCCTGGCTGTTGGTGTGCAGAGAGGCCAGGCAGCACTTGGCAGCCCTGTGCGCTGGCACAGTCGGAGGCCTGGCGCTGGCCATGTTGTAGCCATGGGCCCAGGAGAGGTCCCTGCTTGGGGGCACACAAGCAGTGGAGAGGGGGAGGGGGCCCAGAGAGGCAGGCACCAGCCTGGGGGCACGGGAGGTCTCGTCCCCTAACTCACGGCCAGCGGAAGGATGCAGTTGTTGTCCCTGTCGGAGCTGGACTGCTTGCGCAGTGGCCGCTCCTCCAGCAAGCTCAGCAGCTCCCGCAGCATGTCCGGCGCAAGCATCGGCTTATCCATCAGCACCTTCCACATGCTCACGGCAGTGCTGCAGGCCCAGAGCGCTCTGTCAGTGGCACTTCCTTGGCCGCAGCACCGTAGCCTGGGCCAGCCCTGGAGGTCCCCAGCTGTGTGCCAGCCCTGCCCCTGCCCACCCCCTCCTCCCTGGCAGCCCCAAGAGGGTCCTGCCCAGGCAGGCAGCACATGACCAAGCTGAAGCCCCTTGCGCGGCAGGGAGCGTGCAGAGCCGCTGCGCTCTGCGGCTCAAGGCAGGGACACTTGCTCAGCTCTGGCTCCTCAAGGCCTGCTTGAGGCACCAGGGCTGGGAAACGGTGGGCGAGACACAGGGCCCTGCCCCTCAGCCGTGTGCTGGCCTTCTGCTTGCCTCTGGCCCTCTTTGGGCCCTTCTCCCCATGGCTAAGGAGCCCGTCCAGGCTGACAGGCCCCATACCTGTTGCACAGTGGCGAGCAGTACAGCAGGCTCATGGTCACCTCGCTGGGCTCCAAGCAGGCCAGCTGGCAAAGGGTCTTGTTTAGGGTGACCCGGGCCGACAGCTCCCTCACATACTTGACGTTCCTGTAGAGGCACCTTATGATGCGTGGCACCTGGAAGACACAAGGCAGACGGTGAGGCTGCTCCCAGAGAGCAGCCAATACCCCAGCTCCCACTCACTTCTCCTTCCCTCTCCACCACTCCCACCGCTCCTTGCTGCCTTCCAAGGGGCTCCGCTGCCCAAGAACACTGGCTCTCGGCGGGGAAACAGCGCCCCAGAGGGTCGAGCCCCACGCACGCCAGCCCCAGGCTCCTTACATCTTCCAGCACAGAGAAAGCGTCCAGCAGGAACATGGTCAGCATGTGGGAAGCCACCTCCGTATTGTAGGTGCTGCAGTTCCTCATGCCCTCGATGGCTGTGACAATGACGTCTGTCCTTTCGGAAGGCTGCAGGTTTTTCACAAACAGCTGGGGCAGAAAGGACCCAGGAGAGAAGAAATGTCACGCTGCGGGCCGCACTACTGCTGCTTAGCTAAGCAGTGGATGTGGCTCTGGAGAGAGGTGCGGGGCAGTGCTGGCACCGTGGCCCAGGAGAGCCAGGAGCACGCGCTGTGCTGGGTAGCAGCAGCATGGGGCATGTGGCCAGAGGGCCACCAGGGCAAGGCAGGATGCTCGGGAGCAGGCTCACAGTGCACTGGCTCTGCAGGCAACCCTAGCTTGCCGGTGGCCAGCAGGCTGCAGCTGCTGCTGGGACTCTTGGAGCCAAGCCTCTGGCTAGTCCCCGCTCAGGGACAGCGGGAGACACAGCAGTGAGAGCAGGGCTGCTACCAGGCAGCAACCAGTACTCTAGGTGCCACTCAGAGCTGCTTCCTTCTCCACCACCACCTCTGCATCAACCCCAAGGCCCCCTCAGCCCCACTCGTTAGGCATCCCTTTGCTCATCCACGTCTCCTCAGGACCCCATGGCCAACAGTCCCAGCAAGGGAAGTGCTCCTCACCCTCATGATCACGCTCATGTTGCTCGTCCACGAAAGGCAGAGCTCATTGTCGGCTTCCCTCTCCTTCTGGGGCTCCACATACTCTGGATCATCCTGCAGCATCGCCCGGCCTGAACAGCAGCAGAAAGACACAGCGGTCAGCAGGAGTCATGCAGAGCTGCAGCTGGCAGACTCATGGCGTCAGAGAGAAACCAGCCTGGCAGAGACAAAGGGCATGCCAGGAATGGATGGGGAGCAGGATTCCCAGGGAGGGTCGGGGCCTATTCCAGGGCAGAGAAGGGCAACTGCTTCAAAGGGTACCAAAAGCCTCACGGGCTTTCCGGTGCGAAGCCCGACACAAGCCGTAGCCTCTGAGCAGGGGCTGCTGAGCGTTTTCCAGGCCAGTGGTATCCAGGACAGGTACTAACAGCCTGCTCCCCTGCTCCTACATCAGCCGCGCCTCCTGCTCCTTTGCCTCACTGAGCAGAGGGGCCGAGGCAGTGCGATGCCTTCCCCGGCCTTGCCAGCGTGGCCGCGTGCAGAAGCACACAGCCCAGCACAGCTTCTCTTACGTTTTCGCTGCACGACGAATCTGAAGAGGCAATGAAGAGCATCCAAGGCCCCGCCCTTGGTCTCCGCGTCCTCGTAAGCACAGCAAAGGATGAGACAGCCCACCAGCTGTCCCAGCATCGGCACGGGGATCTTCCCATAGCAGGCAGGGCTCTCATCCACTCCTCCAAAGGGGTGCCACACCTGGGCAAGGCGGGTGGGACAGGTAGAAGGGCTGACGGGAGGCAGTCGCCACCAAAGCCCTGAAGCCAAGACTCTGCCCAGGCATGGATCCCAGCGGAGCCAAAGCTCTCGAGGGCCCTGCAGGCCTTGCCTCCCAAAGCAGCAGCCCAGCAAAGGCAGCACTGCCAGGCTGCGGCTCACATCATGCTCCGCGCGCACTGCTCCCCTGCACAGGGCTGGGGGCACAGCTGGCTCCTGCGACAAAGGGACTGCAGAGAAAAGCCCATGGAGAGAGGGCCAAAGAGCTTTGCTTCAGGGCAGAGCCTTGCTCAGTGCCTTAACCTGTGCCCACGCTTCCCTCCGAGGGACCCCCTGAGCTGCACTGTGCTCTGGGCTGCTGCAAAGGGCCAAAGCGGGGGCTGCACGGTGCTTGGCTCCTTACCTCCAGCGAGGAATAGTTGGCCAGCAACTTGCTCAGCCTCCCAATCCTCCCCACGGCCCTCTCACGCACAGCTGCTCTCTCCGTCTTGGTGAAGGGCAGCAGCATCTGCAAGGAGAAAGGCTACTGCTCTGCCCGGGGAGCTGACGCCCACTCCAGCAGGAGCAGCTCTGCTAAGCGCCTGCCTGCAGTCCTACAGTGCACCAAGGCTTCCTCGGAGCTAGAGCAAGCCTGGAATGGCCTTCCTGCCCCTACAGGCCCCAGCCTGCAAGGCCCACCTTGCCCTCAGGCAGCCAGCCACACCTAAGCCCCCTCCCAGCCTCTGCTCCTGGCCATGCACATGGCCCCGGGTGCCCTCTTCAGGATGGCAGGCCTTTCAGGCCACACCTTCCCTAGGGGTCTGCAGTGGGCAGCCTGGCCTCCGGCCTCCTGGCATGGCAGAAGAACCAAGCTTCTGGGCTCGGCTCCCCTTGCAGCACGGGCAGCTCCCAGTGGGTCTCTGCCCCATTCTGATCTGGCAAGGAAAGCACAAGGCACGCGGAGGCGGGGGGACAGCAGCACCAGCTGCCATCAGTGCAGTGCCTAGAGAAGAAGGGTGACATTCCTCCCACTGCTTTGGTGCAAGGAGAGCTTTGGGGGCAGAGGTGGCCCAGGAGTGCTCATGGGGGCAAGGTGTTCCCAAGAGCCTGGAGGATGTTTGGGGTGGGAAGGGACTTGGGCTGTAGCCAGGGGACACTGGGCTCACAGAAGAGCCCAGTGGGGAACCTCCGCTCACCCAAGCGAGAAACGCCCCCTGCCTGCAGCGTGCTGCCTGTACATGGCACTCGGGGGGGGAATGTCCACTCGAGGGTGTCACTTCCCTCTGGGCCAAGGAACAGGCCCAATGCAGCCCACTCTTTGCAAATGCCACACCTGCAAGATCTTCTGCAGCTCCAGGAGGCTGGAAGTGGCCGACTTGAGCACCAGCACCTCCAACATGTTGTCCATGGCATCGAGGGTCTGCAAGGAGGACAGGGGGTTGTGGCATTCCTTCCCCACTGCCTCTGACCCACAGCAGACTCAGTTGAACCCCTGCTGCCCAGCGAGGACACCCGCTGCCCTGCACGGGCCAACGAGAGGCCTCAGGGCAGGAGACCTGCTGTGCACGGACCAGCCCCTGGGCACTGCCCATGGCCCAGCCCACGGGAAGGGCATGAAGGCAGGAGGGTGGGAAAACAAAGCTGAGATCCTGCCCAGCCTTGGAGCTGGCAGTCACCTCTCAGCACAGCGGAGCCAGGGGCAAGCCCAGAGGGGCTGGCGGGCTCCCTGTAGCTCACCCAGCACCTACCTTGGAGTAGAGGGACATGTCCACGGTCTCCATGTCTTCTCTTGGAGGAAGCAAGAAGACACTCTTGAAGCAGGCATGGAGAAGGCTGCTCTTTTTGCCCTCCAGAACCGGCTCCACTGCACTGCAAAGAGAGAGCGAGAGAGAGAGAGAGATGCCTGTTGGACACTGGTGCTGGGAGCAGTGCCTGGATGCCCTGGGGAGGTGGCTGTGGGCCGCTGGGGCAGGAGTCCCCCGGCTGCTACAGAGAGCACGTGAGGGAGCCCTGCAGGGAGGCACCTCCTCCCTCCATGAACTGGCCCAGGGCCAGAGGAGAGCCCAGGCAGCTAGGCCTCCCCCCTTCTCTACCACCTGCCTCCCCTTCTGCACTACAAGCCAAGGGGCCCTGGGGAGCTGCAGCAGGCAACCCTCTGCCCTCCCATCTGCCCTACTGACAAGCCTACTGACAAGCAAGGGGAGAGCAGAAGCGCAGCAGACAGCACCGCCAGCCTCCTCCCACCATGGTGCACACCTCCCAGCCAGGCATGGTGCCATCAGGCACATGCTGTGCACAGGTCCTGGCCAAACCAGGGGCTCTGCTAGCTACCTCATTGCCGTGATAGCAAGCATGGCTTGCTGGCGCACCGCTGTGCCCAGGCGCTCCAAGGGCTCCTCTTCCAGCAGCACCTGCACAGCACAACCGGCAGTCAGCGCGGCAACTGCCATCACCCAGCACCAGCAGACCCAGGGCCCAGCTGGCCTTGCCCCTGTCCTCACACCTGCTGCCTCTCCCCTCACCTCGATATGCTCGGCCAGCTCGTGTCGGCAGCAGAACACCTCCAGGCCCCAGGACAAGGTCTTGGCGCTGCTGCCTCCACAGAGGGTGCCGATGGACGCTAGAAACTTCAGCTTCTGCGCCTCTTGCTGACAGACGGGGAAGAGAGACAGAGTGAGCGCGAGAGGGGACAGGAAAGGCCAGCAGGACCAGAGCAGCCAGGGGGCTGCAGTGCTGGGCGGGACCCCGGACGGCAGCAGCTCTGCACAGCCAGCACCTCCCCAGCAGCCTGCCAGCAGACATGGGCGGACCCGCAGGGAGACCCAGGCACAGCCCCCATGGAAACGGCTGCACTTACCTGTTCTCGGCCACCCACAAAGGCCTGGATGAAGTCCAAGGCTTCCTCATCCTCTCTGGACAGCTCGGACCAGCTGCTGATGGAAAACCTTGCACCTGAGAAAGGAAGAGAGCCAGGAGCACTGCAGAGATGGAGGGCAGGCAGCAGAGAGCCGCGCAGTGAGCTCTGCCCGCCGGCCAGCCATGGGCCTGCTCCCGGGCACACAGTCTCCCCCACGCTGCTCAAGGCTGCACGGTGCCCAGCACATGGGCTGCCCTGCTGCAGCCAGCCAGGCAGGGCAAACCTCAACTGCACCAGGCTGGGGAACGTGCTGCCAGACGGGCAGCATCTCTCCTCCTGCCACGGAGCTGCCGCTCGCTGCCCGTCCCAGGCAGCAGGAGCTGCGTCCATCTGCGATCTCCCTCCCGGGCGCGTGCTGCGCTGGGGCCAGCTCCCAAGCCCCGAGCGGGCCCTGGCATCCGGGCACCGCTGTGCCACCACCCCGGGCACCCCGACACCACCTGCTGGGGAGATGGGAGCCCGGCGCAGAGCAGGGTGCGCTCCCCGGCCCTCACCCCAGCCCGGCCCAGCCCCACGGGGCCGCTCACTCACCTCTCCGCCACGCCTGGGACTCGAACCCCTCCAAGGGCCTCGAGGCAGAGCTGCTCTCCTCGGCAACCCTGTCCTGCTCCTGGGATGCCCGGCGCGGGCAGCCGTACTCCTGCTCCCAGGCCACCCGCGGGCGGCTGGGGGGTCTCTCCGCCATCCTGCGGCACGGAGCAGAGGCAGGAGGGGGACACTTGTTTAATGCAGAGCTGGGGAGGGTCCCCACGGAGGTGGGGGCAGCGCAGTCAAAGGTCCCCGCGCCCGTCCCGGCCCTGGAGCCAGCTCTCCTGCGCCTCAGCCCCTGCCGCAAGGTCCTGCCCCCGCCACGGCCGAGGGCCCCCGCAGCCCCGTGGCACTGCCGAGCCCGGCCCCGTCGCTCTCACCCGCAGCAGGAGCTGGCAAGGCCTCGGCAAACGCCTCGACTCCGCGGGGCTGCCGGGGCGGCAGGGAAAGACGCGGCTGCGCTCGGGGGCTCCTCCTCGAGCTCCACGCGCTCCTGCCCTCTCCCGTCACCGTCCGCCCGGACACTGCCCGCACCTGACAGCGCCGCCGGTGTCACAACGGGGGGGGTCACAATGGCCCCGCCGGGGGCGGCTCTGAGGTCACCTCTGCTGCGCGAGCTGCTCCAGCAGCAGCAGCCGGCGCCACCAGGGGCTCCAGGGCCGCAGCGCGGCCGCCCCGGGCAGGAGGGAGCTGGGGCAGGGCAGGGCGAGGCAGCTCGAGGGGCCGCGCGCGGCTCCGCATGGCCAGCTCCCTCCTCTTTCATCCCCGGCTGCCCACGCCTGGCTGCACTCACCTGCTCACCACTAACCACCAGCACCACCTCAAAACCTGACCCCACCGTACCTCTTGCCCCAATCCCCTCCTCTCATCCCTCACCCCAAACTCTAACCCTCCAGCCACAACCCAGACCTCCAACCCCTTTCCCTAACTCTTGCTCCAGCCCTCACCGGCATCTCCAACCCTCAGCCCTAGCCAACAAATGCTAGCCTTCACCCCAGCCCTCACCCCTGCCATAGCCCACTCCCCCACAAAGCTAGCCAACACTCACAGCAAGCACCGGAAACCCGCAGCACAACCACCAAACCTCGCCCCACGCCTCACCCAACCCCTCACCCCATGCAGCCAGCTCTCGTCCCCAGCCCTGCCCTCAACACCAGCCCCCAAGCACCAACCCCAGGGAGATGCCCGAACCCTCACTGCCAGCCCCAACCCCTTCCCCAGCCGCCCTCCCCCTTGCACCAGCCCCCTACCCTGCAGCCCCTCTGCTCACGCTCCCGCCGGGCCCCCTCGCGCCCCACCCCAGCAGGCAGAGGAAGGGCAGGACCGGGCCGTGCTGGGGCAGCTGAGCGTGGCAGGCACCGCTGCAGATGCTCTGCTCCAGCCCCGCTCCAGCAGGGGCACCTACAGCACGTTGCCCCACACCAGCACAGGCGGCTTTGCAGCTTCTCCTGCAGCGGAGACTCCACAGCCTCTCGGGGAACCTGCTCCACTGCTTAACCGCCCTCGCGGGGAAAAAGCGCTTTCCTGCGCTCAGGGGGAATTGCCTGCTTCGCCATTTTGGGCCACGGCAGCACCCAACTCCGGGGCCGGGGCCGGGGGCGGAGGGGCGGGGCCATGGCAGGGACGGGGCGCCAGCCGGGCCCCCCGCGCCGGCACAGGGAGCGCAGCAGGCTGCTGGGGCGCGGCCGTGGCGCAGACGCCCCCGCCGCACGCCCCTCGCCCACGGGCCCCGCCCGGGCCAGCCCCGGCCCCCGCGCACGCAGCAGGCCGCCGCCGCCGGGCCCTGCGCCACGCTGGCCCCGGCCGCGGCCGCAGGGACAGCCCGCCGGGCGGCCGTTGGGCGGCCTGCGTGTCGCTCACGGCTCACCCCGCCCCTCCCGGGCACCCATTCGCTCGCTGCCTCCCCTCGCTCCCCGATTGGCCGGGCGGGGGGCGGGCTCTCCACCCGCCCGCGGCAGCTGCTGGCGCCAAGCAGAAGCTGCAGCTCGGCTCTGTGGAGAAGAGGCGGCTGCAGAGAGCCGCTCGCTCTGCCCGCAGCCCCGCCGCCTCCGGGCAGCGTTCTCCCGCCCGGCACCTGGCCCCTTCTCTGCACGGCACAGATTATTGGCCTTGCCAGTTCTGCTGGCCCCCGGGGCCGTGGCCGGGCTCCCAAGTGGGCGGAAAACCACACGGACGTCGGGCAAAGAGCTGGTGAGCAGCCTGGACTGCTTCAGGCTGGAGCACGTTGTACGGCGTAGAAATTATGCCCTCCACTCCTGCAAGTAGGAGGATGTTGGCCCGTTCAGCTGGCACGGTTGGAGCTGGAAAAGGACGCCTGCCCGTTGTCTAAAAGAAATTGTTGTAAAACCTAAAACCTTTTCCCTGTGTTTTACAAAAGCAAAACAGCTAACCTCGTGTGAACTCAAGGAGCAATTTCTCTGGGAGGACTGTATGAAAACTGAGGGGTTTTTTTTGTTTGTTTTGAGGAGAAAAGCACTCTTTCTTTTCCAAACCCTTGAGTTGGTGTTCTTTGACCTTCATACGTGAGTCGATTTCAGCCTAGGAGGCTCTTTTCCCACCGGTAGGTGTTGATGTTGACAGAGGCACCGCTGTGCTTTCTAGTGTGGCATGCTAGCACCTATTCCAAGAAGTGGAACTCTCTCTGCTTATTGCGTTGTGGCCAAGCAATACATCCGCACAATGGAAGAAGGTTGAGGGCAGAAGCCTGGCTGTGACTGACCACAGGTGTTGCCAAGAAAGCTGGATGAATCTCAGCACAAAGGGCGCCACAGGCTGGCCTTTGTTTTAAGGCATGCCCTGGACTCCTGCAAGCACCTGAAGGCTGGAAATCCATCCTTCCAGGAGCAGAAACGATGAGCAGTAGAGGGAATGTGCTGCGCAGGTGAGCTGCAGCTGGTGCAGCAAGCATTGCTGGTTTGAAGCGGTGGCTTGCTCCTTTGCCCTTTCCCAGAGAAATGCAATCTGATAATGGATGACATCTGTAAGAACAAAGAACTGCAAAGGTGGAGTTCTTCCCGTGGAGTCCAGTGGACTTTGCACCTACCGTGTCGAGCTCAATGCAATGGGGGAGGAGAAAGATGCAATGGATGAGAGAAAGGACAGCAATGCAAGAGTGACTCTTCTCTCTTAGAATACTTCTAAGTGGGGATTGGATTTGTGGGAAGTCTGAAGTTGGCTAAGTAAGTGACACCCTCCCACCATGGGAAGTGTCAGAGAAGGACATTGTATCTGATTTAGCTTCAGCTTAGTCTCAGGGCCTAAAGTAGATGAAGCCTGCGGGCCTCAAGGCCAAACTGTGAATGAACTTGAGAAACATTGCTGGCAATGTAGCTGCAAAACCATTTATGACCAGCTACTAAGGCTACAAAAGCAGCTAATGAGGATGTAAAATAGGATGCAGGAGACAAGATGGGATGCACGTGGGTTGGGGTTGACCTTGGAGGAGATAAGGGCCTGGGCTGTAGGCCAGGAGCTGTCTGAAGGAGAGAGAGACCAGTCAGAAGGGGAGAGACCAGTGACTCAGTAAAGAAGACTGGAGGAGACTGTCACTGGCAGGAGGGGAAATAAGACTGCAAAGGGTCTGATTAGCCCAGAATGTCTTTGTTCAGGGTCCCTGCGTGGAGGCAGCCAGCTCGAGCTGTTACTTCCTGTACTGTCATTTATTCTTGTAATTCATGTCAAAGAAATAATTAATTCTGCTCCTATATGTGCATGAGACTCTGCTCCTCGGAAACCTAGGGTGGGGCCATGTCTACAACAGGAAGTCCCCTAGATGAGGGGTTTGTGTCAGTAGCTGCACAAATTCCTTTGCAAACACTGTCAAGGTCCTGGAGAATCACCGATCACAGGACGGCTGAGGTTGGAATGGACCTCTGGAGATCATCTAGTCCAACCCCCCTGCTCAAGCAGGGTCCTCCAGAGCACATTGCCCAGGACCCCACCCAGATGGCTTTTGAGTATCTCCAGGGAAGGAGACTGCACAGCCCCTCTGGGCAACCTGTGCCAGTGCTCCGTCACCCTCCCAGCCCAGAAGTTTTTCCTCCTGTGCACATGGAACTGCCTGTGGTTCAGTTTGTGCCCGTTGCCTCTTGTCCTGTCCCTGGGCTCTACTGAGATCCCCTCTCAGTCTTGTCTTCTCCAGGCTCTACAGGCCGAGCTCTCGCAGCCTTTCTTCACAGGAGACATGCTGCAGTCCCCTCATCATCTTTGTAGCCCTCCGCCGGACTCTCTCCAGTAGGGCCATGTCTCTCTTGTACCCTCTTTCCAGCAGGTCAACCCCCAGCCTGTCCTGGGCCATGGAGTTCTTCCTCCCTAGGTGCAGGACCCTGCACTTGCCTTTGTTGAACTTGAGAAGGTTCCTCTCTGCCCATGAGGTTGTGATTAAACAAGGTTGTGGCTCTTTTTCTGGATGGTGGACGGGTGGGATGGCAGTAGGACAAGGAGTCATGAGGGGAGGAAGGGGAATTCCATTAACTTCTGCACCTGGGTTAGGTTCTTGGGAGGGTTATTATTGTGGGAAGTGAGGACATATGCAGCGTGAGTGCCCAAGCTGTGCACGAATTCAGCCACAGTCAGGGGTGAATCCTCCTTCGGGAGAAAATCAAGATGTAGGCCGAACTGATGAATGACTAGTTGAGGAGGAATATCCTTGTGCTTGTATTCGATGTGTATGTATGTTTTTGGATGTAATCCCTTTGGCTAGTCAGGGCTGCATAACCAGGAAAGTTGCTGGAAAGCAAGTAACCTTTCTAGTGGCTACAGGGGCTACTTTATCTCTCAAGCCATGGAGCTCAATGACAGTCCTTCCGAGATGGGTGTGTTATAAAGGTCCGCAGGCATTCACCATTAAGTCAGAGTCAGACTCTTATACGATCGTTTGTTTCAGCTGGAGCTGGGTGCCTCCAAAGAGGGACCCAGAACAAAGACATTCTGGGCTAATTATACTCCTTCCAGTCTTATTTCCCCGCCTGCCAGTGACAGTCTCTTCCAGTCTTCTTTCCTGAGTTGCTGGTCTCTTTCCTTGTAAATGGATTGTGTCTACATCCCAGGACGGTTGCTGTGTTCCTGCTTCAAAGTGCCTTATCTTATCCGGAGGCTAACCGTGACCTCTGTCCATTGTGTTCTGTAAGTTGGAGGGCTGATTCTGGCTGCTTCTGCAGTTGTTGCGTCAGCAGCAGCCCACAGGTTCGGTAAAAGCTTCGGCCTGCAGGCTTCAGGGCATTATTTTAAATAAAATAATTACTTATTTAAATGATTTTACAGCATAGAAACAGCTCGAAGTGGGTGCCTCTGGAGAAGGACACCGGACAAAGAAATTCTGGGGTAATTAGACCCCTTACAGTTTTATTTTCCCACCTGCCAGTGAAGGCCTCCTCCAATCTTCTTTACTGAGTAGGTGGTCTCTCCCCTTCTGATTGGTGTCTCTCTCCTTCTGACAGCTCCTGGCCTACAGCCCAGGCTGGATGCCATGTCCTTGTTTCTCCCAGGCCCTTATCTCCTCCAAGGTCAACCCCAACCCACGTGTATCCCATCTTGTCTCCTGCAGTCTACTTTGTAGCCTCATGAGCTAGTTTTGTATCTTTGTCAGCTAGTTTTAACTGGTTTGGCAGTTACAACACTGGCAAGGTCACATCCTTCGCAATGTTTCTGGAGTTCAAGGACAGTTCAGCCTTGAGGCCTGCAGGCTTCATCTACTTTAGGCACTGATGCTAAGCAAGAGTGAGACTTATGCGAAGCTGAAGCTAAATCGGCTACAATTTCCTTCTCCAACAGTCCTCCCTTGGTTTCTATGAGCACACCTGCTGGATACATATATTGGGGTAGAGTATTTGTGCACATCATAGAGGAGAATGTGAGGCACTTTTTCTCCTTTTTTTTTTTTTTGTGAAGTTTACCTTAGATTAAATGATAGGTTTTTTGACCTCTGTTCATGGAGTGTGCGGGATCTTTCAACTTTAAGAGATGTCCCCAGTCGAGGGGAGATCGCAGTGTAGAGGCGCGTTGTTCCTCAGGAGAGTTCAAATGGCTGTCCTGAGTGATGTCTATTTATACTACGTCCATGATTTGTACCATTAGCCAAATCAGGTGTGATCTAGCCACGGTGTGTCATATTGGAAGTCACGTACCTTTCAAATTTCAGGAGGAAGTTTCTCGTTTGCTCCCCAGCGAGGACTTCTCAGCCAGGCTTTCTGCTAGTGACTTTACCACTAGTTGTTTGTATGTGCCAAGGTCATGGTCGATCACTTGGGAAAGTGGAGGGCGAAGGTCCTGCCACCTTCCCCCCCACAACTAGAGTCAAACCCTCCACCTCACAAAGTGGCCGTACAGGAGCCTCTTGCCTCGTGGTATAAATAGACCTCAGTGTCTACTGATCAGCATATATTAATTCAGTATATAACAGCAGGGCTTGTGTCTTTCGCAATAACTACCACACACACAGAGGTGTAGGAGGATTATGAGCAGTAAAGAGAACAATGTTGATGCTAGCAATATCACTACCAGGTGAAGGTTAAAAATTCCTGTTGCTGTTAGTGACCTTTCAAAAAGAGTTCCTCACTAATGATGTTCTTTTGATTTTTCTTTTGTACTGGTTTAGTGTAGAATTGGACTGCAGCTGCTGTTGAGATGTAATAGGAGCTGAGTAATTCCAGTTGCATCCCAGGATCCCAGTAAAGTTACAGATAGAAATCTTTGGGTGATTGCTTGCAGCTACAACAATAGTATTTTTGATTATAAAATGACAAAGGGTTCTCATACAAACACATCAGACAAGGCAATCGAGTTAAATTACAAATTAATGTTTCGGAAAACCAAATAGAGAGAAGCAAAAGCTTTAATCATTATGCCACAAATCACAAGTCACTTGAAAAGGCGCCAAGGTGTTGCTGGGTTGTTAAGAAAGCCTTACTGCACGGATTTGGTTTGGAGACTCAAGAACTGAGATGCAGCTGTGCTTTTGCAGCCAGGCACTAATTCGTGAAGCACAAAGTATAGGCATTCCTCTTTTTCGATTGTAATCCCGTTCCCAATAGTGCGTTATGACAAACAAGAAGTTATGTTACCATTTTTAGTTATTGAAGGCAGAACACTGAAGGAGATAAGCCCGCCTTAACTAGGATAATCCTTCTGTTAAGCAAACATGAAGATGGTACTGCTCTTTTGGAAGTTTGTCTGCAGCTCTTGAAAAAGCAGGTATCTCCCTAAGAGACAGCATCTCGAAGATGTACACAATATGCTAAACATTTCTCTCTCCTCAGAGTTTCTGGATTCCCCTGTCTCTAGTCATTGTGAATACTGTCCACCCTCCGAAGCTGATCCGCTTGCCTGGGGGCTCCTTACTCCTGGGGGCCTTCTTGGACAAAGGGGACATTCTCTCTGCATACGTCCTACATTGCCACAGAAATAACATTCCGGTCCCTCACTGTCTCCCCGTCTTCTCCTGTCCCCTTCTCGTCCTTGCCCTTGGCATTGCCCTAGCCTTCCTCGGCCTCCTCTGTCTCTTCCTCTACCCCTTCCTCTAATTTGCAAGTTCCGTGCTGAAGCTGCTGCTAAGAGATTAGCCTCTTCTTGGTTTTCCTTTTTCCGTTCCTTTGCTTGCTTCCCTTGCTGTTTCTCCTCTCTCCCGTCATAGACCAATACTGCCACGCTTAAAATCCTTTGTGAAGTTTCTCCTTGCCACCCTGGCATGTGCTCCTTCAACTCTTTTGGGCTATCCGGAGCGGCCTGATGGACAAAGACACTAATGGCTAGTGCATCATTCCAATTCTGGAAAGTCCTTCCCCCATAGTTCAACAAGGCTTGCCCTAGTCGTCCCCCAAAATCCCTGGCCTCTTTGTCCAAGCTCTGTCTACGCTCCTGCACTCTAGTCCAATCCACTCCTAGTTTGCTACATGCTCTAATAGCTTCTACCGAGTTCCGGAGTCCTGTCTGGCAAGCGACTCTGTCCCCTGCGTTATTGTAATCCCAATTTGGATCGTTTGCTGGCTAACGATTTGTGTTTCCCCCAGTCTGTTGTACAAACTTTGCCTCTTTATTAACTATTTTATCATCTCGCTCGTTTGGTCAGAACAACTCTCTCAAGAGTACTTGGGTATCCCGCCAGTTTGGTCAGAACAACTCTCTCAAGAGTACTTGGGTATCCCGCCAGTTTGGATTCTACCCAGTGCATATATATTAGAAAACAGCTGAGCGCTCCTTTCCGCATCCTCCCTCAACCTGGGCATTTTGCTTGCCCACAATGCTCAATCACTCGGACTCCAGGGTTGGCTAGTAAATACATGCAGTACCACGTGAGGGGGGGTTAGCTCCCCCCCCCGCCCCCGCTGCACTCGGTTGGAGTGCTGCTGCATTAGGTAAAACATTAGCAACCATAGGATGGAGTCCTGCCACGGGAGGAGGGGAAGTCTGAGTAAGAGGAGGAGAGGGACAGATAGACAGATCTTCGGGAGGCGCCACCGGAGGAGTGTAAGGCGGAGCAGTAGCTCCTGGGGCGTTATTTGGGACACCTATATCTGCTGCAGCAAGAGTAGTTTTACAGAGGGTGCCGTTTGTCCTCCTTGGATCTCGCCGGTCCCACATCCAATTATCCCACACATACCAATAATCCATTCAGTGAGGCTTTTCATCTTCCAATAGAAGCTGTAGCAGAGCTCATTTCTTAGAATCGAAGGATCCTTCCTTGGGTTAACCCCCACATTAATTGTAAGATGGACAATCATCCTGACATAAAGGGACAGCTAACTAGCTAGGGATCGATTTGACTGTAACGGCTTTTTTCTCCTTTTTGTTCCTTTTCCTTTTCTAAATTTGGATGTTTGGAGCCAAGAGGGTCCAATGGTGGTTGGCTACACTCCCATCTGGGGTGCCAAAGTGCTGTGGAAACACTTTGATCCTAGGTTTCCAAGAAGCAGAGCCTCACGCACATCTAGCAGCAAAATTTTATTTCTTTAAATGATGGTGCAGCATAGTAACTGCTGGAGCTGGGTGCCTCCAGGGAGGGACCTTGAACAAAGGAATTCTGGCCTAATTAGACCCTTTACAGTTTTATTTCCCACCTGCCAGGGAAGGTCTCCCCCAATCTTCTTTACTGAGTCTTCTTTACTCTCCTTCTGGTTGGTGTCTCTCTCCTTCTGGTTGGTCTTGGCCTTCAGCCCACACTGGTTGCCATGTCCTTGTTTCCCACAGTCCCTTATCTCCTCCGAGGTCAACCCCAACCCACGTGCATCCCATCTTGTCCCCTGCAGTCTACTTTTTAGCCCCATGAGCTAGCTGTGTATCTTTATTAGCTGCTTTTAATGGGTTTGGCCGTTACATGCTCAGCAATGATTCTGGAGTTCATGGACGGTTCGGCCTTGAGGCCTGCATGCGCAGGGTAGGCAGTGGCGATAGAAACAGAGCTGCATGTCATACCCCAGCTCTGCCCTTCCACCTGAGATGCAAGCCCTGAAGACAGCAGGGGCCTGCTCTTGCCCTGGGGTGACTGGAGAGGGCAGGGGAGGCCAAAGCTTTTCTCCCCCTTTCCCTTGGCTATTGTGGGCCAGCAGAGCAGTTGACGCTTTGCAGCAAAACCAAAGTGTGTCAGGCCGCTCTACGCTGGCCTGGCATATTGGAACGAGTGGACACCCCGTCCCCCCCAGGACAAGCCAGATTCATGCAGGCAGCAAGTTTTGCCCCTTGCCTTTGGCTCCCTAAAAAAAGAACACTCACTCCGGCTGAGGAAACGGGGCTGTATCTTTGCGGGAAGCCCAACAAAGCCATGAAGCGGTAGCACAACAGGGGCTGTGCTTGAGGAGTCGAGCTGTCCTGGGGCTGCGGGAGATGCCAGCAATGAGCCAGACCTTCCAGCACACTTGCGTGTGTCCGTGGTGTGCAGCACCATGACATTGGCACAGCTGCGTCAGCTCTGCTCAAACAGAGTCACGTCCTGGCGGGAGGGTGCCACCTCGCCCATGCTCTCGGGAGCCAGGGACACAGTGCTCCGAGGTGGAATCTTGATGTTCTCCTTGGCACCCTCAGGTTCATGATGGTCTGTGACACCAGGCAACGGACTAAAGGTTCCGCATCATTTTCCAGGGGCTGGAGGGCTGCGAGAGAAAGGCACCGAGCTGAGAACAGACTCCCACCTTTGCAGAGATCCCAGGAATCCCCCCCCAGGCAGGGCCAGCCCCACTCAGCTCTTCCCATGCGGAGGAGGCAGCAGGTAGGACAAATGGATCAGCTGGCACTTGCAGGTCGGCCAAGCCCCAGATGCGCCCCAAATACCCCCTGCTCTCCCCCACGTAGGGACACAGAGCCTTCCTCACCTGGGGCAGGCCAGTGAACTGCAGCTCACTTCCCAGCCTCCTCCCTCCTCCCTGCCAGGGCTGCCTGACACAGCGCTGCTCTCACTCACCAGTGCACAGCTCCTGCACCTTCTCCTTCCTCCGCTTCTTCACTTGCTGCCCGATGAGCCCTAGGCAAACACCTCCGCTCACCCCTCATACTCCCCAGCAAGCCCCCAGCAGCACAGCTCCCATCTGGCCTTGCCAGCTTGGCCATGCAGCCTGCTCCCCTTGGGCAAGGCTGGCCCCAGCCCCGTCCCCACGGTGCAGGACCCAGGGACGGTGGGAGGGACTGAAGACCCTCCTGTGTGCCCGTCTGGGTGGGCAGGCATGGCCCTGGGCTTGTGGCTCACCAATGAACCTCACAGCTGCCTCCCGCAAGGATGCGTCCGGGTTCTCCAGGTATGGCAGGCTCTGGCGCAGGTGTTGCTCCGCTCTGCTCCTGTCCCTCAGCAGCTGCAGACAGCACAAGGACAGGGGGTTGGCACCGAGCCTCCCCAGAAGGCCAGGCCTGTCCCTCCTCCCAGCTCCGGCCTCCTCTTCCTTCCTGCCCACGCCTCCCAGCTAGAAGCTGGCTGGTAGCCAGGTTCAGAGGGAGCAGAGGGCAGAGCGGGGCCTGCGGGTGCTGAGATCCCCGCCATGCTTCTGCCAAGGCCCAGCCAGGCCAGGGGCCCCTTCAGCACCCCAGCGGGCACTTAGAGTAGAGGGCTCTGGGCTGCAGCAGTGCGTGAGGGGCACAGCTGTGCACCCTGCCCACTGGCCATGGCGGCAGGCCTCATCCCGCCGCGGCCCCGGGGCCTTTGGCCACGTCCTTACCACGCACTCCCCGATCTTCCATGTCTCCGCTCTTCTGGCCAGCTGCTTGAGCTCCTCCCACTTGAGGAACTGTGCAGCGCTCACCAGGGCTTCCTGAGAGGCCTGCAGAGCAACAGAGACCAGGAGATGCCACCGCAGCCACGGCAGGACACCCTGGGTCCCCCTCGTCTTGGCAAGGCTCCCAGCCTTTCCCAGCCCCAAATGGCACGACGCAGCGTGCCACTAGGTCTGGCCCTCCCTGAAGGCAGAGGCAGCTCTGCCTTGTCCTTCGGCACACAAGAAGCTGCACCTCATGCTGCCATGCGTTCCAAGGCACACTTGGCAGCAGCCCTTGCCTTGCTGCTCACCTCCACCCACGGCATGTCAGCATTGCTTCCCCAAAACACTGCTCCCTACCTGGGCCACTCTCTGCACCTTGTCACTCATGTGGAGGAAGAGCGGCACCAGGCTCCTCTGTGCATGCTGCTTCAGGTTCCGTTTGTTCTTCCCCACCACAATCTCCAGCAGGTCTTTGAAGAGGAGCATGGAGAGCTCTCGCACTCTGCTGTCTTCCTGCAGGCAGGGAGGAGAGGAGGGGAGGCCTCAGCAACGACTCCAGGAACGGGGCCCGACAAGAGCGTTTGCCGTTGCAAGGCCTCGTCCTCTCCGGGCACAACTGTCCCCCAGCCCGGCCAGAGGTCGGAGCTGAGGACAAGCCTCTGCTGAGGCAGCCTGGACAATGAGCCCCGCTTTGATGACGGGCTCTGTCTCCCTCTCCCTCTGGAGGGAGCTTCTTGGATTTCCCGAGGCCTCCATCAGGGCCCCCGCACACAACAAGAGGACAGAAAGGGACAGCCCCGCGGCACGGCCTCTCCCTCGCTCTCTAGCCTGCTCCTACCTCTCTGCTCATCGCTGCCCCAGGCCACGGCAAGCGCCGCACGCAGCCAAGCACGAGACGCAGCAGCCGAGAGCAGACAGGGGGCTGGTTTGCTCTACTCCCACAGCCCCGGACACCAAGGCCAGCACAGGGCATGGGCTGAGAACCACAGGGCAAAAGGTTTCCTGACATACAGCAGGGCCTGTGCGGGGACGTGCCAACAGGCACGTATGCAGAGGGGCACACAGCACCCAGACCACGCATACGGACCCCCGGACACAGCAGCAGAGCCCCGGCTCTCCCATCAGCCTTACGTCATCAAAGCGAGGCAGAAGCTTCTCGGCCAGCTGCAGAACAATCGGGTTGGAGCCCTTCTGTTCCAGGTAGCTGAGGATGTTTCTCAGCAGCATCAGGCTTCCCACACGCACTTCCCTGCAAGCATCCTGCAGCCACTCCATGCTGTCTGGGAGCAGGCTCTGCATTCTCCTTTTCTGTGGGAAACGCACAACTTTCTTTGTGGGAAGCAAGGCCAGACCCGACAACCCCCCCCCCCCCGCCCAAAAGTGCTCTGCCTGCTCTTTTCCCATCAGGGCTCAGTGGCCAGGGCCAGGGCTCTGCACACACGCAGGCCTTGGGCACAGAGGCTGCAGTGCAGGGCACAGATCTCCAAGGGGGCCCTCAGCATGCACTGGCCTCTGTAGGGAGCAAAGCTGCTGCCTCAAGGCCCAGGAGCAGCTGGCTGCCTTAGCCCGGCCCTGTGCTCCAGCTCATTGTCCCTCTCCCAGATCTTCCCGCTGGGCACTGGTGCCTTTCTCCTTGTGCAGCACGGCCAAGGGCCTGGCATGACACTCGGGGCAGATGAATGGGGCAGCGGAGACTTGGGAGCAGCTACCACACCTCCGGATTGCCAGCCAAGTCCAAGCCACTCTCTGACCCAGTGTCTCCTGTCAAGCCCCAGGCTGCCAGCATGGCTTCACCCGCCTGCCCCCCTCCTCACCATCTTGGGTCTATTCAACAGGGCCACGAGGCCTCTGAACGCCAGTCTGCGCATCTCCAGGCTCTCACTCTGCGCATAACCCTGGACGAGTGGCAGGACCTCCTCATCCATGTCGGCAAGGTCAGGGCATTCCAGCAGCTGAAATGGACACAGCACTGAAAGACTGGCACAGCCGGCAGCACTGCCTGCAGCGTGCAGCTCTCCATCCCACCCACCATCCAGGGCAAGGGCACCAGGCCCTCACAAAGCTCAGCCCAAACACAGCAGGCATTGTGCAGACACCCCTGGGCCCTGCTCCCAGCCCCGCGCCTCACGGCACACTGCACACACTGCTCGCCTCCTCCTCCCGTCCCCTGAACCCTCCGCAGCCTCTTGTTCTCATCCCTTGGAGGAGCAATTGAACACAGACAGCTGCCACAAAGCAGGCACGAAATACAAGTGCTTACGAGTGGTCGCCCAGCAGAAACGAGCCAAGGCCGGGGCTACTAACAGGAGCGTATGCATTGCCCCAGCTCCATTCACCAGCATCACCCCACATGCATGTGCACAAGCGAGCACAGCATTTAGAGGCCCCTCCAGAGAGGCACTGCTTGCCATGAGGCCCACCTCGACAAAGAAAGCCATGACGGGCAGCTGATGAAACTGGTCCTCCCTCCTCAGCAGCCTTGCCAGCTGGCGGAAGATCCAGCGACGCAGGTGACTGGCAGCCCCTCTCATTGCTCTGTCAGAGGCAAGAAGGCAGTGTTGGGCCTCAGCCGAGCAGGCAAACCTCCTCTGGCATCGCTCTGCTTGGCACGCAGCTCCTGCAGCCAGCGGCATTTGCTCATGGAGCACTGCTCTTGCCCTACCACACCTTGCCATTAGAAAGTCAGCGTCAGGCATCATTACGTTCCTTTTGGTGGGAGACCGGAGAAACAGCCTTCCTGCCCAGGCGGCATGGCCTGCCCACACATCCCCTCTCCTGCCCGCTTTGGATTCCTGTGCCCCTGGGCCCTCCCCAGGTTCTCCTGCGCACGACCCTCTCCCACAGCTCCTAACACCACCTGCTCCCCCAGCAGCTCTCCAAGCTGGGCAGCATGGCAGCTCCCAGGGCCCTTCTGCTGGGCGAGCCCTTGCCACAAGGGCTGAGGCTGCAGCCCCTTTCTTGGAGAAGTGGCGTTCCCCCTCCCCCACCAAGAAGCACATGGGGAGGCACACCCCACAGCCAGGGAAGAGGTGCTGGGCCAGAGCAGGCCGGAAAGGGCTCTACCTGGCCAGCACCACCACTCCCTTCTGGGAGGTGTCCGCATGCAGAAATAGGTCCCAGCCGCCCTTCCTCTCAACAGCCACGGCTATGGTCTCATAGTGGGCGCAGCGCAGCAGACTTTTCATGGCCTGCACGGCGCACCTGCATGCAGAGCAAAGCCCAGGTCACACTGGCAGCCTGGCCCTGCCTCCAGGTGCAGTGCAGAGACAGGGCGAGCGGGATCGAGCACCTGACGTGGCTGGTGGGACGGGACTCATCCCGTTGACATTCCCTCAAGAAGATATTTGCTTCCTGGTGGCTGAACTCTGCTGTGAAGACCATCTGCAAGAGCAGCGCCAGGAAGAGCTGGGGGAAAAACGCCTTCACCGCCTCTGGGCAGACGGGCTCCCGGATGATCTCACACAGTGCCCTCGTTGCCTGCAGAAAACACCCAGACACACCTCTCACTCCCGAGCAGTCCCCAGCATGCTTCCACAGCCCTCCAGGTGGGAGGCTCGAGCACAGCCTTGGAGCATGGGAAATGCAGCTGGAGGCCTCAGCCTGGCTGCCTGACCAGGGCCAGCGCCCGCAGGCTCTTGGGCCTCAGCTCCTGGTTGTACACAGTGAGCCTTCCTGCCTCAGCATGACCATCACCTCGGCAGGCTTCGTGTAGCGTGCACGCTCGGCCAGGCTCCCTGTCCCAGGCCGTGCTGCCTGCCCAGGTTTTGCAGGAGCCCTACTCCTGCCCCTCACCTTGCCCCCAACCCGACCCTGGCTTTCCAGCCTGCTGAGCGAGGTCGGCGGATGCAGGGACAGCGTCGGATGGAGATTTCCTGGGCATGGCCAGCCTGGCTGTTGGTGTGCAGAGAGGCCAGGCAGCACTTGGCAGCCCTGTGCGCTGGCACAGTCGGAGGCCTGGCGCTGGCCATGTTGTAGCCATGGGCCCAGGAGAGGTCCCTGCTTGGGGGCACACAAGCAGTGGAGAGGGGGAGGGGGCCCAGGGAGGCAGGCACCAGCCTGGGGGCACGGGAGGTCTCGTCCCCTAACTCACGGCCAGCGGAAGGATGCAGTTGTTGTCCCTGTCGGAGCTGGACTGCTTGCGCAGTGGCCGCTCCTCCAGCAAGCTCAGCAGCTCCCGCAGCATGTCCGGCGCAAGCATCGGCTTATCCATCAGCACCTTCCACATGCTCACGGCAGTGCTGCAGGCCCAGAGCGCTCTGTCAGTGGCACTTCCTTGGCCGCAGCACCGTAGCCTGGGCCAGCCCTGGAGGTCCCCAGCTGTGTGCCAGCCCTGCCCCTGCCCACCCCCTCCTCCCTGGCAGCCCCAAGAGGGTCCTGCCCAGGCAGGCAGCACATGACCAAGCTGAAGCCCCTTGCGCGGCAGGGAGCGTGCAGAGCCGCTGCGCTCTGCGGCTCAAGGCAGGGACACTTGCTCAGCTCTGGCTCCTCAAGGCCTGCTTGAGGCACCAGGGCTGGGAAACGGTGGGCGAGACACAGGGCCCTGCCCCTCAGCCGTGTGCTGGCCTTCTGCTTGCCTCTGGCCCTCTTTGGGCCCTTCTCCCCACGGCCAAGGAGCCCGTCCAGGCTGACGGGCCCCATACCTGTTGCACAGTGGCGAGCAGTACAGCAGGCTCATGGTCACCTCGCTGGGCTCCAAGCAGGCCAGCTGGCAAAGGGTCTTGTTTAGGGTGACCCGGGCCGACAGCTCCCTCACATACTTGACGTTCCTGTAGAGGCACCTTATGATGCGTGGCACCTGGAAGACACAAGGCGGACGGTGAGGCTGCTCCCAGAGAGCAGCCAATACCCCAGCTCCCACTCACTTCTCCTTCCCTCTCCACCACTCCCACCGCTCCTTGCTGCCTTCCAAGGGGCTCCGCTGCCCAAGAACACTGGCTCTCGGCGGGGAAACAGCGCCCCAGAGGGTCGAGCCCCACGCACGCCAGCCCCAGGCTCCTTACATCTTCCAGCACAGAGAAAGCGTCCAGCAGGAACATGGTCAGCATGTGGGAAGCCACCTCCGTATTGTAGGTGCTGCAGTTCCTCATGCCCTCGATGGCTGTGACAATGACGTCTGTCCTTTCGGAAGGCTGCAGGTTTTTCACAAACAGCTGGGGCAGAAAGGACCCAGGAGAGAAGAAATGTCACGCTGCGGGCCGCACTACTGCTGCTTAGCTAAGCAGTGGATGTGGCTCTGGAGAGAGGTGCGGGGCAGTGCTGGCACCGTGGCCCAGGAGAGCCAGGAGCACGCGCTGTGCTGGGTAGCAGCAGCATGGGGCATGTGGCCAGAGGGCCACCAGGGCAAGGCAGGATGCTCGGGAGCAGGCTCACAGTGCACTGGCTCTGCAGGCAACCCTAGCTTGCCGGTGGCCAGCAGGCTGCAGCTGCTGCTGGGACTCTTGGAGCCAAGCCTCTGGCTAGTCCCCGCTCAGGGACAGCGGGAGACACAGCAGTGAGAGCAGGGCTGCTACCAGGCAGCAACCAGTACTCTAGGTGCCACTCAGAGCTGCTTCCTTCTCCACCACCACCTCTGCATCAACCCCAAGGCCCCCTCAGCCCCACTCGTTAGGCATCCCTTTGCTCATCCACGTCTCCTCAGGACCCCATGGCCAACAGTCCCAGCAAGGGAAGTGCTCCTCACCCTCATGATCACGCTCATGTTGCTCGTCCACGAAAGGCAGAGCTCATTGTCGGCTTCCCTCTCCTTCTGGGGCTCCACATACTCTGGATCATCCTGCAGCATCGCCCGGCCTGAACAGCAGCAGAAAGACACAGCGGTCAGCAGGAGTCATGCAGAGCTGCAGCTGGCAGACTCATGGCGTCAGAGAGAAACCAGCCTGGCAGAGACAAAGGGCATGCCAGGAATGGATGGGGAGCAGGATTCCCAGGGAGGGTCGGGGCCTATTCCAGGGCAGAGAAGGGCAACTGCTTCAAAGGGTACCAAAAGCCTCACGGGCTTTCCGGTGCGAAGCCCGACACAAGCCGTAGCCTCTGAGCAGGGGCTGCTGAGCGTTTTCCAGGCCAGTGGTATCCAGGACAGGTACTAACAGCCTGCTCCCCTGCTCCTACATCAGCCGCGCCTCCTGCTCCTTTGCCTCACTGAGCAGAGGGGCCGAGGCAGTGCGATGCCTTCCCCGGCCTTGCCAGCGTGGCCGCGTGCAGAAGCACACAGCCCAGCACAGCTTCTCTTACGTTTTCGCTGCACGACGAATCTGAAGAGGCAATGAAGAGCATCCAAGGCCCCGCCCTTGGTCTCCGCGTCCTCGTAAGCACAGCAAAGGATGAGACAGCCCACCAGCTGTCCCAGCATCGGCACGGGGATCTTCCCATAGCAGGCAGGGCTCTCATCCACTCCTCCAAAGGGGTGCCACACCTGGGCAAGGCGGGTGGGACAGGTAGAAGGGCTGACGGGAGGCAGTCGCCACCAAAGCCCTGAAGCCAAGACTCTGCCCAGGCATGGATCCCAGCGGAGCCAAAGCTCTCGAGGGCCCTGCAGGCCTTGCCTCCCAAAGCAGCAGCCCAGCAAAGGCAGCACTGCCAGGCTGCGGCTCACATCATGCTCCGCGCGCACTGCTCCCCTGCACAGGGCTGGGGGCACAGCTGGCTCCTGCGACAAAGGGACTGCAGAGAAAAGCCCATGGAGAGAGGGCCAAAGAGCTTTGCTTCAGGGCAGAGCCTTGCTCAGTGCCTTAACCTGTGCCCACGCTTCCCTCCGAGGGACCCCCTGAGCTGCACTGTGCTCTGGGCTGCTGCAAAGGGCCAAAGCGGGGGCTGCACGGTGCTTGGCTCCTTACCTCCAGCGAGGAATAGTTGGCCAGCAACTTGCTCAGCCTCCCAATCCTCCCCACGGCCCTCTCACGCACAGCTGCTCTCTCCGTCTTGGTGAAGGGCAGCAGCATCTGCAAGGAGAAAGGCTACTGCTCTGCCCGGGGAGCTGACGCCCACTCCAGCAGGAGCAGCTCTGCTAAGCGCCTGCCTGCAGTCCTACAGTGCACCAAGGCTTCCTCGGAGCTAGAGCAAGCCTGGAATGGCCTTCCTGCCCCTACAGGCCCCAGCCTGCAAGGCCCACCTTGCCCTCAGGCAGCCAGCCACACCTAAGCCCCCTCCCAGCCTCTGCTCCTGGCCATGCACATGGCCCCGGGTGCCCTCTTCAGGATGGCAGGCCTTTCAGGCCACACCTTCCCTAGGGGTCTGCAGTGGGCAGCCTGGCCTCCGGCCTCCTGGCATGGCAGAAGAACCAAGCTTCTGGGCTCGGCTCCCCTTGCAGCACGGGCAGCTCCCAGTGGGTCTCTGCCCCATTCTGATCTGGCAAGGAAAGCACAAGGCACACGGAGGCGGGGGGACAGCAGCACCAGCTGCCATCAGTGCAGTGCCTAGAGAAGAAGGGTGACATTCCTCCCACTGCTTTGGTGCAAGGAGAGCTTTGGGGGCAGAGGTGGCCCAGGAGTGCTCATGGGGGCAAGGTGTTCCCAAGAGCCTGGAGGATGTTTGGGGTGGGAAGGGACTTGGGCTGTAGCCAGGGGACACTGGGCTCACAGAAGAGCCCAGTGGGGAACCTCTGCTCACCCAAGCGAGAAACGCCCCCTGCCTGCAGCGTGCTGCCTGTACATGGCACTCGGGGGGGGAATGTCCACTCGAGGGTGTCACTTCCCTCTGGGCCGAGGAACAGGCCCAATGCAGCCCACTCTTTGCAAATGCCACACCTGCAAGATCTTCTGCAGCTCCAGGAGGCTGGAAGTGGCCGACTTGAGCACCAGCACCTCCAACATGTTGTCCATGGCATCGAGGGTCTGCAAGGAGGACAGGGGGTTGTGGCATTCCTTCCCCACTGCCTCTGACCCACAGCAGACTCAGTTGAACCCCTGCTGCCCAGCGAGGACACCCGCTGCCCTGCACGGGCCAACGAGAGGCCTCAGGGCAGGAGACCTGCTGTGCACGGACCAGCCCCTGGGCACTGCCCATGGCCCAGCCCACGGGAAGGGCATGAAGGCAGGAGGGTGGGAAAACAAAGCTGAGATCCTGCCCAGCCTTGGAGCTGGCAGTCACCTCTCAGCACAGCGGAGCCAGGGGCAAGCCCAGAGGGGCTGGCGGGCTCCCTGTAGCTCACCCAGCACCTACCTTGGAGTAGAGGGACATGTCCACGGTCTCCATGTCTTCTCTTGGAGGAAGCAAGAAGACACTCTTGAAGCAGGCATGGAGAAGGCTGCTCTTTTTGCCCTCCAGAACCGGCTCCACTGCACTGCAAAGAGAGAGCGAGAGAGAGAGAGAGATGCCTGTTGGACACTGGTGCTGGGAGCAGTGCCTGGATGCCCTGGGGAGGTGGCTGTGGGCTGCTGGGGCAGGAGTCCCCCGGCTGCTACAGAGAGCACGTGAGGGAGCCCTGCAGGGAGGCACCTCCTCCCTCCATGAACTGGCCCAGGGCCAGAGGAGAGCCCAGGCAGCTAGGCCTCCCCCCTTCTCTACCACCTGCCTCCCCTTCTGCACTACAAGCCAAGGGGCCCTGGGGAGCTGCAGCAGGCAACCCTCTGCCCTCCCATCTGCCCTACTGACAAGCCTACTGACAAGCAAGGGGAGAGCAGAAGCGCAGCAGACAGCACCGCCAGCCTCCTCCCACCATGGTGCACACCTCCCAGCCAGGCATGGTGCCATCAGGCACATGCTGTGCACAGGTCCTGGCCAAACCAGGGGCTCTGCTAGCTACCTCATTGCCGTGATAGCAAGCATGGCTTGCTGGCGCACCGCTGTGCCCAGGCGCTCCAAGGGCTCCTCTTCCAGCAGCACCTGCACAGCACAACCGGCAGTCAGCGCGGCAACTGCCATCACCCAGCACCAGCAGACCCAGGGCCCAGCTGGCCTTGCCCCTGTCCTCACACCTGCTGCCTCTCCCCTCACCTCGATATGCTCGGCCAGCTCGTGTCGGCAGCAGAACACCTCCAGGCCCCAGGACAAGGTCTTGGCGCTGCTGCCTCCACAGAGGGTGCCGATGGACGCTAGAAACTTCAGCTTCTGCGCCTCTTGCTGACAGACGGGGAAGAGAGACAGAGTGAGCGCGAGAGGGGACAGGAAAGGCCAGCAGGACCAGAGCAGCCAGGGGGCTGCAGTGCTGGGCGGGACCCCGGACGGCAGCAGCTCTGCACAGCCAGCACCTCCCCAGCAGCCTGCCAGCAGACATGGGCGGACCCGCAGGGAGACCCAGGCACAGCCCCCATGGAAACGGCTGCACTTACCTGTTCTCGGCCACCCACAAAGGCCTGGATGAAGTCCAAGGCTTCCTCATCCTCTCTGGACAGCTCGGACCAGCTGCTGATGGAAAACCTTGCACCTGAGAAAGGAAGAGAGCCAGGAGCACTGCAGAGATGGAGGGCAGGCAGCAGAGAGCCGCGCAGTGAGCTCTGCCCGCCGGCCAGCCATGGGCCTGCTCCCGGGCACGCAGTCTCCCCCACGCTGCTCAAGGCTGCACGGTGCCCAGCACATGGGCTGCCCTGCTGCAGCCAGCCAGGCAGGGCAAACCTCAACTGCACCAGGCTGGGGAACGTGCTGCCAGACGGGCAGCATCTCTCCTCCTGCCACGGAGCTGCCGCTCGCTGCCCGTCCCAGGCAGCAGGAGCTGCGTCCATCTGCGATCTCCCTCCCGGGCGCGTGCTGCGCTGGGGCCAGCTCCCAAGCCCCGAGCGGGCCCTGGCATCCGGGCACCGCTGTGCCACCACCCCGGGCACCCCGACACCACGTGCTGGGGAGATGGGAGCCCGGCGCAGAGCAGGGTGCGCTCCCCGGCCCTCACCCCAGCCCGGCCCAGCCCCACGGGGCCGCTCACTCACCTCTCCGCCACGCCTGGGACTCGAACCCCTCCAAGGGCCTCGAGGCAGAGCTGCTCTCCTCGGCAACCCTGTCCTGCTCCTGGGATGCCCGGCGCGGGCAGCCGTACTCCTGCTCCCAGGCCACCCGCGGGCGGCTGGGGGGTCTCTCCGCCATCCTGCGGCACGGAGCAGAGGCAGGAGGGGGACACTTGTTTAATGCAGAGCTGGGGAGGGTCCCCACGGAGGTGGGGGCAGCGCAGTCAAAGGTCCCCGCGCCCGCCCCGGCCCTGGAGCCAGCTCTCCTGCGCCTCAGCCCCTGCCGCAAGGTCCTGCCCCCGCCGCGGCCGAGGGCCCCCGCAGCCCCGTGGCACTGCCGAGCCCGGCCCCGTCGCTCTCACCCGCAGCAGGAGCTGGCAAGGCCTCGGCAAGCGCCTCGACTCCGCGGGGCTGCCGGGGCGGCAGGGAAAGACGCGGCTGCGCTCGGGGGCTCCTCCTCGAGCTCCACGCGCTCCTGCCCTCTCCCGTCACCGTCCGCCCGGACACTGCCCGCACCTGACAGCGCCGCCGGTGTCACAACGGGGGGGGTCACAATGGCCCCGCCGGGGGCGGCTCTGAGGTCACCTCTGCTGCGCGAGCTGCTCCAGCAGCAGCAGCCGGCGCCGCCAGGGGCTCCAGGGCCGCAGCGCGGCCGCCCCGGGCAGGAGGGAGCTGGGGCAGGGCAGGGCGAGGCAGCTCGAGGGGCCGCGCGCGGCTCCGCATGGCCAGCTCCCTCCTCTTTCATCCCCGGCTGCCCACGCCTGGCTGCACTCACCTGCTCACCACTAACCACCAGCACCACCTCAAAACCTGACCCCACCATACCTCTTGCCCCAATCCCCTCCTCTCATCCCTCACCCCAAACTCTAACCCTCCAGCCACAACCCAGACCTCCAACCCCTTTCCCTAACTCTTGCTCCAGCCCTCACCGGCATCTCCAACCCTCAGCCCTAGCCAACAAATGCTAGCCTTCACCCCAGCCCTCACCCCTGCCATAGCCCACTCCCCCACAAAGCTAGCCAACACTCACAGCAAGCACCGGAAACCCGCAGCACAACCACCAAACCTCGCCCCACGCCTCACCCAACCCCTCACCCCATGCAGCCAGCTCTCGTCCCCAGCCCTGCCCTCAACACCAGCCCCCAAGCACCAACCCCAGGGAGATGCCCGAACCCTCACTGCCAGCCCCAACCCCTTCCCCAGCCGCCCTCCCCCTTGCACCAGCCCCCTACCCTGCAGCCCCTCTGCTCACGCTCCCGCCGGGCCCCCTCGCGCCCCACCCCAGCAGGCAGAGGAAGGGCAGGACCGGGCCGTGCTGGGGCAGCTGAGCGTGGCAGGCACCGCTGCAGATGCTCTGCTCCAGCCCCGCTCCAGCAGGGGCACCTACAGCACGTTGCCCCACACCAGCACAGGCGGCTTTGCAGCTTCTCCTGCAGCGGAGACTCCACAGCCTCTCGGGGAACCTGCTCCACTGCTTAAGCGCCCTCGCGGGGAAAAAGCGCTTTCCTGCGCTCAGGGGGAATTGCCTGCTTCGCCATTTTGGGCCACGGCAGCACCCAACTCCGGGGCCGGGGCCGGGGGCGGAGGGGCGGGGCCATGGCAGGGACGGGGCGCCAGCCGGGCCCCCCGCGCCGGCACAGGGAGCGCAGCAGGCTGCTGGGGCGCGGCCGTGGCGCAGACGCCCCCGCCGCACGCCCCTCGCCCACGGGCCCCGCCCGGGCCAGCCCCGGCCCCCGCGCACGCAGCAGGCCGCCGCCGCCGGGCCCTGCGCCACGCTGGCCCCGGCCGCGGCCGCAGGGACAGCCCGCCGGGCGGCCGTTGGGCGGCCTGCGTGTCGCTCACGGCTCACCCCGCCCCTCCCGGGCACCCATTCGCTCGCTGCCTCCCCTCGCTCCCCGATTGGCCGGGCGGGGGGCGGGCTCTCCACCCGCCCGCGGCAGCTGCTGGCGCCAAGCAGAAGCTGCAGCTCGGCTCTGTGGAGAAGAGGCGGCTGCAGAGAGCCGCTCGCTCTGCCCGCAGCCCCGCCGCCTCCGGGCAGCGTTCTCCCGCCCGGCACCTGGCCCCTTCTCTGCACGGCACAGATTATTGGCCTTGCCAGTTCTGCTGGCCCCCGGGGCCGTGGCCGGGCTCCCAAGTGGGCGGAAAACCACACGGACGTCGGGCAAAGAGCTGGTGAGCAGCCTGGACTGCTTCAGGCTGGAGCACGTTATACGGCGTAGAAATTATGCCCTCCACTCCTGCAAGTAGGAGGATGTTGGCCCGTTCAGCTGGCACGGTTGGAGCTGGAAAAGGACGCCTGCCCGTTGTCTAAAAGAAATTGTTGTAAAACCTAAAACCTTTTCCCTGTGTTTTACAAAAGCAAAACAGCTAACCTCGTGTGAACTCAAGGAGCAATTTCTCTGGGAGGACTGTATGAAAACTGAGGGTTTTTTTTTGTTTTGAGGACAAAAGCACTCTTCTTTTCCAAACCCTTGAGTTGGTGTTCTTTGACCTTCATACGTGAGTCGATTTCAGCCTAGGAGGCTCTTTTCCCACCGGTAGGTGTTGATGTTGACAGAGGCACCGCTGTGCTTTCTAGTGTGGCATGCTAGCACCTATTCCAAGAAGTGGAACTCTCTCTGCTTATTGCGTTGTGGCCAAGCAATACATCCGCACAATGGAAGAAGGTTGAGGGCAGAAGCCTGGCTGTGACTGACCACAGGTGTTGCCAAGAAAGCTGGATGAATCTCAGCACAAAGGGCGCCACAGGCTGGCCTTTGTTTTAAGGCATGCCCTGGACTCCTGCAAGCACCTGAAGGCTGGAAATCCATCCTTCCAGGAGCAGAAACGATGAGCAGTAGAGGGAATGTGCTGCGCAGGTGAGCTGCAGCTGGTGCAGCAAGCATTGCTGGTTTGAAGCGGTGGCTTGCTCCTTTGCCCTTTCCCAGAGAAATGCAATCTGATAATGGATGACATCTGTAAGAACAAAGAACTGCAAAGGTGGAGTTCTTCCCGTGGAGTCCAGTGGACTTTGCACCTACCGTGTCGAGCTCAATGCAATGGGGGAGGAGAAAGATGGAATGGATGAGAGAAAGGACAGCAATGCAAGAGTGACTCTTCTCTCTTAGAATACTTCTAAGTGGGGATTGGATTTGTGGGAAGTCTCAAGTTGGCTAAGTAAGTGACACCCTCCCACCATGGGAAGTGTCAGAGAAGGACATTGTATCTGATTTAGCTTCAGCTTAGTCTCAGGGCCTAAAGTAGATGAAGCCTGCGGGCCTCAAGGCCAAACTGTGAATGAACTTGAGAAACATTGCTGGCAATGTAGCTGCAAAACCATTTATGACTAAGGCTACAAAAGCAGCTAATGAGGATGTAAAATAGGATGCAGGAGACAAGATGGGATGCACGTGGGTTGGGGTTGACCTTGGAGGAGATAAGGGCCTGGGCTGTAGGCCAGGAGCTGTCTGAAGGAGAGAGAGACCAGTCAGAAGGGGAGAGACCAGTGACTCAGTAAAGAAGACTGGAGGAGACTGTCACTGGCAGGAGGGGAAATAAGACTGCAAAGGGTCTGATTAGCCCAGAATGTCTTTGTTCAGGGTCCCTGCGTGGAGGCAGCCAGCTCGAGCTGTTACTTCCTGTACTGTCATTTATTCTTGTAATTCATGTCAAAGAAATAATTAATTCTGCTCCTATATGTGCATGAGACTCTGCTCCTCGGAAACCTAGGGTGGGGCCATGTCTACAACAGGAAGTCCCCTAGATGAGGGGTTTGTGTCAGTAGCTGCACAAATTCCTTTGCAAACACTGTCAAGGTCCTGGAGAATCACTGATCACAGGACGGCTGAGGTTGGAATGGACCTCTGGAGATCATCTAGTCCAACCCCCCTGCTCAAGCAGGGTCCTCCAGAGCACATTGCCCAGGACCCCACCCAGATGGCTTTTGAGTATCTCCAGGGAAGGAGACTGCACAGCCCCTCTGGGCAACCTGTGCCAGTGCTCCGTCACCCTCCCAGCCCAGAAGTTTTTCCTCCTGTGCACATGGAACTGCCTGTGGTTCAGTTTGTGCCCGTTGCCTCTTGTCCTGTCCCTGGGCTCTACTGAGATCCCCTCTCAGTCTTGTCTTCTCCAGGCTCTACAGGCCGAGCTCTCGCAGCCTTTCTTCACAGGAGACATGCTGCAGTCCCCTCATCATCTTTGTAGCCCTCCGCCGGACTCTCTCCAGTAGGGCCATGTCTCTCTTGTACCCTCTTTCCAGCAGGTCAACCCCCAGCCTGTCCTGGGCCATGGAGTTCTTCCTCCCTAGGTGCAGGACCCTGCACTTGCCTTTGTTGAACTTGAGAAGGTTCCTCTCTGCCCATGAGGTTGTGATTAAACAAGGTTGTGGCTCTTTTTCTGGATGGTGGACGGGTGGGATGGCAGTAGGACAAGGAGTCATGAGGGGAGGAAGGGGAATTCCATTAACTTCTGCACCTGGGTTAGGTTCTTGGGAGGGTTATTATTGTGGGAAGTGAGGACATATGCAGCGTGAGTGCCCAAGCTGTGCACGAATTCAGCCACAGTCAGGGGTGAATCCTCCTTTGGGAGAAAATCAAGATGTAGGCCGAACTGATGAATGACTAGTTGAGGAGGAATATCCTTGTGCTTGTATTCGATGTGTATGTATGTTTTTGGATGTAATCCCTTTGGCTAGTCAGGGCTGCATAACCAGGAAAGTTGCTGGAAAGCAAGTAACCTTTCTAGTGGCTACAGGGGCTACTTTATCTCTCAAGCCATGGAGCTCAATGACAGTCCTTCCGAGATGGGTGTGTTATAAAGGTCCGCAGGCATTCACCATTAAGTCAGAGTCAGACTCTTATACGATCGTTTGTTTCAGCTGGAGCTGGGTGCCTCCAAAGAGGGACCCAGAACAAAGACATTCTGGGCTAATTATACTCCTTCCAGTCTTATTTCCCCGCCTGCCAGTGACAGTCTCTTCCAGTCTTCTTTCCTGAGTTGCTGGTCTCTTTCCTTGTAAATGGATTGTGTCTACATCCCAGGACGGTTGCTGTGTTCCTGCTTCAAAGTGCCTTATCTTATCCGGAGGCTAACCGTGACCTCTGTCCATTGTGTTCTGTAAGTTGGAGGGCTGATTCTGGCTGCTTCTGCAGTTGTTGCGTCAGCAGCAGCCCACAGGTTCGGTAAAAGCTTCGGCCTGCAGGCTTCAGGGCATTATTTTAAATAAAATAATTACTTATTTAAATGATTTTACAGCATAGAAACAGCTCGAAGTGGGTGCCTCTGGAGAAGGACACCGGACAAAGAAATTCTGGGGTAATTAGACCCCTTACAGTTTTATTTTCCCACCTGCCAGTGAAGGCCTCCTCCAATCTTCTTTACTGAGTAGGTGGTCTCTCCCCTTCTGATTGGTGTCTCTCTCCTTCTGACAGCTCCTGGCCTACAGCCCAGGCTGGATGCCATGTCCTTGTTTCTCCCAGGCCCTTATCTCCTCCAAGGTCAACCCCAACCCACGTGCATCCCATCTTGTCTCCTGCAGTCTACTTTGTAGCCTCATGAGCTAGTTTTGTATCTTTGTCAGCTAGTTTTAACTGGTTTGGCAGTTACAACACTGGCAAGGTCACATCCTTCGCAATGTTTCTGGAGTTCAAGGACAGTTCAGCCTTGAGGCCTGCAGGCTTCATCTACTTTAGGCACTGATGCTAAGCAAGAGTGAGACTTATGCGAAGCTGAAGCTAAATCGGCTACAATTTCCTTCTCCAACAGTCCTCCCTTGGTTTCTATGAGCACACCTGCTGGATACATATATTGGGGTAGAGTATTTGTGCACATCATAGAGGAGAATGTGAGGCACTTTTTCTCCTTTTTTTTTTTTTTGTGAAGTTTACCTTAGATTAAATGATAGGTTTTTTGACCTCTGTTCATGGAGTGTGCGGGATCTTTCAACTTTAAGAGATGTCCCCAGTCGAGGGGAGATCGCAGTGTAGAGGCGCGTTGTTCCTCAGGAGAGTTCAAATGGCTGTCCTGAGTGATGTCTATTTATACTACGTCCATGATTTGTACCATTAGCCAAATCAGGTGTGATCTAGCCACGGTGTGTCATATTGGAAGTCACGTACCTTTCAAATTTCAGGAGGAAGTTTCTCGTTTTCTCCCCAGCGAGGACTTCTCAGCCGGGCTTTCTGCTAGTGACTTTACCACTAGTTGTTTGTATGTGCCAAGGTCATGGTCGATCACTTGGGAAAGTGGAGGGCGAAGGTCCTGCCACCTTCCCCCCCACAACTAGAGTCAAACCCTCCACCTCACAAAGTGGCCGTACAGGAGCCTCTTGCCTCGTGGTATAAATAGACCTCAGTGTCTACTGATCAGCATATATTAATTCAGTATATAACAGCAGGGCTTGTGTCTTTCGCAATAACTACCACACACACAGAGGTGTAGGAGGATTATGAGCAGTAAAGAGAACAATGTTGATGCTAGCAATATCACTACCAGGTGAAGGTTAAAAATTCCTGTTGCTGTTAGTGACCTTTCAAAAAGAGTTCCTCACTAATGATGTTCTTTTGATTTTTCTTTTGTACTGGTTTAGTGTAGAATTGGACTGCAGCTGCTGTTGAGATGTAATAGGAGCTGAGTAATTCCAGTTGCATCCCAGGATCCCAGTAAAGTTACAGATAGAAATCTTTGGGTGATTGCTTGCAGCTACAACAATAGTATTTTTGATTATAAAATGACAAAGGGTTCTCATACAAACACATCAGACAAGGCAATCGAGTTAAATTACAAATTAATGTTTCGGAAAACCAAATAGAGAGAAGCAAAAGCTTTAATCATTATGCCACAAATCACAAGTCACTTGAAAAGGCGCCAAGGTGTTGCTGGGTTGTTAAGAAAGCCTTACTGCACGGATTTGGTTTGGAGACTCAAGAACTGAGATGCAGCTGTGCTTTTGCAGCCGGGCACTAATTCGTGAAGCACAAAGTATAGGCATTCCTCTTTTTCGATTGTAATCCCGTTCCCAATAGTGCGTTATGACAAACAAGAAGTTACGTTACCATTTTTAGTTATTGAAGGCAGAACACTGAAGGAGATAAGCCCGCCTTAACTAGGATAATCCTTCTGTTAAGCAAACATGAAGATGGTACTGCTCTTTTGGAAGTTTGTCTGCAGCTCTTGAAAAAGCAGGTATCTCCCTAAGAGACAGCATCTCGAAGATGTACACAATATGCTAAACATTTCTCTCTCCTCAGAGTTTCTGGATTCCCCTGTCTCTAGTCATTGTGAATACTGTCCACCCTCCCAAGCTGATCCGCTTGCCTGGGGGCTCCTTACTCCTGGGGGCCTTCTTGGACAAAGGGGACATTCTCTCTGCATACGTCCTACATTGCCACAGAAATAACATTCCGGTCCCTCACTGTCTGCCCATCTTCTCCTGTCCCCTTCTCGTCCTTGCCCTTGGCATTGCCCTAGCCTTCCTCGGCCTCCTCTGTCTCTTCCTCTACCCCTTCCTCTAATTTGCAAGTTCCGTGCTGAAGCTGCTGCTAAGAGATTAGCCTCTTCTTGGTTTTCCTTTTTCCGTTCCTTTGCTTGCTTCCCTTGCTGTTTCTCCTCTCTCCCGTCATAGACCAATACTGCCACGCTTAAAATCCTTTGTGAAGTTTCTCCTTGCCACCCTGGCATGTGCTCCTTCAACTCTTTTGGGCTATCCGGAGCGGCCTGATGGACAAAGACACTAATGGCTAGTGCATCATTCCAATTCTGGAAAGTCCTTCCCCCATAGTTCAACAAGGCTTGCCCTAGTCGTCCCCCAAAATCCCTGGCCTCTTTGTCCAAGCTCTGTCTACGCTCCTGCACTCTAGTCCAATCCACTCCTAGTTTGCTACATGCTCTAATAGCTTCTACCGAGTTCCGGAGTCCTGTCTGGCAAGCGACTCTGTCCCCTGCGTTATTGTAATCCCAATTTGGATCGTTTGCTGGCTAACGATTTGTGTTTCCCCCAGTCTGTTGTACAAACTTTGCCTCTTTATTAACTATTTTATCATCTCGCTCGTTTGGTCAGAACAACTCTCTCAAGAGTACTTGGGTATCCCGCCAGTTTGGTCAGAACAACTCTCTCAAGAGTACTTGGGTATCCCGCCAGTTTGGATTCTACCCAGTGCATATATATTAGAAAACAGCTGAGCGCTCCTTTCCGCATCCTCCCTCAACCTGGGCATTTTGCTTGCCCACAATGCTCAATCACTCGGACTCCAGGGTTGGCTAGTAAATACATGCAGTACCACGTGAGGGGGGGTTAGCTCCCCCCCCCGCCCCCGCTGCACTCGGTTGGAGTGCTGCTGCATTAGGTAAAACATTAGCAACCATAGGATGGAGTCCTGCCACGGGAGGAGGGGAAGTCTGAGTAAGAGGAGGAGAGGGACAGATAGACAGATCTTCGGGAGGCGCCACCGGAGGAGTGTAAGGCGGAGCAGTAGCTCCTGGGGCGTTATTTGGGACACCTATATCTGCTGCAGCAAGAGTAGTTTTACAGAGGGTGCCGTTTGTCCTCCTTGGATCTCGCCGGTCCCACATCCAATTATCCCACACATACCAATAATCCATTCAGTGAGGCTTTTCATCTTCCAATAGAAGCTGCAGCAGAGCTCATTTCTTAGAATCGAAGGATCCTTCCTTGGGTTAACCCCCACATTAATTGTAAGATGGACAATCATCCTGACATAAAGGGACAGCTAACTAGCTAGGGATCGATTTGACTGTAACGGCTTTTTTCTCCTTTTTGTTCCTTTTCCTTTTCTAAATTTGGATGTTTGGAGCCAAGAGGGTCCAATGGTGGTTGGCTACACTCCCATCTGGGGTGCCAAAGTGCTGTGGAAACACTTTGATCCTAGGTTTCCAAGAAGCAGAGCCTCACGCACATCTAGCAGCAAAATTTTATTTCTTTAAATGATGGTGCAGCATAGTAACTGCTGGAGCTGGGTGCCTCCAGGGAGGGACCTTGAACAAAGGAATTCTGGCCTAATTAGACCCTTTACAGTTTTATTTCCCACCTGCCAGGGAAGGTCTCCCCCAATCTTCTTTACTGAGTCTTCTTTACTCTCCTTCTGGTTGGTGTCTCTCTCCTTCTGGTTGGTCTTGGCCTTCAGCCCACACTGGTTGCCATGTCCTTGTTTCCCACAGTCCCTTATCTCCTCCGAGGTCAACCCCAACCCACGTGCATCCCATCTTGTCCCCTGCAGTCTACTTTTTAGCCCCATGAGCTAGCTGTGTATCTTTATTAGCTGCTTTTAATGGGTTTGGCCGTTACATGCTCAGCAATGATTCTGGAGTTCATGGACGGTTCGGCCTTGAGGCCTGCATGCGCAGGGTAGGCAGTGGCGATAGAAACAGAGCTGCATGTCATACCCCAGCTCTGCCCTTCCACCTGAGATGCAAGCCCTGAAGACAGCAGGGGCCTGCTCTTGCCCTGGGGTGACTGGAGAGGGCAGGGGAGGCCAAAGCTTTTCTCCCCCTTTCCCTTGGCTATTGTGGGCCAGCAGAGCAGTTGACGCTTTGCAGCAAAACCAAAGTGTGTCAGGCCGCTCTACGCTGGCCTGGCATATTGGAACGAGTGGACACCCCGTCCCCCCCAGGACAAGCCAGATTCATGCAGGCAGCAAGTTTTGCCCCTTGCCTTTGGCTCCCTAAAAAAAGAACACTCACTCCGGCTGAGGAAACGGGGCTGTATCTTTGCGGGAAGCCCAACAAAGCCATGAAGCGGTAGCACAACAGGGGCTGTGCTTGAGGAGTCGAGCTGTCCTGGGGCTGCGGGAGATGCCAGCAATGAGCCAGACCTTCCAGCACACTTGCGTGTGTCCGTGGTGTGCAGCACCATGACATTGGCACAGCTGCGTCAGCTCTGCTCAAACAGAGTCACGTCCTGGCGGGAGGGTGCCACCTCGCCCATGCTCTCGGGAGCCAGGGACACAGTGCTCCGAGGTGGAATCTTGATGTTCTCCTTGGCACCCTCAGGTTCATGATGGTCTGTGACACCAGGCAACGGACTAAAGGTTCCGCATCATTTTCCAGGGGCTGGAGGGCTGCAAGAGAAAGGCACCGAGCTGAGAACAGACTCCCACCTTTGCAGAGATCCCAGGAATCCCCCCCCAGGCAGGGCCAGCCCCACTCAGCTCTTCCCATGCGGAGGAGGCAGCAGGTAGGACAAATGGATCAGCTGGCACTTGCAGGTTGGCCAAGCCCCAGATGCGCCCCAAATACCCCCTGCTCTCCCCCACGTAGGGACACAGAGCCTTCCTCACCTGGGGCAGGCCAGTGAACTGCAGCTCACTTCCCAGCCTCCTCCCTCCTCCCTGCCAGGGCTGCCTGACACAGCGCTGCTCTCACTCACCAGTGCACAGCTCCTGCACCTTCTCCTTCCTCCGCTTCTTCACTTGCTGCCCGATGAGCCCTAGGCAAACACCTCCGCTCACCCCTCATACTCCCCAGCAAGCCCCCAGCAGCACAGCTCCCATCTGGCCTTGCCAGCTTGGCCATGCAGCCTGCTCCCCTTGGGCAAGGCTGGCCCCAGCCCCGTCCCCACGGTGCAGGACCCAGGGACGGTGGGAGGGACTGAAGACCCTCCTGTGTGCCCGTCTGGGTGGGCAGGCATGGCCCTGGGCTTGTGGCTCACCAATGAACCTCACAGCTGCCTCCCGCAAGGATGCGTCCGGGTTCTCCAGGTATGGCAGGCTCTGGCGCAGGTGTTGCTCCGCTCTGCTCCTGTCCCTCAGCAGCTGCAGACAGCACAAGGACAGGGGGTTGGCACCGAGCCTCCCCAGAAGGCCAGGCCTGTCCCTCCTCCCAGCTCCGGCCTCCTCTTCCTTCCTGCCCACGCCTCCCAGCTAGAAGCTGGCTGGTAGCCAGGTTCAGAGGGAGCAGAGGGCAGAGCGGGGCCTGCGGGTGCTGAGATCCCCGCCATGCTTCTGCCAAGGCCCAGCCAGGCCAGGGGCCCCTTCAGCACCCCAGCGGGCACTTAGAGTAGAGGGCTCTGGGCTGCAGCAGTGCGTGAGGGGCACAGCTGTGCACCCTGCCCACTGGCCATGGCGGCAGGCCTCATCCCGCCGCGGCCCCGGGGCCTTTGGCCACGTCCTTACCACGCACTCCCCGATCTTCCATGTCTCTGCTCTTCTGGCCAGCTGCTTGAGCTCCTCCCACTTGAGGAACTGTGCAGCGCTCACCAGGGCTTCCTGAGAGGCCTGCAGAGCAACAGAGACCAGGAGATGCCACCGCAGCCACGGCAGGACACCCTGGGTCCCCCTCGTCTTGGCAAGGCTCCCAGCCTTTCCCAGCCCCAAATGGCACGACGCAGCGTGCCACTAGGTCTGGCCCTCCCTGAAGGCAGAGGCAGCTCTGCCTTGTCCTTCGGCACACAGGAAGCTGCACCTCATGCTGCCATGCGTTCCAAGGCACACTTGGCAGCAGCCCTTGCCTTGCTGCTCACCTCCACCCACGGCATGTCAGCATTGCTTCCCCAAAACACTGCTCCCTACCTGGGCCACTCTCTGCACCTTGTCACTCATGTGGAGGAAGAGCGGCACCAGGCTCCTCTGTGCATGCTGCTTCAGGTTCCGTTTGTTCTTCCCCACCACAATCTCCAGCAGGTCTTTGAAGAGGAGCATGGAGAGCTCTCGCACTCTGCTGTCTTCCTGCAGCCAGGGAGGAGAGGAGGGGAGGCCTCAGCAACGACTCCAGGAACGGGGCCCGACAAGAGCGTTTGCCGTTGCAAGGCCTCGTCCTCTCCGGGCACAACTGTCCCCCAGCCCGGCCAGAGGTCAGAGCTGAGGACAAGCCTCTGCTGAGGCAGCCTGGACAATGAGCCCCGCTTTGATGACGGGCTCTGTCTCCCTCTCCCTCTGGAGGGAGCTTCTTGGATTTCCCGAGGCCTCCATCAGGGCCCCCGCACACAACAAGAGGACAGAAAGGGACAGCCCCGCGGCACGGCCTCTCCCTCGCTCTCTAGCCTGCTCCTACCTCTCTGCTCATCGCTGCCCCAGGCCACGGCAAGCGCCGCACGCAGCCAAGCACGAGACGCAGCAGCCGAGAGCAGACAGGGGGCTGGTTTGCTCTACTCCCACAGCCCCGGACACCAAGGCCAGCACAGGGCATGGGCTGAGAACCACAGGGCAAAAGGTTTCCTGACATACAGCAGGGCCTGTGCGGGGACGTGCCAACAGGCACGTATGCAGAGGGGCACACAGCACCCAGACCACGCATACGGACCCCCGGACACACCAGCAGAGCCCCGGCTCTCCCATCAGCCTTACGTCATCAAAGCGAGGCAGAAGCTTCTCGGCCAGCTGCAGAACAATCGGGTTGGAGCCCTTCTGTTCCAGGTAGCTGAGGATGTTTCTCAGCAGCATCAGGCTTCCCACACGCACTTCCCTGCAAGCATCCTGCAGCCACTCCATGCTGTCTGGGAGCAGGCTCTGCATTCTCCTTTTCTGTGGGAAACGCACAACTTTCTTTGTGGGAAGCAAGGCCAGACCCGACCCCCCCCCGCCCGCCCAAAAGTGCTCTGCCTGCTCTTTTCCCATCAGGGCTCAGTGGCCAGGGCCAGGGCTCTGCACACACGCAGGCCTTGGGCACAGAGGCTGCAGTGCAGGGCACAGATCTCTAAGGGGGCCCTCAGCATGCACTGGCCTCTGTAGGGAGCAAAGCTGCTGCCTCAAGGCCCAGGAGCAGCTGGCTGCCTTAGCCCGGCCCTGTGCTCCAGCTCATTGTCCCTCTCCCAGATCTTCCCGCTGGGCACTGGTGAGACTTGGGAGACTTGGGAGACTTGGGAGCAGCTACCACACCTCCGGATTGCCAGCCAAGTCCAAGCCACTCTCTGACCCAGTGTCTCCTGTCAAGCCCCAGGCTGCCAGCGTGGCTTCACCCGCCTGCCCCCCTCCTCACCATCTTGGGTCTATTCAACAGGGCCACGAGGCCTCTGAACGCCAGTCTGCGCATCTCCAGGCTCTCACTCTGCGCATAACCCTGGACGAGTGGCAGGACCTCCTCATCCATGTCGGCAAGGTCAGGGCATTCCAGCAGCTGAAATGGACACAGCACTGAAAGACTGGCACAGCCGGCAGCACTGCCTGCAGCGTGCAGCTCTCCATCCCACCCACCATCCAGGGCAAGGGCACCAGGCCCTCACAAAGCTCAGCCCAAACACAGCAGGCATTGTGCAGACACCCCTGGGCCCTGCTCCCAGCCCCGCGCCTCACGGCACACTGCACACACTGCTCGCCTCCTCCTCCCGTCCCCTGAACCCTCCGCAGCCTCTTGTTCTCATCCCTTGGAGGAGCAATTGAACACAGACAGCTGCCACAAAGCAGGCACGAAATACAAGTGCTTACGAGTGGTCGCCCAGCAGAAACGAGCCAAGGCCGGGGCTACTAACAGGAGCGTATGCATTGCCCCAGCTCCATTCACCAGCATCACCCCACATGCATGTGCACAAGCGAGCACAGCATTTAGAGGCCCCTCCAGAGAGGCACTGCTTGCCATGAGGCCCACCTCGACAAAGAAAGCCATGACGGGCAGCTGATGAAACTGGTCCTCCCTCCTCAGCAGCCTTGCCAGCTGGCGGAAGATCCAGCGACGCAGGTGACTGGCAGCCCCTCTCATTGCTCTGTCAGAGGCAAGAAGGCAGTGTTGGGCCTCAGCCGAGCAGGCAAACCTCCTCTGGCATCGCTCTGCTTGGCACGCAGCTCCTGCAGCCAGCGGCATTTGCTCATGGAGCACTGCTCTTGCCCTACCACACCTTGCCATTAGAAAGTCAGCGTCAGGCATCATTACGTTCCTTTTGGTGGGAGACCGGAGAAACAGCCTTCCTGCCCAGGCGGCATGGCCTGCCCACACATCCCCTCTCCTGCCCGCTTTGGATTCCTGTGCCCCTGGGCCCTCCCCAGGTTCTCCTGCGCACGACCCTCTCCCACAGCTCCTAACACCACCTGCTCCCCCAGCAGCTCTCCAAGCTGGGCAGCATGGCAGCTCCCAGGGCCCTTCTGCTGGGCGAGCCCTTGCCACAAGGGCTGAGGCTGCAGCCCCTTTCTTGGAGAAGTGGCGTTCCCCCTCCCCCACCAAGAAGCACATGGGGAGGCACACCCCACAGCCAGGGAAGAGGTGCTGGGCCAGAGCAGGCCGGAAAGGGCTCTACCTGGCCAGCACCACCACTCCCTTCTGGGAGGTGTCCGCATGCAGAAATAGGTCCCAGCCGCCCTTCCTCTCAACAGCCACGGCTATGGTCTCATAGTGGGCGCAGCGCAGCAGACTTTTCATGGCCTGCACGGCGCACCTGCATGCAGAGCAAAGCCCAGGTCACACTGGCAGCCTGGCCCTGCCTCCAGGTGCAGCGCAGAGACAGGGCGAGCGGGATCGAGCACCTGACGTGGCTGGTGGGACGGGACTCATCCCGTTGGCATTCCCTCAAGAAGATATTTGCTTCCTGGTGGCTGAACTCTGCTGTGAAGACCATCTGCAAGAGCAGCGCCAGGAAGAGCTGGGGGAAAGACGCCTTCACCGCCTCTGGGCAGACGGGCTCCCGGATGATCTCACACAGTGCCCTCGTTGCCTGCAGAAAACACCCAGTCACACCTCTCACTCCCGAGCAGTCCTCGGCATGCTTCCACAGCCCTCCAGGTGGGAGGCTCGAGCACAGCCTTGGAGCATGGGAAATGCAGCTGGAGGCCTCAGCCTGGCTGCCTGACCAGGGCCAGCGCCCGCAGGCTCTTGGGCCTCAGCTCCTGGTTGTACACAGTGAGCCTTCCTGCCTCAGCATGACCATCACCTCGGCAGGCTTCGTGTAGCGTGCACGCTCGGCCAGGCTCCCTGTCCCAGGCCGTGCTGCCTGCCCAGGTTTTGCAGGAGCCCTACTCCTGCCCCTCACCTTGCCCCCAACCCGACCCTGGCTTTCCAGCCTGCTGAGCGAGGTCGGCGGATGCAGGGACAGCGTCGGATGGAGATTTCCTGGGCATGGCCAGCCTGGCTGTTGGTGTGCAGAAAGGCCAGGCAGCACTTGGCAGCCCTGTGCGCTGGCACAGTCGGAGGCCTGGCGCTGGCCATGTTGTAGCCATGGGCCCAGGAGAGGTCCCTGCTTGGGGGCACACGAGCAGTGGAGAGGGGGAGGGGGCCCAGAGAGGCAGGCACCAGCCTGGGGGCACGGGAGGTCTCGTCCCCTAACTCACGGCCAGCGGAAGGATGCAGTTGTTGTCCCTGTCGGAGCTGGACTGCTTGCGCAGTGGCCGCTCCTCCAGCAAGCTCAGCAGCTCCCGCAGCATGTCCGGCGCAAGCATCGGCTTATCCATCAGCACCTTCCACATGCTCACGGCAGTGCTGCAGGCCCAGAGCGCTCTGAAGTGAAAACCCCCTGCCCCTCCATGGGGAAGTGTTAGGGAAGGACATTGTATCTGATTTAGCTTCAGCTTAGCATCAGGGCCTAAAGTAGATGAAGCCTGCTTGAGGCTTCAAGGCTGAACTGTATGAACTTGAGAAACATTGCTGGCAATGTAACTGCAAAACCATTTATGACCAGCTACTAAGGCTACAAAAGCAGCTAATGAGGATGTAAAATAGGATGCAGGATACAAGATGGGATGCACTGGATGGGTAGCTGGACATGGTTTTGGCAATTGAGTGCAATGGGTACTACAGCCACAAAAGGCAGCATTTGCTGTTGTAATGTGACATGTGTTTTTGACCAAATTGCCGTGCAAATGTACTGGTTAACTTCTCCTATGCCTGAAGAAACAATGGCTAATTTTTGCACTGTTTCTTACATCAGGAACACTTGGAGGCAGCACAACGACACCGATCACTCTGTATCTCCCCTGATCTTGTGTCCAAGACATCCCCCTCCTGGTCTGTCGACAGCCCCTCCACGCGTACCCCGCTGCCCAGGACACCATGAGAGTGCTGGCCCTGCAGCCCCTCGAGCAGCTCCTGCTGCCCTAGGGGCAGAGCAGCCTGCTCTGAGCCGGTGCCCAGAGAAACCTGTTTGTTGTTTCCATTTTCTATGTCTGAATGCTGCCCTGCTTTTCTCCTGGGATGTCCCTGCTGCCCAGAGAGCCTTTCCTTGTCGGAGAACAACGGGAGACAAGCACATCCGATGATGATCAACAAGTCTCAGTTTATTCAGAATTATCTTATGACTTATATAACAGAGTTAATTAGCTCATACATATTGCAAAAGCCAAGCTCCTTATAGGTGGCTACAGTAGAAGGCATTGTTATCTATTAAATGGATACAGTAGAAGGCTATGCATCTTTTCCCAAGACACTAGTAGCAAGTCATGTACCTTTCCCAGGACACTAGTAGCAAGTCATGTACCTTTCCCAAGACACTAGTAGCAAGTCATGTACTTTTCTCAAGGCACTGGTATCTACATTATTTTCTAGTTTCTAAACCAAGGTCCTGCATTCCGTGTCTAGCTACATTTAAGCAGGTCTTGTGATCTTGTTGTCATGCCCCTTGTCACGTAGCCAGTATTCAATAATATCTATTGAATTCAAGATTTCAATAAAAACAAATTATTTTGTGTTTTATGGACCATGCGTATAACTATATTCTGTAGATAGGCTACAAAACAGGGTAAAAACAATATAATCAACAAAACCATCAATCCTATCCCTATTGCATACATAATCATGGTCTTAAGTCAGGGACCAATACCGAGAGATGATAGCCAGGTATCAAGCGGGTTAGTTACAACAGTAATATCCTTAGTGTGATTCTTAAGCCATTGCAATTGCTTGTGAATTGATTCTGAATTAGAGGAGAGATTAAAACAACACATGCCCTCAAAATCTTTACAACCATGCCCATGAGCCAATAATAAAAAATCAATAGCAGCTCTATTTTGAAGTATCTGATGTCTGAGATTTTCCATGTCCTGTGCTAGTTCACTCAATATCTGTGTTGTTGCGTTTGATTGCTTAACCATCCAGCATGCTAGTTTATTTATAGTACGAAGCGCATGAGCAGCACCTACCCCGGGAACAATTGATGCAAAAAAGTTAGCCGTGGGTCCCCAGAGTTCTACTTGATCACTACAGTCGGGTGTGAGGGTTGCTACAGCTCGCTTATCACGATGTGTCTTATTAAAAAGGAATTGTGATATTACAGTAACATTTGGTGCGAAAAGAGTCAATTTTCCCAGATAACATGGACCACCACGAGCATGCCTAGGTATTCCTTGCCATGCTCGATCACCGCAAATCAAATAGGTGTTGCCAGGCAATGCCTTTGCACTGTCATTAGCCCAAATCTTTGTGTCATTTTTTCCCCCAACCATAGGTTCTATAATCGCCACACATATATGTTTCGTTCCAAAAGGGATAGCTCCTGGGTGTAAGCCATAATGCAGGATCATTGACATTTTGCTTATAATCACCCAGTTCAACACATCCTGATTCATTTGCTGAACTATTCAACATTCTGCTACCTAAAAGCCCAATTTCTTGAGGATCCCAGGGTAATGTTTTGTTTAATGCAGCTAATAATTTGGCTGTCCATTTACTGCTGTCATCTAACCTATTGCATGTGGCAGTGGATAGCTTTGAAAAATCAGTTGTATTATATCCGGGTATTCCAACCAAACATGTACGAAAAGGATCAGTAGCAGAAGCCAATGCTAAGCAAAAGGAAGTAGTATGCGTTTTGTTAGCCCATGTTACCCATAAGTTTGGTGGAGAATTGAGATACATAGCAAAAACGGTATTATACACAAATAAGATGCAGTAGATCCAGGACCACACGATCGCAGTAATATTGGATCAGCTCTTCTTCAATCACCGTGCCTTTCTGTTGACTCCGTGGAACTTTGGGGATCAAGTACAGGTCTTGCCCATCTTGCAGGTATCCAAAGAGGTCCTGTAGGGGCAGAAACACAAAGATAGCCCCTCCCCCAAAATAAGACCTTTGCAGGTGTTTGCCGTACTCCTGTCTTAGGGTCCTTATTCCGTACCCATATGGTACTAGTATCTTGACATTCAGATGAAGAGCTAGTATGTACAGCTACGGGTGGATACTTTGCATCTCCAAAAACACACAAATGGTTAATTACGAATAAGGTTTTCAACAATCTTGAATGCGGATCAGCGATCTCTGCAAGATGTGCCAAATGCTGTTTTAGGGTACCATGTGCCCGTTCCACTATAGCTTGTCCTGTGGGGGAGTGAGGAATTCCCGTGACATGTCTTACTCCCCATGTCTTCAAAAATCTATCCATCCTGTGGCTAGTATAAGCGGGACCATTGTCCGTCTTTAACTGCTTTGGGACTCCCATGACAGCAAAACAACTAAGCACATGTCTTTCGACATGCAATACTTTCTCTCCAGCTTGTGCCGTTGCCCAAATAAATTTACTATATGTATCAATAGATACATGCACATATTTTAAACGTCCAAAAGAAGAGACATGAGTAACATCCATCTGCCAAAGTTCATTTGAGACAAGCCCTCTGGGATTAACTCCCACTCCTAATCCGCAACCTCCATTATGGTTACTACAGATTGGGCAAGCTCGAACAATACTACACGCCTCCGCCATGGAGATCCCAAATTCGACATGCAGGCCTTTGGCATTTTGGTGGAAAACCGAATGGGCCTCTCTGGCTAAAACAGTTTTTGCAATGGGAACAGCAGTGAAAACAGAGACCAGCCTATCCGCCCTATCATTACCCTCTCCAAGTCCAATATTCCATTTATGACTTCGTATGTGGATTATAGAATAGGGATTTTCTCTAAGCTTCACTGCCTTTCTGAGTTGGATAAAAAGCTCATGTAACCTCTTATTTTGGACTTCTTTGATAAATGCATCCTCGATTCGCTCAACAATGCCCATTACATAAAGTGAATTAGTTACAATATTTAGAGGCCCCATCAAGTTCATCATGGCCCAACTAACGGCAGTCAGTTCCATGGTCTGTAAAGTATCCTCCTGTCTTGCGTGTAACAATTCCTGTTTCCATGAACCGTTGTCTTGCCATGTAACGGCAGCCCGTCGCGATTTACGTCCTGCATCAGTATATGCTGTTACCGTGTCTTTTATAGGGTTCTTTTCTCTTTTCGGGCGTGTCATCCAGTTCCATTGCCCGATCCATCGTAATAATGGGGACTCAAAGCTATTAGTCTCAATCACACAACCAGCACCAAGCAACGCCTCTTGCAAATGTTCACTATTCTGTAGATACCATTGTAAAGAGTCTTTTCTTTGCATGGGTAAATATATTGTGGAAGGCTCGCAGCCTTGAACTTGTAAAATTCTTTCCCGTCCTCGTTTTATCAAATCCGCCAAATTTTCCACTTGTTGTACCAAGGTTTTAGCCTGCTGTAAAGCAGGGGATACCCATTCAAGAATACCCAATTCCCCGGTTTTCTTTAATTGCATGAGAGCTCCAATCAGGTACCGATGCCCTAACCACACAGCAAGATCAATCAGAACAGTAGCATCGAGCCGATGTACGTGTCCTGTAATAGCGCGTTCTACAATTTGCTGTATGAGATTTTTCTGATAAGGGGTAACTCTAAGTTCTTTCATAGGGTCCGTACCTTTCAATAATGGACGGAGTCCTTCTAGCAATTCATTTGGTATACCCACTATGGGCCGTAGCCACTGCAAGTCTCCTAAAAATCTTTGTGCATCATTAAGAGTCCGTAGTCGCGACTGTAACTGTAATTTCTGAGGGGACACAGTTTTGTCAGTAAGCACCCATCCTAAATATTTCCATGGTGACGACTGTTGAACCTTATCTGAAGAAATCACCAGATTAGAACATTGTAACACTCGTTGGATGTGTTCAATCTGCTTGTCAGAAAAGGGGCGCAGCTTGAGCAAATAATATATCATCCATGTAATGATAAATTATAACATGTTTCCATCGTTCACGTAACGGCTGTAATGCAGCAGCTACATATAATTGACACAAGGTGGGGCTGTTACGCATACCCTGTGGTAATACTGTCCATTCAAATCGTTGATCTGGGCCCTCTCTGTTAAGGGAGGGTAAGGTAAAAGCAAACCGTTTTTGATCCTGAGGATGTAAATCAATTGTAAAAAAGCAATCCTTTAAATCAATAATTAGCAGAGACCAACACTCTGGAATCATGGCTGGATTAGGTAGCCCTGGCTGTAAAGCACCCGTCGGTTCCATCTGATTATTAATCTCTCTCAGATCAGGTAACAATCGATATTTACCTGACTTCTTTTTTATGACAAATATTGGAGAATTCCATGGACTAGTGGACAAACGTAAATGACCTTGTTGAAATTGCTCTTTGACCAATTGATGAGCATGAAATAGACTTTCCCGTTTTAATGGCCATTGCTTAACCCATACCGGTGTGTTAGTTGTCCAAGTAATGGGAATTGGGAAAGTCCAAGCAATGGCTAATAGGCCAAAGGGTGCTCATTCGTAAGTACAACCCCCAACTGTGAGAGTATATCCTTCCAATTAGACACTGCACAGTTGGTGGTAGTTGTACCACAGAAAACACAGCAGAAACTTGACGACCCTCCAGTTTTACTTTTAACGTGGGCGTTCTTTGAGCAAATGTCATACCCCCAACTCCAGTAACCGTAGTACCTGATGGAAACAGGGGCCATCCTTGGGGCCACTGTGATGGAGTAATTATACTAGAATCTGCCCCAGTGTCCAAAAGGGCTATAAGGATCAGTTTTTGATTGTCATAACCAATCTCAACCTTGTGTCTAGGTCGATCATTTAATGTCAAGGTTAAAAGAGTCAGTCCCCCTGAAGAGCCGAATCCTTCATCACCTCGATCCTTGTCAGTTAACGACGGCATTCCCTTTGTAAGTTGTTCCAATGGGACCAATTGGGCAATGCGTTGTCCCTTGGTTATCCGTACGGGAGGAAAAGGGGTATATAACATTATCATTATTTCTCCGGTGTAATCAGCGTCAACAACGCCAGGTAAAACAAAGAGTCCCAGCATTGATGCCGATGACCTGCCGAGCAATAATGCTCCCACAAACTTATTTTGAATCACCACAGGACCATACACTCCAGTGGGAATTCGATGTGGCTGAGTATTTAGGAGACTAATGTCTACAGCCAATGCCAGGTCAAGTCCGAGACTCCCTCTTGTTGCTGGTCGGAGGCGAGAGGTGTTACTTGTTGAACAGCAGCTACTTGTGTCTGCGCGCGGCTGCTCCGATTCGCGCTCCCAACGGAGTTTCCCGAACGACGGCGGCAAACTCCAGTGTTATGATTGCCCGAACAGCACTTTACACACCAAACTCCGGAAGCGGTGCACTCTTTTCGGACGTGACCCAAAATTCCGCATCGAAAGCATCTAACTCGAGCAGTTCCTTGATATGTTTTCTGTCAAGTAACGACCGACGCTTGGAGGGGTGCAAGAGCTGCTAACACTTGACTCTGAGATGCCTTAGCTTGTTCTTGTAACCCAACCCCCAACTGCTTTATAGCCTCTACTACTAAAGCTTGAGGTCCAGTGGGCACCTGAGCCATTCTTTCTAATGCTTCCTCTATTGTCCAATTGGCACCAAGAGTGCTCAAAATATTACGAGTAGTAGTATTACAATTTTGTAAGGCACACTGTTTTAACAAGGTTCCTCGCATATGTTCAGGAACCCCAGCTCTCTCTATAGCTGCAGCAGCCTTGTCTATGAATGCCCCAAACGTTTCGTCCCTGCCTTGTCTTATACCCATATAAACTGGAACGCCCCCCGGTTCTTTCATTCGATCAATAGCTCTCCTTACTAGTTGCATTGCCTCTCTCAACTTATCTGGACCTATCATTGCTTGTGCTTCAGTGCGTAAAAACGGTCCAAGTCCCATAAGTTCCTCTACAGTCACTCCCTGCAACGGATCCCCAGGCTGTCTCTGAATTGCAACGGATTCATGCACTAAACTCTGCCAATGAGCATTAAACAACAATTGCTGAGGCTGGGTAAATATCAATCGAATTATCCCTCGGCAGTCAGCAGGTAATAAAATTTGTGTACTCCAGATATAATCTAACATTTGTTTTGCTGGCTCGCTATGGACTCCAAATTGACCGACCGTGGCGCGCAATTGGGACAATAATTTCCAATCCAAGGCTGAAATTGTCGCTTGCACACCGCCTCCCGGAATTGCTGGAATGTGACAGGACAGGCTAGCTGTTCAGCCACTTGCAATACCTCTCCATCCCCCCGCTCCAGCCCTTCCCGAGCTAGCGCAGCCCAAGCTTCTCTACGTTCCTTTGCCATAGCCTCAGCCAGGTCCGCTTCCGCCCCTGGAGTTGGCTCCGACAGAAACGGATTAGTAGGGCTGCTTGATGTGTCCTTGGGAGCAAACTCGCTCTCGGGGGCTGAGGGTACAGAAGGAGGAGGTTTAAATCCATCAGTAAAGGGTGGAGGCCATGGAGGCAAGTATACGGTAGACACACTTGGGGGTAAGGGGGCATCTCGCGGCCAGTCAATCCCGTACGTCTTATTCTTTTCATGAGCAGCAGATGCCTGTTCAGCCGCCCTCTGTCCTGCCTGATATTGGAATAACTCATTATGTACAGCCCTCCATGGTTTTCCAAATTTTTTGGCTGACTTATCCCCATCAATTGCAGCCTCCCATAACCTATCACCCAATTTACGCCACTCAGATAATTCGTGAACAGTATGCGGGTTCTGAAAACAACCCTGGGAGTGCCCATAAGCTAACAACCCAGGAAGATCCTTTTGTAAATCTATCTCCCTAATTTGTCTCTTTTGTAAGAGACATGCAAATAAATCATATGCTGCTTGCCTCTGCATACCTGAATATCGTCAGCGCGCGCTGTTGCAGCTCTCCAAGGTCTCGGCAGCACGTTTCAGCCGGGTACGCCGATGTGAACGCCCGGGGCTCGACACAGTTTTCTTCACTGTGTTTTAGCCGTCCTCGCTGCAAAGGACCTGACCACTCGTTGCTCAGTCGTGGATCACGTCGGGGTCACCATTTGTCGGAGAACAACGGGAGACAAGCACATCCGATGATGATCAACAAGTCTCAGTTTATTCAGAATTATCTTATGACTTATGTAACAGAGTTAATTAGCTCATACATATTGCAAAAGCCAAGCTCCTTATAGGTGGCTACAGTAGAAGGCATTGTTATCTATTAAATGGATACAGTAGAAGGCTATGCATCTTTTCCCAAGACACTAGTAGCAAGTCATGTACCTTTCCCAGGACACTAGTAGCAAGTCATGTACCTTTCCCAAGACACTAGTAGCAAGTCATGTACTTTTCTCAAGGCACTGGTATCTACATTATTTTCTAGTTTCTAAACCAAGGTCCTGCATTCCGTGTCTAGCTACATTTAAGCAGGTCTTGTGATCTTGTTGTCATGCCCCTTGTCACGTAGCCAGTATTCAATAATATCTTCCACATTTCCTCAGGTGAATGTGTGTGTGCTGGGCTAGCTGGCTGTTGCTGCACCCCTCCCAGGTGCTCCCTGCAGGGCCCCAGGCTGGCGGTGCTGCTCTGCAGAGCGAGTGGGCTGTGGGGCCCCAGGGCCACAGGGTGACTCCTGACTCAGCTCTGGCCCGTGCTGGTCAGGGCAGGAAGCAGACCCAGGCAGACATGGCTCAACATCCCTGATGCTGCTGGCACGTGTCTGTGCTCATGGATGGTGCTCAGAGTGACCCCAGGGGGTTTGCAGTGGCACACAATGTGTTCATGTGTGCACTAGCTCCAGCCTGTGGTGTTTTTTTGAGGGTGCATGAGTCACTCTCCAGTCCCCCTTCCCTGTGCTTCCTGAGTCCCCACTGCCTCTGCTGGGAATGCAGAGAAACTCTGGCTTCCCTATGCGTACCTGGACTTAGCATTTTACCTTTGGGTGACTGCATCATGGGCTGTCCCTCACTTTGTGAAGCTCCGCTCACTGCCCACCCCCAGGCACACGCTGTCTCTGGAGATCCCCTGAGCTCTCCTGGTGGCTCAGGTTCCGCTCCAGAAGGATGGGCATCTGTCATCAGCACTGTCACCTGTGCGACAGCCCCAAGCAGGCAGTTCACCATCTCCACTAGCACTGGTCACTGAGAAATGAGTCGTGAATCCAGCCATTGGTCCCTACCACATCACACTGGGACTCTGAGCTTGTCCCCTGGAGGCCATGGAGTACACAGGCAGAGCAGCGGGCCCTTTTCTGGTGCAATTGCTGGGGCATATTTTTGACTCCCTCTTCTGAAGAAAAGCCAGACTTGAGGCACATCTCTGAGGATATCCCCTTTTATTTTTACCTGGTCAGCCGGTACTCACAGGAACACCCACGGGAACACAACCCTACAACCACCATGCGGAGAGAACTCTTGGGCTATATACACGCACACTAGAGCACAGCAGGACAGTGGGGAAATGAGGAGACCAACCCCCAAAAGAGAAAGTCCTTCTGCTGTAGGTGGGCATGTCTCCAGAAAAGCTGCAGCCCTCACACAAAGGTTGTAGTGAGGAAATGGCTGCTGTGGCAATGGGAGAACGGTCCTGAGGAGCACAGGGTCTGTGCCCACAGGCTGCTCCCACTCTGCTTTGAGCGTTGGAGCACAGTAGAGGGAAGGGACGAGGCCATGGTGAATCCTGGCCGCCACCCTCACAGGAGAGGGGTGCGAGATAACACCCTGATTGTGGCCAAGGGAGCTGAATTGCCCTAATGCACATGGGACACAAGGCCTCACCCTGTCTGTGCTCGTCTGAGCCTGACTCTGTTGCCACGGGCACCCTTGGTGGCAGTGCCAAAAGAGGGGCTGCAAAGGGAAACACTTACACTCCTTACACTGAGGGCATCCGAGGGAGCTCAGGCTAGCAGGTTCTGAAGTTCCCCCATCTCTGCTGATGAAGGGAGAAGCCTGGCTTCCTGCTTCAACAGGGTCTCTGGGTCAGACTTGGAAGAGCGCTTCCTAAGGATAAGTGCATTTTTTCTTTTGCAAGAGTGTAACAGAGAAAAGTGAGACAGGAAGAAATGAACAGCACTCATCTTTGATGCCAAATAGCCTTGGAGTGAGGAGTAGATGCACGTTGGACAGTTACTGGTGCTGGCATTGTAGCCAGTGAAGCAGTTTCCTGAGGGCATCCTTGAGCCCCTTGTTCCGCAAGCTGTAGCTGAGGAGGTTCACTGCTGGAGGCACCACCACCTACAGAAGAGCCAGCACCAGATCCAGAGCTGGGGAGGAGGTGGTGGGGGGCTTCAGGTAGGCAAACACTGTAGTGCTGAGAGAAAGGGAGACCAGGGCCAGGTGCGGGAGGCACATGGAAAAGGCTTTGTGCTGGCCCTGCTCAGAGGGGATCCTCCGCACAGCAGTGGAGATCTGCATGTAGGACGGCACAGTGGAAACAAAGCACTCAAAGCCCAAACAAACACTAGCCGCAATAACCCCAGCTTCCCTGAGGGAGGATTCTGAGCAGGAGAGCCCGAGAAGCTGGGGAATTTCACAGAAGAACTGGCGCAGGACATTGCTTTGGCAGCTGCTGCCCCTTTGACACAAGCTCTGCTGCCCAGGAGGGTCCCGTAGTACAGGGGTCTGCAGATGGCAGGGAAGCGGTTATGGGCCATGACAGTGAGAAGAGAACACTCTGGTGATAACAAGAACAGGAGCAGAAAGAGCTGGGCAGCACATCCTGAATAGGAAATAGGCCTGGTGTCCCCGAGGGAATTGGCCATGGATTTGGGGACAGTGATGGAGATGGAGTCAAGGTCAAGGAGGCAGAAGCTGAGGAGGAGGAAGTACCTGGGGGTCTGGAGGTGCTGGTCGCAGGCTACAGCTGTGATGCTGAGGCGGTTGCCCAGGAGGGCAGGAAGAGTGTGAAGTGCAAGAGCTGCAGCTCCCGTGTGTCTGCGAACGCCAGGAGGAGGAACTCGTTGAGGGAGCTGCTGTTGCCTAGATGTTCTCTCAGGGCACAGGGGGACTGCTGGAGAAGGAAGAGATGTTGACAAGTTAGGACAGACTTCTATGAATAAAACTTTCTCCTAACCGTCTCGCCTGATCCCAAAATATACACACCTCTCTGCATGTAAGAAAACTCCTGTTATTTCCCTTGGCATAACCTTGATTAAACTACTCCAAGCCTCAGTAGTGAAGCCTGCAGGCCTAAGCTTGAACTTTAACCAAACCTGTGGGCTACTGCTGACGCAACAACTGCAGAAGCAGCCAGAATCAGCCCTCCAACATACAGAACACAATGGACAGAGGTCACGGTTAACCTTTGAGAAGATACAGAACACAATGGACAGAGGTCACGGTTAACCTCCGGATAAGATAAGGCCCTGTGAAGCAGGAACACAGCAACCGTCCTGGGATGTAGACATGAACCGTTTAAAAAGAAAGAGACCAGCAACTCAGGAAAGAAGACTGGAAGAGACTGTCACTGGCAGGCGGGGAAATAAGACTGGAAGGAGTATAATTAGCCCAGAATGTCTTTGTTCTTTGGAGGCACCCAGCTCCAGCTGAAACAAACGATCGTATAAGAGTCTGACTCTGACTTAGTGGTGAATGCCTGGGGACCTTTATACCAGTTTGGCGACCCAGATGGGACCGAGGCTTCTCTGTTTGGTGTGACTCTGTGGAGCAACCGCTGGCAGCATATGTGTGAGTTCACCTTATGGATTGCTCCTCAGGGTCGCACTGATCAGGGATACCAAATTTCCACCACTAAGTATTTTATTTGGGGCTCGAGTCCCTTGAAAAAGGAAAAAAAGCAGGTTATCTGGGGTTCAAGTTCCTTGAAAGGAGGGGAAAAAAAGAAGAAGAAAAAAGGGGTTGGGGGTTTGAAAAAGGGAAGAGGGAAAAAAAAGTGGGTTCAAGTCCCATAGTGTGCACACTGAAAGGGGTTGAGTGAAGGGGTTTGAGTTCTCCTCAAAAAAAAAAAAAAGGAAAAAAAAAAGCAAGAAATTTGAATTTGAGTTCTACCCCACAGATAAAACACCTTCCGTGGAGACTTCCCGAGACTGGGTGAGTACTACATTTTCTATGTTCCTCTAAGCTTTTACAATTAGGTGGAGTGGGAGAGGAGAAGAAAGAAACAGAAAAAAAAAAAAGAGAAAGGAAAATAGGACCTGGATCAAGTGCCCCAAAGGGGACACCCTTGGCAGAAATTATTACTATTTGGAAACATATTGCAGGGATTGCAGGTATGTCATGGAGACAATGAATAATTTTGTGCCGGGAGGACTGGGCTTTTATTAGTCATGATGGCAATGCAGCCGAATGTTGGCCGGCAAGTGGTAGTTTTGATTCACAAGTATTAACTTTCTTACGGCACCAGCTTGAGGATCATTATCCTGGTCAACTGGATTACTGGTATGTGTGGGACAACTGGGCATATGAACGCCAGAAGGACAGCACAATCTGAACAATGGTGATGCATGCAGAAAGTAGCAGACAGTCAGTGCATGGTAGTAATGATAATGGCAATGGGAATGCTAAGAAGATTAGAAAGGTGAATGAGAATGGAAGTTATGAAGAATGTGAGGAAGGGAAAAATAATGATGAAGGAGGGGCTGCTTCCCCGTTGTCTCCTGCCCTGCCATTACCAACTGCGAATGCTGAAATAATACAAGCCCCCTTATGGGCAGTCCCAAAAGCTGGTGCCCTGTGAGAGGGGGGAGCAGGAGTAGCCCAAGTGTTTACTGCTCGAGTTTATGGACCCTGGGGACAGCAGGATTTGATTCTGTGGGGGCAACAGACCCCTCGGTTGCGGGAGGATCCTGAGAAGGTCATTCGAATTGTGAAAGGCATCTTTCAGGCATACGAAATACGCCTACCTGGGGAGATGTACAGATGTTAGTAGACACTCTGTTTACACCCAATGAGAAACACGCGATTTTAGCTGCCAATCAACATTAGGCAGAACAGGGAGGGGATCCTGAGGCTCGTGCCCGCACTGGCCCACTATAGATCTTTGGTGGGATTATTGGAATGATGCGGATCACAGGCAGCTTAGACAGGCTCGGAGAGGATTGGAGGAAGCTATTAGGCTTGCAGGTGTTAGACCAGGGAATTGGTCAAGGGTAAGGGAATGTCAACAACAGCCTACTGAACACCCATCCGCATATCTGTTGCGTTTGTTTAAGCAAATGTGACTGTATGGGGGTGGAGTGGACCCAGAAGCTGAAGCTAAGAGCGCTGCCCCAGATATAAAAAAGTCTTTTTCTAAACATGTGCCTGATTGGCCAGGAAAGACTGCAGATGAGATTGTCCGCTTGGCAACCTTTGTATATAACAGACGTGATGCTAAGAAATTAGAGGAGGAAAACCATAAATTAAAAAAGGAAGAAGCGACAATTGTGGCTGCAGTCATGTGAGCAGCTATTTACTCCCTGTGAGTGCAGAACTGGGCTTTTTATAGGACCAGGTCATGGATCTTTTCCTGGACGGTGGACGGGTGGGATGGCAGCAGGACGAGGAGTCATGAGGGGAGGAAGGGGAATCCCATTAACTTCTGCACCTGGGTTAGGTTCTTGGGAGGGTTATTATTGTGGGAAGTGAGGACATATGCAGCGTGAGTGCCCAAGCTGTGCACGAATTCAGCCACAGTCAGGGGTGAATCCTCCTTTGGGAGAAAATCCAGATGTAGGCCGAACTGATGAATGACTAGTTGAGGAGGAATATCCTTGTGCTTGTATTCGATGTGTATGTATGTTTTTGGATGTAATCCCTTTGGCTAGTCAGGGCTGCATAACCAGGAAAGTTGCTGGAAAGCAAGTAACCTTTCTAGTGGCTACCGGGGCTACTTTATCTCTTTTGAATTATACAGATAAAGGGTTGTGTTCTGGGGAGGTCTGGAAAATATGGGGTGTGATGGGGGGAGGAGAAAAACCCCTGAGCAAACCATTACTGGCAGTTATAGATGCAAAAGCAATATGGAATCAATGTGTTTTGGTTGAAGAATCCCCTGTGTGTTTCTTAGGGCGGGCTTTGTTACCAGCACTTGCTGTAGAGACATGGGCAAGTGCCAGCGGTATGGATTTGGTAATTATGGGTGTTTCAGAAGTCGGTGCATCAGAAGTGCAAGTTCCGGTGGCAGATGTTCCTCTTGAACTAGGTGTTCAAGCACTCCTCCACTGCTGTGCCTGCTAAACTGTGGAGTGGGAAAGGAACAGGCGTGGGCTTGCTTTTATCTGCAGAGCCTGTATCCATAACAACTCTCCAAGGCCCCATCCAGCTGTAAAACAATATGCTATCCCGCATGAGGCAGAAAATTGTTCCAAAGCAGATGGATACCTATGTAGAACAGGGGATTCTGAAGCCCTGCATTTCTCCTTTCAATACACCCATTTTACCGGTACATAAACATCGCCTGGACAGTGATGGCGATCCTGAGTATCGATCTGTACAGGATGTACATGCTATTAATCACTATGTTGTCGGTTTTAACTCCAATTCCTGTATGGGCTAAGGGGTTTACAGTAATAGATTTAAGTTCTGCTTTCTTTAGTATACCTGCAGGAGAAGAGAGTCAACTTTTGTTTGCATTTACCTGGAAAGGACAACAACTGACCTGGACACGACTTGCACACGGATTCACTGGCTCACCAGTGAATTTTTACTCGGTTGCTGCGGAAAGGTTTACATAACATTGTTTTATCCTGTGATTCCGTGTTAATACAGTATGTAGACGATTTATTGCTTGCTAGGAGAACAAAAAATGCTTGTACTTCACATACAATAATTTTGTGTGCAGCCTTAGCTGAAAAGGGACATCGTGCATCCCCACCTAAGCGCCAGTTCTGTCAAGAAAGAGTAAAATATTTAGGATTGATTCTAACGGAAGGAAAACGATCTCTCCATCCTGAACGCATTAAAGCAATTGAAGATCTACCTTGACCTGTGACGAAAAAGCAGATTAGAGGTTGTTTTTAGGGGCAGTAGGCTTCTGTAGACCATGGATTCCCGGGTTGGGGGACTTAGTAAACCCATTAGTGGGAGCAACTGAACAGGAAGCAGTAGAACCTATAAAGTGGACAGTCAGAGAGATTTGGCATTTAACAAAATTAAGGAGGCATTAGGTAAATCCCTGGCTTTAGGGCTCCCCCATTATAAAAAACCTTTCCAGCTGTACATTCATGAACAACAAGGGGTTGCCAGTGGAGTGCTGACTCAAATGCCAGGTCCTCAACCCAGAGCAGTCGCGTATTATGCAGTACAATTGTATGCTGTCCTTCTGGGGACTCCTGGATGTATGTGTGCGGGGGCTGCTGCAGGAATCATTGTTGGGAAATGTCGAACCATAGTTCTGGGACTATAGCAGATTGGTGTAAGTTGCAACATCCGTTGCAGTCATCTGTGATGGCATTAGGGAAAAGACAATGGCTAATATCAGAGGTGTTACCTCGGTGGGAGGAGATGAATGAGCAAGACCCACCGATTAATAGTAGACCCTTTAGGGGTACGTCAAGGAAATACAAGGCCTTAGTTGCATTCAAGCCCAACTTTGGCTACAAACAGTAGCTGCATCCCTCACAAGGGAAGGAGAGAATGGTATACTTCCCGCAGAAACCCGAAACTTGATATGGGAAAAAGAGTACCATATCTGAAGGGAAATATCCAGCTTGGTGGCAAATGCTTAATTTGCCATTCGATAAGGAGCAAAAAGTGATAACTGCTCTCGTTCTCACTATTCAAGAAGCACAGGTCTCTACAATCTAGCCTATTGTGCCTCTAGGCTGGATCCATGGGGATGTTGCATTACATCCTTTGGAAAACAGGGGATGGGCACAGCACATGCTGTTATAAGTGGAACACTATAGATTTAGCCTCCTGGATGGGTTGGGATCAATTAGGATTTGTACGTGAAGGTAATGCCCTACAAACTCAAGACATTTGTTTAGCCACGGAACACAGTGTTTGTCATGTTGGGGTGCAGACCCAAAGTGCAAATGAGAAGGTAACTTTGGTCTCTCCTGGGAAGGGTTGTCTATGTTTGTGGAGTCAGGGCAGCACTGTTATAATTGATGGTGCAATGTTGTATCACAATAATAGTTTAAATTTGTGCATGTGTAACTGTACAATGGTAAAGGGATGTGGCTACAATTATACAAGCCCCGTAACAACTCACCAGTTACTCCAGGGAAATTATTCATGGATTCATGAATTATCACCAGTACCGACTGGAATGCATCTCAGGTTAGTGAAGGAATTATTACACCATGAGCAGTTGCGGACGTTTCTCCAGAAGGTCAAAGAAACAGGGAAAAGTACCCTGATGACTGCAGAGCATGATACACAACAGAGTCAAGCGATACTTGAAAGAACCAAAAAAAAGTCACAGAGCATAAATGGTGGGAAACTTTAGGTGGTCTCCCACCACTTCTGGCTTGTATAATTGTTTGCTGCATGCTGTAGTGATTCTGTTCTGTCTGATCATTGTGTGCTTTGTGCTCCCCTTGGGATTGTATATAAAATTGTGAAGGCTGGCTGCTCGTCTTGAAAAATGGCTATATTACAAAGACAAACAGCCAGAAAAACAACGGGGGGATTTGTAAGAAAACTACTGTTAATTCCATTGGCCTAACCTTGATTAACTTAGCATCAGTGCCTAAAGTAGATGAAGCCTGCAGGCCTCAAGGCTGAACTGTCCTTGAACTCCAGAAACTTTGCGAAGGATGTGACCTTGCCAGTGTTGTAACTGCCAAACCAGTTAAAACTAGCTGACAAAGATAGAAAACTAGCTCATGAGGCTACAAAGTAGACTGCAGGAGACAAGATGGGATGCACGTGGGTTGGGGTTGACCTTGGAGGGCCTGGGAGACACAAGGACATGGCATCCATCCTCAGTTACACCAAAGCGGCATGGCTCCAGTGTGCACATCAGCAGATGACCGAGTGCTCAGCCCACAGCACTGCTCCTTGGGGTGGGTAACAATAGGCCCATTGACAGGTCGTTCTGTGGGGAATGGCTCCACAGCACCTAGATGTTTACAGTGTGGATCTGTGGTGTGGCTTCTCTTTTGCATGGCCTTGTCAATCATGGGCTGGTTAGAGGGTGTGCCCCTAGGCTTCAGCAACCCCACAGGTGGGGGCTCTGGCCCTATCAGGGTTCCTTCACTCTTGGGGAGCACCCCAGAGCAAACCTCTCTTCTAGCGGCTGCACCACCCGGAGTCCCACGCTTGCCTGGGTGGCGCCTGTCAGGATCACAGATGTGATGGGATAGCTCACACCACTGGAACCCGGCAAGGATGGGATTTAGGCTCTTTCAGAAAACAAAACCAGAAGTCAAGAGGAACATGCCGTAGCTCAATTTGTTTCATCAAAAGTTGAAACTACAAACTGACAACAGCAAGATGGTGGTGAGGTGGCCAAGAGGTTACAGGGATGCACTGCTAATCTATTCTGCACCATGCACACAGCCTCCAACCCCACTCTCCTCAAAGACACTCCTGTTTCTGGCTCAAGACCAACCTGGAAGGAGTGTGTTGGGGCAGTGACAGTCCTGCAGTTCCTGTCCCTACAGGCAAGCCTTTTCAAGCTCCTTCTCTAAGCTGGCAGCAGCTTCCTCTCCACCCTGCTCTCATTTGAGTTGAGTCACAACAAAAGCCCAACTTCCCTGGAGGTACATCTCTGGGGAGTCAGCTCTGGGACAGCAGATCTGCTGGTGGCTGGGACATGCATGTCGCTGTGGGATGTCCTTTCTGGACCATGTGGGATGGCCAGAGAAGCTGGAGACCAGCATGGAGGATGCGCGGGTGTCCTGTTGCCGCTGAGCTGAGCTGAGCTGTGCCATCTCCTTCCCTGATGGGAAGGACAGAAGAGGGAAGAGTGTGTGTCAGTGCTGGGTGGTCGTGTCTGTACATCTCGTTACTGAACGGGGAGAAGGGAGGGTGCAGTGGCATGGGGCAGTGAAAGAGGCTGGCTGAGCCCCCTGCTCCAGCACCTGGGTGGCGACATGAGAGCTATTCAGACATCTGCCTGATGTGCAGACAGCTCTGCTAGAGACTCCCCCATGGTAAGGTCAGTCCTTCATCTGCCCCGAGCGCAACCTCGGGGGAGAGGACAGTGCTCTCAGTCCAGGCTGCGCTCGAGCCTTGGCTTGACTTGTTGGCTGGAGACAGGCTGAGACTGGAGACAGAGTGGGATGTCCTGGGTCACAGTCGCAGCTGAGCTGCTGATGGGAGAGCAGGGTTCAGCAGCAGCAAGAGCTGGCAAGAGGGGCAAGAGGACCAAAACAACTTGAGGGCTTGCAGGAGCAGGCCTTCCCCTTCTGTGCAGGGACGGAGGGCTGCAAGGTGCTGCAGCTGGGCTGGCCAGGACAGTCTGGTGGGTGAGTAGGTTTGGTAAGGGAAGTGGGCAGGACTGAGACATTTGTGCTGTGAGCTGGTACAGAGGGACTAGGGAACACAAAAGCAAAGTCTGTTTGCAGTGTTCAGCACCATGCTCAGCACACACTGAAACACAGGAAGTTCCACCTGAACAGAAGGCAAAAGTTCTGGACTGTGAGGGTGACTGAGCACTGGCACAGGTTGCCCAGAGAGGCTGTGGAGTCTCCCTCCTTGGAGAGATTCAAAAGCCGTCTGGGTGGGGTGCTGGGCTGCAAGCTTTAGGGGAGCCTACTAGAGGAGGTGAGGCTCTTGGAGGCCCCAGGTGGGGCTGGCCAGGGACATAAAGGCCTGTTAGTGCCCTCAGGGCCCTGACAAACTCTGCGGTCACCTTGATCACAGCAACTCCATAGGTCATCAGCAACCAGGCAGCTGGGCAGGCATTGTGATGTCCTCAAGGGCATCAGAACATTGCCCCAGCCAAGGTGACAGATTTGGGGGAGAGAAGAGGGAGGACAGGAGAGAGGACATGGCTGGTGCCTTGACGGTGAGGTCACTCCTGTCTCAGCATTGTGATAAGGCAGCAGCAGGCAGGCAGCAGGGCAGCTGTTGGGAGGTCACCCAAGGCATATGAGAGCAGGCCCGGTCGGATCAAAGATCCCTGACCCCATCCTCCACCCCTGCTGCTGGTCCTTCTCCTCCTAGAACCCTTTCCCTAAGCACAGAGGCCCAGAGACCTTTTCGGGAAGACTGAGGCAAAGGTGGCACACAGTAGCTCCGCCTCATTGCTTTGCTCTCATTAATTCAGCCACCCTATTCAGCAAGGTACCAGTATTTTCCAGTTCAGCCTACACACTTAGCAGAGGAAGCTCTTGTTGTCCTCGACGTCCCTCGCAAGTCTCAACTCCAGCTGAGCTTTGGCCTTCTTGACACCATCCCTACACACCCGGGGCTTGTTTCTGTATTCCTCTGCTGTAGCCTGTCCTTGCTTCCACCTCCTCTATGCTCCCTTTTTTGCACTGCAGTTCCATCATGAGTTCTTGGCTCAGCCAAGTCAGTCGCCTGATACCTCTGTTTGTTTGCCTGCATATCAAGGTGCAGCCTTCTTGTGCTTGGAGGGTGCCGTCCTTACACACCTGCCAGGTTTCTTAAGCTCCTTTGCCCTTCAGACCTGCTTCTACGGGACACCCCAATCAGTTCCCTGACAAGGGTGAAGTCTGCTCACATCAAGCCCACGCTCTGCACTCTGCTGCTCTCCTTCCTTGCTCCCCTCAGGCTCTTGAACTCCATTATTTCATGGGCGCTACAACCAAGGCAGCCACGCACTATCATGGCCACTCCCTACCGGTTTTCAGCTTCCATTGCTAGTCCTTGCGATCCACATTATTCCCTTCACACCCCCAAAAGCCAAGTGCTCAGTGCAACAAACCTGCACACGAGAGTTGAGGTCCCTTCCCATCTTGCAGCCAGGACTGGCAGCAGGAGAGGGAGGCCCTGGCTCCACCCCTTTCTGCCTCAGGAGGGCTACACCAGCTCTTCCCACCTCCCTGGAGTGTCCCCTTGTCACCAGGGGATGTGCTGCCAGGCAAGGGCTGACTCCACTCCTCTGACTGGCTCCTGCAAAGAGTAGGAGGGCCCTGAGACATCGTGACCACAGCTGCGGACAAATAGTTATGGTATGACCTTGGGAGAGAGCTGCCCTGGGAGCAGGCACTGACACTCAACCCCTGACTGCTGAGCTCTTGTTTTGGGGCCCCTCTGGACAGTCACATGCTGCAAATGGCAGAGTTCACACCAGGCCAAGGAAATAGCCACAGCCCCTTGGAGCTCTGGTTTAATGCACAGGAAGACAATTCTGTGAGGGCCGGGATGGCTGGCACTCACTGGTACCTCTGCTGTTGGCTCGGGAGGCGGCTCTTCTCTCCAGAGCTAAGGAGCAAGAAAGGAAGAGGCTCAGTGGGATGCACAGGCAGAAAGGCAGAGAAACACTGCCGGCTATTTCAGGCCATATATTTGTGGGTGTGCTTCTGATGGCATTTCCATACTCACTGGGATGTGATACAGGCCCCTGGCTCCACCCAAAGTCCTTGGAGCAGTTGGTCAGCCTGAGGCTGAGCCTGGTGGGGCCAAGACTGGGCGGGAAACCCGTTTCTTGGCTTCAGCATTCAGCATTCAGCATTCAGCATTCCGGGGGAGGTTTGAAAAGGGGCAGACAAACATGCCTTTGTGTTCAGTTGCTCAAGACTTCCATGTCCCACACTGTAATCCTATTTGGAGTGCCCAACAGCTGCCCCTTGGAGGGAAGGCATGTCTGAGGCATCCACCTCCAAGGGAGTGCTGGGCATTTGCTGGGGGCTGCAGAGAGGTGCATGGGATCAAGGTCTAAGCCAGGTCAATCCCAAGTCACAACAACTCCTATTCAAACCAGTGGCTCTGGCACTGGGATTCTGACACCTCGGTGGGTCACTACCCCTGCACGCTCCCAGGCTTTGCCTGGAGCTGCTACACACTTACTCCGTCTGTTGTGCCCCCAGCCTCTCGGCTGCTCTTTTCTGCTCCTCGTCTATTCTCCTCGGGAGAATAAAACATTGATGGTCACGTCCTCATCTGGTGCCAGGCAGTACTGGAGGACATCCTGAAAAGAAGGCTTTTCTTCACGCAGCTTCCCAGCACTCTCCTCCTCTTTCCCAGCTGGGGCTAGGGATGAGCCCGACTGCACCCTTGACTGGGTTTCACTTCTCTGCTGAACCTGCAAGACAAGTCAAGGAAGGTTTTAGCCCCACTTCCAAGCACGCTCAGAGGCTCTCAACAGGCACCAAGAGAGCAGCCAGTGCCTGCAGGATCTCTGCTGTCACCAGACCCCTTGCTCTGGCCTGCCCTCAGGCACCCCATGAAGGCACGCTGCCACTGTAGCTACAGAACTGGCAGGGTCCCTGCAACATACCCTAGCCATGTCACAGCCTGACCAGGTTTCACTGCTGCTTCCCACTGGCACTTCTCTCTCAAGCTGGGATCTCTCAAGGCAACACAAACGAGGGAAGGGAATTGTGACTTGCAGAGCAGGACACCTGCCCTGCCTTCATCCCAGGCAAAGACTGGGGATGGGGGTTTAGCAGGGCTCGTTCTTCCTACAGGGCACAATTGTCTCACAACTGCCTCCTCTACACTGCTTGACTTGAGCCATCCAGTCAGCAATCTTAAGCTAATATTTGCAATACGAAGCCTCAACTCCCTTAAGCAAACACAGCCCACAACTTCGCACAGGGGCTCTTTTCAACCCATGAAGTGACCTCAACATGCTCTCAAGGGGAAACTGATGTGTCACCAGGGCATCACTGCAATTCCCCATTGGCCCCCCCTCTCCCACCAGGAGCTCACTCCTCACATCATGAATGACTGGAAGGAATTGCCATTGGTAGAGCAGAACTCCAAAACAAAATCCTCCTACCGGGCTCAGTGGCTCAGAGCACACAGTCCACTCAAATGAGGGGAAGGAATTGCTGTTGGCTCAGCAGGAGCTAGGAATGCAGCCCTGCTGTGGCATTCAGCACATCACACCAAACAAGCCTGAGCACCCCTGCTGACCTCAGGTTGCACCATCAGCATCAGTGCTCATGGCCTCCCTTGCTGCTTCCCCAACACCCAACAGCCCAGCAATGGGCCTTTCATACCACTGGCACTTCTCTTGGACCACGGAGCTCATTCCTGGGCGTCCTTTGCCTCTTATGGATGCTTCTGCAAAAGAGCTCCAGAGGAAATACGGCGGTCTTCTTCAAACATGCGCCTCTGTCTTCAGTTGCCTTGCTTGCCTTTTCAGCCAAACCCACAGGAAAGGAAAATCTTCCTGGGCGTTCAGATTTTAGGAAAGGCAGGACTCCCCTGCCTCGCTCTTCGGCAGCAACAAGGCACCTCCAACCTGGCTCCCTGAGGAACCTGCAAGGCTCTGCTGCCCTGGAGCAGAGGAAAGGCTTTTTCTGTCGGAAGGTTTACAAAGTACCTGGCTCCTCTCTGGCTCTTCCTTTTCTCCCTTGCCTTTCAGGCCTGCCCTTTCTTTCTTCTCTTTTGGCTTAGCTGAGGAGTCCCACAGATCTCTTTGCCCCTGCACAACAGACAGAAAGCCTGCGTGCTGCAGGGCCACAGAAAAGACACAGCAAGGAGCACTACTGCCATCTGTTTCTTTCCAGTGACGGAAGGTAATTTCTCTCTCTCTCCAGCCCTTTGTCTCGAGCCTTTCTCTCAGCGCTCTTAGGCCCTAAAGCTAGTACTGGCCAGACAGAAAATCCCTGCTTTCTTCTGACCAGGGAGCTAAACAACCACTCAGAGAAGCAGAAGGTGGCCACCTTCCATCTCTGAAAGGCTCAGCAGGTACATTTCCACGAGGAACAGGGCCAAAGAGGGGCTTTTAATGTGATTTCGGAGAAGGCAGTAGTGACCAACACCTAGAGAAAATAGAGCATAGCCTGCGCCTTTTAAAGCAAGCCCCTGAAAAGGTCAATCCAAGGTCTAATGAACACTTAGGAAGGAGGCTTCTATACCCGCTGCCCATAGAACTGCACTTTTCCACAAGCCCAGATGGCACAAGGAGGACCTCAGGCACTATCACATACCTGTCCTGCCCTCTCCTGGCTTTTACTGAGAGGGCTCACAGCTGGGAATCTCGCTTCAGCACTTTGCTTCCTCTTGCCTTTCTCCACCTTCCTTGAGGAGCTCCCTCGGATGGCTGGCAGCACGCTGAAAACACACATCACGGGGAGGTGGTGTGAGCACAGGGGCAGTTTGCTCCCCAGCCCGCACTCACAAGCTGGGCACCTGCCACTGCAGCACAAGGCAGTTCTGCAGGGGAATGACGTGCGTTCAAATACATGTGTTCCCTTCCACAGAGGCAGAGATCACCCCTGGCTGAAACAGCCTGGGCTGCCCAACATGCCCACAGAAATGCTCAGGATGCCCACATCCAGGCTCTCTCTGGATGCAGCCAGGACTTGTGGTGCCACGTCATGTGCAAGGACAGGCTCCGAGAGACACCAGTACGTCCCTTCCTGGCAATTGCATTTATCACTGCTCGGTGGTCCAAAATACTCTGTGGTTGGGGATGGAAAATGTAGTAGTATGGGGACTCAGTGTCAAGAATGGAGCAAGTGATCAGGGGAGGAAAGCACGCCTGCCATTTACCCATCCCTGCCACTCTCTTGGGCCTGCCACAAGACAACTTTTCAGATGAACAAAAAGGCTTAAAGGGAACCAAATCATTAACAGACCCTCCTGCTCTGTATCCTGGGTGGCGGGAGAACTGCAGTTTCACTTTGCCTTGCAAAGCAACGTCCTTTCCATTCAAAGAAAGAGCTCCTCCATGATTAATCCCTTCTGACTTAGTACTCAGTGGCCATTGCAAACAGCCCAGAGAGTGGCACAGAGCTCAGACAAACACCTCCTCTGTCTAAAAGCCACTCCAAGAGCGTTCAGTCTTTCCCTCACCCTTGGAAAATGTCTGTGCATCCCCAACATTCTTGTCACCAAGAAAGAAAGGCTGCTGCTTACTTACATCTAAAGGGCATGAGAAAAGGGCCCTGGTCTCCCAGAAGCTACGTTTGCACTGAGTTGCCAAAAAGCCCGTACTCTGGAGGCAGAGTCAGGAGAACCATGAAGCGAACCCGGGGGTCTCCCAAGAACTTGCTTGTGCTGGCCATCCAGCAAGGGAGCAGAGGTCATTGTGGCATGTGGTCAAAGGCCTTCAGAGTTACCATCAACACTGTCTCCAAAGGAAACGTCTCACTCAAACAACAAGAGTACAGGGTCACCCTCAGCCATTTCTCCAAGTGCCTCACCTGCCAGGAGGAGCTTTGCCCTTGCCTGTGTCTCCCTTTCCTTTGTCCATGTTGAGAGCAGGAATTCTGGGTGGAGGAGGCTGCTCTCTGAAGAGCAGGTGGTTGGCAGGGAGATTTCCTGCAAGCAGGAGGCAAGAAAACACTTCAGGACAGCACTGTGGACTCCTTCTGAGCAGGAATGAGATGCAAATTGGCTCAAGCCTGTGGTAAAACTGTGAGGCCTCCAGCTGATTCCTTTGAAGCTTTGTTTTCTGGGGGGTCTTAGGCCCTTGGGAGTGCTGGCTCCTGTCCAACTTTCCGCTTGTACTGTGCAACAGCATTTTTTTTTTTGGGCTATTCATTTCCTCATGCTCTGTCCCAGTCACATGATGCAAAAGGGGACTTGCTGGGATGCGCCAGTGACCAGAGTCCCTTGAGAGGTAATCATTGCACACGAGGGAACAGAACCTTGCATCTGCCCAATCCTCTCATACTGCCTACAAGTCCTCTGTTGACAGAGTCAACCCAAAGGCATTGTTTTGGGGATGATGATGAGAAATTAAGAAAGAAAGGTTACTCCTTGCTTTGAAAATGAAAGGAAGCCTTGGCACAGGCTCCTAGACTTGTTACCATCTACTCGGGGTGACTTTTCCCATCAGATGAAAACACATTGGTTCCCTGAGATGGGCCAGCTGTTCTCAGGACCCCCATGGAAATGGGGGCAAGTTTAACTCGGAGGTAGCCACTGCAGGTAGGAGTGCTGGGCTGCCCCAAGGTCTTGTTCCCTCCGGAGATTGCCCATATTGGGACAGCAGTGTCACCTCTAGTGCCTCATGCTACCTGAGGCCACCTGGGCACTGCCACCTGGGCTCCTACGCCCTACCAAGGAGCACAGGAGGAGGAGAAGGCACAAAGCCCTGCCACGAATCAGCTCTTCCACTACCTTGCTTGCCCCTGGAGTCAGCTTTTCTCCTCTCCTCTTCCCATGTGGGCTTCACAGGTGCCACGGGCTTCACGCGGGGTTTTCTAACTACACTCTCAAGCTTGTACCTGGACACAGGAAAAACACAGCAGCGTGAAGGGAGGGCAGCCCGCTTCCTTTGCACCTTGGGCAAAGAATGGGGACACAGTGGCACTGCGGAGCTACTCTGAAGTCCATCCTTTTCCAAAGCAGAAGATGCAGAATATGCCACATCCTGGAGGACTCCATCAGCAAGCTGAGTAACATCAGGAAGTCCTCCAGTGCCTGCAGGGGCATCAGCTTCCCCATCCTCCCTGGCAGAAAGCTCATTTTCACCTCCCTCCCCTGTGCTGCCATGGCAGACCATCTGCCATCTCCTGTGGCAGCCAGGGGCTCACAAGCAAACATACTCACTCTGGAAAGACAATGGCACGGCCACAAACAGTGAGAGAAGCAGCAGTTTTGGTGCCCGACAGGACTGAATCCCTCAGCTCTGGCATCTGCAAGGTGAGAGACACAGGGGAGATGATGCCAAGAAAACGAGGTCCGTGCTCACAAGGGCAGCACACTTTCCCATGGCTCAGAGAAGAACCTGCCTCTCAGAAATGCTGAAACAAAGCACTCGCTTCCTTACAGCAGCCCCTCAGTGCTACAGCAAAGCAACTGGAGGGAAATAAATGAGAAAGGGCAAGCACACGGTCAGGCTTTTTGCAAGGCTGACAATCCAGAGACTCAGCCCAGGGACCAGGTCTTGCCTCATGCCGAAGGCCATGGAGGCAAGCACAGGGGAAGGCATTTCACTAGCCAGGCTTCCTGGCTGCTGCGGTTTCCCTGCTGGCTTCAGTTGGAGCCTCCTGAGCTGAGAACAAAGGCGTCACACGTGCCGTTAACCCCACAGTCTCTCCTAGCATTCAAATGGCTGCCTCTGCACCCTGGAGGAATAGAGACACTCAGCCCTTCCTTTCCCTTTGCACAGCGGGGGACAACTGTGAGGGCCAAGCCTCTGGTGGGTGTTCAAGGAGCAGCTGAGGGCCCTGCTCTGGGACCCACTGCAACAGAGGCTGGAGAACAGCCTTGGCCCAGAGAACAGCCTCAAAAGACACCACGGACTAAGACAGAAGGAAGAGACAGAGCTGGGAAGCAGGGCTCGGCTACAGCACTGAACCATGGCTTTCTGGAAGGAGACAAATCTAAGGGGAAAACACACCACAGACCTGCCCTTTTCTTTGAATTTGTCCCTCACCACATTGGAATGGGATCCTGGGCAGGAAGGAGCTTTGCTTTGACCCAGGACAGAAATCCCCAAGGTCTTCTATGTCACCGAGTCCTCTGAATGCCAGAGAAGAACAGTGCAGGGAGCTGGCATTACTCTAGGCCACGACTATCCACCCGCCCAGAAAGGTCGTGGCAGGCCATCAGAAATCCACTCACTCGTCCTTTGCTAGGATTCCCAAAAGATTAGAAGCAGCAGTGGAGAAAGGGAAACCTTACCCGCAGGTAAGAGCTGCTGTCAGCTCTCCAGTCCCATTTAGCCTTTGCAGAAAGTCTCTGTAAAACCTCATTTTCACCTCTTTTCCTTGAATGACAAGCAGGCCAATGTCCTTCCACACAAAGGCAACATTCTTCCCGCTCTTGAGGCAGCGAGAGAAAAGACACGTGCTCTCTTCTATGCAAGACTCCACTGGTTTCCGAGGAACAGAGATGTGCGAGGCTATGCGAGCAAACTTCAGGGGCTCAGCTTGCTTATGACCTAGGAAGCAACACAGCAAGAACACAGTGCCTAACAAAGCAGTTCAGCAGGCTACAACGGAGCATTGGCAGCTTTGAGGTCTTCCCGCAAGACACTGCTACAGAGCTGTCTTCTTTAACCCTGCTGGTAAAGCTCATGGGGGAAGCTGATGCCATCCCTCCCGAGGAGAAGTTCAAAGCACTCTGCAACCGGATGTGCCAAGAGTACAGCAATGCTTTCTTCCCTACACAGGGAGAAAGAAAGGGCCCTAGCCATCTCCTATGAACAAGAGACATGATGGCAGAACAAGGAGAGGAGAAAGGAGGCCACTTCCCATGATGGGGGAGTGGGTGCCACCACGGTACTTGTGCCCGCACTCAGTGCCTTCCAGGTTGGGAGAGATTTAGCTGTGCCATGTCACAGGGATTCAAGGAAGAAGGAAAACCCACGTGCTGCGTCGCTCCTCTTTAGATCCTTCCAGTCACCCGCAGCACCCTCAGCAGTGCACAGCAAACATCCCTGCTTTTGGGGTCAGAGGGCTCCTGCTGCCCCACAGGCATCCCCAATGTCCACTACAGCAGCAGTGCTGCTACCACTGACCAGCAATCACAGAACAGCTGCCCTCTCATGGCTTTGCATACACACTATTGTTCCCATCTCCGCTTCAGGGCTCTCTACAGCTGCCTGTGACCTAATTCTAAGGAGCGGGAGAATGGAAGAGCCACCATGAATGCCAGTATTTGCCTTTACAAGCTCCAGGGTGGCATAAACATGAACCAACGGTGTTAACTAAATCTGATGAGAAGCAGCAGCCCCAATACATGTGGCATGTAGCCAGCTGTTAAAGCAAGTCATGCGGAGAGCAAGTGTAATTGTACTCTGCGTTAGGATGTCAGGAGTAGTCCAAAAAAAAAATCTGAAGCTGTTCTCAGGGCCTGGTGAAGGAATTCCAGATTTCTAACAGTCACTGCTGAACAGCACTTATGCACACCCCAAAGCTGTCCCAAGGGGAAGCCAAAGTTTCAGCCTGTCTTCTTTACCAGGAGCATAGGCGTTATCATCGGAGAGGCCCTGGACCTCCGCAATATTCTTTGACAGACGGAACAGGGGTCTGCGCACAGTCAGAAGACCACGCTTCCCACCACCAACATGTTGTTGATGTAACAACATCAAAGGTCCCAAGGCGAATAATTCGGACTCCCTGAAAACAAGAAGGAAGAGAAGAATGAGGAGGCTCTTAGGTGGACAGGCTGGTGACTTGTCAGGGCATGGGGATGGTGCTCGGTGCCTTTCCCTACTCCTGGAAAGCTTTGGAGAAGCCTTGCAGAAGGTCTTGTGAAGACCTTTCCGGAGGTTTTCACCCCCCTCCTCTTCACCCTCTCAAAAATACAAGTAAAAGCAGAGAAGTCATCCCTTTAATACATAAGACCCAGAAGAAGGGCTTCCTGGTGAGGCCCAGGAGGGCAGACCCACCTGGTTCAGCATCAGCTGCCGTACAATGTAGTCAGACACACCTTCCCAGACAGCAAGGGTCTCTGGAAAAGAAGGGGAAGACACGTCATGCTCTGGGTGAGCCAGCTCACAACCATTCAGCACATGCCTAACCAAGGAGAGGCGGAGGGCAGGCATCATCAAACAGCACCCCCTCCCCAAACTAACCCCATTCCTCACAGGGGCCATCAGGCTAGAACCTGTCCTGTGACCCCAGCCGAGGTCTGGACCTGAACCAGAGCCATTAGGGCATGGAGATCATGCTACCGGACATCCACAGTGTGTCTCCCAGATCAATGCTTGCTCTGCCAGGCTGGAGGTACAAGGAGATCCAGTGGGAAGGACTAGAGGCAGTGGCTGGGCTCCTGGACAGAAAGCCCCACTGAGCTGAGGAAAAGTGCAAGGGTTCATTTCAAGCACGGCAGTTTCCTGCAGCCTCTCCAGAGCCCAGCAGGAGCTGCAGGACCCCTCAGCCTTCTTCACACAGCTCTCCTTTCCTGACAAATGCAGCTCTCACGCGGTGAGCCCCTCCCTAGGGATATTGGCAATGGAGTTCCACCCCAGCGAGAGGATGCTGCTGTGCCCGTGGGAGTCCGGGGGCTCAGGGCATCCCCTGGAGGCTCCCCTGTGGGGCCAGCTTCCCCATACGGCATCCCTGCACACGCAGGCTCTGCACGGCCACCCAAGCAGCTCCACCTCCTTCCCACACCAGGATCTCAGGTGGGTGATCCCCACTGTGAGGCCAGCAGCGACCCTCGGGGCAGGGACTTCTGCCTGGGGTGCCCCAGGACAGCAGGGGCAGCATCAGGGCCAGGAGCCAGGAGTCCTGGTGGCCACACTGGCATCTGAGCCAAAAGGCACCGTCAGTCAGACCATCAGACCATCCAGCTTCCCCCTGGCCCCAGGGTTTCCACAGCCATGTTCAGAGTTAATGAGCTCTGCGACAGCTCCTGGGAATAAGCTCCTGAAGTCTTTACCCTGGGTGGGGAGTGTTGGCACCCTCTGCCCACGCCGTGTCCTGTGGCCAGTGTCCCAGAGCTCCATCTTTGTCCTCCTCGCCCTGCGTCAACCTCACAGTAGCAGGTGACAAGAAAACAGCTCCTCTCCTCCTCCTCCTCCTCCACACTTCACCACAGCCCCATGCTGCCTTGGCCTCCCCGCCGCTGAGGCTCAGTGGCTCCTGGCAGCAGAGCGGTGCCGAGAGCAGCCCCAGCGTCTGGGCTCCCTCGGGCTCACCGGGTCATTCCCCTAGGCAGAGAGGGGCTGCGTGGGGCAGGGCTGCTCACAGCTCCCGCTCACCCCCAGAATGCTTCCCCAGAGGATTCTCAGGAGGAAGCTCAAGGCAGGGACAACACCAAAGGCAAGGAGCTTCCCTGAGTCTGTGCTTTCAGCTCCCTGCTGTTGGGCTGGGGGGCAAGGGAAAAGGAGCTGCCAAGCCTGGGCAAGAGCCACAGACTCCCAAGGCCACGCAGAGACCAGCAGGTCTGCGAGGAAGCTCAGGAAGTGCCTTCCTGCACTCTCTGCCCACGCACAGCACCAGCAGCACCTCTGCTGGCCCCATCCGGCTCTCTCCCAGCTGCTCCACAGCACCTGCCAACATGCAGATAGCCTTTGACGCTGCCCCACTGCCGGGGGGGTGTCCGTGGGGCAGAGCCAAGTGCATGGGGGGGTCTGCGATGGGGGCTGGGAGCCAACGCTCCCCTAGGTAGACGTCACCTGCAGACACTCGACTGTCTCTGTGGAGGGGTCCTGAGGGGCTGCGAGCGCCCTCCAGCCGGGCACAGCCCTCACCACGGGGATGGCGCTGAGGAACGGCCACTGCCGCGGGAGGGGCTGCCAGGAGAAGGGGCGCAAATGCTGGGGGCTCCCGCGGGCCAGAGATGGCCCAGGCCAGGCCAAGCCTTCCTCAGAAGCTGCTGGCATCACAGAGGAGAGTCTGGCCCTGTCCTCTTGACACCCTCCCTTCACATACTTGTACGCGTTGATGAGATCCCCTCTCGGTCTTCTCTCCTCCAAGCTCTACAGGCCAGCTCTCGCAGCCTTTCTTCACAGGAGACATGCTCCAGGCAGCCCCTCATCATCTTTGTAGCCCTCCGCTGGACTCTCTTCAGTAGCGCCACGTCTCTCTTGTCCTGCGGAGCCCAGAATTGGACACAGTACTCCAGGTGAGGCCTCACCAGGGCTGAGGAGAGGGCGAGGATCACCTCCCTCCACCTGCTGGCAACACTCTCCCTAATGCACCCACCCCAGGATCCCATTGGCCTTCTTGGCCACAAGGGCACACTGCTGCCTCATGCTTCACTTGGTGTCCACCAGCACTCCCAGCTCCTTCTCTCCAGAGATCCTTTCCAGCAGGTCAACCCCCAACCTGTCCTGGGCCATGGAGTTTGTCCTCCCTAGGTGCAGGACCCTGCACTTGCCCTTGTTGAACTTCAGGAGGGTCCTCTCCACCCAGCTCTCCAACCTGTCCATGCCCCTCTGAATGGCAGCACAGCCTTCTGCTGTGTCACCACTAGCTACAGGCCTCCCACTAGACTCTGCACCACTGACCACAACCCTCGGAGCTCGGCCATCCAGCCAGTTCTCAACCCACCTCCCTGGCCACTCGGCCAACCCACACTCCCTGAGGTTACCTAGGAGGAAGGGATGCGAGGCAGTGTCCAAGGCCTTGCTGAAGTCCAGGCAGACAACATCCACTGCTCTGCCCTCATCTCCCCAGCCAGTCATCCCCTCCGAGAAGGCCGTCAGGTTGGTCCAGCATGAGGTCCCTTTGGTGAGTCCACGCTGACTACTCCTGACCACCTCCTCGTCCCCCTCCACGCCAGCGCCCATGCTCTGCCATGGCCCCGCCCCTCCCCTCTCTGCCCCCCACCCCTCCTCGCCCCCCCCACACTGCGCACGCGCACTGCCGCCCCCTGCCTGTCCCTCCTGCAGGTCCCTCCCCGGGAGGCCCCGCCCCCTCCGGAGCGAATGGGGGAGCGCGGGGTGGGCGGGGCGGGGGCGCTGGAGGCGTCACTTCCGGCGCGGGGGCGGGGCTGTGTGGGCGTGGCCGCCGGCCCTGGGGCCGCTGTGGAGGCCGGGGAGAAGCAGCGGAGCCAAAATGGTTGTTGCCGGCTGCTGCGCCGGGAGCCCCGAGCGCCGCCGCCGCCGCCGCCGCCGCCGCCGCCTGTGGTGTGCTGGCGGTGCGGGAGCCGGCGGGGTCCCGGGGGCTGGGGCGGAGCGGGGAGCGCGGGGGCCCCGCTCTGGCCGGCGGCCCCGGGGCGGCGGGAGTTGTCCTCCGGGGGAGCCTGCGCGGGAGAGGGAGACGCTGCGGCCGGGAGCTGCTGCCGGCTGCCGTGGCCAGGGACGGGCAGGAAAGAGGGCTGTGCAAAGGGCAGGGCCTGAGCGCCTGCCTGCCTGTGCAGGGCTCTAGCGCCTGTTGGACAGCCTCCTTGTTGCGCTGCCCTTGCTAAGGAGGAAAGTCAAAGGTGGGGCACAAACGGGCTCTGCCCTCGCTAGACCGAGGAGAGGGATGCGAGCACCCCCTGGCGTGGAGAGCGTTTTCAGGAGGTTCTCCGGCTGGAGCCCGGGTTTCCTCTTGGTTTCCAATATTCCTCAGCACCAGTGTCCTTGTTCCTTTCTCCCAGGCCCTTGGTTAAACCTCCGGTGTAAAGACCGAGCGTAACCCTCTCCGGGAGGTGTGCATTGCTGTGGGGGGAGCTTAGCATAGATGGATTTTTCCTTGCTTCTGCCTTGCGTCCATGCATGTTCGCGGGCTCTGGCTGCTGTAGAAAGTCCAGTTTTCCCCTTTCCTTCCCCAAATTGTGAAGAGAAAATGGATCTTCCTGTGTCATCAAGGTACTTCTCATCCCCCAAGCGTTTGACAAAGGGCCGAACGAGGCTCTCACGGACGGTGAGCACTCTCCAAAAACTGGAGCAGGGCGTGCTTCTGTTCAAGAGCGGGTGTTGTTCCCACAGCCAGGTACTGAAACTCTATTTCTCCCTGCAGGTCACCTGGAGGCCGTTGAATCGTACTTAGCCTCTGCTGGACGGCTGATGCTGGCAAGCAGTGCCTGGAGGCAGCTCGACTGAAACTTGTGTTGTGCTAAAGGTTCAACTGGAGGACACAGCAATGTGTTGCCTGCTTGAGTTTGGCCTTCGAAAAAAACAGAATACGCAGAATGAGAAGATGTTTTTATAGGAGAAGATTTTTTGTCCAGGGGTGATAGTACAGGCTGGCTTTGGGAGCAAAAGCGTGGAGAAGAAGGGATTTTTGGTGAAGAAAGCCTGACGAAGCCTTCCAGTGTTTCCTTGTCGTTTTGAAAGCAGCTAGAAGAGACCTGAGAAAGCGCTTTCAGTCTGTGCTGCTGTAGCAGAACTCTTTGCAAGACTCCAGCTTTGTTTCAGCTGGCAAAATGTTTCAGCTGACTGTTGCCTTCTGCCTAGTGCGGAAGTGTGCAGCTGAGACTTGTGGAAAGACATGGTTCCTGAGCCCTGCTTTAGCAGCAGGTGATTAAAGTGGGAGGCTGTGAGTTGCTTTTCTGTCTTTTATTGTGTGTGCTACGTGGACTTTTCTTTTCCTGGAGCTTGCAGTAGGGAGTGAGGTACATGTTTGCTTCTGAGGGTAGATGGCTTAGTACTCTTTAGGCTGTTGCTTTCCTTGAGGAGGAGGCAAGCTTGGCGTCTAGGTGGGGGTACTTTCTTGCTAGTAAAGCCCCCAGCCGTTGGGTGCTAGAAGGGAGTGTTACTGGAAGGCATGTGAGAAAGAGGCCAGAGATGGTGTGGTGGGCGAAGTAGCTGTGTGTGAGCGGTGTGTTGCCCGGGCGAGGTGTGGGGGGTGTTGCTGAGCTGCTGCAGCGGTGGCAGTAGCTGCGCTGGAGGGATCTTCCTGTGTTTCTGTCGGAGGTGATGGGTGAGGTGCTTGGAGGGGAGGACTTTGGGACGCGAAAGGTAACGTTGGGAGTGTGGGCCCTGTGCAGGGAAGTCAGTGTCTGAGAGGCTGCTCTGTGGCTGCCCAAGGCTGTTCTGCCTGTTCTTTCCTCAGCATCGAGCCACGTGTGGAGGAGCCTGGCCAGCCTTGAGCAAGGAAGAGAAAACCCAGAGTTCCACCTTATTCAGGTAATGAATAAGGCGCACCTTATTGTTCTGAGGTGTCACGTACCTTGGAAAACTCTGGTTCTTCTACTGAAGCGTTGTTACTGAAGTTGTGAGGGTTTTCATGCATTCTTTTCTCTTTGGGAGTGTCTGTGTGTCCAGGGGCCTGAGGAGGTATGGTGGGGGCTAGCCCCAGGCAGGACAGTATGTGTGCTGAGTGAATAGGCACTATTTCTCCTGCCAGCAGTAGAGATGCCCAAGTCAGTAGACTCCAGGCATTGTTTTCTGGTTGTGTGCCTCTACCCATGGGCAGCAGCGAGAGCATTTCAGCTGGCAGGCTCAAATCTTTTGGTCGAGGAAGTCTAAATCAGCCAGAGCATTTCTGCTATGTTGTGCAGAGAACTGACTTTATCCCCACACAAAGGGGGCCAGAGGGTGACCTTTGTGTTCGATAAGTAGCCATAGGCATTAGCTAGACGTGTCACTTGAATTTGGATTTCAGTTCATTGCTGCATCACTCTGCTAAATCAAAAGTCCCGTGTAACATCAAATGTCTTCAAAATAAGCTTTTCTCTTCAACATGACACTCTCCGTATGTGTGGAATATCTGAAAGAACCTGGTCAGTGAGTACTGGACTCTGACGTAAAGGAGCAGCAAGACTCAGGGCACTGCCTGCAGGCGCCAGGATGAGATGAGCGACTCCAAAGTGAAAGACAGTTGGGAATCAGAGGACAGCTGAGAGCTGCCAGTGGGGAGGAATCTTGAGAGCCCTTGACACAGTCGGTCTGTGGCTGCAGGGCACTGCTGCGCTGGTTCCCGGAGGGTTCTTCTAAAGGCAGCACCTTGCACAGCTGAGAGGGGCTGTCAGGGTGGCTCTCGGAGCTTCTCCTGTGTGGAGCAGGAGGTGCTTTAGATCAGGGATGCCCAGCCACACCGTCTCAGGGACAGGGCACGACGGTTACCTTCTGCCGGGGATGGTGCAGGGGTGTGAAGCCAGGGAGTGCGCCCAGGTCTGCACGGGCTGTAATTCAGAGCAGTGTGCCTGCATGCCAGGGTGCTGTGTGCATCAGGACCATGCCTTGCAGGTGGGCAAGGAGCCCTCAGGCTCTTGCCACGCTGTGGGAGAGGCGCTAGCCTCTCAGAGGACTGGGAGGAGGAGGCACAGATCCCTTGCAAAGTGAAGGTGCTGCTGACATGTGCCTGGGGCCAGGGCCATGGAACCTGCTAGGCCCTCTCCCAGCTGCTGGGAAGGCACTACAGAAGCAGACAAATCCCAGGGAAAAAACCTTCCGCATGTTCCTGGGAGTCAATGGAAGGGTCTGTTTGAGAACATGAGAGGGCAGCAGCAGGGAGGTGGCTGGGGTTTGTGCTTGTGAGAGGACTTCTGCCTGAGTAGCGGACAGGCCAGCAGCAGGAGCAGCATCAGCTAAGCCGCTGTGAGGTCCCTTCAGTCTGAGCAGCTGATCAGCAGGGAGAGGGCTGGGAAATTGCTTGTGGGGACACTTCTGTCTCTGTAGATGAGAGGCCAGAAATGCGCTGGCCTTGCAGGGCTGTTCCCTGCTGGGCTGGGGCACTCCGGGGAGGCCTGAGCCGCCCCCAGGTGGTGCTGGGCAGGGGGCTTGTGTGGGCTCCCACTGCCATGGATCCAGCAGGCTGCCTGGAGTCCACTGAGTAGACTCAGCACTGAGTTCACGCAAGCAGGGGTTTGGTTGGTTTGGTTGGGATTGTCTTTCCACACTGAAATAGAGACTGCTGTTACACTTAAAAACAAGATTTATCAGCTCGTTCCGATGAACCGCACACCACACGCAGCCGTGACAACACAGCTCATGCAGTTGGGTGGTGACTCTGTTCACTTGTGTGGGGACAAGTGCTCTGTCATTCTATATATATATATATATATAAAATATATATATAGATATGTATATACACACATACACATGTATATATATGTTTGTACATAGACATATATAGACACTATATGTATGGTGTCTAGGAACTACAGAAGGCATTCCTGATGATCAGCTGTTTTTATTCTTAGGAGAATAGGGCTTTTCACCATTGCAGAAATAGCCTCAGGCAAGTCAGGGGATTCAGGGGTGCTTTGTGCAGACTGTTTGTAGAGTCTCCTTAGTTGGGCGGTAGGATGGAGTTTTAAGCAAATAGCGTGTTGCCATTAAATCAAAAAATGCAAGATAAGGCATTCCAGCCCTAATTTAGAAGCTGTACTAGTGCAAGTGAGGCATGTGGACTATTCAGGGGAGTGAACTCATCTCTCTTGTCTTTCCGACAGGATAAACCATATCATAACAGAGGATGCAAAGCATAGTGATGAAGAATCACCTTCAGGGTTTGAAGATGAGTTATCTCATCAGATGCCCGGTAGACGAAACAGGTAAATGTCTGGGTCCTTTGGATTCCAACTCTTGAGAGTGCTGGGTCTTTGTAAACAGTCCTTGCTGTTGTCAGCGTGAGGAGATGTAGAGGAGGGAGTAAAGACAAGTTTGTCAGGGAGGGAGGGTTATCTCAATACGTGCACGAAGTAAGCGCAAAGATAAATCTAGGTACGAAAGTTCCAGGAAAGTACATTGCTATTGTGGATCAAATGGAAGGACCCAGCTGCCTTTTCCTGCACATAAAAGATCCACAGACTATTGGGAGCCGTTGATTTAATCCAGGGTATTGCTTCAGTAACTCAAGCCCAAAGAAATGTGCTGTCTATCCTTTTAGATAAAAAACCTATACAGATTTGTGTAGCCCTCTTTGCCCTTCCCACTTCCAGCATTGTTAAAACAGCAGTGAATTATGTAGTGGGAATAACATTGCACAATTGCATGTGTTTCGATCCCCCCTTTTTTTCCCTAAAAAGGCTACTCTGCTCCCGGCATCACGAAAATGAGTGTCTGGGTGGTGAAGAAATCCCGGCGGGTGCGTGCTGAGGGAGAAAGTTGTACTTCTCCCCCGGATCAGTCACCTGAGCCCTAGTCCCTGCATGCATTTGGCTGGCCAGTGGCCATGCGTTATGTGAGAACCATCACTTGCCTAGACAACATAGTGGGGAACCAGCGGACATGGTGGGGCTTGGCAGGATTGCTTAGGGGAGGTGTGGTACGAGTCAGCCAGAAAATGGGCTGTGGTAGTCTTCCTGATCCCAGAAGAGCTTATGACCTGCTGGAGGATGGAGACTATTAACAACAACAAAAGTGGCGGGGAAGGGGAAAGAGAAGAAGAAAAGATTAACATCTCTGTCTTCCTTGCTAACTTTATTTGTAAACCTCTTTTTTTGCAATTGCTGTTGTTGAAATGCTGGTTGCCAGCCAGCATGGTCCAGGGCAGGGCTCTAAACAGCTGGAGAGCCAGGCTACAGGCCAAGGTCTCCTTTGGAGCCTGCAGCAAGACGTGCTTGGGAAAAGTTGGCAGTTCATACCCTGGGCCTGTCAGGTCTGCTTGTTAACACCACATCCCCACCACCTGTCGGGGCTCTGCTTGGGCCTTTGGAGGAGCTTGTTGGAAGTTGTGGAGGCTTTGTGGGGACCCCCGAGGAACTAGACAGTGCTTGCTGCTAGCAGGAAAGGAGAGCTAGGCAAGGACAACTGCAGGAGGCCTTAACTTCTCCTGGGAAGTTGTAGCTAGGTGTGGCTGCTGCTAACGAGCAGCACCTGGGTTGCCCCTGAGGAGAGGGAGTTGGGGCTTTTGATCCAGGTGGCACCACCTTGATTGGGTGGGTCAAGCACCCTGTGAGTCACTGCTAGGCAGAGGCCTCTAGAAGAGCCAGGCCTAGAGCACAGTGAACAGAGGCAGCAGTTTGTGCAGGAGGTGCTTTCCATTTCTGGTAGTGGTGTGTGCTTCCTCAGGTGTGGTCATGACATGCTGCAGAGCACCTTCCCCAGTGGCTGCTGGAGGTGCTGCATCACCTGTGTCTGAAGCTTCATCCCAGACAGACCCTCTGAGAGCAGATGCAGCTGTAGAGGTGTCAGGCTGCAGGGAGTGCCTAGGGCCTCTCTGTGAGGCCTGGGCTGACAGTCAGCTCTCCTGCAGAAGGTGTGCTGTGGCTGATCAGTTGTATTGGCAGGTAAAGGAGTCAGTCAGGGAGGAAGTCAGTAGGCTGCGTAGCATCCAAGAAGATGAGTAAGAGATGGACAGGGTATTCTCGGAGACTGTGCAGCTCCAGGAGTCCCCACCCCGCACTGCAATGGAGTTGCTGGAGGGCTCTGCACCGTGTGAAACAGTACATCATAACACTGTTGAAGAAGGCTGGAAAGTGGTCACTTCTTGTAGCAGGAGAAAGGCTCTTGCTCCCCCTCAAGACTTGCCTTTGAGGAACAAGTTTAGTGCCCTGCAGGCTGAGGAGGAGCTGGGCATGACTTCAAGGGAAGCTCCTGGCCTGACAGACCCCGTGCCATGTGGGAACACCTGGAAGAAGCGGCGAGTAATTGTTGTGGGTGACTCCCTGCTGCAGGGGACAGAGGCACCTATCTGCCGACCAGACCTCTTGTCTAGAGAGGTTTGCTGCCTGCCAGGGGCTCGAATAAGAGATGTCATGGAAAGACTGCCAAGGATCTTCTTACACCTCTCCTGAGAAGCCTGCATGCTCGATTGGCTCTCTGAAATGCCTGTACACCGATGCAGGCAGCAAGGGGAATAAGCAGGAAGCATTAGAGCTCTTGTGGGGTTGCAGGGCCATGGTCTCGTTGCAGTTACAGAAACATGGTGGGATAGCTCACATGACTGGAATGCTGTCATGGATGGCTCTGTGCTTTTTCGGAAAGACAGGCCAGGAAGGTGAGGTGGTGGAGTTGGTCTTCATGTGAGGGAGCAACTAGAATGTGTGGAGCTCTGCCTGGGGGTGGCTGAAGAGCAAGTTGAGAGCGTATGGGTCAGGATTAAAGGGCAGGCTAGCATGGGTGACACAGTGGTGGGGGTTTACTGCAGGCCACCTGATCAGGAAGAGGAAGTTGATGAGGCCTTCTAGAGAGAGCTGGAAGTAGCCTCACGATCACAGGCCCTGGTTCTCCTGGGAGGCTTCAACCACCCTGACATCTGCCGGGAAGAGAGCACAGCTAGGCACAAACAGTCGAGGAGGTTCCCGCAGAGCATTGAGGATAACTTCTTGACCCAGGTGGTAGAGACGCCAACAAGGAGAGGTGTGCTGCTAGACCTTGTCAAAGACAAAGAAAGTCTGGTTGGAAATGTGAAGGTTGGGGGCAGCCTTGGCTGCAGTGCCCAGGAGATGGTGGAGTTCAGGATGCTGTGAGGAGGGAGCAGGGCAATAAGTAAGACCGCAACGCTGGACTTGAGGAGAGCTAACTTTGGCCTCTTGAGGGACCTACTTGGAGGACTCTCATGGGGTAGGGCCCTAGAAGGAAGGTGGGTCCAGGAGAGCTGGTTAATAGTCAAGTATCACTTCCTCCAGGCTCAAGAGCAGTGCATCCCTCTGAGTAAGTCGTCCAGCAAAGGGGGCAGGAGAGCTGCCTGGCTGAGCAAGGAACTCCTGGCAAAACTCCCAACAGAAGAAGGCAGTCTACAGAATGTGGCAAAGGGGACAGGCCACTTGGGAGGAATATAGGGATACAGAGAAGGCAGAGTTGCTGAATGCCTTCTTTGCTTCAGTCTTTACTGCTAAGGCCAGCCCTGGGGAATTCCAGACCCTGGGGACAGGAGAGGAAGTCTGGAGAAAGGAAGACTCTCCCTTGGTCGAGGAGGATCGGGTTAGAGATCATTTGTGCAAACCTGACATCCACGGGCTCCGATGGGATGCAGCCATGAAGGCTGAGGGAGCTGGCAGATGTTATTACTAGGCCGCTCTCCATCATCTTGGAAAGGTCCTGGAGATCAGGAGAGGTGCCTGAGGACTGGAAGAAAGCCAGTGTCACCCCAGGCTTCCAAAAGGGCAAGAAGGAGGAGGCAGGAAACTACAGGCCTGTCAGCCTGCCCTCCATCCCGGGAAAGGTGATGGAACAGCTCCTCCTGGAGGTCATCACTAAGCATGTGGAGGACAAGAAGGTGATCAGGAGTAGTCAGCATGGACTCACCAAAGGGAAATCATGCTGGACCAATCTGATAGCCTTCTCGGAGGGGATGAGTGGCTGGGGAGATGAGGGCAGAGCAGTGGATGTTGTCTGCCTGGACTTCAGCAAGGCCTTGGACACTGCCTCGCATCCCTTCCTCCTAGGTAACCTCAGGGAGTGTGGGTTGGCCGAGTGGCCAGGGAGGTGGGTTGAGAACTGGCTGGATGGCCGAGCTCCGAGGGTTGTGGTCAGTGGAGCAGAGTCTAGTGGGAGGCCTGTAGCTAGCGGTGTCCCCCAGGGTCAGTACTGGGTCCGGTCTTGTTCAACGTATTCATCGATGACCTGGATGAAGGGACAGAGTGCACTCTCAGGAAGTTTGCTGATGAGACTGAAGTGAGAGGAGTGGCTGACACAGCAGAAGGCTGTGCTGCCATTCAGAGGGGCATGGACAGGTTGGAGAGCTGGGTGGAGAGGACCCTCCTGAAGTTCAACAAGGGCAAGTGCAGGGTCCTGCACCTAGGGAGGACGAACTCCATGGCCCAGGACAGGTTGGGGGTTGACCTGCTGGAAAGGATCTCTGGAGAGAAGGAGCTGGGAGTGCTGGTGGACACCAAGTGAAGCATGAGGCAGCAGTGTGCCCTTGTGGCCAAGAAGGCCAATGGGATCCTGGGGTGGGTGCATTAGGGAGAGTGTTGCCAGCAGGTGGAGGGAGGTGATCCTCGCCCTCTCCTCAGCCCTGGTGAGGCCTCACCTGGAGTACTGTGTCCAATTCTGGGCTCCGCAGGACAAGAGAGACATGGCGCTACTGGAGAGAGTCCAGCGGAGGGCTACAAAGATGATGAGGGGCTGCCTGGAGCATGTCTCCTGTGAAGAAAGGCTGCGAGAGCTGGCCTGCAGAGCTTGGAGGAGAGAAGACCGAGAGGAGATCTCATCAATGCGTACAAGTATGTGAAGGGAGGGTGTCAAGAGGACGGGGCCAGACTCTTCACTGTGGTGCCCAGCAACAGGACAAGAGGCAATGGGCACAAACTGAACCACAGGAAGTTCCATCTGAACAGGAGGAAAAACTTCTTGACGGGGAAGGGTGACGGAGCACTGGCACAGGTTGCCCAGAGAGGCTGTGGGAGCACTGGCACAGGTTGCCCAGAGAGGCTGTGCAGTCTCCTTCCCTGGAGATATTCAAAACCCTCCTGGATGCGATCCTGGGCCATGGGTTCTAGAGGACCCTGCTTGAGCAGGGGGGTTGCACTGGATGATCTCCCGAGGTCCCTTCCAACCTTGGCCATTCGGTGATTCTGTGATTCTTTACTCTCATAGGATTAATTGACTCCGGTGAGGAAGGTGGGATTGGTGGTTAAGGAGGTGGCCTGGTTTTAATGTGCTGCCTGTTATTTCTGCCTTAATATCCACGTTTTCTTTTGGATTGAATGACCTCAAGTAAGGATGTTGCGCATGACCATATTTTCTGCTCCAAATTGAAAGTCAGGATGTTGCTGGCAGCTCAGGGAGCTGGAAGATGCTGCTCATAAACCTCTCTGCATGGCAAGAACTCCTGCTGACCTTAGTGGGATTCAGACCGTGGGTTTCATCACCTCGGAAGACTCTGTAGCTCCCTGGAGATGGCTCTGCATCAGCCTGACTGCAGGTCATGCACTTTTTCTGGCCTCCTTTTGTTATAATGGGGTAATGCAACCAAAGTTTCTTTGCGGCAAGAAAGGTGTTTCTTTTCTTTCATTTAACTTGAGGGGAACAGTTACAGTACACTTGTCGATTAATATGAACATTTCCTTTAGCTGGGTACGTTTACCAAACATAACCAGTCCGACAGCCTGTCATGCTGCATTGTAGGTGCTATAAAGCATTTCAACTCTCAGAAGCCTTCTCTGTCTACAGCCGTCTCTTTGTCTCAAGGAGCCGGATAAAGCACCAATAGGCTTAGTGATGTTTTGTTCCTTTTTACTTTTAGGCAGGCAATCTGTGCTGTTGTTTGGCAGCATCTGGACCTTTAGGAGAAGCACCTGAGAGCTGTGAAAGTGCGGACAGACCTGTTAGGTGGCTGGATGCTCCTCTGTCACATAAGAGGATTATCTCTAGTTGCCTGGTGTGAGGGCTGCCTCTGTGGTCATCTCCCAAGAATGTCTAGTTACTGCTAGCACTTTCCACCTGGGGACCAGGACTGTGCGAGTCTTGAGGATGTGATCAGATGCAGAGCGAAATGCATCCCGTGAAAGAGTGCTTGCTGCTTTGTTCATGAGGTAGAGGCTGGTCTGCTTAGGTGCTTGAGGTATCATGTGGAGGCAATGGCTTGTGGTCTGCCCGAGCAAGGAACGTGGTCCAAAGGAGCCTCTGGAAAGGAGAGAGCAGGCTGTGAGCTGGGGAGCTCTTCAGAGAGCTTGAAGGCTGGTCACCTCCTCTAAAATTAACTTTGAAACTGTGATTCATAGCCAGGCTGCTTTGACAGTGCCTGCCCTCACCTTGTCTGACTGCATTGTGCTGCTTGTGCTCCAGGCTGACTTGGGCACAAGCCCACCCTGAACTGAAAACTCGGCAGTCCCGGGGGTGTAGCAGTGCACCCAGGCTCATCCCCCTTGCTGAAGGGCTCGGCTTCTTTTCTCAAGCACACCCCGAGCCGCTGTGAGGCTCCTGAGGAGTGACCTTGCATCTCAGGAGCTCTGAAGTCAGGCAGAGGTTAAGGTCTGCTTCTGTTTGTGCAGCTAGGTCTTGAATGTAATCAAAGCAGAAATTGTACTTTCGTGTTAAGCAACGGGTTTGTCTTGGTAGGTGTGTTCTGACACTTAGTGCTGTGTGGTTGCTGCTCTCCAGTTTTCAGCTGACATCCTGTTTACATGTGCTCCCGTGTGTTAGTTTGCAGAGATCCATAGTTATGAGCTCCACAGCAGCCTCTTCTACATGCCTCAAGGTTCTCATACCAACTTCCTTGTCACCAGCATCTGGGAAGGCCAGAGGACAGCGCCAACTGTCACTTATACTCCCCATGCCCATGTATGCTGGGAGGATATGGGAGTCTCATTGAAAGCTCCGCTTACAACATTATTGCAGAGCAGTGCAGCACAGGCACCAGTTGTGTTGCTTGCAACTCCAGGCGTATGGCTCCGTAGATACTATTGAGTTTCGTTTCATTTGCCTTTCCCACTTTCATTTTCATTTCTGTGCCCTTGAAGCACCTGGGTGCTGTGCTGTCCCAAGCAACCGGATGCTGTTGTCACTGGGGCACCCTACCGGAATCTCGTACAGTTTGCTTAGGCAGAAAACAATCCTGACAACTTGTGTCTAAACTGTTTTCTGAGTCAAGAGATTGCCTTGGAGCCAGCCTTGCCCACGTTCCCCCACACAGAGGCTTATTAGGCAGATCTACAAATTTGCCTAGGAGAATCACTCCAGGAACTTTGAGGTGGCTGTTTATAGCCTGACTTCAGTGTATGCAGGCGTGTCACGTACAAGGCAGTCAGGATGGGTGCACTAAAAGCCTGCCTGCCGACAGTTTGCCACTGCCAAGTGTAGTGGTTACAGTTTTCAGAAGAGAAATCGATTGAGCGTTTCCATGCCTTGACTACAGTGTCAGCTCTTTCTTCATAAAGGCCAAAGCTTTACAAATTAGGAAGCTAAATTCCATCTTGTGTTTCAGTGACTTTAGGAAGACAGCTACCTTGATTTCTGTCAGCACGCTTCCGTCGACATACAGCCTTCACTTTCCAGCCTGCTGAGAGCTGGCATTAAAGGAAGGTGTTGACAAGATGAAACAAGTTACTCTCCAGCTGATGATGTTTTCCTGACTATGGAAGCAAAATTCCTGACTGGATACTGTTTCCATCAAATGCTTTGAAAGTGCATAACTTGGATAGTGTTGGTAAACTCCTTCTAAGGCTGAATACTGAAATTCCAGTGTGTCAACAGTTCCTGGCATCAAAGCAGGTCCATCTTCTCACAGACGGCTCGAGTAGTTCAAGGCTAAGGCCCCAGGTCAGGGGTCAGTGCTGGCCCTGGAAACAGTCCTCCCTTTCGTCAGGATCGGAGAAGCCTTGTCGCTCTCTGATGTCCAGGAGCCAGGGTGCCAAGTTCCCGCCTTATTTTTTCAGAGAGGATGAGAAAAAAAACGGATTTGGGATATAATAGTTAACATTGGCCTCCTCAAAGAGTTCAAAGCCCTCCAGCCCAAGTAGCACTGCCTCAAACCCTGACACCTTTGAGCCTCTACCTGAAGCCTTTCTTGCAGCTCCTTCAAATAGCATGACTAATGCTGTCCTGCTATCTGAAACCTTGCAGCTTCTCCGCAAACTAGTGCTGCTCCCACGCAGTCCATGTGCCTCCTCCCATTTCCACTTCATGTCTTCAGCAGCTCACTAAACTCAGCCCACTAGTCAGTCCTCACCCATGTATCTGATCTATCTCCAGATGGACAGGCAGGAGGACTTGACAGGAAAGCCTGCCATTCCTTCCTAAAAGGATGTCAGTTCCTGGATTTGGTCTCCCCGCATTTTTCACAATAGCTGAAGAGAAAGTCTACAGCTGGCAGCAAGAAAAAGGTTTTCTGCATGGCCAGATAACCACTTAAATCTCAACTAGAAAAGCTAGCCTGCTGTTTTCTAGGAGAGAATTTCAAAGCAGCAAATCCTGTGAAGGTTTTTGTTTCATTGTTTTCAGCAATGTTTACGTTGTTGAAACCAAAGAACTTAAACCCGTAGTTCATCCTACTGTGGGTTGAGTTTTGCTGACCCAGGATGCATACAGCTAATCGTTAAATCTACAGATAGCACTCCCATCAAGGAAACAGCTGGTCTTTCAAGCAACAAATGACAAGTGACTTCCACTAGATAAACCTGGCCTGCTTAGAAACCACTCAAGCTGGCATGTACAGAGAACACACAGACAACAGCCTCCCCAAACCCGCCTTTTTAAACCAGAAGACTGGTTTTAGGGAGTCTGCTCCCCTTTTTTATTACAGCAGACACTAAGCCTTCAAGCCTGACAAGGCATTGTTTATATTTGGAATCCACGTACGTTTGGCATTTTATCCATTCTTAAGAAACTTCTTTTTTTCTACTCCTAGACAAGCTCAGTCCTGACAGACGTTTTGCAAGCGCACAAATGTATTGATTCCTCAGGTCTCTTCTCCTGCAAACAGCTGAGTCAGCATTTGTAGTTCTAACACAGCCTCCATTGCCTTGGATGTCACACTTTGAATCTGTCACCAGACTTCCGGATAAAGCAATGGAAGAATGACCATTTCTCTTCTAAAAGCTGAAATTTGGTCAAAGAGACCACCCACACCATCAAAGTGTACCTCAAGATGAATTCCACACAAGCCATGTGTCAAAGAAAGGTAAAGAAACTCCATCATTGTCTCCATACGTTTTCTGCTATGGGGGCTTTCTTTCTGAATAACCTACTGTAAAGCAGGGGCACCGTGGGATTTTACAGTAGAATCTTTGGAGTTTGCTCCTAACCCCTCCAAAGAAATCTAACTGCGCGTGAAGAATCCGTTCTAAAAGAGAGCCCGCTTAAAGCCATCAGTGCCAACAGATTAAATGTTATGCCAATGGATTAAATACTGCCCCCATTTAGATTCCATAGGAGAGCAGGGAGGGGAACCCTTCACAGTCAGGCAGCTGCTCCTCGTCTTCAGTAATTTCCTCCCTCCCCTGTTCTCTAATGACACTCACCTTCTGGAAGCTCTGTTAGGGCTCTGCTTCCTATGCCTCTGAAAATGTTCCTCATCATTAGAGGAGGAGGATGGGGAAGTACTGTTGTAGAGTTCATCTTTCCATCTGAAAGCATTGGAAAGGCAACAACAAAAACAAGGTTAAGAACACACTAAGTCCTGCCAAGACTCAAGGGAGCGCTCTCAGAATGTCCTGTGAGAGCTATGAATTTTCCAGTCCGTTTTATTCCTCAGGCATGTGATTTCAAAAAGCATTACGAGTTTTCCCTTGTGAGAGCAAAATTCAGTCTTTCTTGGGAAGGGGAAATGTTGAACTATGACTTCTCTGTGTCTCTGCCTTGGTTTTCCTCACAGTTTGCCTCTTTGCCACAGGTAGAGCAGGCAGTGGTGCATGGAGCTTGGAAAGCAGATGCAGATCTATTCAAAGGCAGCACCAGCTGGGTCTAGCAGCCTGCCAGTGGAAAGGCGTGCCTGGACATAAGTTCTCAGTCTTCTTTAACGTCATGGCAGGCTACAAAATAGATGGCGTAAAAAAACCAAGTGACAATAGAGATTATCTGATGCCATACATAACGCTGAAGTACTGACCGAGCTGCATACCCAGTTCTGCCTGTAAGCTAACAGTTGGTTCCAGCTTCTTTATTGACCCTAAGGACAGATGAGCTGCTCTGAATTTGCCATAGAAACAAGAACTGAGTTCCACCTCTGAGTCAAATGAAAAAGTTTTCATGAACCCTTTCTGAATCGTGGTGAACCCTTTCTGAATCGTGGGACGGAAGAGACTAAGAACACTGGAAAACTTCTACACAGACTCTTCTGCTAAGTCTAACTAAATTACCTCCCTGGTTTCCGAAATCCTTGGCTATCCTTGACGATTAAATAGTCTGATGAAGATTTTGAGAAGCGGCTTGTGGCTTCAAGTGCAGAACAAAAGGATTTCAGGTACAGAATCTCAGCCAACACTTCCTGAATCATGTCATCCCTGACCTCAGGCATTGCATTTTTTGAAATCACTAGCTCTTGGAAGGTATTCTGTCTCCCAAGAAAAAGATCTTGCTTCCTTTGTACCTTCACACTGTCACAGTTACCATACTACAATGATTCTGTAATTACCACCCATGTGAAAATCCTTTAAAGCATTTTGGGGTGTTGTGACTGACACTACGACTGATAAAGAAGAACGATCGTTAGCCATACGCTTACCGATTAGGTCTTTTGCAGCAAAGGCTTCATGACTGGGCACTTCTCAATGTGCACGTTTGTGTGACTGGAGAAGACCAGCCTGCACACAATATCTTACTTTGTCTGAAAGCAAAGAATTCAGAAGAGTGTTACAAGTGCCTTCAAGATAAATCAGGTTAGCCGTGAGGCAGAACATGCGAGGTGTTTCACCCATCTCTTTTTGGACCACAGGGACGTTTCAAGTGTCTTTTATCAATGCACAAGTCAAGTGGACTACACACACGCCTGCTTTTTCAGGAGGACTAAAAGTCACCCCAGAGAGAGCGAGGAAGCTGGTTTGGGTACTGTTCTTTGAGGGATACCCAGGCCATTGTTTTAACTCTGTGTGGAGAGCTTTAACTGAAAGCCGGGAAGTTTGATGTGGAAACAGTAAAACTCAGTCGGTAACTCTTTGGTAAAAGTAGTGCAGTGAAATGGAAACGGTATTACCCAGCGCAGACTCCGAGTAGGAAAAGAAGCTGAATTATAGAGAGTAGGCCTGTGGAAGTCACACTCTAGCAGTTAGCGTTACATCTGCAGTAGACCTCTGATACCCTTTAGACACAGACCAGTGTATCTAAAAAAAGGAAAACAGCAAGGAGTAGGCCAAGTGACAAAGAAATACAGCGTGTGCAGAGACCTGCATCTAGCAAAACCAGGGAACTTGACTTGCAGAATGACAGCAAGAAATTTAAAGAAAAGTAGCGTGGGTGTTCATATGCTTTTCCTTCCTGAAATTATATCCTGCTTGTACACAAGAAATCAGCCCTTCACAGGAATTGCGCATATAACCTACTTTCCAAGGGAGCTTGACAGCATTCAACAGTTTTCCTTGGTCTAAGCTCTTAGGGCATTCAAGAATCTTTGCCATTTTCTGCTTCTCAGTCTTAGCTTTCTTCTGATGACGCGATAATTACACTACGCAGACCAACATGCAACTGTTTAAATACTATTGGAAAGTATATCAAATCCAAAATGCACCATACAGGCACCTATGGGTTTTACTCTTGTCATCATGCCAAGGACACGCTAGACCTGACAACCTGCAAAACCTCAAGAACAATATGGGCAAGACGCATTCCAGCAACTAGAAATCAGCACGGAGGAGCACGCATAGCGATTTGTCACTAGCCTCAGTGATAACAACGGACAAAACACCTTCCCCTTGCTTAGACAAGATTCAACTGCTGGGAAAGCAGTTATTTCTTGAAGTTATTCCTTGATATTCTGAGAAAATGTGTCCAGGAATTTTTTTCTTACTCTAGCGTGGTAATAAGTTTTGTAATCGAGTTACAAGGCTGAGCTCTGCCCCAGATGACATGAGCAACAACAGGCAAGTTCCCAACTGGAACATTCCCCAATGAGAAAAAACATACCCAATGCATGCAGGACAAGTTTATGCCATTAGCTTCTGTAAAGTACCTGGAAAGTCTTCCACCAAGATGTTTACATTCAGATTACCTCCTGACAATTCTTGCTGGGCTCCTCAAAACCCATGTCAGGCTACTGCTATAGTGAGAGCAGGGCTTATCATTCAGAGTAGGACTATCCATTGCCTTGTATGCCCACCTGCCAACAGCCAGCTGTCACCTTTTCTGTTCTGCTAGGTTGTAAGCATTTGGGAAAGGCACTGATTTCTTCTGCTGACTCTCTGTCCTGAGCTTACGAGCAGGGCCCTGGAGTCCATGACTGTGGTCTGTAAGCTCTGTGGCGATAGACAAATGTGAAGAGATAAAAATATCCAGCAGTTCAGCTTGTTTCCACTGTTTAAGGTAAGGCTTTGGGTCAGAAGCCAGTAAAGAAAATTGAAAGCCAGAACTAACCTACACTGCCCTCTTCATTGTTCGCAATTTCACAATGTCACCCCCAGATTTTTCAGTTTCTTTCTCGTTCTTTCCTCCTCGGGTTTTCCTAATTAAAAGAGACAAGAAGGATCAGGCACAAACATGCAGCAAATCTGACAGGTGCACTCCCTGGACCACTTTGCAGACCCTCTTGCTGGGGGTAACTGCCTGCAGGTGTAGGGGATGCATTATGGGATTCCAGGAAGAACATCCTAAAATGGAGTGAGCCTTAATGGGGGATGTTTTGGAGGAGGCCCAAAGGCTGTGAAAGGGAGGGATCAAGCTGGTTTGGGGAGGAACCAATGTGGAGAAGCAGAGGGGGAAAAGGGATACAAGGGGCAGAGAGCTTCTGACCAGGTGCCTGGTCAGCAAGCTTCTCTAGCCATGCCCTGGGCCTGATAACTGCAGCCTGTCCTGTCTTCTTCTTAAATCCCTTTTCCAACTCTTCTCCAGGGTGAGGAAACTCTCTACGCTGCGCGCATGTGTGTCTATGGAGGTCCAAGTGGCGGCCACTGGTGAAGGGGCCAGCAGTCACTGGGGCATGTGAGCTGAGGGTGCTCGCAACTGGAGAGAGCGAGTGTGTGCATTTGGTGTGCGTGTGTATGTCAGTGTGTGGCATCACTAGCCAACATCAAGCTGGACAAGCCAGCGAGGGGGAGATGAGGTTTGGGAGCGAAGTCTTGGAGCAGCCCTAATTCTGGGCTGGATACTGGAGAGACCAGAGGCTCTGAGAGTAGGCTACTGGAGGGACCAGGGGCTCCAAGCCAGCAACCGGAGAGACTGTGCGGTCTGGGGGACAGCTGCTGGAAAGGCCATTGTGCTGGCCTTTTGTATGGGTATGTCTTGGGGAATGAGTGCCTAACAGGCCTTAATGGCCCTGACCAGCCTCACCTGCAGCCTCTACCCATACCCTCTGCCCATGGTGCCAGGGCATCACTGAAGACCAGCCCTGGACCTTCAGTCCCTGCCTGAGTGATAGTGTAGGAGGACTGGTCTCCAGCACAGCTGCAGCCATGTCCATGCCTGGCCATGGACCCTGAGAATCTGCACTCTGACCTGCAGACTGATTTCCAAGCCAGGCCTTGGACCTGCCTCCTCACAATGGATTTGCCCCACAATCACTGGACTGTGTCTGACACTGGTCACCCTCAACACACCTGAGGACTGACTTCTCGGCTTGACTGTGGACATGCCGCATCACCACACACTTTCCTGATGGTCTGGATCCTTGCTTGAACCTGCACAGCATCCCCGCGCCTGCCCATATTTGCCTTGCTTGGGTACTGGGGGGTGGGCCCTGGCTGGCGAGGCCCCTGCCCTGGCAGCTGGGTTACTGCCTTTGGCTCTCCATTCCTGTGGGAGCAGCTGACCCTCACTGCTCCCCGACAGTGAGACCTCTGGGAGACCAGGGCTCGAGGGCCCATTACTGCATAGTCTGAGCGTCTAAGGCCAGTTCCTGGTGTGATTGAGTGTGTAGGTGCGAGGGGACCTCCACCTGAACCCCACAACTGGAGTGGGGCTGTGGGTCTCTGGGGTTCACATGCCCAGAAACCAGTGACTGGGGAGACCAGGGGATCCAGGGCTGAGTGACTCAGTGGACCTGCCTGTCTAAGGCCAGACCTGGGTGGATCCATGTTGTAGGTATGGATATCAATAGCTGTTTTTTCCACTCATGGGCTTTCATCCTGATCAGTCGGAGAAAGGAACAGGATCTGGCCCGTGGTTGTGTTAGTGTTTGTGGGAGTGCTGTGTTTTCTGTGTTGATCTGTGTGGTCAGTGATAACTGTATGGAGGGTGTGTAGGTGTGCTTGTCTGCCTATTGGGAAAACAGGCTCAGCCTCGCTACTGCCTAGGCATGGAGACATGGAGCTGTGGCAGCCTCGCTTCCATTGGGCTGTTGGACTCAGTGTCTCCTACCTGAGTGCACCTACAAGGCTGAGTGGAGGCAAGCTCATGTGGGAGCTGCCACTGCTGCTCTCACTGCTGGCCTCCCTCTGTAGCACTGGCGCTGAAAAGCATCTGCCTAGAGGGGTATTATCCCAGCTGCTCAACTCCTCCTAAAAAGGCCAAAGGAAGATGGTTGGTGCCTCTTCCGAGCAGGGGCGACCAGCCTTTTGCTTGCCTTGGATTTCCCTGCGGGAAAGGGGAAGAGCTGTTAAATGCCACGGGCTATCCCACAGGCCTCTGTATGGCCACTGCAGCATACACAGCTCTGTCTGGATCACCTCTCCTTTCAGCTAGGAAGCTCAGGAGCAAGTGCAAGCCAGATCCTGGAGTGGGGAATCGAGGTCTCTGGGTGCTGCAGGGGCTCTCCCCCAGGGACCCCCCACCAAGGTAAACCCTGTCCCAGGGCCAGCACTGAACAGCCCAGGGACTGGCTAAGGCCCAGAGGGCAGAAGTGACATTCCCCAGACTTGTCTGCCAGCAGTGCGCTGCAGCTGGGAGAGAACCCAGGTGTCCAGGCTCCTAGTCAGCTCCTCCCCTCCTCTACCCCATAGACCCCTGCCCTTCCCCTTGCAGTGCCAACAGTGTGGGCAGGTCTCTTATCCCCACTTGGAGTCCCAGGAATTAAGGGGGATCTTTGGCCACAGCATGCTGCATACTTCTGCAATGTGCCTGTTTAGTGGTTAATCCTCTTGCTCCAGACCAACCACGGGAGATATCTTGGGGACAAAGGCACTTGCACCGGCTCCGTGATTTCTGAGTCCAGCGAACCACATCCGTGTGTCAGAAGAGGAGCAACTCGGAATGTGTGAAATAACAAGAGAAGGGGAGAGAAGAAAGAGGGAAAACAAGAATCAGTGTAAACGCAGCAACTTCGGAAATTACTGTTGGTCTCGCTCATCTACTGACATAACTAAGGGCAAAGTGCAATGAACGCTAGCAGCATTGTGTTGATGTTTGGGGAAGTCCAGGTAAGCTGGTGCTGCTGGCTAGCTAGAGTGCCGAGGAAACTGCACGTTATCCTTGTACGTACCCTGAGATTTGCACTGTGGTCAGCTTCTATCACTCCCGCAGCACCTTTACTGAGGCAGCCTGAAAGAATGCAAACAGAAACGGAGTGCCCATACCTTCTGTGAGAATGGGTTGGGCTTTCAAGAACAATGGGTTGGGCTTTCTTTCCGCTCTGAAAGACGGAAAGAAACTCCCCTGATTCACCCGGGAAAGACATTTTCACAGCCAGTGGACAAGCTGCATCAATTTCCTGGCAAACATCAACAAGTCCTACAGTCTGTTCCAGCATGCATTTCCCCCAAACGCCTGGCCTGTTGTTTATTTGGGCTGCACTGACAGCAGATGCGCTGCTCTCCAGCAACTCCAGCCACAGCATGAGAAAGGCGGGAGCACAGCTCCCATCACCTTGCTCAGTGTGCACTCGAGAGGACCAGCAGGAGCAGGAGCAGGGTCCTGTTTTGCCTCTGCTCTCCTGCCTGCGGGATCTTGCAGTGAACTGCCAAATGCTTTGATTTCCTTTCCTTGTTAGGGGCACTAAACCCACCCACAGGTGCGCCTTGCTTCTCAGGCCTCTTTCAAGGAACACTGAGAAACCTTGAGGGCAGCTGCCACAGACCCAATCCCCATCAAAGCTGCCTTTCATTTACTGAGGGAAGGAGCTCATCACCAGGGCTTTCACACAGCCTCTGCTCTCAAACTGACTGCTGGCACTGCAATTTCTCACGTTGGACAAGGCTTCCTTGCCATAACTGGAGCGAAATTCCCCCGCAAGGCAATACAGTACCTGCTGATGTTCTGCCCACCAAGAGGATCAGGCTCTTGCTGAGAAGCACAGCCATCCTTCAGAGACGCCAACACGCCATGTTCCCAAACATCGACATGCGACAAGCATGTTCTTTTTTTCCACTTACCAGTCACTCTCCAGCACAAGTTCTCGGGCTGTTACAACCCTGTCCTTTTTGCTCTGAACTGCAAGCAGTAGAGTAAGATGCAGCAAGAGGACAGTCAAGTGTAACTCTCAGTTCAGGGAATGCTTGACGTAGCGTAAAATCCACCAAGACACTCCGGCGTGAATCTGAAAAACCATGAAAAGAAAAACTGTATTAATAAAATATTGTATATTAAAGCTTGCTGTAGATTGTTGAAGCAATCCATTTTAAGTGTTTTTGACTGTACTTTGATTTCTACAAGCTGTCGCTTAGGTTACGTCTCCAGCTGCTCCCCCATAAAGAGTAATGTCGCTAATAATTTACTTCAAGTGTATATGCTGCTCAAGCAGACAAGTAAATATCATTCCTTAAAGTGGCAGCGACTGACCAAACGTGTTGCAGCCTGCCTACATGGGGCAGAGAGAGAGCACAGGTGGTTTCGCTGAGTAGCATCATCCTCAACCCCAGCAGGAAAAGACAAAGACTCCTTCCCTTACAGAGAGCAGCAAGCTAGGTGCATTGCCACTGGATTACTGACAACAGGCCAACAACCTCATGGGAAGGACAAACCACCTGGGACAGAAATGTAATCAGTGTGGCTTTTTTTCTGGTTTTCCCCCTCTAATTAGGTTGCCTCCAGGAACACTTCTGCTGGTGCTCCAGATAGGCCAGAGGACACAACTGCATGCTGTTCATTGCTTCCTTCCACCCAGGGGTCTCACAGCAAACATGGGCAGACCAGCCTTCCTGCAGCAAAAAAAACACAAAAAAAGGAAAAAAAACCCACCCACACCCCTGAGGAGTGCTCTGATGGCTTCCCAGGCTAGTGGTATTTTCAGGAAAAAAAGACAGTCTGCACTGCAGTCAGTGACCTGAGGGAAGGGCAATAACTGTTGAGTAGAGACTGTTCCCAGTCGCTACTCTCCCCTGACCCACGCACACACTCACCTCACAACCTCCCACACACTTCACACCTCCTACGCTGCACAAACACACCCAACAGCCATCCCTGCTCAACCACCTCCTCTGCACCACCACCACCACAACCTTCCTCTAACCCTCCACATACAACCTCCCCCCGCAACACCCACCGCACCCACCCCAACACCTAATACACTCTCCACACCCCTCCCCAAACAAAATTCTCACACCACGCCCCTGCGAGCTGCTGCCTGCGCTCGACCAATCCATCGGCTGGGCTGGGCTGGCTGACGACACCCCAGCGCTCTTCACCGCCTGCACAACACAAGCACCCATTTCCACACCAAGGCACATGCAAAGCCCCACCAACACACGCTGCCTCTTCCCTCCCACGTCCTGCCACACTACAACGCCAACAAACACAATCCCACACCTGCCCGCAACAAACCCTCTCCTCTTCTCCTCCACTCCATGCAACCAAAGGCACGCAAGCCTCCACACACTACACCCTCCCCACCTCTCTCTCCCAACACCATCTCCCACCAGGGCCTCTTTCCTCACCCTCACACACCCTGCACCAGCCACCCTTCCCCGGGTCCTGCCCACCACAAAGCCCTCCTCCCACCTCCACCAGGCCTGCCCACGGGGCCCCCACCTCACTCCACCTACCTCTCACCCCATTGCCCTTCAGGCCTCCTACTCTACCTAGCCTACACACACCTCCTCACCTCTCTTCTCCCTCCTCCTCCTCCTCCAACAACCAGGACGCACCCACCTTCCCGCATCCTCAGCTGCTCTCCACCACCTCCGCACACAGACACTCCCCTTCCCACTCACCCTCCACACCCTCCAACTCCCTCCCACCACAAACCCTCCACCCCACACCCCTCACAACCCGCCCCACACACCACCACCACAACACCCAACAACAACCCCCACAGCCACAACAACAAAACACACCCCACTACACACACAGCCCCACTCCACAACACCCCCTCCAACCCTATCACCCTCCCATCACACCTTGCCCCACACACCCACACTCTTTCCTACACCTCCTCCTCCCCTTCCTCCACTCACACACCCTTCCCAGTCTCTACTCTCCCCTGACCCACGCACACACTCACCTCACAACCTCCCACACACTTCACACCTCCTACGCTGCACAAACACACCCAATAGCCATCCCTGCTCAACCACCTCCTCTGCACCACCACCACCACACCATTCCTCTAACCCTCCACATACAACCTCTCCCCACAACACCCACCGCACCCACCCCAACACCTAACACACTCTCCCCATCACTCCCCTGCCACCACGCACCTGCGAGCTGCTTTCCGTGCCCGACCGCTCCGTGGCCTGGGCTGTGCTGGCTGACGACAGCCTAGCGCTCCTCGCCGCCTGCACAACACAAGCACCCATTTCCACACAAAGCCCCACCAACACACACTGCCTCTTCCCTCCCACGTCCTGCCACACCACAACGCCAACAAACACATTCCCACACCTGCCCGCAACAAACCCTCTCCTCTTCTCCTCCACTCCATGCAACCAAAGGCACACAAGCCTCCACACACTACACCCTCCCCACCTCTCTCTCCCAACACCACCTCCCACCAGGGCCTCTTTCCTCACCCTCACACACCCTGCACCAGCCACCCTTCCCTGGGTCCTGCCCACCACAAAGCCCTCCTCCCACCTCCACCAGGCCTGCCCACGGGGCCCCCACCTCACTCCACCCACCTCTCACCCCATTGCCCTTCAGGCCTCCTACACTACCTAGCCTACACACACCTCCTCACCTCTCTTCTCCCTCCTCCTCCTCCTCCAACAACCAGGACGCACCCACCTTCCCGCATCCTCACCTGCCCTCCACCACCTCCGCACACAGACACTCCCCTTCCCACTCACCCTCCACACCCTCCAACTCCCTCCCCCCACAAACCCTCCGCCCCACACCCCTCACAACCCGCCCCACACACCACCACCACAACACCCAACAACAACCCCCACAGCCACAACAACAAAACGCACCCTACTACACACACAGCCCCACTCCACAACAACCCCTCCAACCCTATCACCCTCCCATCACACCTTGCCCCACACACCCACACTCCTACACCTCCTCCTCCCCTTCCTCCACTCACACACCCTTCCCAGTCTCTACTCTCCCCTGACCCACGCACACACTCACCTCACAACCTCCCACACACTTCACACCTCCTACGCTGCACAAACACACCCAATAGCCATCCCTGCTCAACCACCTCCTCTGCACCACCACCACCACACCATTCCTCTAACCCTCCACATACAACCTCCCCCTGCAACACCCTCCACACCTACCCCAACACCTAACACACTCTCCCCATCACTCCCCTGCCACCACGCACCTGCGGCTGCTCCCTGCGCTTGACCGATCCATGGGCTGGGCTGTGCTGGCTGACGACACCCCAGCGCTCTTCGCCGCCTGCACAACACAAGCACCCATTTCCACACAAAGGCACATGCAAAGCCCCACCAACACACGCTGCCTCTTCCCTCCCATGTCCTGCCACACCACAACGCCAACAAACACGTTCCCACACCTGCCCGCAACTAACACACTTCACACCTCCTACACTGCACAAACACACCCAACAGCCATCCCTGCTCAACCACCTCCTCTGCACCACTACCACACCATTCCTCTAACCCTCCACATACAACCTCCCCCTGCAACACCCACCACACCCACCCCAACACCTAACACACTCTCCCCATCATTCCCCTGCCACCACGCACCTGCGAGCTGCTCCCTGCGCTCGACCAATCCATCGGCTGGGCTGTTCTAGATGACGACAGCCTAGCTCTCTTCGCCGCCTGCACAACACAAGCACCCATTTCCACACCAAGGCACATGCAAAGCCCCACCAACACACGCTGCCTCTTCCCTTCCACGTCCTGCCACACCACAACGCCAACAAACACATTCCCACACCTGCCCGCAACAAACCCTCTCCTCTTCTCCTCCACTCCATGCAACCAAAGGCACGCAAGCCTCCACACACTACACCCTCCCCACCTCTCTCTCCCAACACCACCTCCCACCAGGGCCTCTTTCCTCACCCTCACACACCCTGCACCAGCCACCTTCCCCGGGTCCTGCCCACCACAAAGCCCTCCTCCCACCTCCACCAGGCCTGCCCACGGGGCCCCCACCTCACTCCACCCACCTCTCAACCCATTGCCCTTCAGGCCTCCTACACTACCTAGCCTACACACACCTCCTCACCTCTCTTCTCCCTCCTCCTCCTCCTCCAACAACCAGGACGCACTCACCTTCCCGCATCCTCACCTGCCCTCCACCACCTCTGCACACAGACATTCCCCTTCCCACTCACCCTCCACACCCTCCAACACCCTCCCATCACAAACCCTCCGCCCCACACCCCTCACAACCCGCCCCACACACCACCACCACAACACCCAACAACAACCCCCACAGCCACAACAAAACACACCCCACTACACACACAGCCCCACTCCACAACACCCCCTCCAACCCTATCACCCTCCCATCACACCTTGCCCCACACACCCACACTCTTTCCTACACCTCCTCCTCCCCTTCCTCCACTCACACACCCTTCCCAGTCGCTACTCTCCCCTGACCCACGCACACACTTACCTCACAACCTCCCACACACTTCACACCTCCTACGCTGCACAAACACACCCAATAGCCATCCCTGCTCAACCACCTCCTCTGCACCACCACCACCACACTCTTCCTCTAACCCTCCACATACAACCTCCCCCCAAAACACCCACCACACCCACCCCAACACCTAACACACTCTCCCCATCACTCCCCTGCCACCACGCACCTGCGAGCTGCTCCCTGCGCTCGACCAATCCATCGGCTGGGCTGTTCTAGATGACGACAGCCTAGCTCTCTTCGCCGCCTGCACAACACAAGCACCCATTTCCACACCAAGGCACATGCAAAGCCCCACCAACACACGCTGCCTCTTCCCTCCCACGTCCTGCCACACCACAACGCCAACAAACACATTCCCACACCTGCCCGCAACAAACCCTCTCCTCTTCTCCTCCACTCCATGCAACCAAAGGCACACAAGCCTCCACACACTACACCCTCCCCACCTCTCTCTCCCAACACCACCTCCCACCAGGGCTTCTTTCCTCACCCTCACACACCCTGCACCAGCCACCCTTCCCTGGGTCCTGCCCACCACAAAGCCCTCCTCCCACCTCCACCAGGCCTGCCCACGGGGCCCCCACCTCACTCCACCCACCTCTCACCCCATTGCCCTTCAGGCCTCCTACACTACCTAGCCTACACACACCTCCTCACCTCTCTTCTCCCTCCTCCTCCTCCTCCAACAACCAGGACGCACTCACCTTCCCGCATCCTCACCTGCCCTCCACCACCTCCACACACAGACACTCCCCTTCCCACTCACCCTCCACACCCTCCAACACCCTCCCACCACAAACCCTCCGCCCCACACCCCTCACAACCCGCCCCACACACCACCACCACAACACCCAACAACAACCCCCACAGCCACAACAACAAAACACACCCCACTACACACACAGCCCCACTCCACAACAACCCCTCCAACCCTATCACCCTCCCATCACACCTTGCCCCACACACCCACACTCCTACACCTCCTCCTCCCCTTCCTCCACTTACACACCCTTCCCAGTCTCTACTCTCCCCTGACCCACGCACACACTCACCTCACAACCTCCCACACACTTCACACCTCCTACGCTGCACAAACACACCCAATAGCCATCCCTGCTCAACCACCTCCTCTGCACCACCACCACCACAACCTTCCTCTAACCCTCCACATACAACCTCCCCCCACAACATCCACTGCAGCCGCCTCAACACCTCACACACTCTCCACACCCCTCCCCAAACAAAACCCTCACACCACCCACCTGCGAGCTGCTCCCTGCGCTTGTCCAGTCCATCGGCTGCGCTGTGCTGGCTGACGACACCCCAGCGCTCTTCGCCACCTGCACAACACAAGCACCCATTTCCACACCAAGGCACATGCAAAGCCCCACCAACACACGCTGCCTCTTCCCTCCCACATCCTGCCACACCACAACGCCAACAAACACATTCCCACACCTGCCCGCAACTAACACACTTCACACCTCCTACACTGCACAAACACACCCAACAGCCATCCCTGCTCAACCACCTCCTCTGCACCACCACCACACCATTCCTCTAACCCTCCACATACAACTTCCCCCTGCAACACCCACCACACCCACCCCAACACCTAACACACTCTCCCCATCACTCCCCTGCCACCACGCACCTGCGAGCTGCTCCCTGCGCTCGACCAATCCATCGGCTGGGCTGTTCTAGATGACGACAGCCTAGCTCTTTTCGCCGCCTGCACAACACAAGCACCCATTTCCACACCAAGGCACATGCAAAGCCCCACCAACACACGCTGCCTCTTCCCTCCCACATCCTGCCACACCACAACGCCAACAAACACATTCCCACACCTGCCCGCAACTAACACACTTCACACCTCCTACGCTGCACAAACACACCCAACAGCCATCCCTGCTCAACCACCTCCTCTGCACCACTACCACACCATTCCTCTAACCCTCCACATACAACCTTCCCCTGCAACACCCACCACACCCACCCCAACACCTAACACACTCTCCCCATCATTCCCCTGCCACCACGCACCTGCGAGCTGCTCCCTGCGCTCGACCAATCCATCGGCTGGGCTGTTCTAGATGACGACAGCCTAGCTCTCTTCGCCGCCTGCACAACACAAGCACCCATTTCCACACCAAGGCACATGCAAAGCCCCACCAACACACGCTGCCTCTTCCCTCCCACGTCCTGCCACACCACAACGCCAACAAACACAATCCCACACCTGCCCGCAACAAACCCTCTCCTCTTCTCCACTCCATGCAACCAAAGGCACGCAAGCCTCCACACACTACACCCTCCCCACCTCTCTCTCCCAACACCACCTCCCACCAGGGCCTCTTTCCTCACCCTCACACACCCTGCACCAGCCACCCTTCCCCGGGTCCTGCCCACCACAAAGCCCTCCTCCCACCTCCACCAGGCCTGCCCACGGGGCCCCCACCTCACTCCACCCACCTCTCACCCCATTGCCCTTCAGGCCTCCTACACTACCTAGCCTACACACACCTCCTCACCTCTCTTCTCCCTCCTCCTCCTCCTCCAACAACCAGGACGCACTCACCTTCCCGCATCCTCACCTGCCCTCCACCACTTCCTCACACCGACATTCCCCTTCCCACTCACCCTCCACACCCTCCAACACCCTCCCATCACAAACCCTCCGCCCCACACCCCTCACAACCCGCCCCACACACCACCACCACAACACCCAACAACAACCCCCACAGCCACAACAAAACACACCCCACTACACACACAGCCCCACTCCACAACACCCCCTCCAACCCTATCACCCTCCCATCACACCTTGCCCCACACACCCACACTCTTTCCTACACCTCCTCCTCCCCTTCCTCCACTCACACACCCTTCCCAGTCGCTACTCTCCCCTGACCCACGCACACACTCACCTCACAACCTCCCACACACTTCACACCTCCTACGCTGCACAAACACACCCAATAGCCATCCCTGCTCAACCACCTCCTCTGCACCACCACCACCACACTCTTCCTCTAACCCTCCACATACAACCTCCCCCCAAAACACCCACCACACCCACCCCAACACCTAACACACTCTCCCCATCGTTCCCCTGCTACCACGCACCTGCGAGCTGCTCCCTGCGCTCGACCAATCCATCGGCTGGGCTGTTCTAGATGACGACAGCCTAGCTCTCTTCGCCGCCTGCACAACACAAGCACCCATTTCCACACCAAGGCACATGCAAAGCCCCACCAACACACGCTGCCTCTTCCCTCCCACGTCCTGCCACACCACAACGCCAACAAACACATTCCCACACCTGCCCGCAACAAACCCTCTCCTCTTCTCCACTCCATGCAACCAAAGGCACGCAAGCCTCCACACACTACACCCTCCCCACCTCTCTCTCCCAACACCACCTCCCACCAGGACCTCTTTCCTCACCCTCACACACCCTGCACCAGCCACCCTTCCCTGGGTCCTGCCCACCACAAAGCCCTCCTCCCACCTCCACCAGGCCTGCCCACAGGGCCCCCACCTCACTCCACCCACCTCTCACCCCATTGCCCTTCAGGCCTCCTACACTACCTAGCCTACACACACCTCCTCACCTCTCTTCTCCCTCCTCCTCCTCCTCCAACAACCAGGACGCACTCACCTTCCCGCATCCTCACCTGCCCTCCACCACCTCCACACACAGACACTCCCCTTCCCACTCACCCTCCACACCCTCCAACACCCTCCCACCACAAACCCTCCGCCCCACACCCCTCACAACCCGCCCCACACACCACCACCACAACACCCAACAACAACCCCCACAGCCACAACAACAAAACACACCCCACTACACACACAGCCCCACTCCACAACAACCCCTCCAACCCTATCACCCTCCCATCACACCTTGCCCCACACACCCACACTCCTACACCTCCTCCTCCCCTTCCTCCACTCACACACCCTTCCCAGTCTCTACTCTCCCCTGACCCATGCACACACTCACCTCACAACCTCCCACACACTTCACACCTCCTACGCTGCACAAACACACCCAATAGCCATCCCTGCTCAACCACCTCCTCTGCACCACCACCACCACAACCTTCCTCTAACCCTCCACATACAACCTCCCCCCACAACATCCACTGCAGCCGCCTCAACACCTCACACACTCTCCACACCCCTCCCCAAACAAAACCCTCACACCACCCACCTGCGAGCTGCTCCCTGCGCTTGTCCAGTCCATCGGCTGCGCTGTGCTGGCTGACGACACCCCAGCGCTCTTCGCCACCTGCACAACACAAGCACCCATTTCCACACCAAGGCACATGCAAAGCCCCACCAACACACGCTGCCTCTTCCCTCCCACATCTTGCCACACCACAACGCCAACAAACACATTCCCACACCTGCCCGCAACTAACACACTTCACACCTCCTACACTGCACAAACACACCCAACAGCCATCCCTGCTCAACCACCTCCTCTGCACCACCACCACACCATTCCTCTAACCCTCCACATACAACTTCCCCCTGCAACACCCACCACACCCACCCCAACACCTAACACACTCTCCCCATCACTCCCCTGCCACCACGCACCTGCGAGCTGCTCCCTGCGCTCGACCAATCCATCGGCTGGGCTGTTCTAGATGACGACAGCCTAGCTTTCTTCGCCGCCTGCACAACACAAGCACCCATTTCCACACCAAGGCACATGCAAAGCCCCACCAACACACGCTGCCTCTTCCCTCCCACGTCCTGCCACACCACAACGCCAACAAACACATTCCCACACCTGCCCGCAACTGACACACTTCACACCTCCTACACTGCACAAACACACCCAACAGCCATCCCTGCTCAACCACCTCCTCTGCACCACCACCACCACACCATTCCTCTAACCCTCCACATACAACCTCCCCCTGCAACACCCACCACACCCACCGCAACACCTAATACACTCTCCCCATCACTCCCCTGCCACCACGCACCTGCGAGCTGCTTTCCGCGCTCGACCGCTCCGTGGGCTGGGCTGTTCTAGATGACGACAGCCTAGCTCTCTTCACCGCCTGCACAACACAAGCACCCATTTCCACACCAAGGCACATGCAAAGCCCCACCAACACACGCTGCCTCTTCCCTCCCACGTCCTGCCACACCACAACGCCAACAAACACATTCCCACACCTGCCCGCAACAAACCCTCTCCTCTTCTCCTCCACTCCATGCAACTAAAGGCACGCAAGCCTCCACACACTACACCCTCCCCACCTCTCTCTCCCAACACCACCACCCACCAGGGCCTCTTTCCTCACCCTCACACACCCTGCACCAGCCACCCTTCCCCGGGTCCTGCCCACCACAAAGCCCTCCTCCCACCTCCAGCAGGCCTGCCCACGGGGCCCCCACCTCACTCCACCCACCTCTCACCCCATTGCCCTTCAGGCCTCCTACACTACCTAGCCTACACACACCTCCTCACCTCTCTTCTCCCTCCTCCTCCTCCTCCAACAACCAGGACGCACTCACCTTCCCGCATCCTCACCTGCCCTCCACCACCTCTGCACACAGACACTCCCCTTCCCACTCACCCTCCACACCCTCCAACACCCTCCCACCACAAACCCTCCGCCCCACACCCCTCACAACCCGCCCCACACACCACCACCACAACACCCAACAACAACCCCCACAGCCACAACAACAAAACACACCCCACTACACACACAGCCCCACTCCACAACACCCCCTCCAACCCTATCACCCTCCCATCACACCTTGCCCCACACACCCACACTCCTACACCTCCTCCTCCCCTTCCTCCACTCACACACCCTTCCCAGTCTCTACTCTCCCCTGACCCATGCACACACTCACCTCACAACCTCCCACACACTTCACACCTCCTACGCTGCACAAACACACCCAATAGCCATCCCTGCTCAACCACCTCCTCTTCACCACCACCACCACAACCTTCCTCTAACCCTCCACATACAACCTCCCCCCACAACATCCACTGCAGCCGCCTCAACACCTCACACACTCTCCACACCCCTCCCCAAACAAAACCCTCACACCACCCACCTGCGAGCTCCTCCCTGCGCTTGTCCAGTCCATCGGCTGGGCTGTGCTGGCTGACGACACCCCAGCGCTCTTCGCCACCTGCACAACACAAGCACCCATTTCCACACCAAGGCACATGCAAAGCCCCACCAACACACGCTGCCTCTTCCCTCCCACGTCCTGCCACACCACAACGCCAACAAACACATTCCCACCCCTGCCCGCAACTAACACACTTCACACCTCCTACACTGCACAAACACACCCAACAGCCATCCCTGCTCAACCACCTCCTCTGCACCACCACCACCACACCATTCCTCTAACCCTCCACATACAACCACCCTCCACACCAGCTACCACACCCACCCCAACACCTAACACACTCTCCCCATCGTTCCCCTGCCACCACGCACCTGCGAGCTGCTCCCTGCGCTCGACCACTCCATCGGCTGGGCTGTGCTGGCTGACGACAGCCTAGCTTTCTTCGCCGCCTGCACAACACAAGCACCCATTTCCACACCAAGGCACACGCAAAGCCCCACCAACACACGCTGCCTCTTCCCTCCCACGTCCTGCCCACCACAACACCAACAAACACATTCCCATGTCTTTCCCTTAATGGACTCGTCAACTCTCATCCCAGTGTCTCTTACTGTCAGCAGACAAGGATCAGCACACGACACCTAGTCTCGCTTTCTCTTCTAATGTTCACTCCTCCTCAGGACTACACACTTTTATCACATCCCTCTAGATACATCACCTCTCTGCCACCATCCCTTCTCCCTCCTCTGCAATCTACTCCAACAAGTTTCAGGTCAGAAATGTTAGTAGCCACAGCCCAAATCCCTCCTTTTCCCCAGAAGCTCCTTTTTTGTGCATAGCTGCAAGCTTCAATAGCCCAACAGGAAAGCAGTTATTGCTTCTCACTTCTCGCAATGCCACTAACTGTTTCTTGTAGACACCAGCATTTCATCTAGCCCACAGCTTGCCCTCAGTGTAATGGTGTCCCCTGAAATAGCCGCTCTTGCAATTGGTCTTTTTGTGGAAATCTCCTCTGCAGTGTTGGCAGTGAAGGACAATGGAGAGAAGAGAGAGGTCACCAAGTTCCTCTCCCCACATGGTCACTTATGAGCTGTGTCCTCAGGCAGTCCTTCCCCTTCCCTCACTCCCCTCGTCCTTTGGCTGCATTGCAATAACTTCTGTACCAGGAGCCTGAGCCCCTTCTCCAAAGCTCAGCCCAAGCTCTCTTGAAGGCCTGAGCCTAGCTGGTCTTACATGCTGCCCTGCTCTCCTCACCTTGACTAACTCTCCAGGACTCCCAGGACAGCCTTTCCCTGCTCTAGGCTCTCTCCTTTGTTTTGGTAGGCAACCGGACAAGGGGTTTACTGGGCCCCTTCATCTTTTCCTCTTGAGTGTAAGAAACAGGCTGCTTGTTCTCCTCATGCTCAGTTTTGCAGCCTGCACGCTCCTGGCTCTGGGGGTTCCTCCTAGGCAGTCCTCTCTAGTGTTTTACTAATTGCCTCTTCTTTACAGCGCTCCCTGTCTTGAAATGAGCTAGGTACAGCCCAGCTCTGGTTGCTTCCCACTCTGCTAGTCTCCTGCTAAGCCCAGCTGTGCTCACCACCCCAGAGTGACTCTCCCCACTACCTCTCCCACTAGAGCCTGTGCAACCATCCAGACCAAGGCCACCACTGTGTCTTTTCTCCACCTGGTGGAGGAAGCAGCCCTTTACAAGTGGCACACACACCACCTCTGAAGGCACCGGCTCCTGACAGGGCCTCTCGCCTACTAGCCAAGAATCACAAGACGTCAGTGCTGCCTCCGGGCCTCCTCCCCTCCGGCCTGCACAAGCCCTTTGCATTAGGCGGCCTAACTGGGACCTCAGCCAGCCCTGCCAGGCCCTGGTCAGGCTCTCCCCCTCCTCCTCAGCCCAGGAGGAAGGCCAGTGCACAAAAGCCTGCCGCCTGCCCTGTCTGCTGGCAAAGGGCAGAGAGGCACGCCTGCCTCTGCTTCGCCCAGCACCTACAACTGCGTCACCACTGAGCAATGCGCCCACACTCCCCTGTGTCTCTCCCTTCACCTGCAGGTCAGGCGTGGCTATCAGCCCACAGGCTTTGTCTCCCTTGGCCAGGGCAGTTGCAAGCAGTTCGGGATCGAATGCCAAGGTCTTTTGCCTCTGCATCTCCAAGAGCCCCTGCCCTAAGTACCTTCTCCCAAAACTCCCCCACACCAGCTGACCATCTGCAGTGCAGCCTCTCTCCAACACCCCCAGAACATCAGGCAACGGTTCACCTTCAGGATTTTAACCCACAAAAGACTCCAGGCTCTCACCCACACATTCCCCTCCAGGCTGCAGGCTCCCCGGGGGCCAGGACCAGCTCCCCAGCAGCCACAACCCCTCCCTAGTCCCATCCCCCAGGGTCCAGTGGAGACTGCCCAGGCCAGGCCAGCTCCTCCTTCGCCTCCACCACATCCACCCTGGGAGCTGCTCCCCAAGGCCGTGGGGAAAGTAGAAAGGTTCACAGGGAAACGAGCAGCCCAACCTCGGCTCTCCCCACCTCACCTCCATCACCCCCTGCCCCAACAGCCCCCTCTTGCGGGCCTGCCTCCCCTCTCACCCACCCCACAGGCCTCCCCCACGCCAGCCCCAGGCCTACCTGCCCGAGCTGGCCGGCCCTGCTGCGCACCCGGCCCCTTCTCCCCTGGCCAACGCCAGGGAGGCGACGGGCCTTCGCCTTCCCTCCTCGACGCCTGGGCATCCTGAGCAGCGCACACTGATAGCCACCGACTGCGGGGAGAACCGCTCTGGCACAGAGACCCAACGGCCAGAGCCCCGGGTGCATCTGTGTTCCCACGGCGATAACGGTCCCTCGGGATGGAAGCGGAAGGGGGAGCAGAAGGGGGCTGCCATGGGGGCTGAGGGAGATGGCCCTGCTGGACTCACCCCAGCACTGCCCACCCCACCTGCAGGCACCAACCCTGGTGGCAGCCAGCACTTGCTGGGAGGGCGTTCACGTCTCCCACTTGTTTCCCCGCTGCTCTCCCAAACCTGTTTTCTTCTGGGTGCAGCGGTTTGGCCCTGAGTTTTGCAGGAGGACAGGGGTGCCCCCAGTGCTGCCCTCATGCTCAGACAGCAGGAGGCTGGGCTACAACGGGGCCCATCTTTCTCTCTCCCCACCAAAGCCCCCGGGCTGGGACCTCACCTGGGCACGTGTTGGCACTCCCGAACCAGCCTGGGTTACTGATACTGTGCACTGGAGCCAGAGCTTTAGGGGCACCGTGCAAGGCAGCTGGACGCTTGGTGCTGCCCGTGCAGGCAGGCCCCTCTGCGCTGCTCCCACCGGGCCTCCTGGGCAGCAGCGCTGCGCTCAAGCCCAGAGGCGGCAAAACAAGGCAGAGCCCCAGCGCTGAGCCTGGCCACAGCTGGTCTCTGCTGGCCCCTCTCCTCAGCCCTGGCCCTCGGCTGTGCAGCAGCACAGTGCTGCCCCTCAGGCTCCTGCAGGGGCTGGGGACCCCCTGCCGCGGGCCAGGCCCCGGCTGCTGGAGCCAGCCTGCGGCCAGAGCCGGTCGGTGCCTCCCGGCCGGCAGGCAGGGCCCTGGGCCAGCACGGCCACAGCCAAGGCCCGGCCCTGCCGGCCGCAGCGGGAGGGCTGTCGAGCCTCGCGACAGCCACGGGGCCGGGGCAGAGGGCGCGAGAGGACGCTGCCCTGCCCTGGGCGCAGCAGGACGCTGCCGCCGGCTCCGGCACCCCGGCCGTCCCCAGGGCCCCCAGGCCGGCGCCAGGGCCGGCGCCAGCACAGGCCCCGGGGCTGCTCCCCCGCGCCCAGCCCGGCCCCCGGGCGCAGGGCACTCAGGAGCCCCGGCCCCTGCGGCAGAGCCCAGCCCCTGCCGGCAGCCGCCCAGCCCCGCGGCCCCGCACTGCCCGGGCCCTCGGGGCCCCGGGCTGCCCCCAGGCCCACAACATGGCGCCCCAGAGGGGAACTGCCCAGGCCTCACATGGCCCAAGGGTTGCCACAGCAACGCGCCAGTGCTGCCCTCCTGGTGGCTGAGGAGAGCAGGAGGGCGGGGCTGGGTGTGACGGATGGCTCTGCCAGCCAATCCGAGTCCAGCACGGGGTGGGGGTGGGGGGTCCTGCGGGGAGGGGAGGAAGCGGTGGGGCCTGGTGTGGGGGAGAGAAGAGGGAGGAGAGAGAGGGAGCGAGGGGGGCGAGAGGGAAGAAGGGTGCAAGAGAGAAGGGGAAGAGGCGAGGGAGAGCAGCAGGAGAGAGGGAGCGGGAGGGAGAGCGGGTGCGAGCGGGTCGGGGGGGCGGCGGGTGCGTGGAAATGCCGGTGGGTGCCCTGGCGCTGGGGTGGGGGCAGTGGGGCTGGCGGCGGGGCTGCTTTGGCCCAGGAGCTGCCGACGGGGCTGGTGGGGCTGTGACCACGGGACAGAGCGGCCTGGGCCAGAGGGGAGCTGGCCGCCAGTCAGACCTGCCGCCCTGCCCCAGCCCGGTCCGCCTGGGCGGCTCACTGGGGTGTTGGGTGCAGGAAACTTTGCCCCTGTGGCAGCTCTGAGACCCATTGGAAAGCGTTTCCCTGAGCTGCTGCTGCCCCCGCAGCCCCCAGGTGCTGCCCAGAGCTGCGTTTGGGAGCTCCTGGGCAAAGGCTGACCGGGTGGCTGGTGTGCTCGCGAGGTGCCCTTCCCCATGTTCTCTTTTGTTTGGAAAATTGCATTTTGGCATGGCTCTGAGAGAGGCTGTCCCCATACGTCACGCCGTGCCCCAGCCGTTGTTCTTGCTCCATGCCTCTTGCTTTGCCCTGAGACCTGGGACGCTGGAAGCAGCCTGCAGGGTGTTTCCAGAACAGCTCTGTAGGTGAAAGCAGTTTTGGTTTTGGTGGGACAGGAGGCCCTGCTGCCTTCAGTTTCATGATCACTGCTCCCACGCAGTCACAGAATCACTGAATCACAGAACTGCTGAGGCTGGCAGGGACCTCTGGAGACCATCTAGTCCAACCCCCCTGCTCAAGCAAGGTCATCGAGAGCCCGTTGCCCAGGATTGTGTCCAGATGGCTTTTGAGTATCTCCAGGGAAGGAGACTGCACAGCCTCTCTGGGCAACCTGTGCCAGTGCTCCGTCACCCTCCCAGCCCAGAAGGTTTTTCCTCCTGTGCACATGGAACTGCCTGTGGTTCAGTTTGTGCCCGTTGCCTCTTGTCCTGTTGCTGGGACCACTGAGAAGAGTCTGGCCCCATCCCCTCGACACCCTCCCTTCACATACTTGTACGCATTGATGAGATCCCCTCTCAGTCTTCTCTTCTCCAGGCTCTACAGGCCCGGCTCTCACAGCCTTTCTTCACAGGAGACGTGCTCCAGGCAGCCCCTCATCATCTTTGTAGCCCTCCACTGGACTCTCTCCAGTAGGGCCATGTCTCTCTTGTCCTGGGGAGCCCAGAATTGGACACAGTACTCCAGGTGAGGCCTCCCCAGGGCTGAGGAGAGGGGGAGCAGTTTGGTCATGGTGAAACCTGTTACCAAGAGGCAAGGACACCATGTGTGCACTTCAGACTAGAGACATGCTGGCATAGATAGCAGGGGGCAGTGCAATGGTGAAATGGGCTTCCCACTCACAGAGCAAACCCTGCAGAGCCCAGGGCCAGCAGGAACCAGAGGTGGGCTGTGCAGGAATGGCAGGAGAGGGCTTTGCTGAGCAAGTGACCTCTGCAGCACCTTGTTCCCTGTGAGAGACTTGAAGCGATCTCTGGGAAGGCCAAGGTGTGCCTGAGGAAGTCCCTGGGCCTGGACAGCCTGCAAGCCAGCTGCCCTGTGGATGTCATTAGCACAGTCCCTGATGATATCATCTGGGTCTGAGAAGAGGTTCGGGGGAAGGAAAGCTGGAAGATTTATTTAAGAGTGCAGGGACATGAGTGGAGAGCTTGGTGTGCTGTGCTTCGCATTGATGAAGCACACTTGGCTGCAGATGGGGTGGACTTGGCCTAAAGGCAGAGGTGGGATTAAGTTGTTTGGGCCCAGGTAGGAAATCTGAGATGCCCTGGGCACTTCCCCAGCAGCCACTCCAAAAGGGCATGGTTTTTCTGTAGGTCCCACGCTGTATCTGCTCGAAACGTGTAGTTGTGCTGGACACCCCAGGCAGTCAACATGGCCCCTTCCAGCCTCTTTTTATGTCGTTAAGGCAAGTGTCTGCACTGAATTACATTAGCTGTTTGCTCTGTAGGGATCTGCATGTGTCTGAGCTTCATAGTAAGTGGCGAGAGCTCTCGCAGTAGTAGGCATCGAGGGTCATTTCAGATGAGCACCTGGCCCCCACTTGATGCTCTAGAAGGATGTGGTCTCACAGTTGCTCCATCAGAGCAAGCAGGCACCAGCACATGCCTTGGACCACCTCTGTCTCTTCTCATGTCACTAGGTGCTTGTGTGCGGGGGACTGAGACCCACTGCCCATCGCCATTGATTGTAAAGGGAGCTTAGACAAGGAGCGCGCCTGCAGACATCTCTGTTGTGCACATGTCAGCTTTGGCAGAGGGAATCTCACCTCCTGTGAATTTGTGGAGTTCATGGGACTACACACCTGCAGGTCGTGCCATGCAGCTTTGTCCGTGTCCCTGAGGTGCCCAAGTCCCTCTCTGTAACTTCTGGGGCTCTGGGCAATGCAGTGTCAGGGCTTGGAATGAGCCAAGCTGGGCTGCAAGCTGCTCTCCAGAAGGGCACAGGTCTCCCATTGCATCTCTGTATCATCTAGGAACGTCGTGGAAAAGCCACCTAGGTATTAAGGCCATGAAAATGCTGCTGGGCAGTGGGATGTGGGCAGCTGAAAGGAGCCCAATGTCTCCCTGGCTAGAAGGGGAACGTTGAGACTTGCCTCAGCTGCTCGGAGGAAGGGTGCTGAGTGTGTTGATCTGCACTTTGGAAGGGGATTCCTCTGCTCTCAGCAGTGTCATTCCTTTTTAGGGCAACATGGGTGCAATTGTCCTCCACCTCAGAGGTGTGCGCACAGGAGAGCTGGGAACAAGACAGATGGACAGGCCAGCTCTCCGCACTCTGCACTAAAGCTAGAGTGAATCCTTTTGCCTCTCAGGAATCCCAGCTGTTCACTCTGAGTGCAGGAGCAATGCTGAGAATGTCTGTCTCCTCGTGGCAAACTCAGCTGGCACAAACTGGAGCTCAAGCCATGGAGCTCAATGACAGTCCTTCCGAGACGGGTGTGTTATAAAGGTCTGCAGGCATTCACCACTAAGTCAGAGTCAGACTCTTATACGATCGCTTGTTTCAGCTGGAGCTGGGTGCCTCCAAAGAGGGACCCAGAACAAAGACATTCTGGGCTAATTATACTCCTTCCAGTCTTATTTCCCCGCCTGCCAGTGACAGTCTCTTCCAGTCTTCTTTCCTGAGTTGCTGGTCTCTTTCCTTGTAAATGGATTGTGTCTACATCCCAGGACGGTTGCTGTGTTCCTGCTTCAAAGTGCCTTATCTGATCCGGAGGCTAACCGTGACCTCTGTCCATTGTGTTCTGTATGTTGGAGGGCTGATTCTGGCTGCTTCTGCAGTTGTTGCGTCAGCAGCAGCCCACAGGTTCGGTAAAAGCTTCGGCCTGCAGGCTTCAGGGCATTATTTTAAATAAAATAATTACTTATTTAAATGATTTTACAGCATAGAAACAGCTCGAAGTGGGTGCCTCTGGAGAAGGACACCGGACAAAGAAATTCTGGGGTAATTAGACCCCTTACAGTTTTATTTTCCCACCTGCCAGTGAAGGCCTCCTCCAATCTTCTTTACTGAGTCGGTGGTCTCTCCCCTTCTGATTGGTGTCTCTCTCCTTCTGACAGCTCCTGGCCTACAGCCCAGGCTGGATGCCATGTCCTTGTTTCTCCCAGGCCCTTATCTCCTCCAAGGTCAACCCCAACCCACGTGCATCCCATCTTGTCTCCTGCAGTCTACTTTGTAGCCTCATGAGCTAGTTTTGTATCTTTGTCAGCTAGTTTTAACTGGTTTGGCAGTTACAACATTGGCAACGTCACATCCTTCGCAATGTTTCTGGAGTTCAAGGACAGTTCAGCCTTGAGGCCTGCAGGCTTCATCTACTTTAGGCACTGATGCTAAGCAAGAGTGAGACTTATGCGAAGCTGAAGCTAAATCGGCTACAATTTCCTTCTCCAACAGTCCTCCCTTGGTTTCTATGAGCACACCTGCTGGATACATATATTGGGGTAGAGTATTTGTGCACATCATAGAGGAGAATGTGAGGCACTTCTTCTCCTTTTTTTTTTTTTTGTGAAGTTTACCTTAGATTAAATAATCTAATGAAAAGGTGCCAAGGTGTTGCTGGGTTGTTAAGAAAGCCTTACTGCACGGATTTGGTTTGGAGACTCAAGAACTGAGATGCAGCTGTGCTTTTGCAGCCGGGCACTAATTCGTGAAGCACAAAGTATAGGCATTCCTCTTTTTCGATTGTAATCCCGTTCCCAATAGTGCGTTATGACAAACAAGAAGTTATGTTACCATTTTTAGTTATTGAAGGCAGAACACTGAAGGAGATAAGCCCGCCTTAACTAGGATAATCCTTCTGTTAAGCAAACATGAAGATGGTACTGCTCTTTTGGAAGTTTGTCTGCAGCTCTTGAAAAAGCAGGTATCTCCCTAAGAGACAGCATCTCGAAGATGTACACAATATGCTAAACATTTCTCTCTCCTCAGAGTTTCTGGATTCCCCTGTCTCTAGTCATTGTGAATACTGTCCACCCTCCCAAGCTGATCCGCTTGCCTGGGGGCTCCTTACTCCTGGGGGCCTTCTTGGACAAAGGGGACATTCTCTCTGCATACGTCCTACATTGCCACAGAAATAACATTCCGGTCCCTCACTGTCTCCCCGTCTTCTCCTGTCCCCTTCTCGTCCTTGCCCTTGGCATTGCCCTAGCCTTCCTCGGCCTCCTCTGTCTCTTCCTCTACCCCTTCCTCTAATTTGCAAGTTCCGTGCTGAAGCTGCTGCTAAGAGATTAGCCTCTTCTTGGTTTTCCTTTTTCCGTTCCTTTGCTTGCTTCCCTTGCTGTTTCTCCTCTCTCCCGTCATAGACCAATACTGCCACGCTTAAAATCCTTTGTGAAGTTTCTCCTTGCCACCCTGGCATGTGCTCCTTCAACTCTTTTGGGCTATCCGGAGCGGCCTGATGGACAAAGACACTAATGGCTAGTGCATCATTCCAATTCTGGAAAGTCCTTCCCCCATAGTTCAACAAGGCTTGCCCTAGTCGTCCCCCAAAATCCCTGGCCTCTTTGTCCAAGCTCTGTCTACGCTCCTGCACTCTAGTCCAATCCACTCCTAGTTTGCTACATGCTCTAATAGCTTCTACCGAGTTCCGGAGTCCTGTCTGGCAAGCGACTCTGTCCCCTGCGTTATTGTAATCCCAATTTGGATCGTTTGCTGGCTAACGATTTGTGTTTCCCCCAGTCTGTTGTACAAACTTTGCCTCTTTATTAACTATTTTATCATCTCGCTCGTTTGGTCAGAACAACTCTCTCAAGAGTACTTGGGTATCCCGCCAGTTTGGTCAGAACAACTCTCTCAAGAGTACTTGGGTATCCCGCCAGTTTGGATTCTACCCAGTGCATATATATTAGAAAACAGCTGAGCGCTCCTTTCCGCATCCTCCCTCAACCTGGGCATTTTGCTTGCCCACAATGCTCAATCACTCGGACTCCAGGGTTGGCTAGTAAATACATGCAGTACCACGTGAGGGGGGGTTAGCTCCCCCCCCCGCCCCCGCTGCACTCGGTTGGAGTGCTGCTGCATTAGGTAAAACATTAGCAACCATAGGATGGAGTCCTGCCACGGGAGGAGGGGAAGTCTGAGTAAGAGGAGGAGAGGGACAGATAGACAGATCTTCGGGAGGCGCCACCGGAGGAGTGTAAGGCGGAGCAGTAGCTCCTGGGGCGTTATTTGGGACACCTATATCTGCTGCAGCAAGAGTAGTTTTACAGAGGGTGCCGTTTGTCCTCCTTGGATCTCGCCGGTCCCACATCCAATTATCCCACACATACCAATAATCCATTCAGTGAGGCTTTTCATCTTCCAATAGAAGCTGCAGCAGAGCTCATTTCTTAGAATCGAAGGATCCTTCCTTGGGTTAACCCCCACATTAATTGTAAGATGGACAATCATCCTGACATAAAGGGACAGCTAACTAGCTAGGGATCGATTTGACTGTAACGGCTTTTTTCTCCTTTTTGTTCCTTTTCCTTTTCTAAATTTGGATGTTTGGAGCCAAGAGGGTCCAATGGTGGTTGGCTACACTCCCATCTGGGGTGCCAAAGTGCTGTGGAAACACTTTGATCCTAGGTTTCCAAGAAGCAGAGCCTCACGCACATCTAGCAGCAAAATTTTATTTCTTTAAATGATGGTGCAGCATAGTAACTGCTGGAGCTGGGTGCCTCCAGGGAGGGACCTTGAACAAAGGAATTCTGGCCTAATTAGACCCTTTACAGTTTTATTTCCCACCTGCCAGGGAAGGTCTCCCCCAATCTTCTTTACTGAGTCTTCTTTACTCTCCTTCTGGTTGGTGTCTCTCTCCTTCTGGTTGGTCTTGGCCTTCAGCCCACACTGGTTGCCATGTCCTTGTTTCCCACAGTCCCTTATCTCCTCCGAGGTCAACCCCAACCCACGTGCATCCCATCTTGTCCCCTGCAGTCTACTTTTTAGCCCCATGAGCTAGCTGTGTGTCTTTATTAGCTGCTTTTAATGGGTTTGGCCGTTACATGCTCAGCAATGATTCTGGAGTTCATGGACGGTTCGGCCTTGAGGCCTGCATGCGCAGGGTAGGCAGTGGCGATCGAAACAGAGCTGCATGTCATACCCCAGCTCTGCCCTTCCACCTGAGATGCAAGCCCTGAAGACAGCAGGGGCCTGCTCTTGCCCTGGGGTGACTGGAGAGGGCAGGGGAGGCCAAAGCTTTTCTCCCCCTTTCCCTTGGCTATTGTGGGCCAGCAGAGCAGTTGACGCTTTGCAGCAAAACCAAAGTGTGTCAGGCCGCTCTACGCTGGCCTGGCATATTGGAACGAGTGGACACCCCGTCCCCCCCAGGACAAGCCAGATTCATGCAGGCAGCAAGTTTTGCCCCTTGCCTTTGGCTCCCTAAAAAAAGAACACTCACTCCGGCTGAGGAAACGGGGCTGTATCTTTGCGGGAAGCCCAACAAAGCCATGAAGCGGTAGCACAACAGGGGCTGTGCTTGAGGAGTCGAGCTGTCCTGGGGCTGCGGGAGATGCCAGCAATGAGCCAGACCTTCCAGCACACTTGCGTGTGTCCGTGGTGTGCAGCACCATGACATTGGCACAGCTGCGTCAGCTCTGCTCAAACAGAGTCACGTCCTGGCGGGAGGGTGCCACCTCGCCCATGCTCTCGGGAGCCAGGGACACAGTGCTCCGAGGTGGAATCTTGATGTTCTCCTTGGCACCCTCAGGTTCATGATGGTCTGTGACACCAGGCAACGGACTAAAGGTTCCGCATCATTTTCCAGGGGCTGGAGGGCTGCGAGAGAAAGGCACCGAGCTGAGAACAGACTCCCACCTTTGCAGAGATCCCAGGAATCCCCCCCCAGGCAGGGCCAGCCCCACTCAGCTCTTCCCATGCGGAGGAGGCAGCAGGTAGGACAAATGGATCAGCTGGCACTTGCAGGTCGGCCAAGCCCCAGATGCGCCCCAAATACCCCCTGCTCTCCCCCACGTAGGGACACAGAGCCTTCCTCACCTGGGGCAGGCCAGTGAACTGCAGCTCACTTCCCAGCCTCCTCCCTCCTCCCTGCCAGGGCTGCCTGACACAGCGCTGCTCTCACTCACCAGTGCACAGCTCCTGCACCTTCTCCTTCCTCCGCTTCTTCACTTGCTGCCCGATGAGCCCTAGGCAAACACCTCCGCTCACCCCTCATACTCCCCAGCAAGCCCCCAGCAGCACAGCTCCCATCTGGCCTTGCCAGCTTGGCCATGCAGCCTGCTCCCCTTGGGCAAGGCTGGCCCCAGCCCCGTCCCCACGGTGCAGGACCCAGGGACGGTGGGAGGGACTGAAGACCCTCCTGTGTGCCCGTCTGGGTGGGCAGGCATGGCCCTGGGCTTGTGGCTCACCAATGAACCTCACAGCTGCCTCCCGCAAGGATGCGTCCGGGTTCTCCAGGTAAGGCAGGCTCTGGCGCAGGTGTTGCTCCGCTCTGCTCCTGTCCCTCAGCAGCTGCAGACAGCACAAGGACAGGGGGTTGGCACCGAGCCTCCCCAGAAGGCCAGGCCTGTCCCTCCTCCCAGCTCCGGCCTCCTCTTCCTTCCTGTTCACGCCTCCCAGCTAGAAGCTGGCTGGTAGCCAGGTTCAGAGGGAGCAGAGGGCAGAGCGGGGCCTGTGGGTGCTGAGATCCCCGCCATGCTTCTGCCAAGGCCCAGCCAGGCCAGGGGCCCCTTCAGCACCCCAGCGGGCACTTAGAGTAGAGGGCTCTGGGCTGCAGCAGTGCGTGAGGGGCACAGCTGTGCACCCTGCCCACTGGCCATGGCGGCAGGCCTCATCCCGCCGCGGCCCCGGGGCCTTTGGCCACGTCCTTACCACGCACTCCCCGATCTTCCATGTCTCCGCTCTTCTGGCCAGCTGCTTGAGCTCCTCCCACTTGAGGAACTGTGCAGCGCTCACCAGGGCTTCCTGAGAGGCCTGCAGAGCAACAGAGACCAGGAGATGCCACCGCAGCCACGGCAGGACACCCTGGGTCCCCCTCGTCTTGGCAAGGCTCCCAGCCTTTCCCAGCCCCAAATGGCACGACGCAGCGTGCCACTAGGTCTGGCCCTCCCTGAAGGCAGAGGCAGCTCTGCCTTGTCCTTCGGCACACAGGAAGCTGCACCTCATGCTGCCATGCGTTCCAAGGCACACTTGGCAGCAGCCCTTGCCTTGCTGCTCACCTCCACCCTCGGCATGTCAGCATTGCTTCCCCAAAACACTGCTCCCTACCTGGGCCACTCTTTGCACCTTGTCACTCATGTGGAGGAAGAGCGGCACCAGGCTCCTCTGTGCATGCTGCTTCAGGTTCCGTTTGTTCTTCCCCACCACAATCTCCAGCAGGTCTTTGAAGAGGAGCATGGAGAGCTCTCGCACTCTGCTGTCTTCCTGCAGCCAGGGAGGAGAGGAGGGGAGGCCTCAGCAACGACTCCAGGAACGGGGCCCGACAAGAGCGTTTGCCATTGCAAGGCCTCGTCCTCTCCGGGCACAACTGTCCCCCAGCCCGGCCAGAGGTCAGAGCTGAGGACAAGCCTCTGCTGAGGCAGCCTGGACAATGAGCCCCGCTTTGATGACGGGCTCTGTCTCCCTCTCCCTCTGGAGGGAGCTTCTTGGATTTCCCGAGGCCTCCATCAGGGCCCCCGCACACAACAAGAGGACAGAAAGGGACAGCCCCGCGGCACGGCCTCTCCCTCGCTCTCTAGCCTGCTCCTACCTCTCTGCTCATCGCTGCCCCAGGCCACGGCAAGCGCCGCACACAGCCAAGCACGAGACGCAGCAGCCGAGAGCAGACAGGGGGCTGGTTTGCTCTACTCCCACAGCCCCGGACACCAAGGCCAGCACAGGGCATGGGCTGAGAACCACAGGGCAAAAGGTTTCCTGACATACAGCAGGGCCTGTGCGGGGACGTGCCAACAGGCACGTATGCAGAGGGGCACACAGCACCCAGACCACGCATACGGACCCCCGGACACACCAGCAGAGCCCCGGCTCTCCCATCAGCCTTACGTCATCAAAGCGAGGCAGAAGCTTCTCGGCCAGCTGCAGAACAATCGGGTTGGAGCCCTTCTGTTCCAGGTAGCTGAGGATGTTTCTCAGCAGCATCAGGCTTCCCACACGCACTTCCCTGCAAGCATCCTGCAGCCACTCCATGCTGTCTGGGAGCAGGCTCTGCATTCTCCTTTTCTGTGGGAAACGCACAACTTTCTTTGTGGGAAGCAAGGCCAGACCCGACCCCCCCCCGCCCGCCCAAAAGTGCTCTGCCTGCTCTTTTCCCATCAGGGCTCAGTGGCCAGGGCCAGGGCTCTGCACACACGCAGGCCTTGGGCACAGAGGCTGCAGTGCAGGGCACAGATCTCCAAGGGGGCCCTCAGCATGCACTGGCCTCTGTAGGGAGCAAAGCTGCTGCCTCAAGGCCCAGGAGCAGCTGGCTGCCTTAGCCCGGCCCTGTGCTCCAGCTCATTGTCCCTCTCCCAGATCTTCCCGCTGGGCACTGGTGCCTTTCTCCTTGTGCAGCACGGCCAAGGGCCTGGCATGACACTCGGGGCAGATGAATGGGGCAGCGGAGACTTGGGAGCAGCTACCACACCTCCGGATTGCCAGCCAAGTCCAAGCCACTCTCTGACCCAGTGTCTCCTGTCAAGCCCCAGGCTGCCAGCATGGCTTCACCCGCCTGCCCCCCTCCTCACCATCTTGGGTCTATTCAACAGGGCCACGAGGCCTCTGAACGCCAGTCTGCGCATCTCCAGGCTCTCACTCTGCGCATAACCCTGGACGAGTGGCAGGACCTCCTCATCCATGTCGGCAAGGTCAGGGCATTCCAGCAGCTGAAATGGACACAGCACTGAAAGACTGGCACAGCCGGCAGCACTGCCTGCAGCGTGCAGCTCTCCATCCCACCCACCATCCAGGGCAAGGGCACCAGGCCCTCACAAAGCTCAGCCCAAACACAGCAGGCATTGTGCAGACACCCCTGGGCCCTGCTCCCAGCCCCGCGCCTCACGGCACACTGCACACACTGCTCGCCTCCTCCTCCCGTCCCCTGAACCCTCCGCAGCCTCTTGTTCTCATCCCTTGGAGGAGCAATTGAACACAGACAGCTGCCACAAAGCAGGCACGAAATACAAGTGCTTACGAGTGGTCGCCCAGCAGAAACGAGCCAAGGCCGGGGCTACTAACAGGAGCGTATGCATTGCCCCAGCTCCATTCACCAGCATCACCCCACATGCATGTGCACAAGCGAGCACAGCATTTAGAGGCCCCTCCAGAGAGGCACTGCTTGCCATGAGGCCCACCTCGACAAAGAAAGCCATGACGGGCAGCTGATGAAACTGGTCCTCCCTCCTCAGCAGCCTTGCCAGCTGGCGGAAGATCCAGCGACGCAGGTGACTGGCAGCCCCCCTCATTGCTCTGTCAGAGGCAAGAAGGCAGTGTTGGGCCTCAGCCGAGCAGGCAAACCTCCTCTGGCATCGCTCTGCTTGGCACGCAGCTCCTGCAGCCAGCGGCATTTGCTCATGGAGCACTGCTCTTGCCCTACCACACCTTGCCATTAGAAAGTCAGCGTCAGGCATCATTACGTTCCTTTTGGTGGGAGACCGGAGAAACAGCCTTCCTGCCCAGGCGGCATGGCCTGCCCACACATCCCCTCTCCTGCCCGCTTTGGATTCCTGTGCCCCTGGGCCCTCCCCAGGTTCTCCTGCGCACGACCCTCTCCCACAGCTCCTAACACCACCTGCTCCCCCAGCAGCTCTCCAAGCTGGGCAGCATGGCAGCTCCCAGGGCCCTTCTGCTGGGCGAGCCCTTGCCACAAGGGCTGAGGCTGCAGCCCCTTTCTTGGAGAAGTGGCGTTCCCCCTCCCCCACCAAGAAGCACATGGGGAGGCACACCCCACAGCCAGGGAAGAGGTGCTGGGCCAGAGCAGGCCGGAAAGGGCTCTACCTGGCCAGCACCACCACTCCCTTCTGGGAGGTGTCCGCATGCAGAAATAGGTCCCAGCCGCCCTTCCTCTCAACAGCCACGGCTATGGTCTCATAGTGGGCGCAGCGCAGCAGACTTTTCATGGCCTGCACGGCGCACCTGCATGCAGAGCAAAGCCCAGGTCACACTGGCAGCCTGGCCCTGCCTCCAGGTGCAGCGCAGAGACAGGGCGAGCGGGATCGAGCACCTGACGTGGCTGGTGGGACGGGACTCATCCCGTTGACATTCCCTCAAGAAGATATTTGCTTCCTGGTGGCTGAACTCTGCTGTGAAGACCATCTGCAAGAGCAGCGCCAGGAAGAGCTGGGGGAAAAACGCCTTCACCGCCTCTGGGCAGACGGGCTCCCGGATGATCTCACACAGTGCCCTCGTTGCCTGCAGAAAACACCCAGACACACCTCTCACTCCCGAGCAGTCCCCGGCATGCTTCCACAGCCCTCCAGGTGGGAGGCTCAAGCACAGCCTTGGAGCATGGGAAATGCAGCTGGAGGCCTCAGCCTGGCTGCCTGACCAGGGCCAGCGCCCGCAGGCTCTTGGGCCTCAGCTCCTGGTTGTACACAGTGAGCCTTCCTGCCTCAGCATGACCATCACCTCGGCAGGCTTCATGTAGCGTGCACGCTCGGCCAGGCTCCCTGTCCCAGGCCGTGCTGCCTGCCCAGGTTTTGCAGGAGCCCTACTCCTGCCCCTCACCTTGCCCCCAACCCGACCCTGGCTTTCCAGCCTGCTGAGCGAGGTCGGCGGATGCAGGGACAGCGTCGGATGGAGATTTCCTGGGCATGGCCAGCCTGGCTGTTGGTGTGCAGAGAGGCCAGGCAGCACTTGGCAGCCCTGTGCGCTGGCACAGTCGGAGGCCTGGCGCTGGCCATGTTGTAGCCATGGGCCCAGGAGAGGTCCCTGCTTGGGGGCACACAAGCAGTGGAGAGGGGGAGGGGGCCCAGAGAGGCAGGCACCAGCCTGGGGGCACGGGAGGTCTCGTCCCCTAACTCACGGCCAGCGGAAGGATGCAGTTGTTGTCCCTGTCGGAGCTGGACTGCTTGCGCAGTGGCCGCTCCTCCAGCAAGCTCAGCAGCTCCCGCAGCATGTCCGGCGCAAGCATCGGCTTATCCATCAGCACCTTCCACATGCTCACGGCAGTGCTGCAGGCCCAGAGCGCTCTGTCAGTGGCACTTCCTTGGCCGCAGCACCGTAGCCTGGGCCAGCCCTGGAGGTCCCCAGCTGTGTGCCAGCCCTGCCCCTGCCCACCCCCTCCTCCCTGGCAGCCCCAAGAGGGTCCTGCCCAGGCAGGCAGCACATGACCAAGCTGAAGCCCCTTGCGCGGCAGGGAGCGTGCAGAGCCGCTGCGCTCTGCGGCTCAAGGCAGGGACACTTGCTCAGCTCTGGCTCCTCAAGGCCTGCTTGAGGCACCAGGGCTGGGAAACGGTGGGCGAGACACAGGGCCCTGCCCCTCAGCCGTGTGCTGGCCTTCTGCTTGCCTCTGGCCCTCTTTGGGCCCTTCTCCCCATGGCCAAGGAGCCCGTCCAGGCTGACGGGCCCCATACCTGTTGCACAGTGGCGAGCAGTACAGCAGGCTCATGGTCACCTCGCTGGGCTCCAAGCAGGCCAGCTGGCAAAGGGTCTTGTTTAGGGTGACCCGGGCCGACAGCTCCCTCACATACTTGACGTTCCTGTAGAGGCACCTTATGATGCGTGGCACCTGGAAGACACAAGGCGGACGGTGAGGCTGCTCCCAGAGAGCAGCCAATACCCCAGCTCCCACTCACTTCTCCTTCCCTCTCCACCACTCCCACCGCTCCTTGCTGCCTTCCAAGGGGCTCCGCTGCCCAAGAACACTGGCTCTCGGCGGGGAAACAGCGCCCCAGAGGGTCGAGCCCCACGCACGCCAGCCCCAGGCTCCTTACATCTTCCAGCACAGAGAAAGCGTCCAGCAGGAACATGGTCAGCATGTGGGAAGCCACCTCCGTATTGTAGGTGCTGCAGTTCCTCATGCCCTCGATGGCTGTGACAATGACGTCTGTCCTTTCGGAAGGCTGCAGGTTTTTCACAAACAGCTGGGGCAGAAAGGACCCAGGAGAGAAGAAATGTCACGCTGCGGGCCGCACTACTGCTGCTTAGCTAAGCAGTGGATGTGGCTCTGGAGAGAGGTGCGGGGCAGTGCTGGCACCGTGGCCCAGGAGAGCCAGGAGCACGCGCTGTGCTGGGTAGCAGCAGCATGGGGCATGTGGCCAGAGGGCCACCAGGGCAAGGCAGGATGCTCGGGAGCAGGCTCACAGTGCACTGGCTCTGCAGGCAACCCTAGCTTGCCGGTGGCCAGCAGGCTGCAGCTGCTGCTGGGACTCTTGGAGCCAAGCCTCTGGCTAGTCCCCGCTCAGGGACAGCGGGAGACACAGCAGTGAGAGCAGGGCTGCTACCAGGCAGCAACCAGTACTCTAGGTGCCACTCAGAGCTGCTTCCTTCTCCACCACCACCTCTGCATCAACCCCAAGGCCCCCTCAGCCCCACTCGTTAGGCATCCCTTTGCTCATCCACGTCTCCTCAGGACCCCATGGCCAACAGTCCCAGCAAGGGAAGTGCTCCTCACCCTCATGATCACGCTCATGTTGCTCGTCCACGAAAGGCAGAGCTCATTGTCGGCTTCCCTCTCCTTCTGGGGCTCCACATACTCTGGATCATCCTGCAGCATCGCCCGGCCTGAACAGCAGCAGAAAGACACAGCGGTCAGCAGGAGTCATGCAGAGCTGCAGCTGGCAGACTCATGGCGTCAGAGAGAAACCAGCCTGGCAGAGACAAAGGGCATGCCAGGAATGGATGGGGAGCAGGATTCCCAGGGAGGGTCGGGGCCTATTCCAGGGCAGAGAAGGGCAACTGCTTCAAAGGGTACCAAAAGCCTCACGGGCTTTCCGGTGCGAAGCCCGACACAAGCCGTAGCCTCTGAGCAGGGGCTGCTGAGCGTTTTCCAGGCCAGTGGTATCCAGGACAGGTACTAACAGCCTGCTCCCCTGCTCCTACATCAGCCGCGCCTCCTGCTCCTTTGCCTCACTGAGCAGAGGGGCCGAGGCAGTGCGATGCCTTCCCCGGCCTTGCCAGCGTGGCCGCGTGCAGAAGCACACAGCCCAGCACAGCTTCTCTTACGTTTTCGCTGCACGACGAATCTGAAGAGGCAATGAAGAGCATCCAAGGCCCCGCCCTTGGTCTCCGCGTCCTCGTAAGCACAGCAAAGGATGAGACAGCCCACCAGCTGTCCCAGCATCGGCACGGGGATCTTCCCATAGCAGGCAGGGCTCTCATCCACTCCTCCAAAGGGGTGCCACACCTGGGCAAGGCGGGTGGGACAGGTAGAAGGGCTGACGGGAGGCAGTCGCCACCAAAGCCCTGAAGCCAAGACTCTGCCCAGGCATGGATCCCAGCGGAGCCAAAGCTCTCGAGGGCCCTGCAGGCCTTGCCTCCCAAAGCAGCAGCCCAGCAAAGGCAGCACTGCCAGGCTGCGGCTCACATCATGCTCCGCGCGCACTGCTCCCCTGCACAGGGCTGGGGGCACAGCTGGCTCCTGCGACAAAGGGACTGCAGAGAAAAGCCCATGGAGAGAGGGCCAAAGAGCTTTGCTTCAGGGCAGAGCCTTGCTCAGTGCCTTAACCTGTGCCCACGCTTCCCTCCGAGGGACCCCCTGAGCTGCACTGTGCTCTGGGCTGCTGCAAAGGGCCAAAGCGGGGGCTGCACGGTGCTTGGCTCCTTACCTCCAGCGAGGAATAGTTGGCCAGCAACTTGCTCAGCCTCTCAATCCTCCCCACGGCCCTCTCACGCACAGCTGCTCTCTCCGTCTTGGTGAAGGGCAGCAGCATCTGCAAGGAGAAAGGCTACTGCTCTGCCCGGGGAGCTGACGCCCACTCCAGCAGGAGCAGCTCTGCTAAGCGCCTGCCTGCAGTCCTACAGTGCACCAAGGCTTCCTCGGAGCTAGAGCAAGCCTGGAATGGCCTTCCTGCCCCTACAGGCCCCAGCCTGCAAGGCCCACCTTGCCCTCAGGCAGCCAGCCACACCTAAGCCCCCTCCCAGCCTCTGCTCCTGGCCATGCACATGGCCCCGGGTGCCCTCTTCAGGATGGCAGGCCTTTCAGGCCACACCTTCCCTAGGGGTCTGCAGTGGGCAGCCTGGCCTCCGGCCTCCTGGCATGGCAGAAGAACCAAGCTTCTGGGCTCGGCTCCCCTTGCAGCACGGGCAGCTCCCAGTGGGTCTCTGCCCCATTCTGATCTGGCAAGGAAAGCACAAGGCACGCGGAGGCGGGGGGACAGCAGCACCAGCTGCCATCAGTGCAGTGCCTAGAGAAGAAGGGTGACATTCCTCCCACTGCTTTGGTGCAAGGAGAGCTTTGGGGGCAGAGGTGGCCCAGGAGTGCTCATGGGGGCAAGGTGTTCCCAAGAGCCTGGAGGATGTTTGGGGTGGGAAGGGACTTGGGCTGTAGCCAGGGGACACTGGGCTCACAGAAGAGCCCAGTGGGGAACCTCCGCTCACCCAAGCGAGAAACGCCCCCTGCCTGCAGCGTGCTGCCTGTACATGGCACTCGGGGGGGGAATGTCCACTCGAGGGTGTCACTTCCCTCTGGGCTGAGGAACAGGCCCAATGCAGCCCACTCTTTGCAAATGCCACACCTGCAAGATCTTCTGCAGCTCCAGGAGGCTGGAAGTGGCCGACTTGAGCACCAGCACCTCCAACATGTTGTCCATGGCATCAAGGGTCTGCAAGGAGGACAGGGGGTTGTGGCATTCCTTCCCCACTGCCTCTGACCCACAGCAGACTCAGTTGAACCCCTGCTGCCCAGTGAGGACACCCGCTGCCCTGCACGGGCCAACGAGAGGCCTCAGGGCAGGAGACCTGCTGTGCACGGACCAGCCCCTGGGCACTGCCCATGGCCCAGCCCACGGGAAGGGCATGAAGGCAGGAGGGTGGGAAAACAAAGCTGAGATCCTGCCCAGCCTTGGAGCTGGCAGTCACCTCTCAGCACAGCGGAGCCAGGGGCAAGCCCAGAGGGGCTGGCGGGCTCCCTGTAGCTCACCCAGCACCTACCTTGGAGTAGAGGGACATGTCCACGGTCTCCATGTCTTCTCTTGGAGGAAGCAAGAAGACACTCTTGAAGCAGGCATGGAGAAGGCTGCTCTTTTTGCCCTCCAGAACCGGCTCCACTGCACTGCAAAGAGAGAGCGAGAGAGAGAGAGAGATGCCTGTTGGACACTGGTGCTGGGAGCAGTGCCTGGATGCCCTGGGGAGGTGGCTGTGGGCCGCTGGGGCAGGAGTCCCCCGGCTGCTACAGAGAGCACGTGAGGGAGCCCTGCAGGGAGGCACCTCCTCCCTCCATGAACTGGCCCAGGGCCAGAGGAGAGCCCAGGCAGCTAGGCCTCCCCCCTTCTCTACCACCTGCCTCCCCTTCTGCACTACAAGCCAAGGGGCCCTGGGGAGCTGCAGCAGGCAACCCTCTGCCCTCCCATCTGCCCTACTGACAAGCCTACTGACAAGCAAGGGGAGAGCAGAAGCGCAGCAGACAGCACCGCCAGCCTCCTCCCACCATGGTGCACACCTCCCAGCCAGGCATGGTGCCATCAGGCACATGCTGTGCACAGGTCCTGGCCAAACCAGGGGCTCTGCTAGCTACCTCATTGCCGTGATAGCAAGCATGGCTTGCTGGCGCACCGCTGTGCCCAGGCGCTCCAAGGGCTCCTCTTCCAGCAGCACCTGCACAGCACAACCGGCAGTCAGCGCGGCAACTGCCATCACCCAGCACCAGCAGACCCAGGGCCCAGCTGGCCTTGCCCCTGTCCTCACACCTGCTGCCTCTCCCCTCACCTCGATATGCTCGGCCAGCTCGTGTCGGCAGCAGAACACCTCCAGGCCCCAGGACAAGGTCTTGGCGCTGCTGCCTCCACAGAGGGTGCCGATGGACGCTAGAAACTTCAGCTTCTGCGCCTCTTGCTGACAGACGGGGAAGAGAGACAGAGTGAGCGCGAGAGGGGACAGGAAAGGCCAGCAGGACCAGAGCAGCCAGGGGGCTGCAGTGCTGGGCGGGACCCCGGACGGCAGCAGCTCTGCACAGCCAGCACCTCCCCAGCAGCCTGCCAGCAGACATGGGCGGACCCGCAGGGAGACCCAGGCACAGCCCCCATGGAAACGGCTGCACTTACCTGTTCTCGGCCACCCACAAAGGCCTGGATGAAGTCCAAGGCTTCCTCATCCTCTCTGGACAGCTCGGACCAGCTGCTGATGGAAAACCTTGCACCTGAGAAAGGAAGAGAGCCAGGAGCACTGCAGAGATGGAGGGCAGGCAGCAGAGAGCCGCGCAGTGAGCTCTGCCCGCCGGCCAGCCATGGGCCTGCTCCCGGGCACGCAGTCTCCCCCACGCTGCTCAAGGCTGCACGGTGCCCAGCACATGGGCTGCCCTGCTGCAGCCAGCCAGGCAGGGCAAACCTCAACTGCACCAGGCTGGGGAACGTGCTGCCAGACGGGCAGCATCCCTCCTCCTGCCACGGAGCTGCCACTCGCTGCCCGTCCCAGGCAGCAGGAGCTGCGTCCATCTGCGCTCTCCCTCCTGGGCGCATGCTGCGCTGGGGCCAGCTCCCAAGCCCCGAGCGGGCCCTGGCATCCGGGCACCGCTGTGCCACCACCCCGGGCACCCCGACACCACGTGCTGGGGAGATGGGAGCCCGGCGCAGAGCAGGGTGCGCTCCCCGGCCCTCACCCCAGCCCAGCCCAGCCCCACGGGGCCGCTCACTCACCTCTCCGCCACGCCTGGGACTCGAACCCCTCCAAGGGCCTCGAGGCAGAGCTGCTCTCCTCGGCAACCCTGTCCTGCTCCTGGGATGCCCGGCGCGGGCAGCCGTACTCCTGCTCCCAGGCCACCCGCGGGCGGCTGGGGGGTCTCTCCGCCATCCTGCGGCACGGAGCAGAGGCAGGAGGGGGACACTTGTTTAATGCAGAGCTGGGGAGGGTCCCCACGGGGGTGGGGGCAGCGCAGTCAAAGGTCCCCGCGCCCGCCCCGGCCCTGGAGCCAGCTCTCCTGCGCCTCAGCCCCTGCCGCAAGGTCCTGCCCCCGCCACGGCCGAGGGCCCCCGCAGCCCCGTGGCACTGCCGAGCCCGGCCCCGTCGCTCTCACCCGCAGCAGGAGCTGGCAAGGCCTCGGCAAGCGCCTCGACTCCGCGGGGCTGCCGGGGCGGCAGGGAAAGACGCGGCTGCGCTCGGGGGCTCCTCCTCGAGCTCCACGCGCTCCTGCCCTCTCCCGTCACCGTCCGCCCGGACACTGCCCGCACCTGACAGCGCCGCCGGTGTCACAACGGGGGGGGTCACAATGGCCCCGCCGGGGGCGGCTCTGAGGTCACCTCTGCTGCGCGAGCTGCTCCAGCAGCAGCAGCCGGCGCCGCCAGGGGCTCCAGGGCCACAGCGCGGCCGCCCCGGGCAGGAGGGAGCTGGGGCAGGGCAGGGCGAGGCAGCTCGAGGGGCCGCGCGCGGCTCCGCATGGCCAGCTCCCTCCTCTTTCATCCCCGGCTGCCCACGCCTGGCTGCACTCACCTGCTCACCACTAACCACCAGCACCACCTCAAAACCTGACCCCACCATACCTCTTGCCCCAATCCCCTCCTCTCATCCCTCACCCCAAACTCTAACCCTCCAGCCACAACCCAGACCTCCAACCCCTTTCCCTAACTCTTGCTCCAGCCCTCACCGGCATCTCCAACCCTCAGCCCTAGACAACAAATGCTAGCCGTCACCCCAGCCCTCACCCCTGCCATAGCCCACTCCCCCACAAAGCTAGCCAACACTCACAGCAAGCACCGGAAACCCGCAGCACAACCACCAAACCTCGCCCCACGCCTCACCCAACCCCTCACCCCATGCAGCCAGCTCTCGTCCCCAGCCCTGCCCTCAACACCAGCCCCCAAGCACCAACCCCAGGGAGATGCCCGAACCCTCACTGCCAGCCCCAACCCCTTCCCCAGCCGCCCTCCCCCTCGCACCAGCCCCCTACCCTGCAGCCCCTCTGCTCACGCTCCCGCCGGGCCCCCTCGCGCCCCACCCCAGCAGGCAGAGGAAGGGCAGGACCGGGCCGTGCTGGGGCAGCTGAGCGTGGCAGGCACCGCTGCAGATGCTCTGCTCCAGCCCCGCTCCAGCAGGGGCACCTACAGCACGTTGCCCCACACCAGCACAGGCGGCTTTGCAGCTTCTCCTGCAGCGGAGACTCCACAGCCTCTCGGGGAACCTGCTCCACTGCTTAACCGCCCTCGCGGGGAAAAAGCGCTTTCCTGCGCTCAGGGGGAATTGCCTGCTTCGCCATTTTGGGCCACGGCAGCACCCAACTCCGGGGCCGGGGCCGGGGGCGGAGGGGCGGGGCCATGGCAGGGACGGGGCGCCAGCCGGGCCCCCCGCGCCGGCACAGGGAGCGCAGCAGGCTGCTGGGGCGCGGCCGTGGCGCAGACGCCCCCGCCGCACGCCCCTCGCCCACGGGCCCCGCCCGGGCCAGCCCCGGCCCCCGCGCACGCAGCAGGCCGCCGCCGCCGGGCCCTGCGCCACGCTGGCCCCGGCCGCGGCCGCAGGGACAGCCCGCCGGGCGGCCGTTGGGCGGCCTGCGTGTCGCTCACGGCTCACCCCGCCCCTCCCGGGCACCCATTCGCTCGCTGCCTCCCCTCGCTCCCCGATTGGCCGGGCGGGGGGCGGGCTCTCCACCCGCCCGCGGCAGCTGCTGGCGCCAAGCAGAAGCTGCAGCTCGGCTCTGTGGAGAAGAGGCGGCTGCAGAGAGCCGCTCGCTCTGCCCGCAGCCCCGCCGCCTCCGGGCAGCGTTCTCCCGCCCGGCACCTGGCCCCTTCTCTGCACGGCACAGATTATTGGCCTTGCCAGTTCTGCTGGCCCCCGGGGCCGTGGCCGGGCTCCCAAGTGGGCGGAAAACCACACGGACGTCGGGCAAAGAGCTGGTGAGCAGCCTGGACTGCTTCAGGCTGGAGCACGTTATACGGCGTAGAAATTATGCCCTCCACTCCTGCAAGTAGGAGGATGTTGGCCCGTTCAGCTGGCACGGTTGGAGCTGGAAAAGGACGCCTGCCCGTTGTCTAAAAGAAATTGTTGTAAAACCTAAAACCTTTTCCCTGTGTTTTACAAAAGCAAAACAGCTAACCTCGTGTGAACTCAAGGAGCAATTTCTCTGGGAGGACTGTATGAAAACTGAGGGTTTTTTTTTGTTTTGAGGACAAAAGCACTCTTCTTTTCCAAACCCTTGAGTTGGTGTTCTTTGACCTTCATACGTGAGTCGATTTCAGCCTAGAAGGCTCTTTTCCCACCGGTAGGTGTTGATGTTGACAGAGGCACCGCTGTGCTTTCTAGTGTGGCATGCTAGCACCTATTCCAAGAAGTGGAACTCTCTCTGCTTATTGCGTTGTGGCCAAGCAATACATCCGCACAATGGAAGAAGGTTGAGGGCAGAAGCCTGGCTGTGGCTGACCACAGGTGTTGCCAAGAAAGCTGGATGAATCTCAGCACAAAGGGCGCCACAGGCTGGCCTTTGTTTTAAGGCATGCCCTGGACTCCTGCAAGCACCTGAAGGCTGGAAATCCATCCTTCCAGGAGCAGAAACGATGAGCAGTAGAGGGAATGTGCTGCGCAGGTGAGCTGCAGCTGGTGCAGCAAGCATTGCTGGTTTGAAGCGGTGGCTTGCTCCTTTGCCCTTTCCCAGAGAAATGCAATCTGATAATGGATGACATCTGTAAGAACAAAGAACTGCAAAGGTGGAGTTCTTCCCGTGGAGTCCAGTGGACTTTGCACCTACCGTGTCGAGCTCAATGCAATGGGGGAGGAGAAAGATGGAATGGATGAGAGAAAGGACAGCAATGCAAGAGTGACTCTTCTCTCTTAGAATACTTCTAAGTGGGGATTGGATTTGTGGGAAGTCTGAAGTTGGCTAAGTAAGTGACACCCTCCCACCATGGGAAGTGTCAGAGAAGGACATTGTATCTGATTTAGCTTCAGCTTAGTCTCAGGGCCTAAAGTAGATGAAGCCTGCGGGCCTCAAGGCCAAACTGTGAATGAACTTGAGAAACATTGCTGGCAATGTAGCTGCAAAACCATTTATGACCAGCTACTAAGGCTACAAAAGCAGCTAATGAGGATGTAAAATAGGATGCAGGAGACAAGATGGGATGCACGTGGGTTGGGGTTGACCTTGGAGGAGATAAGGGCCTGGGCTGTAGGCCAGGAGCTGTCTGAAGGAGAGAGAGACCAGTCAGAAGGGGAGAGACCAGTGACTCAGTAAAGAAGACTGGAGGAGACTGTCACTGGCAGGAGGGGAAATAAGACTGCAAAGGGTCTGATTAGCCCAGAATGTCTTTGTTCAGGGTCCCTGCGTGGAGGCAGCCAGCTCGAGCTGTTACTTCCTGTACTGTCATTTATTCTTGTAATTCATGTCAAAGGAATAATTAATTCTGCTCCTATATGTGCATGAGACTCTGCTCCTCGGAAACCTAGGGTGGGGCCATGTCTACAAGAGGAAGTCCCCTAGATGAGGGGTTTGTGTCAGTAGCTGCACAAATTCCTTTGCAAACACTGTCAAGGTCCTGGAGAATCACCGATCACAGGACGGCTGAGGTTGGAATGGACCTCTGGAGATCATCTAGTCCAACCCCCCTGCTCAAGCAGGGTCCTCCAGAGCACATTGCCCAGGACCCCACCCAGATGGCTTTTGAGTATCTCCAGGGAAGGAGACTGCACAGCCCCTCTGGGCAACCTGTGCCAGTGCTCCGTCACCCTCCCAGCCCAGAAGTTTTTCCTCCTGTGCACATGGAACTGCCTGTGGTTCAGTTTGTGCCCGTTGCCTCTTGTCCTGTCCCTGGGCTCTACTGAGATCCCCTCTCAGTCTTGTCTTCTCCAGGCTCTACAGGCCGAGCTCTCGCAGCCTTTCTTCACAGGAGACATGCTGCAGTCCCCTCATCATCTTTGTAGCCCTCCGCCGGACTCTCTCCAGTAGGGCCATGTCTCTCTTGTACCCTCTTTCCAGCAGGTCAACCCCCAGCCTGTCCTGGGCCATGGAGTTCTTCCTCCCTAGGTGCAGGACCCTGCACTTGCCTTTGTTGAACTTGAGAAGGTTCCTCTCTGCCCATGAGGTTGTGATTAAACAAGGTTGTGGCTCTTTTTCTGGATGGTGGACAGGTGGGATGGCAGTAGGACAAGGAGTCATGAGGGGAGGAAGGGGAATTCCATTAACTTCTGCACCTGGGTTAGGTTCTTGGGAGGGTTATTATTGTGGGAAGTGAGGACATATGCAGCGTGAGTGCCCAAGCTGTGCACGAATTCAGCCACAGTCAGGGGTGAATCCTCCTTCGGGAGAAAATCAAGATGTAGGCCGAACTGATGAATGACTAGTTGAGGAGGAATATCCTTGTGCTTGTATTCGATGTGTATGTATGTTTTTGGATGTAATCCCTTTGGCTAGTCAGGGCTGCATAACCAGGAAAGTTGCTGGAAAGCAAGTAACCTTTCTAGTGGCTACAGGGGCTACTTTATCTCTCAAGCCATGGAGCTCAATGACAGTCCTTCCGAGATGGGTGTGTTATAAAGGTCCGCAGGCATTCACCATTAAGTCAGAGTCAGACTCTTATACGATCGTTTGTTTCAGCTGGAGCTGGGTGCCTCCAAAGAGGGACCCAGAACAAAGACATTCTGGGCTAATTATACTCCTTCCAGTCTTATTTCCCCGCCTGCCAGTGACAGTCTCTTCCAGTCTTCTTTCCTGAGTTGCTGGTCTCTTTCCTTGTAAATGGATTGTGTCTACATCCCAGGACGGTTGCTGTGTTCCTGCTTCAAAGTGCCTTATCTTATCCGGAGGCTAACCGTGACCTCTGTCCATTGTGTTCTGTAAGTTGGAGGGCTGATTCTGGCTGCTTCTGCAGTTGTTGCGTCAGCAGCAGCCCACAGGTTCGGTAAAAGCTTCGGCCTGCAGGCTTCAGGGCATTATTTTAAATAAAATAATTACTTATTTAAATGATTTTACAGCATAGAAACAGCTCGAAGTGGGTGCCTCTGGAGAAGGACACCGGACAAAGAAATTCTGGGGTAATTAGACCCCTTACAGTTTTATTTTCCCACCTGCCAGTGAAGGCCTCCTCCAATCTTCTTTACTGAGTAGGTGGTCTCTCCCCTTCTGATTGGTGTCTCTCTCCTTCTGACAGCTCCTGGCCTACAGCCCAGGCTGGATGCCATGTCCTTGTTTCTCCCAGGCCCTTATCTCCTCCAAGGTCAACCCCAACCCACGTGTATCCCATCTTGTCTCCTGCAGTCTACTTTGTAGCCTCATGAGCTAGTTTTGTATCTTTGTCAGCTAGTTTTAACTGGTTTGGCAGTTACAACACTGGCAAGGTCACATCCTTCGCAATGTTTCTGGAGTTCAAGGACAGTTCAGCCTTGAGGCCTGCAGGCTTCATCTACTTTAGGCACTGATGCTAAGCAAGAGTGAGACTTATGCGAAGCTGAAGCTAAATCGGCTACAATTTCCTTCTCCAACAGTCCTCCCTTGGTTTCTATGAGCACACCTGCTGGATACATATATTGGGGTAGAGTATTTGTGCACATCGTAGAGGAGAATGTGAGGCACTTTTTCTCCTTTTTTTTTTTTTTTGTGAAGTTTACCTTAGATTAAATGATAGGTTTTTTGACCTCTGTTCATGGAGTGTGCGGGATCTTTCAACTTTAAGAGATGTCCCCAGTCGAGGGGAGATCGCAGTGTAGAGGCGCGTTGTTCCTCAGGAGAGTTCAAATGGCTGTCCTGAGTGATGTCTATTTATACTACGTCCATGATTTGTACCATTAGCCAAATCAGGTGTGATCTAGCCACGGTGTGTCATATTGGAAGTCACGTACCTTTCAAATTTCAGGAGGAAGTTTCTCGTTTGCTCCCCAGCGAGGACTTCTCAGCCGGGCTTTCTGCTAGTGACTTTACCACTAGTTGTTTGTATGTGCCAAGGTCATGGTCGATCACTTGGGAAAGTGGAGGGCGAAGGTCCTGCCACCTTCCCCCCCACAACTAGAGTCAAACCCTCCACCTCACAAAGTGGCCGTACAGGAGCCTCTTGCCTCGTGGTATAAATAGACCTCAGTGTCTACTGATCAGCATATATTAATTCAGTATATAACAGCAGGGCTTGTGTCTTTCGCAATAACTACCACACACACAGAGGTGTAGGAGGATTATGAGCAGTAAAGAGAACAATGTTGATGCTAGCAATATCACTACCAGGTGAAGGTTAAAAATTCCTGTTGCTGTTAGTGACCTTTCAAAAAGAGTTCCTCACTAATGATGTTCTTTTGATTTTTCTTTTGTACTGGTTTAGTGTAGAATTGGACTGCAGCTGCTGTTGAGATGTAATAGGAGCTGAGTAATTCCAGTTGCATCCCAGGATCCCAGTAAAGTTACAGATAGAAATCTTTGGGTGATTGCTTGCAGCTACAACAATAGTATTTTTGATTATAAAATGACAAAGGGTTCTCATACAAACACATCAGACAAGGCAATCGAGTTAAATTACAAATTAATGTTTCGGAAAAACCAAATAGAGAGAAGCAAAAGCTTTAATCATTATGCCACAAATCACAAGTCACTTGAAAAGGCGCCAAGGTGTTGCTGGGTTGTTAAGAAAGCCTTACTGCACGGATTTGGTTTGGAGACTCAAGAACTGAGATGCAGCTGTGCTTTTGCAGCCGGGCACTAATTCGTGAAGCACAAAGTATAGGCATTCCTCTTTTTCGATTGTAATCCCGTTCCCAATAGTGCGTTATGACAAACAAGAAGTTACGTTACCATTTTTAGTTATTGAAGGCAGAACACTGAAGGAGATAAGCCCGCCTTAACTAGGATAATCCTTCTGTTAAGCAAACATGAAGATGGTACTGCTCTTTTGGAAGTTTGTCTGCAGCTCTTGAAAAAGCAGGTATCTCCCTAAGAGACAGCATCTCGAAGATGTACACAATATGCTAAACATTTCTCTCTCCTCAGAGTTTCTGGATTCCCCTGTCTCTAGTCATTGTGAATACTGTCCACCCTCCCAAGCTGATCCACTTGCCTGGGGGCTCCTTACTCCTGGGGGCCTTCTTGGACAAAGGGGACATTCTCTCTGCATACGTCCTACATTGCCACAGAAATAACATTCCGGTCCCTCACTGTCTCCCCGTCTTCTCCTGTCCCCTTCTCGTCCTTGCCCTTGGCATTGCCCTAGCCTTCCTCGGCCTCCTCTGTCTCTTCCTCTACCCCTTCCTCTAATTTGCAAGTTCCGTGCTGAAGCTGCTGCTAAGAGATTAGCCTCTTCTTGGTTTTCCTTTTTCCGTTCCTTTGCTTGCTTCCCTTGCTGTTCCCGTCATAGACCAATACTGCCACGCTTAAAATCCTTTGTGAAGTTTCTCCTTGCCACCCTGGCATGTGCTCCTTCAACTCTTTTGGGCTATCCGGAGCGGCCTGATGGACAAAGACACTAATGGCTAGTGCATCATTCCAATTCTGGAAAGTCCTTCCCCCATAGTTCAACAAGGCTTGCCCTAGTCGTCCCCCAAAATCCCTGGCCTCTTTGTCCAAGCTCTGTCTACGCTCCTGCACTCTAGTCCAATCCACTCCTAGTTTGCTACATGCTCTAATAGCTTCTACCGAGTTCCGGAGTCCTGTCTGGCAAGCGACTCTGTCCCCTGCGTTATTGTAATCCCAATTTGGATCGTTTGCTGGCTAACGATTTGTGTTTCCCCCAGTCTGTTGTACAAACTTTGCCTCTTTATTAACTATTTTATCATCTCGCTCGTTTGGTCAGAACAACTCTCTCAAGAGTACTTGGGTATCCCGCCAGTTTGGTCAGAACAACTCTCTCAAGAGTACTTGGGTATCCCGCCAGTTTGGATTCTACCCAGTGCATATATATTAGAAAACAGCTGAGCGCTCCTTTCCGCATCCTCCCTCAACCTGGGCATTTTGCTTGCCCACAATGCTCAATCACTCGGACTCCAGGGTTGGCTAGTAAATACATGCAGTACCACGTGAGGGGGGGTTAGCTCCCCCCCCCGCCCCCGCTGCACTCGGTTGGAGTGCTGCTGCATTAGGTAAAACATTAGCAACCATAGGATGGAGTCCTGCCACGGGAGGAGGGGAAGTCTGAGTAAGAGGAGGAGAGGGACAGATAGACAGATCTTCGGGAGGCGCCACCGGAGGAGTGTAAGGCGGAGCAGTAGCTCCTGGGGCGTTATTTGGGACACCTATATCTGCTGCAGCAAGAGTAGTTTTACAGAGGGTGCCGTTTGTCCTCCTTGGATCTCGCCGGTCCCACATCCAATTATCCCACACATACCAATAATCCATTCAGTGAGGCTTTTCATCTTCCAATAGAAGCTGCAGCAGAGCTCATTTCTTAGAATCGAAGGATCCTTCCTTGGGTTAACCCCCACATTAATTGTAAGATGGACAATCATCCTGACATAAAGGGACAGCTAACTAGCTAGGGATCGATTTGACTGTAACGGCTTTTTTCTCCTTTTTGTTCCTTTTCCTTTTCTAAATTTGGATGTTTGGAGCCAAGAGGGTCCAATGGTGGTTGGCTACACTCCCATCTGGGGTGCCAAAGTGCTGTGGAAACACTTTGATCCTAGGTTTCCAAGAAGCAGAGCCTCACGCACATCTAGCAGCAAAATTTTATTTCTTTAAATGATGGTGCAGCATAGTAACTGCTGGAGCTGGGTGCCTCCAGGGAGGGACCTTGAACAAAGGAATTCTGGCCTAATTAGACCCTTTACAGTTTTATTTCCCACCTGCCAGGGAAGGTCTCCCCCAATCTTCTTTACTGAGTCTTCTTTACTCTCCTTCTGGTTGGTGTCTCTCTCCTTCTGGTTGGTCTTGGCCTTCAGCCCACACTGGTTGCCATGTCCTTGTTTCCCACAGTCCCTTATCTCCTCCGAGGTCAACCCCAACCCACGTGCATCCCATCTTGTCCCCTGCAGTCTACTTTTTAGCCCCATGAGCTAGCTGTGTGTCTTTATTAGCTGCTTTTAATGGGTTTGGCCGTTACATGCTCAGCAATGATTCTGGAGTTCATGGACGGTTCGGCCTTGAGGCCTGCATGCGCAGGGTAGGCAGTGGCGATAGAAACAGAGCTGCATGTCATACCCCAGCTCTGCCCTTCCACCTGAGATGCAAGCCCTGAAGACAGCAGGGGCCTGCTCTTGCCCTGGGGTGACTGGAGAGGGCAGGGGAGGCCAAAGCTTTTCTCCCCCTTTCCCTTGGCTATTGTGGGCCAGCAGAGCAGTTGACGCTTTGCAGCAAAACCAAAGTGTGTCAGGCCGCTCTACGCTGGCCTGGCATATTGGAACGAGTGGACACCCCGTCCCCCCCAGGACAAGCCAGATTCATGCAGGCAGCAAGTTTTGCCCCTTGCCTTTGGCTCCCTAAAAAAAGAACACTCACTCCGGCTGAGGAAACGGGGCTGTATCTTTGCGGGAAGCCCAACAAAGCCATGAAGCGGTAGCACAACAGGGGCTGTGCTTGAGGAGTCGAGCTGTCCTGGGGCTGCGGGAGATGCCAGCAATGAGCCAGACCTTCCAGCACACTTGCGTGTGTCCGTGGTGTGCAGCACCATGGCATTGGCACAGCTGCGTCAGCTCTGCTCAAACAGAGTCACGTCCTGGCGGGAGGGTGCCACCTCGCCCATGCTCTCGGGAGCCAGGGACACAGTGCTCCGAGGTGGAATCTTGATGTTCTCCTTGGCACCCTCAGGTTCATGATGGTCTGTGACACCAGGCAACGGACTAAAGGTTCCGCATCATTTTCCAGGGGCTGGAGGGCTGCGAGAGAAAGGCACCGAGCTGAGAACAGACTCCCACCTTTGCAGAGATCCCAGGAATCCCCCCCCAGGCAGGGCCAGCCCCACTCAGCTCTTCCCATGCGGAGGAGGCAGCAGGTAGGACAAATGGATCAGCTGGCACTTGCAGGTCGGCCAAGCCCCAGATGCGCCCCAAATACCCCCTGCTCTCCCCCACGTAGGGACACAGAGCCTTCTTCACCTGGGGCAGGCCAGTGAACTGCAGCTCACTTCCCAGCCTCCTCCCTCCTCCCTGCCAGGGCTGCCTGACACAGCGCTGCTCTCACTCACCAGTGCACAGCTCCTGCACCTTCTCCTTCCTCCGCTTCTTCACTTGCTGCCCGATGAGCCCTAGGCAAACACCTCCGCTCACCCCTCATACTCCCCAGCAAGCCCCCAGCAGCACAGCTCCCATCTGGCCTTGCCAGCTTGGCCATGCAGCCTGCTCCCCTTGGGCAAGGCTGGCCCCAGCCCCGTCCCCACGGTGCAGGACCCAGGGACGGTGGGAGGGACTGAAGACCCTCCTGTGTGCCCGTCTGGGTGGGCAGGCATGGCCCTGGGCTTGTGGCTCACCAATGAACCTCACAGCTGCCTCCCGCAAGGATGCGTCCGGGTTCTCCAGGTAAGGCAGGCTCTGGCGCAGGTGTTGCTCCGCTCTGCTCCTGTCCCTCAGCAGCTGCAGACAGCACAAGGACAGGGGGTTGGCACCGAGCCTCCCCAGAAGGCCAGGCCTGTCCCTCCTCCCAGCTCCGGCCTCCTCTTCCTTCCTGTTCACGCCTCCCAGCTAGAAGCTGGCTGGTAGCCAGGTTCAGAGGGAGCAGAGGGCAGAGCGGGGCCTGCGGGTGCTGAGATCCCCGCCATGCTTCTGCCAAGGCCCAGCCAGGCCAGGGGCCCCTTCAGCACCCCAGCAGGCACTTAAGAGTAGAGGGCTCTGGGCTGCAGCAGTGCGTGAGGGGCACAGCTGTGCACCCTGCCCACTGGCCATGGCGGCAGGCCTCATCCCGCCGTGGCCCCGGGGCCTTTGGCCACGTCCTTACCACGCACTCCCCGATCTTCCATGTCTCCGCTCTTCTGGCCAGCTGCTTGAGCTCCTCCCACTTGAGGAACTGTGCAGCGCTCACCAGGGCTTCCTGAGAGGCCTGCAGAGCAACAGAGACCAGGAGATGCCACCGCAGCCACGGCAGGACACCCTGGGTCCCCCTCGTCTTGGCAAGGCTCCCAGCCTTTCCCAGCCCCAAATGGCACGACGCAGCGTGCCACTAGGTCTGGCCCTCCCTGAAGGCAGAGGCAGCTCTGCCTTGTCCTTCGGCACACAGGAAGCTGCACCTCATGCTGCCATGCGTTCCAAGGCACACTTGGCAGCAGCCCTTGCCTTGCTGCTCACCTCCACCCTCGGCATGTCAGCATTGCTTCCCCAAAACACTGCTCCCTACCTGGGCCACTCTCTGCACCTTGTCACTCATGTGGAGGAAGAGCGGCACCAGGCTCCTCTGTGCATGCTGCTTCAGGTTCCGTTTGTTCTTCCCCACCACAATCTCCAGCAGGTCTTTGAAGAGGAGCATGGAGAGCTCTCGCACTCTGCTGTCTTCCTGCAGCCAGGGAGGAGAGGAGGGGAGGCCTCAGCAACGACTCCAGGAACGGGGCCCGACAAGAGCGTTTGCCGTTGCAAGGCCTCGTCCTCTCCGGGCACAACTGTCCCCCAGCCCGGCCAGAGGTCAGAGCTGAGGACAAGCCTCTGCTGAGGCAGCCTGGACAATGAGCCCCGCTTTGATGACGGGCTCTGTCTCCCTCTCCCTCTGGAGGGAGCTTCTTGGATTTCCCGAGGCCTCCATCAGGGCCCCCGCACACAACAAGAGGACAGAAAGGGACAGCCCCGCGGCACGGCCTCTCCCTCGCTCTCTAGCCTGCTCCTACCTCTCTGCTCATCGCTGCCCCAGGCCACGGCAAGCGCCGCACGCAGCCAAGCACGAGACGCAGCAGCCGAGAGCAGACAGGGGGCTGGTTTGCTCTACTCCCACAGCCCTGGACACCAAGGCCAGCACAGGGCATGGGCTGAGAACCACAGGGCAAACGGTTTCCTGACATACAGCAGGGCCTGTGCGGGGACGTGCCAACAGGCACGTATGCAGAGGGGCACACAGCACCCAGACCACGCATACGGACCCCCGGACACACCAGCAGAGCCCCGGCTCTCCCATCAGCCTTACGTCATCAAAGCGAGGCAGAAGCTTCTCGGCCAGCTGCAGAACAATCGGGTTGGAGCCCTTCTGTTCCAGGTAGCTGAGGATGTTTCTCAGCAGCATCAGGCTTCCCACACGCACTTCCCTGCAAGCATCCTGCAGCCACTCCATGCTGTCTGGGAGCAGGCTCTGCATTCTCCTTTTCTGTGGGAAACGCACAACTTTCTTTGTGGGAAGCAAGGCCAGACCCGACCCCCCCCGCCCGCCCAAAAGTGCTCTGCCTGCTCTTTTCCCATCAGGGCTCAGTGGCCAGGGCCAGGGCTCTGCACACACGCAGGCCTTGGGCACAGAGGCTGCAGTGCAGGGCACAGATCTCCAAGGGGGCCCTCAGCATGCACTGGCCTCTGTAGGGAGCAAAGCTGCTGCCTCAAGGCCCAGGAGCAGCTGGCTGCCTTAGCCCGGCCCTGTGCTCCAGCTCATTGTCCCTCTCCCAGATCTTCCCGCTGGGCACTGGTGCCTTTCTCCTTGTGCAGCACGGCCAAGGGCCTGGCATGACACTTGGGGCAGATGAATGGGGCAGCGGAGACTTGGGAGCAGCTACCACACCTCCGGATTGCCAGCCAAGTCCAAGCCACTCTCTGACCCAGTGTCTCCTGTCAAGCCCCAGGCTGCCAGCATGGCTTCACCCGCTTGCCCCCCTCCTCACCATCTTGGGTCTATTCAACAGGGCCACGAGGCCTCTGAACGCCAGTCTGCGCATCTCCAGGCTCTCACTCTGCGCATAACCCTGGACGAGTGGCAGGACCTCCTCATCCATGTCGGCAAGGTCAGGGCATTCCAGCAGCTGAAATGGACACAGCACTGAAAGACTGGCACAGCCGGCAGCACTGCCTGCAGCGTGCAGCTCTCCATCCCACCCACCATCCAGGGCAAGGGCACCAGGCCCTCACAAAGCTCAGCCCAAACACAGCAGGCATTGTGCAGACACCCCTGGGCCCTGCTCCCAGCCCCGCGCCTCACGGCACACTGCACACACTGCTCGCCTCCTCCTCCCGTCCCCTGAACCCTCCGCAGCCTCTCGTTCTCATCCCTTGGAGGAGCAATTGAACACAGACAGCTGCCACAAAGCAGGCACGAAATACAAGTGCTTACGAGTGGTCGCCCAGCAGAAACGAGCCAAGGCCGGGGCTACTAACAGGAGCGTATGCATTGCCCCAGCTCCATTCACCAGCATCACCCCACATGCATGTGCACAAGCGAGCACAGCATTTAGAGGCCCCTCCAGAGAGGCACTGCTTGCCATGAGGCCCACCTCGACAAAGAAAGCCATGACGGGCAGCTGATGAAACTGGTCCTCCCTCCTCAGCAGCCTTGCCAGCTGGCGGAAGATCCAGCGACGCAGGTGACTGGCAGCCCCTCTCATTGCTCTGTCAGAGGCAAGAAGGCAGTGTTGGGCCTCAGCCGAGCAGGCAAACCTCCTCTGGCATCGCTCTGCTTGGCACGCAGCTCCTGCAGCCAGCGGCATTTGCTCATGGAGCACTGCTCTTGCCCTACCACACCTTGCCATTAGAAAGTCAGCGTCAGGCATCATTACGTTCCTTTTGGTGGGAGACCGGAGAAACAGCCTTCCTGCCCAGGCGGCATGGCCTGCCCACACATCCCCTCTCCTGCCCGCTTTGGATTCCTGTGCCCCTGGGCCCTCCCCAGGTTCTCCTGCGCACGACCCTCTCCCACAGCTCCTAACACCACCTGCTCCCCCAGCAGCTCTCTAAGCTGGGCAGCATGGCAGCTCCCAGGGCCCTTCTGCTGGGCGAGCCCTTGCCACAAGGGCTGAGGCTGCAGCCCCTTTCTTGGAGAAGTGGCGTTCCCCCTCCCCCACCAAGAAGCACATGGGGAGGCACACCCCACAGCCAGGGAAGAGGTGCTGGGCCAGAGCAGGCCGGAAAGGGCTCTACCTGGCCAGCACCACCACTCCCTTCTGGGAGGTGTCCGCATGCAGAAATAGGTCCCAGCCGCCCTTCCTCTCAACAGCCACGGCTATGGTCTCATAGTGGGCGCAGCGCAGCAGACTTTTCATGGCCTGCACGGCGCACCTGCATGCAGAGCAAAGCCCAGGTCACACTGGCAGCCTGGCCCTGCCTCCAGGTGCAGCGCAGAGACAGGGCGAGCGGGATCGAGCACCTGACGTGGCTGGTGGGACGGGACTCATCCCGTTGACATTCCCTCAAGAAGATATTTGCTTCCTGGTGGCTGAACTCTGCTGTGAAGACCATCTGCAAGAGCAGCGCCAGGAAGAGCTGGGGGAAAAACGCCTTCACCGCCTCTGGGCAGACGGGCTCCCGGATGATCTCACACAGTGCCCTCGTTGCCTGCAGAAAACACCCAGACACACCTCTCACTCCCGAGCAGTCCCCGGCATGCTTCCACAGCCCTCCAGGTGGGAGGCTCAAGCACAGCCTTGGAGCATGGGAAATGCAGCTGGAGGCCTCAGCCTGGCTGCCTGACCAGGGCCAGCGCCCGCAGGCTCTTGGGCCTCAGCTCCTGGTTGTACACAGTGAGCCTTCCTGCCTCAGCATGACCATCACCTCGGCAGGCTTCGTGTAGCGTGCACGCTCGGCCAGGCTCCCTGTCCCAGGCCGTGCTGCCTGCCCAGGTTTTGCAGGAGCCCTACTCCTGCCCCTCACCTTGCCCCCAACCCGACCCTGGCTTTCCAGCCTGCTGAGCGAGGTCGGCGGATGCAGGGACAGGGTCGGATGGAGATTTCCTGGGCATGGCCAGCCTGGCTGTTGGTGTGCAGAGAGGCCAGGCAGCACTTGGCAGCCCTGTGCGCTGGCACAGTCGGAGGCCTGGCGCTGGCCATGTTGTAGCCATGGGCCCAGGAGAGGTCCCTGCTTGGGGGCACACAAGCAGTGGAGAGGGGGAGGGGGCCCAGAGAGGCAGGCACCAGCCTGGGGGCACGGGAGGTCTCGTCCCCTAACTCACGGCCAGCGGAAGGATGCAGTTGTTGTCCCTGTCGGAGCTGGACTGCTTGCGCAGTGGCCGCTCCTCCAGCAAGCTCAGCAGCTCCCGCAGCATGTCCGGCGCAAGCATCGGCTTATCCATCAGCACCTTCCACATGCTCACGGCAGTGCTGCAGGCCCAGAGCGCTCTGTCAGTGGCACTTCCTTGGCCGCAGCACCGTAGCCTGGGCCAGCCCTGGAGGTCCCCAGCTGTGTGCCAGCCCTGCCCCTGCCCACCCCCTCCTCCCTGGCAGCCCCAAGAGGGTCCTGCCCAGGCAGGCAGCACATGACCAAGCTGAAGCCCCTTGCGCGGCAGGGAGCGTGCAGAGCCGCTGCGCTCTGCGGCTCAAGGCAGGGACACTTGCTCAGCTCTGGCTCCTCAAGGCCTGCTTGAGGCACCAGGGCTGGGAAACGGTGGGCGAGACACAGGGCCCTGCCCCTCAGCCGTGTGCTGGCCTTCTGCTTGCCTCTGGCCCTCTTTGGGCCCTTCTCCCCATGGCCAAGGAGCCCGTCCAGGCTGACGGGCCCCATACCTGTTGCACAGTGGCGAGCAGTACAGCAGGCTCATGGTCACCTCGCTGGGCTCCAAGCAGGCCAGCTGGCAAAGGGTCTTGTTTAGGGTGACCCGGGCCGACAGCTCCCTCACATACTTGACGTTCCTGTAGAGGCACCTTATGATGCGTGGCACCTGGAAGACACAAGGCGGACGGTGAGGCTGCTCCCAGAGAGCAGCCAATACCCCAGCTCCCACTCACTTCTCCTTCCCTCTCCACCACTCCCACCGCTCCTTGCTGCCTTCCAAGGGGCTCCGCTGCCCAAGAACACTGGCTCTCGGCGGGGAAACAGCGCCCCAGAGGGTCGAGCCCCACGCACGCCAGCCCCAGGCTCCTTACATCTTCCAGCACAGAGAAAGCGTCCAGCAGGAACATGGTCAGCATGTGGGAAGCCACCTCCGTATTGTAGGTGCTGCAGTTCCTCATGCCCTCGATGGCTGTGACAATGACGTCTGTCCTTTCGGAAGGCTGCAGGTTTTTCACAAACAGCTGGGGCAGAAAGGACCCAGGAGAGAAGAAATGTCACGCTGCGGGCCGCACTACTGCTGCTTAGCTAAGCAGTGGATGTGGCTCTGGAGAGAGGTGCGGGGCAGTGCTGGCACCGTGGCCCAGGAGAGCCAGGAGCACGCGCTGTGCTGGGTAGCAGCAGCATGGGGCATGTGGCCAGAGGGCCACCAGGGCAAGGCAGGATGCTCGGGAGCAGGCTCACAGTGCACTGGCTCTGCAGGCAACCCTAGCTTGCCGGTGGCCAGCAGGCTGCAGCTGCTGCTGGGACTCTTGGAGCCAAGCCTCTGGCTAGTCCCCGCTCAGGGACAGCGGGAGACACAGCAGTGAGAGCAGGGCTGCTACCAGGCAGCAACCAGTACTCTAGGTGCCACTCAGAGCTGCTTCCTTCTCCACCACCACCTCTGCATCAACCCCAAGGCCCCCTCAGCCCCACTCGTTAGGCATCCCTTTGCTCATCCACGTCTCCTCAGGACCCCATGCCCAACAGTCCCAGCAAGGGAAGTGCTCCTCACCCTCATGATCACGCTCATGTTGCTCGTCCACGAAAGGCAGAGCTCATTGTCGGCTTCCCTCTCCTTCTGGGGCTCCACATACTCTGGATCATCCTGCAGCATCGCCCGGCCTGAACAGCAGCAGAAAGACACAGCGGTCAGCAGGAGTCATGCAGAGCTGCAGCTGGCAGACTCATGGCGTCAGAGAGAAACCAGCCTGGCAGAGACAAAGGGCATGCCAGGAATGGATGGGGAGCAGGATTCCCAGGGAGGGTCGGGGCCTATTCCAGGGCAGAGAAGGGCAACTGCTTCAAAGGGTACCAAAAGCCTCACGGGCTTTCCGGTGCGAAGCCCGACACAAGCCGTAGCCTCTGAGCAGGGGCTGCTGAGCGTTTTCCAGGCCAGTGGTATCCAGGACAGGTACTAACAGCCTGCTCCCCTGCTCCTACATCAGCCGCGCCTCCTGCTCCTTTGCCTCACTGAGCAGAGGGGCCGAGGCAGTGCGATGCCTTCCCCGGCCTTGCCAGCGTGGCCGCGTGCAGAAGCACACAGCCCAGCACAGCTTCTCTTACGTTTTCGCTGCACGACGAATCTGAAGAGGCAATGAAGAGCATCCAAGGCCCCGCCCTTGGTCTCCGCGTCCTCGTAAGCACAGCAAAGGATGAGACAGCCCACCAGCTGTCCCAGCATCGGCACGGGGATCTTCCCATAGCAGGCAGGGCTCTCATCCACTCCTCCAAAGGGGTGCCACACCTGGGCAAGGCGGGTGGGACAGGTAGAAGGGCTGACGGGAGGCAGTCGCCACCAAAGCCCTGAAGCCAAGACTCTGCCCAGGCATGGATCCCAGCGGAGCCAAAGCTCTCGAGGGCCCTGCAGGCCTTGCCTCCCAAAGCAGCAGCCCAGCAAAGGCAGCACTGCCAGGCTGCGGCTCACATCATGCTCCGCGCGCACTGCTCCCCTGCACAGGGCTGGGGGCACAGCTGGCTCCTGCGACAAAGGGACTGCAGAGAAAAGCCCATGGAGAGAGGGCCAAAGAGCTTTGCTTCAGGGCAGAGCCTTGCTCAGTGCCTTAACCTGTGCCCACGCTTCCCTCCGAGGGACCCCCTGAGCTGCACTGTGCTCTGGGCTGCTGCAAAGGGCCAAAGCGGGGGCTGCACGGTGCTTGGCTCCTTACCTCCAGCGAGGAATAGTTGGCCAGCAACTTGCTCAGCCTCCCAATCCTCCCCACGGCCCTCTCACGCACAGCTGCTCTCTCCGTCTTGGTGAAGGGCAGCAGCATCTGCAAGGAGAAAGGCTACTGCTCTGCCCGGGGAGCTGACGCCCACTCCAGCAGGAGCAGCTCTGCTAAGCGCCTGCCTGCAGTCCTACAGTGCACCAAGGCTTCCTCGGAGCTAGAGCCAAGCCTGGAATGGCCTTCCTGCCCCTACAGGCCCCAGCCTGCAAGGCCCACCTTGCCCTCAGGCAGCCAGCCACACCTAAGCCCCCTCCCAGCCTCTGCTCCTGGCCATGCACATGGCCCCGGGTGCCCTCTTCAGGATGGCAGGCCTTTCAGGCCACACCTTCCCTAGGGGTCTGCAGTGGGCAGCCTGGCCTCCGGCCTCCTGGCATGGCAGAAGAACCAAGCTTCTGGGCTCGGCTCCCCTTGCAGCACGGGCAGCTCCCAGTGGGTCTCTGCCCCATTCTGATCTGGCAAGGAAAGCACAAGGCACGCGGAGGCGGGGGGACAGCAGCACCAGCTGCCATCAGTGCAGTGCCTAGAGAAGAAGGGTGACATTCCTCCCACTGCTTTGGTGCAAGGAGAGCTTTGGGGGCAGAGGTGGCCCAGGAGTGCTCATGGGGGCAAGGTGTTCCCAAGAGCCTGGAGGATGTTTGGGGTGGGAAGGGACTTGGGCTGTAGCCAGGGGACACTGGGCTCACAGAAGAGCCCAGTGGGGAACCTCCGCTCACCCAAGCGAGAAACGCCCCCTGCCTGCAGCGTGCTGCCTGTACATGGCACTCGGGGGGGGAATGTCCACTCGAGGGTGTCACTTCCCTCTGGGCCGAGGAACAGGCCCAATGCAGCCCACTCTTTGCAAATGCCACACCTGCAAGATCTTCTGCAGCTCCAGGAGGCTGGAAGTGGCCGACTTGAGCACCAGCACCTCCAACATGTTGTCCATGGCATCGAGGGTCTGCAAGGAGGACAGGGGGTTGTGGCATTCCTTCCCCACTGCCTCTGACCCACAGCAGACTCAGTTGAACCCCTGCTGCCCAGCGAGGACACCCGCTGCCCTGCACGGGCCAACGAGAGGCCTCAGGGCAGGAGACCTGCTGTGCACGGACCAGCCCCTGGGCACTGCCCATGGCCCAGCCCACGGGAAGGGCATGAAGGCAGGAGGGTGGGAAAACAAAGCTGAGATCCTGCCCAGCCTTGGAGCTGGCAGTCACCTCTCAGCACAGCGGAGCCAGGGGCAAGCCCAGAGGGGCTGGCGGGCTCCCTGTAGCTCACCCAGCACCTACCTTGGAGTAGAGGGACATGTCCACGGTCTCCATGTCTTCTCTTGGAGGAAGCAAGAAGACACTCTTGAAGCAGGCATGGAGAAGGCTGCTCTTTTTGCCCTCCAGAACCGGCTCCACTGCACTGCAAAGAGAGAGCGAGAGAGAGAGAGAGATGCCTGTTGGACACTGGTGCTGGGAGCAGTGCCTGGATGCCCTGGGGAGGTGGCTGTGGGCCGCTGGGGCAGGAGTCCCCCGGCTGCTACAGAGAGCACGTGAGGGAGCCCTGCAGGGAGGCACCTCCTCCCTCCATGAACTGGCCCAGGGCCAGAGGAGAGCCCAGGCAGCTAGGCCTCCCCCCTTCTCTACCACCTGCCTCCCCTTCTGCACTACAAGCCAAGGGGCCCTGGGGAGCTGCAGCAGGCAACCCTCTGCCCTCCCATCTGCCCTACTGACAAGCCTACTGACAAGCAAGGGGAGAGCAGAAGCGCAGCAGACAGCACCGCCAGCCTCCTCCCACCATGGTGCACACCTCCCAGCCAGGCATGGTGCCATCAGGCACATGCTGTGCACAGGTCCTGGCCAAACCAGGGGCTCTGCTAGCTACCTCATTGCCGTGATAGCAAGCATGGCTTGCTGGCGCACCGCTGTGCCCAGGCGCTCCAAGGGCTCCTCTTCCAGCAGCACCTGCACAGCACAACCGGCAGTCAGCGCGGCAACTGCCATCACCCAGCACCAGCAGACCCAGGGCCCAGCTGGCCTTGCCCCTGTCCTCACACCTGCTGCCTCTCCCCTCACCTCGATATGCTCGGCCAGCTCGTGTCGGCAGCAGAACACCTCCAGGCCCCAGGACAAGGTCTTGGCGCTGCTGCCTCCACAGAGGGTGCCGATGGACGCTAGAAACTTCAGCTTCTGCGCCTCTTGCTGACAGACGGGGAAGAGAGACAGAGTGAGCGCGAGAGGGGACAGGAAAGGCCAGCAGGACCAGAGCAGCCAGGGGGCTGCAGTGCTGGGCGGGACCCCGGACGGCAGCAGCTCTGCACAGCCAGCACCTCCCCAGCAGCCTGCCAGCAGACATGGGCGGACCCGCAGGGAGACCCAGGCACAGCCCCCATGGAAACGGCTGCACTTACCTGTTCTCGGCCACCCACAAAGGCCTGGATGAAGTCCAAGGCTTCCTCATCCTCTCTGGACAGCTCGGACCAGCTGCTGATGGAAAACCTTGCACCTGAGAAAGGAAGAGAGCCAGGAGCACTGCAGAGATGGAGGGCAGGCAGCAGAGAGCCGCGCAGTGAGCTCTGCCCGCCGGCCAGCCATGGGCCTGCTCCCGGGCACGCAGTCTCCCCCACGCTGCTCAAGGCTGCACGGTGCCCAGCACATGGGCTGCCCTGCTGCAGCCAGCCAGGCAGGGCAAACCTCAACTGCACCAGGCTGGGGAACGTGCTGCCAGACGGGCAGCATCCCTCCTCCTGCCACGGAGCTGCCACTCGCTGCCCGTCCCAGGCAGCAGGAGCTGCGTCCATCTGCGCTCTCCCTCCTGGGCGCATGCTGCGCTGGGGCCAGCTCCCAAGCCCCGAGCGGGCCCTGGCATCCGGGCACCGCTGTGCCACCACCCCGGGCACCCCGACACCACGTGCTGGGGAGATGGGAGCCCGGCGCAGAGCAGGGTGCGCTCCCCGGCCCTCACCCCAGCCCAGCCCAGCCCCACGGGGCCGCTCACTCACCTCTCCGCCACGCCTGGGACTCGAACCCCTCCAAGGGCCTCGAGGCAGAGCTGCTCTCCTCGGCAACCCTGTCCTGCTCCTGGGATGCCCGGCGCGGGCAGCCGTACTCCTGCTCCCAGGCCACCCGCGGGCGGCTGGGGGGTCTCTCCGCCATCCTGCGGCACGGAGCAGAGGCAGGAGGGGGACACTTGTTTAATGCAGAGCTGGGGAGGGTCCCCACGGGGGTGGGGGCAGCGCAGTCAAAGGTCCCCGCGCTCGCCCCGGCCCTGGAGCCAGCTCTCCTGCGCCTCAGCCCCTGCCGCAAGGTCCTGCCCCCGCCGCGGCCGAGGGCCCCCGCAGCCCCGTGGCACTGCCGAGCCCGGCCCCGTCGCTCTCACCCGCAGCAGGAGCTGGCAAGGCCTCGGCAAGCGCCTCGACTCCGCGGGGCTGCCGGGGCGGCAGGGAAAGACGCGGCTGCGCTCGGGGGCTCCTCCTCGAGCTCCACGCGCTCCTGCCCTCTCCCGTCGCCGTCCACCCGGACACTGCCCGCACCTGACAGCGCCGCCGGTGTCACAACGGGGGGGGTCACAATGGCCCCGCCGGGGGCGGCTCTGAGGTCACCTCTGCTGCGCGAGCTGCTCCAGCAGCAGCAGCCGGCGCCGCCAGGGGCTCCAGGGCCGCAGCGCGGCCGCCCCGGGCAGGAGGGAGCTGGGGCAGGGCAGGGCGAGGCAGCTCGAGGGGCCGCGCGCGGCTCCGCATGGCCACCTCCCTCCTCTTTCATCCCCGGCTGCCCACGCCTGGCCGCACTCACCTGCTCACCACTAACCACCAGCACCACCTCAAAACCTGACCCCACCATACCTCTTGCCCCAATCCCCTCCTCTCATCCCTCACCCCAAACTCTAACCCTCCAACCACAACCCAGACCTCCAACCCCTTTCCCTAACTCTTGCTCCAGCCCTCACCGGCATCTCCAACCCTCAGCCCTAGCCAACAAATGCTAGCCTTCACCCCAGCCCTCACCCCTGCCATAGCCCACTCCCCCACAAAGCTAGCCAACACTCACAGCAAGCACCAGAAACCCGCAGCACAACCACCAAACCTCGCCCCACGCCTCACCCAACCCCTCACCCCATGCAGCCAGCTCTCGTCCCCAGCCCTGCCCTCAACACCAGCCCCCAAGCACCAACCCCAGGGAGATGCCCGAACCCTCACTGCCAGCCGCAACCCCTTCCCCAGCCGCCCTCCCCCTCGCACCAGCCCCCTACCCTGCAGCCCCTCTGCTCACGCTCCCGCCGGGCCCCCTCGCGCCCCACCCCGGCAGGCAGAGGAAGGGCAGGACCGGGCCGTGCTGGGGCAGCTGAGCGTGGCAGGCACCGCTGCAGATGCTCTGCTCCAGCCCCGCTCAAGCAGGGGCACCTACAGCACGTTGCCCCACACCAGCACAGGCGGCTTTGCAGCTTCTCCTGCAGCGGAGACTCCACAGCCTCTCGGGGAACCTGCTCCACTGCTTAAGCGCCCTCGCGGGGAAAAAGCGCTTTCCTGCGCTCAGGGGGAATTGCCTGCTTCGCCATTTTGGGCCACGGCAGCACCCAACTCCGGGGCCGGGGCCGGGGGCGGAGGGGCGGGGCCATGGCAGGGACGGGGCGCCAGCCGGGCCCCCCGCGCCGGCACAGGGAGCGCAGCAGGCTGCTGGGGCGCGGCCGTGGCGCAGACGCCCCCGCCGCACGCCCCTCGCCCACGGGCCCCGCCCGGGCCAGCCCCGGCCCCCGCGCACGCAGCAGGCCGCCGCCGCCGGGCCCTGCGCCACGCTGGCCCCGGCCGCGGCCGCAGGGACAGCCCGCCGGGCGGCCGTTGGGCGGCCTGCGTGTCGCTCACGGCTCACCCCGCCCCTCCCGGGCACCCATTCGCTCGCTGCCTCCCCTCGCTCCCCGATTGGCCGGGCGGGGGGCGGGCTCTCCACCCGCCCGCGGCAGCTGCTGGCGCCAAGCAGAAGCTGCAGCTCGGCTCTGTGGAGAAGAGGCGGCTGCAGAGAGCCGCTCGCTCTGCCCGCAGCCCCGCCGCCTCCGGGCAGCGTTCTCCCGCCCGGCACCTGGCCCCTTCTCTGCACGGCACAGATTATTGGCCTTGCCAGTTCTGCTGGCCCCCGGGGCCGTGGCCGGGCTCCCAAGTGGGCGGAAAACCACACGGACGTCGGGCAAAGAGCTGGTGAGCAGCCTGGACTGCTTCAGGCTGGAGCACGTTATACGGCGTAGAAATTATGCCCTCCACTCCTGCAAGTAGGAGGATGTTGGCCCGTTCAGCTGGCACGGTTGGAGCTGGAAAAGGACGCCTGCCCGTTGTCTAAAAGAAATTGTTGTAAAACCTAAAACCTTTTCCCTGTGTTTTACAAAAGCAAAACAGCTAACCTCGTGTGAACTCAAGGAGCAATTTCTCTGGGAGGACTGTATGAAAACTGAGGGGTTTTTTTTGTTTTGAGGAGAAAAGCACTCTTTCTTTTCCAAACCCTTGAGTTGGTGTTCTTTGACCTTCATACGTGAGTCGATTTCAGCCTAGGAGGCTCTTTTCCCACCGGTAGGTGTTGATGTTGACAGAGGCACCGCTGTGCTTTCTAGTGTGGCATGCTAGCACCTATTCCAAGAAGTGGAACTCTCTCTGCTTATTGCGTTGTGGCCAAGCAATACATCCGCACAATGGAAGAAGGTTGAGGGCAGAAGCCTGGCTGTGGCTGACCACAGGTGTTGCCAAGAAAGCTGGATGAATCTCAGCACAAAGGGCGCCACAGGCTGGCCTTTGTTTTAAGGCATGCCCTGGACTCCTGCAAGCACCTGAAGGCTGGAAATCCATCCTTCCAGGAGCAGAAACGATGAGCAGTAGAGGGAATGTGCTGCGCAGGTGAGCTGCAGCTGGTGCAGCAAGCATTGCTGGTTTGAAGCGGTGGCTTGCTCCTTTGCCCTTTCCCAGAGAAATGCAATCTGATAATGGATGACATCTGTAAGAACAAAGAACTGCAAAGGTGGAGTTCTTCCCGTGGAGTCCAGCGGACTTTGCACCTACCGTGTCGAGCTCAATGCAATGGGGGAGGAGAAAGATGGAATGGATGAGAGAAAGGACAGCAATGCAAGAGTGACTCTTCTCTCTTAGAATACTTCTAAGTGGGGATTGGATTTGTGGGAAGTCTGAAGTTGGCTAAGTAAGTGACACCCTCCCACCATGGGAAGTGTCAGAGAAGGACATTGTATCTGATTTAGCTTCAGCTTAGTCTCAGGGCCTAAAGTAGATGAAGCCTGCGGGCCTCAAGGCCAAACTGTGAATGAACTTGAGAAACATTGCTGGCAATGTAGCTGCAAAACCATTTATGACCAGCTACTAAGGCTACAAAAGCAGCTAATGAGGATGTAAAATAGGATGCAGGAGACAAGATGGGATGCACGTGGGTTGGGGTTGACCTTGGAGGAGATAAGGGCCTGGGCTGTAGGCCAGGAGCTGTCTGAAGGAGAGAGAGACCAGTCAGAAGGGGAGAGACCAGTGACTCAGTAAAGAAGACTGGAGGAGACTGTCACTGGCAGGAGGGGAAATAAGACTGCAAAGGGTCTGATTAGCCCAGAATGTCTTTGTTCAGGGTCCCTGCGTGGAGGCAGCCAGCTCGAGCTGTTACTTCCTGTACTGTCATTTATTCTTGTAATTCATGTCAAAGGAATAATTAATTCTGCTCCTATATGTGCATGAGACTCTGCTCCTCGGAAACCTAGGGTGGGGCCATGTCTACAAGAGGAAGTCCCCTAGATGAGGGGTTTGTGTCAGTAGCTGCACAAATTCCTTTGCAAACACTGTCAAGGTCCTGGAGAATCACCGATCACAGGACGGCTGAGGTTGGAATGGACCTCTGGAGATCATCTAGTCCAACCCCCCTGCTCAAGCAGGGTCCTCCAGAGCACATTGCCCAGGACCCCACCCAGATGGCTTTTGAGTATCTCCAGGGAAGGAGACTGCACAGCCCCTCTGGGCAACCTGTGCCAGTGCTCCGTCACCCTCCCAGCCCAGAAGTTTTTCCTCCTGTGCACATGGAACTGCCTGTGGTTCAGTTTGTGCCCGTTGCCTCTTGTCCTGTCCCTGGGCTCTACTGAGATCCCCTCTCAGTCTTGTCTTCTCCAGGCTCTACAGGCCGAGCTCTCGCAGCCTTTCTTCACAGGAGACATGCTGCAGTCCCCTCATCATCTTTGTAGCCCTCCGCCGGACTCTCTCCAGTAGGGCCATGTCTCTCTTGTACCCTCTTTCCAGCAGGTCAACCCCCAGCCTGTCCTGGGCCATGGAGTTCTTCCTCCCTAGGTGCAGGACCCTGCACTTGCCTTTGTTGAACTTGAGAAGGTTCCTCTCTGCCCATGAGGTTGTGATTAAACAAGGTTGTGGCTCTTTTTCTGGATGGTGGACGGGTGGGATGGCAGTAGGACAAGGAGTCATGAGGGGAGGAAGGGGAATTCCATTAACTTCTGCACCTGGGTTAGGTTCTTGGGAGGGTTATTATTGTGGGAAGTGAGGACATATGCAGCGTGAGTGCCCAAGCTGTGCACGAATTCAGCCACAGTCAGGGGTGAATCCTCCTTCGGGAGAAAATCAAGATGTAGGCCGAACTGATGAATGACTAGTTGAGGAGGAATATCCTTGTGCTTGTATTCGATGTGTATGTATGTTTTTGGATGTAATCCCTTTGGCTAGTCAGGGCTGCATAACCAGGAAAGTTGCTGGAAAGCAAGTAACCTTTCTAGTGGCTACAGGGGCTACTTTATCTCTCAAGCCATGGAGCTCAATGACAGTCCTTCCGAGATGGGTGTGTTATAAAGGTCCGCAGGCATTCACCATTAAGTCAGAGTCAGACTCTTATACGATCGTTTGTTTCAGCTGGAGCTGGGTGCCTCCAAAGAGGGACCCAGAACAAAGACATTCTGGGCTAATTATACTCCTTCCAGTCTTATTTCCCCGCCTGCCAGTGACAGTCTCTTCCAGTCTTCTTTCCTGAGTTGCTGGTCTCTTTCCTTGTAAATGGATTGTGTCTACATCCCAGGACGGTTGCTGTGTTCCTGCTTCAAAGTGCCTTATCTTATCCGGAGGCTAACCGTGACCTCTGTCCATTGTGTTCTGTAAGTTGGAGGGCTGATTCTGGCTGCTTCTGCAGTTGTTGCGTCAGCAGCAGCCCACAGGTTCGGTAAAAGCTTCGGCCTGCAGGCTTCAGGGCATTATTTTAAATAAAATAATTACTTATTTAAATGATTTTACAGCATAGAAACAGCTCGAAGTGGGTGCCTCTGGAGAAGGACACCGGACAAAGAAATTCTGGGGTAATTAGACCCCTTACAGTTTTATTTTCCCACCTGCCAGTGAAGGCCTCCTCCAATCTTCTTTACTGAGTAGGTGGTCTCTCCCCTTCTGATTGGTGTCTCTCTCCTTCTGACAGCTCCTGGCCTACAGCCCAGGCGGGATGCCATGTCCTTGTTTCTCCCAGGCCCTTATCTCCTCCAAGGTCAACCCCAACCCACGTGCATCCCATCTTGTCTCCTGCAGTCTACTTTGTAGCCTCATGAGCTAGTTTTGTATCTTTGTCAGCTAGTTTTAACTGGTTTGGCAGTTACAACACTGGCAAGGTCACATCCTTCGCAATGTTTCTGGAGTTCAAGGACAGTTCAGCCTTGAGGCCTGCAGGCTTCATCTACTTTAGGCACTGATGCTAAGCAAGAGTGAGACTTATGCGAAGCTGAAGCTAAATCGGCTACAATTTCCTTCTCCAACAGTCCTCCCTTGGTTTCTATGAGCACACCTGCTGGATACATATATTGGGGTAGAGTATTTGTGCACATCGTAGAGGAGAATGTGAGGCACTTTTTCTCCTTTTTTTTTTTTTTTGTGAAGTTTACCTTAGATTAAATGATAGGTTTTTTGACCTCTGTTCATGGAGTGTGCGGGATCTTTCAACTTTAAGAGATGTCCCCAGTCGAGGGGAGATCGCAGTGTAGAGGCGCGTTGTTCCTCAGGAGAGTTCAAATGGCTGTCCTGAGTGATGTCTATTTATACTACGTCCATGATTTGTACCATTAGCCAAATCAGGTGTGATCTAGCCACGGTGTGTCATATTGGAAGTCACGTACCTTTCAAATTTCAGGAGGAAGTTTCTCGTTTGCTCCCCAGCGAGGACTTCTCAGCCGGGCTTTCTGCTAGTGACTTTACCACTAGTTGTTTGTATGTGCCAAGGTCATGGTCGATCACTTGGGAAAGTGGAGGGCGAAGGTCCTGCCACCTTCCCCCCCACAACTAGAGTCAAACCCTCCACCTCACAAAGTGGCCGTACAGGAGCCTCTTGCCTCGTGGTATAAATAGACCTCAGTGTCTACTGATCAGCATATATTAATTCAGTATATAACAGCAGGGCTTGTGTCTTTCGCAATAACTACCACACACACAGAGGTGTAGGAGGATTATGAGCAGTAAAGAGAACAATGTTGATGCTAGCAATATCACTACCAGGTGAAGGTTAAAAATTCCTGTTGCTGTTAGTGACCTTTCAAAAAGAGTTCCTCACTAATGATGTTCTTTTGATTTTTCTTTTGTACTGGTTTAGTGTAGAATTGGACTGCAGCTGCTGTTGAGATGTAATAGGAGCTGAGTAATTCCAGTTGCATCCCAGGATCCCAGTAAAGTTACAGATAGAAATCTTTGGGTGATTGCTTGCAGCTACAACAATAGTATTTTTGATTATAAAATGACAAAGGGTTCTCATACAAACACATCAGACAAGGCAATCGAGTTAAATTACAAATTAATGTTTCGGAAAACCAAATAGAGAGAAGCAAAAGCTTTAATCATTATGCCACAAATCACAAGTCACTTGAAAAGGCGCCAAGGTGTTGCTGGGTTGTTAAGAAAGCCTTACTGCACGGATTTGGTTTGGAGACTCAAGAACTGAGATGCAGCTGTGCTTTTGCAGCCGGGCACTAATTCGTGAAGCACAAAGTATAGGCATTCCTCTTTTTCGATTGTAATCCCGTTCCCAATAGTGCGTTATGACAAACAAGAAGTTATGTTACCATTTTTAGTTATTGAAGGCAGAACACTGAAGGAGATAAGCCCGCCTTAACTAGGATAATCCTTCTGTTAAGCAAACATGAAGATGGTACTGCTCTTTTGGAAGTTTGTCTGCAGCTCTTGAAAAAGCAGGTATCTCCCTAAGAGACAGCATCTCGAAGATGTACACAATATGCTAAACATTTCTCTCTCCTCAGAGTTTCTGGATTCCCCTGTCTCTAGTCATTGTGAATACTGTCCACCCTCCCAAGCTGATCCGCTTGCCTGGGGGCTCCTTACTCCTGGGGGCCTTCTTGGACAAAGGGGACATTCTCTCTGCATACGTCCTACATTGCCACAGAAATAACATTCCGGTCCCTCACTGTCTCCCCGTCTTCTCCTGTCCCCTTCTCGTCCTTGCCCTTGGCATTGCCCTAGCCTTCCTCGGCCTCCTCTGTCTCTTCCTCTACCCCTTCCTCTAATTTGCAAGTTCCGTGCTGAAGCTGCTGCTAAGAGATTAGCCTCTTCTTGGTTTTCCTTTTTCCGTTCCTTTGCTTGCTTCCCTTGCTGTTTCTCCTCTCTCCCGTCATAGACCAATACTGCCACGCTTAAAATCCTTTGTGAAGTTTCTCCTTGCCACCCTGGCATGTGCTCCTTCAACTCTTTTGGGCTATCCGGAGCGGCCTGATGGACAAAGACACTAATGGCTAGTGCATCATTCCAATTCTGGAAAGTCCTTCCCCCATAGTTCAACAAGGCTTGCCCTAGTCGTCCCCCAAAATCCCTGGCCTCTTTGTCCAAGCTCTGTCTACGCTCCTGCACTCTAGTCCAATCCACTCCTAGTTTGCTACATGCTCTAATAGCTTCTACCGAGTTCCGGAGTCCTGTCTGGCAAGCGACTCTGTCCCCTGCGTTATTGTAATCCCAATTTGGATCGTTTGCTGGCTAACGATTTGTGTTTCCCCCAGTCTGTTGTACAAACTTTGCCTCTTTATTAACTATTTTATCATCTCGCTCGTTTGGTCAGAACAACTCTCTCAAGAGTACTTGGGTATCCTGCCAGTTTGGTCAGAACAACTCTCTCAAGAGTACTTGGGTATCCCGCCAGTTTGGATTCTACCCAGTGCATATATATTAGAAAACAGCTGAGCGCTCCTTTCCGCATCCTCCCTCAACCTGGGCATTTTGCTTGCCCACAATGCTCAATCACTCGGACTCCAGGGTTGGCTAGTAAATACATGCAGTACCACGTGAGGGGGGGTTAGCTCCCCCCCCCCGCCCCCACTGCACTCGGTTGTAATGCTGCTGCATTAGGTAAAACATTAGCAACCATAGGATGGAGTCCTGCCACGGGAGGAGGGGAAGTCTGAGTAAGAGGAGGAGAGGGACAGATAGACAGATCTTCGGGAGGCGCCACCGGAGGAGTGTAAGGCGGAGCAGTAGCTCCTGGGGCGTTATTTGGGACACCTATATCTGCTGCAGCAAGAGTAGTTTTACAGAGGGTGCCGTTTGTCCTCCTTGGATCTCGCCGGTCCCACATCCAATTATCCCACACATACCAATAATCCATTCAGTGAGGCTTTTCATCTTCCAATATAAGCTGCAGCAGAGCTCATTTCTTAGAATCGAAGGATCCTTCCTTGGGTTAACCCCCACATTAATTGTAAGATGGACAATCATCCTGACATAAAGGGACAGCTAACTAGCTAGGGATCGATTTGACTGTAACGGCTTTTTTCTCCTTTTTGTTCCTTTTCCTTTTCTAAATTTGGATGTTTGGAGCCAAGAGGGTCCAATGGTGGTTGGCTACACTCCCATCTGGGGTGCCAAAGTGCTGTGGAAACACTTTGATCCTAGGTTTCCAAGAAGCAGAGCCTCACGCACATCTAGCAGCAAAATTTTATTTCTTTAAATGATGGTGCAGCATAGTAACTGCTGGAGCTGGGTGCCTCCAGGGAGGGACCTTGAACAAAGGAATTCTGGCCTAATTAGACCCTTTACAGTTTTATTTCCCACCTGCCAGGGAAGGTCTCCCCCAATCTTCTTTACTGAGTCTTCTTTACTCTCCTTCTGGTTGGTGTCTCTCTCCTTCTGGTTGGTCTTGGCCTTCAGCCCACACTGGTTGCCATGTCCTTGTTTCCCACAGTCCCTTATCTCCTCCGAGGTCAACCCCAACCCACGTGCATCCCATCTTGTCCCCTGCAGTCTACTTTTTAGCCCCATGAGCTAGCTGTGTGTCTTTATTAGCTGCTTTTAATGGGTTTGGCCGTTACATGCTCAGCAATGATTCTGGAGTTCATGGACGGTTCGGCCTTGAGGCCTGCATGCGCAGGGTAGGCAGTGGCGATAGAAACAGAGCTGCATGTCATACCCCAGCTCTGCCCTTCCACCTGAGATGCAAGCCCTGAAGACAGCAGGGGCCTGCTCTTGCCCTGGGGTGACTGGAGAGGGCAGGGGAGGCCAAAGCTTTTCTCCCCCTTTCCCTTGGCTATTGTGGGCCAGCAGAGCAGTTGACGCTTTGCAGCAAAACCAAAGTGTGTCAGGCCGCTCTACGCTGGCCTGGCATATTGGAACGAGTGGACACCCCGTCCCCCCCAGGACAAGCCAGATTCATGCAGGCAGCAAGTTTTGCCCCTTGCCTTTGGCTCCCTAAAAAAAGAACACTCACTCCGGCTGAGGAAACGGGGCTGTATCTTTGCGGGAAGCCCAACAAAGCCATGAAGCGGTAGCACAACAGGGGCTGTGCTTGAGGAGTCGAGCTGTCCTGGGGCTGCGGGAGATGCCAGCAATGAGCCAGACCTTCCAGCACACTTGCGTGTGTCCGTGGTGTGCAGCACCATGACATTGGCACAGCTGCGTCAGCTCTGCTCAAACAGAGTCACGTCCTGGCGGGAGGGTGCCACCTCGCCCATGCTCTCGGGAGCCAGGGACACAGTGCTCCGAGGTGGAATCTTGATGTTCTCCTTGGCACCCTCAGGTTCATGATGGTCTGTGACACCAGGCAACGGACTAAAGGTTCCGCATCATTTTCCAGGGGCTGGAGGGCTGCGAGAGAAAGGCACCGAGCTGAGAACAGACTCCCACCTTTGCAGAGATCCCAGGAATCCCCCCCCAGGCAGGGCCAGCCCCACTCAGCTCTTCCCATGCGGAGGAGGCAGCAGGTAGGACAAATGGATCAGCTGGCACTTGCAGGTCGGCCAAGCCCCAGATGCGCCCCAAATACCCCCTGCTCTCCCCCACGTAGGGACACAGAGCCTTCCTCACCTGGGGCAGGCCAGTGAACTGCAGCTCACTTCCCAGCCTCCTCCCTCCTCCCTGCCAGGGCTGCCTGACACAGCGCTGCTCTCACTCACCAGTGCACAGCTCCTGCACCTTCTCCTTCCTCCGCTTCTTCACTTGCTGCCCGATGAGCCCTAGGCAAACACCTCCGCTCACCCCTCATACTCCCCAGCAAGCCCCCAGCAGCACAGCTCCCATCTGGCCTTGCCAGCTTGGCCATGCAGCCTGCTCCCCTTGGGCAAGGCTGGCCCCAGCCCCGTCCCCACGGTGCAGGACCCAGGGACGGTGGGAGGGACTGAAGACCCTCCTGTGTGCCCGTCTGGGTGGGCAGGCATGGCCCTGGGCTTGTGGCTCACCAATGAACCTCACAGCTGCCTCCCGCAAGGATGCGTCCGGGTTCTCCAGGTAAGGCAGGCTCTGGCGCAGGTGTTGCTCCGCTCTGCTCCTGTCCCTCAGCAGCTGCAGACAGCACAAGGACAGGGGGTTGGCACCGAGCCTCCCCAGAAGGCCAGGCCTGTCCCTCCTCCCAGCTCCGGCCTCCTCTTCCTTCCTGTTCACGCCTCCCAGCTAGAAGCTGGCTGGTAGCCAGGTTCAGAGGGAGCAGAGGGCAGAGCGGGGCCTGCGGGTGCTGAGATCCCCGCCATGCTTCTGCCAAGGCCCAGCCAGGCCAGGGGCCCCTTCAGCACCCCAGCAGGCACTTAAGAGTAGAGGGCTCTGGGCTGCAGCAGTGCGTGAGGGGCACAGCTGTGCACCCTGCCCACTGGCCATGGCGGCAGGCCTCATCCCGCCGTGGCCCCGGGGCCTTTGGCCACGTCCTTACCACGCACTCCCCGATCTTCCATGTCTCCGCTCTTCTGGCCAGCTGCTTGAGCTCCTCCCACTTGAGGAACTGTGCAGCGCTCACCAGGGCTTCCTGAGAGGCCTGCAGAGCAACAGAGACCAGGAGATGCCACCGCAGCCACGGCAGGACACCCTGGGTCCCCCTCGTCTTGGCAAGGCTCCCAGCCTTTCCCAGCCCCAAATGGCACGACGCAGCGTGCCACTAGGTCTGGCCCTCCCTGAAGGCAGAGGCAGCTCTGCCTTGTCCTTCGGCACACAGGAAGCTGCACCTCATGCTGCCATGCGTTCCAAGGCACACTTGGCAGCAGCCCTTGCCTTGCTGCTCACCTCCACCCTCGGCATGTCAGCATTGCTTCCCCAAAACACTGCTCCCTACCTGGGCCACTCTCTGCACCTTGTCACTCATGTGGAGGAAGAGCGGCACCAGGCTCCTCTGTGCATGCTGCTTCAGGTTCCGTTTGTTCTTCCCCACCACAATCTCCAGCAGGTCTTTGAAGAGGAGCATGGAGAGCTCTCGCACTCTGCTGTCTTCCTGCAGGCAGGGAGGAGAGGAGGGGAGGCCTCAGCAACGACTCCAGGAACGGGGCCCGACAAGAGCGTTTGCCGTTGCAAGGCCTCGTCCTCTCCGGGCACAACTGTCCCCCAGCCCGGCCAGAGGTCAGAGCTGAGGACAAGCCTCTGCTGAGGCAGCCTGGACAATGAGCCCCGCTTTGATGACGGGCTCTGTCTCCCTCTCCCTCTGGAGGGAGCTTCTTGGATTTCCCGAGGCCTCCATCAGGGCCCCCGCACACAACAAGAGGACAGAAAGGGACAGCCCCGCGGCACGGCCTCTCCCTCGCTCTCTAGCCTGCTCCTACCTCTCTGCTCATCGCTGCCCCAGGCCACGGCAAGCGCCGCACGCAGCCAAGCACGAGACGCAGCAGCCGAGAGCAGACAGGGGGCTGGTTTGCTCTACTCCCACAGCCCTGGACACCAAGGCCAGCACAGGGCATGGGCTGAGAACCACAGGGCAAAAGGTTTCCTGACATACAGCAGGGCCTGTGCGGGGACGTGCCAACAGGCACGTATGCAGAGGGGCACACAGCACCCAGACCACGCATACGGACCCCCGGACACACCAGCAGAGCCCCGGCTCTCCCATCAGCCTTACGTCATCAAAGCGAGGCAGAAGCTTCTCGGCCAGCTGCAGAACAATCGGGTTGGAGCCCTTCTGTTCCAGGTAGCTGAGGATGTTTCTCAGCAGCATCAGGCTTCCCACACGCACTTCCCTGCAAGCATCCTGCAGCCACTCCATGCTGTCTGGGAGCAGGCTCTGCATTCTCCTTTTCTGTGGGAAACGCACAACTTTCTTTGTGGGAAGCAAGGCCAGACCCGACCCCCCCCGCCCGCCCAAAAGTGCTCTGCCTGCTCTTTTCCCATCAGGGCTCAGTGGCCAGGGCCAGGGCTCTGCACACACGCAGGCCTTGGGCACAGAGGCTGCAGTGCAGGGCACAGATCTCCAAGGGGGCCCTCAGCATGCACTGGCCTCTGTAGGGAGCAAAGCTGCTGCCTCAAGGCCCAGGAGCAGCTGGCTGCCTTAGCCCGGCCCTGTGCTCCAGCTCATTGTCCCTCTCCCAGATCTTCCCGCTGGGCACTGGTGCCTTTCTCCTTGTGCAGCACGGCCAAGGGCCTGGCATGACACTCGGGGCAGATGAATGGGGCAGCGGAGACTTGGGAGCAGCTACCACACCTCCGGATTGCCAGCCAAGTCCAAGCCACTCTCTGACCCAGTGTCTCCTGTCAAGCCCCAGGCTGCCAGCATGGCTTCACCCGCCTGCCCCCCTCCTCACCATCTTGGGTCTATTCAACAGGGCCACGAGGCCTCTGAACGCCAGTCTGCGCATCTCCAGGCTCTCACTCTGCGCATAACCCTGGACGAGTGGCAGGACCTCCTCATCCATGTCGGCAAGGTCAGGGCATTCCAGCAGCTGAAATGGACACAGCACTGAAAGACTGGCACAGCCGGCAGCACTGCCTGCAGCGTGCAGCTCTCCATCCCACCCATCATCCAGGGCAAGGGCACCAGGCCCTCACAAAGCTCAGCCCAAACACAGCAGGCATTGTGCAGACACCCCTGGGCCCTGCTCCCAGCCCCGCGCCTCACGGCACACTGCACACACTGCTCGCCTCCTCCTCCCGTCCCCTGAACCCTCCGCAGCCTCTTGTTCTCATCCCTTGGAGGAGCAATTGAACACAGACAGCTGCCACAAAGCAGGCACGAAATACAAGTGCTTACGAGTGGTCGCCCAGCAGAAACGAGCCAAGACCGGGGCTACTAACAGGAGCGTATGCATTGCCCCAGCTCCATTCACCAGCATCACCCCACATGCATGTGCACAAGCGAGCACAGCATTTAGAGGCCCCTCCAGAGAGGCACTGCTTGCCATGAGGCCCACCTCGACAAAGAAAGCCATGACGGGCAGCTGATGAAACTGGTCCTCCCTCCTCAGCAGCCTTGCCAGCTGGCGGAAGATCCAGCGACGCAGGTGACTGGCAGCCCCTCTCATTGCTCTGTCAGAGGCAAGAAGGCAGTGTTGGGCCTCAGCCGAGCAGGCAAACCTCCTCTGGCATCGCTCTGCTTGGCACGCAGCTCCTGCAGCCAGCGGCATTTGCTCATGGAGCACTGCTCTTGCCCTACCACACCTTGCCATTAGAAAGTCAGCGTCAGGCATCATTACGTTCCTTTTGGTGGGAGACCGGAGAAACAGCCTTCCTGCCCAGGCGGCATGGCCTGCCCACACATCCCCTCTCCTGCCCGCTTTGGATTCCTGTGCCCCTGGGCCCTCCCCAGGTTCTCCTGCGCACGACCCTCTCCCACAGCTCCTAACACCACCTGCTCCCCCAGCAGCTCTCCAAGCTGGGCAGCATGGCAGCTCCCAGGGCCCTTCTGCTGGGCGAGCCCTTGCCACAAGGGCTGAGGCTGCAGCCCCTTTCTTGGAGAAGTGGCGTTCCCCCTCCCCCACCAAGAAGCACATGGGGAGGCACACCCCACAGCCAGGGAAGAGGTGCTGGGCCAGAGCAGGCCGGAAAGGGCTCTACCTGGCCAGCACCACCACTCCCTTCTGGGAGGTGTCCGCATGCAGAAATAGGTCCCAGCCGCCCTTCCTCTCAACAGCCACGGCTATGGTCTCATAGTGGGCGCAGCGCAGCAGACTTTTCATGGCCTGCACGGCGCACCTGCATGCAGAGCAAAGCCCAGGTCACACTGGCAGCCTGGCCCTGCCTCCAGGTGCAGCGCAGAGACAGGGCGAGCGGGATCGAGCACCTGACGTGGCTGGTGGGACGGGACTCATCCCGTTGGCATTCCCTCAAGAAGATATTTGCTTCCTGGTGGCTGAACTCTGCTGTGAAGACCATCTGCAAGAGCAGCGCCAGGAAGAGCTGGGGGAAAAACGCCTTCACCGCCTCTGGGCAGACGGGCTCCCGGATGATCTCACACAGTGCCCTCGTTGCCTGCAGAAAACACCCAGACACACCTCTCACTCCCGAGCAGTCCCCGGCATGCTTCCACAGCCCTCCAGGTGGGAGGCTCAAGCACAGCCTTGGAGCATGGGAAATGCAGCTGGAGGCCTCAGCCTGGCTGCCTGACCAGGGCCAGCGCCCGCAGGCTCTTGGGCCTCAGCTCCTGGTTGTACACAGTGAGCCTTCCTGCCTCAGCATGACCATCACCTCGGCAGGCTTCGTGTAGCGTGCACGCTCGGCCAGGCTCCCTGTCCCAGGCCGTGCTGCCTGCCCAGGTTTTGCAGGAGCCCTACTCCTGCCCCTCACCTTGCCCCCAACCCGACCCTGGCTTTCCAGCCTGCTGAGCGAGGTCGGCGGATGCAGGGACAGGGTCGGATGGAGATTTCCTGGGCATGGCCAGCCTGGCTGTTGGTGTGCAGAGAGGCCAGGCAGCACTTGGCAGCCCTGTGCGCTGGCACAGTCGGAGGCCTGGCGCTGGCCATGTTGTAGCCATGGGCCCAGGAGAGGTCCCTGCTTGGGGGCACACAAGCAGTGGAGAGGGGGAGGGGGCCCAGAGAGGCAGGCACCAGCCTGGGGGCACGGGAGGTCTCGTCCCCTAACTCACGGCCAGCGGAAGGATGCAGTTGTTGTCCCTGTCGGAGCTGGACTGCTTGCGCAGTGGCCGCTCCTCCAGCAAGCTCAGCAGCTCCCGCAGCATGTCCGGCGCAAGCATCGGCTTATCCATCAGCACCTTCCACATGCTCACGGCAGTGCTGCAGGCCCAGAGCGCTCTGTCAGTGGCACTTCCTTGGCCGCAGCACCGTAGCCTGGGCCAGCCCTGGAGGTCCCCAGCTGTGTGCCAGCCCTGCCCCTGCCCACCCCCTCCTCCCTGGCAGCCCCAAGAGGGTCCTGCCCAGGCAGGCAGCACATGACCAAGCTGAAGCCCCTTGCGCGGCAGGGAGCGTGCAGAGCCGCTGCGCTCTGCGGCTCAAGGCAGGGACACTTGCTCAGCTCTGGCTCCTCAAGGCCTGCTTGAGGCACCAGGGCTGGGAAACGGTGGGCGAGACACAGGGCCCTGCCCCTCAGCCGTGTGCTGGCCTTCTGCTTGCCTCTGGCCCTCTTTGGGCCCTTCTCCCCATGGCCAAGGAGCCCGTCCAGGCTGACGGGCCCCATACCTGTTGCACAGTGGCGAGCAGTACAGCAGGCTCATGGTCACCTCGCTGGGCTCCAAGCAGGCCAGCTGGCAAAGGGTCTTGTTTAGGGTGACCCGGGCCGACAGCTCCCTCACATACTTGACGTTCCTGTAGAGGCACCTTATGATGCGTGGCACCTGGAAGACACAAGGCGGACGGTGAGGCTGCTCCCAGAGAGCAGCCAATACCCCAGCTCCCACTCACTTCTCCTTCCCTCTCCACCACTCCCACCGCTCCTTGCTGCCTTCCAAGGGGCTCCGCTGCCCAAGAACACTGGCTCTCGGCGGGGAAACAGCGCCCCAGAGGGTCGAGCCCCACGCACGCCAGCCCCAGGCTCCTTACATCTTCCAGCACAGAGAAAGCGTCCAGCAGGAACATGGTCAGCATGTGGGAAGCCACCTCCGTATTGTAGGTGCTGCAGTTCCTCATGCCCTCGATGGCTGTGACAATGACGTCTGTCCTTTCGGAAGGCTGCAGGTTTTTCACAAACAGCTGGGGCAGAAAGGACCCAGGAGAGAAGAAATGTCACGCTGCGGGCCGCACTACTGCTGCTTAGCTAAGCAGTGGATGTGGCTCTGGAGAGAGGTGCGGGGCAGTGCTGGCACCGTGGCCCAGGAGAGCCAGGAGCACGCGCTGTGCTGGGTAGCAGCAGCATGGGGCATGTGGCCAGAGGGCCACCAGGGCAAGGCAGGATGCTCGGGAGCAGGCTCACAGTGCACTGGCTCTGCAGGCAACCCTAGCTTGCCGGTGGCCAGCAGGCTGCAGCTGCTGCTGGGACTCTTGGAGCCAAGCCTCTGGCTAGTCCCCGCTCAGGGACAGCGGGAGACACAGCAGTGAGAGCAGGGCTGCTACCAGGCAGCAACCAGTACTCTAGGTGCCACTCAGAGCTGCTTCCTTCTCCACCACCACCTCTGCATCAACCCCAAGGCCCCCTCAGCCCCACTCGTTAGGCATCCCTTTGCTCATCCACGTCTCCTCAGGACCCCATGCCCAACAGTCCCAGCAAGGGAAGTGCTCCTCACCCTCATGATCACGCTCATGTTGCTCGTCCACGAAAGGCAGAGCTCATTGTCGGCTTCCCTCTCCTTCTGGGGCTCCACATACTCTGGATCATCCTGCAGCATCGCCCGGCCTGAACAGCAGCAGAAAGACACAGCGGTCAGCAGGAGTCATGCAGAGCTGCAGCTGGCAGACTCATGGCGTCAGAGAGAAACCAGCCTGGCAGAGACAAAGGGCATGCCAGGAATGGATGGGGAGCAGGATTCCCAGGGAGGGTCGGGGCCTATTCCAGGGCAGAGAAGGGCAACTGCTTCAAAGGGTACCAAAAGCCTCACGGGCTTTCCGGTGCGAAGCCCGACACAAGCCGTAGCCTCTGAGCAGGGGCTGCTGAGCGTTTTCCAGGCCAGTGGTATCCAGGACAGGTACTAACAGCCTGCTCCCCTGCTCCTACATCAGCCGCGCCTCCTGCTCCTTTGCCTCACTGAGCAGAGGGGCCGAGGCAGTGCGATGCCTTCCCCGGCCTTGCCAGCGTGGCCGCGTGCAGAAGCACACAGCCCAGCACAGCTTCTCTTACGTTTTCGCTGCACGACGAATCTGAAGAGGCAATGAAGAGCATCCAAGGCCCCGCCCTTGGTCTCCGCGTCCTCGTAAGCACAGCAAAGGATGAGACAGCCCACCAGCTGTCCCAGCATCGGCACGGGGATCTTCCCATAGCAGGCAGGGCTCTCATCCACTCCTCCAAAGGGGTGCCACACCTGGGCAAGGCGGGTGGGACAGGTAGAAGGGCTGACGGGAGGCAGTCGCCACCAAAGCCCTGAAGCCAAGACTCTGCCCAGGCATGGATCCCAGCGGAGCCAAAGCTCTCGAGGGCCCTGCAGGCCTTGCCTCCCAAAGCAGCAGCCCAGCAAAGGCAGCACTGCCAGGCTGCGGCTCACATCATGCTCCGCGCGCACTGCTCCCCTGCACAGGGCTGGGGGCACAGCTGGCTCCTGCGACAAAGGGACTGCAGAGAAAAGCCCATGGAGAGAGGGCCAAAGAGCTTTGCTTCAGGGCAGAGCCTTGCTCAGTGCCTTAACCTGTGCCCACGCTTCCCTCCGAGGGACCCCCTGAGCTGCACTGTGCTCTGGGCTGCTGCAAAGGGCCAAAGCGGGGGCTGCACGGTGCTTGGCTCCTTACCTCCAGCGAGGAATAGTTGGCCAGCAACTTGCTCAGCCTCCCAATCCTCCCCACGGCCCTCTCACGCACAGCTGCTCTCTCCGTCTTGGTGAAGGGCAGCAGCATCTGCAAGGAGAAAGGCTACTGCTCTGCCCGGGGAGCTGACGCCCACTCCAGCAGGAGCAGCTCTGCTAAGCGCCTGCCTGCAGTCCTACAGTGCACCAAGGCTTCCTCGGAGCTAGAGCCAAGCCTGGAATGGCCTTCCTGCCCCTACAGGCCCCAGCCTGCAAGGCCCACCTTGCCCTCAGGCAGCCAGCCACACCTAAGCCCCCTCCCAGCCTCTGCTCCTGGCCATGCACATGGCCCCGGGTGCCCTCTTCAGGATGGCAGGCCTTTCAGGCCACACCTTCCCTAGGGGTCTGCAGTGGGCAGCCTGGCCTCCGGCCTCCTGGCATGGCAGAAGAACCAAGCTTCTGGGCTCGGCTCCCCTTGCAGCACGGGCAGCTCCCAGTGGGTCTCTGCCCCATTCTGATCTGGCAAGGAAAGCACAAGGCACGCGGAGGCGGGGGGACAGCAGCACCAGCTGCCATCAGTGCAGTGCCTAGAGAAGAAGGGTGACATTCCTCCCACTGCTTTGGTGCAAGGAGAGCTTTGGGGGCAGAGGTGGCCCAGGAGTGCTCATGGGGGCAAGGTGTTCCCAAGAGCCTGGAGGATGTTTGGGGTGGGAAGGGACTTGGGCTGTAGCCAGGGGACACTGGGCTCACAGAAGAGCCCAGTGGGGAACCTCCGCTCACCCAAGCGAGAAACGCCCCCTGCCTGCAGCGTGCTGCCTGTACATGGCACTCGGGGGGGGAATGTCCACTCGAGGGTGTCACTTCCCTCTGGGCCGAGGAACAGGCCCAATGCAGCCCACTCTTTGCAAATGCCACACCTGCAAGATCTTCTGCAGCTCCAGGAGGCTGGAAGTGGCCGACTTGAGCACCAGCACCTCCAACATGTTGTCCATGGCATCGAGGGTCTGCAAGGAGGACAGGGGGTTGTGGCATTCCTTCCCCACTGCCTCTGACCCACAGCAGACTCAGTTGAACCCCTGCTGCCCAGCGAGGACACCCGCTGCCCTGCACGGGCCAACGAGAGGCCTCAGGGCAGGAGACCTGCTGTGCACGGACCAGCCCCTGGGCACTGCCCATGGCCCAGCCCACGGGAAGGGCATGAAGGCAGGAGGGTGGGAAAACAAAGCTGAGATCCTGCCCAGCCTTGGAGCTGGCAGTCACCTCTCAGCACAGCGGAGCCAGGGGCAAGCCCAGAGGGGCTGGCGGGCTCCCTGTAGCTCACCCAGCACCTACCTTGGAGTAGAGGGACATGTCCACGGTCTCCATGTCTTCTCTTGGAGGAAGCAAGAAGACACTCTTGAAGCAGGCATGGAGAAGGCTGCTCTTTTTGCCCTCCAGAACCGGCTCCACTGCACTGCAAAGAGAGAGCGAGAGAGAGAGAGAGATGCCTGTTGGACACTGGTGCTGGGAGCAGTGCCTGGATGCCCTGGGGAGGTGGCTGTGGGCCGCTGGGGCAGGAGTCCCCCGGCTGCTACAGAGAGCACGTGAGGGAGCCCTGCAGGGAGGCACCTCCTCCCTCCATGAACTGGCCCAGGGCCAGAGGAGAGCCCAGGCAGCTAGGCCTCCCCCCTTCTCTACCACCTGCCTCCCCTTCTGCACTACAAGCCAAGGGGCCCTGGGGAGCTGCAGCAGGCAACCCTCTGCCCTCCCATCTGCCCTACTGACAAGCCTACTGACAAGCAAGGGGAGAGCAGAAGCGCAGCAGACAGCACCGCCAGCCTCCTCCCACCATGGTGCACACCTCCCAGCCAGGCATGGTGCCATCAGGCACATGCTGTGCACAGGTCCTGGCCAAACCAGGGGCTCTGCTAGCTACCTCATTGCCGTGATAGCAAGCATGGCTTGCTGGCGCACCGCTGTGCCCAGGCGCTCCAAGGGCTCCTCTTCCAGCAGCACCTGCACAGCACAACCGGCAGTCAGCGCGGCAACTGCCATCACCCAGCACCAGCAGACCCAGGGCCCAGCTGGCCTTGCCCCTGTCCTCACACCTGCTGCCTCTCCCCTCACCTCGATATGCTCGGCCAGCTCGTGTCGGCAGCAGAACACCTCCAGGCCCCAGGACAAGGTCTTGGCGCTGCTGCCTCCACAGAGGGTGCCGATGGACGCTAGAAACTTCAGCTTCTGCGCCTCTTGCTGACAGACGGGGAAGAGAGACAGAGTGAGCGCGAGAGGGGACAGGAAAGGCCAGCAGGACCAGAGCAGCCAGGGGGCTGCAGTGCTGGGCGGGACCCCGGACGGCAGCAGCTCTGCACAGCCAGCACCTCCCCAGCAGCCTGCCAGCAGACATGGGCGGACCCGCAGGGAGACCCAGGCACAGCCCCCATGGAAACGGCTGCACTTACCTGTTCTCGGCCACCCACAAAGGCCTGGATGAAGTCCAAGGCTTCCTCATCCTCTCTGGACAGCTCGGACCAGCTGCTGATGGAAAACCTTGCACCTGAGAAAGGAAGAGAGCCAGGAGCACTGCAGAGATGGAGGGCAGGCAGCAGAGAGCCGCGCAGTGAGCTCTGCCCGCCGGCCAGCCATGGGCCTGCTCCCGGGCACGCAGTCTCCCCCACGCTGCTCAAGGCTGCACGGTGCCCAGCACATGGGCTGCCCTGCTGCAGCCAGCCAGGCAGGGCAAACCTCAACTGCACCAGGCTGGGGAACGTGCTGCCAGACGGGCAGCATCCCTCCTCCTGCCACGGAGCTGCCACTCGCTGCCCGTCCCAGGCAGCAGGAGCTGCGTCCATCTGCGCTCTCCCTCCTGGGCGCATGCTGCGCTGGGGCCAGCTCCCAAGCCCCGAGCGGGCCCTGGCATCCGGGCACCGCTGTGCCACCACCCCGGGCACCCCGACACCACGTGCTGGGGAGATGGGAGCCCGGCGCAGAGCAGGGTGCGCTCCCCGGCCCTCACCCCAGCCCAGCCCAGCCCCACGGGGCCGCTCACTCACCTCTCCGCCACGCCTGGGACTCGAACCCCTCCAAGGGCCTCGAGGCAGAGCTGCTCTCCTCGGCAACCCTGTCCTGCTCCTGGGATGCCCGGCGCGGGCAGCCGTACTCCTGCTCCCAGGCCACCCGCGGGCGGCTGGGGGGTCTCTCCGCCATCCTGCGGCACGGAGCAGAGGCAGGAGGGGGACACTTGTTTAATGCAGAGCTGGGGAGGGTCCCCACGGGGGTGGGGGCAGCGCAGTCAAAGGTCCCCGCGCCCGCCCCGGCCCTGGAGCCAGCTCTCCTGCGCCTCAGCCCCTGCCGCAAGGTCCTGCCCCCGCCACGGCCGAGGGCCCCCGCAGCCCCGTGGCACTGCCGAGCCCGGCCCCGTCGCTCTCACCCGCAGCAGGAGCTGGCAAGGCCTCGGCAAGCGCCTCGACTCCGCGGGGCTGCCGGGGCGGCAGGGAAAGACGCGGCTGCGCTCGGGGGCTCCTCCTCGAGCTCCACGCGCTCCTGCCCTCTCCCGTCACCGTCCGCCCGGACACTGCCCGCACCTGACAGCGCCGCCGGTGTCACAACGGGGGGGGTCACAATGGCCCCGCCGGGGGCGGCTCTGAGGTCACCTCTGCTGCGCGAGCTGCTCCAGCAGCAGCAGCCGGCGCCGCCAGGGGCTCCAGGGCCACAGCGCGGCCGCCCCGGGCAGGAGGGAGCTGGGGCAGGGCAGGGCGAGGCAGCTCGAGGGGCCGCGCGCGGCTCCGCATGGCCAGCTCCCTCCTCTTTCATCCCCGGCTGCCCACGCCTGGCTGCACTCACCTGCTCACCACTAACCACCAGCACCACCTCAAAACCTGACCCCACCATACCTCTTGCCCCAATCCCCTCCTCTCATCCCTCACCCCAAACTCTAACCCTCCAACCACAACCCAGACCTCCAACCCCTTTCCCTAACTCTTGCTCCAGCCCTCACCGGCATCTCCAACCCTCAGCCCTAGACAACAAATGCTAGCCGTCACCCCAGCCCTCACCCCTGCCATAGCCCACTCCCCCACAAAGCTAGCCAACACTCACAGCAAGCACCGGAAACCCGCAGCACAACCACCAAACCTCGCCCCACGCCTCACCCAACCCCTCACCCCATGCAGCCAGCTCTCGTCCCCAGCCCTGCCCTCAACACCAGCCCCCAAGCACCAACCCCAGGGAGATGCCCGAACCCCCACTGCCAGCCCCAACCCCTTCCCCAGCCGCCCTCCCCCTCGCACCAGCCCCCTACCCTGCAGCCCCGCCGCTCACGCTCCCGCCGGGCCCCCTCGCGCCCCACCCCAGCAGGCAGAGGAAGGGCAGGACCGGGCCGTGCTGGGGCAGCTGAGCGTGGCAGGCACCGCTGCAGATGCTCTGCTCCAGCCCCGCTCCAGCAGGGGCACCTACAGCACGTTGCCCCACACCAGCACAGGCGGCTTTGCAGCTTCTCCTGCAGCGGAGACTCCACAGCCTCTCGGGGAACCTGCTCCACTGCTTAAGCGCCCTCGCGGGGAAAAAGCGCTTTCCTGCGCTCAGGGGGAATTGCCTGCTTCGCCATTTTGGGCCACGGCAGCACCCAACTCCGGGGCCGGGGCCGGGGGCGGAGGGGCGGGGCCATGGCAGGGACGGGGCGCCAGCCGGGCCCCCCGCGCCGGCACAGGGAGCGCAGCAGGCTGCTGGGGCGCGGCCGTGGCGCAGACGCCCCCGCCGCACGCCCCTCGCCCACGGGCCCCGCCCGGGCCAGCCCCGGCCCCCGCGCACGCAGCAGGCCGCCGCCGCCGGGCCCTGCGCCACGCTGGCCCCGGCCGCGGCCGCAGGGACAGCCCGCCGGGCGGCCGTTGGGCGGCCTGCGTGTCGCTCACGGCTCACCCCGCCCCTCCCGGGCACCCATTCGCTCGCTGCCTCCCCTCGCTCCCCGATTGGCCGGGCGGGGGGCGGGCTCTCCACCCGCCCGCGGCAGCTGCTGGCGCCAAGCAGAAGCTGCAGCTCGGCTCTGTGGAGAAGAGGCGGCTGCAGAGAGCCGCTCGCTCTGCCCGCAGCCCCGCCGCCTCCGGGCAGCGTTCTCCCGCCCGGCACCTGGCCCCTTCTCTGCACGGCACAGATTATTGGCCTTGCCAGTTCTGCTGGCCCCCGGGGCCGTGGCCGGGCTCCCAAGTGGGCGGAAAACCACACGGACGTCGGGCAAAGAGCTGGTGAGCAGCCTGGACTGCTTCAGGCTGGAGCACGTTATACGGCGTAGAAATTATGCCCTCCACTCCTGCAAGTAGGAGGATGTTGGCCCGTTCAGCTGGCACGGTTGGAGCTGGAAAAGGACGCCTGCCCGTTGTCTAAAAGAAATTGTTGTAAAACCTAAAACCTTTTCCCTGTGTTTTACAAAAGCAAAACAGCTAACCTCGTGTGAACTCAAGGAGCAATTTCTCTGGGAGGACTGTATGAAAACTGAGGGGTTTTTTTTGTTTTGAGGAGAAAAGCACTCTTTCTTTTCCAAACCCTTGAGTTGGTGTTCTTTGACCTTCATACGTGAGTCGATTTCAGCCTAGGAGGCTCTTTTCCCACCGGTAGGTGTTGATGTTGACAGAGGCACCGCTGTGCTTTCTAGTGTGGCATGCTAGCACCTATTCCAAGAAGTGGAACTCTCTCTGCTTATTGCGTTGTGGCCAAGCAATACATCCGCACAATGGAAGAAGGTTGAGGGCAGAAGCCTGGCTGTGGCTGACCACAGGTGTTGCCAAGAAAGCTGGATGAATCTCAGCACAAAGGGCGCCACAGGCTGGCCTTTGTTTTAAGGCATGCCCTGGACTCCTGCAAGCACCTGAAGGCTGGAAATCCATCCTTCCAGGAGCAGAAACGATGAGCAGTAGAGGGAATGTGCTGCGCAGGTGAGCTGCAGCTGGTGCAGCAAGCATTGCTGGTTTGAAGCGGTGGCTTGCTCCTTTGCCCTTTCCCAGAGAAATGCAATCTGATAATGGATGACATCTGTAAGAACAAAGAACTGCAAAGGTGGAGTTCTTCCCGTGGAGTCCAGCGGACTTTGCACCTACCGTGTCGAGCTCAATGCAATGGGGGAGGAGAAAGATGGAATGGATGAGAGAAAGGACAGCAATGCAAGAGTGACTCTTCTCTCTTAGAATACTTCTAAGTGGGGATTGGATTTGTGGGAAGTCTGAAGTTGGCTAAGTAAGTGACACCCTCCCACCATGGGAAGTGTCAGAGAAGGACATTGTATCTGATTTAGCTTCAGCTTAGTCTCAGGGCCTAAAGTAGATGAAGCCTGCGGGCCTCAAGGCCAAACTGTGAATGAACTTGAGAAACATTGCTGGCAATGTAGCTGCAAAACCATTTATGACCAGCTACTAAGGCTACAAAAGCAGCTAATGAGGATGTAAAATAGGATGCAGGAGACAAGATGGGATGCACGTGGGTTGGGGTTGACCTTGGAGGAGATAAGGGCCTGGGCTGTAGGCCAGGAGCTGTCTGAAGGAGAGAGAGACCAGTCAGAAGGGGAGAGACCAGTGACTCAGTAAAGAAGACTGGAGGAGACTGTCACTGGCAGGAGGGGAAATAAGACTGCAAAGGGTCTGATTAGCCCAGAATGTCTTTGTTCAGGGTCCCTGCGTGGAGGCAGCCAGCTCGAGCTGTTACTTCCTGTACTGTCATTTATTCTTGTAATTCATGTCAAAGGAATAATTAATTCTGCTCCTATATGTGCATGAGACTCTGCTCCTCGGAAACCTAGGGTGGGGCCATGTCTACAAGAGGAAGTCCCCTAGATGAGGGGTTTGTGTCAGTAGCTGCACAAATTCCTTTGCAAACACTGTCAAGGTCCTGGAGAATCACCGATCACAGGACGGCTGAGGTTGGAATGGACCTCTGGAGATCATCTAGTCCAACCCCCCTGCTCAAGCAGGGTCCTCCAGAGCACATTGCCCAGGACCCCACCCAGATGGCTTTTGAGTATCTCCAGGGAAGGAGACTGCACAGCCCCTCTGGGCAACCTGTGCCAGTGCTCCGTCACCCTCCCAGCCCAGAAGTTTTTCCTCCTGTGCACATGGAACTGCCTGTGGTTCAGTTTGTGCCCGTTGCCTCTTGTCCTGTCCCTGGGCTCTACTGAGATCCCCTCTCAGTCTTGTCTTCTCCAGGCTCTACAGGCCGAGCTCTCGCAGCCTTTCTTCACAGGAGACATGCTGCAGTGCCCTCATCATCTTTGTAGCCCTCCGCCGGACTCTCTCCAGTAGGGCCATGTCTCTCTTGTACCCTCTTTCCAGCAGGTCAACCCCCAGCCTGTCCTGGGCCATGGAGTTCTTCCTCCCTAGGTGCAGGACCCTGCACTTGCCTTTGTTGAACTTGAGAAGGTTCCTCTCTGCCCATGAGGTTGTGATTAAACAAGGTTGTGGCTCTTTTTCTGGATGGTGGACGGGTGGGATGGCAGTAGGACAAGGAGTCATGAGGGGAGGAAGGGGAATTCCATTAACTTCTGCACCTGGGTTAGGTTCTTGGGAGGGTTATTATTGTGGGAAGTGAGGACATATGCAGCGTGAGTGCCCAAGCTGTGCACGAATTCAGCCACAGTCAGGGGTGAATCCTCCTTCGGGAGAAAATCAAGATGTAGGCCGAACTGATGAATGACTAGTTGAGGAGGAATATCCTTGTGCTTGTATTCGATGTGTATGTATGTTTTTGGATGTAATCCCTTTGGCTAGTCAGGGCTGCATAACCAGGAAAGTTGCTGGAAAGCAAGTAACCTTTCTAGTGGCTACAGGGGCTACTTTATCTCTCAAGCCATGGAGCTCAATGACAGTCCTTCCGAGATGGGTGTGTTATAAAGGTCCGCAGGCATTCACCATTAAGTCAGAGTCAGACTCTTATACGATCGTTTGTTTCAGCTGGAGCTGGGTGCCTCCAAAGAGGGACCCAGAACAAAGACATTCTGGGCTAATTATACTCCTTCCAGTCTTATTTCCCCGCCTGCCAGTGACAGTCTCTTCCAGTCTTCTTTCCTGAGTTGCTGGTCTCTTTCCTTGTAAATGGATTGTGTCTACATCCCAGGACGGTTGCTGTGTTCCTGCTTCAAAGTGCCTTATCTTATCCGGAGGCTAACCGTGACCTCTGTCCATTGTGTTCTGTAAGTTGGAGGGCTGATTCTGGCTGCTTCTGCAGTTGTTGCGTCAGCAGCAGCCCACAGGTTCGGTAAAAGCTTCGGCCTGCAGGCTTCAGGGCATTATTTTAAATAAAATAATTACTTATTTAAATGATTTTACAGCATAGAAACAGCTCGAAGTGGGTGCCTCTGGAGAAGGACACCGGACAAAGAAATTCTGGGGTAATTAGACCCCTTACAGTTTTATTTTCCCACCTGCCAGTGAAGGCCTCCTCCAATCTTCTTTACTGAGTAGGTGGTCTCTCCCCTTCTGATTGGTGTCTCTCTCCTTCTGACAGCTCCTGGCCTACAGCCCAGGCGGGATGCCATGTCCTTGTTTCTCCCAGGCCCTTATCTCCTCCAAGGTCAACCCCAACCCACGTGCATCCCATCTTGTCTCCTGCAGTCTACTTTGTAGCCTCATGAGCTAGTTTTCTATCTTTGTCAGCTAGTTTTAACTGGTTTGGCAGTTACAACACTGGCAAGGTCACATCCTTCGCAATGTTTCTGGAGTTCAAGGACAGTTCAGCCTTGAGGCCTGCAGGCTTCATCTACTTTAGGCACTGATGCTAAGCAAGAGTGAGACTTATGCGAAGCTGAAGCTAAATCGGCTACAATTTCCTTCTCCAACAGTCCTCCCTTGGTTTCTATGAGCACACCTGCTGGATACATATATTGGGGTAGAGTATTTGTGCACATCATAGAGGAGAATGTGAGGCACTTTTTCTCCTTTTTTTTTTTTTTTGTGAAGTTTACCTTAGATTAAATGATAGGTTTTTTGACCTCTGTTCATGGAGTGTGCGGGATCTTTCAACTTTAAGAGATGTCCCCAGTCGAGGGGAGATCGCAGTGTAGAGGCGCGTTGTTCCTCAGGAGAGTTCAAATGGCTGTCCTGAGTGATGTCTATTTATACTACGTCCATGATTTGTACCATTAGCCAAATCAGGTGTGATCTAGCCACGGTGTGTCATATTGGAAGTCACGTACCTTTCAAATTTCAGGAGGAAGTTTCTCGTTTTCTCCCCAGCGAGGACTTCTCAGCCGGGCTTTCTGCTAGTGACTTTACCACTAGTTGTTTGTATGTGCCAAGGTCATGGTCGATCACTTGGGAAAGTGGAGGGCGAAGGTCCTGCCACCTTCCCCCCCACAACTAGAGTCAAACCCTCCACCTCACAAAGTGGCCGTACAGGAGCCTCTTGCCTCGTGGTATAAATAGACCTCAGTGTCTACTGATCAGCATATATTAATTCAGTATATAACAGCAGGGCTTGTGTCTTTCGCAATAACTACCACACACACAGAGGTGTCGGAGGATTATGAGCAGTAAAGAGAACAATGTTGATGCTAGCAATATCACTACCAGGTGAAGGTTAAAAATTCCTGTTGCTGTTAGTGACCTTTCAAAAAGAGTTCCTCACTAATGATGTTCTTTTGATTTTTCTTTTGTACTGGTTTAGTGTAGAATTGGACTGCAGCTGCTGTTGAGATGTAATAGGAGCTGAGTAATTCCAGTTGCATCCCAGGATCCCAGTAAAGTTACAGATAGAAATCTTTGGGTGATTGCTTGCAGCTACAACAATAGTATTTTTGATTATAAAATGACAAAGGGTTCTCATACAAACACATCAGACAAGGCAATCGAGTTAAATTACAAATTAATGTTTCGGAAAACCAAATAGAGAGAAGCAAAAGCTTTAATCATTATGCCACAAATCACAAGTCACTTGAAAAGGCGCCAAGGTGTTGCTGGGTTGTTAAGAAAGCCTTACTGCACGGATTTGGTTTGGAGACTCAAGAACTGAGATGCAGCTGTGCTTTTGCAGCCGGGCACTAATTCGTGAAGCACAAAGTATAGGCATTCCTCTTTTTCGATTGTAATCCCGTTCCCAATAGTGCGTTATGACAAACAAGAAGTTACGTTACCATTTTTAGTTATTGAAGGCAGAACACTGAAGGAGATAAGCCCGCCTTAACTAGGATAATCCTTCTGTTAAGCAAACATGAAGATGGTACTGCTCTTTTGGAAGTTTGTCTGCAGCTCTTGAAAAAGCAGGTATCTCCCTAAGAGACAGCATCTCGAAGATGTACACAATATGCTAAACATTTCTCTCTCCTCAGAGTTTCTGGATTCCCCTGTCTCTAGTCATTGTGAATACTGTCCACCCTCCCAAGCTGATCCGCTTGCCTGGGGGCTCCTTACTCCTGGGGGCCTTCTTGGACAAAGGGGACATTCTCTCTGCATACGTCCTACATTGCCACAGAAATAACATTCCGGTCCCTCACTGTCTCCCCGTCTTCTCCTGTCCCCTTCTCGTCCTTGCCCTTGGCATTGCCCTAGCCTTCCTCGGCCTCCTCTGTCTCTTCCTCTACCCCTTCCTCTAATTTGCAAGTTCCGTGCTGAAGCTGCTGCTAAGAGATTAGCCTCTTCTTGGTTTTCCTTTTTCCGTTCCTTTGCTTGCTTCCCTTGCTGTTTCTCCTCTCTCCCGTCATAGACCAATACTGCCACGCTTAAAATCCTTTGTGAAGTTTCTCCTTGCCACCCTGGCATGTGCTCCTTCAACTCTTTTGGGCTATCCGGAGCGGCCTGATGGACAAAGACACTAATGGCTAGTGCATCATTCCAATTCTGGAAAGTCCTTCCCCCATAGTTCAACAAGGCTTGCCCTAGTCGTCCCCCAAAATCCCTGGCCTCTTTGTCCAAGCTCTGTCTACGCTCCTGCACTCTAGTCCAATCCACTCCTAGTTTGCTACATGCTCTAATAGCTTCTACCGAGTTCCGGAGTCCTGTCTGGCAAGCGACTCTGTCCCCTGCGTTATTGTAATCCCAATTTGGATCGTTTGCTGGCTAACGATTTGTGTTTCCCCCAGTCTGTTGTACAAACTTTGCCTCTTTATTAACTATTTTATCATCTCGCTCGTTTGGTCAGAACAACTCTCTCAAGAGTACTTGGGTATCCCGCCAGTTTGGTCAGAACAACTCTCTCAAGAGTACTTGGGTATCCCACCAGTTTGGATTCTACCCAGTGCATATATATTAGAAAACAGCTGAGCGCTCCTTTCCGCATCCTCCCTCAACCTGGGCATTTTGCTTGCCCACAATGCTCAATCACTCGGACTCCAGGGTTGGCTAGTAAATACATGCAGTACCACGTGAGGGGGGGTTAGCTCCCCCCCCCGCCCCCACTGCACTCGGTTGTAATGCTGCTGCATTAGGTAAAACATTAGCAACCATAGGATGGAGTCCTGCCACGGGAGGAGGGGAAGTCTGAGTAAGAGGAGGAGAGGGACAGATAGACAGATCTTCGGGAGGCACCACCGGAGGAGTGTAAGGCGGAGCAGTAGCTCCTGGGGCGTTATTTGGGACACCTATATCTGCTGCAGCAAGAGTAGTTTTACAGAGGGTGCCGTTTGTCCTCCTTGGATCTCGCCGGTCCCACATCCAATTATCCCACACATACCAATAATCCATTCAGTGAGGCTTTTCATCTTCCAATATAAGCTGCAGCAGAGCTCATTTCTTAGAATCGAAGGATCCTTCCTTGGGTTAACCCCCACATTAATTGTAAGATGGACAATCATCCTGACATAAAGGGACAGCTAACTAGCTAGGGATCGATTTGACTGTAACGGCTTTTTTCTCCTTTTTGTTCCTTTTCCTTTTCTAAATTTGGATGTTTGGAGCCAAGAGGGTCCAATGGTGGTTGGCTACACTCCCATCTGGGGTGCCAAAGTGCTGTGGAAACACTTTGATCCTAGGTTTCCAAGAAGCAGAGCCTCACGCACATCTAGCAGCAAAATTTTATTTCTTTAAATGATGGTGCAGCATAGTAACTGCTGGAGCTGGGTGCCTCCAGGGAGGGACCTTGAACAAAGGAATTCTGGCCTAATTAGACCCTTTACAGTTTTATTTCCCACCTGCCAGGGAAGGTCTCCCCCAATCTTCTTTACTGAGTCTTCTTTACTCTCCTTCTGGTTGGTGTCTCTCTCCTTCTGGTTGGTCTTGGCCTTCAGCCCACACTGGTTGCCATGTCCTTGTTTCCCACAGTCCCTTATCTCCTCCGAGGTCAACCCCAACCCACGTGCATCCCATCTTGTCCCCTGCAGTCTACTTTTTAGCCCCATGAGCTAGCTGTGTGTCTTTATTAGCTGCTTTTAATGGGTTTGGCCGTTACATGCTCAGCAATGATTCTGGAGTTCATGGACGGTTCGGCCTTGAGGCCTGCATGCGCAGGGTAGGCAGTGGCGATAGAAACAGAGCTGCATGTCATACCCCAGCTCTGCCCTTCCACCTGAGATGCAAGCCCTGAAGACAGCAGGGGCCTGCTCTTGCCCTGGGGTGACTGGAGAGGGCAGGGGAGGCCAAAGCTTTTCTCCCCCTTTCCCTTGGCTATTGTGGGCCAGCAGAGCAGTTGACGCTTTGCAGCAAAACCAAAGTGTGTCAGGCCGCTCTACGCTGGCCTGGCATATTGGAACGAGTGGACACCCCGTCCCCCCCAGGACAAGCCAGATTCATGCAGGCAGCAAGTTTTGCCCCTTGCCTTTGGCTCCCTAAAAAAAGAACACTCACTCCGGCTGAGGAAACGGGGCTGTATCTTTGCGGGAAGCCCAACAAAGCCATGAAGCGGTAGCACAACAGGGGCTGTGCTTGAGGAGTCGAGCTGTCCTGGGGCTGCGGGAGATGCCAGCAATGAGCCAGACCTTCCAGCACACTTGCGTGTGTCCGTGGTGTGCAGCACCATGACATTGGCACAGCTGCGTCAGCTCTGCTCAAACAGAGTCACGTCCTGGCGGGAGGGTGCCACCTCGCCCATGCTCTCGGGAGCCAGGGACACAGTGCTCCGAGGTGGAATCTTGATGTTCTCCTTGGCACCCTCAGGTTCATGATGGTCTGTGACACCAGGCAACGGACTAAAGGTTCCGCATCATTTTCCAGGGGCTGGAGGGCTGCGAGAGAAAGGCACCGAGCTGAGAACAGACTCCCACCTTTGCAGAGATCCCAGGAATCCCCCCCCAGGCAGGGCCAGCCCCACTCAGCTCTTCCCATGCGGAGGAGGCAGCAGGTAGGACAAATGGATCAGCTGGCACTTGCAGGTCGGCCAAGCCCCAGATGCGCCCCAAATACCCCCTGCTCTCCCCCACGTAGGGACACAGAGCCTTCCTCACCTGGGGCAGGCCAGTGAACTGCAGCTCACTTCCCAGCCTCCTCCCTCCTCCCTGCCAGGGCTGCCTGACACAGCGCTGCTCTCACTCACCAGTGCACAGCTCCTGCACCTTCTCCTTCCTCCGCTTCTTCACTTGCTGCCCGATGAGCCCTAGGCAAACACCTCCGCTCACCCCTCATACTCCCCAGCAAGCCCCCAGCAGCACAGCTCCCATCTGGCCTTGCCAGCTTGGCCATGCAGCCTGCTCCCCTTGGGCAAGGCTGGCCCCAGCCCCGTCCCCACGGTGCAGGACCCAGGGACGGTGGGAGGGACTGAAGACCCTCCTGTGTGCCCGTCTGGGTGGGCAGGCATGGCCCTGGGCTTGTGGCTCACCAATGAACCTCACAGCTGCCTCCCGCAAGGATGCGTCCGGGTTCTCCAGGTATGGCAGGCTCTGGCGCAGGTGTTGCTCCGCTCTGCTCCTGTCCCTCAGCAGCTGCAGACAGCACAAGGACAGGGGGTTGGCACCGAGCCTCCCCAGAAGGCCAGGCCTGTCCCTCCTCCCAGCTCCGGCCTCCTCTTCCTTCCTGTTCACGCCTCCCAGCTAGAAGCTGGCTGGTAGCCAGGTTCAGAGGGAGCAGAGGGCAGAGCGGGGCCTGCGGGTGCTGAGATCCCCGCCATGCTTCTGCCAAGGCCCAGCCAGGCCAGGGGCCCCTTCAGCACCCCAGCGGGCACTTACAGTAGAGGGCTCTGGGCTGCAGCAGTGCGTGAGGGGCACAGCTGTGCACCCTGCCCACTGGCCATGGCGGCAGGCCTCATCCCGCCGCGGCCCCGGGGCCTTTGGCCACGTCCTTACCACGCACTCCCCGATCTTCCATGTCTCCGCTCTTCTGGCCAGCTGCTTGAGCTCCTCCCACTTGAGGAACTGTGCAGCGCTCACCAGGGCTTCCTGAGAGGCCTGCAGAGCAACAGAGGCCAGGAGATGCCACCGCAGCCACGGCAGGACACCCTGGGTCCCCCTCGTCTTGGCAAGGCTCCCAGCCTTTCCCAGCCCCAAATGGCACGACGCAGCGTGCCACTAGGTCTGGCCCTCCCTGAAGGCAGAGGCAGCTCTGCCTTGTCCTTCGGCACACAGGAAGCTGCACCTCATGCTGCCATGCGTTCCAAGGCACACTTGGCAGCAGCCCTTGCCTTGCTGCTCACCTCCACCCTCGGCATGTCAGCATTGCTTCCCCAAAACACTGCTCCCTACCTGGGCCACTCTTTGCACCTTGTCACTCATGTGGAGGAAGAGCGGCACCAGGCTCCTCTGTGCATGCTGCTTCAGGTTCCGTTTGTTCTTCCCCACCACAATCTCCAGCAGGTCTTTGAAGAGGAGCATGGAGAGCTCTCGCACTCTGCTGTCTTCCTGCAGGCAGGGAGGAGAGGAGGGGAGGCCTCAGCAACGACTCCAGGAACGGGGCCCGACAAGAGCGTTTGCCATTGCAAGGCCTCGTCCTCTCCGGGCACAACTGTCCCCCAGCCCGGCCAGAGGTCAGAGCTGAGGACAAGCCTCTGCTGAGGCAGCCTGGACAATGAGCCCCGCTTTGATGACGGGCTCTGTCTCCCTCTCCCTCTGGAGGGAGCTTCTTGGATTTCCTGAGGCCTCCATCAGGGCCCCCGCACACAACAAGAGGACAGAAAGGGACAGCCCCGTGGCACGGCCTCTCCCTCGCTCTCTAGCCTGCTCCTACCTCTCTGCTCATCGCTGCCCCAGGCCACGGCAAGCGCCGCACGCAGCCAAGCACGAGACGCAGCAGCCGAGAGCAGACAGGGGGCTGGTTTGCTCTACTCCCACAGCCCCGGACACCAAGGCCAGCACAGGGCATGGGCTGAGAACCACAGGGCAAAAGGTTTCCTGACATACAGCAGGGCCTGTGCGGGGACGTGCCAACAGGCACGTATGCAGAGGGGCACACAGCACCCAGACCACGCATACGGACCCCCGGACACACCAGCAGAGCCCCGGCTCTCCCATCAGCCTTACGTCATCAAAGCGAGGCAGAAGCTTCTCGGCCAGCTGCAGAACAATCGGGTTGGAGCCCTTCTGTTCCAGGTAGCTGAGGATGTTTCTCAGCAGCATCAGGCTTCCCACACGCACTTCCCTGCAAGCATCCTGCAGCCACTCCATGCTGTCTGGGAGCAGGCTCTGCATTCTCCTTTTCTGTGGGAAACGCACAACTTTCTTTGTGGGAAGCAAGGCCAGACCCGACCCCCCCCGCCCGCCCAAAAGTGCTCTGCCTGCTCTTTTCCCATCAGGGCTCAGTGGCCAGGGCCAGGGCTCTGCACACACGCAGGCCTTGGGCACAGAGGCTGCAGTGCAGGGCACAGATCTCCAAGGGGGCCCTCAGCATGCACTGGCCTCTGTAGGGAGCAAAGCTGCTGCCTCAAGGCCCAGGAGCAGCTGGCTGCCTTAGCCCGGCCCTGTGCTCCAGCTCATTGTCCCTCTCCCAGATCTTCCCGCTGGGCACTGGTGCCTTTCTCCTTGTGCAGCACGGCCAAGGGCCTGGCATGACACTCGGGGCAGATGAATGGGGCAGCGGAGACTTGGGAGCAGCTACCACACCTCCGGATTGCCAGCCAAGTCCAAGCCACTCTCTGACCCAGTGTCTCCTGTCAAGCCCCAGGCTGCCAGCATGGCTTCACCCGCCTGCCCCCCTCCTCACCATCTTGGGTCTATTCAACAGGGCCACGAGGCCTCTGAACGCCAGTCTGCGCATCTCCAGGCTCTCACTCTGCGCATAACCCTGGACGAGTGGCAGGACCTCCTCATCCATGTCGGCAAGGTCAGGGCATTCCAGCAGCTGAAATGGACACAGCACTGAAAGACTGGCACAGCCGGCAGCACTGCCTGCAGCGTGCAGCTCTCCATCCCACCCACCATCCAGGGCAAGGGCACCAGGCCCTCACAAAGCTCAGCCCAAACACAGCAGGCATTGTGCAGACACCCCTGGGCCCTGCTCCCAGCCCCGCGCCTCACGGCACACTGCACACACTGCTCGCCTCCTCCTCCCGTCCCCTGAACCCTCCGCAGCCTCTTGTTCTCATCCCTTGGAGGAGCAATTGAACACAGACAGCTGCCACAAAGCAGGCACGAAATACAAGTGCTTACGAGTGGTCGCCCAGCAGAAACGAGCCAAGACCGGGGCTACTAACAGGAGCGTATGCATTGCCCCAGCTCCATTCACCAGCATCACCCCACATGCATGTGCACAAGCGAGCACAGCATTTAGAGGCCCCTCCAGAGAGGCACTGCTTGCCATGAGGCCCACCTCGACAAAGAAAGCCATGACGGGCAGCTGATGAAACTGGTCCTCCCTCCTCAGCAGCCTTGCCAGCTGGCGGAAGATCCAGCGACGCAGGTGACTGGCAGCCCCTCTCATTGCTCTGTCAGAGGCAAGAAGGCAGTGTTGGGCCTCAGCCGAGCAGGCAAACCTCCTCTGGCATCGCTCTGCTTGGCACGCAGCTCCTGCAGCCAGCGGCATTTGCTCATGGAGCACTGCTCTTGCCCTACCACACCTTGCCATTAGAAAGTCAGCGTCAGGCATCATTACGTTCCTTTTGGTGGGAGACCGGAGAAACAGCCTTCCTGCCCAGGCGGCATGGCCTGCCCACACATCCCCTCTCCTGCCCGCTTTGGATTCCTGTGCCCCTGGGCCCTCCCCAGGTTCTCCTGCGCACGACCCTCTCCCACAGCTCCTAACACCACCTGCTCCCCCAGCAGCTCTCCAAGCTGGGCAGCATGGCAGCTCCCAGGGCCCTTCTGCTGGGCGAGCCCTTGCCACAAGGGCTGAGGCTGCAGCCCCTTTCTTGGAGAAGTGGCGTTCCCCCTCCCCCACCAAGAAGCACATGGGGAGGCACACCCCACAGCCAGGGAAGAGGTGCTGGGCCAGAGCAGGCCGGAAAGGGCTCTACCTGGCCAGCACCACCACTCCCTTCTGGGAGGTGTCCGCATGCAGAAATAGGTCCCAGCCGCCCTTCCTCTCAACAGCCACGGCTATGGTCTCATAGTGGGCGCAGCGCAGCAGACTTTTCATGGCCTGCACGGCGCACCTGCATGCAGAGCAAAGCCCAGGTCACACTGGCAGCCTGGCCCTGCCTCCAGGTGCAGCGCAGAGACAGGGCGAGCGGGATCGAGCACCTGACGTGGCTGGTGGGACGGGACTCATCCCGTTGGCATTCCCTCAAGAAGATATTTGCTTCCTGGTGGCTGAACTCTGCTGTGAAGACCATCTGCAAGAGCAGCGCCAGGAAGAGCTGGGGGAAAAACGCCTTCACCGCCTCTGGGCAGACGGGCTCCCGGATGATCTCACACAGTGCCCTCGTTGCCTGCAGAAAACACCCAGACACACCTCTCACTCCCGAGCAGTCCCCGGCATGCTTCCACAGCCCTCCAGGTGGGAGGCTCAAGCACAGCCTTGGAGCATGGGAAATGCAGCTGGAGGCCTCAGCCTGGCTGCCTGACCAGGGCCAGCGCCCGCAGGCTCTTGGGCCTCAGCTCCTGGTTGTACACAGTGAGCCTTCCTGCCTCAGCATGACCATCACCTCGGCAGGCTTCGTGTAGCGTGCACGCTCGGCCAGGCTCCCTGTCCCAGGCCGTGCTGCCTGCCCAGGTTTTGCAGGAGCCCTACTCCTGCCCCTCACCTTGCCCCCAACCCGACCCTGGCTTTCCAGCCTGCTGAGCGAGGTCGGCGGATGCAGGGACAGGGTCGGATGGAGATTTCCTGGGCATGGCCAGCCTGGCTGTTGGTGTGCAGAGAGGCCAGGCAGCACTTGGCAGCCCTGTGCGCTGGCACAGTCGGAGGCCTGGCGCTGGCCATGTTGTAGCCATGGGCCCAGGAGAGGTCCCTGCTTGGGGGCACACAAGCAGTGGAGAGGGGGAGGGGGCCCAGAGAGGCAGGCACCAGCCTGGGGGCACGGGAGGTCTCGTCCCCTAACTCACGGCCAGCGGAAGGATGCAGTTGTTGTCCCTGTCGGAGCTGGACTGCTTGCGCAGTGGCCGCTCCTCCAGCAAGCTCAGCAGCTCCCGCAGCATGTCCGGCGCAAGCATCGGCTTATCCATCAGCACCTTCCACATGCTCACGGCAGTGCTGCAGGCCCAGAGCGCTCTGTCAGTGGCACTTCCTTGGCCGCAGCACCGTAGCCTGGGCCAGCCCTGGAGGTCCCCAGCTGTGTGCCAGCCCTGCCCCTGCCCACCCCCTCCTCCCTGGCAGCCCCAAGAGGGTCCTGCCCAGGCAGGCAGCACATGACCAAGCTGAAGCCCCTTGCGCGGCAGGGAGCGTGCAGAGCCGCTGCGCTCTGCGGCTCAAGGCAGGGACACTTGCTCAGCTCTGGCTCCTCAAGGCCTGCTTGAGGCACCAGGGCTGGGAAACGGTGGGCGAGACACAGGGCCCTGCCCCTCAGCCGTGTGCTGGCCTTCTGCTTGCCTCTGGCCCTCTTTGGGCCCTTCTCCCCATGGCCAAGGAGCCCGTCCAGGCTGACGGGCCCCATACCTGTTGCACAGTGGCGAGCAGTACAGCAGGCTCATGGTCACCTCGCTGGGCTCCAAGCAGGCCAGCTGGCAAAGGGTCTTGTTTAGGGTGACCCGGGCCGACAGCTCCCTCACATACTTGACGTTCCTGTAGAGGCACCTTATGATGCGTGGCACCTGGAAGACACAAGGCGGACGGTGAGGCTGCTCCCAGAGAGCAGCCAATACCCCAGCTCCCACTCACTTCTCCTTCCCTCTCCACCACTCCCACCGCTCCTTGCTGCCTTCCAAGGGGCTCCGCTGCCCAAGAACACTGGCTCTCGGCGGGGAAACAGCGCCCCAGAGGGTCGAGCCCCACGCACGCCAGCCCCAGGCTCCTTACATCTTCCAGCACAGAGAAAGCGTCCAGCAGGAACATGGTCAGCATGTGGGAAGCCACCTCCGTATTGTAGGTGCTGCAGTTCCTCATGCCCTCGATGGCTGTGACAATGACGTCTGTCCTTTCGGAAGGCTGCAGGTTTTTCACAAACAGCTGGGGCAGAAAGGACCCAGGAGAGAAGAAATGTCACGCTGCGGGCCGCACTACTGCTGCTTAGCTAAGCAGTGGATGTGGCTCTGGAGAGAGGTGCGGGGCAGTGCTGGCACCGTGGCCCAGGAGAGCCAGGAGCACGCGCTGTGCTGGGTAGCAGCAGCATGGGGCATGTGGCCAGAGGGCCACCAGGGCAAGGCAGGATGCTCGGGAGCAGGCTCACAGTGCACTGGCTCTGCAGGCAACCCTAGCTTGCCGGTGGCCAGCAGGCTGCAGCTGCTGCTGGGACTCTTGGAGCCAAGCCTCTGGCTAGTCCCCGCTCAGGGACAGCGGGAGACACAGCAGTGAGAGCAGGGCTGCTACCAGGCAGCAACCAGTACTCTAGGTGCCACTCAGAGCTGCTTCCTTCTCCACCACCACCTCTGCATCAACCCCAAGGCCCCCTCAGCCCCACTCGTTAGGCATCCCTTTGCTCATCCACGTCTCCTCAGGACCCCATGCCCAACAGTCCCAGCAAGGGAAGTGCTCCTCACCCTCATGATCACGCTCATGTTGCTCGTCCACGAAAGGCAGAGCTCATTGTCGGCTTCCCTCTCCTTCTGGGGCTCCACATACTCTGGATCATCCTGCAGCATCGCCCGGCCTGAACAGCAGCAGAAAGACACAGCGGTCAGCAGGAGTCATGCAGAGCTGCAGCTGGCAGACTCATGGCGTCAGAGAGAAACCAGCCTGGCAGAGACAAAGGGCATGCCAGGAATGGATGGGGAGCAGGATTCCCAGGGAGGGTCGGGGCCTATTCCAGGGCAGAGAAGGGCAACTGCTTCAAAGGGTACCAAAAGCCTCACGGGCTTTCCGGTGCGAAGCCCGACACAAGCCGTAGCCTCTGAGCAGGGGCTGCTGAGCGTTTTCCAGGCCAGTGGTATCCAGGACAGGTACTAACAGCCTGCTCCCCTGCTCCTACATCAGCCGCGCCTCCTGCTCCTTTGCCTCACTGAGCAGAGGGGCCGAGGCAGTGCGATGCCTTCCCCGGCCTTGCCAGCGTGGCCGCGTGCAGAAGCACACAGCCCAGCACAGCTTCTCTTACGTTTTCGCTGCACGACGAATCTGAAGAGGCAATGAAGAGCATCCAAGGCCCCGCCCTTGGTCTCCGCGTCCTCGTAAGCACAGCAAAGGATGAGACAGCCCACCAGCTGTCCCAGCATCGGCACGGGGATCTTCCCATAGCAGGCAGGGCTCTCATCCACTCCTCCAAAGGGGTGCCACACCTGGGCAAGGCGGGTGGGACAGGTAGAAGGGCTGACGGGAGGCAGTCGCCACCAAAGCCCTGAAGCCAAGACTCTGCCCAGGCATGGATCCCAGCGGAGCCAAAGCTCTCGAGGGCCCTGCAGGCCTTGCCTCCCAAAGCAGCAGCCCAGCAAAGGCAGCACTGCCAGGCTGCGGCTCACATCATGCTCCGCGCGCACTGCTCCCCTGCACAGGGCTGGGGGCACAGCTGGCTCCTGCGACAAAGGGACTGCAGAGAAAAGCCCATGGAGAGAGGGCCAAAGAGCTTTGCTTCAGGGCAGAGCCTTGCTCAGTGCCTTAACCTGTGCCCACGCTTCCCTCCGAGGGACCCCCTGAGCTGCACTGTGCTCTGGGCTGCTGCAAAGGGCCAAAGCGGGGGCTGCACGGTGCTTGGCTCCTTACCTCCAGCGAGGAATAGTTGGCCAGCAACTTGCTCAGCCTCCCAATCCTCCCCACGGCCCTCTCACGCACAGCTGCTCTCTCCGTCTTGGTGAAGGGCAGCAGCATCTGCAAGGAGAAAGGCTACTGCTCTGCCCGGGGAGCTGACGCCCACTCCAGCAGGAGCAGCTCTGCTAAGCGCCTGCCTGCAGTCCTACAGTGCACCAAGGCTTCCTCGGAGCTAGAGCCAAGCCTGGAATGGCCTTCCTGCCCCTACAGGCCCCAGCCTGCAAGGCCCACCTTGCCCTCAGGCAGCCAGCCACACCTAAGCCCCCTCCCAGCCTCTGCTCCTGGCCATGCACATGGCCCCGGGTGCCCTCTTCAGGATGGCAGGCCTTTCAGGCCACACCTTCCCTAGGGGTCTGCAGTGGGCAGCCTGGCCTCCGGCCTCCTGGCATGGCAGAAGAACCAAGCTTCTGGGCTCGGCTCCCCTTGCAGCACGGGCAGCTCCCAGTGGGTCTCTGCCCCATTCTGATCTGGCAAGGAAAGCACAAGGCACGCGGAGGCGGGGGGACAGCAGCACCAGCTGCCATCAGTGCAGTGCCTAGAGAAGAAGGGTGACATTCCTCCCACTGCTTTGGTGCAAGGAGAGCTTTGGGGGCAGAGGTGGCCCAGGAGTGCTCATGGGGGCAAGGTGTTCCCAAGAGCCTGGAGGATGTTTGGGGTGGGAAGGGACTTGGGCTGTAGCCAGGGGACACTGGGCTCACAGAAGAGCCCAGTGGGGAACCTCCGCTCACCCAAGCGAGAAACGCCCCCTGCCTGCAGCGTGCTGCCTGTACATGGCACTCGGGGGGGGAATGTCCACTCGAGGGTGTCACTTCCCTCTGGGCTGAGGAACAGGCCCAATGCAGCCCACTCTTTGCAAATGCCACACCTGCAAGATCTTCTGCAGCTCCAGGAGGCTGGAAGTGGCCGACTTGAGCACCAGCACCTCCAACATGTTGTCCATGGCATCGAGGGTCTGCAAGGAGGACAGGGGGTTGTGGCATTCCTTCCCCACTGCCTCTGACCCACAGCAGACTCAGTTGAACCCCTGCTGCCCAGCGAGGACACCCGCTGCCCTGCACGGGCCAACGAGAGGCCTCAGGGCAGGAGACCTGCTGTGCACGGACCAGCCCCTGGGCACTGCCCATGGCCCAGCCCACGGGAAGGGCATGAAGGCAGGAGGGTGGGAAAACAAAGCTGAGATCCTGCCCAGCCTTGGAGCTGGCAGTCACCTCTCAGCACAGCGGAGCCAGGGGCAAGCCCAGAGGGGCTGGCGGGCTCCCTGTAGCTCACCCAGCACCTACCTTGGAGTAGAGGGACATGTCCACGGTCTCCATGTCTTCTCTTGGAGGAAGCAAGAAGACACTCTTGAAGCAGGCATGGAGAAGGCTGCTCTTTTTGCCCTCCAGAACCGGCTCCACTGCACTGCAAAGAGAGAGCGAGAGAGAGAGAGAGATGCCTGTTGGACACTGGTGCTGGGAGCAGTGCCTGGATGCCCTGGGGAGGTGGCTGTGGGCCGCTGGGGCAGGAGTCCCCCGGCTGCTACAGAGAGCACGTGAGGGAGCCCTGCAGGGAGGCACCTCCTCCCTCCATGAACTGGCCCAGGGCCAGAGGAGAGCCCAGGCAGCTAGGCCTCCCCCCTTCTCTACCACCTGCCTCCCCTTCTGCACTACAAGCCAAGGGGCCCTGGGGAGCTGCAGCAGGCAACCCTCTGCCCTCCCATCTGCCCTACTGACAAGCCTACTGACAAGCAAGGGGAGAGCAGAAGCGCAGCAGACAGCACCGCCAGCCTCCTCCCACCATGGTGCACACCTCCCAGCCAGGCATGGTGCCATCAGGCACATGCTGTGCACAGGTCCTGGCCAAACCAGGGGCTCTGCTAGCTACCTCATTGCCGTGATAGCAAGCATGGCTTGCTGGCGCACCGCTGTGCCCAGGCGCTCCAAGGGCTCCTCTTCCAGCAGCACCTGCACAGCACAACCGGCAGTCAGCGCGGCAACTGCCATCACCCAGCACCAGCAGACCCAGGGCCCAGCTGGCCTTGCCCCTGTCCTCACACCTGCTGCCTCTCCCCTCACCTCGATATGCTCGGCCAGCTCGTGTCGGCAGCAGAACACCTCCAGGCCCCAGGACAAGGTCTTGGCGCTGCTGCCTCCACAGAGGGTGCCGATGGACGCTAGAAACTTCAGCTTCTGCGCCTCTTGCTGACAGACGGGGAAGAGAGACAGAGTGAGCGCGAGAGGGGACAGGAAAGGCCAGCAGGACCAGAGCAGCCAGGGGGCTGCAGTGCTGGGCGGGACCCCGGACGGCAGCAGCTCTGCACAGCCAGCACCTCCCCAGCAGCCTGCCAGCAGACATGGGCGGACCCGCAGGGAGACCCAGGCACAGCCCCCATGGAAACGGCTGCACTTACCTGTTCTCGGCCACCCACAAAGGCCTGGATGAAGTCCAAGGCTTCCTCATCCTCTCTGGACAGCTCGGACCAGCTGCTGATGGAAAACCTTGCACCTGAGAAAGGAAGAGAGCCAGGAGCACTGCAGAGATGGAGGGCAGGCAGCAGAGAGCCGCGCAGTGAGCTCTGCCCGCCGGCCAGCCATGGGCCTGCTCCCGGGCACGCAGTCTCCCCCACGCTGCTCAAGGCTGCACGGTGCCCAGCACATGGGCTGCCCTGCTGCAGCCAGCCAGGCAGGGCAAACCTCAACTGCACCAGGCTGGGGAACGTGCTGCCAGACGGGCAGCATCCCTCCTCCTGCCACGGAGCTGCCGCTCGCTGCCCGTCCCAGGCAGCAGGAGCTGCGTCCATCTGCGCTCTCCCTCCCGGGCGCGTGCTGCGCTGGGGCCAGCTCCCAAGCCCCGAGCGGGCCCTGGCATCCGGGCACCGCTGTGCCACCACCCCGGGCACCCCGACACCACGTGCTGGGGAGATGGGAGCCCGGCGCAGAGCAGGGTGCGCTCCCCGGCCCTCACCCCAGCCCGGCCCAGCCCCACGGGGCCGCTCACTCACCTCTCCGCCACGCCTGGGACTCGAACCCCTCCAAGGGCCTCGAGGCAGAGCTGCTCTCCTCGGCAACCCTGTCCTGCTCCTGGGATGCCCGGCGCGGGCAGCCGTACTCCTGCTCCCAGGCCACCCGCGGGCGGCTGGGGGGTCTCTCCGCCATCCTGCGGCACGGAGCAGAGGCAGGAGGGGGACACTTGTTTAATGCAGAGCTGGGGAGGGTCCCCACGGAGGTGGGGGCAGCGCAGTCAAAGGTCCCCGCGCCCGCCCCGGCCCTGGAGCCAGCTCTCCTGCGCCTCAGCCCCTGCCGCAAGGTCCTGCCCCCGCCGCGGCCGAGGGCCCCCGCAGCCCCGTGGCACTGCCGAGCCCGGCCCCGTCGCTCTCACCCGCAGCAGGAGCTGGCAAGGCCTCGGCAAGCGCCTCGACTCCGCGGGGCTGCCGGGGCGGCAGGGAAAGACGCGGCTGCGCTCGGGGGCTCCTCCTCGAGCTCCACGCGCTCCTGCCCTCTCCCGTCGCCGTCCACCCGGACACTGCCCGCACCTGACAGCGCCGCCGGTGTCACAACGGGGGGGGTCACAATGGCCCCGCCGGGGGCGGCTCTGAGGTCACCTCTGCTGCGCGAGCTGCTCCAGCAGCAGCAGCCGGCGCCGCCAGGGGCTCCAGGGCCGCAGCGCGGCCGCCCCGGGCAGGAGGGAGCTGGGGCAGGGCAGGGCGAGGCAGCTCGAGGGGCCGCGCGCGGCTCCGCATGGCCACCTCCCTCCTCTTTCATCCCCGGCTGCCCACGCCTGGCCGCACTCACCTGCTCACCACTAACCACCAGCACCACCTCAAAACCTGACCCCACCATACCTCTTGCCCCAATCCCCTCCTCTCATCCCTCACCCCAAACTCTAACCCTCCAGCCACAACCCAGACCTCCAACCCCTTTCCCTAACTCTTGCTCCAGCCCTCACCGGCATCTCCAACCCTCAGCCCTAGACAACAAATGCTAGCCTTCACCCCAGCCCTCACCCCTGCCATAGCCCACTCCCCCACAAAGCTAGCCAACACTCACAGCAAGCACCAGAAACCCGCAGCACAACCACCAAACCTCGCCCCACGCCTCACCCAACCCCTCACCCCATGCAGCCAGCTCTCGTCCCCAGCCCTGCCCTCAACACCAGCCCCCAAGCACCAACCCCAGGGAGATGCCCGAACCCTCACTGCCAGCCCCAACCCCTTCCCCAGCCGCCCTCCCCCTCGCACCAGCCCCCTACCCTGCAGCCCCTCTGCTCACGCTCCCGCCGGGCCCCCTCGCGCCCCACCCCGGCAGGCAGAGGAAGGGCAGGACCGGGCCGTGCTGGGGCAGCTGAGCGTGGCAGGCACCGCTGCAGATGCTCTGCTCCAGCCCCGCTCCAGCAGGGGCACCTACAGCACGTTGCCCCACACCAGCACAGGCAGCTTTGCAGCTTCTCCTGCAGCGGAGACTCCACAGCCTCTCGGGGAACCTGCTCCACTGCTTAAGCGCCCTCGCGGGGAAAAAGCGCTTTCCTGCGCTCAGGGGGAATTGCCTGCTTCGCCATTTTGGGCCACGGCAGCACCCAACTCCGGGGCCGGGGCCGGGGGCGGAGGGGCGGGGCCATGGCAGGGACGGGGCGCCAGCCGGGCCCCCCGCGCCGGCACAGGGAGCGCAGCAGGCTGCTGGGGCGCGGCCGTGGCGCAGACGCCCCCGCCGCACGCCCCTCGCCCACGGGCCCCGCCCGGGCCAGCCCCGGCCCCCGCGCACGCAGCAGGCCGCCGCCGCCGGGCCCTGCGCCACGCTGGCCCCGGCCGCGGCCGCAGGGACAGCCCGCCGGGCGGCCGTTGGGCGGCCTGCGTGTCGCTCACGGCTCACCCCGCCCCTCCCGGGCACCCATTCGCTCGCTGCCTCCCCTCGCTCCCCGATTGGCCGGGCGGGGGGCGGGCTCTCCACCCGCCCGCGGCAGCTGCTGGCGCCAAGCAGAAGCTGCAGCTCGGCTCTGTGGAGAAGAGGCGGCTGCAGAGAGCCGCTCGCTCTGCCCGCAGCCCCGCCGCCTCCGGGCAGCGTTCTCCCGCCCGGCACCTGGCCCCTTCTCTGCACGGCACAGATTATTGGCCTTGCCAGTTCTGCTGGCCCCCGGGGCCGTGGCCGGGCTCCCAAGTGGGCGGAAAACCACACGGACGTCGGGCAAAGAGCTGGTGAGCAGCCTGGACTGCTTCAGGCTGGAGCACGTTATACGGCGTAGAAATTATGCCCTCCACTCCTGCAAGTAGGAGGATGTTGGCCCGTTCAGCTGGCACGGTTGGAGCTGGAAAAGGACGCCTGCCCGTTGTCTAAAAGAAATTGTTGTAAAACCTAAAACCTTTTCCCTGTGTTTTACAAAAGCAAAACAGCTAACCTCGTGTGAACTCAAGGAGCAATTTCTCTGGGAGGACTGTATGAAAACTGAGGGGTTTTTTTTGTTTGTTTTGAGGAGAAAAGCACTCTTTCTTTTCCAAACCCTTGAGTTGGTGTTCTTTGACCTTCATACGTGAGTCGATTTCAGCCTAGGAGGCTCTTTTCCCACCGGTAGGTGTTGATGTTGACAGAGGCACCGCTGTGCTTTCTAGTGTGGCATGCTAGCACCTATTCCAAGAAGTGGAACTCTCTCTGCTTATTGCGTTGTGGCCAAGCAATACATCCGCACAATGGAAGAAGGTTGAGGGCAGAAGCCTGGCTGTGGCTGACCACAGGTGTTGCCAAGAAAGCTGGATGAATCTCAGCACAAAGGGCGCCACAGGCTGGCCTTTGTTTTAAGGCATGCCCTGGACTCCTGCAAGCACCTGAAGGCTGGAAATCCATCCTTCCAGGAGCAGAAACGATGAGCAGTAGAGGGAATGTGCTGCGCAGGTGAGCTGCAGCTGGTGCAGCAAGCATTGCTGGTTTGAAGCGGTGGCTTGCTCCTTTGCCCTTTCCCAGAGAAATGCAATCTGATAATGGATGACATCTGTAAGAACAAAGAACTGCAAAGGTGGAGTTCTTCCCGTGGAGTCCAGCGGACTTTGCACCTACCGTGTCGAGCTCAATGCAATGGGGGAGGAGAAAGATGGAATGGATGAGAGAAAGGACAGCAATGCAAGAGTGACTCTTCTCTCTTAGAATACTTCTAAGTGGGGATTGGATTTGTGGGAAGTCTGAAGTTGGCTAAGTAAGTGACACCCTCCCACCATGGGAAGTGTCAGAGAAGGACATTGTATCTGATTTAGCTTCAGCTTAGTCTCAGGGCCTAAAGTAGATGAAGCCTGCGGGCCTCAAGGCCAAACTGTGAATGAACTTGAGAAACATTGCTGGCAATGTAGCTGCAAAACCATTTATGACCAGCTACTAAGGCTACAAAAGCAGCTAATGAGGATGTAAAATAGGATGCAGGAGACAAGATGGGATGCACGTGGGTTGGGGTTGACCTTGGAGGAGATAAGGGCCTGGGCTGTAGGCCAGGAGCTGTCCGAAGGAGAGAGAGACCAGTCAGAAGGGGAGAGACCAGTGACTCAGTAAAGAAGACTGGAGGAGACTGTCACTGGCAGGAGGGGAAATAAGACTGCAAAGGGTCTGATTAGCCCAGAATGTCTTTGTTCAGGGTCCCTGCGTGGAGGCAGCCAGCTCGAGCTGTTACTTCCTGTACTGTCATTTATTCTTGTAATTCATGTCAAAGGAATAATTAATTCTGCTCCTATATGTGCATGAGACTCTGCTCCTCGGAAACCTAGGGTGGGGCCATGTCTACAAGAGGAAGTCCCCTAGATGAGGGGTTTGTGTCAGTAGCTGCACAAATTCCTTTGCAAACACTGTCAAGGTCCTGGAGAATCACCGATCACAGGACGGCTGAGGTTGGAATGGACCTCTGGAGATCATCTAGTCCAACCCCCCTGCTCAAGCAGGGTCCTCCAGAGCACATTGCCCAGGACCCCACCCAGATGGCTTTTGAGTATCTCCAGGGAAGGAGACTGCACAGCCCCTCTGGGCAACCTGTGCCAGTGCTCCGTCACCCTCCCAGCCCAGAAGTTTTTCCTCCTGTGCACATGGAACTGCCTGTGGTTCAGTTTGTGCCCGTTGCCTCTTGTCCTGTCCCTGGGCTCTACTGAGATCCCCTCTCAGTCTTGTCTTCTCCAGGCTCTACAGGCCGAGCTCTCGCAGCCTTTCTTCACAGGAGACATGCTGCAGTGCCCTCATCATCTTTGTAGCCCTCCGCCGGACTCTCTCCAGTAGGGCCATGTCTCTCTTGTACCCTCTTTCCCGCAGGTCAACCCCCAGCCTGTCCTGGGCCATGGAGTTCTTCCTCCCTAGGTGCAGGACCCTGCACTTGCCTTTGTTGAACTTGAGAAGGTTCCTCTCTGCCCATGAGGTTGTGATTAAACAAGGTTGTGGCTCTTTTTCTGGATGGTGGACGGGTGGGATGGCAGTAGGACAAGGAGTCATGAGGGGAGGAAGGGGAATTCCATTAACTTCTGCACCTGGGTTAGGTTCTTGGGAGGGTTATTATTGTGGGAAGTGAGGACATATGCAGCGTGAGTGCCCAAGCTGTGCACGAATTCAGCCACAGTCAGGGGTGAATCCTCCTTCGGGAGAAAATCAAGATGTAGGCCGAACTGATGAATGACTAGTTGAGGAGGAATATCCTTGTGCTTGTATTCGATGTGTATGTATGTTTTTGGATGTAATCCCTTTGGCTAGTCAGGGCTGCATAACCAGGAAAGTTGCTGGAAAGCAAGTAACCTTTCTAGTGGCTACAGGGGCTACTTTATCTCTCAAGCCATGGAGCTCAATGACAGTCCTTCCGAGATGGGTGTGTTATAAAGGTCCGCAGGCATTCACCATTAAGTCAGAGTCAGACTCTTATACGATCGTTTGTTTCAGCTGGAGCTGGGTGCAGTTACAACACTGGCAAGGTCACATCCTTCGCAATGTTTCTGGAGTTCAAGGACAGTTCAGCCTTGAGGCCTGCAGGCTTCATCTACTTTAGGCACTGATGCTAAGCAAGAGTGAGACTTATGCGAAGCTGAAGCTAAATCGGCTACAATTTCCTTCTCCAACAGTCCTCCCTTGGTTTCTATGAGCACACCTGCTGGATACATATATTGGGGTAGAGTATTTGTGCACATCATAGAGGAGAATGTGAGGCACTTTTTCTCCTTTTTTTTTTTTTTTGGTGAAGTTTACCTTAGATTAAATGATAGGTTTTTTGACCTCTGTTCATGGAGTGTGCGGGATCTTTCAACTTTAAGAGATGTCCCCAGTCGAGGGGAGATCGCAGTGTAGAGGCGCGTTGTTCCTCAGGAGAGTTCAAATGGCTGTCCTGAGTGATGTCTATTTATACTACGTCCATGATTTGTACCATTAGCCAAATCAGGTGTGATCTAGCCACGGTGTGTCATATTGGAAGTCACGTACCTTTCAAATTTCAGGAGGAAGTTTCTCGTTTTCTCCCCAGCGAGGACTTCTCAGCCGGGCTTTCTGCTAGTGACTTTACCACTAGTTGTTTGTATGTGCCAAGGTCATGGTCGATCACTTGGGAAAGTGGAGGGCGAAGGTCCTGCCACCTTCCCCCCCACAACTAGAGTCAAACCCTCCACCTCACAAAGTGGCCGTACAGGAGCCTCTTGCCTCGTGGTATAAATAGACCTCAGTGTCTACTGATCAGCATATATTAATTCAGTATATAACAGCAGGGCTTGTGTCTTTCGCAATAACTACCACACACACAGAGGTGTAGGAGGATTATGAGCAGTAAAGAGAACAATGTTGATGCTAGCAATATCACTACCAGGTGAAGGTTAAAAATTCCTGTTGCTGTTAGTGACCTTTCAAAAAGAGTTCCTCACTAATGATGTTCTTTTGATTTTTCTTTTGTACTGGTTTAGTGTAGAATTGGACTGCAGCTGCTGTTGAGATGTAATAGGAGCTGAGTAATTCCAGTTGCATCCCAGGATCCCAGTAAAGTTACAGATAGAAATCTTTGGGTGATTGCTTGCAGCTACAACAATAGTATTTTTGATTATAAAATGACAAAGGGTTCTCATACAAACACATCAGACAAGGCAATCGAGTTAAATTACAAATTAATGTTTCGGAAAACCAAATAGAGAGAAGCAAAAGCTTTAATCATTATGCCACAAATCACAAGTCACTTGAAAAGGCGCCAAGGTGTTGCTGGGTTGTTAAGAAAGCCTTACTGCACGGATTTGGTTTGGAGACTCAAGAACTGAGATGCAGCTGTGCTTTTGCAGCCGGGCACTAATTCGTGAAGCACAAAGTATAGGCATTCCTCTTTTTCGATTGTAATCCCGTTCCCAATAGTGCGTTATGACAAACAAGAAGTTATGTTACCATTTTTAGTTATTGAAGGCAGAACACTGAAGGAGATAAGCCCGCCTTAACTAGGATAATCCTTCTGTTAAGCAAACATGAAGATGGTACTGCTCTTTTGGAAGTTTGTCTGCAGCTCTTGAAAAAGCAGGTATCTCCCTAAGAGACAGCATCTCGAAGATGTACACAATATGCTAAACATTTCTCTCTCCTCAGAGTTTCTGGATTCCCCTGTCTCTAGTCATTGTGAATACTGTCCACCCTCCCAAGCTGATCCGCTTGCCTGGGGGCTCCTTACTCCTGGGGGCCTTCTTGGACAAAGGGGACATTCTCTCTGCATACGTCCTACATTGCCACAGAAATAACATTCCGGTCCCTCACTGTCTGCCCATCTTCTCCTGTCCCCTTCTCGTCCTTGCCCTTGGCATTGCCCTAGCCTTCCTTGGCCTCCTCTGTCTCTTCCTCTACCCCTTCCTCTAATTTGCAAGTTCCGTGCTGAAGCTGCTGCTAAGAGATTAGCCTCTTCTTGGTTTTCCTTTTTCCGTTCCTTTGCTTGCTTCCCTTGCTGTTTCTCCTCTCTCCCGTCATAGACCAATACTGCCACGCTTAAAATCCTTTGTGAAGTTTCTCCTTGCCACCCTGGCATGTGCTCCTTCAACTCTTTTGGGCTATCCGGAGCGGCCTGATGGACAAAGACACTAATGGCTAGTGCATCATTCCAATTCTGGAAAGTCCTTCCCCCATAGTTCAACAAGGCTTGCCCTAGTCGTCCCCCAAAATCCCTGGCCTCTTTGTCCAAGCTCTGTCTACGCTCCTGCACTCTAGTCCAATCCACTCCTAGTTTGCTACATGCTCTAATAGCTTCTACCGAGTTCCGGAGTCCTGTCTGGCAAGCGACTCTGTCCCCTGCGTTATTGTAATCCCAATTTGGATCGTTTGCTGGCTAACGATTTGTGTTTCCCCCAGTCTGTTGTACAAACTTTGCCTCTTTATTAACTATTTTATCATCTCGCTCGTTTGGTCAGAACAACTCTCTCAAGAGTATTTGGGTATCCCGCCAGTTTGGTCAGAACAACTCTCTCAAGAGTACTTGGGTATCCCGCCAGTTTGGATTCTACCCAGTGCATATATATTAGAAAACAGCTGAGCGCTCCTTTCCGCATCCTCCCTCAACCTGGGCATTTTGCTTGCCCACAATGCTCAATCACTCGGACTCCAGGGTTGGCTAGTAAATACATGCAGTACCACGTGAGGGGGGGTTAGCTCCCCCCCCCGCCCCCACTGCACTCGGTTGTAATGCTGCTGCATTAGGTAAAACATTAGCAACCATAGGATGGAGTCCTGCCACGGGAGGAGGGGAAGTCTGAGTAAGAGGAGGAGAGGGACAGATAGACAGATCTTCAGGAGGCGCCACCGGAGGAGTGTAAGGCGGAGCAGTAGCTCCTGGGGCGTTATTTGGGACACCTATATCTGCTGCAGCAAGAGTAGTTTTACAGAGGGTGCCGTTTGTCCTCCTTGGATCTCGCCGGTCCCACATCCAATTATCCCACACATACCAATAATCCATTCAGTGAGGCTTTTCATCTTCCAACAGAAGCTGCAGCAGAGCTCATTTCTTAGAATCGAAGGATCCTTCCTTGGGTTAACCCCCACATTAATTGTAAGATGGACAATCATCCTGACATAAAGGGACAGCTAACTAGCTAGGGATCGATTTGACTGTAACGGCTTTTTTCTCCTTTTTGTTCCTTTTCCTTTTCTAAATTTGGATGTTTGGAGCCAAGAGGGTCCAATGGTGGTTGGCTACACTCCCATCTGGGGTGCCAAAGTGCTGTGGAAACACTTTGATCCTAGGTTTCCAAGAAGCAGAGCCTCACGCACATCTAGCAGCAAAATTTTATTTCTTTAAATGATGGTGCAGCATAGTAACTGCTGGAGCTGGGTGCCTCCAGGGAGGGACCTTGAACAAAGGAATTCTGGCCTAATTAGACCCTTTACAGTTTTATTTCCCACCTGCCAGGGAAGGTCTCCCCCAATCTTCTTTACTGAGTCTTCTTTACTCTCCTTCTGGTTGGTGTCTCTCTCCTTCTGGTTGGTCTTGGCCTTCAGCCCACACTGGTTGCCATGTCCTTGTTTCCCACAGTCCCTTATCTCCTCCGAGGTCAACCCCAACCCACGTGCATCCCATCTTGTCCCCTGCAGTCTACTTTTTAGCCCCATGAGCTAGCTGTGTGTCTTTATTAGCTGCTTTTAATGGGTTTGGCCGTTACATGCTCAGCAATGATTCTGGAGTTCATGGACGGTTCGGCCTTGAGGCCTGCATGCGCAGGGTAGGCAGTGGCGATAGAAACAGAGCTGCATGTCATACCCCAGCTCTGCCCTTCCACCTGAGATGCAAGCCCTGAAGACAGCAGGGGCCTGCTCTTGCCCTGGGGTGACTGGAGAGGGCAGGGGAGGCCAAAGCTTTTCTCCCCCTTTCCCTTGGCTATTGTGGGCCAGCAGAGCAGTTGACGCTTTGCAGCAAAACCAAAGTGTGTCAGGCCGCTCTACGCTGGCCTGGCATATTGGAACGAGTGGACACCCCGTCCCCCCCAGGACAAGCCAGATTCATGCAGGCAGCAAGTTTTGCCCCTTGCCTTTGGCTCCCTAAAAAAAGAACACTCACTCCGGCTGAGGAAACGGGGCTGTATCTTTGCGGGAAGCCCAACAAAGCCATGAAGCGGTAGCACAACAGGGGCTGTGCTTGAGGAGTCGAGCTGTCCTGGGGCTGCGGGAGATGCCAGCAATGAGCCAGACCTTCCAGCACACTTGCGTGTGTCCGTGGTGTGCAGCACCATGACATTGGCACAGCTGCGTCAGCTCTGCTCAAACAGAGTCACGTCCTGGCGGGAGGGTGCCACCTCGCCCATGCTCTCGGGAGCCAGGGACACAGTGCTCCGAGGTGGAATCTTGATGTTCTCCTTGGCACCCTCAGGTTCATGATGGTCTGTGACACCAGGCAACGGACTAAAGGTTCCGCATCATTTTCCAGGGGCTGGAGGGCTGCGAGAGAAAGGCACCGAGCTGAGAACAGACTCCCACCTTTGCAGAGATCCCAGGAATCCCCCCCCAGGCAGGGCCAGCCCCACTCAGCTCTTCCCATGCGGAGGAGGCAGCAGGTAGGACAAATGGATCAGCTGGCACTTGCAGGTCGGCCAAGCCCCAGATGCGCCCCAAATACCCCCTGCTCTCCCCCACGTAGGGACACAGAGCCTTCCTCACCTGGGGCAGGCCAGTGAACTGCAGCTCACTTCCCAGCCTCCTCCCTCCTCCCTGCCAGGGCTGCCTGACACAGCGCTGCTCTCACTCACCAGTGCACAGCTCCTGCACCTTCTCCTTCCTCCGCTTCTTCACTTGCTGCCCGATGAGCCCTAGGCAAACACCTCCGCTCACCCCTCATACTCCCCAGCAAGCCCCCAGCAGCACAGCTCCCATCTGGCCTTGCCAGCTTGGCCATGCAGCCTGCTCCCCTTGGGCAAGGCTGGCCCCAGCCCCGTCCCCACGGTGCAGGACCCAGGGACGGTGGGAGGGACTGAAGACCCTCCTGTGTGCCCGTCTGGGTGGGCAGGCATGGCCCTGGGCTTGTGGCTCACCAATGAACCTCACAGCTGCCTCCCGCAAGGATGCGTCCGGGTTCTCCAGGTATGGCAGGCTCTGGCGCAGGTGTTGCTCCGCTCTGCTCCTGTCCCTCAGCAGCTGCAGACAGCACAAGGACAGGGGGTTGGCACCGAGCCTCCCCAGAAGGCCAGGCCTGTCCCTCCTCCCAGCTCCGGCCTCCTCTTCCTTCCTGTTCCCGCCTCCCAGCTAGAAGCTGGCTGGTAGCCAGGTTCAGAGGGAGCAGAGGGCAGAGCGGGGCCTGCGGGTGCTGAGATCCCCGCCATGCTTCTGCCAAGGCCCAGCCAGGCCAGGGGCCCCTTCAGCACCCCAGCGGGCACTTACAGTAGAGGGCTCTGGGCTGCAGCAGTGCGTGAGGGGCACAGCTGTGCACCCTGCCCACTGGCCATGGCGGCAGGCCTCATCCCGCCGCGGCCCCGGGGCCTTTGGCCACGTCCTTACCACGCACTCCCCGATCTTCCATGTCTCCGCTCTTCTGGCCAGCTGCTTGAGCTCCTCCCACTTGAGGAACTGTGCAGCGCTCACCAGGGCTTCCTGAGAGGCCTGCAGAGCAACAGAGACCAGGAGATGCCACCGCAGCCACGGCAGGACACCCTGGGTCCCCCTCGTCTTGGCAAGGCTCCCAGCCTTTCCCAGCCCCAAATGGCACGACGCAGCGTGCCACTAGGTCTGGCCCTCCCTGAAGGCAGAGGCAGCTCTGCCTTGTCCTTCGGCACACAGGAAGCTGCACCTCATGCTGCCATGCGTTCCAAGGCACACTTGGCAGCAGCCCTTGCCTTGCTGCTCACCTCCACCCACGGCATGTCAGCATTGCTTCCCCAAAACACTGCTCCCTACCTGGGCCACTCTCTGCACCTTGTCACTCATGTGGAGGAAGAGCGGCACCAGGCTCCTCTGTGCATGCTGCTTCAGGTTCCGTTTGTTCTTCCCCACCACAATCTCCAGCAGGTCTTTGAAGAGGAGCATGGAGAGCTCTCGCACTCTGCTGTCTTCCTGCAGGCAGGGAGGAGAGGAGGGGAGGCCTCAGCAACGACTCCAGGAACGGGGCCCGACAAGAGCGTTTGCCGTTGCAAGGCCTCGTCCTCTCCGGGCACAACTGTCCCCCAGCCCGGCCAGAGGTCGGAGCTGAGGACAAGCCTCTGCTGAGGCAGCCTGGACAATGAGGGTTGTCGGCAGCAGCACGACAAGCCTCCCTGGGCTCTGTCTCCCTCTCCCTCTGGAGGGAGCTTCTTGGATTTCCCGAGGCCTCCATCAGGGCCCCCGCACACAACAAGAGGACAGAAAGGGACAGCCCCGCGGCACGGCCTCTCCCTCGCTCTCTAGCCTGCTCCTACCTCTCTGCTCATCGCTGCCCCAGGCCACGGCAAGCGCCGCACGCAGCCAAGCACGAGACGCAGCAGCCGAGAGCAGACAGGGGGCTGGTTTGCTCTACTCCCACAGCCCCGGACACCAAGGCCAGCACAGGGCATGGGCTGAGAACCACAGGGCAAAAGGTTTCCTGACATACAGCAGGGCCTGTGCGGGGACGTGCCAACAGGCACGTATGCAGAGGGGCACACAGCACCCAGACCACGCATACGGACCCCCGGACACACCAGCAGAGCCCCGGCTCTCCCATCAGCCTTACGTCATCAAAGCGAGGCAGAAGCTTCTCGGCCAGCTGCAGAACAATCGGGTTGGAGCCCTTCTGTTCCAGGTAGCTGAGGATGTTTCTCAGCAGCATCAGGCTTCCCACACGCACTTCCCTGCAAGCATCCTGCAGCCACTCCATGCTGTCTGGGAGCAGGCTCTGCATTCTCCTTTTCTGTGGGAAACGCACAACTTTCTTTGTGGGAAGCAAGGCCAGACCCGACCCCCCCCGCCCGCCCAAAAGTGCTCTGCCTGCTCTTTTCCCATCAGGGCTCAGTGGCCAGGGCCAGGGCTCTGCACACACGCAGGCCTTGGGCACAGAGGCTGCAGTGCAGGGCACAGATCTCCAAGGGGGCCCTCAGCATGCACTGGCCTCTGTAGGGAGCAAAGCTGCTGCCTCAAGGCCCAGGAGCACCTGGCTGCCTTAGCCCGGCCCTGTGCTCCAGCTCATTGTCCCTCTCCCAGATCTTCCCGCTGGGCACTGGTGAGACTTGGGAGACTTGGGAGACTTGGGAGCAGCTACCACACCTCCGGATTGCCAGCCAAGTCCAAGCCACTCTCTGACCCAGTGTCTCCTGTCAAGCCCCAGGCTGCCAGCATGGCTTCACCTGCCTGCCCCCCTCCTCACCATCTTGGGTCTATTCAACAGGGCCACGAGGCCTCTGAACGCCAGTCTGCGCATCTCCAGGCTCTCACTCTGCGCATAACCCTGGACGAGTGGCAGGACCTCCTCATCCATGTCGGCAAGGTCAGGGCATTCCAGCAGCTGAAATGGACACAGCACTGAAAGACTGGCACAGCCGGCAGCACTGCCTGCAGCGTGCAGCTCTCCATCCCACCCACCATCCAGGGCAAGGGCACCAGGCCCTCACAAAGCTCAGCCCAAACACAGCAGGCATTGTGCAGACACCCCTGGGCCCTGCTCCCAGCCCCGCGCCTCACGGCACACTGCACACACTGCTCGCCTCCTCCTCCCGTCCCCTGAACCCTCCGCAGCCTCTCGTTCTCATCCCTTGGAGGAGCAATTGAACACAGACAGCTGCCACAAAGCAGGCACGAAATACAAGTGCTTACGAGTGGTCGCCCAGCAGAAACAAGCCAAGGCCGGGGCTACTAACAGGAGCGTATGCATTGCCCCAGCTCCATTCACCAGCATCACCCCACATGCATGTGCACAAGCGAGCACAGCATTTAGAGGCCCCTCCAGAGAGGCACTGCTTGCCATGAGGCCCACCTCGACAAAGAAAGCCATGACGGGCAGCTGATGAAACTGGTCCTCCCTCCTCAGCAGCCTTGCCAGCTGGCGGAAGATCCAGCGACGCAGGTGACTGGCAGCCCCCCTCATTGCTCTGTCAGAGGCAAGAAGGCAGTGTTGGGCCTCAGCCGAGCAGGCAAACCTCCTCTGGCATCGCTCTGCTTGGCACGCAGCTCCTGCAGCCAGCGGCATTTGCTCATGGAGCATTGCTCTTGCCCTACCACACCTTGCCATTAGAAAGTCAGCGTCAGGCATCATTACGTTCCTTTTGGTGGGAGACCGGAGAAACAGCCTTCCTGCCCAGGCGGCATGGCCTGCCCACACATCCCCTCTCCTGCCCGCTTTGGATTCCTGTGCCCCTGGGCCCTCCCCAGGTTCTCCTGCGCACGACCCTCTCCCACAGCTCCTAACACCACCTGCTCCCCCAGCAGCTCTCCAAGCTGGGCAGCATGGCAGCTCCCAGGGCCCTTCTGCTGGGCGAGCCCTTGCCACAAGGGCTGAGGCTGCAGCCCCTTTCTTGGAGAAGTGGCGTTCCCCCTCCCCCACCAAGAAGCACATGGGGAGGCACACCCCACAGCCAGGGAAGAGGTGCTGGGCCAGAGCAGGCCGGAAAGGGCTCTACCTGGCCAGCACCACCACTCCCTTCTGGGAGGTGTCCGCATGCAGAAATAGGTCCCAGCCGCCCTTCCTCTCAACAGCCACGGCTACGGTCTCATAGTGGGCGCAGCGCAGCAGACTTTTCATGGCCTGCACGGCGCACCTGCATGCAGAGCAAAGCCCAGGTCACACTGGCAGCCTGGCCCTGCCTCCAGGTGCAGCGCAGAGACAGGGCGAGCGGGATCGAGCACCTGACGTGGCTGGTGGGACGGGACTCATCCCGTTGACATTCCCTCAAGAAGATATTTGCTTCCTGGTGGCTGAACTCTGCTGTGAAGACCATCTGCAAGAGCAGCGCCAGGAAGAGCTGGGGGAAAAACGCCTTCACCGCCTCTGGGCAGACGGGCTCCCGGATGATCTCACACAGTGCCCTCGTTGCCTGCAGAAAACACCCAGACACACCTCTCACTCCCGAGCAGTCCCCGGCATGCTTCCACAGCCCTCCAGGTGGGAGGCTCAAGCACAGCCTTGGAGCATGGGAAATGCAGCTGGAGGCCTCAGCCTGGCTGCCTGACCAGGGCCAGCGCCCGCAGGCTCTTGGGCCTCAGCTCCTGGTTGTACACAGTGAGCCTTCCTGCCTCAGCATGACCATCACCTCGGCAGGCTTCGTGTAGCGTGCACGCTCGGCCAGGCTCCCTGTCCCAGGCCGTGCTGCCTGCCCAGGTTTTGCAGGAGCCCTACTCCTGCCCCTCACCTTGCCCCCAACCCGACCCTGGCTTTCCAGCCTGCTGAGCGAGGTCGGCGGATGCAGGGACAGGGTCGGATGGAGATTTCCTGGGCATGGCCAGCCTGGCTGTTGGTGTGCAGAGAGGCCAGGCAGCACTTGGCAGCCCTGTGCGCTGGCACAGTCGGAGGCCTGGCGCTGGCCATGTTGTAGCCATGGGCCCAGGAGAGGTCCCTGCTTGGGGGCACACAAGCAGTGGAGAGGGGGAGGGGACCCAGAGAGGCAGGCACCAGCCTGGGGGCACGGGAGGTCTCGTCCCCTAACTCACGGCCAGCGGAAGGATGCAGTTGTTGTCCCTGTCGGAGCTGGACTGCTTGCGCAGTGGCCGCTCCTCCAGCAAGCTCAGCAGCTCCCGCAGCATGTCCGGCGCAAGCATCGGCTTATCCATCAGCACCTTCCACATGCTCACGGCAGTGCTGCAGGCCCAGAGCGCTCTGTCAGTGGCACTTCCTTGGCCGCAGCACCGTAGCCTGGGCCAGCCCTGGAGGTCCCCAGCTGTGTGCCAGCCCTGCCCCTGCCCACCCCCTCCTCCCTGGCAGCCCCAAGAGGGTCCTGCCCAGGCAGGCAGCACATGACCAAGCTGAAGCCCCTTGCGCGGCAGGGAGCGTGCAGAGCCGCTGCGCTCTGCGGCTCAAGGCAGGGACACTTGCTCAGCTCTGGCTCCTCAAGGCCTGCTTGAGGCACCAGGGCTGGGAAACGGTGGGCGAGACACAGGGCCCTGCCCCTCAGCCGTGTGCTGGCCATCTGCTTGCCTCTGGCCCTCTTTGGGCCCTTCTCCCCATGGCCAATGAGCCACTGGAGCCCGTCCAGGCTGACGGGCCCCATACCTGTTGCACAGTGGCGAGCAGTACAGCAGGCTCACGGTCACCTCGCTGGGCTCCAAGCAGGCCAGCTGGCAAAGGGTCTTGTTTAGGGTGACCCGGGCCGACAGCTCCCTCACATACTTGACGTTCCTGTAGAGGCACCTTATGATGCGTGGCACCTGGAAGACACAAGGCGGATGGTGAGGCTGCTCCCAGAGAGCAGCCAATACCCCAGCTCCCACTCACTTCTCCTTCCCTCTCCACCACTCCCACCGCTCCTTGCTGCCTTCCAAGGGGCTCCGCTGCCCAAGAACACTGGCTCTCGGCGGGGAAACAGCGCCCCAGAGGGTCGAGCCCCACGCACGCCAGCCCCAGGCTCCTTACATCTTCCAGCACAGAGAAAGCGTCCAGCAGGAACATGGTCAGCATGTGGGAAGCCACCTCCGTATTGTAGGTGCTGCAGTTCCTCATGCCCTCGATGGCTGTGACAATGACGTCTGTCCTTTCGGAAGGCTGCAGGTTTTTCACAAACAGCTGGGGCAGAAAGGACCCAGGAGAGAAGAAATGTCACGCTGCGGGCCGCACTACTGCTGCTTAGCTAAGCAGTGGATGTGGCTCTGGAGAGAGGTGCGGGGCAGTGCTGGCACCGTGGCCCAGGAGAGCCAGGAGCACGCGCTGTGCTGGGTAGCAGCAGCATGGGGCATGTGGCCAGAGGGCCACCAGGGCAAGGCAGGATGCTCGGGAGCAGGCTCACAGTGCACTGGCTCTGCAGGCAACCCTAGCTTGCCGGTGGCCAGCAGGCTGCAGCTGCTGCTGGGACTCTTGGAGCCAAGCCTCTGGCTAGTCCCCGCTCAGGGACAGCGGGAGACACAGCAGTGAGAGCAGGGCTGCTACCAGGCAGCAACCAGTACTCTAGGTGCCACTCAGAGCTGCTTCCTTCTCCACCACCACCTCTGCATCAACCCCAAGGCCCCCTCAGCCCCACTCGTTAGGCATCCCTTTGCTCATCCACGTCTCCTCAGGACCCCATGCCCAACAGTCCCAGCAAGGGAAGTGCTCCTCACCCTCATGATCACGCTCATGTTGCTCGTCCACGAAAGGCAGAGCTCATTGTCGGCTTCCCTCTCCTTCTGGGGCTCCACATACTCTGGATCATCCTGCAGCATCGCCCGGCCTGAACAGCAGCAGAAAGACACAGCGGTCAGCAGGAGTCATGCAGAGCTGCAGCTGGCAGACTCATGGCGTCAGAGAGAAACCAGCCTGGCAGAGACAAAGGGCATGCCAGGAATGGATGGGGAGCAGGATTCCCAGGGAGGGTCGGGGCCTATTCCAGGGCAGAGAAGGGCAACTGCTTCAAAGGGTACCAAAAGCCTCACGGGCTTTCCGGTGCGAAGCCCGACACAAGCCGTAGCCTCTGAGCAGGGGCTGCTGAGCGTTTTCCAGGCCAGTGGTATCCAGGACAGGTACTAACAGCCTGCTCCCCTGCTCCTACATCAGCCGCGCCTCCTGCTCCTTTGCCTCACTGAGCAGAGGGGCCGAGGCAGTGCGATGCCTTCCCCGGCCTTGCCAGCGTGGCCGCGTGCAGAAGCACACAGCCCAGCACAGCTTCTCTTACGTTTTCGCTGCACGACGAATCTGAAGAGGCAATGAAGAGCATCCAAGGCCCCGCCCTTGGTCTCCGCGTCCTCGTAAGCACAGCAAAGGATGAGACAGCCCACCAGCTGTCCCAGCATCGGCACGGGGATCTTCCCATAGCAGGCAGGGCTCTCATCCACTCCTCCAAAGGGGTGCCACACCTGGGCAAGGCGGGTGGGACAGGTAGAAGGGCTGACGGGAGGCAGTCGCCACCAAAGCCCTGAAGCCAAGACTCTGCCCAGGCATGGATCCCAGCGGAGCCAAAGCTCTCGAGGGCCCTGCAGGCCTTGCCTCCCAAAGCAGCAGCCCAGCAAAGGCAGCACTGCCAGGCTGCGGCTCACATCATGCTCCGCGCGCACTGCTCCCCTGCACAGGGCTGGGGGCACAGCTGGCTCCTGCGACAAAGGGACTGCAGAGAAAAGCCCATGGAGAGAGGGCCAAAGAGCTTTGCTTCAGGGCAGAGCCTTGCTCAGTGCCTTAACCTGTGCCCACGCTTCCCTCCGAGGGACCCCCTGAGCTGCACTGTGCTCTGGGCTGCTGCAAAGGGCCAAAGCGGGGGCTGCACGGTGCTTGGCTCCTTACCTCCAGCGAGGAATAGTTGGCCAGCAACTTGCTCAGCCTCCCAATCCTCCCCACGGCCCTCTCACGCACAGCTGCTCTCTCCGTCTTGGTGAAGGGCAGCAGCATCTGCAAGGAGAAAGGCTACTGCTCTGCCCGGGGAGCTGACGCCCACTCCAGCAGGAGCAGCTCTGCTAAGCGCCTGCCTGCAGTCCTACAGTGCACCAAGGCTTCCTCGGAGCTAGAGCCAAGCCTGGAATGGCCTTCCTGCCCCTACAGGCCCCAGCCTGCAAGGCCCACCTTGCCCTCAGGCAGCCAGCCACACCTAAGCCCCCTCCCAGCCTCTGCTCCTGGCCATGCACATGGCCCCGGGTGCCCTCTTCAGGATGGCAGGCCTTTCAGGCCACACCTTCCCTAGGGGTCTGCAGTGGGCAGCCTGGCCTCCGGCCTCCTGGCATGGCAGAAGAACCAAGCTTCTGGGCTCGGCTCCCCTTGCAGCACGGGCAGCTCCCAGTGGGTCTCTGCCCCATTCTGATCTGGCAAGGAAAGCACAAGGCACGCGGAGGCGGGGGGACAGCAGCACCAGCTGCCATCAGTGCAGTGCCTAGAGAAGAAGGGTGACATTCCTCCCACTGCTTTGGTGCAAGGAGAGCTTTGGGGGCAGAGGTGGCCCAGGAGTGCTCATGGGGGCAAGGTGTTCCCAAGAGCCTGGAGGATGTTTGGGGTGGGAAGGGACTTGGGCTGTAGCCAGGGGACACTGGGCTCACAGAAGAGCCCAGTGGGGAACCTCCGCTCACCCAAGCGAGAAACGCCCCCTGCCTGCAGCGTGCTGCCTGTACATGGCACTCGGGGGGGGAATGTCCACTCGAGGGTGTCACTTCCCTCTGGGCTGAGGAACAGGCCCAATGCAGCCCACTCTTTGCAAATGCCACACCTGCAAGATCTTCTGCAGCTCCAGGAGGCTGGAAGTGGCCGACTTGAGCACCAGCACCTCCAACATGTTGTCCATGGCATCGAGGGTCTGCAAGGAGGACAGGGGGTTGTGGCATTCCTTCCCCACTGCCTCTGACCCACAGCAGACTCAGTTGAACCCCTGCTGCCCAGCGAGGACACCCGCTGCCCTGCACGGGCCAACGAGAGGCCTCAGGGCAGGAGACCTGCTGTGCACGGACCAGCCCCTGGGCACTGCCCATGGCCCAGCCCACGGGAAGGGCATGAAGGCAGGAGGGTGGGAAAACAAAGCTGAGATCCTGCCCAGCCTTGGAGCTGGCAGTCACCTCTCAGCACAGCGGAGCCAGGGGCAAGCCCAGAGGGGCTGGCGGGCTCCCTGTAGCTCACCCAGCACCTACCTTGGAGTAGAGGGACATGTCCACGGTCTCCATGTCTTCTCTTGGAGGAAGCAAGAAGACACTCTTGAAGCAGGCATGGAGAAGGCTGCTCTTTTTGCCCTCCAGAACCGGCTCCACTGCACTGCAAAGAGAGAGCGAGAGAGAGAGAGAGATGCCTGTTGGACACTGGTGCTGGGAGCAGTGCCTGGATGCCCTGGGGAGGTGGCTGTGGGCCGCTGGGGCAGGAGTCCCCCGGCTGCTACAGAGAGCACGTGAGGGAGCCCTGCAGGGAGGCACCTCCTCCCTCCATGAACTGGCCCAGGGCCAGAGGAGAGCCCAGGCAGCTAGGCCTCCCCCCTTCTCTACCACCTGCCTCCCCTTCTGCACTACAAGCCAAGGGGCCCTGGGGAGCTGCAGCAGGCAACCCTCTGCCCTCCCATCTGCCCTACTGACAAGCCTACTGACAAGCAAGGGGAGAGCAGAAGCGCAGCAGACAGCACCGCCAGCCTCCTCCCACCATGGTGCACACCTCCCAGCCAGGCATGGTGCCATCAGGCACATGCTGTGCACAGGTCCTGGCCAAACCAGGGGCTCTGCTAGCTACCTCATTGCCGTGATAGCAAGCATGGCTTGCTGGCGCACCGCTGTGCCCAGGCGCTCCAAGGGCTCCTCTTCCAGCAGCACCTGCACAGCACAACCGGCAGTCAGCGCGGCAACTGCCATCACCCAGCACCAGCAGACCCAGGGCCCAGCTGGCCTTGCCCCTGTCCTCACACCTGCTGCCTCTCCCCTCACCTCGATATGCTCGGCCAGCTCGTGTCGGCAGCAGAACACCTCCAGGCCCCAGGACAAGGTCTTGGCGCTGCTGCCTCCACAGAGGGTGCCGATGGACGCTAGAAACTTCAGCTTCTGCGCCTCTTGCTGACAGACGGGGAAGAGAGACAGAGTGAGCGCGAGAGGGGACAGGAAAGGCCAGCAGGACCAGAGCAGCCAGGGGGCTGCAGTGCTGGGCGGGACCCCGGACGGCAGCAGCTCTGCACAGCCAGCACCTCCCCAGCAGCCTGCCAGCAGACATGGGCGGACCCGCAGGGAGACCCAGGCACAGCCCCCATGGAAACGGCTGCACTTACCTGTTCTCGGCCACCCACAAAGGCCTGGATGAAGTCCAAGGCTTCCTCATCCTCTCTGGACAGCTCGGACCAGCTGCTGATGGAAAACCTTGCACCTGAGAAAGGAAGAGAGCCAGGAGCACTGCAGAGATGGAGGGCAGGCAGCAGAGAGCCGCGCAGTGAGCTCTGCCCGCCGGCCAGCCATGGGCCTGCTCCCGGGCACACAGTCTCCCCCACGCTGCTCAAGGCTGCACGGTGCCCAGCACATGGGCTGCCCTGCTGCAGCCAGCCAGGCAGGGCAAACCTCAACTGCACCAGGCTGGGGAACGTGCTGCCAGACGGGCAGCATCTCTCCTCCTGCCACGGAGCTGCCGCTCGCTGCCCGTCCCAGGCAGCAGGAGCTGCGTCCATCTGCGCTCTCCCTCCTGGGCGCGTGCTGCGCTGGGGCCAGCTCCCAAGCCCCGAGCGGGCCCTGGCATCCGGGCACCGCTGTGCCACCACCCCGGGCACCCCGACACCACGTGCTGGGGAGATGGGAGCCCGGCGCAGAGCAGGGTGCGCTCCCCGGCCCTCACCCCAGCCCGGCCCAGCCCCACGGGGCCGCTCACTCACCTCTCCGCCACGCCTGGGACTCGAACCCCTCCAAGGGCCTCGAGGCAGAGCTGCTCTCCTCGGCAACCCTGTCCTGCTCCTGGGATGCCCGGCGCGGGCAGCCGTACTCCTGCTCCCAGGCCACCCGCGGGCGGCTGGGGGGTCTCTCCGCCATCCTGCGGCACGGAGCAGAGGCAGGAGGGGGACACTTGTTTAATGCAGAGCTGGGGAGGGTCCCCACGGGGGTGGGGGCAGCGCAGTCAAAGGTCCCCGCGCTCGCCCCGGCCCTGGAGCCAGCTCTCCTGCGCCTCAGCCCCTGCCGCAAGGTCCTGCCCCCGCCGCGGCCGAGGGCCCCCGCAGCCCCGTGGCACTGCCGAGCCCGGCCCCGTCGCTCTCACCCGCAGCAGGAGCTGGCAAGGCCTCGGCAAGCGCCTCGACTCCGCGGGGCTGCCGGGGCGGCAGGGAAAGACGCGGCTGCGCTCGGGGGCTCCTCCTCGAGCTCCACGCGCTCCTGCCCTCTCCCGTCGCCGTCCACCCGGACACTGCCCGCACCTGACAGCGCCGCCGGTGTCACAACGGGGGGGGTCACAATGGCCCCGCCGGGGGCGGCTCTGAGGTCACCTCTGCTGCGCGAGCTGCTCCAGCAGCAGCAGCCGGCGCCGCCAGGGGCTCCAGGGCCGCAGCGCGGCCGCCCCGGGCAGGAGGGAGCTGGGGCAGGGCAGGGCGAGGCAGCTCGAGGGGCCGCGCGCGGCTCCGCATGGCCACCTCCCTCCTCTTTCATCCCCGGCTGCCCACGCCTGGCTGCACTCACCTGCTCACCACTAACCACCAGCACCACCTCAAAACCTGACCCCACCATACCTCTTGCCCCAATCCCCTCCTCTCATCCCTCACCCCAAACTCTAACCCTCCAACCACAACCCAGACCTCCAACCCCTTTCCCTAACTCTTGCTCCAGCCCTCACCGGCATCTCCAACCCTCAGCCCTAGCCAACAAATGCTAGCCTTCACCCCAGCCCTCACCCCTGCCATAGCCCACTCCCCCACAAAGCTAGCCAACACTCACAGCAAGCACCGGAAACCCGCAGCACAACCACCAAACCTCGCCCCACGCCTCACCCAACCCCTCACCCCATGCAGCCAGCTCTCGTCCCCAGCCCTGCCCTCAACACCAGCCCCCAAGCACCAACCCCAGGGAGATGCCCGAACCCTCACTGCCAGCCGCAACCCCTTCCCCAGCCGCCCTCCCCCTCGCACCAGCCCCCTACCCTGCAGCCCCTCTGCTCACGCTCCCGCCGGGCCCCCTCGCGCCCCACCCCGGCAGGCAGAGGAAGGGCAGGACCGGGCCGTGCTGGGGCAGCTGAGCGTGGCAGGCACCGCTGCAGATGCTCTGCTCCAGCCCCGCTCCAGCAGGGGCACCTACAGCACGTTGCCCCACACCAGCACAGGCGGCTTTGCAGCTTCTCCTGCAGCGGAGACTCCACAGCCTCTCGGGGAACCTGCTCCACTGCTTAAGCGCCCTCGCGGGGAAAAAGCGCTTTCCTGCGCTCAGGGGGAATCGCCTGCTTCGCCATTTTGGGCCACGGCAGCACCCAACTCCGGGGCCGGGGCCGGGGGCGGAGGGGCGGGGCCATGGCAGGGACGGGGCGCCAGCCGGGCCCCCCGCGCCGGCACAGGGAGCGCAGCAGGCTGCTGGGGCGCGGCCGTGGCGCAGACGCCCCCGCCGCACGCCCCTCGCCCACGGGCCCCGCCCGGGCCAGCCCCGGCCCCCGCGCACGCAGCAGGCCGCCGCCGCCGGGCCCTGCGCCACGCTGGCCCCGGCCGCGGCCGCAGGGACAGCCCGCCGGGCGGCCGTTGGGCGGCCTGCGTGTCGCTCACGGCTCACCCCGCCCCTCCCGGGCACCCATTCGCTCGCTGCCTCCCCTCGCTCCCCGATTGGCCGGGCGGGGGGCGGGCTCTCCACCCGCCCGCGGCAGCTGCTGGCGCCAAGCAGAAGCTGCAGCTCGGCTCTGTGGAGAAGAGGCGGCTGCAGAGAGCCGCTCGCTCTGCCCGCAGCCCCGCCGCCTCCGGGCAGCGTTCTCCCGCCCGGCACCTGGCCCCTTCTCTGCACGGCACAGATTATTGGCCTTGCCAGTTCTGCTGGCCCCCGGGGCCGTGGCCGGGCTCCCAAGTGGGCGGAAAACCACACGGACGTCGGGCAAAGAGCTGGTGAGCAGCCTGGACTGCTTCAGGCTGGAGCACGTTATACGGCGTAGAAATTATGCCCTCCACTCCTGCAAGTAGGAGGATGTTGGCCCGTTCAGCTGGCACGGTTGGAGCTGGAAAAGGACGCCTGCCCGTTGTCTAAAAGAAATTGTTGTAAAACCTAAAACCTTTTCCCTGTGTTTTACAAAAGCAAAACAGCTAACCTCGTGTGAACTCAAGGAGCAATTTCTCTGGGAGGACTGTATGAAAACTGAGGGGTTTTTTTTGTTTTGAGGAGAAAAGCACTCTTTCTTTTCCAAACCCTTGAGTTGGTGTTCTTTGACCTTCATACGTGAGTCGATTTCAGCCTAGGAGGCTCTTTTCCCACCGGTAGGTGTTGATGTTGACAGAGGCACCGCTGTGCTTTCTAGTGTGGCATGCTAGCACCTATTCCAAGAAGTGGAACTCTCTCTGCTTATTGCGTTGTGGCCAAGCAATACATCCGCACAATGGAAGAAGGTTGAGGGCAGAAGCCTGGCTGTGGCTGACCACAGGTGTTGCCAAGAAAGCTGGATGAATCTCAGCACAAAGGGCGCCACAGGCTGGCCTTTGTTTTAAGGCATGCCCTGGACTCCTGCAAGCACCTGAAGGCTGGAAATCCATCCTTCCAGGAGCAGAAACGATGAGCAGTAGAGGGAATGTGCTGCGCAGGTGAGCTGCAGCTGGTGCAGCAAGCATTGCTGGTTTGAAGCGGTGGCTTGCTCCTTTGCCCTTTCCCAGAGAAATGCAATCTGATAATGGATGACATCTGTAAGAACAAAGAACTGCAAAGGTGGAGTTCTTCCCGTGGAGTCCAGTGGACTTTGCACCTACCGTGTCGAGCTCAATGCAATGGGGGAGGAGAAAGATGGAATGGATGAGAGAAAGGACAGCAATGCAAGAGTGACTCTTCTCTCTTAGAATACTTCTAAGTGGGGATTGGATTTGTGGGAAGTCTGAAGTTGGCTAAGTAAGTGACACCCTCCCACCATGGGAAGTGTCAGAGAAGGACATTGTATCTGATTTAGCTTCAGCTTAGTCTCAGGGCCTAAAGTAGATGAAGCCTGCGGGCCTCAAGGCCAAACTGTGAATGAACTTGAGAAACATTGCTGGCAATGTAGCTGCAAAACCATTTATGACCAGCTACTAAGGCTACAAAAGCAGCTAATGAGGATGTAAAATAGGATGCAGGAGACAAGATGGGATGCACGTGGGTTGGGGTTGACCTTGGAGGAGATAAGGGCCTGGGCTGTAGGCCAGGAGCTGTCCGAAGGAGAGAGAGACCAGTCAGAAGGGGAGAGACCAGTGACTCAGTAAAGAAGACTGGAGGAGACTGTCACTGGCAGGAGGGGAAATAAGACTGCAAAGGGTCTGATTAGCCCAGAATGTCTTTGTTCAGGGTCCCTGCGTGGAGGCAGCCAGCTCGAGCTGTTACTTCCTGTACTGTCATTTATTCTTGTAATTCATGTCAAAGGAATAATTAATTCTGCTCCTATATGTGCATGAGACTCTGCTCCTCGGAAACCTAGGGTGGGGCCATGTCTACAAGAGGAAGTCCCCTAGATGAGGGGTTTGTGTCAGTAGCTGCACAAATTCCTTTGCAAACACTGTCAAGGTCCTGGAGAATCACCGATCACAGGACGGCTGAGGTTGGAATGGACCTCTGGAGATCATCTAGTCCAACCCCCCTGCTCAAGCAGGGTCCTCCAGAGCACATTGCCCAGGACCCCACCCAGATGGCTTTTGAGTATCTCCAGGGAAGGAGACTGCACAGCCCCTCTGGGCAACCTGTGCCAGTGCTCCGTCACCCTCCCAGCCCAGAAGTTTTTCCTCCTGTGCACATGGAACTGCCTGTGGTTCAGTTTGTGCCCGTTGCCTCTTGTCCTGTCCCTGGGCTCTACTGAGATCCCCTCTCAGTCTTGTCTTCTCCAGGCTCTACAGGCCGAGCTCTCGCAGCCTTTCTTCACAGGAGACATGCTGCAGTGCCCTCATCATCTTTGTAGCCCTCCGCCGGACTCTCTCCAGTAGGGCCATGTCTCTCTTGTACCCTCTTTCCCGCAGGTCAACCCCCAGCCTGTCCTGGGCCATGGAGTTCTTCCTCCCTAGGTGCAGGACCCTGCACTTGCCTTTGTTGAACTTGAGAAGGTTCCTCTCTGCCCATGAGGTTGTGATTAAACAAGGTTGTGGCTCTTTTTCTGGATGGTGGACGGGTGGGATGGCAGTAGGACAAGGAGTCATGAGGGGAGGAAGGGGAATTCCATTAACTTCTGCACCTGGGTTAGGTTCTTGGGAGGGTTATTATTGTGGGAAGTGAGGACATATGCAGCGTGAGTGCCCAAGCTGTGCACGAATTCAGCCACAGTCAGGGGTGAATCCTCCTTCGGGAGAAAATCAAGATGTAGGCCGAACTGATGAATGACTAGTTGAGGAGGAATATCCTTGTGCTTGTATTCGATGTGTATGTATGTTTTTGGATGTAATCCCTTTGGCTAGTCAGGGCTGCATAACCAGGAAAGTTGCTGGAAAGCAAGTAACCTTTCTAGTGGCTACAGGGGCTACTTTATCTCTCAAGCCATGGAGCTCAATGACAGTCCTTCCGAGATGGGTGTGTTATAAAGGTCCGCAGGCATTCACCATTAAGTCAGAGTCAGACTCTTATACGATCGTTTGTTTCAGCTGGAGCTGGGTGCAGTTACAACACTGGCAAGGTCACATCCTTCGCAATGTTTCTGGAGTTCAAGGACAGTTCAGCCTTGAGGCCTGCAGGCTTCATCTACTTTAGGCACTGATGCTAAGCAAGAGTGAGACTTATGCGAAGCTGAAGCTAAATCGGCTACAATTTCCTTCTCCAACAGTCCTCCCTTGGTTTCTATGAGCACACCTGCTGGATACATATATTGGGGTAGAGTATTTGTGCACATCATAGAGGAGAATGTGAGGCACTTCTTCTCCTTTTTTTTTTTTTTGTGAAGTTTACCTTAGATTAAATAATCTAATGAAAAGGTGCCAAGGTGTTGCTGGGTTGTTAAGAAAGCCTTACTGCACGGATTTGGTTTGGAGACTCAAGAACTGAGATGCAGCTGTGCTTTTGCAGCCGGGCACTAATTCGTGAAGCACAAAGTATAGGCATTCCTCTTTTTCGATTGTAATCCCGTTCCCAATAGTGCGTTATGACAAACAAGAAGTTATGTTACCATTTTTAGTTATTGAAGGCAGAACACTGAAGGAGATAAGCCCGCCTTAACTAGGATAATCCTTCTGTTAAGCAAACATGAAGATGGTACTGCTCTTTTGGAAGTTTGTCTGCAGCTCTTGAAAAAGCAGGTATCTCCCTAAGAGACAGCATCTCGAAGATGTACACAATATGCTAAACATTTCTCTCTCCTCAGAGTTTCTGGATTCCCCTGTCTCTAGTCATTGTGAATACTGTCCACCCTCCCAAGCTGATCCGCTTGCCTGGGGGCTCCTTACTCCTGGGGGCCTTCTTGGACAAAGGGGACATTCTCTCTGCATACGTCCTACATTGCCACAGAAATAACATTCCGGTCCCTCACTGTCTGCCCATCTTCTCCTGTCCCCTTCTCGTCCTTGCCCTTGGCATTGCCCTAGCCTTCCTTGGCCTCCTCTGTCTCTTCCTCTACCCCTTCCTCTAATTTGCAAGTTCCGTGCTGAAGCTGCTGCTAAGAGATTAGCCTCTTCTTGGTTTTCCTTTTTCCGTTCCTTTGCTTGCTTCCCTTGCTGTTTCTCCTCTCTCCCGTCATAGACCAATACTGCCACGCTTAAAATCCTTTGTGAAGTTTCTCCTTGCCACCCTGGCATGTGCTCCTTCAACTCTTTTGGGCTATCCGGAGCGGCCTGATGGACAAAGACACTAATGGCTAGTGCATCATTCCAATTCTGGAAAGTCCTTCCCCCATAGTTCAACAAGGCTTGCCCTAGTCGTCCCCCAAAATCCCTGGCCTCTTTGTCCAAGCTCTGTCTACGCTCCTGCACTCTAGTCCAATCCACTCCTAGTTTGCTACATGCTCTAATAGCTTCTACCGAGTTCCGGAGTCCTGTCTGGCAAGCGACTCTGTCCCCTGCGTTATTGTAATCCCAATTTGGATCGTTTGCTGGCTAACGATTTGTGTTTCCCCCAGTCTGTTGTACAAACTTTGCCTCTTTATTAACTATTTTATCATCTCGCTCGTTTGGTCAGAACAACTCTCTCAAGAGTATTTGGGTATCCCGCCAGTTTGGTCAGAACAACTCTCTCAAGAGTACTTGGGTATCCCGCCAGTTTGGATTCTACCCAGTGCATATATATTAGAAAACAGCTGAGCGCTCCTTTCCGCATCCTCCCTCAACCTGGGCATTTTGCTTGCCCACAATGCTCAATCACTCGGACTCCAGGGTTGGCTAGTAAATACATGCAGTACCACGTGAGGGGGGGTTAGCTCCCCCCCCCGCCCCCACTGCACTCGGTTGTAATGCTGCTGCATTAGGTAAAACATTAGCAACCATAGGATGGAGTCCTGCCACGGGAGGAGGGGAAGTCTGAGTAAGAGGAGGAGAGGGACAGATAGACAGATCTTCAGGAGGCGCCACCGGAGGAGTGTAAGGCGGAGCAGTAGCTCCTGGGGCGTTATTTGGGACACCTATATCTGCTGCAGCAAGAGTAGTTTTACAGAGGGTGCCGTTTGTCCTCCTTGGATCTCGCCGGTCCCACATCCAATTATCCCACACATACCAATAATCCATTCAGTGAGGCTTTTCATCTTCCAACAGAAGCTGCAGCAGAGCTCATTTCTTAGAATCGAAGGATCCTTCCTTGGGTTAACCCCCACATTAATTGTAAGATGGACAATCATCCTGACATAAAGGGACAGCTAACTAGCTAGGGATCGATTTGACTGTAACGGCTTTTTTCTCCTTTTTGTTCCTTTTCCTTTTCTAAATTTGGATGTTTGGAGCCAAGAGGGTCCAATGGTGGTTGGCTACACTCCCATCTGGGGTGCCAAAGTGCTGTGGAAACACTTTGATCCTAGGTTTCCAAGAAGCAGAGCCTCACGCACATCTAGCAGCAAAATTTTATTTCTTTAAATGATGGTGCAGCATAGTAACTGCTGGAGCTGGGTGCCTCCAGGGAGGGACCTTGAACAAAGGAATTCTGGCCTAATTAGACCCTTTACAGTTTTATTTCCCACCTGCCAGGGAAGGTCTCCCCCAATCTTCTTTACTGAGTCTTCTTTACTCTCCTTCTGGTTGGTGTCTCTCTCCTTCTGGTTGGTCTTGGCCTTCAGCCCACACTGGTTGCCATGTCCTTGTTTCCCACAGTCCCTTATCTCCTCCGAGGTCAACCCCAACCCACGTGCATCCCATCTTGTCCCCTGCAGTCTACTTTTTAGCCCCATGAGCTAGCTGTGTGTCTTTATTAGCTGCTTTTAATGGGTTTGGCCGTTACATGCTCAGCAATGATTCTGGAGTTCATGGACGGTTCGGCCTTGAGGCCTGCATGCGCAGGGTAGGCAGTGGCGATAGAAACAGAGCTGCATGTCATACCCCAGCTCTGCCCTTCCACCTGAGATGCAAGCCCTGAAGACAGCAGGGGCCTGCTCTTGCCCTGGGGTGACTGGAGAGGGCAGGGGAGGCCAAAGCTTTTCTCCCCCTTTCCCTTGGCTATTGTGGGCCAGCAGAGCAGTTGACGCTTTGCAGCAAAACCAAAGTGTGTCAGGCCGCTCTACGCTGGCCTGGCATATTGGAACGAGTGGACACCCCGTCCCCCCCAGGACAAGCCAGATTCATGCAGGCAGCAAGTTTTGCCCCTTGCCTTTGGCTCCCTAAAAAAAGAACACTCACTCCGGCTGAGGAAACGGGGCTGTATCTTTGCGGGAAGCCCAACAAAGCCATGAAGCGGTAGCACAACAGGGGCTGTGCTTGAGGAGTCGAGCTGTCCTGGGGCTGCGGGAGATGCCAGCAATGAGCCAGACCTTCCAGCACACTTGCGTGTGTCCGTGGTGTGCAGCACCATGACATTGGCACAGCTGCGTCAGCTCTGCTCAAACAGAGTCACGTCCTGGCGGGAGGGTGCCACCTCGCCCATGCTCTCGGGAGCCAGGGACACAGTGCTCCGAGGTGGAATCTTGATGTTCTCCTTGGCACCCTCAGGTTCATGATGGTCTGTGACACCAGGCAACGGACTAAAGGTTCCGCATCATTTTCCAGGGGCTGGAGGGCTGCGAGAGAAAGGCACCGAGCTGAGAACAGACTCCCACCTTTGCAGAGATCCCAGGAATCCCCCCCCAGGCAGGGCCAGCCCCACTCAGCTCTTCCCATGCGGAGGAGGCAGCAGGTAGGACAAATGGATCAGCTGGCACTTGCAGGTCGGCCAAGCCCCAGATGCGCCCCAAATACCCCCTGCTCTCCCCCACGTAGGGACACAGAGCCTTCCTCACCTGGGGCAGGCCAGTGAACTGCAGCTCACTTCCCAGCCTCCTCCCTCCTCCCTGCCAGGGCTGCCTGACACAGCGCTGCTCTCACTCACCAGTGCACAGCTCCTGCACCTTCTCCTTCCTCCGCTTCTTCACTTGCTGCCCGATGAGCCCTAGGCAAACACCTCCGCTCACCCCTCATACTCCCCAGCAAGCCCCCAGCAGCACAGCTCCCATCTGGCCTTGCCAGCTTGGCCATGCAGCCTGCTCCCCTTGGGCAAGGCTGGCCCCAGCCCCGTCCCCACGGTGCAGGACCCAGGGACGGTGGGAGGGACTCAAGACCCTCCTGTGTGCCCGTCTGGGTGGGCAGGCATGGCCCTGGGCTTGTGGCTCACCAATGAACCTCACAGCTGCCTCCCGCAAGGATGCGTCCGGGTTCTCCAGGTATGGCAGGCTCTGGCGCAGGTGTTGCTCCGCTCTGCTCCTGTCCCTCAGCAGCTGCAGACAGCACAAGGACAGGGGGTTGGCACCGAGCCTCCCCAGAAGGCCAGGCCTGTCCCTCCTCCCAGCTCCGGCCTCCTCTTCCTTCCTGTTCCCGCCTCCCAGCTAGAAGCTGGCTGGTAGCCAGGTTCAGAGGGAGCAGAGGGCAGAGCGGGGCCTGCGGGTGCTGAGATCCCCGCCATGCTTCTGCCAAGGCCCAGCCAGGCCAGGGGCCCCTTCAGCACCCCAGCGGGCACTTACAGTAGAGGGCTCTGGGCTGCAGCAGTGCGTGAGGGGCACAGCTGTGCACCCTGCCCACTGGCCATGGCGGCAGGCCTCATCCCGCCGCGGCCCCGGGGCCTTTGGCCACGTCCTTACCACGCACTCCCCGATCTTCCATGTCTCCGCTCTTCTGGCCAGCTGCTTGAGCTCCTCCCACTTGAGGAACTGTGCAGCGCTCACCAGGGCTTCCTGAGAGGCCTGCAGAGCAACAGAGACCAGGAGATGCCACCGCAGCCACGGCAGGACACCCTGGGTCCCCCTCGTCTTGGCAAGGCTCCCAGCCTTTCCCAGCCCCAAATGGCACGACGCAGCGTGCCACTAGGTCTGGCCCTCCCTGAAGGCAGAGGCAGCTCTGCCTTGTCCTTCGGCACACAGGAAGCTGCACCTCATGCTGCCATGCGTTCCAAGGCACACTTGGCAGCAGCCCTTGCCTTGCTGCTCACCTCCACCCACGGCATGTCAGCATTGCTTCCCCAAAACACTGCTCCCTACCTGGGCCACTCTCTGCACCTTGTCACTCATGTGGAGGAAGAGCGGCACCAGGCTCCTCTGTGCATGCTGCTTCAGGTTCCGTTTGTTCTTCCCCACCACAATCTCCAGCAGGTCTTTGAAGAGGAGCATGGAGAGCTCTCGCACTCTGCTGTCTTCCTGCAGGCAGGGAGGAGAGGAGGGGAGGCCTCAGCAACGACTCCAGGAACGGGGCCCGACAAGAGCGTTTGCCGTTGCAAGGCCTCGTCCTCTCCGGGCACAACTGTCCCCCAGCCCGGCCAGAGGTCGGAGCTGAGGACAAGCCTCTGCTGAGGCAGCCTGGACAATGAGGGTTGTCGGCAGCAGCACGACAAGCCTCCCTGGGCTCTGTCTCCCTCTCCCTCTGGAGGGAGCTTCTTGGATTTCCCGAGGCCTCCATCAGGGCCCCCGCACACAACAAGAGGACAGAAAGGGACAGCCCCGCGGCACGGCCTCTCCCTCGCTCTCTAGCCTGCTCCTACCTCTCTGCTCATCGCTGCCCCAGGCCACGGCAAGCGCCGCACGCAGCCAAGCACGAGACGCAGCAGCCGAGAGCAGACAGGGGGCTGGTTTGCTCTACTCCCACAGCCCCGGACACCAAGGCCAGCACAGGGCATGGGCTGAGAACCACAGGGCAAAAGGTTTCCTGACATACAGCAGGGCCTGTGCGGGGACGTGCCAACAGGCACGTATGCAGAGGGGCACACAGCACCCAGACCACGCATACGGACCCCCGGACACACCAGCAGAGCCCCGGCTCTCCCATCAGCCTTACGTCATCAAAGCGAGGCAGAAGCTTCTCGGCCAGCTGCAGAACAATCGGGTTGGAGCCCTTCTGTTCCAGGTAGCTGAGGATGTTTCTCAGCAGCATCAGGCTTCCCACACGCACTTCCCTGCAAGCATCCTGCAGCCACTCCATGCTGTCTGGGAGCAGGCTCTGCATTCTCCTTTTCTGTGGGAAACGCACAACTTTCTTTGTGGGAAGCAAGGCCAGACCCGACCCCCCCCGCCCGCCCAAAAGTGCTCTGCCTGCTCTTTTCCCATCAGGGCTCAGTGGCCAGGGCCAGGGCTCTGCACACACGCAGGCCTTGGGCACAGAGGCTGCAGTGCAGGGCACAGATCTCCAAGGGGGCCCTCAGCATGCACTGGCCTCTGTAGGGAGCAAAGCTGCTGCCTCAAGGCCCAGGAGCACCTGGCTGCCTTAGCCCGGCCCTGTGCTCCAGCTCATTGTCCCTCTCCCAGATCTTCCCGCTGGGCACTGGTGAGACTTGGGAGACTTGGGAGACTTGGGAGCAGCTACCACACCTCCGGATTGCCAGCCAAGTCCAAGCCACTCTCTGACCCAGTGTCTCCTGTCAAGCCCCAGGCTGCCAGCATGGCTTCACCTGCCTGCCCCCCTCCTCACCATCTTGGGTCTATTCAACAGGGCCACGAGGCCTCTGAACGCCAGTCTGCGCATCTCCAGGCTCTCACTCTGCGCATAACCCTGGACGAGTGGCAGGACCTCCTCATCCATGTCGGCAAGGTCAGGGCATTCCAGCAGCTGAAATGGACACAGCACTGAAAGACTGGCACAGCCGGCAGCACTGCCTGCAGCGTGCAGCTCTCCATCCCACCCACCATCCAGGGCAAGGGCACCAGGCCCTCACAAAGCTCAGCCCAAACACAGCAGGCATTGTGCAGACACCCCTGGGCCCTGCTCCCAGCCCCGCGCCTCACGGCACACTGCACACACTGCTCGCCTCCTCCTCCCGTCCCCTGAACCCTCCGCAGCCTCTCGTTCTCATCCCTTGGAGGAGCAATTGAACACAGACAGCTGCCACAAAGCAGGCACGAAATACAAGTGCTTACGAGTGGTCGCCCAGCAGAAACAAGCCAAGGCCGGGGCTACTAACAGGAGCGTATGCATTGCCCCAGCTCCATTCACCAGCATCACCCCACATGCATGTGCACAAGCGAGCACAGCATTTAGAGGCCCCTCCAGAGAGGCACTGCTTGCCATGAGGCCCACCTCGACAAAGAAAGCCATGACGGGCAGCTGATGAAACTGGTCCTCCCTCCTCAGCAGCCTTGCCAGCTGGCGGAAGATCCAGCGACGCAGGTGACTGGCAGCCCCCCTCATTGCTCTGTCAGAGGCAAGAAGGCAGTGTTGGGCCTCAGCCGAGCAGGCAAACCTCCTCTGGCATCGCTCTGCTTGGCATGCAGCTCCTGCAGCCAGCGGCATTTGCTCATGGAGCATTGCTCTTGCCCTACCACACCTTGCCATTAGAAAGTCAGCGTCAGGCATCATTACGTTCCTTTTGGTGGGAGACCGGAGAAACAGCCTTCCTGCCCAGGCGGCATGGCCTGCCCACACATCCCCTCTCCTGCCCGCTTTGGATTCCTGTGCCCCTGGGCCCTCCCCAGGTTCTCCTGCGCACGACCCTCTCCCACAGCTCCTAACACCACCTGCTCCCCCAGCAGCTCTCCAAGCTGGGCAGCATGGCAGCTCCCAGGGCCCTTCTGCTGGGCGAGCCCTTGCCACAAGGGCTGAGGCTGCAGCCCCTTTCTTGGAGAAGTGGCGTTCCCCCTCCCCCACCAAGAAGCACATGGGGAGGCACACCCCACAGCCAGGGAAGAGGTGCTGGGCCAGAGCAGGCCGGAAAGGGCTCTACCTGGCCAGCACCACCACTCCCTTCTGGGAGGTGTCCGCATGCAGAAATAGGTCCCAGCCGCCCTTCCTCTCAACAGCCACGGCTACGGTCTCATAGTGGGCGCAGCGCAGCAGACTTTTCATGGCCTGCACGGCGCACCTGCATGCAGAGCAAAGCCCAGGTCACACTGGCAGCCTGGCCCTGCCTCCAGGTGCAGCGCAGAGACAGGGCGAGCGGGATCGAGCACCTGACGTGGCTGGTGGGACGGGACTCATCCCGTTGGCATTCCCTCAAGAAGATATTTGCTTCCTGGTGGCTGAACTCTGCTGTGAAGACCATCTGCAAGAGCAGCGCCAGGAAGAGCTGGGGGAAAAACGCCTTCACCGCCTCTGGGCAGACGGGCTCCCGGATGATCTCACACAGTGCCCTCGTTGCCTGCAGAAAACACCCAGACACACCTCTCACTCCCGAGCAGTCCCCGGCATGCTTCCACAGCCCTCCAGGTGGGAGGCTCAAGCACAGCCTTGGAGCATGGGAAATGCAGCTGGAGGCCTCAGCCTGGCTGCCTGACCAGGGCCAGCGCCCGCAGGCTCTTGGGCCTCAGCTCCTGGTTGTACACAGTGAGCCTTCCTGCCTCAGCATGACCATCACCTCGGCAGGCTTCGTGTAGCGTGCACGCTCGGCCAGGCTCCCTGTCCCAGGCCGTGCTGCCTGCCCAGGTTTTGCAGGAGCCCTACTCCTGCCCCTCACCTTGCCCCCAACCCGACCCTGGCTTTCCAGCCTGCTGAGCGAGGTCGGCGGATGCAGGGACAGCGTCGGATGGAGATTTCCTGGGCATGGCCAGCCTGGCTGTTGGTGTGCAGAGAGGCCAGGCAGCACTTGGCAGCCCTGTGCGCTGGCACAGTCGGAGGCCTGGCGCTGGCCATGTTGTAGCCATGGGCCCAGGAGAGGTCCCTGCTTGGGGGCACACAAGCAGTGGAGAGGGGGAGGGGACCCAGAGAGGCAGGCACCAGCCTGGGGGCACGGGAGGTCTCGTCCCCTAACTCACGGCCAGCGGAAGGATGCAGTTGTTGTCCCTGTCGGAGCTGGACTGCTTGCGCAGTGGCCGCTCCTCCAGCAAGCTCAGCAGCTCCCGCAGCATGTCCGGCGCAAGCATCGGCTTATCCATCAGCACCTTCCACATGCTCACGGCAGTGCTGCAGGCCCAGAGCGCTCTGTCAGTGGCACTTCCTTGGCCGCAGCACCGTAGCCTGGGCCAGCCCTGGAGGTCCCCAGCTGTGTGCCAGCCCTGCCCCTGCCCACCCCCTCCTCCCTGGCAGCCCCAAGAGGGTCCTGCCCAGGCAGGCAGCACATGACCAAGCTGAAGCCCCTTGCGCGGCAGGGAGCGTGCAGAGCCGCTGCGCTCTGCGGCTCAAGGCAGGGACACTTGCTCAGCTCTGGCTCCTCAAGGCCTGCTTGAGGCACCAGGGCTGGGAAACGGTGGGCGAGACACAGGGCCCTGCCCCTCAGCCGTGTGCTGGCCATCTGCTTGCCTCTGGCCCTCTTTGGGCCCTTCTCCCCATGGCCAATGAGCCACTGGAGCCCGTCCAGGCTGACGGGCCCCATACCTGTTGCACAGTGGCGAGCAGTACAGCAGGCTCACGGTCACCTCGCTGGGCTCCAAGCAGGCCAGCTGGCAAAGGGTCTTGTTTAGGGTGACCCGGGCCGACAGCTCCCTCACATACTTGACGTTCCTGTAGAGGCACCTTATGATGCGTGGCACCTGGAAGACACAAGGCGGATGGTGAGGCTGCTCCCAGAGAGCAGCCAATACCCCAGCTCCCACTCACTTCTCCTTCCCTCTCCACCACTCCCACCGCTCCTTGCTGCCTTCCAAGGGGCTCCGCTGCCCAAGAACACTGGCTCTCGGCGGGGAAACAGCGCCCCAGAGGGTCGAGCCCCACGCACGCCAGCCCCAGGCTCCTTACATCTTCCAGCACAGAGAAAGCGTCCAGCAGGAACATGGTCAGCATGTGGGAAGCCACCTCCGTATTGTAGGTGCTGCAGTTCCTCATGCCCTCGATGGCTGTGACAATGACGTCTGTCCTTTCGGAAGGCTGCAGGTTTTTCACAAACAGCTGGGGCAGAAAGGACCCAGGAGAGAAGAAATGTCACGCTGCGGGCCGCACTACTGCTGCTTAGCTAAGCAGTGGATGTGGCTCTGGAGAGAGGTGCGGGGCAGTGCTGGCACCGTGGCCCAGGAGAGCCAGGAGCACGCGCTGTGCTGGGTAGCAGCAGCATGGGGCATGTGGCCAGAGGGCCACCAGGGCAAGGCAGGATGCTCGGGAGCAGGCTCACAGTGCACTGGCTCTGCAGGCAACCCTAGCTTGCCGGTGGCCAGCAGGCTGCAGCTGCTGCTGGGACTCTTGGAGCCAAGCCTCTGGCTAGTCCCCGCTCAGGGACAGCGGGAGACACAGCAGTGAGAGCAGGGCTGCTACCAGGCAGCAACCAGTACTCTAGGTGCCACTCAGAGCTGCTTCCTTCTCCACCACCACCTCTGCATCAACCCCAAGGCCCCCTCAGCCCCACTCGTTAGGCATCCCTTTGCTCATCCACGTCTCCTCAGGACCCCATGCCCAACAGTCCCAGCAAGGGAAGTGCTCCTCACCCTCATGATCACGCTCATGTTGCTCGTCCACGAAAGGCAGAGCTCATTGTCGGCTTCCCTCTCCTTCTGGGGCTCCACATACTCTGGATCATCCTGCAGCATCGCCCGGCCTGAACAGCAGCAGAAAGACACAGCGGTCAGCAGGAGTCATGCAGAGCTGCAGCTGGCAGACTCATGGCGTCAGAGAGAAACCAGCCTGGCAGAGACAAAGGGCATGCCAGGAATGGATGGGGAGCAGGATTCCCAGGGAGGGTCGGGGCCTATTCCAGGGCAGAGAAGGGCAACTGCTTCAAAGGGTACCAAAAGCCTCACGGGCTTTCCGGTGCGAAGCCCGACACAAGCCGTAGCCTCTGAGCAGGGGCTGCTGAGCGTTTTCCAGGCCAGTGGTATCCAGGACAGGTACTAACAGCCTGCTCCCCTGCTCCTACATCAGCCGCGCCTCCTGCTCCTTTGCCTCACTGAGCAGAGGGGCCGAGGCAGTGCGATGCCTTCCCCGGCCTTGCCAGCGTGGCCGCGTGCAGAAGCACACAGCCCAGCACAGCTTCTCTTACGTTTTCGCTGCACGACGAATCTGAAGAGGCAATGAAGAGCATCCAAGGCCCCGCCCTTGGTCTCCGCGTCCTCGTAAGCACAGCAAAGGATGAGACAGCCCACCAGCTGTCCCAGCATCGGCATGGGGATCTTCCCATAGCAGGCAGGGCTCTCATCCACTCCTCCAAAGGGGTGCCACACCTGGGCAAGGCGGGTGGGACAGGTAGAAGGGCTGACGGGAGGCAGTCGCCACCAAAGCCCTGAAGCCAAGACTCTGCCCAGGCATGGATCCCAGCGGAGCCAAAGCTCTCGAGGGCCCTGCAGGCCTTGCCTCCCAAAGCAGCAGCCCAGCAAAGGCAGCACTGCCAGGCTGCGGCTCACATCATGCTCCGCGCGCACTGCTCCCCTGCACAGGGCTGGGGGCACAGCTGGCTCCTGCGACAAAGGGACTGCAGAGAAAAGCCCATGGAGAGAGGGCCAAAGAGCTTTGCTTCAGGGCAGAGCCTTGCTCAGTGCCTTAACCTGTGCCCACGCTTCCCTCCGAGGGACCCCCTGAGCTGCACTGTGCTCTGGGCTGCTGCAAAGGGCCAAAGCGGGGGCTGCACGGTGCTTGGCTCCTTACCTCCAGCGAGGAATAGTTGGCCAGCAACTTGCTCAGCCTCCCAATCCTCCCCACGGCCCTCTCACGCACAGCTGCTCTCTCCGTCTTGGTGAAGGGCAGCAGCATCTGCAAGGAGAAAGGCTACTGCTCTGCCCGGGGAGCTGACGCCCACTCCAGCAGGAGCAGCTCTGCTAAGCGCCTGCCTGCAGTCCTACAGTGCACCAAGGCTTCCTCGGAGCTAGAGCCAAGCCTGGAATGGCCTTCCTGCCCCTACAGGCCCCAGCCTGCAAGGCCCACCTTGCCCTCAGGCAGCCAGCCACACCTAAGCCCCCTCCCAGCCTCTGCTCCTGGCCATGCACATGGCCCCGGGTGCCCTCTTCAGGATGGCAGGCCTTTCAGGCCACACCTTCCCTAGGGGTCTGCAGTGGGCAGCCTGGCCTCCGGCCTCCTGGCATGGCAGAAGAACCAAGCTTCTGGGCTCGGCTCCCCTTGCAGCACGGGCAGCTCCCAGTGGGTCTCTGCCCCATTCTGATCTGGCAAGGAAAGCACAAGGCACGCGGAGGCGGGGGGACAGCAGCACCAGCTGCCATCAGTGCAGTGCCTAGAGAAGAAGGGTGACATTCCTCCCACTGCTTTGGTGCAAGGAGAGCTTTGGGGGCAGAGGTGGCCCAGGAGTGCTCATGGGGGCAAGGTGTTCCCAAGAGCCTGGAGGATGTTTGGGGTGGGAAGGGACTTGGGCTGTAGCCAGGGGACACTGGGCTCACAGAAGAGCCCAGTGGGGAACCTCCGCTCACCCAAGCGAGAAACGCCCCCTGCCTGCAGCGTGCTGCCTGTACATGGCACTCGGGGGGGGAATGTCCACTCGAGGGTGTCACTTCCCTCTGGGCTGAGGAACAGGCCCAATGCAGCCCACTCTTTGCAAATGCCACACCTGCAAGATCTTCTGCAGCTCCAGGAGGCTGGAAGTGGCCGACTTGAGCACCAGCACCTCCAACATGTTGTCCATGGCATCGAGGGTCTGCAAGGAGGACAGGGGGTTGTGGCATTCCTTCCCCACTGCCTCTGACCCACAGCAGACTCAGTTGAACCCCTGCTGCCCAGCGAGGACACCCGCTGCCCTGCACGGGCCAACGAGAGGCCTCAGGGCAGGAGACCTGCTGTGCACGGACCAGCCCCTGGGCACTGCCCATGGCCCAGCCCACGGGAAGGGCATGAAGGCAGGAGGGTGGGAAAACAAAGCTGAGATCCTGCCCAGCCTTGGAGCTGGCAGTCACCTCTCAGCACAGCGGAGCCAGGGGCAAGCCCAGAGGGGCTGGCGGGCTCCCTGTAGCTCACCCAGCACCTACCTTGGAGTAGAGGGACATGTCCACGGTCTCCATGTCTTCTCTTGGAGGAAGCAAGAAGACACTCTTGAAGCAGGCATGGAGAAGGCTGCTCTTTTTGCCCTCCAGAACCGGCTCCACTGCACTGCAAAGAGAGAGCGAGAGAGAGAGAGAGATGCCTGTTGGACACTGGTGCTGGGAGCAGTGCCTGGATGCCCTGGGGAGGTGGCTGTGGGCCGCTGGGGCAGGAGTCCCCCGGCTGCTACAGAGAGCACGTGAGGGAGCCCTGCAGGGAGGCACCTCCTCCCTCCATGAACTGGCCCAGGGCCAGAGGAGAGCCCAGGCAGCTAGGCCTCCCCCCTTCTCTACCACCTGCCTCCCCTTCTGCACTACAAGCCAAGGGGCCCTGGGGAGCTGCAGCAGGCAACCCTCTGCCCTCCCATCTGCCCTACTGACAAGCCTACTGACAAGCAAGGGGAGAGCAGAAGCGCAGCAGACAGCACCGCCAGCCTCCTCCCACCATGGTGCACACCTCCCAGCCAGGCATGGTGCCATCAGGCACATGCTGTGCACAGGTCCTGGCCAAACCAGGGGCTCTGCTAGCTACCTCATTGCCGTGATAGCAAGCATGGCTTGCTGGCGCACCGCTGTGCCCAGGCGCTCCAAGGGCTCCTCTTCCAGCAGCACCTGCACAGCACAACCGGCAGTCAGCGCGGCAACTGCCATCACCCAGCACCAGCAGACCCAGGGCCCAGCTGGCCTTGCCCCTGTCCTCACACCTGCTGCCTCTCCCCTCACCTCGATATGCTCGGCCAGCTCGTGTCGGCAGCAGAACACCTCCAGGCCCCAGGACAAGGTCTTGGCGCTGCTGCCTCCACAGAGGGTGCCGATGGACGCTAGAAACTTCAGCTTCTGCGCCTCTTGCTGACAGACGGGGAAGAGAGACAGAGTGAGCGCGAGAGGGGACAGGAAAGGCCAGCAGGACCAGAGCAGCCAGGGGGCTGCAGTGCTGGGCGGGACCCCGGACGGCAGCAGCTCTGCACAGCCAGCACCTCCCCAGCAGCCTGCCAGCAGACATGGGCGGACCCGCAGGGAGACCCAGGCACAGCCCCCATGGAAACGGCTGCACTTACCTGTTCTCGGCCACCCACAAAGGCCTGGATGAAGTCCAAGGCTTCCTCATCCTCTCTGGACAGCTCGGACCAGCTGCTGATGGAAAACCTTGCACCTGAGAAAGGAAGAGAGCCAGGAGCACTGCAGAGATGGAGGGCAGGCAGCAGAGAGCCGCACAGTGAGCTCTGCCCGCCGGCCAGCCATGGGCCTGCTCCCGGGCACACAGTCTCCCCCACGCTGCTCAAGGCTGCACGGTGCCCAGCACATGGGCTGCCCTGCTGCAGCCAGCCAGGCAGGGCAAACCTCAACTGCACCAGGCTGGGGAACGTGCTGCCAGACGGGCAGCATCTCTCCTCCTGCCACGGAGCTGCCGCTCGCTGCCCGTCCCAGGCAGCAGGAGCTGCGTCCATCTGCGCTCTCCCTCCTGGGCGCGTGCTGCGCTGGGGCCAGCTCCCAAGCCCCGAGCGGGCCCTGGCATCCGGGCACCGCTGTGCCACCACCCCGGGCACCCCGACACCACGTGCTGGGGAGATGGGAGCCCGGCGCAGAGCAGGGTGCGCTCCCCGGCCCTCACCCCAGCCCGGCCCAGCCCCACGGGGCCGCTCACTCACCTCTCCGCCACGCCTGGGACTCGAACCCCTCCAAGGGCCTCGAGGCAGAGCTGCTCTCCTCGGCAACCCTGTCCTGCTCCTGGGATGCCCGGCGCGGGCAGCCGTACTCCTGCTCCCAGGCCACCCGCGGGCGGCTGGGGGGTCTCTCCGCCATCCTGCGGCACGGAGCAGAGGCAGGAGGGGGACACTTGTTTAATGCAGAGCTGGGGAGGGTCCCCACGGGGGTGGGGGCAGCGCAGTCAAAGGTCCCCGCGCTCGCCCCGGCCCTGGAGCCAGCTCTCCTGCGCCTCAGCCCCTGCCGCAAGGTCCTGCCCCCGCCGCGGCCGAGGGCCCCCGCAGCCCCGTGGCACTGCCGAGCCCGGCCCCGTCGCTCTCACCCGCAGCAGGAGCTGGCAAGGCCTCGGCAAGCGCCTCGACTCCGCGGGGCTGCCGGGGCGGCAGGGAAAGACGCGGCTGCGCTCGGGGGCTCCTCCTCGAGCTCCACGCGCTCCTGCCCTCTCCCGTCGCCGTCCACCCGGACACTGCCCGCACCTGACAGCGCCGCCGGTGTCACAACGGGGGGGGTCACAATGGCCCCGCCGGGGGCGGCTCTGAGGTCACCTCTGCTGCGCGAGCTGCTCCAGCAGCAGCAGCCGGCGCCGCCAGGGGCTCCAGGGCCGCAGCGCGGCCGCCCCGGGCAGGAGGGAGCTGGGGCAGGGCAGGGCGAGGCAGCTCGAGGGGCCGCGCGCGGCTCCGCATGGCCACCTCCCTCCTCTTTCATCCCCGGCTGCCCACGCCTGGCTGCACTCACCTGCTCACCACTAACCACCAGCACCACCTCAAAACCTGACCCCACCATACCTCTTGCCCCAATCCCCTCCTCTCATCCCTCACCCCAAACTCTAACCCTCCAACCACAACCCAGACCTCCAACCCCTTTCCCTAACTCTTGCTCCAGCCCTCACCGGCATCTCCAACCCTCAGCCCTAGCCAACAAATGCTAGCCTTCACCCCAGCCCTCACCCCTGCCATAGCCCACTCCCCCACAAAGCTAGCCAACACTCACAGCAAGCACCAGAAACCCGCAGCACAACCACCAAACCTCGCCCCACGCCTCACCCAACCCCTCACCCCATGCAGCCAGCTCTCGTCCCCAGCCCTGCCCTCAACACCAGCCCCCAAGCACCAACCCCAGGGAGATGCCCGAACCCTCACTGCCAGCCGCAACCCCTTCCCCAGCCGCCCTCCCCCTCGCACCAGCCCCCTACCCTGCAGCCCCTCCGCTCACGCTCCCGCCGGGCCCCCTCGCGCCCCACCCCGGCAGGCAGAGGAAGGGCAGGACCGGGCCGTGCTGGGGCAGCTGAGCGTGGCAGGCACCGCTGCAGATGCTCTGCTCCAGCCCCGCTCCAGCAGGGGCACCTACAGCACGTTGCCCCACACCAGCACAGGCGGCTTTGCAGCTTCTCCTGCAGCGGAGACTCCACAGCCTCTCGGGGAACCTGCTCCACTGCTTAAGCGCCCTCGCGGGGAAAAAGCGCTTTCCTGCGCTCAGGGGGAATCGCCTGCTTCGCCATTTTGGGCCACGGCAGCACCCAACTCCGGGGCCGGGGCCGGGGGCGGAGGGGCGGGGCCATGGCAGGGACGGGGCGCCAGCCGGGCCCCCCGCGCCGGCACAGGGAGCGCAGCAGGCTGCTGGGGCGCGGCCGTGGCGCAGACGCCCCCGCCGCACGCCCCTCGCCCACGGGCCCCGCCCGGGCCAGCCCCGGCCCCCGCGCACGCAGCAGGCCGCCGCCGCCGGGCCCTGCGCCACGCTGGCCCCGGCCGCGGCCGCAGGGACAGCCCGCCGGGCGGCCGTTGGGCGGCCTGCGTGTCGCTCACGGCTCACCCCGCCCCTCCCGGGCACCCATTCGCTCGCTGCCTCCCCTCGCTCCCCGATTGGCCGGGCGGGGGGCGGGCTCTCCACCCGCCCGCGGCAGCTGCTGGCGCCAAGCAGAAGCTGCAGCTCGGCTCTGTGGAGAAGAGGCGGCTGCAGAGAGCCGCTCGCTCTGCCCGCAGCCCCGCCGCCTCCGGGCAGCGTTCTCCCGCCCGGCACCTGGCCCCTTCTCTGCACGGCACAGATTATTGGCCTTGCCAGTTCTGCTGGCCCCCGGGGCCGTGGCCGGGCTCCCAAGTGGGCGGAAAACCACACGGACGTCGGGCAAAGAGCTGGTGAGCAGCCTGGACTGCTTCAGGCTGGAGCACGTTATACGGCGTAGAAATTATGCCCTCCACTCCTGCAAGTAGGAGGATGTTGGCCCGTTCAGCTGGCACGGTTGGAGCTGGAAAAGGACGCCTGCCCGTTGTCTAAAAGAAATTGTTGTAAAACCTAAAACCTTTTCCCTGTGTTTTACAAAAGCAAAACAGCTAACCTCGTGTGAACTCAAGGAGCAATTTCTCTGGGAGGACTGTATGAAAACTGAGGGGTTTTTTTTGTTTTGAGGAGAAAAGCACTCTTTCTTTTCCAAACCCTTGAGTTGGTGTTCTTTGACCTTCATACGTGAGTCGATTTCAGCCTAGGAGGCTCTTTTCCCACCGGTAGGTGTTGATGTTGACAGAGGCACCGCTGTGCTTTCTAGTGTGGCATGCTAGCACCTATTCCAAGAAGTGGAACTCTCTCTGCTTATTGCGTTGTGGCCAAGCAATACATCCGCACAATGGAAGAAGGTTGAGGGCAGAAGCCTGGCTGTGGCTGACCACAGGTGTTGCCAAGAAAGCTGGATGAATCTCAGCACAAAGGGCGCCACAGGCTGGCCTTTGTTTTAAGGCATGCCCTGGACTCCTGCAAGCACCTGAAGGCTGGAAATCCATCCTTCCAGGAGCAGAAACGATGAGCAGTAGAGGGAATGTGCTGCGCAGGTGAGCTGCAGCTGGTGCAGCAAGCATTGCTGGTTTGAAGCGGTGGCTTGCTCCTTTGCCCTTTCCCAGAGAAATGCAATCTGATAATGGATGACATCTGTAAGAACAAAGAACTGCAAAGGTGGAGTTCTTCCCGTGGAGTCCAGCGGACTTTGCACCTACCGTGTCGAGCTCAATGCAATGGGGGAGGAGAAAGATGGAATGGATGAGAGAAAGGACAGCAATGCAAGAGTGACTCTTCTCTCTTAGAATACTTCTAAGTGGGGATTGGATTTGTGGGAAGTCTGAAGTTGGCTAAGTAAGTGACACCCTCCCACCATGGGAAGTGTCAGAGAAGGACATTGTATCTGATTTAGCTTCAGCTTAGTCTCAGGGCCTAAAGTAGATGAAGCCTGCGGGCCTCAAGGCCAAACTGTGAATGAACTTGAGAAACATTGCTGGCAATGTAGCTGCAAAACCATTTATGACCAGCTACTAAGGCTACAAAAGCAGCTAATGAGGATGTAAAATAGGATGCAGGAGACAAGATGGGATGCACGTGGGTTGGGGTTGACCTTGGAGGAGATAAGGGCCTGGGCTGTAGGCCAGGAGCTGTCTGAAGGAGAGAGAGACCAGTCAGAAGGGGAGAGACCAGTGACTCAGTAAAGAAGACTGGAGGAGACTGTCACTGGCAGGAGGGGAAATAAGACTGCAAAGGGTCTGATTAGCCCAGAATGTCTTTGTTCAGGGTCCCTGCGTGGAGGCAGCCAGCTCGAGCTGTTACTTCCTGTACTGTCATTTATTCTTGTAATTCATGTCAAAGGAATAATTAATTCTGCTCCTATATGTGCATGAGACTCTGCTCCTCGGAAACCTAGGGTGGGGCCATGTCTACAACAGGAAGTCCCCTAGATGAGGGGTTTGTGTCAGTAGCTGCACAAATTCCTTTGCAAACACTGTCAAGGTCCTGGAGAATCACCGATCACAGGACGGCTGAGGTTGGAATGGACCTCTGGAGATCATCTAGTCCAACCCCCCTGCTCAAGCAGGGTCCTCCAGAGCACATTGCCCAGGACCCCACCCAGATGGCTTTTGAGTATCTCCAGGGAAGGAGACTGCACAGCCCCTCTGGGCAACCTGTGCCAGTGCTCCGTCACCCTCCCAGCCCAGAAGTTTTTCCTCCTGTGCACATGGAACTGCCTGTGGTTCAGTTTGTGCCCGTTGCCTCTTGTCCTGTCCCTGGGCTCTACTGAGATCCCCTCTCAGTCTTGTCTTCTCCAGGCTCTACAGGCCGAGCTCTCGCAGCCTTTCTTCACAGGAGACATGCTGCAGTCCCCTCATCATCTTTGTAGCCCTCCGCCGGACTCTCTCCAGTAGGGCCATGTCTCTCTTGTACCCTCTTTCCCGCAGGTCAACCCCCAGCCTGTCCTGGGCCATGGAGTTCTTCCTCCCTAGGTGCAGGACCCTGCACTTGCCTTTGTTGAACTTGAGAAGGTTCCTCTCTGCCCATGAGGTTGTGATTAAACAAGGTTGTGGCTCTTTTTCTGGATGGTGGACGGGTGGGATGGCAGTAGGACAAGGAGTCATGAGGGGAGGAAGGGGAATTCCATTAACTTCTGCACCTGGGTTAGGTTCTTGGGAGGGTTATTATTGTGGGAAGTGAGGACATATGCAGCGTGAGTGCCCAAGCTGTGCACGAATTCAGCCACAGTCAGGGGTGAATCCTCCTTCGGGAGAAAATCAAGATGTAGGCCGAACTGATGAATGACTAGTTGAGGAGGAATATCCTTGTGCTTGTATTCGATGTGTATGTATGTTTTTGGATGTAATCCCTTTGGCTAGTCAGGGCTGCATAACCAGGAAAGTTGCTGGAAAGCAAGTAACCTTTCTAGTGGCTACAGGGGCTACTTTATCTCTCAAGCCATGGAGCTCAATGACAGTCCTTCCGAGATGGGTGTGTTATAAAGGTCCGCAGGCATTCACCATTAAGTCAGAGTCAGACTCTTATACGATCGTTTGTTTCAGCTGGAGCTGGGTGCCTCCAAAGAGGGACCCAGAACAAAGACATTCTGGGCTAATTATACTCCTTCCAGTCTTATTTCCCCGCCTGCCAGTGACAGTCTCTTCCAGTCTTCTTTCCTGAGTTGCTGGTCTCTTTCCTTGTAAATGGATTGTGTCTACATCCCAGGACGGTTGCTGTGTTCCTGCTTCAAAGTGCCTTATCTTATCCGGAGGCTAACCGTGACCTCTGTCCATTGTGTTCTGTAAGTTGGAGGGCTGATTCTGGCTGCTTCTGCAGTTGTTGCGTCAGCAGCAGCCCACAGGTTCGGTAAAAGCTTCGGCCTGCAGGCTTCAGGGCATTATTTTAAATAAAATAATTACTTATTTAAATGATTTTACAGCATAGAAACAGCTCGAAGTGGGTGCCTCTGGAGAAGGACACCGGACAAAGAAATTCTGGGGTAATTAGACCCCTTACAGTTTTATTTTCCCACCTGCCAGTGAAGGCCTCCTCCAATCTTCTTTACTGAGTAGGTGGTCTCTCCCCTTCTGATTGGTGTCTCTCTCCTTCTGACAGCTCCTGGCCTACAGCCCAGGCGGGATGCCATGTCCTTGTTTCTCCCAGGCCCTTATCTCCTCCAAGGTCAACCCCAACCCACGTGCATCCCATCTTGTCTCCTGCAGTCTACTTTGTAGCCTCATGAGCTAGTTTTCTATCTTTGTCAGCTAGTTTTAACTGGTTTGGCAGTTACAACACTGGCAAGGTCACATCCTTCGCAATGTTTCTGGAGTTCAAGGACAGTTCAGCCTTGAGGCCTGCAGGCTTCATCTACTTTAGGCACTGATGCTAAGCAAGAGTGAGACTTATGCGAAGCTGAAGCTAAATCGGCTACAATTTCCTTCTCCAACAGTCCTCCCTTGGTTTCTATGAGCACACCTGCTGGATACATATATTGGGGTAGAGTATTTGTGCACATCATAGAGGAGAATGTGAGGCACTTTTTCTCCTTTTTTTTTTTTTTTGTGAAGTTTACCTTAGATTAAATGATAGGTTTTTTGACCTCTGTTCATGGAGTGTGCGGGATCTTTCAACTTTAAGAGATGTCCCCAGTCGAGGGGAGATCGCAGTGTAGAGGCGCGTTGTTCCTCAGGAGAGTTCAAATGGCTGTCCTGAGTGATGTCTATTTATACTACGTCCATGATTTGTACCATTAGCCAAATCAGGTGTGATCTAGCCACGGTGTGTCATATTGGAAGTCATGTACCTTTCAAATTTCAGGAGGAAGTTTCTCGTTTGCTCCCCAGCGAGGACTTCTCAGCCGGGCTTTCTGCTAGTGACTTTACCACTAGTTGTTTGTATGTGCCAAGGTCATGGTCGATCACTTGGGAAAGTGGAGGGCGAAGGTCCTGCCACCTTCCCCCCCACAACTAGAGTCAAACCCTCCACCTCACAAAGTGGCCGTACAGGAGCCTCTTGCCTCGTGGTATAAATAGACCTCAGTGTCTACTGATCAGCATATATTAATTCAGTATATAACAGCAGGGCTTGTGTCTTTCGCAATAACTACCACACACACAGAGGTGTCGGAGGATTATGAGCAGTAAAGAGAACAATGTTGATGCTAGCAATATCACTACCAGGTGAAGGTTAAAAATTCCTGTTGCTGTTAGTGACCTTTCAAAAAGAGTTCCTCACTAATGATGTTCTTTTGATTTTTCTTTTGTACTGGTTTAGTGTAGAATTGGACTGCAGCTGCTGTTGAGATGTAATAGGAGCTGAGTAATTCCAGTTGCATCCCAGGATCCCAGTAAAGTTACAGATAGAAATCTTTGGGTGATTGCTTGCAGCTACAACAATAGTATTTTTGATTATAAAATGACAAAGGGTTCTCATACAAACACATCAGACAAGGCAATCGAGTTAAATTACAAATTAATGTTTCGGAAAACCAAATAGAGAGAAGCAAAAGCTTTAATCATTATGCCACAAATCACAAGTCACTTGAAAAGGCGCCAAGGTGTTGCTGGGTTGTTAAGAAAGCCTTACTGCACGGATTTGGTTTGGAGACTCAAGAACTGAGATGCAGCTGTGCTTTTGCAGCCGGGCACTAATTCGTGAAGCACAAAGTATAGGCATTCCTCTTTTTCGATTGTAATCCCGTTCCCAATAGTGCGTTATGACAAACAAGAAGTTACGTTACCATTTTTAGTTATTGAAGGCAGAACACTGAAGGAGATAAGCCCGCCTTAACTAGGATAATCCTTCTGTTAAGCAAACATGAAGATGGTACTGCTCTTTTGGAAGTTTGTCTGCAGCTCTTGAAAAAGCAGGTATCTCCCTAAGAGACAGCATCTCGAAGATGTACACAATATGCTAAACATTTCTCTCTCCTCAGAGTTTCTGGATTCCCCTGTCTCTAGTCATTGTGAATACTGTCCACCCTCCCAAGCTGATCCGCTTGCCTGGGGGCTCCTTACTCCTGGGGGCCTTCTTGGACAAAGGGGACATTCTCTCTGCATACGTCCTACATTGCCACAGAAATAACATTCCGGTCCCTCACTGTCTCCCCGTCTTCTCCTGTCCCCTTCTCGTCCTTGCCCTTGGCATTGCCCTAGCCTTCCTCGGCCTCCTCTGTCTCTTCCTCTACCCCTTCCTCTAATTTGCAAGTTCCGTGCTGAAGCTGCTGCTAAGAGATTAGCCTCTTCTTGGTTTTCCTTTTTCCGTTCCTTTGCTTGCTTCCCTTGCTGTTTCTCCTCTCTCCCGTCATAGACCAATACTGCCACGCTTAAAATCCTTTGTGAAGTTTCTCCTTGCCACCCTGGCATGTGCTCCTTCAACTCTTTTGGGCTATCCGGAGCGGCCTGATGGACAAAGACACTAATGGCTAGTGCATCATTCCAATTCTGGAAAGTCCTTCCCCCATAGTTCAACAAGGCTTGCCCTAGTCGTCCCCCAAAATCCCTGGCCTCTTTGTCCAAGCTCTGTCTACGCTCCTGCACTCTAGTCCAATCCACTCCTAGTTTGCTACATGCTCTAATAGCTTCTACCGAGTTCCGGAGTCCTGTCTGGCAAGCGACTCTGTCCCCTGCGTTATTGTAATCCCAATTTGGATCGTTTGCTGGCTAACGATTTGTGTTTCCCCCAGTCTGTTGTACAAACTTTGCCTCTTTATTAACTATTTTATCATCTCGCTCGTTTGGTCAGAACAACTCTCTCAAGAGTACTTGGGTATCCTGCCAGTTTGGTCAGAACAACTCTCTCAAGAGTACTTGGGTATCCCGCCAGTTTGGATTCTACCCAGTGCATATATATTAGAAAACAGCTGAGCGCTCCTTTCCGCATCCTCCCTCAACCTGGGCATTTTGCTTGCCCACAATGCTCAATCACTCGGACTCCAGGGTTGGCTAGTAAATACATGCAGTACCACGTGAGGGGGGGTTAGCTCCCCCCCCCGCCCCCACTGCACTCGGTTGTAATGCTGCTGCATTAGGTAAAACATTAGCAACCATAGGATGGAGTCCTGCCACGGGAGGAGGGGAAGTCTGAGTAAGAGGAGGAGAGGGACAGATAGACAGATCTTCGGGAGGCGCCACCGGAGGAGTGTAAGGCGGAGCAGTAGCTCCTGGGGCGTTATTTGGGACACCTATATCTGCTGCAGCAAGAGTAGTTTTACAGAGGGTGCCGTTTGTCCTCCTTGGATCTCGCCGGTCCCACATCCAATTATCCCACACATACCAATAATCCATTCAGTGAGGCTTTTCATCTTCCAATAGAAGCTGCAGCAGAGCTCATTTCTTAGAATCGAAGGATCCTTCCTTGGGTTAACCCCCACATTAATTGTAAGATGGACAATCATCCTGACATAAAGGGACAGCTAACTAGCTAGGGATCGATTTGACTGTAACGGCTTTTTTCTCCTTTTTGTTCCTTTTCCTTTTCTAAATTTGGATGTTTGGAGCCAAGAGGGTCCAATGGTGGTTGGCTACACTCCCATCTGGGGTGCCAAAGTGCTGTGGAAACACTTTGATCCTAGGTTTCCAAGAAGCAGAGCCTCACGCACATCTAGCAGCAAAATTTTATTTCTTTAAATGATGGTGCAGCATAGTAACTGCTGGAGCTGGGTGCCTCCAGGGAGGGACCTTGAACAAAGGAATTCTGGCCTAATTAGACCCTTTACAGTTTTATTTCCCACCTGCCAGGGAAGGTCTCCCCCAATCTTCTTTACTGAGTCTTCTTTACTCTCCTTCTGGTTGGTGTCTCTCTCCTTCTGGTTGGTCTTGGCCTTCAGCCCACACTGGTTGCCATGTCCTTGTTTCCCACAGTCCCTTATCTCCTCCGAGGTCAACCCCAACCCACGTGCATCCCATCTTGTCCCCTGCAGTCTACTTTTTAGCCCCATGAGCTAGCTGTGTATCTTTATTAGCTGCTTTTAATGGGTTTGGCCGTTACATGCTCAGCAATGATTCTGGAGTTCATGGACGGTTCGGCCTTGAGGCCTGCATGCGCAGGGTAGGCAGTGGCGATCGAAACAGAGCTGCATGTCATACCCCAGCTCTGCCCTTCCACCTGAGATGCAAGCCCTGAAGACAGCAGGGGCCTGCTCTTGCCCTGGGGTGACTGGAGAGGGCAGGGGAGGCCAAAGCTTTTCTCCCCCTTTCCCTTGGCTATTGTGGGCCAGCAGAGCAGTTGACGCTTTGCAGCAAAACCAAAGTGTGTCAGGCCGCTCTACGCTGGCCTGGCATATTGGAACGAGTGGACACCCCGTCCCCCCCAGGACAAGCCAGATTCATGCAGGCAGCAAGTTTTGCCCCTTGCCTTTGGCTCCCTAAAAAAAGAACACTCACTCCGGCTGAGGAAACGGGGCTGTATCTTTGCGGGAAGCCCAACAAAGCCATGAAGCGGTAGCACAACAGGGGCTGTGCTTGAGGAGTCGAGCTGTCCTGGGGCTGCGGGAGATGCCAGCAATGAGCCAGACCTTCCAGCACACTTGCGTGTGTCCGTGGTGTGCAGCACCATGACATTGGCACAGCTGCGTCAGCTCTGCTCAAACAGAGTCACGTCCTGGCGGGAGGGTGCCACCTCGCCCATGCTCTCGGGAGCCAGGGACACAGTGCTCCGAGGTGGAATCTTGATGTTCTCCTTGGCACCCTCAGGTTCATGATGGTCTGTGACACCAGGCAACGGACTAAAGGTTCCGCATCATTTTCCAGGGGCTGGAGGGCTGCGAGAGAAAGGCACCGAGCTGAGAACAGACTCCCACCTTTGCAGAGATCCCAGGAATCCCCCCCCAGGCAGGGCCAGCCCCACTCAGCTCTTCCCATGCGGAGGAGGCAGCAGGTAGGACAAATGGATCAGCTGGCACTTGCAGGTCGGCCAAGCCCCAGATGCGCCCCAAATACCCCCTGCTCTCCCCCACGTAGGGACACAGAGCCTTCCTCACCTGGGGCAGGCCAGTGAACTGCAGCTCACTTCCCAGCCTCCTCCCTCCTCCCTGCCAGGGCTGCCTGACACAGCGCTGCTCTCACTCACCAGTGCACAGCTCCTGCACCTTCTCCTTCCTCCGCTTCTTCACTTGCTGCCCGATGAGCCCTAGGCAAACACCTCCGCTCACCCCTCATACTCCCCAGCAAGCCCCCAGCAGCACAGCTCCCATCTGGCCTTGCCAGCTTGGCCATGCAGCCTGCTCCCCTTGGGCAAGGCTGGCCCCAGCCCCGTCCCCACGGTGCAGGACCCAGGGACGGTGGGAGGGACTCAAGACCCTCCTGTGTGCCCGTCTGGGTGGGCAGGCATGGCCCTGGGCTTGTGGCTCACCAATGAACCTCACAGCTGCCTCCCGCAAGGATGCGTCCGGGTTCTCCAGGTATGGCAGGCTCTGGCGCAGGTGTTGCTCCGCTCTGCTCCTGTCCCTCAGCAGCTGCAGACAGCACAAGGACAGGGGGTTGGCACCGAGCCTCCCCAGAAGGCCAGGCCTGTCCCTCCTCCCAGCTCCGGCCTCCTCTTCCTTCCTGTTCACGCCTCCCAGCTAGAAGCTGGCTGGTAGCCAGGTTCAGAGGGAGCAGAGGGCAGAGCGGGGCCTGCGGGTGCTGAGATCCCCGCCATGCTTCTGCCAAGGCCCAGCCAGGCCAGGGGCCCCTTCAGCACCCCAGCGGGCACTTACAGTAGAGGGCTCTGGGCTGCAGCAGTGCGTGAGGGGCACAGCTGTGCACCCTGCCCACTGGCCATGGCGGCAGGCCTCATCCCGCCGCGGCCCCGGGGCCTTTGGCCACGTCCTTACCACGCACTCCCCGATCTTCCATGTCTCCGCTCTTCTGGCCAGCTGCTTGAGCTCCTCCCACTTGAGGAACTGTGCAGCGCTCACCAGGGCTTCCTGAGAGGCCTGCAGAGCAACAGAGACCAGGAGATGCCACCGCAGCCACGGCAGGACACCCTGGGTCCCCCTCGTCTTGGCAAGGCTCCCAGCCTTTCCCAGCCCCAAATGGCACGACGCAGCGTGCCACTAGGTCTGGCCCTCCCTGAAGGCAGAGGCAGCTCTGCCTTGTCCTTCGGCACACAGGAAGCTGCACCTCATGCTGCCATGCGTTCCAAGGCACACTTGGCAGCAGCCCTTGCCTTGCTGCTCACCTCCACCCTCAGCATGTCAGCATTGCTTCCCCAAAACACTGCTCCCTACCTGGGCCACTCTTTGCACCTTGTCACTCATGTGGAGGAAGAGCGGCACCAGGCTCCTCTGTGCATGCTGCTTCAGGTTCCGTTTGTTCTTCCCCACCACAATCTCCAGCAGGTCTTTGAAGAGGAGCATGGAGAGCTCTCGCACTCTGCTGTCTTCCTGCAGGCAGGGAGGAGAGGAGGGGAGGCCTCAGCAACGACTCCAGGAACGGGGCCCGACAAGAGCGTTTGCCGTTGCAAGGCCTCGTCCTCTCCGGGCACAACTGTCCCCCAGCCCGGCCAGAGGTCAGAGCTGAGGACAAGCCTCTGCTGAGGCAGCCTGGACAATGAGCCCCGCTTTGATGACGGGCTCTGTCTCCCTCTCCCTCTGGAGGGAGCTTCTTGGATTTCCTGAGGCCTCCATCAGGGCCCCCGCACACAACAAGAGGACAGAAAGGGACAGCCCCGTGGCACGGCCTCTCCCTCGCTCTCTAGCCTGCTCCTACCTCTCTGCTCATCGCTGCCCCAGGCCACGGCAAGCGCCGCACGCAGCCAAGCACGAGACGCAGCAGCCGAGAGCAGACAGGGGGCTGGTTTGCTCTACTCCCACAGCCCCGGACACCAAGGCCAGCACAGGGCATGGGCTGAGAACCACAGGGCAAAAGGTTTCCTGACATACAGCAGGGCCTGTGCGGGGACGTGCCAACAGGCACGTATGCAGAGGGGCACACAGCACCCAGACCACGCATACGGACCCCCGGACACACCAGCAGAGCCCCGGCTCTCCCATCAGCCTTACGTCATCAAAGCGAGGCAGAAGCTTCTCGGCCAGCTGCAGAACAATCGGGTTGGAGCCCTTCTGTTCCAGGTAGCTGAGGATGTTTCTCAGCAGCATCAGGCTTCCCACACGCACTTCCCTGCAAGCATCCTGCAGCCACTCCATGCTGTCTGGGAGCAGGCTCTGCATTCTCCTTTTCTGTGGGAAACGCACAACTTTCTTTGTGGGAAGCAAGGCCAGACCCGACCCCCCCCGCCCGCCCAAAAGTGCTCTGCCTGCTCTTTTCCCATCAGGGCTCAGTGGCCAGGGCCAGGGCTCTGCACACACGCAGGCCTTGGGCACAGAGGCTGCAGTGCAGGGCACAGATCTCCAAGGGGGCCCTCAGCATGCACTGGCCTCTGTAGGGAGCAAAGCTGCTGCCTCAAGGCCCAGGAGCAGCTGGCTGCCTTAGCCCGGCCCTGTGCTCCAGCTCATTGTCCCTCTCCCAGATCTTCCCGCTGGGCACTGGTGCCTTTCTCCTTGTGCAGCACGGCCAAGGGCCTGGCATGACACTCGGGGCAGATGAATGGGGCAGCGGAGACTTGGGAGCAGCTACCACACCTCCGGATTGCCAGCCAAGTCCAAGCCACTCTCTGACCCAGTGTCTCCTGTCAAGCCCCAGGCTGCCAGCATGGCTTCACCCGCCTGCCCCCCTCCTCACCATCTTGGGTCTATTCAACAGGGCCACGAGGCCTCTGAACGCCAGTCTGCGCATCTCCAGGCTCTCACTCTGCGCATAACCCTGGACGAGTGGCAGGACCTCCTCATCCATGTCGGCAAGGTCAGGGCATTCCAGCAGCTGAAATGGACACAGCACTGAAAGACTGGCACAGCCGGCAGCACTGCCTGCAGCGTGCAGCTCTCCATCCCACCCACCATCCAGGGCAAGGGCACCAGGCCCTCACAAAGCTCAGCCCAAACACAGCAGGCATTGTGCAGACACCCCTGGGCCCTGCTCCCAGCCCCGCGCCTCACGGCACACTGCACACACTGCTCGCCTCCTCCTCCCGTCCCCTGAACCCTCCGCAGCCTCTTGTTCTCATCCCTTGGAGGAGCAATTGAACACAGACAGCTGCCACAAAGCAGGCACGAAATACAAGTGCTTACGAGTGGTCGCCCAGCAGAAACGAGCCAAGACCGGGGCTACTAACAGGAGCGTATGCATTGCCCCAGCTCCATTCACCAGCATCACCCCACATGCATGTGCACAAGCGAGCACAGCATTTAGAGGCCCCTCCAGAGAGGCACTGCTTGCCATGAGGCCCACCTCGACAAAGAAAGCCATGACGGGCAGCTGATGAAACTGGTCCTCCCTCCTCAGCAGCCTTGCCAGCTGGCGGAAGATCCAGCGACGCAGGTGACTGGCAGCCCCTCTCATTGCTCTGTCAGAGGCAAGAAGGCAGTGTTGGGCCTCAGCCGAGCAGGCAAACCTCCTCTGGCATCGCTCTGCTTGGCACGCAGCTCCTGCAGCCAGCGGCATTTGCTCATGGAGCACTGCTCTTGCCCTACCACACCTTGCCATTAGAAAGTCAGCGTCAGGCATCATTACGTTCCTTTTGGTGGGAGACCGGAGAAACAGCCTTCCTGCCCAGGCGGCATGGCCTGCCCACACATCCCCTCTCCTGCCCGCTTTGGATTCCTGTGCCCCTGGGCCCTCCCCAGGTTCTCCTGCGCACGACCCTCTCCCACAGCTCCTAACACCACCTGCTCCCCCAGCAGCTCTCCAAGCTGGGCAGCATGGCAGCTCCCAGGGCCCTTCTGCTGGGCGAGCCCTTGCCACAAGGGCTGAGGCTGCAGCCCCTTTCTTGGAGAAGTGGCGTTCCCCCTCCCCCACCAAGAAGCACATGGGGAGGCACACCCCACAGCCAGGGAAGAGGTGCTGGGCCAGAGCAGGCCGGAAAGGGCTCTACCTGGCCAGCACCACCACTCCCTTCTGGGAGGTGTCCGCATGCAGAAATAGGTCCCAGCCGCCCTTCCTCTCAACAGCCACGGCTACGGTCTCATAGTGGGCGCAGCGCAGCAGACTTTTCATGGCCTGCACGGCGCACCTGCATGCAGAGCAAAGCCCAGGTCACACTGGCAGCCTGGCCCTGCCTCCAGGTGCAGCGCAGAGACAGGGCGAGCGGGATCGAGCACCTGACGTGGCTGGTGGGACGGGACTCATCCCGTTGGCATTCCCTCAAGAAGATATTTGCTTCCTGGTGGCTGAACTCTGCTGTGAAGACCATCTGCAAGAGCAGCGCCAGGAAGAGCTGGGGGAAAAACGCCTTCACCGCCTCTGGGCAGACGGGCTCCCGGATGATCTCACACAGTGCCCTCGTTGCCTGCAGAAAACACCCAGACACACCTCTCACTCCCGAGCAGTCCCCGGCATGCTTCCACAGCCCTCCAGGTGGGAGGCTCAAGCACAGCCTTGGAGCATGGGAAATGCAGCTGGAGGCCTCAGCCTGGCTGCCTGACCAGGGCCAGCGCCCGCAGGCTCTTGGGCCTCAGCTCCTGGTTGTACACAGTGAGCCTTCCTGCCTCAGCATGACCATCACCTCGGCAGGCTTCGTGTAGCGTGCACGCTCGGCCAGGCTCCCTGTCCCAGGCCGTGCTGCCTGCCCAGGTTTTGCAGGAGCCCTACTCCTGCCCCTCACCTTGCCCCCAACCCGACCCTGGCTTTCCAGCCTGCTGAGCGAGGTCGGCGGATGCAGGGACAGCGTCGGATGGAGATTTCCTGGGCATGGCCAGCCTGGCTGTTGGTGTGCAGAGAGGCCAGGCAGCACTTGGCAGCCCTGTGCGCTGGCACAGTCGGAGGCCTGGCGCTGGCCATGTTGTAGCCATGGGCCCAGGAGAGGTCCCTGCTTGGGGGCACACAAGCAGTGGAGAGGGGGAGGGGGCCCAGAGAGGCAGGCACCAGCCTGGGGGCACGGGAGGTCTCGTCCCCTAACTCACGGCCAGCGGAAGGATGCAGTTGTTGTCCCTGTCGGAGCTGGACTGCTTGCGCAGTGGCCGCTCCTCCAGCAAGCTCAGCAGCTCCCGCAGCATGTCCGGCGCAAGCATCGGCTTATCCATCAGCACCTTCCACATGCTCACGGCAGTGCTGCAGGCCCAGAGCGCTCTGTCAGTGGCACTTCCTTGGCCGCAGCACCGTAGCCTGGGCCAGCCCTGGAGGTCCCCAGCTGTGTGCCAGCCCTGCCCCTGCCCACCCCCTCCTCCCTGGCAGCCCCAAGAGGGTCCTGCCCAGGCAGGCAGCACATGACCAAGCTGAAGCCCCTTGCGCGGCAGGGAGCGTGCAGAGCCGCTGCGCTCTGCGGCTCAAGGCAGGGACACTTGCTCAGCTCTGGCTCCTCAAGGCCTGCTTGAGGCACCAGGGCTGGGAAACGGTGGGCGAGACACAGGGCCCTGCCCCTCAGCCGTGTGCTGGCCTTCTGCTTGCCTCTGGCCCTCTTTGGGCCCTTCTCCCCATGGCCAAGGAGCCCGTCCAGGCTGACGGGCCCCATACCTGTTGCACAGTGGCGAGCAGTACAGCAGGCTCATGGTCACCTCGCTGGGCTCCAAGCAGGCCAGCTGGCAAAGGGTCTTGTTTAGGGTGACCCGGGCCGACAGCTCCCTCACATACTTGACGTTCCTGTAGAGGCACCTTATGATGCGTGGCACCTGGAAGACACAAGGCGGACGGTGAGGCTGCTCCCAGAGAGCAGCCAATACCCCAGCTCCCACTCACTTCTCCTTCCCTCTCCACCACTCCCACCGCTCCTTGCTGCCTTCCAAGGGGCTCCGCTGCCCAAGAACACTGGCTCTCGGCGGGGAAACAGCGCCCCAGAGGGTCGAGCCCCACGCACGCCAGCCCCAGGCTCCTTACATCTTCCAGCACAGAGAAAGCGTCCAGCAGGAACATGGTCAGCATGTGGGAAGCCACCTCCGTATTGTAGGTGCTGCAGTTCCTCATGCCCTCGATGGCTGTGACAATGACGTCTGTCCTTTCGGAAGGCTGCAGGTTTTTCACAAACAGCTGGGGCAGAAAGGACCCAGGAGAGAAGAAATGTCACGCTGCGGGCCGCACTACTGCTGCTTAGCTAAGCAGTGGATGTGGCTCTGGAGAGAGGTGCGGGGCAGTGCTGGCACCGTGGCCCAGGAGAGCCAGGAGCACGCGCTGTGCTGGGTAGCAGCAGCATGGGGCATGTGGCCAGAGGGCCACCAGGGCAAGGCAGGATGCTCGGGAGCAGGCTCACAGTGCACTGGCTCTGCAGGCAACCCTAGCTTGCCGGTGGCCAGCAGGCTGCAGCTGCTGCTGGGACTCTTGGAGCCAAGCCTCTGGCTAGTCCCCGCTCAGGGACAGCGGGAGACACAGCAGTGAGAGCAGGGCTGCTACCAGGCAGCAACCAGTACTCTAGGTGCCACTCAGAGCTGCTTCCTTCTCCACCACCACCTCTGCATCAACCCCAAGGCCCCCTCAGCCCCACTCGTTAGGCATCCCTTTGCTCATCCACGTCTCCTCAGGACCCCATGCCCAACAGTCCCAGCAAGGGAAGTGCTCCTCACCCTCATGATCACGCTCATGTTGCTCGTCCACGAAAGGCAGAGCTCATTGTCGGCTTCCCTCTCCTTCTGGGGCTCCACATACTCTGGATCATCCTGCAGCATCGCCCGGCCTGAACAGCAGCAGAAAGACACAGCGGTCAGCAGGAGTCATGCAGAGCTGCAGCTGGCAGACTCATGGCGTCAGAGAGAAACCAGCCTGGCAGAGACAAAGGGCATGCCAGGAATGGATGGGGAGCAGGATTCCCAGGGAGGGTCGGGGCCTATTCCAGGGCAGAGAAGGGCAACTGCTTCAAAGGGTACCAAAAGCCTCACGGGCTTTCCGGTGCGAAGCCCGACACAAGCCGTAGCCTCTGAGCAGGGGCTGCTGAGCGTTTTCCAGGCCAGTGGTATCCAGGACAGGTACTAACAGCCCGCTCCCCTGCTCCTACATCAGCCGCGCCTCCTGCTCCTTTGCCTCACTGAGCAGAGGGGCCGAGGCAGTGCGATGCCTTCCCCGGCCTTGCCAGCGTGGCCGCGTGCAGAAGCACACAGCCCAGCACAGCTTCTCTTACGTTTTCGCTGCACGACGAATCTGAAGAGGCAATGAAGAGCATCCAAGGCCCCGCCCTTGGTCTCCGCGTCCTCGTAAGCACAGCAAAGGATGAGACAGCCCACCAGCTGTCCCAGCATCGGCACGGGGATCTTCCCATAGCAGGCAGGGCTCTCATCCACTCCTCCAAAGGGGTGCCACACCTGGGCAAGGCGGGTGGGACAGGTAGAAGGGCTGACGGGAGGCAGTCGCCACCAAAGCCCTGAAGCCAAGACTCTGCCCAGGCATGGATCCCAGCGGAGCCAAAGCTCTCGAGGGCCCTGCAGGCCTTGCCTCCCAAAGCAGCAGCCCAGCAAAGGCAGCACTGCCAGGCTGCGGCTCACATCATGCTCCGCGCGCACTGCTCCCCTGCACAGGGCTGGGGGCACAGCTGGCTCCTGCGACAAAGGGACTGCAGAGAAAAGCCCATGGAGAGAGGGCCAAAGAGCTTTGCTTCAGGGCAGAGCCTTGCTCAGTGCCTTAACCTGTGCCCACGCTTCCCTCCGAGGGACCCCCTGAGCTGCACTGTGCTCTGGGCTGCTGCAAAGGGCCAAAGCGGGGGCTGCACGGTGCTTGGCTCCTTACCTCCAGCGAGGAATAGTTGGCCAGCAACTTGCTCAGCCTCCCAATCCTCCCCACGGCCCTCTCACGCACAGCTGCTCTCTCCGTCTTGGTGAAGGGCAGCAGCATCTGCAAGGAGAAAGGCTACTGCTCTGCCCGGGGAGCTGACGCCCACTCCAGCAGAAGCAGCTCTGCTAAGCGCCTGCCTGCAGTCCTACAGTGCACCAAGGCTTCCTCGGAGCTAGAGCAAGCCTGGAATGGCCTTCCTGCCCCTACAGGCCCCAGCCTGCAAGGCCCACCTTGCCCTCAGGCAGCCAGCCACACCTAAGCCCCCTCCCAGCCTCTGCTCCTGGCCATGCACATGGCCCCGGGTGCCCTCTTCAGGATGGCAGGCCTTTCAGGCCACACCTTCCCTAGGGGTCTGCAGTGGGCAGCCTGGCCTCCGGCCTCCTGGCATGGCAGAAGAACCAAGCTTCTGGGCTCGGCTCCCCTTGCAGCACGGGCAGCTCCCAGTGGGTCTCTGCCCCATTCTGATCTGGCAAGGAAAGCACAAGGCACGCGGAGGCGGGGGGACAGCAGCACCAGCTGCCATCAGTGCAGTGCCTAGAGAAGAAGGGTGACATTCCTCCCACTGCTTTGGTGCAAGGAGAGCTTTGGGGGCAGAGGTGGCCCAGGAGTGCTCATGGGGGCAAGGTGTTCCCAAGAGCCTGGAGGATGTTTGGGGTGGGAAGGGACTTGGGCTGTAGCCAGGGGACACTGGGCTCACAGAAGAGCCCAGTGGGGAACCTCTGCTCACCCAAGCGAGAAACGCCCCCTGCCTGCAGCGTGCTGCCTGTACATGGCACTCGGGGGGGGAATGTCCACTCGAGGGTGTCACTTCCCTCTGGGCTGAGGAACAGGCCCAATGCAGCCCACTCTTTGCAAATGCCACACCTGCAAGATCTTCTGCAGCTCCAGGAGGCTGGAAGTGGCCGACTTGAGCACCAGCACCTCCAACATGTTGTCCATGGCATCGAGGGTCTGCAAGGAGGACAGGGGGTTGTGGCATTCCTTCCCCACTGCCTCTGACCCACAGCAGACTCAGTTGAACCCCTGCTGCCCAGCGAGGACACCCGCTGCCCTGCACGGGCCAACGAGAGGCCTCAGGGCAGGAGACCTGCTGTGCACGGACCAGCCCCTGGGCACTGCCCATGGCCCAGCCCACGGGAAGGGCATGAAGGCAGGAGGGTGGGAAAACAAAGCTGAGATCCTGCCCAGCCTTGGAGCTGGCAGTCACCTCTCAGCACAGCGGAGCCAGGGGCAAGCCCAGAGGGGCTGGCGGGCTCCCTGTAGCTCACCCAGCACCTACCTTGGAGTAGAGGGACATGTCCACGGTCTCCATGTCTTCTCTTGGAGGAAGCAAGAAGACACTCTTGAAGCAGGCATGGAGAAGGCTGCTCTTTTTGCCCTCCAGAACCGGCTCCACTGCACTGCAAAGAGAGAGCGAGAGAGAGAGAGAGATGCCTGTTGGACACTGGTGCTGGGAGCAGTGCCTGGATGCCCTGGGGAGGTGGCTGTGGGCCGCTGGGGCAGGAGTCCCCCGGCTGCTACAGAGAGCACGTGAGGGAGCCCTGCAGGGAGGCACCTCCTCCCTCCATGAACTGGCCCAGGGCCAGAGGAGAGCCCAGGCAGCTAGGCCTCCCCCCTTCTCTACCACCTGCCTCCCCTTCTGCACTACAAGCCAAGGGGCCCTGGGGAGCTGCAGCAGGCAACCCTCTGCCCTCCCATCTGCCCTACTGACAAGCCTACTGACAAGCAAGGGGAGAGCAGAAGCGCAGCAGACAGCACCGCCAGCCTCCTCCCACCATGGTGCACACCTCCCAGCCAGGGACGGTACCATCAGGCACATGCTGTGCACAGGTCCTGGCCAAACCAGGGGCTCTGCTAGCTACCTCATTGCCGTGATAGCAAGCATGGCTTGCTGGCGCACCGCTGTGCCCAGGCGCTCCAAGGGCTCCTCTTCCAGCAGCACCTGCACAGCACAACCGGCAGTCAGCGCGGCAACTGCCATCCCCCAGCACCAGCAGACCCAGGGCCCAGCTGGCCTTGCCCCTGTCCTCACACCTGCTGCCTCTCCCCTCACCTCGATATGCTCGGCCAGCTCGTGTCGGCAGCAGAACACCTCCAGGCCCCAGGACAAGGTCTTGGCGCTGCTGCCTCCACAGAGGGTGCCGATGGACGCTAGAAACTTCAGCTTCTGCGCCTCTTGCTGACAGACGGGGAAGAGAGACAGAGTGAGCGTGAGAGGGGACAGCAAAGGCCAGCAGGACCAGAGCAGCCAGGGGGCTGCAGTGCTGGGCGGGACCCCGGACGGCAGCAGCTCTGCACAGCCAGCACCTCCCCAGCAGCCTGCCAGCAGACATGGGCAGACCCGCAGGGAGACCCAGGCACAGCCCCCATGGAAACGGCTGCACTTACCTGTTCTCGGCCACCCACAAAGGCTTGGATGAAGTCCAAGGCTTCCTCATCCTCTCTGGACAGCTCGGACCAGCTGCTGATGGAAAACCTTGCACCTGAGAAAGGAAGAGAGCCAGGAGCACTGCAGAGATGGAGGGCAGGCAGCAGAGAGCCGCGCAGTGAGCTCTGCCCGCCGGCCAGCCATGGGCCTGCTCCCGGGCACGCAGTCTCCCCCACGCTGCTCAAGGCTGCACGGTGCCCAGCACATGGGCTGCCCTGCTGCAGCCAGCCAGGCAGGGCAAACCTCAACTGCACCAGGCTGGGAAACGTGCTGCCAGATGGGCAGCATCCCTCCTCCTGCCACGGAGCTGCCGCTCGCTGCCCGTCCCAGGCAGCAGGAGCTGCGTCCATCTGCGATCTCCCTCCCGGGCGCGTGCTGCGCTGGGGCCAGCTCCCAAGCCCCGAGCGGGCCCTGGCATCCGGGCACCGCTGTGCCACCACCCCGGGCACCCCGACACCACGTGCTGGGGAGATGGGAGCCCGGCGCAGAGCAGGGTGCGCTCCCCGGCCCTCACCCCAGCCCGGCCCAGCCCCACGGGGCCGCTCACTCACCTCTCCGCCACGCCTGGGACTCGAACCCCTCCAAGGGCCTCGAGGCAGAGCTGCTCTCCTCGGCAACCCTGTCCTGCTCCTGGGATGCCCGGCGCGGGCAGCCGTACTCCTGCTCCCAGGCCACCCGCGGGCGGCTGGGGGGTCTCTCCGCCATCCTGCGGCACGGAGCAGAGGCAGGAGGGGGACACTTGTTTAATGCAGAGCTGGGGAGGGTCCCCACGGGGGTGGGGGCAGCGCAGTCAAAGGTCCCCGCGCCCGCCCCGGCCCTGGAGCCAGCTCTCCTGCGCCTCAGCCCCTGCCGCAAGGTCCTGCCCCCGCCACGGCCGAGGGCCCCCGCAGCCCCGTGGCACTGCCGAGCCCGGCCCCGTCGCTCTCACCCGCAGCAGGAGCTGGCAAGGCCTCGGCAAGCGCCTCGACTCCGCGGGGCTGCCGGGGCGGCAGGGAAAGACGCGGCTGCGCTCGGGGGCTCCTCCTCGAGCTCCACGCGCTCCTGCCCTCTCCCGTCGCCGTCCGCCCGGACACTGCCCGCACCTGACAGCGCCGCCGGTGTCACAACGGGGGGGGTCACAATGGCCCCGCCGGGGGCGGCTCTGAGGTCACCTCTGCTGCGCGAGCTGCTCCAGCAGCAGCAGCCGGCGCCGCCAGGGGCTCCAGGGCCGCAGCGCGGCCGCCCCGGGCAGGAGGGAGCTGGGGCAGGGCAGGGCGAGGCAGCTCGAGGGGCCGCGCGCGGCTCCGCATGGCCAGCTCCCTCCTCTTTCATCCCCGGCTGCCCACGCCTGGCCGCACTCACCTGCTCACCACTAACCACCAGCACCACCTCAAAACCTGACCCCACCATACCTCTTGCCCCAATCCCCTCCTCTCATCCCTCACCCCAAACTCTAACCCTCCAGCCACAACCCAGACCTCCAACCCCTTTCCCTAACTCTTGCTCCAGCCCTCACCGGCATCTCCAACCCTCAGCCCTAGACAACAAATGCTAGCCTTCACCCCAGCCCTCACCCCTGCCATAGCCCACTCCCCCACAAAGCTAGCCAACACTCACAGCAAGCACCAGAAACCCGCAGCACAACCACCAAACCTCGCCCCACGCCTCACCCAACCCCTCACCCCATGCAGCCAGCTCTCGTCCCCAGCCCTGCCCTCAACACCAGCCCCCAAGCACCAACCCCAGGGAGATGCCCGAACCCTCACTGCCAGCCCCAACCCCTTCCCCAGCCGCCCTCCCCCTCGCACCAGCCCCCTACCCTGCAGCCCCTCTGCTCACGCTCCCGCCGGGCCCCCTCGCGCCCCACCCCAGCAGGCAGAGGAAGGGCAGGACCGGGCCGTGCTGGGGCAGCTGAGCGTGGCAGGCACCGCTGCAGATGCTCTGCTCCAGCCCCGCTCAAGCAGGGGCACCTACAGCACGTTGCCCCACACCAGCACAGGCGGCTTTGCAGCTTCTCCTGCAGCGGAGACTCCACAGCCTCTCGGGGAACCTGCTCCACTGCTTAAGCGCCCTCGCGGGGAAAAAGCGCTTTCCTGCGCTCAGGGGGAATTGCCTGCTTCGCCATTTTGGGCCACGGCAGCACCCAACTCCGGGGCCGGGGCCGGGGGCGGAGGGGCGGGGCCATGGCAGGGACGGGGCGCCAGCCGGGCCCCCCGCGCCGGCACAGGGAGCGCAGCAGGCTGCTGGGGCGCGGCCGTGGCGCAGACGCCCCCGCCGCACGCCCCTCGCCCACGGGCCCCGCCCGGGCCAGCCCCGGCCCCCGCGCACGCAGCAGGCCGCCGCCGCCGGGCCCTGCGCCACGCTGGCCCCGGCCGCGGCCGCAGGGACAGCCCGCCGGGCGGCCGTTGGGCGGCCTGCGTGTCGCTCACGGCTCACCCCGCCCCTCCCGGGCACCCATTCGCTCGCTGCCTCCCCTCGCTCCCCGATTGGCCGGGCGGGGGGCGGGCTCTCCACCCGCCCGCGGCAGCTGCTGGCGCCAAGCAGAAGCTGCAGCTCGGCTCTGTGGAGAAGAGGCGGCTGCAGAGAGCCGCTCGCTCTGCCCGCAGCCCCGCCGCCTCCGGGCAGCGTTCTCCCGCCCGGCACCTGGCCCCTTCTCTGCACGGCACAGATTATTGGCCTTGCCAGTTCTGCTGGCCCCCGGGGCCGTGGCCGGGCTCCCAAGTGGGCGGAAAACCACACGGACGTCGGGCAAAGAGCTGGTGAGCAGCCTGGACTGCTTCAGGCTGGAGCACGTTATACGGCGTAGAAATTATGCCCTCCACTCCTGCAAGTAGGAGGATGTTGGCCCGTTCAGCTGGCACGGTTGGAGCTGGAAAAGGACGCCTGCCCGTTGTCTAAAAGAAATTGTTGTAAAACCTAAAACCTTTTCCCTGTGTTTTACAAAAGCAAAACAGCTAACCTCGTGTGAACTCAAGGAGCAATTTCTCTGGGAGGACTGTATGAAAACTGAGGGTTTTTTTTTGTTTGTTTTGAGGAGAAAAGCACTCTTTCTTTTCCAAACCCTTGAGTTGGTGTTCTTTGACCTTCATACGTGAGTCGATTTCAGCCTAGGAGGCTCTTTTCCCACCGGTAGGTGTTGATGTTGACAGAGGCACCGCTGTGCTTTCTAGTGTGGCATGCTAGCACCTATTCCAAGAAGTGGAACTCTCTCTGCTTATTGCGTTGTGGCCAAGCAATACATCCGCACAATGGAAGAAGGTTGAGGGCAGAAGCCTGGCTGTGGCTGACCACAGGTGTTGCCAAGAAAGCTGGATGAATCTCAGCACAAAGGGCGCCACAGGCTGGCCTTTGTTTTAAGGCATGCCCTGGACTCCTGCAAGCACCTGAAGGCTGGAAATCCATCCTTCCAGGAGCAGAAACGATGAGCAGTAGAGGGAATGTGCTGCGCAGGTGAGCTGCAGCTGGTGCAGCAAGCATTGCTGGTTTGAAGCGGTGGCTTGCTCCTTTGCCCTTTCCCAGAGAAATGCAATCTGATAATGGATGACATCTGTAAGAACAAAGAACTGCAAAGGTGGAGTTCTTCCCGTGGAGTCCAGCGGACTTTGCACCTACCGTGTCGAGCTCAATGCAATGGGGGAGGAGAAAGATGGAATGGATGAGAGAAAGGACAGCAATGCAAGAGTGACTCTTCTCTCTTAGAATACTTCTAAGTGGGGATTGGATTTGTGGGAAGTCTGAAGTTGGCTAAGTAAGTGACACCCTCCCACCATGGGAAGTGTCAGAGAAGGACATTGTATCTGATTTAGCTTCAGCTTAGTCTCAGGGCCTAAAGTAGATGAAGCCTGCGGGCCTCAAGGCCAAACTGTGAATGAACTTGAGAAACATTGCTGGCAATGTAGCTGCAAAACCATTTATGACCAGCTACTAAGGCTACAAAAGCAGCTAATGAGGATGTAAAATAGGATGCAGGAGACAAGATGGGATGCACGTGGGTTGGGGTTGACCTTGGAGGAGATAAGGGCCTGGGCTGTAGGCCAGGAGCTGTCTGAAGGAGAGAGAGACCAGTCAGAAGGGGAGAGACCAGTGACTCAGTAAAGAAGACTGGAGGAGACTGTCACTGGCAGGAGGGGAAATAAGACTGCAAAGGGTCTGATTAGCCCAGAATGTCTTTGTTCAGGGTCCCTGCGTGGAGGCAGCCAGCTCGAGCTGTTACTTCCTGTACTGTCATTTATTCTTGTAATTCATGTCAAAGGAATAATTAATTCTGCTCCTATATGTGCATGAGACTCTGCTCCTCGGAAACCTAGGGTGGGGCCATGTCTACAACAGGAAGTCCCCTAGATGAGGGGTTTGTGTCAGTAGCTGCACAAATTCCTTTGCAAACACTGTCAAGGTCCTGGAGAATCACCGATCACAGGACGGCTGAGGTTGGAATGGACCTCTGGAGATCATCTAGTCCAACCCCCCTGCTCAAGCAGGGTCCTCCAGAGCACATTGCCCAGGACCCCACCCAGATGGCTTTTGAGTATCTCCAGGGAAGGAGACTGCACAGCCCCTCTGGGCAACCTGTGCCAGTGCTCCGTCACCCTCCCAGCCCAGAAGTTTTTCCTCCTGTGCACATGGAACTGCCTGTGGTTCAGTTTGTGCCCGTTGCCTCTTGTCCTGTCCCTGGGCTCTACTGAGATCCCCTCTCAGTCTTGTCTTCTCCAGGCTCTACAGGCCGAGCTCTCGCAGCCTTTCTTCACAGGAGACATGCTGCAGTCCCCTCATCATCTTTGTAGCCCTCCGCCGGACTCTCTCCAGTAGGGCCATGTCTCTCTTGTACCCTCTTTCCCGCAGGTCAACCCCCAGCCTGTCCTGGGCCATGGAGTTCTTCCTCCCTAGGTGCAGGACCCTGCACTTGCCTTTGTTGAACTTGAGAAGGTTCCTCTCTGCCCATGAGGTTGTGATTAAACAAGGTTGTGGCTCTTTTTCTGGATGGTGGACGGGTGGGATGGCAGTAGGACAAGGAGTCATGAGGGGAGGAAGGGGAATTCCATTAACTTCTGCACCTGGGTTAGGTTCTTGGGAGGGTTATTATTGTGGGAAGTGAGGACATATGCAGCGTGAGTGCCCAAGCTGTGCACGAATTCAGCCACAGTCAGGGGTGAATCCTCCTTCGGGAGAAAATCAAGATGTAGGCCGAACTGATGAATGACTAGTTGAGGAGGAATATCCTTGTGCTTGTATTCGATGTGTATGTATGTTTTTGGATGTAATCCCTTTGGCTAGTCAGGGCTGCATAACCAGGAAAGTTGCTGGAAAGCAAGTAACCTTTCTAGTGGCTACAGGGGCTACTTTATCTCTCAAGCCATGGAGCTCAATGACAGTCCTTCCGAGATGGGTGTGTTATAAAGGTCCGCAGGCATTCACCACTAAGTCAGAGTCAGACTCTTATACGATCGTTTGTTTCAGCTGGAGCTGGGTGCAGTTACAACACTGGCAAGGTCACATCCTTCGCAATGTTTCTGGAGTTCAAGGACAGTTCAGCCTTGAGGCCTGCAGGCTTCATCTACTTTAGGCACTGATGCTAAGCAAGAGTGAGACTTATGCGAAGCTGAAGCTAAATCGGCTACAATTTCCTTCTCCAACAGTCCTCCCTTGGTTTCTATGAGCACACCTGCTGGATACATATATTGGGGTAGAGTATTTGTGCACATCATAGAGGAGAATGTGAGGCACTTTTTCTCCTTTTTTTTTTTTTTTTGGTGAAGTTTACCTTAGATTAAATGATAGGTTTTTTGACCTCTGTTCATGGAGTGTGCGGGATCTTTCAACTTTAAGAGATGTCCCCAGTCGAGGGGAGATCGCAGTGTAGAGGCGCGTTGTTCCTCAGGAGAGTTCAAATGGCTGTCCTGAGTGATGTCTATTTATACTACGTCCATGATTTGTACCATTAGCCAAATCAGGTGTGATCTAGCCACGGTGTGTCATATTGGAAGTCACGTACCTTTCAAATTTCAGGAGGAAGTTTCTCGTTTGCTCCCCAGCGAGGACTTCTCAGCCGGGCTTTCTGCTAGTGACTTTACCACTAGTTGTTTGTATGTGCCAAGGTCATGGTCGATCACTTGGGAAAGTGGAGGGCGAAGGTCCTGCCACCTTCCCCCCCACAACTAGAGTCAAACCCTCCACCTCACAAAGTGGCCGTACAGGAGCCTCTTGCCTCGTGGTATAAATAGACCTCAGTGTCTACTGATCAGCATATATTAATTCAGTATATAACAGCAGGGCTTGTGTCTTTCGCAATAACTACCACACACACAGAGGTGTCGGAGGATTATGAGCAGTAAAGAGAACAATGTTGATGCTAGCAATATCACTACCAGGTGAAGGTTAAAAATTCCTGTTGCTGTTAGTGACCTTTCAAAAAGAGTTCCTCACTAATGATGTTCTTTTGATTTTTCTTTTGTACTGGTTTAGTGTAGAATTGGACTGCAGCTGCTGTTGAGATGTAATAGGAGCTGAGTAATTCCAGTTGCATCCCAGGATCCCAGTAAAGTTACAGATAGAAATCTTTGGGTGATTGCTTGCAGCTACAACAATAGTATTTTTGATTATAAAATGACAAAGGGTTCTCATACAAACACATCAGACAAGGCAATCGAGTTAAATTACAAATTAATGTTTCGGAAAACCAAATAGAGAGAAGCAAAAGCTTTAATCATTATGCCACAAATCACAAGTCACTTGAAAAGGCGCCAAGGTGTTGCTGGGTTGTTAAGAAAGCCTTACTGCACGGATTTGGTTTGGAGACTCAAGAACTGAGATGCAGCTGTGCTTTTGCAGCCGGGCACTAATTCGTGAAGCACAAAGTATAGGCATTCCTCTTTTTCGATTGTAATCCCGTTCCCAATAGTGCGTTATGACAAACAAGAAGTTATGTTACCATTTTTAGTTATTGAAGGCAGAACACTGAAGGAGATAAGCCCGCCTTAACTAGGATAATCCTTCTGTTAAGCAAACATGAAGATGGTACTGCTCTTTTGGAAGTTTGTCTGCAGCTCTTGAAAAAGCAGGTATCTCCCTAAGAGACAGCATCTCGAAGATGTACACAATATGCTAAACATTTCTCTCTCCTCAGAGTTTCTGGATTCCCCTGTCTCTAGTCATTGTGAATACTGTCCACCCTCCCAAGCTGATCCGCTTGCCTGGGGGCTCCTTACTCCTGGGGGCCTTCTTGGACAAAGGGGACATTCTCTCTGCATACGTCCTACATTGCCACAGAAATAACATTCCGGTCCCTCACTGTCTGCCCATCTTCTCCTGTCCCCTTCTCGTCCTTGCCCTTGGCATTGCCCTAGCCTTCCTCGGCCTCCTCTGTCTCTTCCTCTACCCCTTCCTCTAATTTGCAAGTTCCGTGCTGAAGCTGCTGCTAAGAGATTAGCCTCTTCTTGGTTTTCCTTTTTCCGTTCCTTTGCTTGCTTCCCTTGCTGTTTCTCCTCTCTCCCGTCATAGACCAATACTGCCACGCTTAAAATCCTTTGTGAAGTTTCTCCTTGCCACCCTGGCATGTGCTCCTTCAACTCTTTTGGGCTATCCGGAGCGGCCTGATGGACAAAGACACTAATGGCTAGTGCATCATTCCAATTCTGGAAAGTCCTTCCCCCATAGTTCAACAAGGCTTGCCCTAGTCGTCCCCCAAAATCCCTGGCCTCTTTGTCCAAGCTCTGTCTACGCTCCTGCACTCTAGTCCAATCCACTCCTAGTTTGCTACATGCTCTAATAGCTTCTACCGAGTTCCGGAGTCCTGTCTGGCAAGCGACTCTGTCCCCTGCGTTATTGTAATCCCAATTTGGATCGTTTGCTGGCTAACGATTTGTGTTTCCCCCAGTCTGTTGTACAAACTTTGCCTCTTTATTAACTATTTTATCATCTCGCTCGTTTGGTCAGAACAACTCTCTCAAGAGTACTTGGGTATCCTGCCAGTTTGGTCAGAACAACTCTCTCAAGAGTACTTGGGTATCCCGCCAGTTTGGATTCTACCCAGTGCATATATATTAGAAAACAGCTGAGCGCTCCTTTCCGCATCCTCCCTCAACCTGGGCATTTTGCTTGCCCACAATGCTCAATCACTCGGACTCCAGGGTTGGCTAGTAAATACATGCAGTACCACGTGAGGGGGGGTTAGCTCCCCCCCCCGCCCCCACTGCACTCGGTTGTAATGCTGCTGCATTAGGTAAAACATTAGCAACCATAGGATGGAGTCCTGCCACGGGAGGAGGGGAAGTCTGAGTAAGAGGAGGAGAGGGACAGATAGACAGATCTTCGGGAGGCGCCACCGGAGGAGTGTAAGGCGGAGCAGTAGCTCCTGGGGCGTTATTTGGGACACCTATATCTGCTGCAGCAAGAGTAGTTTTACAGAGGGTGCCGTTTGTCCTCCTTGGATCTCGCCGGTCCCACATCCAATTATCCCACACATACCAATAATCCATTCAGTGAGGCTTTTCATCTTCCAATATAAGCTGCAGCAGAGCTCATTTCTTAGAATCGAAGGATCCTTCCTTGGGTTAACCCCCACATTAATTGTAAGATGGACAATCATCCTGACATAAAGGGACAGCTAACTAGCTAGGGATCGATTTGACTGTAACGGCTTTTTTCTCCTTTTTGTTCCTTTTCCTTTTCTAAATTTGGATGTTTGGAGCCAAGAGGGTCCAATGGTGGTTGGCTACACTCCCATCTGGGGTGCCAAAGTGCTGTGGAAACACTTTGATCCTAGGTTTCCAAGAAGCAGAGCCTCACGCACATCTAGCAGCAAAATTTTATTTCTTTAAATGATGGTGCAGCATAGTAACTGCTGGAGCTGGGTGCCTCCAGGGAGGGACCTTGAACAAAGGAATTCTGGCCTAATTAGACCCTTTACAGTTTTATTTCCCACCTGCCAGGGAAGGTCTCCCCCAATCTTCTTTACTGAGTCTTCTTTACTCTCCTTCTGGTTGGTGTCTCTCTCCTTCTGGTTGGTCTTGGCCTTCAGCCCACACTGGTTGCCATGTCCTTGTTTCCCACAGTCCCTTATCTCCTCCGAGGTCAACCCCAACCCACGTGCATCCCATCTTGTCCCCTGCAGTCTACTTTTTAGCCCCATGAGCTAGCTGTGTGTCTTTATTAGCTGCTTTTAATGGGTTTGGCCGTTACATGCTCAGCAATGATTCTGGAGTTCATGGACGGTTCGGCCTTGAGGCCTGCATGCGCAGGGTAGGCAGTGGCGATCGAAACAGAGCTGCATGTCATACCCCAGCTCTGCCCTTCCACCTGAGATGCAAGCCCTGAAGACAGCAGGGGCCTGCTCTTGCCCTGGGGTGACTGGAGAGGGCAGGGGAGGCCAAAGCTTTTCTCCCCCTTTCCCTTGGCTATTGTGGGCCAGCAGAGCAGTTGACGCTTTGCAGCAAAACCAAAGTGTGTCAGGCCGCTCTACGCTGGCCTGGCATATTGGAACGAGTGGACACCCCGTCCCCCCCAGGACAAGCCAGATTCATGCAGGCAGCAAGTTTTGCCCCTTGCCTTTGGCTCCCTAAAAAAAGAACACTCACTCCGGCTGAGGAAACGGGGCTGTATCTTTGCGGGAAGCCCAACAAAGCCATGAAGCGGTAGCACAACAGGGGCTGTGCTTGAGGAGTCGAGCTGTCCTGGGGCTGCGGGAGATGCCAGCAATGAGCCAGACCTTCCAGCACACTTGCGTGTGTCCGTGGTGTGCAGCACCATGACATTGGCACAGCTGCGTCAGCTCTGCTCAAACAGAGTCACGTCCTGGCGGGAGGGTGCCACCTCGCCCATGCTCTCGGGAGCCAGGGACACAGTGCTCCGAGGTGGAATCTTGATGTTCTCCTTGGCACCCTCAGGTTCATGATGGTCTGTGACACCAGGCAACGGACTAAAGGTTCCGCATCATTTTCCAGGGGCTGGAGGGCTGCGAGAGAAAGGCACCGAGCTGAGAACAGACTCCCACCTTTGCAGAGATCCCAGGAATCCCCCCCCAGGCAGGGCCAGCCCCACTCAGCTCTTCCCATGCGGAGGAGGCAGCAGGTAGGACAAATGGATCAGCTGGCACTTGCAGGTCGGCCAAGCCCCAGATGCGCCCCAAATACCCCCTGCTCTCCCCCACGTAGGGACACAGAGCCTTCCTCACCTGGGGCAGGCCAGTGAACTGCAGCTCACTTCCCAGCCTCCTCCCTCCTCCCTGCCAGGGCTGCCTGACACAGCGCTGCTCTCACTCACCAGTGCACAGCTCCTGCACCTTCTCCTTCCTCCGCTTCTTCACTTGCTGCCCGATGAGCCCTAGGCAAACACCTCCGCTCACCCCTCATACTCCCCAGCAAGCCCCCAGCAGCACAGCTCCCATCTGGCCTTGCCAGCTTGGCCATGCAGCCTGCTCCCCTTGGGCAAGGCTGGCCCCAGCCCCGTCCCCACGGTGCAGGACCCAGGGACGGTGGGAGGGACTCAAGACCCTCCTGTGTGCCCGTCTGGGTGGGCAGGCATGGCCCTGGGCTTGTGGCTCACCAATGAACCTCACAGCTGCCTCCCGCAAGGATGCGTCCGGGTTCTCCAGGTATGGCAGGCTCTGGCGCAGGTGTTGCTCCGCTCTGCTCCTGTCCCTCAGCAGCTGCAGACAGCACAAGGACAGGGGGTTGGCACCGAGCCTCCCCAGAAGGCCAGGCCTGTCCCTCCTCCCAGCTCCGGCCTCCTCTTCCTTCCTGTTCCCGCCTCCCAGCTAGAAGCTGGCTGGTAGCCAGGTTCAGAGGGAGCAGAGGGCAGAGCGGGGCCTGCGGGTGCTGAGATCCCCGCCATGCTTCTGCCAAGGCCCAGCCAGGCCAGGGGCCCCTTCAGCACCCCAGCGGGCACTTACAGTAGAGGGCTCTGGGCTGCAGCAGTGCGTGAGGGGCACAGCTGTGCACCCTGCCCACTGGCCATGGCGGCAGGCCTCATCCCGCCGCGGCCCCGGGGCCTTTGGCCACGTCCTTACCACGCACTCCCCGATCTTCCATGTCTCCGCTCTTCTGGCCAGCTGCTTGAGCTCCTCCCACTTGAGGAACTGTGCAGCGCTCACCAGGGCTTCCTGAGAGGCCTGCAGAGCAACAGAGACCAGGAGATGCCACCGCAGCCACGGCAGGACACCCTGGGTCCCCCTCGTCTTGGCAAGGCTCCCAGCCTTTCCCAGCCCCAAATGGCACGACGCAGCGTGCCACTAGGTCTGGCCCTCCCTGAAGGCAGAGGCAGCTCTGCCTTGTCCTTCGGCACACAGGAAGCTGCACCTCATGCTGCCATGCGTTCCAAGGCACACTTGGCAGCAGCCCTTGCCTTGCTGCTCACCTCCACCCACGGCATGTCAGCATTGCTTCCCCAAAACACTGCTCCCTACCTGGGCCACTCTCTGCACCTTGTCACTCATGTGGAGGAAGAGCGGCACCAGGCTCCTCTGTGCATGCTGCTTCAGGTTCCGTTTGTTCTTCCCCACCACAATCTCCAGCAGGTCTTTGAAGAGGAGCATGGAGAGCTCTCGCACTCTGCTGTCTTCCTGCAGGCAGGGAGGAGAGGAGGGGAGGCCTCAGCAACGACTCCAGGAACGGGGCCCGACAAGAGCGTTTGCCGTTGCAAGGCCTCGTCCTCTCCGGGCACAACTGTCCCCCAGCCCGGCCAGAGGTCGGAGCTGAGGACAAGCCTCTGCTGAGGCAGCCTGGACAATGAGGGTTGTCGGCAGCAGCACGACAAGCCTCCCTGGGCTCTGTCTCCCTCTCCCTCTGGAGGGAGCTTCTTGGATTTCCCGAGGCCTCCATCAGGGCCCCCGCACACAACAAGAGGACAGAAAGGGACAGCCCCGCGGCACGGCCTCTCCCTCGCTCTCTAGCCTGCTCCTACCTCTCTGCTCATCGCTGCCCCAGGCCACGGCAAGCGCCGCACGCAGCCAAGCACGAGACGCAGCAGCCGAGAGCAGACAGGGGGCTGGTTTGCTCTACTCCCACAGCCCCGGACACCAAGGCCAGCACAGGGCATGGGCTGAGAACCACAGGGCAAAAGGTTTCCTGACATACAGCAGGGCCTGTGCGGGGACGTGCCAACAGGCACGTATGCAGAGGGGCACACAGCACCCAGACCACGCATACGGACCCCCGGACACACCAGCAGAGCCCCGGCTCTCCCATCAGCCTTACGTCATCAAAGCGAGGCAGAAGCTTCTCGGCCAGCTGCAGAACAATCGGGTTGGAGCCCTTCTGTTCCAGGTAGCTGAGGATGTTTCTCAGCAGCATCAGGCTTCCCACACGCACTTCCCTGCAAGCATCCTGCAGCCACTCCATGCTGTCTGGGAGCAGGCTCTGCATTCTCCTTTTCTGTGGGAAACGCACAACTTTCTTTGTGGGAAGCAAGGCCAGACCCGACCCCCCCCGCCCGCCCAAAAGTGCTCTGCCTGCTCTTTTCCCATCAGGGCTCAGTGGCCAGGGCCAGGGCTCTGCACACACGCAGGCCTTGGGCACAGAGGCTGCAGTGCAGGGCACAGATCTCCAAGGGGGCCCTCAGCATGCACTGGCCTCTGTAGGGAGCAAAGCTGCTGCCTCAAGGCCCAGGAGCACCTGGCTGCCTTAGCCCGGCCCTGTGCTCCAGCTCATTGTCCCTCTCCCAGATCTTCCCGCTGGGCACTGGTGAGACTTGGGAGACTTGGGAGACTTGGGAGCAGCTACCACACCTCCGGATTGCCAGCCAAGTCCAAGCCACTCTCTGACCCAGTGTCTCCTGTCAAGCCCCAGGCTGCCAGCATGGCTTCACCTGCCTGCCCCCCTCCTCACCATCTTGGGTCTATTCAACAGGGCCACGAGGCCTCTGAACGCCAGTCTGCGCATCTCCAGGCTCTCACTCTGCGCATAACCCTGGACGAGTGGCAGGACCTCCTCATCCATGTCGGCAAGGTCAGGGCATTCCAGCAGCTGAAATGGACACAGCACTGAAAGACTGGCACAGCCGGCAGCACTGCCTGCAGCGTGCAGCTCTCCATCCCACCCACCATCCAGGGCAAGGGCACCAGGCCCTCACAAAGCTCAGCCCAAACACAGCAGGCATTGTGCAGACACCCCTGGGCCCTGCTCCCAGCCCTGCACCTCACGGCACACTGCACACACTGCTCGCCTCCTCCTCCCGTCCCCTGAACCCTCCGCAGCCTCTTGTTCTCATCCCTTGGAGGAGCAATTGAACACAGACAGCTGCCACAAAGCAGGCACGAAATACAAGTGCTTACGAGTGGTCGCCCAGCAGAAACAAGCCAAGGCCGGGGCTACTAACAGGAGCGTATGCATTGCCCCAGCTCCATTCACCAGCATCACCCCACATGCATGTGCACAAGCGAGCACAGCATTTAGAGGCCCCTCCAGAGAGGCACTGCTTGCCATGAGGCCCACCTCGACAAAGAAAGCCATGACGGGCAGCTGATGAAACTGGTCCTCCCTCCTCAGCAGCCTTGCCAGCTGGCGGAAGATCCAGCGACGCAGGTGACTGGCAGCCCCCCTCATTGCTCTGTCAGAGGCAAGAAGGCAGTGTTGGGCCTCAGCCGAGCAGGCAAACCTCCTCTGGCATCGCTCTGCTTGGCATGCAGCTCCTGCAGCCAGCGGCATTTGCTCATGGAGCATTGCTCTTGCCCTACCACACCTTGCCATTAGAAAGTCAGCGTCAGGCATCATTACGTTCCTTTTGGTGGGAGACCGGAGAAACAGCCTTCCTGCCCAGGCGGCATGGCCTGCCCACACATCCCCTCTCCTGCCCGCTTTGGATTCCTGTGCCCCTGGGCCCTCCCCAGGTTCTCCTGCGCACGACCCTCTCCCACAGCTCCTAACACCACCTGCTCCCCCAGCAGCTCTCCAAGCTGGGCAGCATGGCAGCTCCCAGGGCCCTTCTGCTGGGCGAGCCCTTGCCACAAGGGCTGAGGCTGCAGCCCCTTTCTTGGAGAAGTGGCGTTCCCCCTCCCCCACCAAGAAGCACATGGGGAGGCACACCCCACAGCCAGGGAAGAGGTGCTGGGCCAGAGCAGGCCGGAAAGGGCTCTACCTGGCCAGCACCACCACTCCCTTCTGGGAGGTGTCCGCATGCAGAAATAGGTCCCAGCCGCCCTTCCTCTCAACAGCCACGGCTACGGTCTCATAGTGGGCGCAGCGCAGCAGACTTTTCATGGCCTGCACGGCGCACCTGCATGCAGAGCAAAGCCCAGGTCACACTGGCAGCCTGGCCCTGCCTCCAGGTGCAGCGCAGAGACAGGGCGAGCGGGATCGAGCACCTGACGTGGCTGGTGGGACGGGACTCATCCCGTTGGCATTCCCTCAAGAAGATATTTGCTTCCTGGTGGCTGAACTCTGCTGTGAAGACCATCTGCAAGAGCAGCGCCAGGAAGAGCTGGGGGAAAAACGCCTTCACCGCCTCTGGGCAGACGGGCTCCCGGATGATCTCACACAGTGCCCTCGTTGCCTGCAGAAAACACCCAGACACACCTCTCACTCCCGAGCAGTCCCCGGCATGCTTCCACAGCCCTCCAGGTGGGAGGCTCAAGCACAGCCTTGGAGCATGGGAAATGCAGCTGGAGGCCTCAGCCTGGCTGCCTGACCAGGGCCAGCGCCCGCAGGCTCTTGGGCCTCAGCTCCTGGTTGTACACAGTGAGCCTTCCTGCCTCAGCATGACCATCACCTCGGCAGGCTTCGTGTAGCGTGCACGCTCGGCCAGGCTCCCTGTCCCAGGCCGTGCTGCCTGCCCAGGTTTTGCAGGAGCCCTACTCCTGCCCCTCACCTTGCCCCCAACCCGACCCTGGCTTTCCAGCCTGCTGAGCGAGGTCGGCGGATGCAGGGACAGCGTCGGATGGAGATTTCCTGGGCATGGCCAGCCTGGCTGTTGGTGTGCAGAGAGGCCAGGCAGCACTTGGCAGCCCTGTGCGCTGGCACAGTCGGAGGCCTGGCGCTGGCCATGTTGTAGCCATGGGCCCAGGAGAGGTCCCTGCTTGGGGGCACACAAGCAGTGGAGAGGGGGAGGGGGCCCAGAGAGGCAGGCACCAGCCTGGGGGCACGGGAGGCCTCGTCCCCTAACTCACGGCCAGCGGAAGGATGCAGTTGTTGTCCCTGTCGGAGCTGGACTGCTTGCGCAGTGGCCGCTCCTCCAGCAAGCTCAGCAGCTCCCGCAGCATGTCCGGCGCAAGCATCGGCTTATCCATCAGCACCTTCCACATGCTCACGGCAGTGCTGCAGGCCCAGAGCGCCTTGTCAGTGGCACTTCCTTGGCCGCAGCACCGTAGCCTGGGCCAGCCCTGGAGGTCCCCAGCTGTGTGCCAGCCCTGCCCCTGCCCACCCCCTCCTCCCTGGCAGCCCCAAGAGGGTCCTGCCCAGGCAGGCAGCACATGACCAAGCTGAAGCCCCTTGCGCGGCAGGGAGCGTGCAGAGCCGCTGCGCTCTGCGGCTCAAGGCAGGGACACTTGCTCAGCTCTGGCTCCTCAAGGCCTGCTTGAGGCACCAGGGCTGGGAAACGGTGGGCGAGACACAGGGCCCTGCCCCTCAGCCGTGTGCTGGCCTTCTGCTTGCCTCTGGCCCTCTTTGGGCCCTTCTCCCCATGGCCAATGAGCCACTGGAGCCCGTCCAGGCTGACGGGCCCCATACCTGTTGCACAGTGGCGAGCAGTACAGCAGGCTCACGGTCACCTCGCTGGGCTCCAAGCAGGCCAGCTGGCAAAGGGTCTTGTTTAGGGTGACCCGGGCCGACAGCTCCCTCACATACTTGACGTTCCTGTAGAGGCACCTTATGATGCGTGGCACCTGGAAGACACAAGGCGGACGGTGAGGCTGCTCCCAGAGAGCAGCCAATACCCCAGCTCCCACTCACTTCTCCTTCCCTCTCCACCACTCCCACCGCTCCTTGCTGCCTTCCAAGGGGCTCCGCTGCCCAAGAACACTGGCTCTCGGCGGGGAAACAGCGCCCCAGAGGGTCGAGCCCCACGCACGCCAGCCCCAGGCTCCTTACATCTTCCAGCACAGAGAAAGCGTCCAGCAGGAACATGGTCAGCATGTGGGAAGCCACCTCCGTATTGTAGGTGCTGCAGTTCCTCATGCCCTCGATGGCTGTGACAATGACGTCTGTCCTTTCGGAAGGCTGCAGGTTTTTCACAAACAGCTGGGGCAGAAAGGACCCAGGAGAGAAGAAATGTCACGCTGCGGGCCGCACTACTGCTGCTTAGCTAAGCAGTGGATGTGGCTCTGGAGAGAGGTGCGGGGCAGTGCTGGCACCGTGGCCCAGGAGAGCCAGGAGCACGCGCTGTGCTGGGTAGCAGCAGCATGGGGCATGTGGCCAGAGGGCCACCAGGGCAAGGCAGGATGCTCGGGAGCAGGCTCACAGTGCACTGGCTCTGCAGGCAACCCTAGCTTGCCGGTGGCCAGCAGGCTGCAGCTGCTGCTGGGACTCTTGGAGCCAAGCCTCTGGCTAGTCCCCGCTCAGGGACAGCGGGAGACACAGCAGTGAGAGCAGGGCTGCTACCAGGCAGCAACCAGTACTCTAGGTGCCACTCAGAGCTGCTTCCTTCTCCACCACCACCTCTGCATCAACCCCAAGGCCCCCTCAGCCCCACTCGTTAGGCATCCCTTTGCTCATCCACGTCTCCTCAGGACCCCATGCCCAACAGTCCCAGCAAGGGAAGTGCTCCTCACCCTCATGATCACGCTCATGTTGCTCGTCCACGAAAGGCAGAGCTCATTGTCGGCTTCCCTCTCCTTCTGGGGCTCCACATACTCTGGATCATCCTGCAGCATCGCCCGGCCTGAACAGCAGCAGAAAGACACAGCGGTCAGCAGGAGTCATGCAGAGCTGCAGCTGGCAGACTCATGGCGTCAGAGAGAAACCAGCCTGGCAGAGACAAAGGGCATGCCAGGAATGGATGGGGAGCAGGATTCCCAGGGAGGGTCGGGGCCTATTCCAGGGCAGAGAAGGGCAACTGCTTCAAAGGGTACCAAAAGCCTCACGGGCTTTCCGGTGCGAAGCCCGACACAAGCCGTAGCCTCTGAGCAGGGGCTGCTGAGCGTTTTCCAGGCCAGTGGTATCCAGGACAGGTACTAACAGCCCGCTCCCCTGCTCCTACATCAGCCGCGCCTCCTGCTCCTTTGCCTCACTGAGCAGAGGGGCCGAGGCAGTGCGATGCCTTCCCCGGCCTTGCCAGCGTGGCCGCGTGCAGAAGCACACAGCCCAGCACAGCTTCTCTTACGTTTTCGCTGCACGACGAATCTGAAGAGGCAATGAAGAGCATCCAAGGCCCCGCCCTTGGTCTCCGCGTCCTCGTAAGCACAGCAAAGGATGAGACAGCCCACCAGCTGTCCCAGCATCGGCACGGGGATCTTCCCATAGCAGGCAGGGCTCTCATCCACTCCTCCAAAGGGGTGCCACACCTGGGCAAGGCGGGTGGGACAGGTAGAAGGGCTGACGGGAGGCAGTCGCCACCAAAGCCCTGAAGCCAAGACTCTGCCCAGGCATGGATCCCAGCGGAGCCAAAGCTCTCGAGGGCCCTGCAGGCCTTGCCTCCCAAAGCAGCAGCCCAGCAAAGGCAGCACTGCCAGGCTGCGGCTCACATCATGCTCCGCGCGCACTGCTCCCCTGCACAGGGCTGGGGGCACAGCTGGCTCCTGCGACAAAGGGACTGCAGAGAAAAGCCCATGGAGAGAGGGCCAAAGAGCTTTGCTTCAGGGCAGAGCCTTGCTCAGTGCCTTAACCTGTGCCCACGCTTCCCTCCGAGGGACCCCCTGAGCTGCACTGTGCTCTGGGCTGCTGCAAAGGGCCAAAGCGGGGGCTGCACGGTGCTTGGCTCCTTACCTCCAGCGAGGAATAGTTGGCCAGCAACTTGCTCAGCCTCCCAATCCTCCCCACGGCCCTCTCACGCACAGCTGCTCTCTCCGTCTTGGTGAAGGGCAGCAGCATCTGCAAGGAGAAAGGCTACTGCTCTGCCCGGGGAGCTGACGCCCACTCCAGCAGGAGCAGCTCTGCTAAGCGCCTGCCTGCAGTCCTACAGTGCACCAAGGCTTCCTCGGAGCTAGAGCCAAGCCTGGAATGGCCTTCCTGCCCCTACAGGCCCCAGCCTGCAAGGCCCACCTTGCCCTCAGGCAGCCAGCCACACCTAAGCCCCCTCCCAGCCTCTGCTCCTGGCCATGCACATGGCCCCGGGTGCCCTCTTCAGGATGGCAGGCCTTTCAGGCCACACCTTCCCTAGGGGTCTGCAGTGGGCAGCCTGGCCTCCGGCCTCCTGGCATGGCAGAAGAACCAAGCTTCTGGGCTCGGCTCCCCTTGCAGCACGGGCAGCTCCCAGTGGGTCTCTGCCCCATTCTGATCTGGCAAGGAAAGCACAAGGCACGCGGAGGCGGGGGGACAGCAGCACCAGCTGCCATCAGTGCAGTGCCTAGAGAAGAAGGGTGACATTCCTCCCACTGCTTTGGTGCAAGGAGAGCTTTGGGGGCAGAGGTGGCCCAGGAGTGCTCATGGGGGCAAGGTGTTCCCAAGAGCCTGGAGGATGTTTGGGGTGGGAAGGGACTTGGGCTGTAGCCAGGGGACACTGGGCTCACAGAAGAGCCCAGTGGGGAACCTCCGCTCACCCAAGCGAGAAACGCCCCCTGCCTGCAGCGTGCTGCCTGTACATGGCACTCGGGGGGGGAATGTCCACTCGAGGGTGTCACTTCCCTCTGGGCTGAGGAACAGGCCCAATGCAGCCCACTCTTTGCAAATGCCACACCTGCAAGATCTTCTGCAGCTCCAGGAGGCTGGAAGTGGCCGACTTGAGCACCAGCACCTCCAACATGTTGTCCATGGCATCGAGGGTCTGCAAGGAGGACAGGGGGTTGTGGCATTCCTTCCCCACTGCCTCTGACCCACAGCAGACTCAGTTGAACCCCTGCTGCCCAGCGAGGACACCCGCTGCCCTGCACGGGCCAACGAGAGGCCTCAGGGCAGGAGACCTGCTGTGCACGGACCAGCCCCTGGGCACTGCCCATGGCCCAGCCCACGGGAAGGGCATGAAGGCAGGAGGGTGGGAAAACAAAGCTGAGATCCTGCCCAGCCTTGGAGCTGGCAGTCACCTCTCAGCACAGCGGAGCCAGGGGCAAGCCCAGAGGGGCTGGCGGGCTCCCTGTAGCTCACCCAGCACCTACCTTGGAGTAGAGGGACATGTCCACGGTCTCCATGTCTTCTCTTGGAGGAAGCAAGAAGACACTCTTGAAGCAGGCATGGAGAAGGCTGCTCTTTTTGCCCTCCAGAACCGGCTCCACTGCACTGCAAAGAGAGAGCGAGAGAGAGAGAGAGATGCCTGTTGGACACTGGTGCTGGGAGCAGTGCCTGGATGCCCTGGGGAGGTGGCTGTGGGCCGCTGGGGCAGGAGTCCCCCGGCTGCTACAGAGAGCACGTGAGGGAGCCCTGCAGGGAGGCACCTCCTCCCTCCATGAACTGGCCCAGGGCCAGAGGAGAGCCCAGGCAGCTAGGCCTCCCCCCTTCTCTACCACCTGCCTCCCCTTCTGCACTACAAGCCAAGGGGCCCTGGGGAGCTGCAGCAGGCAACCCTCTGCCCTCCCATCTGCCCTACTGACAAGCCTGGGCCAGGGGAGAGCAGAAGCGCAGCAGACAGCACCGCCAGCCTCCTCCCACCATGGTGCACACCTCCCAGCCAGGGACGGTACCATCAGGCACATGCTGTGCACAGGTCCTGGCCAAACCAGGGGCTCTGCTAGCTACCTCATTGCCGTGATAGCAAGCATGGCTTGCTGGCGCACCGCTGTGCCCAGGCGCTCCAAGGGCTCCTCTTCCAGCAGCACCTGCACAGCACAACCGGCAGTCAGCGCAGCAACTGCCATCCCCCAGCACCAGCAGACCCAGGGCCCAGCTGGCCTTGCCCCTGTCCTCACACCTGCTGCCTCTCCCCTCACCTCGATATGCTCGGCCAGCTCGTGTCGGCAGCAGAACACCTCCAGGCCCCAGGACAAGGTCTTGGCGCTGCTGCCTCCACAGAGGGTGCCGATGGACGCTAGAAACTTCAGCTTCTGCGCCTCTTGCTGACAGACGGGGAAGAGAGACAGAGTGAGCGTGAGAGGGGACAGCAAAGGCCAGCAGGACCAGAGCAGCCAGGGGGCTGCAGTGCTGGGCGGGACCCCGGACGGCAGCAGCTCTGCACAGCCAGCACCTCCCCAGCAGCCTGCCAGCAGACATGGGCAGACCCGCAGGGAGACCCAGGCACAGCCCCCATGGAAACGGCTGCACTTACCTGTTCTCGGCCACCCACAAAGGCTTGGATGAAGTCCAAGGCTTCCTCATCCTCTCTGGACAGCTCGGACCAGCTGCTGATGGAAAACCTTGCACCTGAGAAAGGAAGAGAGCCAGGAGCACTGCAGAGATGGAGGGCAGGCAGCAGAGAGCCGCGCAGTGAGCTCTGCCCGCCGGCCAGCCATGGGCCTGCTCCCGGGCACGCAGTCTCCCCCACGCTGCTCAAGGCTGCACGGTGCCCAGCACATGGGCTGCCCTGCTGCAGCCAGCCAGGCAGGGCAAACCTCAACTGCACCAGGCTGGGAAACGTGCTGCCAGATGGGCAGCATCCCTCCTCCTGCCACGGAGCTGCCGCTCGCTGCCCGTCCCAGGCAGCAGGAGCTGCGTCCATCTGCGATCTCCCTCCCGGGCGCGTGCTGCGCTGGGGCCAGCTCCCAAGCCCCGAGCGGGCCCTGGCATCCGGGCACCGCTGTGCCACCACCCCGGGCACCCCGACACCACGTGCTGGGGAGATGGGAGCCCGGCGCAGAGCAGGGTGCGCTCCCCGGCCCTCACCCCAGCCCGGCCCAGCCCCACGGGGCCGCTCACTCACCTCTCCGCCACGCCTGGGACTCGAACCCCTCCAAGGGCCTCGAGGCAGAGCTGCTCTCCTCGGCAACCCTGTCCTGCTCCTGGGATGCCCGGCGCGGGCAGCCGTACTCCTGCTCCCAGGCCACCCGTGGGCGGCTGGGGGGTCTCTCCGCCATCCTGCGGCACGGAGCAGAGGCAGGAGGGGGACACTTGTTTAATGCAGAGCTGGGGAGGGTCCCCACGGGGGTGGGGGCAGCGCAGTCAAAGGTCCCCGCGCCCGCCCCGGCCCTGGAGCCAGCTCTCCTGCGCCTCAGCCCCTGCCGCAAGGTCCTGCCCCCGCCACGGCCGAGGGCCCCCGCAGCCCCGTGGCACTGCCGAGCCCGGCCCCGTCGCTCTCACCCGCAGCAGGAGCTGGCAAGGCCTCGGCAAGCGCCTCGACTCCGCGGGGCTGCCGGGGCGGCAGGGAAAGACGCGGCTGCGCTCGGGGGCTCCTCCTCGAGCTCCACGCGCTCCTGCCCTCTCCCGTCGCCGTCCGCCCGGACACTGCCCGCACCTGACAGCGCCGCCGGTGTCACAACGGGGGGGGTCACAATGGCCCCGCCGGGGGCGGCTCTGAGGTCACCTCTGCTGCGCGAGCTGCTCCAGCAGCAGCAGCCGGCGCCGCCAGGGGCTCCAGGGCCGCAGCGCGGCCGCCCCGGGCAGGAGGGAGCTGGGGCAGGGCAGGGCGAGGCAGCTCGAGGGGCCGCGCGCGGCTCCGCATGGCCACCTCCCTCCTCTTTCATCCCCGGCTGCCCACGCCTGGCCGCACTCACCTGCTCACCACTAACCACCAGCACCACCTCAAAACCTGACCCCACCATACCTCTTGCCCCAATCCCCTCCTCTCATCCCTCACCCCAAACTCTAACCCTCCAGCCACAACCCAGACCTCCAACCCCTTTCCCTAACTCTTGCTCCAGCCCTCACCGGCATCTCCAACCCTCAGCCCTAGCCAACAAATGCTAGCCTTCACCCCAGCCCTCACCCCTGCCATAGCCCACTCCCCCACAAAGCTAGCCAACACTCACAGCAAGCACCAGAAACCCGCAGCACAACCACCAAACCTCGCCCCACGCCTCACCCAACCCCTCACCCCATGCAGCCAGCTCTCGTCCCCAGCCCTGCCCTCAACACCAGCCCCCAAGCACCAACCCCAGGGAGATGCCCGAACCCTCACTGCCAGCCGCAACCCCTTCCCCAGCCGCCCTCCCCCTCGCACCAGCCCCCTACCCTGCAGCCCCTCTGCTCACGCTCCCGCCGGGCCCCCTCGCGCCCCACCCCGGCAGGCAGAGGAAGGGCAGGACCGGGCCGTGCTGGGGCAGCTGAGCGTGGCAGGCACCGCTGCAGATGCTCTGCTCCAGCCCCGCTCCAGCAGGGGCACCTACAGCACGTTGCCCCACACCAGCACAGGCGGCTTTGCAGCTTCTCCTGCAGCGGAGACTCCACAGCCTCTCGGGGAACCTGCTCCACTGCTTAACCGCCCTCGCGGGGAAAAAGCGCTTTCCTGCGCTCAGGGGGAATCGCCTGCTTCGCCATTTTGGGCCACGGCAGCACCCAACTCCGGGGCCGGGGCCGGAGGGGCGGAGGGGCGGGGCCATGGCAGGGACGGGGCGCCAGCCGGGCCCCCCGCGCCGGCACAGGGAGCGCAGCAGGCTGCTGGGGCGCGGCCGTGGCGCAGACGCCCCCGCCGCACGCCCCTCGCCCACGGGCCCCGCCCGGGCCAGCCCCGGCCCCCGCGCACGCAGCAGGCCGCCGCCGCCGGGCCCTGCGCCACGCTGGCCCCGGCCGCGGCCGCAGGGACAGCCCGCCGGGCGGCCGTTGGGCGGCCTGCGTGTCGCTCACGGCTCACCCCGCCCCTCCCGGGCACCCATTCGCTCGCTGCCTCCCCTCGCTCCCCGATTGGCCGGGCGGGGGGCGGGCTCTCCACCCGCCCGCGGCAGCTGCTGGCGCCAAGCAGAAGCTGCAGCTCGGCTCTGTGGAGAAGAGGCGGCTGCAGAGAGCCGCTCGCTCTGCCCGCAGCCCCGCCGCCTCCGGGCAGCGTTCTCCCGCCCGGCACCTGGCCCCTTCTCTGCACGGCACAGATTATTGGCCTTGCCAGTTCTGCTGGCCCCCGGGGCCGTGGCCGGGCTCCCAAGTGGGCGGAAAACCACACGGACGTCGGGCAAAGAGCTGGTGAGCAGCCTGGACTGCTTCAGGCTGGAGCACGTTATACGGCGTAGAAATTATGCCCTCCACTCCTGCAAGTAGGAGGATGTTGGCCCGTTCAGCTGGCACGGTTGGAGCTGGAAAAGGACGCCTGCCCGTTGTCTAAAAGAAATTGTTGTAAAACCTAAAACCTTTTCCCTGTGTTTTACAAAAGCAAAACAGCTAACCTCGTGTGAACTCAAGGAGCAATTTCTCTGGGAGGACTGTATGAAAACTGAGGGGTTTTTTTTGTTTTGAGGAGAAAAGCACTCTTTCTTTTCCAAACCCTTGAGTTGGTGTTCTTTGACCTTCATACGTGAGTCGATTTCAGCCTAGGAGGCTCTTTTCCCACCGGTAGGTGTTGATGTTGACAGAGGCACCGCTGTGCTTTCTAGTGTGGCATGCTAGCACCTATTCCAAGAAGTGGAACTCTCTCTGCTTATTGCGTTGTGGCCAAGCAATACATCCGCACAATGGAAGAAGGTTGAGGGCAGAAGCCTGGCTGTGGCTGACCACAGGTGTTGCCAAGAAAGCTGGATGAATCTCAGCACAAAGGGCGCCACAGGCTGGCCTTTGTTTTAAGGCATGCCCTGGACTCCTGCAAGCACCTGAAGGCTGGAAATCCATCCTTCCAGGAGCAGAAACGATGAGCAGTAGAGGGAATGTGCTGCGCAGGTGAGCTGCAGCTGGTGCAGCAAGCATTGCTGGTTTGAAGCGGTGGCTTGCTCCTTTGCCCTTTCCCAGAGAAATGCAATCTGATAATGGATGACATCTGTAAGAACAAAGAACTGCAAAGGTGGAGTTCTTCCCGTGGAGTCCAGCGGACTTTGCACCTACCGTGTCGAGCTCAATGCAATGGGGGAGGAGAAAGATGGAATGGATGAGAGAAAGGACAGCAATGCAAGAGTGACTCTTCTCTCTTAGAATACTTCTAAGTGGGGATTGGATTTGTGGGAAGTCTGAAGTTGGCTAAGTAAGTGACACCCTCCCACCATGGGAAGTGTCAGAGAAGGACATTGTATCTGATTTAGCTTCAGCTTAGTCTCAGGGCCTAAAGTAGATGAAGCCTGCGGGCCTCAAGGCCAAACTGTGAATGAACTTGAGAAACATTGCTGGCAATGTAGCTGCAAAACCATTTATGACCAGCTACTAAGGCTACAAAAGCAGCTAATGAGGATGTAAAATAGGATGCAGGAGACAAGATGGGATGCACGTGGGTTGGGGTTGACCTTGGAGGAGATAAGGGCCTGGGCTGTAGGCCAGGAGCTGTCCGAAGGAGAGAGAGACCAGTCAGAAGGGGAGAGACCAGTGACTCAGTAAAGAAGACTGGAGGAGACTGTCACTGGCAGGAGGGGAAATAAGACTGCAAAGGGTCTGATTAGCCCAGAATGTCTTTGTTCAGGGTCCCTGCGTGGAGGCAGCCAGCTCGAGCTGTTACTTCCTGTACTGTCATTTATTCTTGTAATTCATGTCAAAGGAATAATTAATTCTGCTCCTATATGTGCATGAGACTCTGCTCCTCGGAAACCTAGGGTGGGGCCATGTCTACAACAGGAAGTCCCCTAGATGAGGGGTTTGTGTCAGTAGCTGCACAAATTCCTTTGCAAACACTGTCAAGGTCCTGGAGAATCACCGATCACAGGACGGCTGAGGTTGGAATGGACCTCTGGAGATCATCTAGTCCAACCCCCCTGCTCAAGCAGGGTCCTCCAGAGCACATTGCCCAGGACCCCACCCAGATGGCTTTTGAGTATCTCCAGGGAAGGAGACTGCACAGCCCCTCTGGGCAACCTGTGCCAGTGCTCCGTCACCCTCCCAGCCCAGAAGTTTTTCCTCCTGTGCACATGGAACTGCCTGTGGTTCAGTTTGTGCCCGTTGCCTCTTGTCCTGTCCCTGGGCTCTACTGAGATCCCCTCTCAGTCTTGTCTTCTCCAGGCTCTACAGGCCGAGCTCTCGCAGCCTTTCTTCACAGGAGACATGCTGCAGTGCCCTCATCATCTTTGTAGCCCTCCGCCGGACTCTCTCCAGTAGGGCCATGTCTCTCTTGTACCCTCTTTCCCGCAGGTCAACCCCCAGCCTGTCCTGGGCCATGGAGTTCTTCCTCCCTAGGTGCAGGACCCTGCACTTGCCTTTGTTGAACTTGAGAAGGTTCCTCTCTGCCCATGAGGTTGTGATTAAACAAGGTTGTGGCTCTTTTTCTGGATGGTGGACGGGTGGGATGGCAGTAGGACAAGGAGTCATGAGGGGAGGAAGGGGAATTCCATTAACTTCTGCACCTGGGTTAGGTTCTTGGGAGGGTTATTATTGTGGGAAGTGAGGACATATGCAGCGTGAGTGCCCAAGCTGTGCACGAATTCAGCCACAGTCAGGGGTGAATCCTCCTTCGGGAGAAAATCAAGATGTAGGCCGAACTGATGAATGACTAGTTGAGGAGGAATATCCTTGTGCTTGTATTCGATGTGTATGTATGTTTTTGGATGTAATCCCTTTGGCTAGTCAGGGCTGCATAACCAGGAAAGTTGCTGGAAAGCAAGTAACCTTTCTAGTGGCTACAGGGGCTACTTTATCTCTCAAGCCATGGAGCTCAATGACAGTCCTTCCGAGATGGGTGTGTTATAAAGGTCCGCAGGCATTCACCATTAAGTCAGAGTCAGACTCTTATACGATCGTTTGTTTCAGCTGGAGCTGGGTGCAGTTACAACACTGGCAAGGTCACATCCTTCGCAATGTTTCTGGAGTTCAAGGACAGTTCAGCCTTGAGGCCTGCAGGCTTCATCTACTTTAGGCACTGATGCTAAGCAAGAGTGAGACTTATGCGAAGCTGAAGCTAAATCGGCTACAATTTCCTTCTCCAACAGTCCTCCCTTGGTTTCTATGAGCACACCTGCTGGATACATATATTGGGGTAGAGTATTTGTGCACATCATAGAGGAGAATGTGAGGCACTTTTTCTCCTTTTTTTTTTTTTTTGTGAAGTTTACCTTAGATTAAATGATAGGTTTTTTGACCTCTGTTCATGGAGTGTGCGGGATCTTTCAACTTTAAGAGATGTCCCCAGTCGAGGGGAGATCGCAGTGTAGAGGCGCGTTGTTCCTCAGGAGAGTTCAAATGGCTGTCCTGAGTGATGTCTATTTATACTACGTCCATGATTTGTACCATTAGCCAAATCAGGTGTGATCTAGCCACGGTGTGTCATATTGGAAGTCACGTACCTTTCAAATTTCAGGAGGAAGTTTCTCGTTTGCTCCCCAGCGAGGACTTCTCAGCCGGGCTTTCTGCTAGTGACTTTACCACTAGTTGTTTGTATGTGCCAAGGTCATGGTCGATCACTTGGGAAAGTGGAGGGCGAAGGTCCTGCCACCTTCCCCCCCACAACTAGAGTCAAACCCTCCACCTCACAAAGTGGCCGTACAGGAGCCTCTTGCCTCGTGGTATAAATAGACCTCAGTGTCTACTGATCAGCATATATTAATTCAGTATATAACAGCAGGGCTTGTGTCTTTCGCAATAACTACCACACACACAGAGGTGTCGGAGGATTATGAGCAGTAAAGAGAACAATGTTGATGCTAGCAATATCACTACCAGGTGAAGGTTAAAAATTCCTGTTGCTGTTAGTGACCTTTCAAAAAGAGTTCCTCACTAATGATGTTCTTTTGATTTTTCTTTTGTACTGGTTTAGTGTAGAATTGGACTGCAGCTGCTGTTGAGATGTAATAGGAGCTGAGTAATTCCAGTTGCATCCCAGGATCCCAGTAAAGTTACAGATAGAAATCTTTGGGTGATTGCTTGCAGCTACAACAATAGTATTTTTGATTATAAAATGACAAAGGGTTCTCATACAAACACATCAGACAAGGCAATCGAGTTAAATTACAAATTAATGTTTCGGAAAACCAAATAGAGAGAAGCAAAAGCTTTAATCATTATGCCACAAATCACAAGTCACTTGAAAAGGCGCCAAGGTGTTGCTGGGTTGTTAAGAAAGCCTTACTGCACGGATTTGGTTTGGAGACTCAAGAACTGAGATGCAGCTGTGCTTTTGCAGCCGGGCACTAATTCGTGAAGCACAAAGTATAGGCATTCCTCTTTTTCGATTGTAATCCCGTTCCCAATAGTGCGTTATGACAAACAAGAAGTTATGTTACCATTTTTAGTTATTGAAGGCAGAACACTGAAGGAGATAAGCCCGCCTTAACTAGGATAATCCTTCTGTTAAGCAAACATGAAGATGGTACTGCTCTTTTGGAAGTTTGTCTGCAGCTCTTGAAAAAGCAGGTATCTCCCTAAGAGACAGCATCTCGAAGATGTACACAATATGCTAAACATTTCTCTCTCCTCAGAGTTTCTGGATTCCCCTGTCTCTAGTCATTGTGAATACTGTCCACCCTCCCAAGCTGATCCGCTTGCCTGGGGGCTCCTTACTCCTGGGGGCCTTCTTGGACAAAGGGGACATTCTCTCTGCATACGTCCTACATTGCCACAGAAATAACATTCCGGTCCCTCACTGTCTCCCCGTCTTCTCCTGTCCCCTTCTCGTCCTTGCCCTTGGCATTGCCCTAGCCTTCCTCGGCCTCCTCTGTCTCTTCCTCTACCCCTTCCTCTAATTTGCAAGTTCCGTGCTGAAGCTGCTGCTAAGAGATTAGCCTCTTCTTGGTTTTCCTTTTTCCGTTCCTTTGCTTGCTTCCCTTGCTGTTTCTCCTCTCTCCCGTCATAGACCAATACTGCCACGCTTAAAATCCTTTGTGAAGTTTCTCCTTGCCACCCTGGCATGTGCTCCTTCAACTCTTTTGGGCTATCCGGAGCGGCCTGATGGACAAAGACACTAATGGCTAGTGCATCATTCCAATTCTGGAAAGTCCTTCCCCCATAGTTCAACAAGGCTTGCCCTAGTCGTCCCCCAAAATCCCTGGCCTCTTTGTCCAAGCTCTGTCTACGCTCCTGCACTCTAGTCCAATCCACTCCTAGTTTGCTACATGCTCTAATAGCTTCTACCGAGTTCCGGAGTCCTGTCTGGCAAGCGACTCTGTCCCCTGCGTTATTGTAATCCCAATTTGGATCGTTTGCTGGCTAACGATTTGTGTTTCCCCCAGTCTGTTGTACAAACTTTGCCTCTTTATTAACTATTTTATCATCTCGCTCGTTTGGTCAGAACAACTCTCTCAAGAGTACTTGGGTATCCCGCCAGTTTGGTCAGAACAACTCTCTCAAGAGTACTTGGGTATCCCGCCAGTTTGGATTCTACCCAGTGCATATATATTAGAAAACAGCTGAGCGCTCCTTTCCGCATCCTCCCTCAACCTGGGCATTTTGCTTGCCCACAATGCTCAATCACTCGGACTCCAGGGTTGGCTAGTAAATACATGCAGTACCACGTGAGGGGGGGTTAGCTCCCCCCCCCGCCCCCACTGCACTCGGTTGTAATGCTGCTGCATTAGGTAAAACATTAGCAACCATAGGATGGAGTCCTGCCACGGGAGGAGGGGAAGTCTGAGTAAGAGGAGGAGAGGGACAGATAGACAGATCTTCAGGAGGCGCCACCGGAGGAGTGTAAGGCGGAGCAGTAGCTCCTGGGGCGTTATTTGGGACACCTATATCTGCTGCAGCAAGAGTAGTTTTACAGAGGGTGCCGTTTGTCCTCCTTGGATCTCGCCGGTCCCACATCCAATTATCCCACACATACCAATAATCCATTCAGTGAGGCTTTTCATCTTCCAACAGAAGCTGCAGCAGAGCTCATTTCTTAGAATCGAAGGATCCTTCCTTGGGTTAACCCCCACATTAATTGTAAGATGGACAATCATCCTGACATAAAGGGACAGCTAACTAGCTAGGGATCGATTTGACTGTAACGGCTTTTTTCTCCTTTTTGTTCCTTTTCCTTTTCTAAATTTGGATGTTTGGAGCCAAGAGGGTCCAATGGTGGTTGGCTACACTCCCATCTGGGGTGCCAAAGTGCTGTGGAAACACTTTGATCCTAGGTTTCCAAGAAGCAGAGCCTCACGCACATCTAGCAGCAAAATTTTATTTCTTTAAATGATGGTGCAGCATAGTAACTGCTGGAGCTGGGTGCCTCCAGGGAGGGACCTTGAACAAAGGAATTCTGGCCTAATTAGACCCTTTACAGTTTTATTTCCCACCTGCCAGGGAAGGTCTCCCCCAATCTTCTTTACTGAGTCTTCTTTACTCTCCTTCTGGTTGGTGTCTCTCTCCTTCTGGTTGGTCTTGGCCTTCAGCCCACACTGGTTGCCATGTCCTTGTTTCCCACAGTCCCTTATCTCCTCCGAGGTCAACCCCAACCCACGTGCATCCCATCTTGTCCCCTGCAGTCTACTTTTTAGCCCCATGAGCTAGCTGTGTGTCTTTATTAGCTGCTTTTAATGGGTTTGGCCGTTACATGCTCAGCAATGATTCTGGAGTTCATGGACGGTTCGGCCTTGAGGCCTGCATGCGCAGGGTAGGCAGTGGCGATAGAAACAGAGCTGCATGTCATACCCCAGCTCTGCCCTTCCACCTGAGATGCAAGCCCTGAAGACAGCAGGGGCCTGCTCTTGCCCTGGGGTGACTGGAGAGGGCAGGGGAGGCCAAAGCTTTTCTCCCCCTTTCCCTTGGCTATTGTGGGCCAGCAGAGCAGTTGACGCTTTGCAGCAAAACCAAAGTGTGTCAGGCCGCTCTACGCTGGCCTGGCATATTGGAACGAGTGGACACCCCGTCCCCCCCAGGACAAGCCAGATTCATGCAGGCAGCAAGTTTTGCCCCTTGCCTTTGGCTCCCTAAAAAAAGAACACTCACTCCGGCTGAGGAAACGGGGCTGTATCTTTGCGGGAAGCCCAACAAAGCCATGAAGCGGTAGCACAACAGGGGCTGTGCTTGAGGAGTCGAGCTGTCCTGGGGCTGCGGGAGATGCCAGCAATGAGCCAGACCTTCCAGCACACTTGCGTGTGTCCGTGGTGTGCAGCACCATGACATTGGCACAGCTGCGTCAGCTCTGCTCAAACAGAGTCACGTCCTGGCGGGAGGGTGCCACCTCGCCCATGCTCTCGGGAGCCAGGGACACAGTGCTCCGAGGTGGAATCTTGATGTTCTCCTTGGCACCCTCAGGTTCATGATGGTCTGTGACACCAGGCAACGGACTAAAGGTTCCGCATCATTTTCCAGGGGCTGGAGGGCTGCGAGAGAAAGGCACCGAGCTGAGAACAGACTCCCACCTTTGCAGAGATCCCAGGAATCCCCCCCCAGGCAGGGCCAGCCCCACTCAGCTCTTCCCATGCGGAGGAGGCAGCAGGTAGGACAAATGGATCAGCTGGCACTTGCAGGTCGGCCAAGCCCCAGATGCGCCCCAAATACCCCCTGCTCTCCCCCACGTAGGGACACAGAGCCTTCCTCACCTGGGGCAGGCCAGTGAACTGCAGCTCACTTCCCAGCCTCCTCCCTCCTCCCTGCCAGGGCTGCCTGACACAGCGCTGCTCTCACTCACCAGTGCACAGCTCCTGCACCTTCTCCTTCCTCCGCTTCTTCACTTGCTGCCCGATGAGCCCTAGGCAAACACCTCCGCTCACCCCTCATACTCCCCAGCAAGCCCCCAGCAGCACAGCTCCCATCTGGCCTTGCCAGCTTGGCCATGCAGCCTGCTCCCCTTGGGCAAGGCTGGCCCCAGCCCCGTCCCCACGGTGCAGGACCCAGGGACGGTGGGAGGGACTCAAGACCCTCCTGTGTGCCCGTCTGGGTGGGCAGGCATGGCCCTGGGCTTGTGGCTCACCAATGAACCTCACAGCTGCCTCCCGCAAGGATGCGTCCGGGTTCTCCAGGTATGGCAGGCTCTGGCGCAGGTGTTGCTCCGCTCTGCTCCTGTCCCTCAGCAGCTGCAGACAGCACAAGGACAGGGGGTTGGCACCGAGCCTCCCCAGAAGGCCAGGCCTGTCCCTCCTCCCAGCTCCGGCCTCCTCTTCCTTCCTGTTCCCGCCTCCCAGCTAGAAGCTGGCTGGTAGCCAGGTTCAGAGGGAGCAGAGGGCAGAGCGGGGCCTGCGGGTGCTGAGATCCCCGCCATGCTTCTGCCAAGGCCCAGCCAGGCCAGGGGCCCCTTCAGCACCCCAGCGGGCACTTACAGTAGAGGGCTCTGGGCTGCAGCAGTGCGTGAGGGGCACAGCTGTGCACCCTGCCCACTGGCCATGGCGGCAGGCCTCATCCCGCCGCGGCCCCGGGGCCTTTGGCCACGTCCTTACCACGCACTCCCCGATCTTCCATGTCTCCGCTCTTCTGGCCAGCTGCTTGAGCTCCTCCCACTTGAGGAACTGTGCAGCGCTCACCAGGGCTTCCTGAGAGGCCTGCAGAGCAACAGAGACCAGGAGATGCCACCGCAGCCACGGCAGGACACCCTGGGTCCCCCTCGTCTTGGCAAGGCTCCCAGCCTTTCCCAGCCCCAAATGGCACGACGCAGCGTGCCACTAGGTCTGGCCCTCCCTGAAGGCAGAGGCAGCTCTGCCTTGTCCTTCGGCACACAGGAAGCTGCACCTCATGCTGCCATGCGTTCCAAGGCACACTTGGCAGCAGCCCTTGCCTTGCTGCTCACCTCCACCCACGGCATGTCAGCATTGCTTCCCCAAAACACTGCTCCCTACCTGGGCCACTCTCTGCACCTTGTCACTCATGTGGAGGAAGAGCGGCACCAGGCTCCTCTGTGCATGCTGCTTCAGGTTCCGTTTGTTCTTCCCCACCACAATCTCCAGCAGGTCTTTGAAGAGGAGCATGGAGAGCTCTCGCACTCTGCTGTCTTCCTGCAGGCAGGGAGGAGAGGAGGGGAGGCCTCAGCAACGACTCCAGGAACGGGGCCCGACAAGAGCGTTTGCCGTTGCAAGGCCTCGTCCTCTCCGGGCACAACTGTCCCCCAGCCCGGCCAGAGGTCGGAGCTGAGGACAAGCCTCTGCTGAGGCAGCCTGGACAATGAGGGTTGTCGGCAGCAGCACGACAAGCCTCCCTGGGCTCTGTCTCCCTCTCCCTCTGGAGGGAGCTTCTTGGATTTCCCGAGGCCTCCATCAGGGCCCCCGCACACAACAAGAGGACAGAAAGGGACAGCCCCGCGGCACGGCCTCTCCCTCGCTCTCTAGCCTGCTCCTACCTCTCTGCTCATCGCTGCCCCAGGCCACGGCAAGCGCCGCACGCAGTCAAGCACGAGACGCAGCAGCCGAGAGCAGACAGGGGGCTGGTTTGCTCTACTCCCACAGCCCCGGACACCAAGGCCAGCACAGGGCATGGGCTGAGAACCACAGGGCAAAAGGTTTCCTGACATACAGCAGGGCCTGTGCGGGGACGTGCCAACAGGCACGTATGCAGAGGGGCACACAGCACCCAGACCACGCATACGGACCCCCGGACACACCAGCAGAGCCCCGGCTCTCCCATCAGCCTTACGTCATCAAAGCGAGGCAGAAGCTTCTCGGCCAGCTGCAGAACAATCGGGTTGGAGCCCTTCTGTTCCAGGTAGCTGAGGATGTTTCTCAGCAGCATCAGGCTTCCCACACGCACTTCCCTGCAAGCATCCTGCAGCCACTCCATGCTGTCTGGGAGCAGGCTCTGCATTCTCCTTTTCTGTGGGAAACGCACAACTTTCTTTGTGGGAAGCAAGGCCAGACCCGACCCCCCCCGCCCGCCCAAAAGTGCTCTGCCTGCTCTTTTCCCATCAGGGCTCAGTGGCCAGGGCCAGGGCTCTGCACACACGCAGGCCTTGGGCACAGAGGCTGCAGTGCAGGGCACAGATCTCCAAGGGGGCCCTCAGCATGCACTGGCCTCTGTAGGGAGCAAAGCTGCTGCCTCAAGGCCCAGGAGCACCTGGCTGCCTTAGCCCGGCCCTGTGCTCCAGCTCATTGTCCCTCTCCCAGATCTTCCCGCTGGGCACTGGTGAGACTTGGGAGACTTGGGAGACTTGGGAGCAGCTACCACACCTCCGGATTGCCAGCCAAGTCCAAGCCACTCTCTGACCCAGTGTCTCCTGTCAAGCCCCAGGCTGCCAGCATGGCTTCACCTGCCTGCCCCCCTCCTCACCATCTTGGGTCTATTCAACAGGGCCACGAGGCCTCTGAACGCCAGTCTGCGCATCTCCAGGCTCTCACTCTGCGCATAACCCTGGACGAGTGGCAGGACCTCCTCATCCATGTCGGCAAGGTCAGGGCATTCCAGCAGCTGAAATGGACACAGCACTGAAAGACTGGCACAGCCGGCAGCACTGCCTGCAGCGTGCAGCTCTCCATCCCACCCACCATCCAGGGCAAGGGCACCAGGCCCTCACAAAGCTCAGCCCAAACACAGCAGGCATTGTGCAGACACCCCTGGGCCCTGCTCCCAGCCCTGCACCTCACGGCACACTGCACACACTGCTCGCCTCCTCCTCCCGTCCCCTGAACCCTCCGCAGCCTCTTGTTCTCATCCCTTGGAGGAGCAATTGAACACAGACAGCTGCCACAAAGCAGGCACGAAATACAAGTGCTTACGAGTGGTCGCCCAGCAGAAACAAGCCAAGGCCGGGGCTACTAACAGGAGCGTATGCATTGCCCCAGCTCCATTCACCAGCATCACCCCACATGCATGTGCACAAGCGAGCACAGCATTTAGAGGCCCCTCCAGAGAGGCACTGCTTGCCATGAGGCCCACCTCGACAAAGAAAGCCATGACGGGCAGCTGATGAAACTGGTCCTCCCTCCTCAGCAGCCTTGCCAGCTGGCGGAAGATCCAGCGACGCAGGTGACTGGCAGCCCCCCTCATTGCTCTGTCAGAGGCAAGAAGGCAGTGTTGGGCCTCAGCCGAGCAGGCAAACCTCCTCTGGCATCGCTCTGCTTGGCATGCAGCTCCTGCAGCCAGCGGCATTTGCTCATGGAGCATTGCTCTTGCCCTACCACACCTTGCCATTAGAAAGTCAGCGTCAGGCATCATTACGTTCCTTTTGGTGGGAGACCGGAGAAACAGCCTTCCTGCCCAGGCGGCATGGCCTGCCCACACATCCCCTCTCCTGCCCGCTTTGGATTCCTGTGCCCCTGGGCCCTCCCCAGGTTCTCCTGCGCACGACCCTCTCCCACAGCTCCTAACACCACCTGCTCCCCCAGCAGCTCTCCAAGCTGGGCAGCATGGCAGCTCCCAGGGCCCTTCTGCTGGGCGAGCCCTTGCCACAAGGGCTGAGGCTGCAGCCCCTTTCTTGGAGAAGTGGCGTTCCCCCTCCCCCACCAAGAAGCACATGGGGAGGCACACCCCACAGCCAGGGAAGAGGTGCTGGGCCAGAGCAGGCCGGAAAGGGCTCTACCTGGCCAGCACCACCACTCCCTTCTGGGAGGTGTCCGCATGCAGAAATAGGTCCCAGCCGCCCTTCCTCTCAACAGCCACGGCTACGGTCTCATAGTGGGCGCAGCGCAGCAGACTTTTCATGGCCTGCACGGCGCACCTGCATGCAGAGCAAAGCCCAGGTCACACTGGCAGCCTGGCCCTGCCTCCAGGTGCAGCGCAGAGACAGGGCGAGCGGGATCGAGCACCTGACGTGGCTGGTGGGACGGGACTCATCCCGTTGGCATTCCCTCAAGAAGATATTTGCTTCCTGGTGGCTGAACTCTGCTGTGAAGACCATCTGCAAGAGCAGCGCCAGGAAGAGCTGGGGGAAAAACGCCTTCACCGCCTCTGGGCAGACGGGCTCCCGGATGATCTCACACAGTGCCCTCGTTGCCTGCAGAAAACACCCAGACACACCTCTCACTCCCGAGCAGTCCCCGGCATGCTTCCACAGCCCTCCAGGTGGGAGGCTCAAGCACAGCCTTGGAGCATGGGAAATGCAGCTGGAGGCCTCAGCCTGGCTGCCTGACCAGGGCCAGCGCCCGCAGGCTCTTGGGCCTCAGCTCCTGGTTGTACACAGTGAGCCTTCCTGCCTCAGCATGACCATCACCTCGGCAGGCTTCGTGTAGCGTGCACGCTCGGCCAGGCTCCCTGTCCCAGGCCGTGCTGCCTGCCCAGGTTTTGCAGGAGCCCTACTCCTGCCCCTCACCTTGCCCCCAACCCGACCCTGGCTTTCCAGCCTGCTGAGCGAGGTCGGCGGATGCAGGGACAGCGTCGGATGGAGATTTCCTGGGCATGGCCAGCCTGGCTGTTGGTGTGCAGAGAGGCCAGGCAGCACTTGGCAGCCCTGTGCGCTGGCACAGTCGGAGGCCTGGCGCTGGCCATGTTGTAGCCATGGGCCCAGGAGAGGTCCCTGCTTGGGGGCACACAAGCAGTGGAGAGGGGGAGGGGGCCCAGAGAGGCAGGCACCAGCCTGGGGGCACGGGAGGCCTCGTCCCCTAACTCACGGCCAGCGGAAGGATGCAGTTGTTGTCCCTGTCGGAGCTGGACTGCTTGCGCAGTGGCCGCTCCTCCAGCAAGCTCAGCAGCTCCCGCAGCATGTCCGGCGCAAGCATCGGCTTATCCATCAGCACCTTCCACATGCTCACGGCAGTGCTGCAGGCCCAGAGCGCCTTGTCAGTGGCACTTCCTTGGCCGCAGCACCGTAGCCTGGGCCAGCCCTGGAGGTCCCCAGCTGTGTGCCAGCCCTGCCCCTGCCCACCCCCTCCTCCCTGGCAGCCCCAAGAGGGTCCTGCCCAGGCAGGCAGCACATGACCAAGCTGAAGCCCCTTGCGCGGCAGGGAGCGTGCAGAGCCGCTGCGCTCTGCGGCTCAAGGCAGGGACACTTGCTCAGCTCTGGCTCCTCAAGGCCTGCTTGAGGCACCAGGGCTGGGAAACGGTGGGCGAGACACAGGGCCCTGCCCCTCAGCCGTGTGCTGGCCATCTGCTTGCCTCTGGCCCTCTTTGGGCCCTTCTCCCCATGGCCAATGAGCCACTGGAGCCCGTCCAGGCTGACGGGCCCCATACCTGTTGCACAGTGGCGAGCAGTACAGCAGGCTCACGGTCACCTCGCTGGGCTCCAAGCAGGCCAGCTGGCAAAGGGTCTTGTTTAGGGTGACCCGGGCCGACAGCTCCCTCACATACTTGACGTTCCTGTAGAGGCACCTTATGATGCGTGGCACCTGGAAGACACAAGGCGGACGGTGAGGCTGCTCCCAGAGAGCAGCCAATACCCCAGCTCCCACTCACTTCTCCTTCCCTCTCCACCACTCCCACCGCTCCTTGCTGCCTTCCAAGGGGCTCCGCTGCCCAAGAACACTGGCTCTCGGCGGGGAAACAGCGCCCCAGAGGGTCGAGCCCCACGCACGCCAGCCCCAGGCTCCTTACATCTTCCAGCACAGAGAAAGCGTCCAGCAGGAACATGGTCAGCATGTGGGAAGCCACCTCCGTATTGTAGGTGCTGCAGTTCCTCATGCCCTCGATGGCTGTGACAATGACGTCTGTCCTTTCGGAAGGCTGCAGGTTTTTCACAAACAGCTGGGGCAGAAAGGACCCAGGAGAGAAGAAATGTCACGCTGCGGGCCGCACTACTGCTGCTTAGCTAAGCAGTGGATGTGGCTCTGGAGAGAGGTGCGGGGCAGTGCTGGCACCGTGGCCCAGGAGAGCCAGGAGCACGCGCTGTGCTGGGTAGCAGCAGCATGGGGCATGTGGCCAGAGGGCCACCAGGGCAAGGCAGGATGCTCGGGAGCAGGCTCACAGTGCACTGGCTCTGCAGGCAACCCTAGCTTGCCGGTGGCCAGCAGGCTGCAGCTGCTGCTGGGACTCTTGGAGCCAAGCCTCTGGCTAGTCCCCGCTCAGGGACAGCGGGAGACACAGCAGTGAGAGCAGGGCTGCTACCAGGCAGCAACCAGTACTCTAGGTGCCACTCAGAGCTGCTTCCTTCTCCACCACCACCTCTGCATCAACCCCAAGGCCCCCTCAGCCCCACTCGTTAGGCATCCCTTTGCTCATCCACGTCTCCTCAGGACCCCATGCCCAACAGTCCCAGCAAGGGAAGTGCTCCTCACCCTCATGATCACGCTCATGTTGCTCGTCCACGAAAGGCAGAGCTCATTGTCGGCTTCCCTCTCCTTCTGGGGCTCCACATACTCTGGATCATCCTGCAGCATCGCCCGGCCTGAACAGCAGCAGAAAGACACAGCGGTCAGCAGGAGTCATGCAGAGCTGCAGCTGGCAGACTCATGGCGTCAGAGAGAAACCAGCCTGGCAGAGACAAAGGGCATGCCAGGAATGGATGGGGAGCAGGATTCCCAGGGAGGGTCGGGGCCTATTCCAGGGCAGAGAAGGGCAACTGCTTCAAAGGGTACCAAAAGCCTCACGGGCTTTCCGGTGCGAAGCCCGACACAAGCCGTAGCCTCTGAGCAGGGGCTGCTGAGCGTTTTCCAGGCCAGTGGTATCCAGGACAGGTACTAACAGCCCGCTCCCCTGCTCCTACATCAGCCGCGCCTCCTGCTCCTTTGCCTCACTGAGCAGAGGGGCCGAGGCAGTGCGATGCCTTCCCCGGCCTTGCCAGCGTGGCCGCGTGCAGAAGCACACAGCCCAGCACAGCTTCTCTTACGTTTTCGCTGCACGACGAATCTGAAGAGGCAATGAAGAGCATCCAAGGCCCCGCCCTTGGTCTCCGCGTCCTCGTAAGCACAGCAAAGGATGAGACAGCCCACCAGCTGTCCCAGCATCGGCACGGGGATCTTCCCATAGCAGGCAGGGCTCTCATCCACTCCTCCAAAGGGGTGCCACACCTGGGCAAGGCGGGTGGGACAGGTAGAAGGGCTGACGGGAGGCAGTCGCCACCAAAGCCCTGAAGCCAAGACTCTGCCCAGGCATGGATCCCAGCGGAGCCAAAGCTCTCGAGGGCCCTGCAGGCCTTGCCTCCCAAAGCAGCAGCCCAGCAAAGGCAGCACTGCCAGGCTGCGGCTCACATCATGCTCCGCGCGCACTGCTCCCCTGCACAGGGCTGGGGGCACAGCTGGCTCCTGCGACAAAGGGACTGCAGAGAAAAGCCCATGGAGAGAGGGCCAAAGAGCTTTGCTTCAGGGCAGAGCCTTGCTCAGTGCCTTAACCTGTGCCCACGCTTCCCTCCGAGGGACCCCCTGAGCTGCACTGTGCTCTGGGCTGCTGCAAAGGGCCAAAGCGGGGGCTGCACGGTGCTTGGCTCCTTACCTCCAGCGAGGAATAGTTGGCCAGCAACTTGCTCAGCCTCCCAATCCTCCCCACGGCCCTCTCACGCACAGCTGCTCTCTCCGTCTTGGTGAAGGGCAGCAGCATCTGCAAGGAGAAAGGCTACTGCTCTGCCCGGGGAGCTGACGCCCACTCCAGCAGGAGCAGCTCTGCTAAGCGCCTGCCTGCAGTCCTACAGTGCACCAAGGCTTCCTCGGAGCTAGAGCCAAGCCTGGAATGGCCTTCCTGCCCCTACAGGCCCCAGCCTGCAAGGCCCACCTTGCCCTCAGGCAGCCAGCCACACCTAAGCCCCCTCCCAGCCTCTGCTCCTGGCCATGCACATGGCCCCGGGTGCCCTCTTCAGGATGGCAGGCCTTTCAGGCCACACCTTCCCTAGGGGTCTGCAGTGGGCAGCCTGGCCTCCGGCCTCCTGGCATGGCAGAAGAACCAAGCTTCTGGGCTCGGCTCCCCTTGCAGCACGGGCAGCTCCCAGTGGGTCTCTGCCCCATTCTGATCTGGCAAGGAAAGCACAAGGCACGCGGAGGCGGGGGGACAGCAGCACCAGCTGCCATCAGTGCAGTGCCTAGAGAAGAAGGGTGACATTCCTCCCACTGCTTTGGTGCAAGGAGAGCTTTGGGGGCAGAGGTGGCCCAGGAGTGCTCATGGGGGCAAGGTGTTCCCAAGAGCCTGGAGGATGTTTGGGGTGGGAAGGGACTTGGGCTGTAGCCAGGGGACACTGGGCTCACAGAAGAGCCCAGTGGGGAACCTCCGCTCACCCAAGCGAGAAACGCCCCCTGCCTGCAGCGTGCTGCCTGTACATGGCACTCGGGGGGGGAATGTCCACTCGAGGGTGTCACTTCCCTCTGGGCTGAGGAACAGGCCCAATGCAGCCCACTCTTTGCAAATGCCACACCTGCAAGATCTTCTGCAGCTCCAGGAGGCTGGAAGTGGCCGACTTGAGCACCAGCACCTCCAACATGTTGTCCATGGCATCGAGGGTCTGCAAGGAGGACAGGGGGTTGTGGCATTCCTTCCCCACTGCCTCTGACCCACAGCAGACTCAGTTGAACCCCTGCTGCCCAGCGAGGACACCCGCTGCCCTGCACGGGCCAACGAGAGGCCTCAGGGCAGGAGACCTGCTGTGCACGGACCAGCCCCTGGGCACTGCCCATGGCCCAGCCCACGGGAAGGGCATGAAGGCAGGAGGGTGGGAAAACAAAGCTGAGATCCTGCCCAGCCTTGGAGCTGGCAGTCACCTCTCAGCACAGCGGAGCCAGGGGCAAGCCCAGAGGGGCTGGCGGGCTCCCTGTAGCTCACCCAGCACCTACCTTGGAGTAGAGGGACATGTCCACGGTCTCCATGTCTTCTCTTGGAGGAAGCAAGAAGACACTCTTGAAGCAGGCATGGAGAAGGCTGCTCTTTTTGCCCTCCAGAACCGGCTCCACTGCACTGCAAAGAGAGAGCGAGAGAGAGAGAGAGATGCCTGTTGGACACTGGTGCTGGGAGCAGTGCCTGGATGCCCTGGGGAGGTGGCTGTGGGCCGCTGGGGCAGGAGTCCCCCGGCTGCTACAGAGAGCACGTGAGGGAGCCCTGCAGGGAGGCACCTCCTCCCTCCATGAACTGGCCCAGGGCCAGAGGAGAGCCCAGGCAGCTAGGCCTCCCCCCTTCTCTACCACCTGCCTCCCCTTCTGCACTACAAGCCAAGGGGCCCTGGGGAGCTGCAGCAGGCAACCCTCTGCCCTCCCATCTGCCCTACTGACAAGCCTGGGCCAGGGGAGAGCAGAAGCGCAGCAGACAGCACCGCCAGCCTCCTCCCACCATGGTGCACACCTCCCAGCCAGGGACGGTACCATCAGGCACATGCTGTGCACAGGTCCTGGCCAAACCAGGGGCTCTGCTAGCTACCTCATTGCCGTGATAGCAAGCATGGCTTGCTGGCGCACCGCTGTGCCCAGGCGCTCCAAGGGCTCCTCTTCCAGCAGCACCTGCACAGCACAACCGGCAGTCAGCGCAGCAACTGCCATCCCCCAGCACCAGCAGACCCAGGGCCCAGCTGGCCTTGCCCCTGTCCTCATACCTGCTGCCTCTCCCCTCACCTCGATATGCTCGGCCAGCTCGTGTCGGCAGCAGAACACCTCCAGGCCCCAGGACAAGGTCTTGGCGCTGCTGCCTCCACAGAGGGTGCCGATGGACGCTAGAAACTTCAGCTTCTGCGCCTCTTGCTGACAGACGGGGAAGAGAGACAGAGTGAGCGTGAGAGGGGACAGCAAAGGCCAGCAGGACCAGAGCAGCCAGGGGGCTGCAGTGCTGGGCGGGACCCCGGACGGCAGCAGCTCTGCACAGCCAGCACCTCCCCAGCAGCCTGCCAGCAGACATGGGCAGACCCGCAGGGAGACCCAGGCACAGCCCCCATGGAAACGGCTGCACTTACCTGTTCTCGGCCACCCACAAAGGCTTGGATGAAGTCCAAGGCTTCCTCATCCTCTCTGGACAGCTCGGACCAGCTGCTGATGGAAAACCTTGCACCTGAGAAAGGAAGAGAGCCAGGAGCACTGCAGAGATGGAGGGCAGGCAGCAGAGAGCCGCGCAGTGAGCTCTGCCCGCCGGCCAGCCATGGGCCTGCTCCCGGGCACGCAGTCTCCCCCACGCTGCTCAAGGCTGCACGGTGCCCAGCACATGGGCTGCCCTGCTGCAGCCAGCCAGGCAGGGCAAACCTCAACTGCACCAGGCTGGGAAACGTGCTGCCAGATGGGCAGCATCCCTCCTCCTGCCACGGAGCTGCCGCTCGCTGCCCGTCCCAGGCAGCAGGAGCTGCGTCCATCTGCGATCTCCCTCCCGGGCGCGTGCTGCGCTGGGGCCAGCTCCCAAGCCCCGAGCGGGCCCTGGCATCCGGGCACCGCTGTGCCACCACCCCGGGCACCCCGACACCACGTGCTGGGGAGATGGGAGCCCGGCGCAGAGCAGGGTGCGCTCCCCGGCCCTCACCCCAGCCCGGCCCAGCCCCACGGGGCCGCTCACTCACCTCTCCGCCACGCCTGGGACTCGAACCCCTCCAAGGGCCTCGAGGCAGAGCTGCTCTCCTCGGCAACCCTGTCCTGCTCCTGGGATGCCCGGCGCGGGCAGCCGTACTCCTGCTCCCAGGCCACCCGTGGGCGGCTGGGGGGTCTCTCCGCCATCCTGCGGCACGGAGCAGAGGCAGGAGGGGGACACTTGTTTAATGCAGAGCTGGGGAGGGTCCCCACGGGGGTGGGGGCAGCGCAGTCAAAGGTCCCCGCGCCCGCCCCGGCCCTGGAGCCAGCTCTCCTGCGCCTCAGCCCCTGCCGCAAGGTCCTGCCCCCGCCACGGCCGAGGGCCCCCGCAGCCCCGTGGCACTGCCGAGCCCGGCCCCGTCGCTCTCACCCGCAGCAGGAGCTGGCAAGGCCTCGGCAAGCGCCTCGACTCCGCGGGGCTGCCGGGGCGGCAGGGAAAGACGCGGCTGCGCTCGGGGGCTCCTCCTCGAGCTCCACGCGCTCCTGCCCTCTCCCGTCGCCGTCCGCCCGGACACTGCCCGCACCTGACAGCGCCGCCGGTGTCACAACGGGGGGGGTCACAATGGCCCCGCCGGGGGCGGCTCTGAGGTCACCTCTGCTGCGCGAGCTGCTCCAGCAGCAGCAGCCGGCGCCGCCAGGGGCTCCAGGGCCGCAGCGCGGCCGCCCCGGGCAGGAGGGAGCTGGGGCAGGGCAGGGCGAGGCAGCTCGAGGGGCCGCGCGCGGCTCCGCATGGCCAGCTCCCTCCTCTTTCATCCCCGGCTGCCCACGCCTGGCCGCACTCACCTGCTCACCACTAACCACCAGCACCACCTCAAAACCTGACCCCACCATACCTCTTGCCCCAATCCCCTCCTCTCATCCCTCACCCCAAACTCTAACCCTCCAGCCACAACCCAGACCTCCAACCCCTTTCCCTAACTCTTGCTCCAGCCCTCACCGGCATCTCCAACCCTCAGCCCTAGACAACAAATGCTAGCCTTCACCCCAGCCCTCACCCCTGCCATAGCCCACTCCCCCACAAAGCTAGCCAACACTCACAGCAAGCACCAGAAACCCGCAGCACAACCACCAAACCTCGCCCCACGCCTCACCCAACCCCTCACCCCATGCAGCCAGCTCTCGTCCCCAGCCCTGCCCTCAACACCAGCCCCCAAGCACCAACCCCAGGGAGATGCCCGAACCCTCACTGCCAGCCGCAACCCCTTCCCCAGCCGCCCTCCCCCTCGCACCAGCCCCCTACCCTGCAGCCCCTCTGCTCACGCTCCCGCCGGGCCCCCTCGCGCCCCACCCCGGCAGGCAGAGGAAGGGCAGGACCGGGCCGTGCTGGGGCAGCTGAGCGTGGCAGGCACCGCTGCAGATGCTCTGCTCCAGCCCCGCTCCAGCAGGGGCACCTACAGCACGTTGCCCCACACCAGCACAGGCGGCTTTGCAGCTTCTCCTGCAGCGGAGACTCCACAGCCTCTCGGGGAACCTGCTCCACTGCTTAACCGCCCTCGCGGGGAAAAAGCGCTTTCCTGCGCTCAGGGGGAATTGCCTGCTTCGCCATTTTGGGCCACGGCAGCACCCAACTCCGGGGCCGGGGCCGGGGGCGGAGGGGCGGGGCCATGGCAGGGACGGGGCGCCAGCCGGGCCCCCCGCGCCGGCACAGGGAGCGCAGCAGGCTGCTGGGGCGCGGCCGTGGCGCAGACGCCCCCGCCGCACGCCCCTCGCCCACGGGCCCCGCCCGGGCCAGCCCCGGCCCCCGCGCACGCAGCAGGCCGCCGCCGCCGGGCCCTGCGCCACGCTGGCCCCGGCCGCGGCCGCAGGGACAGCCCGCCGGGCGGCCGTTGGGCGGCCTGCGTGTCGCTCACGGCTCACCCCGCCCCTCCCGGGCACCCATTCGCTCGCTGCCTCCCCTCGCTCCCCGATTGGCCGGGCGGGGGGCGGGCTCTCCACCCGCCCGCGGCAGCTGCTGGCGCCAAGCAGAAGCTGCAGCTCGGCTCTGTGGAGAAGAGGCGGCTGCAGAGAGCCGCTCGCTCTGCCCGCAGCCCCGCCGCCTCCGGGCAGCGTTCTCCCGCCCGGCACCTGGCCCCTTCTCTGCACGGCACAGATTATTGGCCTTGCCAGTTCTGCTGGCCCCCGGGGCCGTGGCCGGGCTCCCAAGTGGGCGGAAAACCACACGGACGTCGGGCAAAGAGCTGGTGAGCAGCCTGGACTGCTTCAGGCTGGAGCACGTTGTACGGCGTAGAAATTATGCCCTCCACTCCTGCAAGTAGGAGGATGTTGGCCCGTTCAGCTGGCACGGTTGGAGCTGGAAAAGGACGCCTGCCCGTTGTCTAAAAGAAATTGTTGTAAAACCTAAAACCTTTTCCCTGTGTTTTACAAAAGCAAAACAGCTAACCTCGTGTGAACTCAAGGAGCAATTTCTCTGGGAGGACTGTATGAAAACTGAGGGGTTTTTTTTTTTTGTTTTGAGGACAAAAGCACTCTTTCTTTTCCAAACCCTTGAGTTGGTGTTCTTTGACCTTCATACGTGAGTCGATTTCAGCCTAGGAGGCTCTTTTCCCACCGGTAGGTGTTGATGTTGACAGAGGCACCGCTGTGCTTTCTAGTGTGGCATGCTAGCACCTATTCCAAGAAGTGGAACTCTCTCTGCTTATTGCGTTGTGGCCAAGCAATACATCCGCACAATGGAAGAAGGTTGAGGGCAGAAGCCTGGCTGTGGCTGACCACAGGTGTTGCCAAGAAAGCTGGATGAATCTCAGCACAAAGGGCGCCACAGGCTGGCCTTTGTTTTAAGGCATGCCCTGGACTCCTGCAAGCACCTGAAGGCTGGAAATCCATCCTTCCAGGAGCAGAAACGATGAGCAGTAGAGGGAATGTGCTGCGCAGGTGAGCTGCAGCTGGTGCAGCAAGCATTGCTGGTTTGAAGCGGTGGCTTGCTCCTTTGCCCTTTCCCAGAGAAATGCAATCTGATAATGGATGACATCTGTAAGAACAAAGAACTGCAAAGGTGGAGTTCTTCCCGTGGAGTCCAGTGGACTTTGCACCTACCGTGTCGAGCTCAATGCAATGGGGGAGGAGAAAGATGGAATGGATGAGAGAAAGGACAGCAATGCAAGAGTGACTCTTCTCTCTTAGAATACTTCTAAGTGGGGATTGGATTTGTGGGAAGTCTGAAGTTGGCTAAGTAAGTGACACCCTCCCACCATGGGAAGTGTCAGAGAAGGACATTGTATCTGATTTAGCTTCAGCTTAGTCTCAGGGCCTAAAGTAGATGAAGCCTGCGGGCCTCAAGGCCAAACTGTGAATGAACTTGAGAAACATTGCTGGCAATGTAGCTGCAAAACCATTTATGACTAAGGCTACAAAAGCAGCTAATGAGGATGTAAAATAGGATGCAGGAGACAAGATGGGATGCACGTGGGTTGGGGTTGACCTTGGAGGAGATAAGGGCCTGGGCGGTAGGCCAGGAGCTGTCTGAAGGAGAGAGAGACCAGTCAGAAGGGGAGAGACCAGTGACTCAGAAAAGAAGACTGGAGGAGACTGTCACTGGCAGGAGGGGAAATAAGACTGCAAAGGGTCTGATTAGCCCAGAATGTCTTTGTTCAGGGTCCCTGCGTGGAGGCAGCCAGCTCGAGCTGTTACTTCCTGTACTGTCATTTATTCTTGTAATTCATGTCAAAGGAATAATTAATTCTGCTCCTATATGTGCATGAGACTCTGCTCCTCGGAAACCTAGGGTGGGGCCATGTCTACAAGAGGAAGTCCCCTAGATGAGGGGTTTGTGTCAGTAGCTGCACAAATTCCTTTGCAAACACTGTCAAGGTCCTGGAGAATCACCGATCACAGGACGGCTGAGGTTGGAATGGACCTCTGGAGATCATCTAGTCCAACCCCCCTGCTCAAGCAGGGTCCTCCAGAGCACATTGCCCAGGACCCCACCCAGATGGCTTTTGAGTATCTCCAGGGAAGGAGACTGCACAGCCCCTCTGGGCAACCTGTGCCAGTGCTCCGTCACCCTCCCAGCCCAGAAGTTTTTCCTCCTGTGCACATGGAACTGCCTGTGGTTCAGTTTGTGCCCGTTGCCTCTTGTCCTGTCCCTGGGCTCTACTGAGATCCCCTCTCAGTCTTGTCTTCTCCAGGCTCTACAGGCCGAGCTCTCGCAGCCTTTCTTCACAGGAGACATGCTGCAGTGCCCTCATCATCTTTGTAGCCCTCCGCCGGACTCTCTCCAGTAGGGCCATGTCTCTCTTGTACCCTCTTTCCCGCAGGTCAACCCCCAGCCTGTCCTGGGCCATGGAGTTCTTCCTCCCTAGGTGCAGGACCCTGCACTTGCCTTTGTTGAACTTGAGAAGGTTCCTCTCTGCCCATGAGGTTGTGATTAAACAAGGATGTGGCTCTTTTTCTGGATGGTGGACGGGTGGGATGGCAGCAGGACAAGGAGTCATGAGGGGAGGAAGGGGAATCCCATTAACTTCTGCACCTGGGTTAGGTTCTTGGGAGGGTTATTATTGTGGGAAGTGAGGACATATGCAGCGTGAGTGCCCAAGCTGTGAACGAATTCAGCCACAGTCAGGGGTGAATCCTCCTTCGGGAGAAAATCAAGATGTAGGCCAAACTGATGAATGACTAGTTGAGGAGGAATATCCTTGTGCTTGTATTCGATGTGTATGTATGTTTTTGGATGTAATCCCTTTGGCTAGTCAGGGCCGCATAACCAGGAAAGTGGCTGGAAAGCAAGTAACCTTTCTAGTGGCTACAGGGGCTACTTTATCTCTCAAGCCATGGAGCTCAATGACAGTCCTTCCGAGATGGGTGTGTTATAAAGGTCCCCAGGCATTCACCACTAAGTCAGAGTCAGACTCTTATACGATCGTTTGTTTCAGCTGGAGCTGGGTGCCTCCAAAGAGGGACCCAGAACAAAGACATTCTGGGCTAATTATACTCCTTCCAGTCTTATTTCCCCGCCTGCCAGTGACAGTCTCTTCCAGTCTTCTTTCCTGAGTTGCTGGTCTCTTTCCTTGTAAATGGATTGTGTCTACATCCCAGGACGGTTGCTGTGTTCCTGCTTCAAAGTGCCTTATCTTATCCGGAGGCTAACCGTGACCTCTGTCCATTGTGTTCTGTAAGTTGGAGGGCTGATTCTGGCTGCTTCTGCAGTTGTTGCGTCAGCAGCAGCCCACAGGTTCGGTAAAAGCTTCGGCCTGCAGGCTTCAGGGCATTATTTTAAATAAAATAATTACTTATTTAAATGATTTTACAGCATAGAAACAGCTCGAAGTGGGTGCCTCTGGAGAAGGACACCGGACAAAGAGATATGGGGATAATTAGACCCCTTACAGTTTTATTTTCCCACCTGCCAGTGAAGGCCTCCTCCAATCTTCTTTACTGAGTCGGTGATCTCTCCCCTTCTGATTGGTGTCTCTCTCCTTCTGACAGCTCCTGGCCTACAGCCCAGGCTGGATGCCATGTCCTTGTTTCTCCCAGGCCCTTATCTCCTCCAAGGTCAACCCCAACCCACGTGCATCCCATCTTGTCTCCTGCAGTCTACTTTGTAGCCTCATGAGCTAGTTTTGTATCTTTGTCAGCTAGTTTTAACTGGTTTGGCAGTTACAACATTGGCAACGTCACATCCTTCGCAAAGTTTCTGGAGTTCAAGGACAGTTCAGCCTTGAGGCCTGCAGGCTTCATCTACTTTAGGCACTGATGCTAAGCAAGAGTGAGACTTATGCGAAGCTGAAGCTAAATCGGCTACAATTTCCTTCTCCAACAGTCCTCCCTTGGTTTCTATGAGCACACCTGCTGGATACATATATTGGGGTAGAGTATTTGTGCACATCATAGAGGAGAATGTGAGGCACTTCTTCTCCTTTTTTTTTTTTTTTGGTGAAGTTTACCTTAGATTAAATAATCTAATGAAAAGGCGCCAAGGTGTTGCTGGGTTGTTAAGAAAGCCTTACTGCACGGATTTGGTTTGGAGACTCAAGAACTGAGATGCAGCTGTGCTTTTGCAGCCGGGCACTAATTCGTGAAGCACAAAGTATAGGCATTCCTCTTTTTCGATTGTAATCCCGTTCCCAATAGTGCGTTATGACAAACAAGAAGTTACGTTACCATTTTTAGTTATTGAAGGCAGAACACTGAAGGAGATAAGCCCGCCTTAACTAGGATAATCCTTCTGTTAAGCAAACATGAAGATGGTACTGCTCTTTTGGAAGTTTGTCTGCAGCTCTTGAAAAAGCAGGTATCTCCCTAAGAGACAGCATCTCGAAGATGTACACAATATGCTAAACATTTCTCTCTCCTCAGAGTTTCTGGATTCCCCTGTCTCTAGTCATTGTGAATACTGTCCACCCTCCCAAGCTGATCCGCTTGCCTGGGGGCTCCTTACTCCTGGGGGCCTTCTTGGACAAAGGGGACATTCTCTCTGCATACTGTTTCTCCTCTCTCCCGTCATAGACCAATACTGCCACGCTTAAAATCCTTTGTGAAGTTTCTCCTTGCCACCCTGGCATGTGCTCCTTCAACTCTTTTGGGCTATCCGGAGCGGCCTGATGGACAAAGACACTAATGGCTAGTGCATCATTCCAATTCTGGAAAGTCCTTCCCCCATAGTTCAACAAGGCTTGCCCTAGTCGTCCCCCAAAATCCCTGGCCTCTTTGTCCAAGCTCTGTCTACGCTCCTGCACTCTAGTCCAATCCACTCCTAGTTTGCTACATGCTCTAATAGCTTCTACCAAGTTCCGGAGTCCTGTCTGGCAAGCGACTCTGTCCCCTGCGTTATTGTAATCCCAATTTGGATCGTTTGCTGGCTAACGATTTGTGTTTCCCCCAGTCTGTTGTACAAACTTTGCCTCTTTATTAACTATTTTATCATCTCGCTCGTTTGGCCAGAACAACTCTCTCAAGAGTACTTGGGTATCCTGCCAGTTTGGTCAGAACAACTCTCTCAAGAGTACTTGGGTATCCCGCCAGTTTGGATTCTACCCAGTGCATATATATTAGAAAACAGCTGAGCGCTCCTTTCCGCATCCTCCCTCAACCTGGGCATTTTGCTTGCCCACAATGCTCAATCACTCGGACTCCAGGGTTGGCTAGTAAATACATGCAGTACCACGTGAGGGGGGGTTAGCTCCCCCCCCCGCCCCCGCTGCACTCGGTTGGAGTGCTGCTGCATTAGGTAAAACATTAGCAACCATAGGATGGAGTCCTGCCACGGGAGGAGGGGAAGTCTGAGTAAGAGGAGGAGAGGGACAGATAGACAGATCTTCGGGAGGCGCCACCGGAGGAGTGTAAGGCGGAGCAGTAGCTCCTGGGGCGTTATTTGGGACACCTATATCTGCTGCAGCAAGAGTAGTTTTACAGAGGGTGCCGTTTGTCCTCCTTGGATCTCGCCGGTCCCACATCCAATTATCCCACACATACCAATAATCCATTCAGTGAGGCTTTTCATCTTCCAACAGAAGCTGCAGCAGAGCTCATTTCTTAGAATCGAAGGATCCTTCCTTGGGTTAACCCCCACATTAATTGTAAGATGGACAATCATCCTGACATAAAGGGACAGCTAACTAGCTAGGGATCGATTTGACTGTAACGGCTTTTTTCTCCTTTTTGTTCCTTTTCCTTTTCTAAATTTGGATGTTTGGAGCCAAGAGGGTCCAATGGTGGTTGGCTACACTCCCATCTGGGGTGCCAAAGTGCTGTGGAAACACTTTGATCCTAGGTTTCCAAGAAGCAGAGCCTCACGCACATCTAGCAGCAAAATTTTATTTCTTTAAATGATGGTGCAGCATAGTAACTGCTGGAGCTGGGTGCCTCCAGGGAGGGACCTTGAACAAAGGAATTCTGGCCTAATTAGACCCTTTACAGTTTTATTTCCCACCTGCCAGGGAAGGTCTCCCCCAATCTTCTTTACTGAGTCTTCTTTACTCTCCTTCTGGTTGGTGTCTCTCTCCTTCTGGTTGGTCTTGGCCTTCAGCCCACACTGGTTGCCATGTCCTTGTTTCCCACAGTCCCTTATCTCCTCCGAGGTCAACCCCAACCCACGTGCATCCCATCTTGTCCCCTGCAGTCTACTTTTTAGCCCCATGAGCTAGCTGTGTGTCTTTATTAGCTGCTTTTAATGGGTTTGGCCGTTACATGCTCAGCAATGATTCTGGAGTTCATGGACGGTTCGGCCTTGAGGCCTGCATGCGCAGGGTAGGCAGTGGCGATAGAAACAGAGCTGCATGTCATACCCCAGCTCTGCCCTTCCACCTGAGATGCAAGCCCTGAAGACAGCAGGGGCCTGCTCTTGCCCTGGGGTGACTGGAGAGGGCAGGGGAGGCCAAAGCTTTTCTCCCCCTTTCCCTTGGCTATTGTGGGCCAGCAGAGCAGTTGACGCTTTGCAGCAAAACCAAAGTGTGTCAGGCCGCTCTACGCTGGCCTGGCATATTGGAACGAGTGGACACCCCGTCCCCCCCAGGACAAGCCAGATTCATGCAGGCAGCAAGTTTTGCCCCTTGCCTTTGGCTCCCTAAAAAAAGAACACTCACTCCGGCTGAGGAAACGGGGCTGTATCTTTGCGGGAAGCCCAACAAAGCCATGAAGCGGTAGCACAACAGGGGCTGTGCTTGAGGAGTCGAGCTGTCCTGGGGCTGCGGGAGATGCCAGCAATGAGCCAGACCTTCCAGCACACTTGCGTGTGTCCGTGGTGTGCAGCACCATGGCATTGGCACAGCTGCGTCAGCTCTGCTCAAACAGAGTCACGTCCTGGCGGGAGGGTGCCACCTCGCCCATGCTCTCGGGAGCCAGGGACACAGTGCTCCGAGGTGGAATCTTGATGTTCTCCTTGGCACCCTCAGGTTCATGATGGTCTGTGACACCAGGCAACGGACTAAAGGTTCCGCATCATTTTCCAGGGGCTGGAGGGCTGCGAGAGAAAGGCACCGAGCTGAGAACAGACTCCCACCTTTGCAGAGATCCCAGGAATCCCCCCCCAGGCAGGGCCAGCCCCACTCAGCTCTTCCCATGCGGAGGAGGCAGCAGGTAGGACAAATGGATCAGCTGGCACTTGCAGGTCGGCCAAGCCCCAGATGCGCCCCAAATACCCCCTGCTCTCCCCCACATAGGGACACAGCCTTCCTCACCTGGGGCAGGCCAGTGAACTGCAGCTCACTTCCCAGCCTCCTCCCTCCTCCCTGCCAGGGCTGCCTGACACAGCGCTGCTCTCACTCACCAGTGCACATCTCCTGCACCTTCTCCTTCCTCCGCTTCTTCACTTGCTGCCCGATGAGCCCTAGGCAAACACCTCTGCTCACCCCTCACACTCCCCAGCAAGCCCCCAGCAGCACAGCTCCCATCACCCAGGGACGGTGGGAGGGACTCAAGACCCTCCTGTGTGCCCGTCTGGGTGGGCAGGCATGGCCCTGGGCTTGTGGCTCACCAATGAACCTCACAGCTGCCTCCCGCAAGGATGCGTCCGGGTTCTCCAGGTATGGCAGGCTCTGGCGCAGGTGTTGCTCCGCTCTGCTCCTGTCCCTCAGCAGCTGCAGACAGCACAAGGACAGGGGGTTGGCACCGAGCCTCCCCAGAAGGCCAGGCCTGTCCCTCCTCCCAGCTCCGGCCTCCTCTTCCTTCCTGTTCACGCCTCCCAGCTAGAAGCTGGCTGGTAGCCAGGTTCAGAGGGAGCAGAGGGCAGAGCGGGGCCTGCGGGTGCTGAGATCCCCGCCATGCTTCTGCCAAGGCCCAGCCAGGCCAGGGGCCCCTTCAGCACCCCAGCGGGCACTTAGAGTAGAGGGCTCTGGGCTGCAGCAGTGCGTGAGGGGCACAGCTGTGCACCCTGCCCACTGGCCATGGCGGCAGGCCTCATCCCGCCGCGGCCCCGGGGCCTTTGGCCACGTCCTTACCACGCACTCCCCGATCTTCCATGTCTCCGCTCTTCTGGCCAGCTGCTTGAGCTCCTCCCACTTGAGGAACTGTGCAGCGCTCACCAGGGCTTCCTGAGAGGCCTGCAGAGCAACAGAGGCCAGGAGATGCCACCGCAGCCACGGCAGGACACCCTGGGTCCCCCTCGTCTTGGCAAGGCTCCCAGCCTTTCCCAGCCCCAAATGGCACGACGCAGCGTGCCACTAGGTCTGGCCCTCCCTGAAGGCAGAGGCAGCTCTGCCTTGTCCTTCGGCACACAGGAAGCTGCACCTCATGCTGCCATGCGTTCCAAGGCACACTTGGCAGCAGCCCTTGCCTTGCTGCTCACCTCCACCCACGGCATGTCAGCATTGCTTCCCCAAAACACTGCTCCCTACCTGGGCCACTCTCTGCACCTTGTCACTCATGTGGAGGAAGAGCGGCACCAGGCTCCTCTGTGCATGCTGCTTCAGGTTCCGTTTGTTCTTCCCCACCACAATCTCCAGCAGGTCTTTGAAGAGGAGCATGGAGAGCTCTCGCACTCTGCTGTCTTCCTGCAGGCAGGGAGGAGAGGAGGGGAGGCCTCAGCAACGACTCCAGGAACGGGGCCCGACAAGAGCGTTTGCCGTTGCAAGGCCTCGTCCTCTCCGGGCACAACTGTCCCCCAGCCCGGCCAGAGGTCGGAGCTGAGGACAAGCCTCTGCTGAGGCAGCCTGGACAATGAGGGTTGTCGGCAGCAGCACGACAAGCCTCCCTGGGCTCTGTCTCCCTCTCCCTCTGGAGGGAGCTTCTTGGATTTCCCGAGGCCTCCATCAGGGCCCCCGCACACAACAAGAGGACAGAAAGGGACAGCCCCGCGGCACGGCCTCTCCCTCGCTCTCTAGCCTGCTCCTACCTCTCTGCTCATCGCTGCCCCAGGCCACGGCAAGCGCCGCACGCAGTCAAGCACGAGACGCAGCAGCCGAGAGCAGACAGGGGGCTGGTTTGCTCTACTCCCACAGCCCCGGACACCAAGGCCAGCACAGGGCATGGGCTGAGAACCACAGGGCAAAAGGTTTCCTGACATACAGCAGGGCCTGTGCGGGGACGTGCCAACAGGCACGTATGCAGAGGGGCACACAGCACCCAGACCACGCATACGGACCCCCGGACACACCAGCAGAGCCCCGGCTCTCCCATCAGCCTTACGTCATCAAAGCGAGGCAGAAGCTTCTCGGCCAGCTGCAGAACAATCGGGTTGGAGCCCTTCTGTTCCAGGTAGCTGAGGATGTTTCTCAGCAGCATCAGGCTTCCCACACGCACTTCCCTGCAAGCATCCTGCAGCCACTCCATGCTGTCTGGGAGCAGGCTCTGCATTCTCCTTTTCTGTGGGAAACGCACAACTTTCTTTGTGGGAAGCAAGGCCAGACCCGACCCCCCCCGCCCGCCCAAAAGTGCTCTGCCTGCTCTTTTCCCATCAGGGCTCAGTGGCCAGGGCCAGGGCTCTGCACACACGCAGGCCTTGGGCACAGAGGCTGCAGTGCAGGGCACAGATCTCCAAGGGGGCCCTCAGCATGCACTGGCCTCTGTAGGGAGCAAAGCTGCTGCCTCAAGGCCCAGGAGCACCTGGCTGCCTTAGCCCGGCCCTGTGCTCCAGCTCATTGTCCCTCTCCCAGATCTTCCCGCTGGGCACTGGTGCCTTTCTCCTTGTGCAGCACGGCCAAGGGCCTGGCATGACACTTGGGGCAGATGAATGGGGCAGCGGAGACTTGGGAGCAGCTACCACACCTCCGGATTGCCAGCCAAGTCCAAGCCACTCTCTGACCCAGTGTCTCCTGTCAAGCCCCAGGCTGCCAGCATGGCTTCACCTGCCTGCCCCCCTCCTCACCATCTTGGGTCTATTCAACAGGGCCACGAGGCCTCTGAACGCCAGTCTGCGCATCTCCAGGCTCTCACTCTGCGCATAACCCTGGACGAGTGGCAGGACCTCCTCATCCATGTCGGCAAGGTCAGGGCATTCCAGCAGCTGAAATGGACACAGCACTGAAAGACTGGCACAGCCGGCAGCACTGCCTGCAGCGTGCAGCTCTCCATCCCACCCACCATCCAGGGCAAGGGCACCAGGCCCTCACAAAGCTCAGCCCAAACACAGCAGGCATTGTGCAGACACCCCTGGGCCCTGCTCACAGCCCTGCGCCTCACGGCACACTGCACACACTGCTCGCCTCCTCCTCCCGTCCCCTGAACCCTCCGCAGCCTCTTATTCTCATCCCTTGGAGGAGCAATTGAACACAGAGAGCTGCCACAAAGCAGGCACGAAATACAAGTGCTTACGAGTGGTCGCCCAGCAGAAACGAGCCAAGGCCAGGGCTACTAACAGGAGCGTATGCATTGCCCCAGCTCCATTCACCAGCATCACCCCACATGCATGTGCACAAGCGAGCACAGCATTTAGAGGCCCCTCCAGAGAGGCACTGCTTGCCATGAGGCCCACCTCGACAAAGAAAGCCATGACGGGCAGCTGATGAAACTGGTCCTCCCTCCTCAGCAGCCTTGCCAGCTGGCGGAAGATCCAGCGACGCAGGTGACTGGCAGCCCCTCTCATTGCTCTGTCAGAGGCAAGAAGGCAGTGTTGGGCCTCAGCCGAGCAGGCAAACCTCCTCTGGCATCGCTCTGCTTGGCACGCAGCTCCTGCAGCCAGCGGCATTTGCTCATGGAGCATTGCTCTTGCCCTACCACACCTTGCCATTAGAAAGTCAGCGTCAGGCATCATTACGTTCCTTTTGGTGGGAGACCGGAGAAACAGCCTTCCTGCCCAGGCGGCATGGCCTGCCCACACATCCCCTCTCCTGCCCGCTTTGGATTCCTGTGCCCCTGGGCCCTCCCCAGGTTCTCCTGCGCACGACCCTCTCCCACAGCTCCTAACACCACCTGCTCCCCCAGCAGCTCTCCAAGCTGGGCAGCATGGCAGCTCCCAGGGCCCTTCTGCTGGGCGAGCCCTTGCCACAAGGGCTGAGGCTGCAGCCCCTTTCTTGGAGAAGTGGCGTTCCCCCTCCCCCACCAAGAAGCACATGGGGAGGCACACCCCACAGCCAGGGAAGAGGTGCTGGGCCAGAGCAGGCCGGAAAGGGCTCTACCTGGCCAGCACCACCACTCCCTTCTGGGAGGTGTCCGCATGCAGAAATAGGTCCCAGCCGCCCTTCCTCTCAACAGCCACGGCTACGGTCTCATAGTGGGCGCAGCGCAGCAGACTTTTCATGGCCTGCACGGCGCACCTGCATGCAGAGCAAAGCCCAGGTCACACTGGCAGCCTGGCCCTGCCTCCAGGTGCAGCGCAGAGACAGGGCGAGCGGGATCGAGCACCTGACGTGGCTGGTGGGACGGGACTCATCCCGTTGGCATTCCCTCAAGAAGATATTTGCTTCCTGGTGGCTGAACTCTGCTGTGAAGACCATCTGCAAGAGCAGCGCCAGGAAGAGCTGGGGGAAAAACGCCTTCACCGCCTCTGGGCAGACGGGCTCCCGGATGATCTCACACAGTGCCCTCGTTGCCTGCAGAAAACACCCAGACACACCTCTCACTCCCGAGCAGTCCCCGGCATGCTTCCACAGCCCTCCAGGTGGGAGGCTCAAGCACAGCCTTGGAGCATGGGAAATGCAGCTGGAGGCCTCAGCCTGGCTGCCTAACCAGGGCCAGCGCCCGCAGGCTCTTGGGCCTCAGCTCCTGGTTGTACACAGTGAGCCTTCCTGCCTCAGCATGACCATCACCTCGGCAGGCTTCGTGTAGCGTGCACGCTCGGCCAGGCTCCCTGTCCCAGGCCGTGCTGCCTGCCCAGGTTTTGCAGGAGCCCTACTCCTGCCCCTCACCTTGCCCCCAACCCGACCCTGGCTTTCCAGCCTGCTGAGCGAGGTCGGCGGATGCAGGGACAGCGTCGGATGGAGATTTCCTGGGCATGGCCAGCCTGGCTGTTGGTGTGCAGAGAGGCCAGGCAGCACTTGGCAGCCCTGTGCGCTGGCACAGTCGGAGGCCTGGCGCTGGCCATGTTGTAGCCATGGGCCCAGGAGAGGTCCCTGCTTGGGGGCACACAAGCAGTGGAGAGGGGGAGGGGGCCCAGGGAGGCAGGCACCAGCCTGGGGGCACGGGAGGCCTCGTCCCCTAACTCACGGCCAGCGGAAGGATGCAGTTGTTGTCCCTGTCGGAGCTGGACTGCTTGCGCAGTGGCCGCTCCTCCAGCAAGCTCAGCAGCTCCCGCAGCATGTCCGGCGCAAGCATCGGCTTATCCATCAGCACCTTCCACATGCTCACGGCAGTGCTGCAGGCCCAGAGCGCTCTGAAGTGAAAGCCCCCTGCCCCTCCATTGGGAAGTGTTAGGGAAGGACATTGTATCTGATTTAGCTTCAGCTTAGCATCAGGGCCTAAAGTAGATGAAGCCTGCAGGCTTCAAGGCTGAACTGTATGAACTTGAGAAACATTGCTGGCAATGCAACTGCAAAACCATTTATGACCAGCTACTAAGGCTACAAAGCCAGCTAATGAGGATGTAAAATAGGATGCAGGATACAAGATGGGATGCACGTGGGTTGGGGTTGACCTTGAAGGAGATAAGGGACTATGCAAGACAAGGACATGGCAAGCAGCCTGGGCTCTAGGCCAGGAGCTGTCAGGAGGAGAGAGACACCAGGCACAAGGAGAGTAAAGAAGACTCAGTAAGGACGACTGGAGGAGACTGTCACTGGCAGGCAGGGAAATAAGACTGTAAAGGGTCTAATTACCCCAGAATGTCTTTGTTCAGGGTCCCTGCATGGAGGCAGCCAACTGGAACTGTTACTGTGCTGTACTGTCATTTAAAGAAATAATTAATTCTGCTCCTATATGTGCATGAGACTCTGCTCCTCGGAAACCTAGGGTGGGGCCATGTCTACAACAGGAAGTCCTCTAGATAAGGGGTTTGTGTCCTGAGCTGCACAAATTCCTTTGAAAACCCTGTCAAAGTCCTGGAGATGAGGGTGCGGTTAAACGTGCAAGTCAGGGATCAGTCTGGGTGACTCTGGTGTTTAACAAGGAAAGGAGTCTGGGATGCTGCATTGGGTCAAGGGAGTAAGTTCACCAGAATGAGGCTTGGAGGATGTCCCGGGCCTAGGTGTCTTCTCTTGCAGGGAAATGTGGTGTTGCCTTCACACTACTGATAGCTGGAGCAGACACCTGAAACCTGTTGCTGCCAGGTTCTGCCTTTTCACCTTGTCCATGGGACAACTCAGGTATTGAAGATCAGTTGCAAGCCATCTTTAGCACTACAATTACGGGAGGAATACCAGCTGTAATAGCAGGAGGTCAAGGACTGATAATTGCCAATAACGTTTCACTAACCCTACGAGCTAATGTAAGTCTAAATGGAACCCTGTGTAGTAACCCACTGGATGGGAAGCTGGACATGGTTTTGGCAATAGAGTGCAATGGGTACTACAGCCACAAAAGGCAGCATTTGCTGTTGTAATGTGACATGTGTTTTTGACCAAATTGCCGTGCAGACGTACTGGCTAACTTCTCCTATGCCTGAAGAAACAATGGCTAATTTTTGCACTGTTTCTTACATCAGGAACACTTGGAGGCAGCACAACGACGCCGATCACTCTGTATCTCCCCTGATCTTGTGTCCAAGACATCCCCCTCCTGGTCTGTCGACAGCCCCTCCACGCGTACCCCGCTGCCCAGGACACCATGAGAGTGCTGGCCCTGCAGCCCCTCGAGCAGCTCCTGCTGCCCTAGGGGCAGAGCAGCCTGCTCTGAGCTGGTGCCCAGAGAAACCTGTTTGTTGTTTCCATTTTCTATGTCTGAATGCTGCCCTGCTTTTCTCCTGGGATGTCCCTGCTGCCCAGAGAGCCTTTCCTTGTCGGAGAACAACGGGAGACAAGCACATCCGATGATGATCAACAAGTCTCAGTTTATTCAGAATTATCTTATGACTTATATAGCAGAGTTAATTAGCTCATACATATTGCAAAAGCCAAGCTCCTTATAGGTGGCTACAGTAGAAGGCATTGTTATCTATTAAATGGATACAGTAGAAGGCTATGCATCTTTTCCCAAGACACTAGTAGCAAGTCATGTACCTTTCCCAGGACACTAGTAGCAAGTCATGTACCTTTCCCAAGACACTAGTAGCAAGTCATGTACTTTTCTCAAGGCACTGGTATCTACATTATTTTCTAGTTTCTAAACCAAGGTCCTGCATTCCGTGTCTAGCTACATTTAAGCAGGTCTTGTGATCTTGTTGTCATGCCCCTTGTCACGTAGCCAGTATTCAATAATATCTTCCACATTTCCTCAGGTGAATGTGTGTGTGCTGGGCTAGCTGGCTGTTGCTGCACCCCTCCCAGGTGCTCCCTGCAGGGCCCCAGGCTGGCGGTGCTGCTCTGCAGAGCGAGTGGGCTGTGGGGCCCCAAGGCCACAGGGTGACTCCTGACTCAGCTCTGGCCCGTGCTGGTCAGGGCAGGAAGCAGACCCAGGCAGACATGGCTCAACATCCCTGATGCTGCTGGCACGTGTCTGTGCTCATGGATGGTGCTCAGAGTGACCCCAGGGTGTTTGCAGTGGCACACGATGTGTTCATGTGTGCACTAGCTCCAGCCTGTGGTGTTTTTTTGAGGGTGCATGAGTCACTCTCCAGTCCCCCTTCCCTGTGCTTCCTGAGTCCCCACTGCCTCTGCTGGGAATGCAGAGAAACTCTGGCTTCCCTATGCGTACCTGGACTTAGCATTTTACCTTTGGGTGACTGCATCATGGGCTGTCCCTCACTTTGTGAAACTCCGCTCACTGCCCACCCCCAGGCACACGCTGTCTCTGGAGATCCCCTGAGCTCTCCTGGTGGCTCAGGTTCCGCTCCAGAAGGATGGGCATCTGTCATCAGCACTGTCACCTGTGCGACAGCCCCAAGCAGGCAGTTCACCATCTCCACTAGCACTGGTCACTGAGAAATGAGTCGTGAATCCAGCCATTGGTCCCTACCACATCACACTGGGACTCTGAGCTTGTCCCCTGGAGGCCATGGAGTACACAGGCAGAGCAGCGGGCCCTTTTCTGGTGCAATTGCTGGGGCATATTTTTGACTCCCTCTTCTGAAGAAAAGCCAGACTTGAGGCACATCTCTGAGGATATCCCCTTTTATTTTTACCTGGTCAGCCGGTACTCACAGGAACACCCACGGGAACACAACCCTACAACCACCATGCGGAGAGAACTCTTGGGCTATATACACGCACACTAGAGCACAGCCGGACAGTGGGGAAATGAGGAGACCAACCCCCAAAAGAGAAAGTCCTTCTGCTGTAGGTGGGCATGTCTCCAGAAAAGCTGCAGCCCTCACACAAAGGTTGTAGTGAGGAAATGGCTGCTGTGGCAATGGGAGAACGGTCCTGAGGAGCACAGGGTCTGTGCCCACAGGCTGCTCCCACTCTGCTTTGAGCATTGGAGCACAGTAGAGGGAAGGGATGAGGCCATGGTGAATCCTGGCCGCCACCCTCACAGGAGAGGGGTGCGAGATAACACCCTGATTGTGGCCAAGGGAGCTGAATTGCCCTAATGCACATGGGACACAAGGCCTCACCCCGTCTGTGCTCGTCTGAGCCTGACTCTGTTGCCATGGGCACCCTTGGTGGCAGTGCCAAAAGAGGGGCTGCAAAGGGAAACACTTACACTCCTTACACTGAGGGCATCCGAGGGAGCTCAGGCTAGCAGGTTCTGAAGTTCCCCCATCTCTGCTGATGAAGGGAGAAGCCTGGCTTCCTGCTTCAACAGGGTCTCTGGGTCAGACTTGGAAGAGCGCTTCCTAAGGATAAGTGCATTTTTTCTTTTGCAAGAGTGTAACAGAGAAAAGTGAGACAGGAAGAAATGAACAGCACTCATCTTTGATGCCAAATAGCCTTGGAGTGAGGAGTAGATGCACGTTGGACAGTTACTGGTGCTGGCATTGTAGCCAGTGAAGCAGTTTCCTGAGGGCATCCTTGGGCCCCTTGTTCCGCAAGCTGTAGATGAGGAGGTTCACTGCTGGAGGCACCACCGCCTACAGAAGAGCCAGCACCAGATCCAGAGCTGGGGAGGAGGAGGAGGGGGGCTTCAGGTAGGCAAACACTGTAGTGCTGAGAGAAAGGGAGACCAGGGCCAGGTGCGGGAGGCACATGGAAAAGGCTTTGTGCTGGCCCTGCTCAGAGGGGATCCTCCGCACAGCAGTGGAGATCTGCATGTAGGACGGCACAGTGGAAACAAAGCACTCAAAGCCCAAACAAACACTAGCCGCAATAACCCCAGCTTCCCTGAGGGAGGATTCTGAGCAGGAGAGCCCGAGAAGCTGGGGAATTTCACAGAAGAACTGGCGCAGGACATTGCTTTGGCAGCTGCTGCCGCTTTGACACAAGCTCTGCTGCCCAGGAGGGTCCCGTAGTACAGGGGTCTGCAGATGGCAGGGAAGCGGTTATGGGCCATGACAGTGAGAAGAGAACACTCTGGTGATAACAGGAAAAGGAGCAGGAAGAGCTGGGCAGCACATCCTGAATAGGAAATAGGCCTGGTGTCCCCGAGGGAATTGGCCATGGATTTGGGGACAGTGATGGAGATGGAGTCAAGGTCAAGGAGGCAGAAGCTGAGGAGGAGGAAGTACCTGGGGGTCTGGAGGTGCTGGTCGCAGGCTACAGCTGTGATGCTGAGGCAGTTGCCCAGGAGGGCAGGCAGGTAGATGCCCAGGAAGAGTGTGAAGTGCAAGAGCTGCAGCTCCCGTGTGTCTGCGAACACCAGGAGGAGGAACTCGTTGAGGGAGCTGCTGTTGCCTAGATGTTCTCTCAGGGCACGGGGGGACTGTTGGAGAAGGAAGAGATGTTGACAAGTTAGGACAGACTTCTATGAATAAAACTTTCTCCTAACCGTCTCGCCTGATCCCAAAATATACACACCTCTCTGCATGTAAGAAAACTCCTGTTATTTCCCTTGGCATAACCTTGATTAAACTACTCCAAGCCTCAGTAGTGAAGCCTGCAGGCCTAAGCTTGAACTTTAACCAAACCTGTGGGCTACTGCTGACACAACAACTGCAGAAGCAGCCAGAATCAGCCCTCCAACATACAGAACACAATGGACAGAGGTCACGGTTAACCTCCGGATAAGATAAGGCCCTGTGAAGCAGGAACACAGCAACCGTCCTGGGATGTAGACACAATCCATTTACAAGGAAAGAGACCAGCAACTCAGGAAAGAAGACTGGAAGAGACTGTCACTGGCAGGCGGGGAAATAAGACTGGAAGGAGTATAATTAGCCCAGAATGTCTTTGTTCTTTGGAGGCACCCAGCTCCAGCTGAAACAAACGATCGTATAAGAGTCTGACTCTGACTTAGTGGTGAATGCCTGCGGACCTTTATACCAGTTTGGCGACCCAGATGGGACCGAGGCTTCTCTGTTTGGTGTGACTCTGTGGAGCAACCGCTGGCAGCATATGTGTGAGTTCACCTTATGGATTGCTCCTCAGGGTCGCACTGATCAGGGATACCAAATTTCCACCACTAAGTATTTTATTTGGGGCTCGAGTCCCTTGAAAAAGGAAAAAAAGCAGGTTATCTGGGGTTCAAGTTCCTTGAAAGGAGGGGAAAAAAAGAAGAAGAAAAAAGGGGTTGGGGGTTTGAAAAAGGGAAGAGGGAAAAAAAAGTGGGTTCAAGTCCCATAGTGTGCACACTGAAAGGGGTTGAGTGAAGGGGTTTGAGTTCTCCTCAAAAAAAAAAAAAAAGGAAAAAAAAAAGCAAGAAATTTGAATTTGAGTTCTACCCCACAGATAAAACACCTTCCGGGGAGACTTCCCGAGACTGGGTGAGTACTACATTTTCTATGTTCCTCTAAGCTTTTACAATTAGGTGGAGTGGGAGAGGAGAAGAAAGAAACAGAAAAAAAAAAAAGAGAAAGGAAAATAGGACCTGGATCAAGTGCCCCAAAGGGGACACCCTTGGCAGAAATTATTACTATTTGGAAACATATTGCAGGGATTGCAGGTATGTCATGGAGACAATGAATAATTTTGTGCCGGGAGGACTGGGCTTTTATTAGTCATGATGGCAATGCAGCCGAATGTTGGCCGGCAAGTGGTAGTTTTGATTCACAAGTATTAACTTTCTTACGGCACCAGCTTGAGGATCATTATCCTGGTCAACTGGATTACTGGTATGTGTGGGACAACTGGGCATATGAACGCCAGAAGGACAGCACAATCTGAACAATGGTGATGCATGCAGAAAGTAGCAGACAGTCAGTGCATGGTAGTAATGATAATGGCAATGGGAATGCTAAGAAGATTAGAAAGGTGAATGAGAATGGAAGTTATGAAGAATGTGAGGAAGGGAAAAATAATGATGAAGGAGGGGCTGCTTCCCCGTTGTCTCCTGCCCTCCCATTACCAACTGCGAATGCTGAAATAATACAAGCCCCCTTATGGGCAGTCCCAAAAGCTGGTGCCCTGTGAGAGGGGGGAGCAGGAGTAGCCCAAGTGTTTACTGCTCGAGTTTATGGACCCTGGGGACAGCAGGATTTGATTCTGTGGGGGCAACAGACCCCTCGGTTGCGGGAGGATCCTGAGAAGGTCATTCGAATTGTGAAAGGCATCTTTCAGGCATATGAAATACGCCTACCTGGGGAGATGTACAGATGTTAGTAGACACTCTGTTTACACCCGATGAGAAACACGCGATTTTAGCTGCCAATCAACATTAGGCAGAACAGGGAGGGGATCCTGAGGCTCGTACCCACCCTGGCCCACTATAGATCTTTGGTGGGATTATTGGAATGATGCGGATCACAGGCAGCTTAGACAGGCTCGGAGAGGATTGGAGGAAGCTATTAGGCTTGCAGGTGTTAGACCAGGGAATTGGTCAAGGGTAAGGGAATGTCAACAACAGCCTACTGAACACCCATCCGCATATCTGTTGCGTTTGTTTAAGCAAATGTGACTGTATGGGGGTGGAGTGGACCCAGAAGCTGAAGCTAAGAGATGATTAGTTGTGTCTACTTTTGTTGATCAAGCTGCCCCAGATATAAAAAAGTCTTTTTCTAAACATATGCCTGATTGGCCAGGAAAGACTGCAGATGAGATTGTCCGCTTGGCAACCTTTGTATATAACAGACGTGATGCTAAGAAATTAGAGGAGGAAAACCATAAATTAAAAAAGGAAGAAGCGACAATTGTGGCTGCAGTCATGTGAGGAGCTATTTACTCCCTGTGAGTGCAGAACTGGGCTTTTTATAGGACCAGGTCATGGATCTTTTCCTGGACGGTGGACGGGTGGGATGGCAGCAGGACGAGGAGTCATGAGGGGAGGAAGGGGAATCCCATTAACTTCTGCCCCTGGGTTAGGTTCTTGGGAGGGTTATTATTGTGGGAAGTGAGGACATATGCAGCGTGAGTGCCCAAGCTGTGCACGAATTCAGCCACAGTCAAGGGTGAATCCTCCTTTGGGAGAAAATCAAGATGTAGGCCGAACTGATGAATGACTAGTTGAGGAGGAATATCCTTGTGCTTGTATTCGATGTGTATGTATGTTTTTGGATGTAATCCCTTTGGCTAGTCAGGGCCGCATAACCAGGAAAGTGGCTGGAAAGCAAGTAACCTTTCTAGTGGCTACCGGGGCTACTTTATCACTTTTGAATTATACAGATAAAGGGTTGTGTTCTGGGGAGGTCTGGAAAATATGGGGTGTGATGGGGGGAGGAGAAAAACCCCTGAGCAAACCATTACTGGCAGTTATAGATGCAAAAGCAATATGGAATCAATGTGTTTTGGTTGAAGAATCCCCTGTGTGTTTCTTAGGGCGGGCTTTGTTACCAGCACTTGCTGTAGAGACATGGGCAAGTGCCAGCGGTATGGATTTGGTAATTATGGGTGTTTCAGAAGTCGGTGCATCAGAAGTGCAAGTTCCGGTGGCAGATGTTCCTCTTGAACTAGGTGTTCAAGCACTCCTCCACTGCTGTGCCTGCTAAACTGTGGAGTGGGAAAGGAACAGGCGTGGGCTTGCTTTTATCTGCAGAGCCTGTATCCATAACAACTCTCCAAGGCCCCATCCAGCTGTAAAACAATATGCTATCCCGCATGAGGCAGAAAATTGTTCCAAAGCAGATGGATACCTATGTAGAACAGGGGATTCTGAAGCCCTGCATTTCTCCTTTCAATACACCCATTTTACCGGTACATAAACATCGCCTGGACAGTGATGGCGATCCTGAGTATCGATCTGTACAGGATGTACATGCTATTAATCACTATGTTGTCGGTTTTAACTCCAATTCCTGTATGGGCTAAGGGGTTTACAGTAATAGATTTAAGTTCTGCTTTCTTTAGTATACCTGCAGGAGAAGAGAGTCAACTTTTGTTTGCATTTACCTGGAAAGGACAACAACTGACCTGGACACGACTTGCACACGGATTCACTGGCTCACCAGTGAATTTTTACTCGGTTGCTGCGGAAAGGTTTACATAACATTGTTTTATCCTGTGATTCCGTGTTAATACAGTATGTAGACGATTTATTGCTTGCTAGGAGAACAAAAAATGCTTGTACTTCACATACAATAATTTTGTGTGCAGCCTTAGCTGAAAAGGGACATCGTGCATCCCCACCTAAGCGCCAGTTCTGTCAAGAAAGAGTAAAATATTTAGGATTGATTCTAACGGAAGGAAAACGATCTCTCCATCCTGAACGCATTAAAGCAATTGAAGATCTACCTTGACCTGTGACGAAAAAGCAGATTAGAGGTTGTTTTTAGGGGCAGTAGGCTTCTGTAGACCATGGATTCCCGGGTTGGGGGACTTAGTAAACCCATTAGTGGGAGCAACTGAACAGGAAGCAGTAGAACCTATAAAGTGGACAGTCAGAGAGATTTGGCATTTAACAAAATTAAGGAGGCATTAGGTAAATCCCTGGCTTTAGGGCTCCCCCATTATAAAAAACCTTTCCAGCTGTACATTCATGAACAACAAGGGGTTGCCAGTGGAGTGCTGACTCAAATGCCAGGTCCTCAACCCAGAGCAGTCGCGTATTATGCAGTACAATTGTATGCTGTCCTTCTGGGGACTCCTGGATGTATGTGTGCGGGGGCTGCTGCAGGAATCATTGTTGGGAAATGTCGAACCATAGTTCTGGGACTATAGCAGATTGGTGTAAGTTGCAACATCCGTTGCAGTCATCTGTGATGGCATTAGGGAAAAGACAATGGCTAATATCAGAGGTGTTACCTCGGTGGGAGGAGATGAATGAGCAAGACCCACTGATTAATAGTAGACCCTTTAGGGGTACGTCAAGGAAATACATGGCCTTAGTTGCATTCAAGCCCAACTTTGGCTACAAACAGTAGCTGCATCCATAACAAGGGAAGGAGAGAATGGTATACTTCCCGCAGAAACCCGAAACTTGATATGGGAAAAGAGTACCATATCTGAAGGGAAATATCCAGCTTGGTGGCAAATGCTTAATTTGCCATTCGATAAGGAGCAAAAAGTGATAACTGCTCTCGTTCTCACTATTCAAGAAGCACAGGTCTCTACAATCTAGCCTATTGTGCCTCTAGGCTGGATCCATGGGGATGTTGCATTACATCCTTTGGAAAACAGGGGATGGGCACAGCACATGCTGTTATAAGTGGAACACTATAGATTTAGCCTCCTGGATGGGTTGGGATCAATTAGGATTTGTACGTGAAGGTAATGCCCTACAAACTCAAGACATTTGTTTAGCCACGGAACACAGTGTTTGTCATGTTGGGGTGCAGACCCAAAGTGCAAATGAGAAGGTAACTTTGGTCTCTCCTGGGAAGGGTTGTCTATGTTTGTGGAGTCAGGGCAGCACTGTTATAATTGATGGTGCAATGTTGTATCACAATAATAGTTTAAATTTGTGCATGTGTAACTGTACAATGGTAAAGGGATGTGGCTACAATTATACAAGCCCCGTAACAACTCACCAGTTACTCCAGGGAAATTATTCATGGATTCATGAATTATCACCAGTACCGACTGGAATGCATCTCAGGTTAGTGAAGGAATTATTACACCATGAGCAGTTGCGGACGTTTCTCCAGAAGGTCAAAGAAACAGGGAAAAGTACCCTGATGACTGCAGAGCATGATACACAACAGAGTCAAGCGATACTTGAAAGAACCAAAAAAAAGTCACAGAGCATAAATGGTGGGAAACTTTAGGTGGTCTCCCACCACTTCTGGCTTGTATAATTGTTTGCTGCATGCTGTAGTGATTCTGTTCTGTCTGATCATTGTGTGCTTTGTGCTCCCCTTGGGATTGTATATAAAATTGTGAAGGCTGGCTGCTCGTCTTGAAAAATGGCTATATTACAAAGACAAACAGCCAGAAAAACAACGGGGGGATTTGTAAGAAAACTACTGTTAATTCCATTGGCCTAACCTTGATTAACTTAGCATCAGTGCCTAAAGTAGATGAAGCCTGCAGGCCTCAAGGCTGAACTGTCCTTGAACTCCAGAAACTTTGCGAAGGATGTGACCTTGCCAGTGTTGTAACTGCCAAACCAGTTAAAACTAGCTGACAAAGATAGAAAACTAGCTCATGAGGCTACAAAGTAGACTGCAGGAGGCAAGATGGGATGCACGTGGGTTGGGGTTGACCTTGGAGGGCCTGGAAGACACAAGGACATGGCATCCATCCTCAGTTACACCAAAGCGGCATGGCTCCAGTGTGCACATCAGCAGATGACCGAGTGCTCAGCCCACAGCACTGCTCCTTGGGGTGGGTAACAATAGGCCCATTGACAGGTCGTTCTGTGGGGAATGGCTCCACAGCACCTAGATGTTTACAGTGTGGATCTGTGGTGTGGCTTCTCTTTTGCATGGCCTTGTCAATCATGGGCTGGTTAGAGGGTGTGCCCCTAGGCTTCAGCAACCCCACAGGTGGGGGCTCTGGCCCTAGTGCACTCAGGGTTCCTTCACTCTTGGGGAGCACCCCAGAGCAAACCTCTCTTCTAGCGGCTGCACCACCCAGAGTCCCACGCTTGCCTGGGTGGCGCCTGTCAGGATCACAGATGTGATGGGATAGCTCACACCACTGGAACCCGGCAAGGATGGGATTTAGGCTCTTTCAGAAAACAAAACCAGAAGTCAAGAGGAACATGCCGTAGCTCAATTTGTTTCATCAAAAGTTGAAACTACAAACTGACAACAGCAAGATGGTGGTGAGGTGGCCAAGAGGTTACAGGGATGCACTGCTAATCTATTCTGCACCATGCACACAGCCTCCAACCCCACCCTCCTCAAAGACACTCCTGTTTCTGGCTCAAGACCAACCTGGAAGGAGTGTGTTGGGGCAGTGACAGTCCTGCAGTTCCTGTCCCTACAGGCAAGCCTTTTCAAGCTCCTTCTCTAAGCTGGCAGCAGCTTCCTCTCCACCCTGCTCTCATTTGAGTTGAGTCACAACAAAAGCCCAACTTCCCTGGAGGTACATCTCTGGGGAGTCAGCTCTGGGACAGCAGATCTGCTGGTGGCTGGGACATGCATGTCGCTGTGGGATGTCCTTTCTGGACCATGTGGGATGGCCAGAGAAGCTGGAGACCAGCATGGAGGATGCGCGGGTGTCCTGTTGCCGCTGAGCTGAGCTGAGCTGTGCCATCTCCTTCCCTGATGGGAAGGACAGAAGAGGGAAGAGTGTGTGTCAGTGCTGGGTGGTCGTGTCTGTACATCTCGTTACTGAACGGGGAGAAGGGAGGGTGCAGTGGCATGGGGCAGTGAAAGAGGCTGGCTGAGCCCCCTGCTCCAGCACCTGGGTGGCGACATGAGAGCTATTCAGACATCTGCCTGATGTGCAGACAGCTCTGCCAGAGACTCCCCCCCCCCATGGTAAGGTCAGTCCTTCATCCGCCCCGAGAGCAACCTCGGGGGAGAGGACAGTGCTCTCAGTCCAGGCTGCGCTCGAGTCTTGGCCTGACTTGTTGGCTGGAGACAGGCTGAGACTGGAGACAGAGTGGGATGTCCTGGGTCACAGTCGCAGCTGAGCTGCTGACGGGAGAGCAGGGTTCAGCAGCAGCAAGAGCTGGCAAGAGGGGCAAGAGGACCAAAACAACTTGAGGGGTTGCAGGAGCAGGCCTTCCCCTTCTGTGCAGGGACGGAGGACTGCAAGGTGCTGCAGCTGGGCTGGCCAGGACAGTCTGGTGGGTGAGTAGGTTTGGTAAGGGAAGTGGGGAGGACTGAGACATTTGTGCTGTGAGCTGGTACAGAGGGAATAGGGAACACAAAAGCAAAGTCTGTTTGCAGTGTTCAGCACCATGCTCAGCACACACTGAAACACAGGAAGTTCCAGCTGAACAGAAGGCAAAAGTTCTGGACTGTGAGGGTGACTGAGCACTGGCACAGGTTGCCCAGAGAGGCTGTGGAGTCTCCCTCCTTGGAGAGATTCAAAAGCCGTCTGGGTGGGGTGCTGGGCTGCAAGCTTTAGGGGAGCCTACTAGAGGAGGTGAGGCTCTTGGAGGCCCCAGGTGGGGCTGGCCAGGGACATAAAGGCCTGTTAGTGCCCTCAGGGCCCTGACAAACTCTGCGGTCACCTTGATCACAGCAACTCCATAGGTCATCAGCAACCAGGCAGCTGGGCAGGCATTGTGATGTCCTCAAGGGCATCAGAACATTGCCCCAGCCAAGGTGACAGATTTGGGGGAGAGAAGAGGGAGGACAGGAGAGAGGACATGGCTGGTGCCTTGACGGTGAGGTCACTCCTGTCTCAGCATTGTGATAAGGCAGCAGCAGGCAGGCAGCAGGGCAGCTGTTGGGAGGTCACCCAAGGCATATGAGAGCAGGCCCGGTCGGATCAAAGATCCCTGACCCCATCCTCCACCCCTGCTGCTGGTCCTTCTCCTCCTAGAACCCTTTCCCTAAGCACAGAGGCCCAGAGACCTTTTCGGGAAGACTGAGGCAAAGGTGGCACACAGTAGCTCCGCCTCATTGCTTTGCTCTCATTAATTCAGCCACCCTATTCAGCAAGGTACCAGTATTTTCCAGTTCAGCCTACACACTTAGCAGAGGAAGCTCTTGTTGTCCTCGACGTCCCTCGCAAGTCTCAACTCCAGCTGAGCCTTGGCCTTCTTGACACCATCCCTACACACCCGGGGCTTGTTTCTGTATTCCTCTGCTGTAGCCTGTCCTTGCTTCCACCTCCTCTATGCTCCCTTTTTTGCACTGCAGTTCCATCATGAGTTCCCGGCTCAGCCAAGTCAGTCGCCTGATACCTCTGTTTGTTTGCCTGCATATCAAGGTGCAGCCTTCTTGTGCTTGGAGGGTGCCGTCCTTACACACCTGCCAGGTTTCTTAAGCTCCTTTGCCCTTCAGACCTGCTTCTACGGGACACCCCAATCAGTTCCCTGACAAGGGTGAAGTCTGCTCACATCAAGCCCACGCTCTGCACTCTGCTGCTCTCCTTCCTTGCTCCCCTCAGGCTCTTGAACTCCATTATTTCATGGGCGCTACAACCAAGGCAGCCACGCACTATCATGGCCACTCCCTACCGGTTTTCAGCTTCCATTGCTAGTCCTTGCGATCCACATTATTCCCTTCACACCCCCAAAAGCCAAGTGCTCAGTGCAACAAACCTGCACACGAGAGTTGAGGTCCCTTCCCATCTTGCAGCCAGGACTGGCAGCAGGAGAGGGAGGCCCTGGCTCCACCCCCTTCTGCCTCAGGAGGGCTACACCAGCTCTTCCCACCTCCCTGGAGTGTCCCCTTGTCACCAGGGGATGTGCTGCCAGGCAAGGGCTGACTCCACTCCTCTGACTGGCTCCTGCAAAGAGTAGGAGGGCCCTGAGACATCGTGACCACAGCTGCGGACAAATAGTTATGGCATGACCTTGGGAGAGAGCTGCCCTGGGAGCAGGCACTGACACTCAACCCCTGACTGCTGAGCTCTTGTTTTGGGGCCCCTCTGGACAGTCACATGCTGCAAATGGCAGAGTTCACACCATGCCAAGGAAATAGCCACAGCCCCTTGGAGCTCTGGTTTAATGCACAGGAAGACAATTCTGTGAGGGCCGGGATGGCTGGCACTCACTGGTACCTCTGCTGTTGGCTCGGGAGGCGGCTCTTCTCTCCAGAGCTAAGGAGCAAGAAAGGAAGAGGCTCAGTGGGATGCACAGGCAGAAAGGCAGAGAAACACTGCCGGCTATTTCAGGCCATATATTTGTGGGTGTGCTTCTGATGGCATTTCCATACTCACTGGGATGTGATACAGGCCCCTGGCTCCACCCAAAGTCCTTGGAGCAGTTGGTCAGCCTGAGGCTGAGCCTGGTGGGGGAACTGGTGAGACTGGGCGGGAAACCCGTTTCTTGGCTTCAGCATTCAGCATTCAGCATTCAGCATTCAGCATTCCGGGGGAGGTTTGAAAAGGGGCAGACAAACATGCCTTTGTGTTCAGTTGCTCAAGACTTCCATGTCCCACACTGTAATCCTATTTGGAGTGCCCAACAGCTGCCCCTTGGAGGGAAGGCACGTCTGAGGCATCCACCTCCAAGGGAGTGCTGGGCATTTGCTGGGGGCTGCAGAGAGGTGCATGGGATCAAGGTCTAAGCCAGGTCAATCCCAAGTCACAACAACTCCTATTCAAACCAGTGGCTCTGGCACTGGGATTCTGACACCTCGGTGGGTCACTACCCCTGCACGCTCCCAGGCTTTGCCTGGAGCTGCTACACACTTACTCCGTCTGTTGTGCCCCCAGCCTCTCGGCTGCTCTTTTCTGCTCCTCGTCTATTCTCCTCGGGAGAATAAAACATTGATGGTCACGTCCTCATCTGGTGCCAGGCAGTACTGGAGGACATCCTGAAAAGAAGGCTTTTCTTCACGCAGCTTCCCAGCACTCTCCTCCTCTTTCCCAGCTGGGGCTAGGGATGAGCCCGACTGGACCCTTGACTGGGTTTCACTTCTCTGCTGAACCTGCAAGACAAGTCAAGGAAGGTTTTAGCCCCACTTCCAAGCACGCTCAGAGGCTCTCAACAGGCACCAAGAGAGCAGCCAGTGCCTGCAGGATCTCTGCTGTCACCAGACCCCTTGCTCTGGCCTGCCCTCAGGCACCCCATGAAGGCACGCTGCCACTGTAGCTACAGAACTGGCAGGGTCCCTGCAACATACCCTAGCCATGTCACAGCTTGACCAGGTTTCACTGCTGCTTCCCACTGGCACTTCTCTCTCAAGCTGGGATCTCTCAAGGCAACACAAACGAGGGAAGGGAATTGTGACTTGCAGAGCAGGACACCTGCCCTGCCTTCATCCCAGGCAAAGACTGGGGATGGGGGTTTAGCAGGGCTCGTTCTTCCTACAGGGCACAATTGTCTCACAACTGCCTCCTCTACACTGCTTGACTTGAGCCATCCAGTCAGCAATCTTAAGCTAATATTTGCAATACGAAGCCTCAACTCCCTTAAGCAAACACAGCCCACAACTTCGCACAGGGGCTCTTTTCAACCCATGAAGTGACCTCAACATGCTCTCAAGGGGAAACTGATGTGTCACCAGGGCATCACTGCAATTCCCCATTGGCCCCCCCTCTCCCACCAGGAGCTCACTCCTCACATCATGAATGACTGGAAGGAATTGCCATTGGTAGAGCAGAACTCCAAAACAAAATCCTCCTACCGGGCTCAGTGGCTCAGAGCACACAGTCCACTCAAATGAGGGGAAGGAATTGCTGTTGGCTCAGCAGGAGCTAGGAATGCAGCCCTGCTGTGCCATTCAGCACGTCACACCAAACAAGCCTGAGCACCCCTGCTGACCTCAGGTTGCACCATCAGCATCAGTGCTCATGGCCTCCCTTGCTGCTTCCCCAACACCCAACAGCCCAGCAATGGGCCTTTCATACCACTGGCACTTCTCTTGGACCACGGAGCCCATTCCTGGGCGTCCTTTGCCTCTTATGGATGCTTCTGCAAAAGAGCTCCAGAGGAAATACGGCGGTCTTCTTCAAACATGCGCCTCTGTCTTCAGTTGCCTTGCTTGCCTTTTCAGCCAAACCCACAGGAAAGGAAAATCTTCCTGGGCGTTCAGATTTTAGGAAAGGCAGGACTCCCCTGCCTCGCTCTTCGGCAGCAACAAGGCACCTCCAACCTGGCTCCCTGAGGAACCTGCAAGGCTCTGCTGCCCTGGAGCAGAGGAAAGGCTTTTTCTGTCGGAAGGTTTACAAAGTACCTGGCTCCTCTCTGGCTCTTCCTTTTCTCCCTTGCCTTTCAGGCCTGCCCTTTCTTTCTTCTCTTTTGGCTTAGCTGAGGAGTCCCACAGATCTCTTTGCCCCTGCACAACAGACAGAAAGCCTGCGTGCTGCAGGGCCACAGAAAGGACACAGCAAGGAGCACTACTGCCATCTGTTTCTTTCCAGTGGCGGAAGGTAATTTCTCTCTCTCTCCAGCCCTTTGTCTCGAGCCTTTCTCTCAGCGCTCTTAGGCCCTAAAGCTAGTTCTGGCCAGACAGAAAATCCCTGCTTTCTTCTGACCAGGGAGCTAAACAACCACTCAGAGAAGCAGAAGGTGGCCACCTTCCATCCCTGAAAGGCCCAGCAGGTACATTTCCACGAGGAACAGGGCCAAAGAGGGGCTTTTGATGTGATTCCGGAGAAGGCAGTAGTGACCAACGCCTAGAGAAAATAGAGCATAGCCTGCGCCTTTTAAAGCAAGCCCCTGAAAAGGTCAATCCAAGCTCTAATGAACACTTAGGAAGGAGGCTTCTATACCCGCTGCCCATAGAACTGCACTTTTCCACAAGCCCAGATGGCACAAGGAGGACCTCAGTCACTATCACATACCTGTCCTGCCCTCTCCTGGCTTTTACTGAGAGGGCTCACAGCTGGGAGTCTGGCTTCAGCACTTTGCTTCCTCCTGCCTTTCTCCACCTTCCTTGAGGAGCTCCCTCGGATGGCTGGCAGCACGCTGAAAACACACATCACGGGGAGGTGGTGTGAGCACAGGGGCAGTTTGCTCCCCAGCCCGCACTCACAAGCTGGGCACCTGCCACTGCAGCACAAGGCAGTTCTGCAGGGGAATGACGTGCGTTCAAATACATGTGTTCCCTTCCACAGAGACAGAGATCACCCCTGGCTGAAACAGCCTGGGCTGCCCAACATGCCCACAGAAATGCTCAGGATGCCCACATCCAGGCTCTCTCTGGATGCAGCCAGGACTTGTGGCGCCACGTCATGTGCAAGGACAGGCTCCGAGAGACACCAGTACGTCCCTTCCTGGCAATCGCATTTATCACTGCTCGGTGGTCCAAAATACTCTGTGGTTGGGGATGGAAAATGCAGTATTACGGGGACTCAGTGTCAAGAATGGAGCAAGTGATCAGGGGAGGAAAGCACGCCTGCCATTTACCCATCCCTGCCACTCTCTAGGGCCAGGCATAAAAGCAGGCTGTAATACAAAAGAAGAGCTTTCCTGGTAACTGAGTAAACCTAAAACACTAGCAACGCACACTGCTCTCTCCCTTTGACTCTGCAGTCCTCCATCACGCCTGTCCCACATGGAAAGCCTCCTGTGAGTGTCCAAAAAATGCCTGGTGGGTGGAAGGGCTCTCTGATCTCATCCAAGGGCACAGACGTGCAAGCCTGCTGCTCTCTGTCCCGTGACAGCTCTCCAGAAAAGACCCTCTTTCCCGCATGCTGCTGGGGGCAGAAGGAAGGGCACTGCCCAAGGGGAAGCAACACTTGTTTTTGGAGATATTCACCTGAGGCACTCCCCTTCTTCAGCAGCGTTCCTTGCTCCCATCTCTTCCACCTGACTCTTCTCTGCCTCCTTGTCTAGACTGCTCACTGCTGCTCGAAGCGCCTGGAGCCTTTGTTTGGAAACCATCCTGCGAGAGCAGGCACAGAGTCTCTCTCACGCTCTGGAAGGAGCCCTCCTGTCTCTCAAAGGCCCTGTACACACACACTCCCAACTGGACTGAGAGCCCCCAGCGCCGGACAAGTTGTTGCTACTTGGTTGAGGATGCTGAGAGGCACTTGCCAGCAGGCTCTACCCCAGGCATTTCTCATCTGCCCAGAGAAATCCGAGGCTCCTGGGGCACTTCAGCTCCACCACCCAGCAATGTGGCTTCCTCACCCTGCAGGGGGGTCACTGCCATCCAAATGCCACAAGGCCTTGCTGCAGCTGGGGCACACGTACCTTTGCAGGGAGCTGCCGCTGGCCTTGTCCTCTGGAGATGACTCGCCTTTATATTCCTCCCACTCCTCCATCATCCAGCAAGTGAAGGAATCCTGCACATGCACAGAGACTCTCATACAACCTTGAGACTGCGCAGTGCTGCTGCCCAGCCCACAGATCCACAGACAACTTCCCCTAGGAGCGCTCCGCAGCAGCGCTACAACCCATGAAGTGACCTCAACGTGCTCTCAGGGGGATGCCAGAGCATGACCAGGGCATCACTGCAATTCCCCGTTGGCCCCCACTGTCCCACCAGGGTCGCACTCCTCACATCAGCAACAAGCAGAGAACATTGCCACTGCCAGAGCACAGCTCCAAAATGAAATCCTCCTACCGGGCTCAGCGCCTCAGAACCCACAGTCCTCACAAGCCCTTCAGAGCTCAGCCTTCACCCTCAGAATCACACACACTCTCTTCATGTACTATCTCTTCCGATGGCTGCTGCTTTTTCTTCTCCTCCTCATCTATGTGGCAGAAGTAAAGGAACACTGTCATCTCTTCTTCTGGCCCCAGGTGGTAGGTGTACCCTTCCTTAATGCTTGGCTTTCTCTCTGCAGGATGATCATCGGCCCTCTCGTCCTTGCTGGTTGTCGGTAGGCTGAGGTCAGGCCACAGGTTTGTCAGTGTTTGCGACATCCGCCGAACCTGCATTGGCATCCGAGCAGGATTTGTATGCTGGGTCTCCCCGCACTTGGATGCTCTAAACATGCCACACTAGAGCAGCCAGCACTGGCAGGAGCCCCCCTGGTGGGGCTGCAGGTACCCCAAGGCAGGAGAAAGCCCCTGCTCAGGCAGGGATGCTCCAGTTGTAGCTGGACAACCAGGAGCTGGACAACCAACTCCACACAGCCCTCAGGGCACGTCCCAGCCTCACCAAGGCTCCACAATGATGCCAGACAAGCTTTCTAGCTCAGTCACACATCTCTCATGGCCCAGCTAAGGAGGGGAGGAAACTGCTGTAGGCTGAGCAGGAGCTGGGAATGCAGCCCTACTGTGGCGTTCAGCACATCAAGAGTGACCCCTGGTTGAACCATCAGTATCACTGCTCATGGCCTCGCCTGCTGCTTTCCCAACACCCAACAGCCCAGCAATGGGCCTTTCATACCACTGGCACTTCTCTTGGACCACGGAGCCCATTCCTGGAGGTCCTTGGCCTCTTACAGATGCATCACAAGGCACCTGTGACAGGTTCCTGAGGTATCTTCCGGGTTCAGCTTCCCTGGAGTAGAGGAAAGGCTTTTTCTGCCTGAAGGTTTACAAAGGCTTCCGGCACCTGGGTTCTCTCTGGCTCTTCCATTTCTCTCTCTGCCTTCAGTGCTGCCTTTGCTTTCTTTTCCTTTCGCTTTCCCAATGCTTCTGGGAGTCTGGCTTCAGCACTTTGCTTCCTCCTGCCTTTCTCCACCTTCCTTGAGGAGCTCCCTCGGATGGCTGGCAGCACGCTGAAAACACACATCACGGGGAGGTGGTGTGAGCACAGGGGCAGTTTGCTCCCCAGCCCGCACTCACAAGCTGGGCACCTGCCACTGCAGCACAAGGCAGTTCTGCAGGGGAATGACGTGCGTTCAAATACATGTGTTCCCTTCCACAGAGACAGAGATCACCCCTGGCTGAAACAGCCTGGGCTGCCCAACATGCCCACAGAAATGCTCAGGATGCCCACATCCAGGCTCTCTCTGGATGCAGCCAGGACTTGTGGCGCCACGTCATGTGCAAGGACAGGCTCCGAGAGACACCAGTACGTCCCTTCCTGGCAATCGCATTTATCACTGCTCGGTGGTCCAAAATACTCTGTGGTTGGGGATGGAAAATGCAGTATTACGGGGACTCAGTGTCAAGAATGGAGCAAGTGATCAGGGGAGGAAAGCACGCCTGCCATTTACCCATCCCTGCCACTCTCTAGGGCCAGGCATAAAAGCAGGCTGTAATACAAAAGAAGAGCTTTCCTGGTAACTGAGTAAACCTAAAACACTAGCAACGCACACTGCTCTCTCCCTTTGACTCTGCAGTCCTCCATCACGCCTGTCCCACATGGAAAGCCTCCTGTGAGTGTCCAAAAAATGCCTGGTGGGTGGAAGGGCTCTCTGATCTCATCCAAGGGCACAGACGTGCAAGCCTGCTGCTCTCTGTCCCGTGACAGCTCTCCAGAAAAGACCCTCTTTCCCGCATGCTGCTGGGGGCAGAAGGAAGGGCACTGCCCAAGGGGAAGCAACACTTGTTTTTGGAGATATTCACCTGAGGCACTCCCCTTCTTCAGCAGCGTTCCTTGCTCCCATCTCTTCCACCTGACTCTTCTCTGCCTCCTTGTCTAGACTGCTCACTGCTGCTCGAAGCGCCTGGAGCCTTTGTTTGGAAACCATCCTGCGAGAGCAGGCACAGAGTCTCTCTCACGCTCTGGAAGGAGCCCTCCTGTCTCTCAAAGGCCCTGTACACACACACTCCCAACTGGACTGAGAGCCCCCAGCGCCGGACAAGTTGTTGCTACTTGGTTGAGGATGCTGAGAGGCACTTGCCAGCAGGCTCTACCCCAGGCATTTCTCATCTGCCCAGAGAAATCCGAGGCTCCTGGGGCACTTCAGCTCCACCACCCAGCAATGTGGCTTCCTCACCCTGCAGGGGGGTCACTGCCATCCAAATGCCACAAGGCCTTGCTGCAGCTGGGGCACACGTACCTTTGCAGGGAGCTGCCGCTGGCCTTGTCCTCTGGAGATGACTCGCCTTTATATTCCTCCCACTCCTCCATCATCCAGCAAGTGAAGGAATCCTGCACATGCACAGAGACTCTCATACAACCTTGAGACTGCGCAGTGCTGCTGCCCAGCCCACAGATCCACAGACAACTTCCCCTAGGAGCGCTCCGCAGCAGCGCTACAACCCATGAAGTGACCTCAACGTGCTCTCAGGGGGATGCCAGAGCATGACCAGGGCATCACTGCAATTCCCCGTTGGCCCCCACTGTCCCACCAGGGTCGCACTCCTCACATCAGCAACAAGCAGAGAACATTGCCACTGCCAGAGCACAGCTCCAAAATGAAATCCTCCTACCGGGCTCAGCGCCTCAGAACCCACAGTCCTCACAAGCCCTTCAGAACTTGCTGTGTGCTGGCCATCCAGCAAGGGAGCAGAGGTCATTGTGGCATGTGGTCAAAGGCCTTCAGAGTTACCATCAACACTGTCTCCAAAGGAAACGTCTCACTCAAACAACAAGAGTACAGGGTCACCCTCAGCCATTTCTCCAAGTGCCTCACCTGCCAGGAGGAGCTTTGCCCTTGCCTGTGTCTCCCTTTCCTTTGTCCATGTTGAGAGCAGGAATTCTGGGTGGAGGAGGCTGCTCTCTGAAGAGCAGGTGGTTGGCAGGGAGATTTCCTGCAAGCAGGAGGCAAGAAAACACTTCAGAACAGCACTGTGGACTCCTTCTGAGCAGGAATGAGATGCAAATTGGCTCAAGCCTGTGGTAAAACTGTGAGGCCTCCAGCTGATTCCTTTGATGCTTTGTTTTCTGGGGGGGTCTTAGGCCCTTGGGAGTGCTGGCTCCTGTCCAACTTTCCGCTTGTACTGTGCAACAGCATTTTTTCTTTTGGGCTATTCATTTCCTCATGCTCTGTCCCAGTCACATGATGCAAAAGGGGACTTGCTGGGATGCGCCAGTGACCAGAGTCCCTTGAGAGGTAATCATTGCACACGAGGGAACAGAACCTTGCATCTGCCCACTCCTCTCATACTGCCTACAAGTCCTCTGTTGACAGAGTCAACCCAAAGGCATTGTTTTGGGGATGATGATGAGAAATTAAGAAAGAAAGGTTACTCCTTGCTTTGAAAATGAAAGGAAGCCTTGGCACAGGCTCCTAGACTTGTTACCATCTACTCGGGGTGACTTTTCCCATCAGATGAAAACACATTGGTTCCCTGAGATGGGCCAGCTGTTCTCAGGACCCCCATGGAAATGGGGGCAAGTTTAACTCGGAGGTAGCCACTGCAGGTAGGAGTGCTGGGCTGCCCCAAGGTCTTGTTCCCTCCAGAGATTGCCCATATTGGGACAGCAGTGTCACCTCTAGTGCCTCATGCTACCTGAGGCCACCTGGGCACTGCCACCTGGGCTCCTACGCCCTACCAAGGAGCACAGGAGGAGGAGAAGGCACAAAGCCCTGCCACGAATCAGCTCTTCCACTACCTTGCTTGCCCCTGGAGTCAGCTTTTCTCCTCTCCTCTTCCCATGTGGGCTTCACAGGTGCCACGGGCTTCACGCGGGGTTTTCTAACTACACTCTCAAGCTTGTACCTGGACACAGGAAAAACACAGCAGCGTGAAGGGAGGGCAGCCCGCTTCCTTTGCACCTTGGGCAAAGAATGGGGACACAGTGGCACTGCGGAGCTACTCTGAAGTCCATCCTTTTCCAAAGCAGAAGATGCAGAATATGCCACATCCTGGAGGACTCCATCAGCAAGCTGAGTAACATCAGGAAGTCCTCCAGTGCCTGCAGGGGCATCAGCTTCCCCATCCTCCCTGGCAGAAAGCTCATTTTCACCTCCCTCCCCTGTGCTGCCATGGCAGACCATCTGCCATCTCCTGTGGCAGCCAGGGGCTCACAAGCAAACATACTCACTCTGGAAAGACAATGGCACGGCCACAAACAGTGAGAGAAGCAGCAGTTTTGGTGCCCGACAGGACTGAATCCCTCAGCTCTGGCATCTGCAAGGTGAGAGACACAGGGGAGATGATGCCAAGAAAACGAGGTCCGTGCTCACAAGGGCAGCACACTTTCCCATGGCTCAGAGAAGAACCTGCCTCTCAGAAATGCTGAAACAAAGCACTCGCTTCCTTACAGCAGCCCCTCAGTGCTACAGCAAAGCAACTGGAGGGAAATAAATGAGAAAGGGCAAGCACACGGTCAGGCTTTTTGCAAGGCTGACAATCCAGAGACTCAGCCCAGGGACCAGGTCTTGCCTCATGCCGAAGGCCATGGAGGCAAGCACAGGGGAAGGCATTTCACTAGCCACGCTTCCTGGCTGCTGCAGTTTCCCTGCTGGCTTCAGTTGGAGCCTCCTGAGCTGAGAACAAAGGCGTCACACGTGCCGTTAACCCCACAGTCTCTCCTAGCATTCAAATGGCTGCCTCTGCACCCTGGAGGAATAGAGACACTCAGCCCTTCCTTTCCCTTTGCACAGCGGGGGACAACTGTGAGGGCCAAGCCTCTGGTGGGTGTTCAAGGAGCAGCTGAGGGCCCTGCTCTGGGACCCACTGCAACAGAGGCTGGAGAACAGCCTTGGCCCAGAGAACAGCCTCAAAAGACACCACGGACTAAGACAGAAGGAAGAGACAGAGCTGGGAAGCAGGGCTCGGCTACAGCACTGAACCATGGCTTTCTGGAAGGAGACAAATCTAAGGGGAAAACACACCACAGACCTGCCCTTTTCTTTGAATTTGTCCCTCACCACATTGGAATGGGATCCTGGGCAGGAAGGAGCTTTGCTTTGACCCAGGACAGAAATCCCCAAGGTCTTCTATGTCACCGAGTCCTCTGAATGCCAGAGAAGAACAGTGCAGGGAGCTGGCATTACTCTAGGCCACGACTAGCCACCCGCCCAGAAAGGTCGTGGCAGGCCATCAGAAATCCACTCACTCGTCCTTTGCTAGGATTCCCAAAAGATTAGAAGCAGCAGTGGAGAAAGGGAAACCTTACCCGCAGGTAAGAGCTGCTGTCAGCTCTCCAGTCCCATTTAGCCTTTGCAGAAAGTCTCTGTAAAACCTCATTTTCACCTCCTTTCCTTGAATGACAAGCAGGCCAATGTCCTTCCACACAAAGGCAACATTCTTCCCGCTCTTGAGGCAGCGAGAGAAAAGACACGTGCTCTCTTCTATGCAAGACTCCACTGGTTTCCCAGGAACAGAGATGTGCGAGGCTATGCGAGCATACTTCAGGGGCTCAGCTTGCTTATGACCTAGGAAGCAACACAGCAAGAACACAGTGCCTAACAAAGCAGTTCAGCAGGCTACAACGGAGCATTGGCAGCTTTGAGGTCTTCCCGCAAGACACTGCTACAGAGCTGTCTTCTTTAACCCTGCTGGTAAAGCTCATGTGGGAAGCTGATGCCATCCCTCCCGAGGAGAAGTTCAAAGCACTCTGCAACCGGATGTGCCAAGAGTACAGCAATGCTTTCTTCCCTACACAGGGAGAAAGAAAGGGCCCTAGCCATCTCCTATGAACAAGAGACATGATGGCAGAACAAGGAGAGGAGAAAGGAGGCCACTTCCCATGATGGGGGAGTGGGTGCCACCACGGTGCTTGTGCCCGCACTCAGTGCCTTCCAGGTTGGGAGAGATTTAGCTGTGCCATGTCACAGGGATTCAAGGAAGAAGGAAAACCCACGTGCTGCGTCGCTCCTCTTTAGATCCTTCCAGTCACCCGCAGCACCCTCAGCAGTGCACAGCAAACATCCCTGCTTTTGGGGTCAGAGGGCTCCTGCTGCCCCACAGGCATCCCCAATGTCCACTACAGCAGCAGTGCTGCTACCACCGACCAGCAATCACAGAACAGCTGCCCTCTCATGGCTTTGCATACACACTATTGTTCCCATCTCCGCTTCAGGGCTCTCTACAGCTGCCTGTGACCTAATTCTAAGGAGCGGGAGAATGGAAGAGCCACCATGAATGCCAGTATTTGCCTTTACAAGCTCCAGGGTGGCATAAACATGAACCAACGGTGTTAACTAAATCTGATGAGAAGCAGCAGCCCCAATACATGTGGCATGTAGCCAGCTGTTAAAGCAAGTCATGCGGAGAGCAAGTGTAATTGTACTCTGCGTTAGGATGTCAGGAGTAGTCCAAAAAAAAAAAATCTGAAGCTGTTCTCAGGGCCTGGTGAAGGAATTCCAGATTTCTAACAGTCACTGCTGAACAGCACTTATGCACACCCCAAAGCTGTCCCAAGGGGAAGCCAAAGTTTCAGCCTGTCTTCTTTACCAGGAGCATAGGCGTTATCATCGGAGAGGCCCTGGACCTCCGCAATATTCTTTGACAGACGGAACAGGGGTCTGCGCACAGTCAGAAGACCACGCTTCCCACCACCAACAATCTGTTCAGTAACAACATCAAAGGTCCCAAGGCGAATAATTCGGACTCCCTGAAAACAAGAAGGAAGAGAAGAATGAGGAGGCTCTTAGGTGGACAGGCTGGTGACTTGTCAGGGCATGGGGATGGTGCTCGGTGCCTTTCCCTACTCCTGGAAAGCTTTGGAGAAGCCTTGCAGAAGGTCTTGTGAAGACCTTTCCGGAGGTTTTCACCCCCCTCCTCTTCACCCTCTCAAAAATACAAGTAAAAGCAGAGAAGTCATCCCTTTAATACATAAGACCCAGAAGAAGGGCTTCCTGGCGAGGCCCAGGAGGGCAGACCCACCTGGTTCAGCATCAGCTGCCGTACAATGTAGTCAGACACACTTTCCCAGTCAGCAAGGGTCTCTGAAAACCGGTGGTTGCAATGGTGCTCCCCGTGTGGGCCTGTGCATGGTAGGCAGGTGTTGGAGGAGAGTGGCTGCTGGAGTCGGAAAGTGTGAGGAGGGCAGTCGTAAGTTGGAGGAGTGTAAAGAAAGGAGGATGTTAGTGCTTGTGGGAGAGCCGTGTGCATGAGAGGCCAAAAAGTTGGATTCAATGGTGCTCCCCGTGTAGGCCTGTGCATGGTAGGCAGGTGTTGGAGGAGAGTGGCTACTCTAGTCGGAAAGGGTGAGGAGGGCAGTGCTAGGCTGGAGGAGGGTAGGGAAAGGAGGAGGGGAGTTCTTGTGGGAGAGCCGTATGCATGGCAGGGCCAAAAGGGTGGATGCAGTGCTGCTCCCCGTGTGGGCCTGTGCATGGTAGGCAGGTGTTGGAGGAGAGTGGCTGCTCTAGTCTGAAAGTGTGAGAAGGGCACCCGTAAGTTGGAGGAGGGGAGGAATGTGAGCTAGGCACTTTTGGGGAGTGTGACCTAAGCATGTGAAGGTGCCATGGGTTGAGGCATTGCGCCACCTTTTGGCCGTGTGGAATGGTTAGGAAGAGGTTGGTGGAGGGTGGCAACGCTGGTGGTCAGGTGTGAGTAGCGCTGGCGTAGGTTGGAGTAGGAGAGGGAAGTGCTTATGGGAGAGTCGTATGCATGTCAGGGCCAAAAGGGTGGGTGCATTGGTAGTCTTTGTGGTGACTGTTCTTAGTAGGCAGGTGGTGAAGGAGAGTGGCTGCTCTATTCAAAAAGTTTGAGGAGAGGAGGAAGGGGAGCTAGGCACTTGTTGTGAGTGTGGCCTAAGCTTGTGAATGTGCCATGGGTTGAGGCATTGCGCCGTCTTGTCGCCGTTGTGAATGGTGAGGAAGAGGTTGGGGGAGGGTGGCAACTCTTGTGGGCAAGTGTGGGTAGTGCTGTGGTAAGTTGGAGGAGGGGAGGGAAAGGAGGAGGGGAGTGCTTGTGGGAGAGCCGTATGCATGGCAAGGCGAAAAGGGTGGGCACTTTGCTGCTCTTTGTGGCAGCCTGTGCATGTTAGGCAGGTGTTGGGGGAGAGTGGCTGCTCTAGTCAGAAGGTGTGAGGAGGGGAGGAAAGTGAGCTAGGCACTTGTTATGAGTGTGGCCTAAGTATGGGAAGGTGCCATCGGTTGGGACATTGCGCTGCCCTGTGGCCGTTGTGAATGGCTAGGAAGGTGTTGGAGGATGGTGGCTGCTGTATTGGGAAAGTGTGAGGAGGGCTGGCCTAAGTTGGTCGTGGGGAGGAATGCGAGCAGGGAAGGGCTTGTGGGGTAGTGGTAGCCATGCACAAGGCCAAATGGGTAGGTCCCTTGCTGCTCCTTGTGGTTCCTGTTATTGGGGGGAAGGTGTTTGTGGATGGTGGATGTTCTAGTGAGAAACTGTGAGCACAGCAGTGTAAGTTTGTGGAGGGGAGGAAGGCGAGCAAGGAAGGGCTTGTGGGGCCACGGTAGGCATGGCAAGGCCCGCTTGGTGGTTGAAGAGCTGCTAGCGATGAGACCTTGTGTGTGTGGGGGCGCGTTTTAGGAGGGTGAGCGTCTTAGTGGGAAGCTGAGAGAAGGGCTGCTGGAAGTTTCGGGCGTGGAGGAAGGGAAGGAGGGCGCTTGTTGTGGGGCTGTTTTTGGCATAGGATGGCCAGATTGGGAGGGAAGAGTTTGTGCTGGGGAGTGCTGCTTTTGTAAAAAAAGTGTTTGAGGAGGTCCACTCTTCTAGGCTTCAGCTGTGAATATGGGCTGGAGTAAGTTTGCGGAGGGGGGGAAGGCAAGTAGGGAAGTGCTTGTTGGACAGCGGTAGGCATGCCAAGGCAAAAAGGGTAGTTCCATTGGTGCTCGTTGTGGTGCCTGTTCTTGGTAGGAAGGTGCTGGAGGAGGGTGGCTGTTCTAGCGAGAAACTGTGAGGAGGGCTGGTGTAAGTTTCAGGAGGGTAGGAATCCGAGCAGAGAAGGGCTTGTGGGACAGCCGCATGCATGGCAAGACCATGACAAGTAATGGAAGAAAACAGTGAGCACGATGGGAGCCAGGACACAGCTCTCCAATACGCCATTGAGCACAGGCGTCACTTTGGCCTATAGACAGGCTTCCCATGAAAAACAAAAAAGAAAACACCTATGTCCCAAGAAAAAACATGCAAGATGCTTTTCATTCACGCACCTCTCACAGACGACATGGAAATGTCCTAAGGCAGTGACTAGTGTGAAGCTGTACTTCAATCCACATTTGAAAGAATTAGTTTCAGACGACTTTCTGAGCAGCTTTTACAAGCAACAGAAACACAATGCTCCCAAACACACCGTGAGAAGGTACTTGCTTGGCCAGCCAGGGGCTAAGAAGCAAACATACTCCCGTAGGAAAGACAACAACATGACCAGACCAGGTTTGAGAAAAAGCAGTTTCGGTGCCCAAGAGGACTGAACCCCCTCATCTCCGGCAAGTGCAAAGGTGAGAGTCACATGTGAAATGGTGACGAGAACAAAGGCCTCAGATGTGGAGTTAACCCTACAGTCTCGCTTAGCATTCAGACAGCGGAATAGAGAGTGAGCAAGAGAGAGAGAGAGAGAGAGAGAGAGAGAGACAGCCCTTCCTTTCCCTTTGCCCAGAGGGTTACAGCTATGGAGGCCAAACGTCTGGTGTGTATTCAAGGAGCAGCTGAGGAGCCTGCTCTGCGACTCACTGGAAGAAAGGCTGGAGAAAAGGCCCTGAATGGTCTGAGACGATACCACGGATTAGGACAGAGGGAAGTGAGCGCTGGGAAGCCGGGCTTGGCTGCACCCTGCTTGCCTCTCTGGTTTAGGCCTCAAGGGGCTCGGCTCAGTCTGCTTTCACATCTCACCTTTCCAGCTGCACCTGAAAGCCCAGGATAAAGCACAGGGCTGCACTAGAGACCTAGGCAAGGAGAGTGGGCTTGAATGAGTCTCTCTGTGACACTCTGGGGGGGCCACCACTAGCAGCGTGCAGATGCACATGTTAGGACAGAAAGAGCCCTTCGTGATGGTGAGACTCCAGGGCCCAAGGAAGAGCTGGTCAGCGCAACTAGACCAACACAGCAAGAGCAGCTCTGGCCTCATCTGGCCCTTGGTCTGCCTATGCCTCTGCTTCCTGCCCAGAGAGTGAGGTGAGCAGTGATCCCTGCAAAAACAAACCTACACACAGAACTAGAAATGCTAAAGAGGAGAGGGAGCAAGAGGACAAGGGTGATCAAATATTCTGACCAACTGCCATTTGGGAGAGATGAAACATACTCAGGCTCTCCACCTCCAAAGAGAGAGGACCGAGGGCGACAGAGATGTCTAACATCCTGCTGGCCCGCGCAAGGGGAGGAAGGAGCACTCACTGGTCCTCACCACACTAGAGTGCAAGGGCATCCCATGAAGTGATCAGGCCGAGCTTCCAAGGGGCACACAAATACACAGCTTAAGGGGAAAACTGCTGAATTCACTGCCTTACCATCCCAGACATGGCCAAAGGACACATGGGTTCAAATGCGATCCTGACATGGAAGGAGCACTAAAGTATGGCTTTTTGGAAGGAGAGCGGTCACAAGACCTGCCTTTTCTTGGGCTTTTTCCCAGAGCACATGGAAGCGGGCTCCTGGGCTGGATGAATCTTCGGGTGGGCCCAGTACAGGTATCCCCAGGCTCTTCCTAGTTGCCAAGTCCTCAGAACACTCAAGACAAACTGTCCAGGGAGCTGGCATTACTCTCGACCAGGAATGTCCATGTGCCTAAACAAGTCATGACAGGCTAAAAGAAATGCATTCACTCCTGATGTCAAAAGGACTACAGGTAGCACTGGAGAAATGGATCACTTGCCGCAAGAAGAGCTTCTACCAGCTGCTCTGTCCCATTCGGCCTTTTCAGAAACTCTCTAAAAATCTCATTTTCCCAGCTACTCCTCGAATAACAAGCATGCCAATATCCTTCAACACAAGGGCAACATTTTCCCCACTCTAGAGACAGTGAGAGGGAAAAAAACCCACACATGGTCTCTTCTATGCAAGCCTCCACTGTTTTCCCGAGGAACAGAGAGGTCTGAGGCTATGTGAGCAGTGAGCATCCTTCAGGGGCTCAGAGAGCTTATGACCTAGGAAGCAGCAAAAGAGGAACAAAGTCACTAGTGAAGCAGGCTAAAACAGAGCATCGGCAGCTTTGAGGTCTTCAAGCAAGATACAGCTACAGAGCTGTCTTCGTTACATCTGGTAAAGCTCTTGAAGGAAGCTGATGTAATCCCTTTCTAGGAGAAGTTCCAAGAACTCTGCAACTGGCTATGCCAAGTGCCATGCTTTCTTCCCTCCAGAGGTAGAAAGAAAGGGCCCTAGCTGTCTTGTATGAACATGAAGCATGAGGACAGGACAAGGAGAGGAGAAAGGGAGCCAGTTCCCGTGTGGGGGGGAGGTGAGTGGGTGCCAGGTACTTGTGCCCATGCTCAGTGAATTCCAGGACAGGAGAGCTTTAGCTGTGCTCTGTCACATGAATGCAAGGAAGAAGGAAAGCACTGCATGACACCCCTTGCGATCCTTCTGGCCACCCCCAGCAGTGCACAGCTTTTGCTGCCAGAGGACCATCTCCAAGGAGTGCCAGACTGATGTTACCATCACAGAATCCTTTGAAAGGAAAGCACCACTGCAAACACAGCTTGGAGCTCCTGCTGCCCCACAGGCATCATCTATGCCCACTAGAGCTGCAGTGCTGGCAGTGCTGACCAGCAATCACAGCAAAGCTGGCCTCTGATGGCTTTTCAGACACACTAGCTTCCCCATTTCTAGTTCAAAGCCCGCTACAGCTGCCACTGACCCACTTTGAGGTAGAAGAAGAATGGAAGAGCCAGCAGGAATGTTGGTCTTCACTTTTACAAGGTCCAGTGTGGCAGCAAACACAGACTTTAACTAAACTAAATCTGATGAGAGGAAGCAGTCCCAATACATCTGGCATGCAGTCAGCTGTTAAAGCAAGTCAGGGCGAGAGGGTGCCTACTTGTTTTGAACATGATGATGACATGACATGATAATTAGAAGCAATGAAGCTGCTCTTAGATCCTGGTGAAGGAATTCTGGATTTCTAACAGCCACTGCTGAACAGCAGTTTTGCACAGCTCTCAGATGTCCCAAGGTGAAGCAAAAGTTTCAGCCTTTCTTCAGCAGAGAAGTCATCCCTCAGACACATAAGATACAGAAGAAGGCTTTCCTGGGTGGGGGGGAGCCCAGGAGGGCAGACCCTGCCCAGACAGCAAGGGTCTCTGGAAAAGACATGGCATGCTCTGGGCAGGCTAGCTCACAAGCATTCAGCACATGCCTAACCAGGGAGATGGCAAGTCCAAGCGTATTCAAGCAGCATCCCTCTCCTCAAAGCTACCCCATTCCCTGACAGGGGCTCAGCGACTGAGGTGGGTACTGCCTTAATGTGGACCCAGGAGTGAGCTGGAGCTGAAACAGGCATTAAGACAAGCAGAGCCGGCCACAGGACATCCACAGTGTTTCCCCAAGCTCAAAGCCTGCTCTGCCAGTCTGGAGGTACAAGGAGATCCAGTGCAAAGGAGCTAGAGGCAGTGGTCAAGCTCCTAGAGAGAAAACTCCACTGTGCTGTGGAAAAAAAATCTAAGGCTTCAGTTCCAGCTCAGCTGTTTCCAGCAGCCTCTCCAGAGCCCAGCAGGAGTGGCAGGACCCTGCAGCCGCCTTAAGACAGGTCTCCTTTCTTTTGAGCTGCAGATCCACCCTCATCCCTCCCTAGGGCTATTGGCAATGGATTTCCACCCAGCGAGAGGACAGTGCTGTGCCTGTGGGATTATGGGCACGCAGGGCGTCCCCAGGGTTTCCCCTGAGGACCAGTTTCCCTCTGTGGGATCCCCGCATTCACAGGCCACTGGAGCAGCTCGTGCTCCTTCCCCCAAGCAGGAGCAGGGGCAGAATCAGGGCTGGGACACAGCAGTCCTGGTGGCCACACTGGCACCTGAGCCAGAGGAGGCCATCAGCTGGGGCTCTGTCTGCAGTCCCCAGCCCCGTCCAGCCTCTCCGCAGCCCCAGGGTTTCCACAGCCGTGGTCAGAGTTAATGATCTCTGCGACTGCTCCCGGAAAAGAGCTCCTGAAGGCCTTACCCTTGGGGGAGGAGTGTTGGCACCCCCTGCCAACACCAAAACAATTCCTCACCTCCTCCTGTCCCTGCAGCCCTGTGCTGCCCTGGCTTCCCCTTGCCAGCTCGCACTCGGGCTCGGTGGCTCCTGGCAGCAGAACAGTGCCGAGAGCAGTCCCAGTGCCTGGGCTGCCCTGGTTTCACTGGGACATGTGGGAAGAGGCTGGGGCCACATGGGAGAGGGGAGCTCTAGCCGTGAGATGGGATGTCCACTGTGACCACAGCCTGTGTCACAGAGGGGCATGGCCCTGCCTCAGCCCTAGAGCCCTGGGTGGGGGGGCAGGGCTGGCCCTGCAGCAAGTAGGGGCTGCACGGGTAGTTGGGGGCTGCCCCTGCCCCCAGGTAGGCCGTGGGGCAGGGGTAACCCTGCTGGGTCCCACCCGGGCTGGACACTGTGGTTGCTCTCACGCTGGCCGTGGCCCCTGCATGGGAACCTGGCTGCGAGGGTGGGCAGTGGGCACCCACCTGGGGTGGCCCTGCAGCGGGCATGGGTGGGGTGGGTTGTTTTGAGTTGTTTAGTTTTGCATTCATTTTTTCGTTTAAAAATGTTTTCGTCACAGTCCCTCGCTGTGCGGCAGCAGGACGTGAAACCCAGGAACACCTACAGCCCTCCCAGGCATTGCTGAATGCAGCCTCAGGGGAGAGCTGGGGGCAGCTCCTCCCTGGCCCATCAGCCCTGCTTGCATCCCACTGCCTGCGCACTCCTGATCCCTGCACCCCTCCCCTGCCCCAGCTCTTGCCCTGCTGAAGGCAGCAAACAGCAGGGCAAGACTAAATTCCTAATGCGGTGGTTGTACAGTGCCTGTCTGGAGAGTTCAAACCACAGTGCAGAAATAGTAGCATTCACCATGGAGGGAAGCTATAAGTGAAGTCCCACAAGGATCAGTGCTGGCATCTGCCCTCCAGTGCTCTTTCACACAACCCACACTGCTCCTGTGAGTGTTTTGTGGTGCTAAACATGTGACAGGGTTCACAGAAGGTTAAAAAAAATTGATAGCAAATAGCTTCACCAGCTCCTCAGCACAACAGTACAGACACACTTCCAGGTCCATGTCCCATAATCTCTAGCTGCTGGAAATAGGGAAAATCTGCTGGAGGGGGAAGAAGAAAAAAAATCTTTCTCTTTTTTCCTTGCTTCTTGGACAGTTTCTCTCAGCACCTGCTAGCAGCAAGAGGTGGGCCTACTCTTAGTGGGCCGAGAGTCATCATGAACAGGGCATATTCTGGATCCAAAAGCTCAGGCAGCAGTGTTATTGCCTTTTTGCCTCCTGCTAGGTTAGCGCCATTATGAAAAGAGCTAGAGAAGTATTTATTTCTGTGTAACTAAACATACCAGTATTGTACTTTTACTGGCTGTGTGAGGTAACACCCAGGAGGAGATAGGGCCAGGAGGGGAGGGACTGAGAGGGAAAGGGACCTCACAGACCCGGCCCTACCTCCCTGGGTGCCACACTGGCCAGGGGCCCAGTGAGGGACCCAGGCGACGGGCTGGCCCCACTACCCACTGGGAAGGCTGGTCCCAGACAACCTTCACTTTCTGCCCCACTTGCCCTCCTCGCCCCTTGTGGGGCAGAAAGTGAAGGTTGTCTGGGACCAGCCTTTGGGGCTGGAGGGGTTTAACACAACCTATAATGCACAGGCAACCCAGAGTGCGTGCATGCACATACACACACGCACACACGCGCGCGCGCGCACACACACACACACACACACACACACACACGCACACACGCACACACCCACACAGAGTGCATATATAGCATAGTGCATACACAGCCACAGCGTGCACACATACTCCAAAGTGTGTGCATACATTCCACAATTCCACAGTGTGGACATTCACCCCAATGTGCGTACACACCTCAGGGCAGGGTCTCGGGGAGGGCACCTGCCTGGCCCCAACGTGGGGCTCTGAATGTACCCAGGAGTCCTGAGTATCTGGGGGAGGAAATCACTGTCCCTCCCAGAGTTGCATAGAGGACCCCAGTGCCCAGGCTGCCTAGCCTCCCTGACCTGCTGCCCCAGCCCCAGACTAAGCTGTTAGGGTGGGGGTGCTCACCAGGGGCCCACAAGAGCTTGCTGCCCTCTGCCTCTGCCTAGCCTCTGGTGCCCTGAGGGCTTGCACCATCTGCTCTATGCCCCTCCCAATCTCCCTGGCAGATGTTCCAGTTTGCCTTAAGCTGCCCTCGTCTGGGGGCCTGTTGTGGAGGGAGGGCCTCTACTTTTGAGAGTGAACCCAGGCGTCCTGGCTCCTGACCTTCCCCTCAGCCAGATAGCAAGTGCAGGAGATGCTGCCAGTGAGAGCCCAGCTGTGCAGCCCCGGGCTGAGGAGGCAGGACCCACACATGAACCCATTCATACTGACACACAGAGGGTAGTTTCGCTGAACGGCTTTATTGATCATTTTGGGAAAATGGCTCAAGTCTCCCGGGGATTAGGTGGGGGGGGGGGGTTCCAGGGATGATCATCTTCTCATGGCCACTGGGGAGGGGAAACAGGACAGGGGGGCATCACAGCTTCAGTCTTGAAAGACAGAACACAAGAGGTGACTCCATAGTCTACTGGGAGAGGAGAAAGGTCACATCCCCACCGGGTCTCAGTGAAAAGATCAGGGCAAGAAGAAGGGGATGACAGAATCACAGAATAGCTGAGGTTGGAAGGGACCTGTGGACATCATCTAGTCCAACCCCCCTGCTCCAGCAGGGGCCTCTAGAGCATATTTCCCAGGATCGCATCCAGGCGGGTTTTGAATATCTCCAAGGAAGGAGACTCCACAACCTCTCTGGGCAACCTCTTCCAGGGCTCTGTCACCCTCACAGGAAAGAAGTTTTTCCTGAGGTTCAGATGGAACTTGAGGTTCTGTGACTCTCGTGACATCACTGCTTTCAGGCAGCCACAGAGTCGGGCCCTATTCATTTTGCCTCAAGCTCCCAGTTGGCAGCATGTGAGGCACTGGGCGCTCAGCAGGGTTGCGGCTTCACATTTGGGGCTTTGCTCTGTGGCCAGCAGCAGCTCTGCCCGGCTGACTTGGGGGCTGTGGACCCTGCAGAGCTGCTGTCCCACAGCTGGGGTGCCCAGAGGGTGTCGGAGTGTTGGTCAGCCCTGGAGGTGCACTGTGAGTTCCCCACTGTTGAGGGACTGATTTGTGCAGGTGAGCTGTGCTGCTGCAGGTGATGTGGTCAGTAGCATGGGGTTAGGGACCTGTTTGGGACCACCAGCTCTTCATCTGCCAGGACCTCAAGCAAATGCCTTGTAGGGGTGGGGGAGAAGGCTATTCCTCCACCCCCCCCCACCCCAATCCTTCTGGCTGTCTGGCAAGAGCACAGGTGGGCTCTGGCAGATGAGGATGCCAGCAGGTCCTGGGATGCTATGCTTCCACCTGCCCTGCTTCCAGCCTGGGTCTGCCATAGCCGAGAATTTGGGATCAACATCTATACGCATGTGTTAGGGAGGTCACTCTCCATGCTTGCCTTCTGAGCAATGGCTGACAATGATGCCCCTTGTGTCCTCTGTGATGGGCCCCTGGTGTTTGTGGTAGTACAAGCACTACTTTGCTGCAACGAGCCAGCATCAAGCCCCAAGTGGAGCAGTGTCACTTCTGTGAGGAGTGTGATCTCTTAGATCTGCTTGCTGCAGCTGAGATTTCAGTCACTTCCTTGGTGACTGCTCCCTGCAGGGAGCTAACACAGATCTGTGGCGACAGGCTCCTCTCTTAGTCTCACAGCTCTGGGAAGACTTGTCTTGGGGTGGGAGGCGATAGGGACAAGCTCATGTCCCTGGAGAGAGCATGGTTCCTCAGCATGCCATAGCCCACCCAGTACTTTTGTCCCCTGCCTTCCTTGCCCTTGCTGTGTGGGGAGGATCTTTCTTGGGGGGGGGAGGGGGAAGTGTTCTTGGGAGGGAAGCCCTGGGCTGCGGGGGGGTATTGGAGGGGGCCTTTAGGCTGAGTTGCTAGCAGCGCATCTGATGCTTCCTTGCAGCCTTGAGGAGACTAGGGATCTCTTTTGCTCTCAGCTTGCACAGCTTTTCTGCTTTCTCCTCTTTTATTCTCAAGGAAAGACCATGAGCTCTATATCTCTTTTGTTCCTAGGACATGATGTTGTCAGAGGACAACTTCTCAGAGGACAGCAGCTTTTTCCCTGGTGACAGCATGAGCCAGCTGCAGCAAGCAACACTGCTGGGTGCCTCTCAAGACATGCAGTGCCCCATCTGGACACACTTGACAACACCACCTTTTGCTTGTACAGCTTCTACTTTGCCTGCATTCAGCAGCGGTCTGAAACCAAAGCCGAGTGCCTGCTCTGCAAGCAGTCTTTTCACTCCATCCTCCACGCAGTGTGAGCTGCCAACGACTTCCAGGAGTACCATGCCAGGCACTCTAAGAGCAGCTCTACTATCAGCCGTTTAGGAGGGAGATTTTGTTCCTGCTTGTTGGCAAGGAGGCAGCATCATTCTTCCACCTGCCGGCACACGATCTCCTCTGGCAGCGACAGTGGCCACACTGAGGCCCCAGAGAAGGGTCGAAGCAGGTCGGCCAGACGGGACCATGATGACTCCCAGAAGGTTTCAGCACACGAGGGGCCATGACTCCCCAGCTAGGAGCAGGTGGTGGCAGAGCAGGGCTCAGGCGACTCCTCATGATGACCAGTACACTGCTATAGCTCTGAATGGGAGGTGTAGACCTTGTTGTCAAAGAGCGAGCACTGGCACCAGAGAGAACATCTGGAGAGCTGGGATTACCATGGGGAAAGGTGCAGAGCAAGGGGCCAGTACCATTGGCAGTTCTTCAGAATTGGCAGGAGGAGATGGGAAGCATCTTCTCCAGGCTGGCACCAGTGTGCCTCCATGTTGTGGAGCTCCAGGAGGTTTCAGCACACAAGGAGCCATGACTCCCCAGATAGGAGCAGGTGGTGGCGGTAGAGCAGGGCTCGGGCAACTGAGCCAGGCCAGGCCCCTGGGGAGGAGGAAGGTCCGGGGCCCTCCTATGCAAGCTCTGCGCGGGATCCTGCAACCAGTGCTTCTCCCAGGGAAAACCTCAGAAAACTCTGATGGGGACCTGGTCAGCTCTGCCCCTGCAGTGCATGCTCTGCAACTGGCATGGGATAAGCACAGCAGGAGCACTGAAGGAAGCGCAGCAGAAGAGGGTGGTGGAACAGTCACAAGGAGCCTTCCCCTGCTCACAGCCAGTCCCCCAGGCAAGGTGATGAGCTCCACGAGAGATACCTAGGCACATCGGGCTACGAGTCCTCAGCTCACACTGACAGGCAAGCTCCTAGCTCCCAAAGGGAAGCACAGGCCCTCTCGGGGAGGACCAAGCACCATCAACATGGAGGACTCCCAGCAGAGCTGGGCTGACGCCGCGGAAAGATGGAGCAAGGGGAGGTTCCGCAGCCATCCTGGGTGCAGTCACTGCTAGCACACCATGCAGAAGGGCAGTACAACAATCCTGGGAAAGAAAAGAACCCTTCATCTGCCTCAGAGAAAAAAGAGGTTTTCTTACCATTAAGTGGAATTTGTGTATTTTCTTGTGTGCCCATTGCCTCTTGTCCTGTCACTGTGGACCACTACAGGAGTCTGGCTCCAGTGTCTTTTACCCCCCCTCTCCCCCCCGCGCCACCATCAGCTATTTCTATTTATACTTGTTATCCCCAGCAGGGGAAGATCCTGCTGGGGGGGCTCCAGCAAACCACACTCCCAACAGACGAATCTCCTGGGGGAACAGGCAAGGGCTGGGAGGGCACGTGGAGCCCATTTCTACTTCCTCACTTGGATTTGTACTCACTCCTTCCTGCCATGCAGGACTGGCACGTTGTGCATCTTCTGAGCAAGACGAGCTCCTTCCTGGGCATGGCGGCACATTTTGGACAAATAATTAGAAGAGCCCAGCTAGAAGCACTCCAGGCTGAGCTGTGGCCTTGAGCCTCCCTGGGCGCTCACCCCCAGCCAGGGCCGACGAAGAGGAAAGGAGTCACAGGGCAGCCCACTTGGGGTGGGGGGGCACACAGGGGTAGGAAAGTGTATCAAAGTTTTCCAACGGTCTGAAAGCAAACCTGCTTAAATTATCCTTTTGACCCTGGGCTCAGTAAGCCCAGAGGGAAGCAGAGCTTTCTTGTCCACATGCATTACAGCCTCGCATCGGGCAGGAGTCACTGGCAGCATTTGGAGAAAGCTCTCCGCCCTTTGGGCACTCTGCATCCTCACTAGGGGGCCCAAGGCAAGCAGCAGGTGAAGCAGCATTTGGAGCAGGAGTCCCCATGTCCCCGGAGCAGTTGCTGGGGACAAAGCTTCTGGAAGGATCGGTCTAGACCTCTTTCTTGCACCAGAGTTCAAATCCCTGTGTGTTGTGGCAGCAAAAGGAGCTGAGGCTAAGCTCAGCCCTAACCAGTCCTGGCCTGTGGGTTTTCCTATGGGAGAAACCCCAATTGCAACAATGATACTTGCTTCAATTAATTGAAGACACTTGATAGTTGAAGCGAAAAGATACTTGAAGGAGGAAAATCGGGATGACAAAGGCTCCTCCTAAAGGCAGACATCTCTTGGCTAATTATGGCGGGGTGGGTGTTTGCATGCACATGTATCAGCCCAGGTCTCTCCCTGTGTCTTGCTCTCATCATGGCCTTTTGGCTCGCTGGCAGTCTGGGCCTTTGAAGCCACCGTAGCTGGGCCTGAGTCAGATGGGATCTTCTCCTCGAGGAGCTGGAGCAACTGGGCATTGCCAAGGAGCATCTCCTTTTGAGTGTTCTCTGCTGTTTTCCACCTTTAATTGAGTTTTCGGCTGTTTTTCTTTCTGTTTTCTGTTCCCTCCCCTCCCCCCCCCATTTTCTAATGTTTTCTCTTTCCCATCTTTTCAGTGTTTTTTACCTCTTTCCCACATTCTTCTGGCATTTTCCATCATTTTTTCCTTCTCTGTCTCTTTTTAGTACATTTTTGCTGCAGGGGAATGACAGTATTCTTTGGGCTTTTTTGCTGGTTTTTGCAATGTTTTTTGTGGCAGATTTTTGGGGGTTGTAGGGTTTTTACAATAGTATTAAGGGGTTTTCCACCTCTTTGCAAGTTTCTGCTATTTTCCACTGATTTAAGCCATTTTCTGCTATTTTCTGTGGCTTTTATCATTTTTTTCATCATTTTTATCATTTTTATCATTTTTTCATTTTCCTCCACTTGTTGAGCAAGTTGAGAGCCTATGGGTAAGGATTAAAGGGCAGGCTAAAATGGGTGACACTGTTGTGGGGGTTTACTACAGGCCACCTGATCAGGAGGAAGTCGTCGATGAGACCTTCTACAGACAGCTGGAAGTAGCCTCACGATCACAGGCCCTGGTTCTCATGGGAGACTTCAACCACCCTGACATCTGTTGGCAAGACAGCACAGCTAGGCACAAACAGTCGAGGAGGTTCCTGCAGAGGATTGATGATAATTTCTTGACCCAGGTGGTGGAGACGCCAACGAGGAGAGGTGCAATGCTAGACCTTGTCCTAACAAACAAAGAAGGTCTAGTTGGAAATGTGAAGGTTGGGGGCAGCCTTGGCTGCAGTGACCATGAGATGGTGGAGTTCAGTATCCTGCGAGGAGGGAGCAGGGCAATGAGTAGGATTGCAACGCTGGACTTGAGGAGAGCTAACTTTGGCCTCTTCAGGGACCTACTTAGGGGAATCTCCTGGGGTAGGGCCCTAGAAGGAAGAGGGGTCCAAGAAAGCTGGTTAATATTCAAGCATCACCCTCCAGGCTCAAGATCAGTGCATCCCTCTGAGGAAGAAGTCCAGCAAAGCGGGCAGGAGACCTGCATGGATGAGCAAGGAACTCCTGGCAAAACTCCAACAGAAGAAGGAAGTGTACAGAATGTGGCAAAGGGGACAGGCCACTTGGGAGGAATACAGGGACATTGTCAGAGTGTGCAGGGATGTGACAAGGAAGGCTAAGGACAACAAGAAGAGGTTCTTCAAATACATCAATAGCAAAAGGAAGACTAGGGAAAACGTGGGCCCGCTGCTGAATGGGGCGGGTGCCCTGGTGACGAAGGATACAGAGAAGGCAGAGTTATTGAATGCCTTCTTTGCTTCCGTCCTCACTGCTAAGGCCAGTCCTCAGGAATTCCAGACCCTGGGGACAAGAGAGGAAGTCTGGAGAAAGGAAGACTCTCCCTTGGTGGAGGAGGATCAGGTTAGAGATCTTTTGTCCAGACTTGACATCCATAAATCCATGGGCCCTGATGGGATGCATCTGCAAGTGCTGAGAGAGCTGGCAGATGTTATTACTAGGCCGCTCTCCATCATCTTTGAAAGGTCCTGGAGATCAGGAGAGGTGCCTGAGGACTGGAAGAAGGCCAATGTCCCTCCAGTCTTCCAAAAGGGCCAGAAGGAGGAGCCAGGAAACTACAGGCCTGTCAGCCTCACCTCCATCCCTGGAAAGGTGGTGGAACAGCTCATGCTAGAGGTCATCACTAAGCATGTGGAGGACAAGAAGGTGATCAGGAGTAGTCAGCATAGATTCACCAAAGGGAAATCCTGCTAACCCAACGTGATAGCCTTCTGTGGTGGGACGACTGTCTGGGTAGATGAGGGGAGAGCAGTGGATGTTGTCTCCCTGGACGTCAGCAAGGCTTTGGACACTGTCTCCCATCACATCCTCTTAGGTAAACTCAGGAAGTGTGGGTTGGATGAGTGGCCAGTGAGGTGGGTTGAGAACTTGGCTGGATGGCCGAGCTCAGAGGGTTGTGGTCAGTGAGTGGCACAGAGTCTAGTTGGAGGCCTGTAGCTAGCGATGTAAGCCAGGGGTCAATGCTGGGTGCAATGCTGTTCATCTTGTTCACCAGTGACCTGGAGGAAGGGACAGAGCGCACCCTCAGCAAGTTTGCTGATGATACTAAACTGGGAGGAATGGCTGACACACCAGAAGGCTGTGCTGTCATTCAGAGGGAGCTGGGCAGGCTGGAGAGTTGGGCCGAGAGGAACTTCATGCAGTTCAGTGAAGGCAAGTGTAGGATCCTGTGCCTGGGGAGGAACAACCCCCTGCACCAGAACAGGCTGGGGGTTGACCTGCTGGAAAGCAGCTCTGCGGAGAAGGACCTGGGAGTCCTGGGGGACAGCAAGTTGACCACGAGCCAGCAGTGTGCCCTTGTGGCCAAGAAGGCCAATGGGATCCAGGGCCGCATCAGGAAGAGCGTTGGCAGCAGGTGGAGGGAGGTGCTCCTGCCCCTCTCCTCAGCCCTGCTGAGGCCACAGCTCGAGTTCTGTGTCCAGTTCTGGGCTCCCCAGTACGAGAGAGACATGGAGCAACTAGAGTGAGTCCTGCAGAGAGCCACTAAGATGATAAAGGGGCTAAGATGATAAAGAGCATGCCTCATGTGAGCAAAGGTTAATTATTATATTGCTACATGAACTGGCAATCTGCAATCTTCTTGAGTAATTAAAGGCTCTAAGGGGTAATTTAAAGTAAATGTTTGATATCGAGACAGTGAAATAACATATCTTGTGAAGCTGTAGAAAAAGTAGAAGCTATTATTTTTGTAATATGTTCCCTTAACTGAAAACACAGTTATTAACACAGTTCTCTGACTAAATGCAATCTAGGAGCTAACTACAATTGACCAACAAGTTTTTTAAAGTTGTTCAACCTTGTATAAGATTTAATTAAAAATGGGCTAGAGAAAAACTGAGTAATAAATGTCTCTTTTTAAATGTCTACATTTTTAACAGTACCTAATTTCCTAGCTTATTTTCCTAGACTATTCTCTACCATCTAGTCTATACTCACAGGCTTCTAACAATGTCACTTACTGATTGTCAGGAAATAATTGACTCTTAGTTCCTAGAAACAAAATCAGGATACCATATAGACCGTATTGTTCCAGCTCTTGATTTAATAGTTCTGGGTTGTCTTTACAGTCTCTCAGTGTTCCTGTCTGCAAGAATCTTCCGTTTCCACTTCAGTTCAGGATTGTATCTTGACCTGAAAGCACTGTTGCTGATATCCTGTGTAAACTAATGAAAATTTACTCAGCTACGAAACCTGCTGGTTGGCCCTCCTGGTTGACTTTTTTATTTTCTGTTTTTACCCTGTCAAGTTGCATTAAAAATGTTCATTGGATGATTAATAATACAAGATTGTATTATTCCGGAAAGCTCTTAAGTAAATAATTACAGGGATGGCAGGATGATTGCACACGTGCAATAGAGCCCAAGGTCGTATGCTTTCCCAGACTGAATATTTTGGAGAATTAGCCTAAACAAAGTTATACATTTTGGAAAACAGATATGCAGGATGTCCCAAAACCATTGACATTGGTGTAATCCATGTTAAACTGTCATGTCTCAATAATCAGGGACCAGCTGCAACAAAGGCTCCAGGCATCCTTGGGTCAAGGGCAGCTAACTGAGCTCGCTAGAAGCTACTAGAGCTTCCCCAGGTCCACACCCCTGTGGCTCCACTGGCATCTGCGTAACCCATGTGAAACTGTTATGCTTAAATATGCACTCATAAAGCAGTATATTTAGCAATATCATAAAATGACTGTTAGAATCAGATATCCAGAGCTTACTTGCACACATGCACAGGAGAATAATGTGGTAACAATGAAATGACATGGGTGAGCTAGTCAAATACCAGGTTGCATTTCAAGAACAGGGTCCTTGAGCATGGTATTTTTGCTTGACTAGCCATTCTTTGGCTGCAGTAACCCTAGCAACTAATTTTAGCTCAAAGTGTTTCTACGGTCTCTTCAGGGAGGTTATATGGCAGCTGCCTCTGGTGGGCTCTGGGACACAAGGAACCCTCCTACCTGGCTGCTGGGGCTCAGCCTTGTGTGCCAAGGACCCCGAGGTCTTTCTGTCCTGGGCTGATGGATGCAGCTCCTGCTCTCCCATTTGCAGGTTCAACAAGAGTGAGCATGTAATCTCAGATACACATACACACACACAGATGACACTAACATGGCCAGCTACACACACTGCCACAGACAAGGTGATGCCTTCGACAATACCTACATATAATCCTACCAGAATTCATATAAAACATAAGAATAGATAGCCAAGTCCCCTTCTTCCTCTACAGTTAGCAGAGATTGAATGTCACTAGTGAAAGTACACAAACCCTTACTCTCTAGTTCACAAGCACATGCATATTTGTGGGTCTCTCAAACATCAGTATGGCTCCTCTGTCCATCTGATATCCCTGCCCAGATCCTGAGTCCCCTTATCTACCATTCAGGCCTCCTACTTGCTCGTAGAATGATGGTCTTTAATGAACAGATGCACACACTTATCTCACAAGCACCCCCACACTCACAGATCCCTCAAATATCAGCAAGGGCCCTCTGTCTGTCCAGCATCCCTTTCTGGTCCCTGGATGTCTGACTGACTGGCTAGTCTAGCTTGAGGTTTGCTAGCAAATTACACACACATACGCACACACACCCCTCTCTGGTTAGGGGAAAATACAGACACTCCAGCCCCTTCCCAGCAGCTGTTGCCCAGGCACATGGGCACTACGACCACAGGCCCACCTCCAGGTGCTGGCACTGAGACTCACACTTGCTCCAGTTGCTCGCACTGCAGACACAGGACACACCATCACCTGAGATCTGACTCCGTTTGCTGGCCCCAAATTTACTCATGCAGGTCCCCCAGTAGCTGGCCCTCCTGACACAAGACCCCATAAGCCTGTGGTCCCGGCAACTACTGATGCTGAGACTTTAGTTGCTGGAACCACAGACACGAAGGCTACCACTGCCTGAGGTCTGACTCCAGTTGCCGGTCCCAAATTCACTCACTCTTTTCTCTCCAGTTCTTTGCATCTAGACTTTACAGAACTCACACATGGGATAGAAAATGAGATTATACAGAAAGATAGTTAAGAAAGCATTTAATAAGAGGATATAATAAACTGTAGTGATCAGGTGCAGGGCTCACTCAGACAATCGTACTGGCAGGCCCCTGCTTAAACATTACCAGCCCTTTTTATACTCCCTCCTCTCTATACTTCCCACCTTGCTCCTCCCTGATCCCTCTCCCTCAAATATTTTTAGTAAGTTTAACACAATCCCATAGACCTCCCTATGAGCACACACACCCCTCATGTCTGCCTTCTTATCAGTTACAAAGTCCAGGTCAGCCCTATCCAAAACTATAATTTCCTAATGGCCTAGTGACTAGTGACTGGAGACATCTGGTCTTTATTATTGTCTCTGTTATCCCTTGTCAATCAGGTTTGTGTCTCTGTATGTTTTATTTATCGCTTCCCCCTTTGCTAATTAACCCTTTTGCTCAGAAAATGTCCTTGATCAGATAACCTTAATGAAGCAGATGTTCTCCTGGTCCACACACCCTTACACAATCTGCCTGTAATTGCGTATATACCTGCCATTGGTAGATTAGTTAACAAACGATGGAATGGACTGATAACAGCATAGCATAAAGGGTAGATTTTGGCTTTTACTAAAGAGCTGTAGGAGAATAAGGAAGCAAAGGGGCTGTAAGGTATGTAGTTTCATTTACTACATCCAAGTTTCTAGTGAAATTTACCTATCTGCTGAGTATATGTCCCACAGTAGAATTTGCACTTCTAAATTATAATTCCTTTTTTCAAAATTGCAGTCCTTTGGGCAGACCTTGAGAGTGAAAGAACTAAAATACAATGTTATGGCTGTTGGTGGGTGGGGAGGAGGATGTTGCAATGAGAACTCCAATAATATTCTAGTTTTCCTGAAAATAAATGTTACTTCTTGTAGCTCCTGGTCAACAAATATTCAGACAATATTAAAGTGAACTGTAGAGAGAAGCAGCCAGAGTATCATTTCTTTATTGTAAACAACAGTTTAAAGTACATAGTTTCCAATATAACAATGTAATTGCAGATTTTTAAACATAGCATTCCTGGGGAAATAGCAATAATCATAATATTAAAAATGTCTAAGAATTTTATATTAATGGGGAGAATGTGAAAAGCATTGCACTATTTATAAAAGCTTTTATATTAGCTGCCATGCTGAAAAGTAATTTTTCTAAATACTAGCCTTATTTTCTAGGGACTATTTTATTAGTGCTCTTACTATCTATTCATTCCTGTGGCTGTGGAATGTTTATGAATTAGGATACAGGTGGGGCAATAGCAGATATTTGGAAGACATGAGACGTGAGGAGGTGCAATAGATTTAAACTGTTCTTTTACCAAAAAGCCTTTTCAAAAGTATTTTTCCTCTTTTGGCTTATCCCTACATCATGTGACAGTGCTTTGATATGCCAATGTAATGTATACATAGAGGAATAACTAAAGACACTAATTTAAAGCTGATTTATAAGCTTAAATGTTCTTAACCAAATGAAAAATGCTGTTACTGCTGCCAGTATATGTTCATCTGGATCCTGGACACTAGTTTGAAATAGTTTGATTGGTACTGTAAAGTTAAACTTTAATGGCATAATCTTGTTCTTAACACAAGATTGAGTAGTTGGTTGTGCAGCCCAAACACTTCAGCAGTGTTTGTCAATGATGGCAATGTTCCTAATATTCAGTGTCTCTTGCCCTCTTGTCAGAGATGAGCAGCTGGCATAGTTACACTTACAAATTACACATTGAAAGATCAAACAGACATGTTTGATCATGTCACACGTGATAAACGGTCACTGGGAATATGCCTTACTTCTGTGTCAATGGAGTACGCCTTACTCTCTGCATCCAAAGAAGCAGTATTGGAGTGCAGTAATTCTTTCACAAAAGGAAAAAGCACTAGTATTTATACAGCAGGTCAAGGCACTAACTCCATCTATGTAGTCTACCTTGTTTCAGTCACTATATAACCAGGTGTCATCATGCTGCTCATAGTAGTTACTTCTGCCTTACCTAAACTTTAACATCAGTTTAATCATATGGGTTTATGCTTACATGCCTTTCTTCTATTCTACAAAAAAGTAATGCACTTTATAAAATAAAAGTTAGTTTTTCTTTGTTCTAAAGAATGAAAGAAAACTTGCAAGATCAAAATTTAGGAATTTGTTTTCTGTTCTGGAGTTTCAGTAAAATGTAAGGATTTCCTTATTTAAACTTGAATGAAAATTCTAGTTTGTGCATATTTTAAAGAAGTTTGCAGGGAACAAAATAAACACTTCAGTGATTGCCCAATCATTCAGTAATGCAGTAATCTGTTACTTGAATTATTCTGAATATGAAAATTCTTGCGCTTAGTCCATAAGGAGCTGTTCTATTTTCATCTCTATATTAGGGGATATGATTTAAAACAAATAATTTCTAGGGCTTTCAAAACCAATACTTCTGTTTTTCTTATACAATGATATTTGTCTATACCTAGATGGGAAAGAAGTTCAGTGGATTGGAAATAGTACTAATTGTCCTATTTTGTTTGGTCGTGACTGTGGCCTGTGTCCTCATTGCACTTTTGGCAACAGGACAAACTGGACACAAAAGTACACGTAAGTACTTATCATTGTTTCCATAGAACCAGAAAAATGTTCCTCATCTTGAATTGTTCAGGTCTGCTTCATAAAATAATCATGCTATGAATCTTCAGAAACAGGATTCCTATCAGAGCTGATGGGTAGCAACATTTCAATGACAATTGGGATTAGACTCTTCAAGAAGAACTGAAGTTCAAACAAAAAAGCGCATAAGCGTTTTTCTGATGTTCTTAGCCATAATAAAAACAATGATTTTGCTATTGATGTCATTATAGTTTTATCATTAACCAAAGGTGAACCATAGTCATGGCTTCTTACAGATAACATGAATAATGATGAACATAAGAAATGTTCATCAACAAAAAGAAACTTCATGATTCTTCTGCCTCATTAAGGGCCATAAAAAACTTTTTTCCCTTCCCCCCAAGCCTGCACTTTATTTTTCTTCAGTTTATTTTTTAGTATGGAAAGAATATAAGTTCAATTTTTTGAATATAAAGCATCACTGAAATAAAGAAAGGAGGGAAACTGTTCAGGAGTAAGCCGTATTGCATGAAGATAAACCTATAGCCATAAAAACCTATAATGTTTCCTTCTAATATTTTGATACTTCAGAAACCATTTGTCTTATAGAGATGCTAATACATTGAATCCTATTTTACATATGATTCCATCTGGTATGTGTAACCATTTGCATATGGAGACTGCAGCATTTTACAGATGAAAATGACTAAAATGAAAATAACTGCTAATACTAAATGAACAGTTCAGTGTTAGTAGAATTGCTCATGCAAACTAATATCTGCACATCTTCTGCCTTTTTCAGTCTCAACATGAATATGAGTCTGGCTGAGCAAAATGTACATATGCATATATTACATATAATACAAATAGGGGAGTGTGTAAATCTCAGCCTGAAGCAGGTTTTTAAAGCTTCGTAGTTCTCATCCCAAATCTATACAGTGTAACTGTTAGAGAAGGGAATTGTAGCTGACATAGGTTCAGCTTAGCATAAGTCTGACTCCAGTTAGGCATAAGTGCCTAAAGTAAGTGAAGCCTGCAGGCCACGGGATTGAACTGTAACCCGAAGAACATTGCTGACGATGTGACTGCAAAATCAGCTGGAACCAGCCCTCAAGGCTGCAGAACAGAGCAACCAGAATGAACGGAGGTCATGGCTGATGTTTGGATAAGATAAGGTACTATGGAGCAGGAACGTAGCAACCATCTAGCAAGAAGATTGGAAGAGACTTTCACTGGCAGGAGGGGAAATAAGATTGCAGAAAGTATAATTACTCAAGAATTTTTTTTGTTCTGGGTCCCTCCCCAGAGGCACCCAGCTTGAGCTGTTACTCTGTCGTACTGCCATTTAAATAAATAAATTAATTTAGCTGTTGTACATCTGAGATGCTGCTCCTTGGAAACCTAGGATTGAACTGTTTCCACTACAGTTGCAAAATACATAAAATAATTTTCAGTGTTGGGAGAAATTTAAAACAGTCCTCAGTTATTCTTTTGTCAGCTAAAGTTGTCAAGAGGTCATGCAAATCTGAAATCTAGTAGAGCATCTTATTAGCTCTGAGGCGCTTTTATTTATGATGATGCTCCAATTCAAGTTCTTGTGGATGAACAGTTCTTCAGGAGAAGGAGCACATAAGTGCAATAGCAGAATACCATATAAAAAACAAAAAGGCCAGTTTTAAACTGACATATATTTTTACAAGAAGTAATGTATATTGAGTTATAGGATTTATTTACAACAGAGTTATTGCCTATCTTCAGAAATAGAATTATAAATATCAAGCACACTTTTAAAAACTGAAAAGTGAAAATCTTTATCTAGAATAGTTATGTACTTTTTTAAAATTAAGATAAACACATCAGCAATAGCTTAGCCTCATTTGAACTGATATTAGCAATTACAAAGTTTCAAGCTAATGAGGAACAACCTGCAGAAATAGTTCTTGAATTGAGAGGCAATCAAGAAAGTCCTATAATTTAAATACTGATAACACATTTTTTTTCCCTAACAGAATTTTCTCCAGAATGTCCAACAGTAAACTTATCAGAGAGAATTGACTGCATCCCGGATCAAGTAGCCACAAAGGTTTGAAAACATTATTATGGAGAGAATTAGGAAGTGGGCTTCATGCCATAAAGCCTCATGTTTAATTACAAAAAAAATCTTATTTAATAGATCGGTGGGTTTTTTATCCTTTTTTGATCTGTGAATATCTGATTAAAAGCAATTTAAAAGAATCAAAATAGGGACAGGCAGAAAAGTAGGACCAAATGCAGGTCTGAATGTTGGGGTAACTGATCTGGGTGTACCTCAACTGTCTGACTGAGACATCAGTCCAAGATTTCATCATTTCAATAACATAGGTATTAAATATTCCTGAATTTAATAATAAAAATGGAAGGACAGTCCATTTAATTCATTATCTGTGAGAGACTATCAGGTTTACTCATTGGTTGTATGTTGTTATGTTATGGCCTGGGCATTGTGCCTGGGCAGTAGTGAAAAAGGCTTGGACAAAATGTGTCAGAGCAGGAGCTGCTGTTTGGACCAAGGCCTGGAAGCTGTCGGTGGGCCAGGGACAAGCAGGGATGGGACTTAGAAAGGAGGGCAACCAGGAGGACTTGGAGTTTGTTACAGCTCAAGAGTTCCTGATATGCTGACTCCAAGGAAAGAACCACCCTGCAAAGACACACTGATGGCAAAGAGCAGTTTACAGACCACCTTACGCCTGTGTTTTGCTTCTGCCTCATTCTCAGCCTTGTTCTGCACCAGGATGGCTTTAGGCTATGAAAGACTGCTTGATTGCTAAGGAACTCCTTAAAGTAAAGGGACAGATAGATCCAACTCACAGCCATGTGTGACTTGGGGTCCAATTATAATGCTCTGAATTGAAGTATGATCACTTTCACTGTTTAAGTTACTAATAAGTTAGACAAAGGCAGAGAAGAGAGTGGCTCTGCACAGTATGCTGCCTCAGAGGAGTGCTGTATCATAACCTTGCTCCAGCACTGCACAGCCTGGAGCCCACAGAGTCAGGCTGGTTCTCAGGAAAGAGTACAAGCTTTATGCCTGGTTTTTGAGGTCTTGCCTTCTCAGCTTTACTCCTTTCTATTCCTTATAACTTCCTATACAACCCAGTTGCAGCTTACCACAGTCCTTGTGCACAAACACAATTCAGTTGTGCTTATGCTTGTGAGAAATCAGGAAGCAACTTTCGGCTAGGATACAGGAGAGAGAGATTCAAACCACAGCCATGCATCTGTTTTCTGGAGTGAAAACTGTTCTGAAGGAAAAATATTACTTTGCTTTGATCTTTTACATACCAGATTAATAACCTATGTATGTCTGCTAATCCCCTGGAAAAAAAGGGGAGAGCTATTAATTAAAAAATGAAATATTTTTGACATACTTATTCTCCAGTACATTTTCTAAGGTTCTATTTTCATTTCAGTGTCAAATGGATGCTGAATAGCAAATGATTCCCGAATCTCTTCCTTAATGAAGACTAGACAGTTAACTTCACAGGATTACTGAGATAAACACCACTTTTATTCTGTGCCCTGATGAACCCTGTTAGGTAAATGCATGACAGTCCAGAATCCCACCCCACTCTCTCCATTCTACACATTTTCCCCTGTAAACATTTTGGTTGTCCTACCTTTAGGGTTGTTCTAATACTTCAACAGACAGAGCTGTACAACTGGAGGTACCTATTTAGGAAATAACATAAATCTTCTATGTGTTTTTTATTGATTTCAAGTTAAACTGCAGTTGGGAAAATTGTGATTTACTTAAGCTCAAGTTAATATCTGTTTTGTTTTCATCATTCATTGAAAATATCCTAAAAGAAGCCAGAAAATGAGCTTTTATAAGCAGAATCACTGATGATAGAAGTGTAGAAATTAGATATTTATTAACCATTCAAAGGATTTCTGAAGATAGAAATGCTGAAAAAGTGTAGACATTTAACTATTCACTGTAACAAAGTTTTGTTAGACAATAAGAACATGCCAATGAAAAATCAACTCCCGTTACTGGTGCATGCACTAGTATTTCATTTTACTATTGAACAGTGTTGGGTTTTTTAATAATACCATGCTGACACAGATTTATCTGTTTATGTTTACATAAAAGCAACATTATAGTTAAGTACACAGTCAAACTATTTTAATCCTTGGTGCCAAGTTCAATGATCAGAGACTGTCTATCTCTATGGTGGCTTATCTCACCATAAACTGTTTCCTTGTATCTAGGATTATTTCTAGTTCAGCTTTGGCTTTCTTTCCTTGACTGGTATTGATGATATTTATTTTGGTATTGATGATATTTATTTTGGTATTGATGATATTTATTTTGGTATTGATGATATTTATGATGTTTTTATAGCTCAGAAGGTAAGGTCAGCTTACGTCTTTATCTATAGTATAGCTTTTATAATAGTCTCTCAAATACTCTTTTGGTGAACCCTGCTTCTTTCTCTGTGCTAGGCATAAAAGATCTTACACTTCTGTTCTGTATATACTTCTGTATGCAGCAAACTTGATGATTCATGAAAATATAAACCTAAGGTTTGCAGATCTGTTAGATCTAAATAGAAGAATATCACCACATAGTAAAGTAACTGCTGAAAAATTTTCAAAGAATTCATTAGAGGTAACTGAAAGACAGAAAAATGTATTTATGAAACTGGAGAAAGGGATTACTTGCACAGTGAGGCTTTAAGATAATCCCTGTTGTTCCAGCAATTTAACTTTGCATGGGATATTTAAATAATCATTGGTCTAGCAAAGAGTAATGAAAGAGATAAAATAACTAACTCCGCAGTGAGTATATCCTGTATGTGAAGAAAAAGAAGAGAACATAGCTATAATTTCTGCAATATTTAGTCATTAATATGGAAAAGAACTTCAGAGGGAAAGAATAGGTGCTTCTTACTTCTGATTTATTCTGAAATAGCTTATAATCGAGGGAATAAGTAGCTTTTCTGGTGGGAATTGGTAAGGTAGGAAGTGAGCACAGGCATTTCAGATCCCTAGTAAATGTACCTATCTCTGCATCATTAGGGAAAATGGGTCACCAGTATCTCTCTTCCAACAATAGTTTCTGTGTGAAACTTGGTCGAAATGTGAAAGTGACACGGGAAGTGTGGGTTGGATGAGTGGATGGTGAGGTGGATTGAGAACTTGGCTGGATGGCCGAGCTCAGAGGGTTGTGAGCTCAGGGCGCAGAGTCGAGTTGGAGGCCTGTAGCTAGCGATGTAAGCCGGGGTCAATGCTGGGTGCAATGCTGTTCATCTTGTTCATCAGTGACCTGGAGGAAGGGACAGAGCGCACCCTCAGCAAGTTTGCTGATGATACTAAACTGGGAGGAATGGCTGACACACCAGAAGGCTGTGCTGTCATTCAGAGGGAGCTGGGCAGGCTGGAGAGTTGGGCCGAGAGGAACTTCATGCAGTTCAGTGAAGGCAAGTGTAGGATCCTGTGCCTGGGGAGGAACAACCCCCTGCACCAGAACAGGCTGGGGGTTGACCTGCTGGAAAGCAGCTCTGCGGAGAAGGACCTGGGGGACAGCAAGTTGACCACGAGCCAGCAGTGTGCCCTTGTGGCCAAGAAGGCCAATGGGATCCTGGGCTGCATCAGGAAGAGCGTTGGCAGCAGGTGGAGGGAGGTGCTCCTGCCCCTCTCCTCAGCCCTGCTGAGGCCACAGCTCGAGTTCTGTGTCCAGTTCTGGGCTCCCCAGTACGAGAGAGACATGGAGCAACTAGAGTGAGTCCTGCAGAGAGCCACTAAGATGATAAAGGGGCTAAGATGATAAAGAGCATGCCTCATGTGAGGAGAGGCTGGGCGAGCTGGGTCTGTTCAGCCTGGGGAAGAGAAGACTGAGAGGGGGATCTTACCCATGTGTTTAAATATCTGGAGGGAGGGTGTCAAGAGGATGGGGCCAGACTCTTCTCCGTGGTGCCCAGAGACAGGACAAGAGGCAGCGGGCACAAACTGAACCACAGGAAGTTCCATCTGAACCTGAGGAAAAACTTCTTGACTGTGAGGGTGACAGAGCCCTGGAAGAGGCTGCCCAGAGAGGTAGTGGAGTCTCCTTCTCTGGAGATATTCAAAACCCGCCTGGATGCGATCCTGGGAAATATGCTCTAGAGGCCCCTGCTGGAGCAGGGGGGTTGGACTAGATGATCTCCAGAGGTCCCTTCCAACCTCAACCATTCTGTGAAAATGACAGGATAAATATTTTCTGATTTGATCACTCCTTAACAGAGGAGAAAAAGATGTTTCTCTCTTTGGTGAACTTGGTTTGTCTTTGATCGTTTTAAAGACACTTCTGTACCCAGTGCTGTTGCTACTGTATAACGTACTAACATAGGGTGGTTCTCAAGTTATTAGATCTGCACGTTCAGTCTCTGTGCTTTCCTTAGGCACTTGCATTATTTTTGGTCAGGACTTGGCTGGTCTTTGTTCTGTGCAGATTTTAGGAAAAGTATATGCACTGCTCCTATTGGGCTCCGTTGCATAATTCAGAAGTGAGTGTCCCCAGGGCCAAGGCTAGCAATAAAACCCAACTTTGGGCCACCTCCAGCTATAACAAGCTGCAGTATATTTTAAAATAAAGATGACACAAACACTGGCAATATTTTACCAAAGACAGATCAAGAAAGCAATGGCATCAGTAGTTTTCTATTAGCTGGAAGACAGTGGGACGTGGGTACCTGAGATCATTTATGACATAGCCCTTTGCTCTTAGGGAATTTCCTTATATCACTATTACACTTTGACCTGAGTAATGCGTCATTTCTTTAATAACAGAAAATGTGTGGACACTTAATGTGATATAATTACCCACATCTTGTCATTGAATATAAAACTCATGCAAACAGTTGATGAGTAAGTTAATTTCTAAGAGCAAAGCAAAGGCAGTTTGGTTTACTGGACTGCTAAAATGTAGTGTAAAGGTTAGTGCCACTCCACCATGGCATATATTTTAAACAACAGATTTAATTGTTTAATTTTTTTCTTTTTAAAAGTGTATTTATTTCAACTGGAGGTTTGCAGAACTAAATATTTCTGATATTTGAACATTAAATTAAAATGATTAATGACCTGTCAGTGATGCATCAGATGATCAGTGCCACATATGTAGATGTTTATAAACAATTATCAAAACTCAGGGTTTTGTTTTTAGACAAAATTATTATTTTTAACTATTTTAAAAGTTAAAAAAACAGCCATAATTATTATCCACTTTTCAGTGCATGACTTCTGGTCAGACTGTACTGCATCCATCACAGCTTAAGTGATTCAATTTTTTTAACATTCATTTTTCCTTTGGATCTTCTGGCTTTAAGAAAGAAAGTCCAATTCTTTCTTTTTTTTTCAAAACTAAAAAGCAAATTTCTACTTTGACTCCTAAAAACTACCTTATTTTTTATATTCTGTGCCACCAAATTTACCTGACAGATTTTTTCAGAGAATGAGTTGATCTAATTGCAAATAATATGCGTTTTACCTCAAATATCAGAAACATGTATCTCATGGGTATTTTAATTATTTTAGTATACAGAACTAATTTGTATAAAATCTGCTTACTTGTACCATTCCTGCCTTTGGATTAGAGCCTCTGCAGCCTTCGTGGCTGCTGCTGGAGTCCCCAGAGTGATTCCAACATTCCCTGGTGTTTTTTCTCTTCAAACCATGGATACAGAGTAGATGGAGCAGTGCGAACAACTCAGACAGGTAAGTTGCAGGATAAGATCCTAGAACTACGTCCATTTCAATACAGTAATACTGAAACATATATTTTTTCCTAAGGATTCCAAGCTACGTTAAGAAGGCTGTCATCACCTTCCCTCTTTGGAAAGGATATCAACACTGTCCTCCTCACAGGAGAGTATCAGACACAAAATCGCTTCCGGTTCAGGGTTCGTTTTTTTTTTAAAATGCTATTTGAAGGTTCATGTTATATGCAAGATTTTTTTTCTGGCTATTACTGTGAAGAAGTTAAACGGAGTGGGGTTATAAGTTTTGGGTTAATTCTCTGCACTGCACTCCATGACTCCCACTGAAGTATATCCTTGGACATAGTATTCTCTTGGATGTAGAAGAGATCTTTTTAGCTAACCATGCAAACTAAAATTAATGCAAAGACAAACTACAATTTTTAAAGCTTTTTACGAAAGTCTAGATGCACAGTACCCATTCATTCTCAGTCTGCTCAGGCATGTTCAATTGAAATCCTGCTCCCTTGCTTCCAGGTCAACTCATTGCACAACATAGCTCACTTGGGATTCTGGAAGAGTGAGGGGATGGAGCTATGGCTACACTCAGCCCCTCTACTTTTCTTTGTATCTCTACTATCACAAGCCATATAATCATGATTTAATACAATGGGATTTGTGTATGAAAAAATGCCAGTACCTGCAAAAAGATTTTTTTAAAATATTTACCTTTTTTCCTTCTTAATCAGAAAATATTTTTGGACCAAATGTATTTATTACTTTTATGCTCTGGCCGTATTTCAGTCATTTCATCAGAAAGCTTTAGCACTCTTAAAGCCCTCTGTTCATTATGGAAAGTTCAGCAGTCTATGTATAGTGAATATACTATATCCATGGATTCTGGGCCTGAGTAGGACTTTTTCTGTGAGAGAACCTCCTGATATTGTGGGTTTGTACTTGAGGCAGGGCATATGGAGGAAGGAAAAGGCAGGGTCAATTATAGATAGAGAAGTTGCTGAAACTGGATAATGAAAGTGGGAAGAGAGTAGTAGTGAAGGCAGAGGAAGAAGATTGGGACAGGGATGGAAATGTGCAGTGGGACAGAGTAGAAAACTGGGACTGGGACCGAAAGCAGGGTTGCCACAAGCAGGACTGCTGTACAGGAAACCTGAAAGTCACGCTGGGTTTGGCTATGCATAGCCAATGTCTGGACATGGAGAAAGGTTAAAATTGAGGTACTGAAGAAAGGCTGTGAAATGATTGAGAATACAGTTGCTCAGAATTCTAAATGATAAAGAAATTCATGTGAAAAATAGGATATTTACCTAATTGCTGATCTCATATATATATATATCTAAACAAAGGGACTGGTTAGCTTTACATGGTGTTCATTTTGCCATTTATTTACTTTGATCATGTATTATCTTAATATTATTTTGACAATGAGCTTTTTTGCTAATATATGATAATGCTGGAAAATGTTAGAATTAGATATAAGTTGTTAAAACCTAATACTTTTGTTGTTTAACTGTGTGCAGATCACTGATCCTAAAACACAAAGATTTGAAGTCCCACATGAGCATGTAGGACCTTTCACTGGTTCTGCTGCCTCCCATTTAAAGTATAAAGTTAAAGTTGATCAGAATCCCTTTGGCATCACAGTGACCAGAGTAAGCAATGGAAGAGTTCTGTAAGTAACATCTTTTTTTATGAATAATGCTGGTGGCATTTATTTTCTTTGAAAGTATGTGTTGCAACGTAAATAATACATGTCCAAGTTGACATACTAGGTGACCTCTTGGACATTTAAGCTACTTCTCTTCTTTTGATTGATAAACATTCTTAAAGGACTCTGTCTTTCAACATAAATTCCATCTTAAATTTTCTAGATCTAGCCAGATTGGCTCTATGTTCCCTTTTCCCCAGATGTAGGGGAATCTTCACAGACACTCCATGAGTTCTGGGAATCTTCATTATGAGAAGCCCTTCCTCATGCTTAAAATGATATGTCAACACTTCTATTTACACCTTTAATATCTTATTTGTCACAATATTTCTGAAGTTTTGAATCACCAAAATCAGGCTGCTGTTTAGACATATGATGCAAGAATACTTGGTACAAGCCAGTCAAGTGAAAATGCAAGTGAAATGCTTGTATATTGAATGATTTCAATCCCTTTATTTTCTTAAAAACTAAATAACACAAACCTAAACTAACAGCCTAGCTCTAAGACTCATAAAAAGGGGAAAGTGTCAGGAGTAATAATCTAATTGTTACCTGTCAGACTGCTAGGATGAGTTGGATTGTTATCAACTCTTCAAGTTTAATTAGGAATTACTTTTGTGCTGTTATTAGTATGTTTACTATCTTAAAAGCTGCTATAATTATTGATTTGCGGTTGCAGAGTACACAGTAGATGGACTTAATATTTAGTATTCCGTGGCTGATTTGTAGGTATATGGAGAGGAGGGTGAGTAAAATAGTTCAATAGGACCAGCTTGAAACAGTGCTGTTTCCTTTTCCTAAGGAAAATTCCGTAGGCTTTCATTTAATATGATAAAAATGGCTACATTTTATATCTTTAAAGAAAAAACACACAGACATGCTTAACTCTGTCCGTTTCTAGACTCCATCCATTTCTGAAACTGAAATGTTGAAAATTGGAAGAGAAAGCAAACACTAAGTTTAAAATTGATGAAATTAAATATTTTGATAGATCAGAACTCTTTTCCTCTCTCGTCGTTTCATTGGGGGGGTGGGGGAATGTAAACTTCAACTCTACTCCTTTTTTGTGTTTTAAAAAAAAAAACTGGGATTTCTTACTCGGAATGATATGTTACATTGCTTAGGAAATATGAAGTAATTAAAGTATTCTAGTTTGCTTGGCTTTTTATGGAGCTATTTAATTACATAGTTAAGATTAAAATACTCTGCCATAGGATAGAATGACATCTGAATGACTAAAATCTCAACATTCTTTTCATATAATAAAAAGGATGTATTTTTGGCATGCACCTAGTTTTATAGCAAGGTATGATCTCCTCCATGAAACAGGAGACTAGGTGAGGGAAGACACTTAGTGAAGCCTTTTGGTCTTATGAGAGAACCCAGACAGGGTCAAGACCTGCACCCTGGCTGTGAAAGGAGTTTAGAGCCTGGTTCACCCTCTCGATTGAGATGGCTCAGCAGAACTAAAAAAAGTGGAGAGCAAATTAATTAGACCTTTCCCCTGCAGCAGACTGCCCCTTGATGCACCCTTCCCCTGTGCCTTGTAGATGAGGGAGTCACTGTCTCTGACTGCAGCTCAGCTTCAACACCACTCAAATTTCCCTACTGTTTCTCAAACCCTTTTTGTAGAAAGAACAAATTACATTACACAGGCTTTTAAAAAATATTTAAAGCTTACCAAGTCCTTGTTTGGAAGCTCAATAGTTTGTCAGTAATGGAAAGGATTGGTGAAAGGTAAACAGAACAAGCCTGCAGTGATAGTTTTTTATGCAGATACATAAGTATCTATTTTCAACACCAATAACTTCATGTTCCTTAAGAACCTTCATAGCTACTTATACAAACTTTACTATGGGAAATGTGATAGCCATCAAACAGGACTTGAACTATTTAAATACTGAGAATTATATTATCATTTTAATCTACCCTAAATGAAGAATACTCTTATTTATTCCTTGGTTTGCTCCAGGACAGAGAAACCAGCTAGTATGTAGCCACAGTTTCCTTTTCCTGGCAGTTCCCCTGTACTGCCTGGTCTAGCAGGACTCAAACAAGGACTGGGCTTGTTCATTTTCCCTGGTGAGCACAAGCTGCAGCTGATTTGAAAAGTTTAGTGAAAAGAGGACTATTTTTGTTTCTTGACAGTTACTGAAATTTTCCATCTGCCCAGTTATTGTGTATATGGCCACCTGGAGAACTGATTCAGTATGCAATGTAAAAGACAGGATAGGAAGCTTTGGTGGAAAAGGGTAGTAGAAAATAGTTTGGCCACTTGTACAGGAAGTTTTTATATCATCAATAGGCACTGCATATATCACTGTGTGTATGAGGTTTGCTCTGCTCTAGCCTATCACTTTCCCCCTTCACCTCCCTCTCCTCAGCCTGTCAGCTGGATCAAAATCTGAACCTGCTGCCCAAGACTGTTTTTGTCCTGCACTAATTGCTTCTACTAGTGAGTAGAAACAATTTCTGGTTTTGCAGAGATGTTACTGTTAATCGTGCAGTAATCATTCCCTCAGAGCAAACAGCAGGGAGAGCTACTCAAATATTCAGGGCTGAGAAGAGCAATGCTGCCCTGCAGTACGTGGTGTCTTGGTCACTTGGCCTTAATCACTTGGTCGCTTAGTCACTTGATCATCCTTGGCTACAGTTAGAGCCATCCCTCATTTCTGCAATTCTTCTGCACAAGTATAAATATAAAAATTGGGCTTATTCTGTTCTTAGCTGCACAGGAGGGTAAATAGGAACTCAAGGTGGGCTGCTCTTCCTGCTCTGTTTTGCTCAAACCTGCTGACTGTTACATTTACATGGGAAAAGATATTCTGAAAGCACTGTTGATTTTGGCCAAACAAAGTATGATGTCCTATGCATAGAGCTTGTGGTAAGCTACTACACAAGACTCAAAAGCTTTCTTCTATAGTTACTTTGTTTCTTTATGTCGAGCAAGTAATACTAATGTACTAATAGATATAACCTTCAGCAGGTGACTTTGTGCAGGTGGTTTACAGTCAGTGCTAAAATTTTTTTTATTTTTTTTATTGTTTAATCAGTTTTGATACTAACATAGGACCACTGCAGTATGCTGACCAATATTTACAGCTGTCAATCAAACTACCCAGCAGCAACATTTATGGTGTGGGAGAACATGTGCATAAGCAATACCGGCATGATGTCTACTGGAAAACATGGCCCATGTTCAGCAGGGATACTGGCCCTTCTGGAGTAAGGACACATTTTATTTTGCTTTTTTCTATGCAGATGAATTCTGGAACCCAAACATACATAGTAGCTACTTTTAATAATATCCACTGAGGTTTTGCCAGAAGGCTTGCCAAACACTGCATGTGGTTACTGAATGTTAGATGTTACTGAATAAAGTTTCCTGCAGAATAGCTTTTTATAAATATTTTGATATTTGTGTTTATGTGAAGTGTTGCCAATCAGCTAATCGTATTAGTATATGACAGTCTTTAGTTTCTACTGATAAACAGAATAAATAACCATGTGTCCAAATACATTACTGTTTGCAAAAATCAGTAAATATAGCACATATCTTTCCTTTAATGCATCATATCTCAGAAAATGATGACAAAGTTGCATTTAACAGCTGTTTCCTTATAAGGTAAAATAGGTCTGTCAATAGATGCTTTGTTTCTAGTCTTTATGTCTTTTCCAAAGTGATTTCTAGGGCACACATTTCCCAATAATTATGAAAGAGTATTCCTATATCTACCTTGAGATATACTTAGCTTTATCCAAGTTCTCTTGACAATGGCATGTGGAGGTATTGTTCTCTCATTGTCCTGACTGCGATGATTTGCTCATAGGCAATATGGAAGAAATATGGTTTAAAGTCAATTGCACCAAAGGCAAGTTACTATGATAATCTTCTTTTGCTTTTTCTGATTTGTATTCCCATACACAACCTTTTTTTGTACATTGGGGGATATAGAAGATCAAATGTTATTGCTATGTTTATTAGTATCTTTTTCTTGTATAGAAACTTTGGAACAAAGGAAATAACTGCCTGAGTTTGCAAGCACTTGGATGAATAATGTTTTCAATTGTTTTTATACAATATTAGCCTACCTCATATATATATAATCAATCTTAGAGCAAGAAATCAATATAGATCAAGCAGGAAAGAATGTTACTAATAAGAATTTTTTTATATTTACTTATAGTCCCTAAAATAATTTATTTATAACTGTATCAATTCAATCTCTATTAAATACCATTTTTCACTATTATCTCAGTTTAATGCAGCACCAATCCATATTCTTATCTTCAAGTAAACACTGAAGTGTTTTACTGAAACAGAAGTTGTGCTAATAGGATGTAGGGGAGAGCTCACTGTCCATAATTAATTTTTTAAAATAAGTTTTTCACAGCTTTGAGACATTTTCTACAGAATTTTTCCCTGAGTAAGGCTTGCAACATTGGGTTGACATATAGTTAGATGATGGCCCTCTGAGTTCACTGGAGAGGAAAGAAAAGTGTATCAGTCTTGGTCATCATTATGGGCTAGATTGTTAAAAGCAATAACATGTCTAAAGATGCAGACAGATATGGCGGATATGCAGACAGATGAGGCAGTTGCTGAGACTTGCATCTTTTTAAGTCTTAATACTTGTTCACCATCCTTCAATGGCTACCCAGTAGAGTTTGCAGAAAGAAAGGTCCCAGCAAAGAACACTGTGTGCGTCCGCAGAGAGAGCAATGCAGCGCTGCTGGGACTTCAGTTTCAGGATGAATCTAACACTGCTGCTCCTCTGCACCATCCCTCAGCAGCCAGCAGGCATGCTTGTTTCCTAACTCTGCCAGTTTGATTCCCAAAGGCACTGGTGGGTGTTCTGAATCCTCCTTCTCCTTGGGAGGAAGAAGTAGGAGTTGTGATAACGTTATGTGCTAACAGCTGTATGTGTCATAGGAATCCCCACCACCATTCTATTTTTCTCATGTCTCCCTAGTCTTATTTTTTTCCTTTTTCCATTATGTATTTATCAAATTTCCAAAGAAAATTAAAAAGCCATGGGGGAAGTTGATGGGAGGAGCTAATTATACATCCTCAAGCTCTGATCACTAGAGATGGCAACATATAGTATGATTTGGCCTGATAAGATTTCAGGAAGGCCAGTTTTGTTTTTAGAACCAAAAGCTAAAGTAGCTTACACTTATCTCAGTATAAACAAAACCTGTAGTAGAAATAATTTTATTTTTTTTCTATCTCTACTAAACATTCACCTTATTGTCTTCATCTTTTTAATAACTGGTATACGGAGTTGTGAAGATAGTTTAACTTAACTATTCTGCATTCAGTGAAACCATTCTGATAAGAAATAACACTGAACTGTGAAGTTGGACTAATTTGGAATTGTGAGCTTCTGCTCCTCAGCAATTTGTTCAGAGTTTTTTTCTGGGGGAAAAATATGAATGATAACAGCTGGTATCAGAGTTGTAAGAATTCTTATTGCTAATAATGAGAAAAAAACAATAGTAATATAAAAGAAATAGGGTCCTCTTATTTGTTAGATGTAAAATACTGTACCACCCAAAGTTTTATAACAGATGTTATTTACTTGATGTGTATATTTATTACTCAGAAATAGCATTGTAATATATGCAAACTTCCCCAAGGTTGTGTTATCAATGTATTTTAAGCAACTTCAAGACATTCACATACAGGAGAGATGTAGGAAAACAAAAAATGAGGAAAGTGTTGGTGATTTCAGTTACTTGTTCCATTTTGAGAAGTTTAACTTCACATATGATATATTTGAAGATATCATGGAGTATATATAGTTACTAGGTTTTAAACAGCTTGCTTTCTTTCTTTTAAGAGCATGGATAACTTATACGGTGTTCAAACTTTCTTCTTGTGTTTGGAAGACAACACTGGAGCGTCTCTTGGTGTTTTCTTAATGAATAGCAATGCCATGGGTAAGAAAGCTTTCTCTGTATCTCTAAGTTTTGCAGTTACATAGCTTTTTAAATAGTCTGCAGGACGATCACATTGTGATCAGATTGAGCCAAGGTAAATGTCTGTTTTAAAATAAAGTCGTATGTAAAATTTTAAACAAAGTTGTCTTAAATATGTGATGGCATTCGTTGTTGCAAGCATTTACTCATGTTTAGCATAAGCAATGTAAACACAGCTGTAGCTAAGATTGCATTAGGCTGTATTCAGGTGTATGACACTAGTGTTTATCTGAAGCATATGCAATTTTGATCATGTTCTGGGAAGGTGCACTATAGGATATGAGAATCTTCTATAGTGAGCTGCACTTAGAAAAATTAAGGCAGTATATTTTCTAGATAAGTATACATATTTGTATGCTTAATGGAAATATTCAGATCTCTTGAGACTGGAAAGTTGTACTGGAAATCTAATGAGAAGGAGCTGTGCCATTGTATTTAATTTCTCTTTGTGGCATGTAAGAGTGTAAATATGGATATTAAAAAAAATCAGAATACTCTATCTTCATTGCAAGTTCAAATAATCATTTTGGGTTTCCTTAAGTATTTCTGTTTTACATTTTCTCTTACACAAGTTCTTTTATCTTTCTTATCAGTGTGATAGGTTTTTTCAGATTTAATTAATATTCAGAAATGACTTGTGTATTCTTTACTGACAGAGTTTGCCCTGCAGCCTGCTCCAGCAGTAACTTACAGAACAATTGGTGGAATTCTTGATTTTTATGTTTTCTTGGGAGACACTCCAGAGCAAGTAGTGCAGGAGTATCTGAAGGTACGTTTCTGAACAACAGGTTGCCCAGAGAGGATGGGGATTCTCCATACTTCAAGATATTCAAAACCTGACTGCACACAGTCTTAGACAGCCTGCTCTATCTGACCCTGCTTCAGCAGGGGAATTGGGCTAGAGAGGCACAGGTGCCTTCTAACCTCAAAAATCCTATGATTCTTGGATTTATCTAGAAAGATTATGCATTTAACATATTTTAAAATGTGCTTGTTGATCTTTTTCTTTCCCCTCTTTATGCCACCCTGTGTCTTCGCTATTTTATTAATAAATACTCAAAATTTGTCCCTAACCTGACTGCTGTCATCAGGAATTACTATCTGAAGTTAGTTGGGGTGTAGATTTGGTTAGCTGGCTTGCTAATGCCAGCTTTTGCTTGAGATATTATTGCAGAGAGAATGTAGTAGTTCCAGTTCCTAATTTCATCGTTATGCAAGCTCAGAGTAGTTTTCAGTGTGGTCATCTGCTATTTGAGCTAGTGATGGGCTGCGTGGAATAACACACTTGTTCACTGAAGCTAACATGCTCGAAGAGATTTATTTACATAATAATATTATAGGGTAGATAAATCAGCCAAGTACATTATCACAATTGTATGGTAGAAAAATACCTACTGCAGCTATTTCCCATTTGTATTTCCGGAATCCAATCCTGTTTCAATGACTTCTTAAAGAAAGTATGTGTAAGTTTTTAAACAACATTACATTTTGTTGTATTGAATTTCTCTCTGCAACAGACATACCATTAGCAATGGTAATTTTAAACTGATAATTTAAACCTTCTGTTATGTTAGTTAAATTTCTGACTAAGTTACTTTCATTGTTTTTATGTAGCTTTCCCTTGCTTAGATTAACACAATTTTCAGCAAAGTAACTCATGTAATACAAAAAGGTTGGATATGAATAAACTAGGCAGTTTTGCCTGTGTGTGAGGAGAGCCCATGATGTTTCTGATTGCCACTAATCTACTGATCAACATAAGGAGTCAAGCAGAGCTATAATTTGCTTATCTCTAAAATGTAGTGATGATGTTGATCTTCTATATAATGTGTTTTTAAAGCTATTTGTGGGAATTTTTTTTCTTTCCGAGACTGAAAGAAGAATTGGTTTCATCACCAATGAAACTAATTTTTGCTGTGGGCATGGACAAAGCCTTTTTAAGTATATAACCAGTTAGCAGACTTGTCAGCTGTTCTTCCCTGATGCGGACTGTGACAACTCATTCCTGATGCTTATCTCCATAGTTATACTTTTGTTTCATTCTATAGCTTGTGTTTACTTTGCCGCTCCTTGATAATATAGCACTACTCCTCAGATCACTGGTATTGATGTTCTATTACCTAAGTCATGAATCAAGGTCAGTATAATGGCTGCTGATGTAACATTGCTTTTTATACTATATAATGCATTTATGCTATATAATAATAAATAGTTATTAAAACAAAGAGCTTACACTCTTGTATAAGACAGTTAATAAATGAGTTTAAAGTCAGAAAATAAAATGAGGTGACAATTTTAAGGATAATATAAGAACTTTATGGATAGCAATGGATATGTCATTTTTCCAACAATTTTTTCTGAAAAATAGCACAAAAATATTGCGACTGTGGGTGATTGCATTAAAACCTAGTTTCTCGTACTTAATTTTAATGTTAGTTTTGAGGAGTGTAGATTTAGGGAATCTTTAACACATTCAAGTTTAACTGACAGTGCCCTTGATTTTATTTTTCTTTTTTAACTTTCAGCTAATAGGATTGCCAGCATTGCCTTCCTATTGGAGTCTTGGATTTCAACTTAGTCGCTATAATTACGGATCGCTTGATGAGGTGAAAGCTGTTGTAGAGAGAAACAGAGCAATTGGACTACCTTATGTAAGTAAAGGTTTTGATAGTGAAGACAGAACAACTGAGGACAAATTAATTATCATAACATTCTGATTTTATTACCTTCAGCTGGTTCATTTCACATTGGTTTTATTGGTAGTTTATACTAACTTGAAGATCCTATATAGATTTCTGGTGTTAACTTTTTTATGCCTTTGAATGTTAGGCCAGTTCTCAAAATGTGGGATACTGAAGGTTTTTCTTTTTAACTACAGTAGTTTTTATTGGCTACATAGCTATCTATATAAAATGATGAATGATTTTCAAATGTCATTTGCTCACTTTTTGTAACAATTTTGTGGAAGTGATTTTTCAGTTAGTTTCTGACTATATGTATTTACTGTCTAATCTGCTACCTAATCTCTTGCTTTTTTTTTTTAACCTGTATCCTGTGGAAAAAGTGAGTATAGAACCAAGGTTTACTTAACTGGCACAAAAAGGTAAATTCAAATTAGATTTTAAAATTAGATGTCAGGTTAAACTAATCTGTTGGTTTAAAATCACAGAAATTTACAATTTGAAAGAGGCTGAAAAGAACTGGGTAGTTGAAAATATCACTTTCTGTAGTGATATCTCCTGCTAGGGAAATCCAGGAGTCTACACCATTTTTCTCTTTATGGGAATGCTAACTATTTAGAGTCATAAGCAGCTCTCCCAGAGAGAAGCAGTATTCACAACTGGGTTGCCAAGTAAGAAGCTTTCCAAAGGGAAATTCAGAATATGAACCCAGCCTGTGGCATCTGAATTGTCATTCAAAGGAGCTTCTCTCTACCAGTTGTATAAAGAGCCTAGGGAGAAAACCTCCCAATTTTGAAAGGAAGTCAGTGCCTAAAATTCAACTCAGGGAATTCTGTGGAGTGGAACTCAAATTTTATGCTGGACCTGTCTAGAAGTTGTTAGAAATGATGTCAGTATAAGCATGCATTTGAATTTTGTTCATGGTATCACTAGGTGAAACCTAGCTTCTTTAGGCACAAAAGATGTGCATTGCAATTCAGTGGGATGGCCACTGTTTGATAGCCAGGATTCATTCTCCAGAGACTGAAGAACTAAAATGAGAATAGAGCCTGAGCTACACTAGACCTGGAAGAAATTATTTAATGTAGGGAATATTTACTTTTGTCAAATTTACCTTTCATTAGACATGACTGTGAACTTTTTGTGAATGAGTAGAAACATTGGACTTTACAAAAACTCGCCCACTGCATTTTTGATACATAAAAAATGGATGATCGTTTTATTTTTTGAAGACTACTTGTGTTCATCTACCCACTTGCATTTAACTTGTACATCATTTACCTGAAGCAAGATTGATAACTGGATTCATCTGCATTAGCAAATAGTGCAGACCAATAAAAGCAGATCCATAGAGCAAAATAGTTGGTGCTGAGGAACTGCAATCCACATTATTCACACTTTTTAGCCTAGCACCAATATGATCCTGTGAATCACTGAGATCAAACCATGCCTCTGCAGACAAATTCATTTTATGCTCTCCGAAGCTCTAGAAAATTAGGCGAGCATAGCGAGCTGGGGCTCTTTTTTTCTGATGTGGTGACAAAATAAGACTTGTGGATAGCAGCTCTAAAATACTTAGACACTTGCATCCTGCTGACTGTGGTTAGGATACAGCATCAGATGTGTTTCTGAAAACTGATCTAATTCTAGCACATAGAGAAGGTATGCCACAGTCAGGCCACCCACAACGCTGGCTAATCTTGTTCTGTTAACAAGGCCAGACCCTCAGTAAAATTAATCCTCATACTTTATATTTCAAAGTAGCTCTGCAGCATATGTTGCTAAGCATTTTCCATCATCTTTCAGAGTTGTTCTGTCTCGTGCTGCCAAGATGACTGTCCCTGTTTTGTATGCTTGAAGCTTGTATTCACTGAATTCTCCATGTACTGCTTCAGCTCTCCCAAATAGAGTTCTTAAATTGCGTGATCTGGCTGAAATAATGGATAATTCCACATTGTTCATAATGATTCTAACTCTGTACTGTCTATCTATCTGCAATACAGTCATAAGTTCACTTCAGAGCGAATGGGAATTAATCAGAAGAAAAATATGTTGGAGTAGTATGTAAAACATTTAAGTGTTGCTTCCAATGTTCACATATAATGACATTCTCTTTCAGGATGTTCAGTACACAGATATTGACTATATGGAAGCAAGGAAAGATTTTACTTATGACAAAGTGAACTTTAAAGATCTCCCTAGTTTTAGAACTTACATGCATAACCATGGACAAAAATATGTTATCATACTGGTAAGTATTCAGCTGTTTCTTTTTCCATTTTAAATAATATCATGATAATTATTTATTACTAAGCTTAACATACTTATATGTAATTATTACATGTATTGCCTGTCTCATGTTCTCCCTCCTCCTCCTTGTCGTTTGTTCTTTTAGGATCCTGCTATTAGCACAGAGACTCTAGCTGATGGTACTCCCTATGAGGCCTATGACAGGGGAGAAAGGAATAAAGTCTGGATTAATCAATCAGATGGAATAACACAACTAGTTGGAGAGGTAATTGGATTTTTATGAAGTTGGTACGCAATCTGTTGGCACTACTTATTTAATTTGGGTCAGGGTAAGATGTGTTCAATTTTTCTAACATAGTATGTTTCAATTTTAGCAAATTTTTTAGATTAAGTATAAAGGAAAACAGATTTTTGAAGGCTCAGGAGACACATTGGCAGCCAACTTCTGTTTATTTTCAATAGTGCTTAGAGAGCCAATTCCTACTTCGTGCTTTTGAAAACTTTCTTATAATGCTTTACAGATTAAGCTGCTCATTGGGACTTATATAACTTTAAAATAATTTTGACTTAAAATTGACTCCTAAGTTGAAAATTTAGAAGTTAACAATGTCATACTCTTTGTACACTCTTGCTGAGTGTAAGTTATTGTCACTCCTGAAAATTAATATATTTTTATATATCTTCTATATTAACAATGTCCTGAAAAACTAGTAACGCAAAGTTTCAATATCCAAATATTTATCCGAAAGAATAATTCAAATAAATCTGAATGTGAATTCAATGGTTTAATCAATTATTTCACTTTGAATATTGTAGGTATGGCCGGGAAGAACTGTATTCCCAGATTTCACCAATCCAGACTGCACCAGCTGGTGGGTAGAAGAATGCAGACTGTTTTATAATAAAGTGCCGTACGATGGGGTCTGGATTGTAAGTAATACAGAACTTTCAGGTTTTGCAAAAATAGGCTAATGACAAATAAGTTTTATGGTTAGATGTTTTGTGTAAGTCTACATTGAATTTGAAGAGATGTTTAACAGCCTGAAATCAATGTGGGATTTGTCTGTCTTTTCTGTAATATTGAACACACTGCATGGAATCCTTGCTTTTCTGATAACAAAAGGCAAGATCTCTTTGATAGAAGTGGCATTTACCCAATGTGTTTGACACCTGGTTCTACCAGTACGCTACAGGTGTATGTGAAGAAACCTAATTTGTTTAACAGCTGACTTACATGCTATCCTTCTGCATATTTATTGCATAAATCGTGGACAACTAACCAGATTAAGGTCCTATTTCAAAGCTATAGTTCTTACACTGGGTTTTATTTTTAATGAGCATTACATATGAATAAAAGTTCTTTCCTCTCTAGAAAGAAACATTAACATCATTTGTAGAGCCTTGACTCTTAACAGAGTAAACTCATTTTTTTAGTCCAGAATTAAGAACCTTTGTTTAGCATAGGACCAGGGAAGAGTGTGCTCAAGTCTAGGGAGGTCTATAGGACCAGGTACGGATTGTATTCAAGGCCTGTACAAATGAACAGTGACCCAGCAAAGCTATACCTACATAAATAGGTTTCAGTACATGAGTTCTCCAACCTGGGTGAAGTTCCATCAACTGCATTTGCTCCAAAATAGTCTTTTTGACATTCAAAAGGATGTTCTTATTTTTAATTTGATTATTTTGTGTATCAGTGTCCTGGTTTCTGGACAAGCAGTTCAACAGCTTATAGTTTTTCTTATTGTGCTGTCAGTCATACTAGCCGCAAATGAGTTTACAGTATTATAGTTGGCTAAAAGCTCTGCTGCCTACAAATCTGTGGTATAGTAAAATAATGGTAAGACTAGTCAAGCCACTATTTAAAAGCGAAGATCCTTTTATTCATACTTAATCTCTTTAATCTCTTGAGCCAAAGTGATTCTTATAAGAGTAGATTCTTAGAAAAACATTAAGCTTCACAATTAATGATCCTTCTTCCTTTCTGGTAACAAATTGACAGTAAGCATATTTCAGACAGTTCTAGAAGCATTGCAGTGATGGAAAAAATACTATAGACATTTGGATTTGCAACTTAAATTTGATATTTTGAGATTTGAATTTAAATGACATGGTTAATGATTCAGATAAGTGTATTTGTGGATGTTCACTGACATCTAAAATGCTTCAGCTGAGAAACCATTGATAAAGACAAATGATAGCATGCTCCTACAGTCAAAAGGACAATATTTGGAAACTTAGCATATTACATGCTAAGTAAATGTATCCTGAACAGGTACTGAAGGATTAAAATGAATATAGTCTATACTTCTATTCTCAAAGTAGCTCATTGAGTTTCAAATCAGTATATTTGCAGCTAGTATTCCAAGTTAAGATTTGAAGTCAGGCTCCCTAAATATTTTATTCCATCAAATGATTAACACACAGTCTAGCACAGCTGTTTGTAGGCATAATTCATGGAACCTAAGTAAGGTCATATTGATTCTCCCAGATCAATCTTTTACAGAAATATGCTATAGTAAAGCTTTTCAGAGAGAGATATCTGGGGAAGATCAGTTCTTAAGCTTCTTAATCCCCATATAAGCAACTGAACAGGGGTTTAACTTCTTTTGTGAAGGTACAGAGCAGCTAAAACCCATTTTAATTCAGAAATATTTCTAGGGCTATTGAGTATCTATAAGTAAGTTAAAACTATATTTAGGTGCTTAGGCAAGGATTCAGAAACTAAACATGCTTTGGAAATGCCCATCTATATTTACCCTTACAAAAGGTTCTAAGCATGTTTCCATAATGCACTGTCTTTGTGATGGACTAATACAAGCTGTAATGCTAAAACCTAGGTTTGAAGGACTGTACAGTTTTAAGTATGATAACTTAGTTTTTCTCTTTATGTTGTGGCTGAAAGTATGCAATATCCTTAGACTCAGGAAATGAAGATATCTAAAATCTGCTTAAGTATAAAATAGATTTTTAGGCCTTATTCTTGTCTGCTGAAAGTTACTGATCCCCCCCAGGAAGCTTACCTTTTTTATCACTGTTAATTCACATCACAGGAATTCCAGATTTATGTCCAGAATATAAAATTCTGGGGGATAGGTTTGTGGCTAGTTGCATACAAAGCAAAAAACATAGAGGCTTTGAATAAGAAAGGATAGTGCCGTATTTCAGCTTGAGAAGCTAAATTCCAAAATTCCATTTGATTTATGCTTAAACAATTTTGGGCATGGAGGCAGAGTACTGTATAACTATAGTGCATAGTTTGGAATCATTGTTATTAATCCCTATAGCAAAATACAGATGAAACTGGCAATTTTTACTTAATAAAAGTTGATACTAGAAAGCTCAAACAAAGCTCAAGCATTTGCTGATAGGACCAAAAGAGCTAACTGGTTATTATACTTCATCCATGCAAACCTAACTATGTACAGCAAGATTTCAAGTATATTTTAAAGTTTCTAACATACTTTATTTTGTTCTGATTTTGTAATGTTGATACTTATGTTGCTAAATGAGGGAATTGCAATGTGTAATAACTCAATGCTCATCAATAGGCATTAGAGTGCATCAGATAATCCCCTCTTAATGTGGCTGATGAAGATGAGAATAGGTGTTCCTGGCTGCATGTTTCTTTTCTTTAAATAAGTGCATTTGTTTTCTGTAGACTGATTACTTCTACATGCAGAAGCACAGATGAATCCTGGCATCTCTCAGTGATAGAGTTATTTGAAAAAGGTTGAAGATCATCTTCCTTACTTCCTCTGCTCTGTCCCCTTTTTTCTCCTCTCCATTTTACCTAAAAATAAATAAATCTTGGGAAGTATAAATTTGAACATTTTAACATATATTTTTAAAAAATCATAACAATCTTAAATGCATTTTTAGTCAGTACCTTAAAATAGTGTCCCTTAGCTGTCATGTGATAAAATGTACTTTTCTTGCTTGTTTTTGCAAACTCTATGGTTCCATCAGGTCAGGATATTAAGTATAAAAGCTAAAAATCTTTTTGAGATGTAAAAATTAGTCTCTAGACTAACGTAGCTCCATCCCAAAGTTGTTGTCTTCCATATGCACTTTTCTTACAGTACATTTAGGGGTTCACCTAGAAAAGCACTTGCAGTTCTGGTAAGGAAAATATACAAGTTTTGCATTAGTTCTGGAAAATATTTTGAAGGAAATATTTAAGAATATCTAGTCATCTTGTATATTTCAGAAGAAAAAAACACATTATACATTTGCTTATTCTGCAATTTCTCTCAAATCACATGCTCTGTAGTCAATACATTCTCTTGAGAATAGCGTGGAGCTGTTCATAAGCAGGTGCAAGTTCTGGAGGAGCACCTCTGGCTATTTCTGATTTTTGTTTCTTTTCTGGGGTTAGGTGTAATTCTCATGATGTAGATGCTGACCCCAGTGAGGAGAAGAAGCAGGGAGTTTCTGTTAAGCCACACCTGTAAGAACCCTCTGAAATCTGTCCCATGCATTCCGCTATATATTTGTAGTTCATGTTGCATTTCACCCAATCATTCCCAACAGATCTGTGAGGATGGTTCACTGCTTTCTGAGCTCTGCTTCCTTTGTATGCTGGCTTCTAGAGCTGGCTAGTCACATGGCTGAGAGGCAAAAAACTATGCTCAGTAAGAGATAGATTGCAATCACTCCTTAGCATAGCTAGAGAACTGAGTGCTGTTGGGCAGCTCCTGACTGTGGGAGGATCTGCATCCCTCTGCTCTCTGGGACTCCGTCTTAACTTAGTGATATCACTACTTCTTTAAGCAGAAATGCTAATGGAGACCTATAATATTAAAGAAGGATAAGTATATCCTATACGTCCACCATCTAAGGGGGTGTCTAAAAGCTTAAGATCCATAAACAGAATGGTCATGTGCAGTGTCCCAACTCATACTGCTCACTCACATAAAATCTATCCAGCATTTAGACCTGTATTAATGTAACTCAATCAGTTCAGTGTCTCAGTTATACCATTATACCTAATTGTATGATACTAGTTCTAATTAATTATTCCTTAAAGGATCAGAGGAATAAAGCAGAAGAATTTTCTTGGGAGAACATACTTGAGGAAATGTCAGCATATCCTATTCTTATTTTTTCAGGACATGAATGAGGTAGCCAACTTTGTTCAAGGCTCCAAGGATGGTTGTGAGCAGAATGACTTAAACTATCCTCCTTTTACACCCTGTAAGTCCGTCTTCACCTGGGAAGCAAAGAAATCAAAATATTTCTGAATTACTGTGCTATCAGCTACAAGGCTATGAAGAGATCTTAATATAGGTTTTGTGAGTGGTTTTTGAGCATTACTGTTGACATCAAATGAAAGTATTCCTGAACTCAGGTCAAAGGTACAGTTCATATAACTCAAGAAGAAAAAGGCTTTTCCCTTTCCAAATCATTACTGAAAGTCATTGCCTTAATTGAGCCTAATAATGATATAAATTTTCTTTTAACTTTAAGTGGAATTCAAATTCTTTATTAAGTAACAATTTTGAGTGATTATTGCCAGTACATTGTCAGGTCAAATGATTTAGACATTTAAGGTGCAGTTACACAGGCCTTCCTTGCATGGATGGACCAGTGTCTGCATGAGAAATTTAGATGGCACAAAGTTGAGTTGCGTTACATTCACTACATAGTGTATCATTTTATTGACAAACTTTGTAAGTGAAAATGTCATTCCCTCTGACCTCAGACATAGATGTAGTGTTCAAATGACATTTAAAGTTTTCGCTCTACACCAGGTTAAAACTCGTTAGTGTTTCCATTTCTGTGTCCTGAAAGAATAGGAAAGGAGTACCATTTTGCAGACAAAAGATACAGTTTTAAATAATGAATACCATGTCTTTGCATGCTCATGATAAAGACCCCATCGAGCTTCACTTGTACAAAGATTTACTGAAAGAAGTGCCAGAAAGCACTGGCACTGAAGGGAGCCTGTGATTACTATTTAATCTCACTTAGGCATAGACTGTACGAGTTAACCATTATATGTTCTGAACAAATTGAAGCATATTATGCATCAGTCTATTAAATTCTACTCAGTCAGTAATGTTGCGTTTATCCAAGTTTTAGCAATATTAGGTGAATCTTTTTGCTATTTATGTATGTATTTATGTATCGATTGCCATGAAATATGGAAAGCTTGAAATCAGAAAGCTGCTTAGTTAAAGCAAAGATGAATAAAACCAGCAACCTTTAGTAAAATTACATGATAGAGGCGAGTGCTTATTGTTTTGTCTTTATAGTACTGGGGTTATTACAAACGCTAAACAGAAAAGGACCTAAATATCACGAATGTGCATGAAGGAGAAAAACAGAAATATTCAGAATCAAAGTGCCCCTCAGAACTGTTATCTGTATTCTTTTATCAAAGGTATTCTAGATGGACTCCTGTATTCCAAGACTCTTTGTATGGATGCCGTACAGAAGTGGGGGAGACAGTACGATGTTCATAGCCTTTTTGGGTATTCTATGACCTTATCAACAAAACAGTAAGGAATGCCTCTTAATGTCTTTGCCAAAAAAAAAGGTAGAGTAGAGCATATGGCCTGCTTCTTGAGAAACAGTGAGTGGTTTCACTTCCAAAGGAGCCTGATTGTTTTTGTTAAGAGTGTGAATTTTCAGGCCTCTGTAAAAACCAGTCTCTCCACAATTGACTAAATCTCCAGTCCTATAACTGATGTGCTGGATTTCTGCGACTTCATAATGTGCAGAGTTCAAATATAACAAAGGTAGGTGGGCAAAAACTTACAGAAAGATTCTTTAAGGTTAATATAAGGAACTTAGCTACCTAAGACAGCTGGTTAAGACACCTGGATGTAACAGAATCTATGTCCTCGAACTATTTGTTATCATAAAATAGCACATATAAACTTGCCTTACATAGAACTGCCTAGCTCCATATCTTTTTTTATTCTTTGCATAATTCCAGGGTTTTTTTTCTTATTTTCAGAGCCATTGACTCTTTGTTTCCTGGAAAACGAAGCTTCCTTCTCTCTAGGTCTACTTTTGCAGGATCAGGAAAGTATGCAGGACACTGGCTGGGAGATAATGCAGCAACATGGGATCACATAAAATGGGCAATACCTGGAATGCTGGAATTTAACCTCTTTGGAATTCCTTATGTACGAAACAGTAATTTGATTTCCTTTCAAAACAAACACATAACTATCAGATATACATAGTTTTGATTAGATAATCAAGAATTGCTATCTGTATAAGCATCTTGTCTTTTAAGCTGCAGAGGAATCCCTTTAGGATTCTGGTTTAAATGTTCCCAGGAATAATTGATTTTAGCTTTAGGCCATTTGCTTATCTTGATTATGTAGGTGTATGGTTATCAAATATATTATTTGTTTCAATCCATCTTCTATGTTTACTGTTTTTCATTCATCTTCAAATGTAATAGGAATTATTACACTGGGAATTTTATCAGTATTTATTAATGAAATGCCTGTATTCCTTTTCATGATTTCATATTCTGTAACTTTTGGACTGCTTCACTAGTGTATGAGTATTACCACTAAACAGCAAGGTAAATATTTGGCAGAAAGAGAACAATGAGCAGTTTTAGCGAGTAGTTAACTTAATTTTTCTGTGCAACCTATATTTAAATTAGAGCAATTTGGTTCATATGGATGGTGGACTGTAAATGTGTTTGCAGACCTCTGTTTGACTTTACTGAAAAATAAGTATTTATGTCCTTACTTCTACTTCAACTAATGCCTTAAACTTTAGTAAATCTGGAGCTGAATCAGAGCAAAAATACAATGGGCAAATTTAGATATGGATGAGAGATTTGAAAGAAGACAGTTTTTATGCAGAAATATGTTGAATGGCTTTATTATCCTGGTTAGTAATTAAGACAATTAATAAATCTCTAAATCATTATTAGAAGACTTTTTTGTACAGATTAGAGGTGCAATGTACTGTAGAGTTACTGTACTTATAATGCATTCTGCTTATGCTTTAAGATTGGAGCAGATATTTGTGGTTTTTTTGATGACACCACGGAAGAACTTTGCACACGATGGATGCAAGTAGGAGCATTTTATCCATTTTCCAGGAATCACAATACTGAACTCCGCATAGTAAGTTGTGCGTTCTCTTGTCTAGTTTTGTGTTATGCTAGCATGTTATGCTAGCATGCTTATACACAATTCCACATTTCCATTGTTATTTTATCACTACTAATTAGATAGTTGACTATTTTAAAATTGGTACAATCTTAAACTCTCCTTATGAAATTCTAGTTCCAACAAGTTTAGCTTTATGGGGTTAATTATATGCACTTGAGTGTACATTCATTTGACATCAAGTTTTATTCCCATTGGCCATATCTACAATGAAGGGCACTTGCTGTGTGACCCATCATCCCGACTCTGGGGACCAACCCCTAATTACATGCAGAATGCATGTGGGCAAGGAAGGGCCTGCAGTGCAAAGCAACCCTCTAGTTGCTTTACTGGTTGGACTAGTTTACTAGAGGGTCAGGACCTCAGGTCACACTGTATGGGGCAGTCACCTTGCAGAGGTGCACTGTTGAATTTCAGTGCCTTTAAAGCAGCATCCAACTTCTGTATATTTGACATGCAGTGTTTTCCAAACTCCCTCTGCATAAAACAGTAATATAGTAATACATTATTTTCAGTCTCAGGATCCTGCTGTGTTCGGAGCTGATTCGGTTTTGGTGAAATCATCAAAGCATTACTTGAACATACGCTATACTTTGCTGCCCTATCTGTATACGCTCTTTTACAAAGCTCACACTCAAGGAGGCACAGTTGCACGGCCAGTTCTGCATGAGTGAGTTTACTAACCAGACTTGATGATATTTTCACTAGAAATAAAGAGTTGAGGCAGGTTGAGTGCTATTAGGGACTTTCTAAACACTTTTATAACTTATAAAAGACATTGCACATTGTAATATGTATAGACAAGTTCTAAATTCATGAAATACTACTTTGAAGTAATCAGAACAGTAATTAAAAACCATCTATAATTTTTGCATGCACAAATGTATTACTTTCAATTGCTCAAAGAGCTGCTATAAAATGTCATAGGCAGTTAATGGAATTATTTTCACCATGTTAATGCAATTATTCTCACAAGTTAATGAAATTATTCTATTACATTTTAGAATTTTTGTTTCCTTGCCTGGCAACTCTTGAATAAAGTTCTGTCAAGATTCTAACAAGAACATCCGCACACAGATGCACTTATGCATATGTACAATCAATATTAATTAAACTAATCTAGTAAATTTACTTTCTAAATTTCATATTACCTCAGAAGAAAATAATATTGTAATGTTGTGATAACTTTTCAATAGTGATTTTAGGCAATCAATAACTAAAAATATTAAGATTACTCATGTTAATCAATTAGTAAATACAATTAATGTTATTTTCCCATTTGTCTAGGTTCTATTCTGATGAAGCAACATGGAGTGTTGATAAGCAGTTCTTATGGGGTCCTGGACTACTTATTACACCAGTTCTTGACCCAGTATGTTTCCTTGCCTTGACTCTACCTCATAATGAATTTATAGGGAACAGGGACACTTTGAATCACTATTCCAGCTCTTTTTTCTGACGGGGAATTTCAGACTAAAATCCCCAACAACTAACACTTCTTGACCCTCTCTCTGTTCCTGTCATTCCTTTATTCCTTTGATTAGAAACCACCTTCTAATTTTCAGCCAATTCAGTCTTGTGAAAATATTATTATTCAGCTTGGAAGTTAGGTTTCCCCTACTCACTGCATATGTATTTTCTCTTGAAGTCATGCTCCCTCTCCTTTTTTTTAAGCTGAAAAGAAAAATAGGGTCTTCTACTTCCCAGATGAATCTAGTAAATTTGCTCTGATCCTGTTCTAATCTGAACTACCTGGAAAAAGTGAAATAATGATTGTAAATCTCCTGTGAGACAGTGTGTTTTAAGTGCTGTGACTCCAGGTTGCATACAATGAGCTGTCATATTATGGAACTGTGAGTCTTAACCAGAACTGTAAACAGTCCAAAAGAGACTGCAGAGGCCCTTGTTCATTATCACTAATATAGCTGTCTCCAGTGGAAATAGTCTCTTGACATAAACTTAAGATATACTCATTTTTCATGGATACAGAATATAAATGATATGGTAGTCCTGAGACTCCTAATAAGCCTTGGGTTTTTTTGTTCATTTCTTGCTTCCAGAAAGAGAGACCACAACTCAGAACATATTTTTATCATTGTCTAAATGGAAAATCTTATACATTGTGCTATTAAATCCTATTTCTATTTTCCAGTCCTCTAGGCAACCTAATTCTTCTCTTATGAAATTTTCTTATTATGTACTTTATTAGGATTTTGGAAACTTTAGCTTATTAGATTAGCTTGCCTTCAAATATGAAAGTTGTTTCTTCATTTGCCTTTCAGGGTGTGGATGTAGTTCAAGCCTATATTCCTGATGCAGTATGGTATGATTACGATACAGTAAGTAAATGCATAGGATAATATGGTGTGGCTTTCTAAATTTCTGCAGGATGAAATAAGACTGTCAGCCCTGCTCCAGGGACAGAGACCTAAAGGAAAGCCTGTAGGAATGAAATGGTGGGAGAAGGGAAGATGGGGTGAGTGCAGGAATCAAAGCCCCACAAAAAAGATGTACAGATGTGGATAGAATGCAGGAAATAGAAAGACAGATTGAATGAAAACTTAAGCAAAGATCATGTTTGAAATAGTGAAGTCTAATAATAATAATGCATGAAATTGTTTGTGAATATCTTTTGCTAATCTCACTTCTGCAAGTAAGTTTCCACCACTGCTTTGATGATCCTTTTAATGGATGTAAAGGGACATTGTACACTTCAAATGTTTAAAATTAAATGCTGAGAGGTGTTGATTTACAACATTATAGCTTATTGAGCTGTGGCCACTTTATTTTTGTGACCATTGGCAATTCTATGGATACTTACGAAACTTAACTTAAACCTATTACTAAAAGGAAGAATTAAAACTCAGGATTTCAGCCAGCATTCATATCAGTAAGTAATGCAACATACCCATTCACTTTTACTTCCCTGTTAATAAGGGAACAAAAATCTCTTGGAGAAAACAATGGATTGATATGTACCTACCAGCAGACAAACTTGGACTTCATTTGAGAGGAGGCTATGTTTTCCCTTTTCAACAACCAGCTACCACAACAGTTGCAAGGCAAGTTTTAAGACTGAATACTTTTCTGACTAGATTAGTATGAAATACAGTTTCAAGAATGGGCTCAGGACTGCCAGCTTGCAAATAAATAGCAGCCTATTGTATTTAGTATTTGCGCTTTGAAATTTGGGAATAGCTGTCAGTCACAATAGACTTCCACAACTTACTGCGTAACATATTTAGAAATTTAACTACAGATTTTTGTTGTGGCATTTTGTAAACTTGTCATACATTTTAATGTATTTACAATGAAAATTATTGGACATGAAAGTCTTGGGCAACCAATATAAGATAATCTTCGAAGTTCTGCAGCCCTGTTTAACTTTATATTTTTAATATGAATATTAAAGATGAAGTAAGACTGTCTGGATATTTATTTTACATCTGAGAAATACTTTTTTCACAGCCGTAAGAATCCTTTGGGTCTTATAATTACATTGGATGACAATAATGAAGCTTCTGGGGAGTTATTCTGGGATGATGGAGAATCAACAGGTGAGCAGAATAAATGACTATGAGAGCTGAAATATTAATATTTACAGATTTTACTCTTCTCACTGATTTTACAGAACAAGTTAGTATGAATATTAACTTTAATATGCACCAAGCTATTAGCGTTTTTTCATCACTTGTAAGTGGAAAAATAATGGTTCTCAATTCATTTTTTTAACTTATTTAGGCTTCCCAGTAGTCTTAAATATGTAAAGGTTTGGTGCATTAGCATGCTGACTGTTAAATCACACTGTTAAGACTGATGTATATTCTGGTATGTATTCAAATCAGTTTCAGTGAGTACAAGAATGCACATAAACTGTTTAGCAATAAGGTTCAGTAGAAGATGGGAAAACAATCACTTTTCAAAGTATGTCTAGTATAGTTTGTGAACTGTATGGAATTAAATTTCTTGTAAAATCAGTAGAAATGTTGTTCACTCTAAAGGTAAGGTATTGAAGATTAATGTTTTTATGGCACCTGGTTCCCACAGCATATCCATGCATTTGATGAAGTTTGTACAGTCTATATTTGTTTTTTGCCAAACTTGCCTTTTGTTAATAGCTGCATGCGAACTTATTTTCAACCAGGATATTGAGTAATTATGCCAAAGCCTCTCAGCTTCACCTCTTAAAATAAACTGGAATAGATGCTACTTACCTCACAAGTGGTTTTCTATCGAACAGTTAACAACACGCATACCCCTTTTTTAATGCTTAGTGTAATATTAATGATATAATTTAATTCAACTTCATTTAATTCAACTCAATTCATAAAACTGATTTTTATGGTTAAGTACATTTTGCTTGTCTTGAAAATTAATGCCTTTCGAATACATGTATGTCTAAGAAAAGCAGAGTTAGATCTAGAGCAATGGAAGAACCTTGCAAACAAAAATAGTACAGTTTATTATCTTGAGCTGAAGGAGATCTTGCAAAAGGAAGAACCTTGAATTTCCTGAGATACCTCTGAGGATTTAGTAATGCATCCAACTTCCATTAAATTCAAAGAACTTGGGTACTTAAATCCTTTAGGCTGCTTTATAGTTTCTTTCTTTTATTATATATCTATTTTTAGAAAGACAGGAAGAGGTTTAAATATTAACTCTGAAATGATTTTTTGAAGACATTTTATAAAAACACTCGAGTATATTAAAATTGATAAAAATCTGTTAGATACTGGTGCTTATATTAGTCTGTCCAATCCTCACAGTAAATAAGTGTTTTCTTATGTGCAAGTAAAATTTGTTTTGTTTCATTTTGTGCTCATTACCTCTCATCCTGTCAGTGGGCACCACTAAGAAGAGTCTGGCTCCATCCTATTTACACCCTCCCATCAGATGATATAGTCATTTCTGAATAAAAAAACACTTAATATTTTAAAGGACTAACTTTGAAACTTGCATTTACATTTAAGAGATGTTAAGAAGGTATAACAGTAAAATAAAACTAATGCATTTAAGAAAGACAAATTTCAATAAATTTGGAAAAATTTTTGTAAAGTTCGATCAGAGAAACTGGTCTAAGGAAAAAAGATTAAGAGAACTGTTAGTTCCTCAAAGAAATGATAGTAAGGGCAAATCTGAAAACTAACTGATAGAAATTATAGTAAAAGGCTAACGTGGCTAAACTATGATCTTTTCCTTGACCTCAGGGAGGAAACATACAGGGAGAGCAAACCAAGTCAAGTTACTTATGCCCAAAATGACATATGCTTGGCATTAATACGTAGTAATTTACATGTAGCTTATATTCCTTCAAATAAGAGAAAAAATTAAAAAAAAACGCTGGAAAATAGAGAGGAGTAACTGGAAAAGGCTAACAAGAGAAAAAAAACAATTTTCTAAACTTGAGTAATACAGGAAAAAAACATCCATTGGTTATTTATCAGAATGGCAAATCTAATGATTCAGTTTTTGGTCCAGAGGAGGAGGGCCTTAGAGACTAGGAGAGTCAGCTGCAATCATATGACCAGTGCAAGTTATTTCAGAGGCATAAGAGCTTAGCCTTGAATAGAGGTAGGACAGGGGAAGGAGCACTTTTGGAGAGTAAGTGAGATCCAGGGAGGCAGAAGAAAAGCAAGTGTGACACCTATGCTGAAATGAGAGCAATACAAGAGCTGGGTAATTACAGACCAGTCAGCTTAACTTAAGTTAGAAAAACAATGAAACAAATAACCCAACATTTTATACTGCCCTGTGGAAGGTGAGTTACTGGCTAGGAAATCAGTTCTTAGGGTTGTAGTGAATCAGCAATAAATAATCTTTTTTAACTTTGGGCCTCAGCTATAGTACTGACTCTGCTTATGAATTTCACCTCTACAGGCAAATGTAGATAAACAGGAGACCAAAAGAGAGCAGCAGGAAAAGTTAAGAGGTCTAGAAAACACACCTCATTGGAAAAGACTGCATGAGCTGAAGTAAAAGAGAATACTAAAAGATTTTTGTCAATACTAAAAGATTTTGATAATCTAAAGGTAGTTGCAATGGCAAAGGAAGTAAGCTTCCACATGCACAGTGAAAGAATGGGGCAAAAAGAATGGGCTTTAGCTGCTTTCTTTTAGAAAAGGTAAAAAGCTTTCTTATGGTGAAAATAGCGAAACATTGTAATATATTGTGTAGAAAGGTTGAGAAATGCAGGCCTTTAATCAGTAGATGAAACAAGCAGGACTCTGACAAGACACAGGTAGAGTCAGGCTTGTCTTGAATAATGGATTAAATGGCTTTGGGGCATCCCAAGCAGCATATGACTTCATGACTCTAGAGGGAACTCCCCTCAGATACCATAGGAGCATCAAATTCTTTAAGTTACACAAGTGTTTTCACAACGGGAGACTTCTTGCACATCTTATCTCTACCAACTTATACAGGACCCCAAATATAAAACTAATGAATCTTCAATTCTGAGCTTTAAAAATAATACAAAAAACCCAGGATTTCTGAACAACTTAAAAATACCAATACTTGGGGTCAATTCAACTGAAGATTTGAACTGGCAGAATGTTAAATACAGAAACTAACTTTCCTGCTTTGAAAAATAATAAAAATTCCATATTTTATTGTAGTTTGTGCAGCATCTGTTCAGTGGAGTAGCAATCCTGATTGCAGTTTCTGTATGTGATTATAATGATAATTAGCAATATGTTGGTCTCTTAACTGTAGCACTGTCCTGTTTTCAGTGCCTTTGATTCTATACTGTAACTGTAATTCCTTTCTCTACATTTTAGGTACTGTTGACAGTAAAAGTTACATTGCCTATGAGTTTAAAGTTTCCAATGTAAGTATCTTGTAAAGGATCTTATTTTCATTTTCAGTTTAACCAATAATATCTTTTAAGAGTATTCTTTTTTCCCACTCCCACCATATTTACTAAGAAATATTTCATTAACGCTAGGAGATGTTGTTTGCAAAGTAATGTCATCTGATTGGGGTATAAATATCATATTTGCCTTCTGTTTTCCTAATTACTTTTAGTATCTAAAGAATCCTACTTCCTGTCATATAGCAAAGTTAGCAGGAAAATTTATAGAGCAAGAGAACTGTAAAGCATCAGTGGCAGTTAAAACAGCTTATGGAAGGAGATTAATGTTTGTGGTTCGAAAAAATTGTAATATTGGAAAAAAAAAAGGATCCTTGTATATTGTAAAACGTAGCTGAATTTCTCCAGTGAGTAAAAGGAAAATGTCTGAACCCACAGAATTCACTTCATTATTTTTATTTATTCTTTAATAGGAATTGCCTCTGTTTGGCAAGGTAAAGTCCAGATAGCTTTTCTATTCCATATTGCTTGGAGATTTCATATTATAAGGTTTCTAAATAATAGTATTTTAATATAAAAAAAATCATATCTACTGAAGTTGTTCTTTCCTTTGCCATGTTGAAACACCAGGACGACAATTCAGATTGAAGGCATGGAACATGGAAAGGGAAGTGTGGGAATAGAAGTGAGAACAACTTCAAAATTCTTATTTTTCTTAAATCATATATCTGGTAATACTCTGCATATGAAATCTCACTTAATGTTGGAGCTTGTAACTGCTGTAACTAAATCATCAGTTGTCTCTAATGGTGCTGAAGGTTTACTGTGAATGAAAGCTAATGCAAACTTTCACATAGACAGCAGTAAGAAAGATATATAATGGCATATATGACAATGATGGTACAGATCAATGATTGAACTCTTAATCTGATATTGTCCAACATAACTGAACAGGGCCTAGCTTTTCTGTATCACAAACACTGAATGTAGTCTTTCAATTGTAAGATCCAGTAAGATCAGCAATCTCTCACTAACAAGATTCCAGTAGAGTGGAGGTACATTGTCCTAACTCAGACCCATATTAGCTTTTTCTTATTTCTGAAAGAAGCCAAAAAGGAAGCTGAAATACAAGTACAAAGCATATTCTATAGAAGATAGAAAACATTTTGTAGCTTAAGTGATAACAACAAAAAAGACAACGATTAATACGCTAAGGAAAAGGCTTACTATTTACTACACTGTCAAGAGTTATTCAGGAAACTTAAGTGTAACTCTTAATCACAGTATATTGCCAAAAATTCTCCTAATTTAATTTCATTTTATTATTTCTCAGAATGTTCTACAAATGAATGTCATAAACAACAATTACAATGATCCGAACAACTTGAAGTTTGAAGAAATCAGAATTTTGGGATTGGTCCAGGAACCAACAAATGTTACTGTATCTCAAAACAATGCTGTGCAAAGTTCTTCCCATAATATCAGCTATTATCCTGCAGATAAGGTAAATAATAGAAAAACTGGAACTAAATAGCTCTGGAGTTGTAAAACCTTTATTTTATATGTTGCAAATGATAGTACTGAATACTGTTGTAGATTCCACAGAATATGCTATCTACCTTAGTACAGAACAAAAGTACGATTACATTAAACTCAACTATATAGACAGTGGATCTCAGTTTTGCTCTCAGTCACTCTATGCAACACCAAGTTTAGTTATTACTTATTCATGTAGCTACATTTGACTTATAAGGAGAAAAATAGCTTTGTGTTTTTATTCAGTATTGTAGGAGGTGAAATAATATTTACACTTTTTAAAGATTCTTTGAGCAATGATAAAACAAAATGAAGTATGATTTTGACACTCCATTTATCATTTTAGACAGTGTTTCTCACAGAATGAATACAGAGTGGCATCAATATGTATTTGTAAATGTACGTGCTGAGCAGGCAAGCACAATGCTGCTAGAGGGTTGTTTTCATGAAAATGTTTCACCACCTTAAAAATAGTGCTGACATTGGTTTGAACCTGCACTGTACACTGTCTTAATAGGTAACTCAAAAGCTTATAATAATCTCAGTTATTCAAACAGAATCAAAGTATTTTAACTTTTCCTAACCACTTACATTGAAATTTAAGAAGTTTAAGGAGTTGTGCACTTATATTCATTCCTTGTGTGCTTCCACAGGACTTATGAGATCAGCTCTTTTTCAGATCTTACATGCATGAATTTCAGGCGCATGCATTTGTAAAAATAATATACTTAATGTTGCATGACAGGCACTAAGATTTTTGTGAGTTGACATGTAGGACAGCTTACTGTTTCTGAGGCTCTACATTTCTGCAGGCTGAGAAAAGGATTGATTTGAAGTAGAATTTAACTGTTTATTGTTTAATATGTATAGGTTGCTCGTATAAGAGGACTTCAGCTTGAACTGGGAAAATCATACTCATTACAATGGACTCAGGAAGTGAGTATCAACGAAAGATATGATTGCCATCCCAGTCAAGAGGCAACAAAAGAAAAATGTGAACAACTTGGCTGTGTCTGGAACGTAAGAAAAAATGACTTGTCTAAGCTAAATGAGAGAGCATTTTAAGAATCGTAGCTTTCTTTTTGTATTTTTTACTGTGAAAAAGGTAGTCTGGCAGTCTGTAGTTCATTCATTGGCCCATCTATTAGTAGATTTGCTTTACTTCATTGAAACTACGACCAATTTCAACACCTTAAGGTCTTCCAAAGTATATTAAAAATAGAGGGGGAAAAAATAGTATTTTTTGAAAGATGATACCAAATATTAGATTTATAAAAAGTAGAATAGACTTGAGATCACCATCTTCATGCAACTCTTCTTAACTGCAGCTGTGATCCTCAACACTTTTATTTTGTCTTTTGACTGTCTTGTATACATACTCACTGAAACACACTTCAGTTAAAATTGATTCCTCTGAAACACAATATGAAGAAAAATTCTTGAACCTCAGAACTTGTATCTTTTTGTGAGGTTAACTTTCTACTTTCCTGTCTATCAGATAGATCTAGATACCTGAAATGAAATTCTTTATTGGATAATTTTTATCTCTGGATTTCACATGACTATAAACATATGTCAGCAGTGTACCCTTGCAGGGATGATCTTCAGAGTCCTCCTTCAAACTACATTATTCTGTGATTCTCAAAATCCAAATTTCAAAGCTTGGATATTTCCCCTAGGTATAAAGTCCAAAATTCTGTTAGCTACTCCAGAAGCAAGAGCAGCTGAAATGGTTGAACTTTCTTAAATTTGTTGTACTGTTAGAAATATTTTCGTAATTTTGGATATTTGGAATTGTCTTTTCCTGTGAAATAACATTCTGATCCAGTTATGAACTGGGTATATTTTAAACACTTGCTTAAGTTGGAAGATGTTCTGAATTTGGCTACAGCAGATAAACATTCATTAGGAATTAAGATGTGATTAGCAGGCATAGTTTCATTTCTATGACTAGATAGGATTGATGGTAAGTATTCAGAAGTGGATGGCCAATGTATTAACCTACATCAGCTAAAGCATTAACCTACATCTACATTAAATAACTACCTAGTAAAAATAAGATGTGTGTTAGGTAAGGAGGCCTGAGCCTGGTAGCCTGATGGGGTGGGTCTGCCACAGCTCCATGACAAACACATGTGTACAGCATTTTATATATATATGTATATAAAAATATCTTACATATTTATAGATATTTAAAAATATATAATATATGTGCATATTTTCCTATATTTTTATATAGGAATAAATATATATAATGCTGTACATGTGTATTTGTCTACTGGGAATGCAATCTCAGTTTCACTACTATTTGGACCTGATACCACGGAGCTGTGGCAGCCTTGCTGCATCAGAGTCCATATATATATGTATGTATATATACATACACACACATATGTGGCTGACCACACAGACCAACATGGACAGATACTCAGCACTCACAAGAACAGCACAAATAGCCTCATCCTGTTCCCCTCTCAGGCTGATCAGGAGAAAGGTCCATTAGTGGGACACATGTCCATATTGTACTTGGGGAGAGGAGCTTTTTACCTCATAATCTAACAATTGGCAATATATTTCCATTTGCAGGAAGTAACTTCAAACTTGTCTATTCCCTACTGCTTTTATAGTTCTGACAACATTTATTCTGTTGATGAAATAAAATACACCTCATCAGGTCTGACAGCTAACCTTACTTTAAACAATATCAATACCAAAGCTTATGAGAATTCAACTTTACCTATTGGTACACTTCGCTTGGAGGTGAAATATCATGACAACAATATGCTGCAGTTTAAGGTAATCTCACTCTGGAATTTCTGAGTTTTTTTTACACCAGTGGAACAATATAAACTTTTACTTATAGAATTGGTTTAATCAATTTTGTATTATATGGATGATGGCACTCTTGTCTAAATAGGCTACCTCTCTTAAACAGAGAGCTTTTATTGCTCTTAGGCCGTATCTTTTCCTCTGGTAAGAATTTTGTCCCAACTTTTAAAATATAATTTTATGTATCAAGACTATAATGTCAATGTAAACATGTAAGGTCAAGCAGTAACTCTGAAACTAAAGATACATCATTAGGATGCAGGTACAACTATCAGTAAGAGTTGTTATGGTTATAAGGTGGTGGTTGTTAATGGTTCTACTCACTTTCTCAAATCTTTAATACATTGTAATTTATATTTTTTTACTATATCTTTAATAAAGCAACTCTAAAATTTAATATATTACTAAAATGATCAGATATCAAGTCTTGAATTAACTTAGGTCAACTTATAGAATACAGAAAACCTGAAAAAAAAATCTCTTTGCTAAACGCTGAACCAAAATAATTAAATGATTTATTCCTGGTCCAAAGCAAATCCTAAAGATTTATTTTCCAAACCAAATATTTTGAGGAAATTACAAAAAAAAACACACACCAAATAAAAGATTCCTCTCAGAAAATTTGCTCAACAATTTTTTGTATTCATTTTAATTAATTCAGATTTCTTATCATTATTGGTAAAGTTTTGAATGAGACTTTATGTAAGACTGGGAATCTGCCAGCCTATAAACTCATTTCCATCAGTCTATAATTAATACAAGAAACAATATTTGAACTATTATTGAAAACTTAAATGTTGCTAATGTTTGCTATGTCAGTATTCTGTGTACATTGAAAAATAATTTTTCATTCGTAGATCTATGATTACCAGAACAAACGATATGAGGTTCCAGTACCACTAAATCTCCCTAGTTCCCCAATGAGCACAGCAGAGAATCGACTCTATGATGTATCAATTCACAGAAAACCGTTTGGTATACAGGTTCGACGCAAAAGTACAGGAACAGTTATGTAAGCCATATTTTTTTTTAATTTATTTTGTTTTTGTTAGCTATTTTCAAACCAAACCATTTTGTCTGCTGTATTTTAAATGCCCTGAGACTAGTTCTTGTATCCACCTCATTAAATGGTATGTTTGTCATATAGCAAGCAAGGGTTGCTTGACCTTTGCATATCTGTAAGAGTATTGACCCAGGGGAAGGACTCAGAAGGTGACCTGAGCAAGATCCTGTTTTTTTCAAAACTGGCTAACGTGTTTCCCTGTCCCCCTGTAGTTGCCACATGCCAGGAGTCCTCTGTATCATTTTGAAGTACAGAACACAGACATTTCCAAAGGCTGGTTTGCATACAGTTCCCAAGTGTCTAGGAGGCACAATTTTCTATGCTTTCTGATATTTTCTTTAGGTGACAATAGCATTTTTTATGAAGGGACTTTGTTCACTTGTTAGGTTATTTACGGGGATTAGAAATACAAAAATAGAAGAAAATTATGTCTCGGCTAACTTGCAGATGGGTTTTAATAACATGACAGTTAATAAATCTAGCAGGAGCTTCATTTCTTTCCTCAATGAAGCATTAATCTGACCTAAAAAGCAGGCAGTAATGATGTTAACCGTTATGTCCTATGTTTTGGTTCCAAATAAGAGTTTTTATGTCATTCTTTAACATAGTCAGAACTGAACTGCAAGTTGAGTTCCTTTTTGCCAACCCCAGTAATTATTCACTCCATAGTTCAGTCTTCTGGAACTACGTCATTCATCAGAACAGTACAAAAATTAATTTAAAATTTATGTTTTAAATTAATTTATGATTTAAAATTAATGTTTCAACATAATCTGCACAAAAAAATCCACTAAACCCTAAAAATGCTCCTTTTCAACAGTTTCACATACGGCACCAAGGATCAATCCGGATAGAAAATATATCCATGCTTTCCTGAAAAGCTTTTTCACAATGAATTGCAAAAATATCCATGTGAATGATACCTGTGCATGCTCTATATCTATCGGAGCGACATGGGACGTTCTGCACTGCTGGACTGTATATATAATTCTTAGATATCCTTGTTTCATGGCTTGTAAACTTTCTTGATAACCGTAACAGTTTTATCCTAAGTTTAGTGAAGAACGAGATTTTTTGGGGGGGAGGGGGGAAAAAGGCCTCAAAGTTTACTCTCGGCTACACATGACACCAAGAATTGCTATGATCTTTTTTTATTCTCTTTTCTGTTTTAGCTGGGATTCTCAGCTACCAACTTTCACGTTCAGTGACATGTTCCTTCAGATATCTACCCGCTTGGCATCACAGTATATATACGGATTTGGTGAAACTGAACATACCACATTTCGACATGATATGAACTGGAATACCTGGGGAATGTTCTCAAGAGACCAGCCTCCTGGTGTAAGTGGAAACAAATTGCAGTTTTGATTTTTGCATAATTGATTGCTTTTTGCTTTGTACCAATCTGTGGTGATTGGCTGTAGTGATCTGTCATCCAAGGCAGAATTTGCCTATGGCCCTTGGTCAGACCTTTGCACCATTAATGTTCCCATACCATAAAGATTATGCATAACAACTCCTTTGGGTCTTTAGTCCTCTCTTACACGGGCCTATATTAGTGATCAGTGAACCTAATCTATGTTTAGTAGGGGTTTAAAGTTCAGTGGAAGTCAGTGGGTACTGGACACATTTATTAGCTTTGGTCATATTAATTGAGGCTTATAACTCAGCTCCTGTTACAGTGGCAACAATTTTTCTGTAAACCAACCACAACCTATAAGCCCATCTGACTCCGGCTGAGTCATATATTGGATGACAACAAATGGCTTAGAAATAACAGCATATTTATGCTTTTTTTCTTGCTTCTCAGCTAATTGTTCTGAAAGCTAGAATTGTGTTAGCTCAAATTCCATAACTTTGATCAAAGAAGGAAGGACTTACAGAAGTAAATCAAAAAATACATTCATACACACAAATATGTGTAAATATTTTCTACATAACACAATGTTTCCAATTTACAGGGAATTAATAGTGAAATGGTGACGCATTATTTATAATTAAATAATACTATATTATCTAGTGTATAGATTTTATCTATCTATTATATAATATATCTATTACATATATAATTTCCAGTTCAGGATTTGAAATATAAATGAAAAAGAACAGAAGCTCACTAGGTTATGTTGATCATACAGGTTACCTGCTCATCTTTAAAAAGAGGAGAAAGTTTTATCCTAGCAAAGAAATTTGATATTAGTGATTTCTTTTTTTAAGGCAGTAATATATTTTCTTTCTTTCTCCTTTGAGGAGTCTGAACCAGACTGACCTCAAAATTTTAAGCTGAAAATGATCTTTTCTGGGAATGTAAATAATTACCGTAGTATGATTTGAGTTGTATTTGTTTTATGTTTGGCAATTGTATGTTTGATCATTTATTAACTTTATTAGTATATGTAAATAACTGAATGCTTATGATGTTTCTCTAGTAGAAAACAGTTTATTTCTTTTGCAGTACAAGTTGAATTCATATGGTTTTCAGCCATTCTACATGGCTCTTGAAGAAGATGGCAATGCCCATGGAGTTCTCTTGCTTAACAGTAATGCAATGGGTAAAAAACAATTTCATTTTATTTTCTCAATGTTTCATTTGAGTATTCAGTTTTTTGCAATTGTGGCTTATCCAGACATACATTTCCTTATTTCATTTCCTCCATTTTCAGATGTGACGTTCCAGCCAACTCCTGCTCTGACATATCGCACAATTGGAGGAATTCTGGACTTTTACATGGTTTTGGGCCCAACACCAGAGCTTGTTGTTCAGGAATACACTACAGTATGTCTCTTCTGCTATTACAAACTATAACTGTTTTTTGTTTTGTTTTCACCTATATGGCATTAATATTCTTTCTTATTTGGTTTTAGCTGATTGGACGACCATTCATGCCACCCTACTGGTCCTTGGGATTCCAGCTATGTCGCTATGGATACCAAAATGACTCTGAAATTGCTGAGCTAGTGTCTGCAATGAGGGCAGCTCAGATACCCTATGTATGTTGATAATGGTTAAAGTTTGTGAAGATGCTTGAACTTCTAGCTTCCAAGTATTGTCGAATTTAGAACAGTAAAAAACACTCAGCCACAGAAGAGAGCACGTTATATGCTTTATGCAATAACTAAACTTTTCCGTAAACTTTGTGGTCTAGCTCTTAAAGGCACACTTAGTCACCATGGATCTGAGCATTGTAGCGCTAACAAGCTGCCTAATAACACATTTAACTTCAGAGCTGTTCTAGGTCCCGAATGATCCTTTAGCCCTTTCACACTGTGAGGAAGGCACCCAACGATGGAATTTTCAGAAGCCAATATATTAAGTAGAAAGTAACCTTACACAGGCGGTAGGAAATTCAGTGTGCTGACATCCTATTTTTAGGATTTAATAGCTCTGAGACTGCAGAGACCTGTCTCATATGTGGGAATTCATGGCCAAGTCCTCTCATGGTTGTGTGTCTGAGCTGCTTTTTCTATAAAGCCCTTTGTTTTAAAACACAGTCTAAAGAGAAGTGTTGCAGTAACAGCCAGTAGCTTAGAGAATACAACATTTCTGGCAGGAAGGGGATTGATTCAGTCTTTGGAGCAAGGCTATTTGAACCTAGCCTCCCTCCTCTAACATCCAAACCAGCTCCCTGGGATAAGGAAGAACTTCTGCACTTGAAGCTCTTCACAAGATGAACCATATAGGTCATTTTTACACATGCACATGGAAGAACCATCTAGACTCTCCAGCTAATCATTGCCTCTCACTTTGCTAGGTAGGAAGGAATAGGGATTAACAGGAAAAATAGAGGGAAAGAAAGTAAAGTGGTGTCATCTACACTGCACATTACTCTGCTCTGAGATAGTTACGTTTTTGGCACAAGTTGTTGCTGGGAACGTCACAAAAACATATAGACCTAACAAAATTATACTTTTAAAGTGGCACTTCATTTTATATGTAATTAATAAAAAATTATTTCAGTGTAGAATGAGTGATTCTATTGTTTCTGTACTATGTATGGTAATATGTATGCATATACATACACACATATGCACAAATCCAGGGCTTTTTTTTTGCTGTCATGTATAAATTTCTACCTTCAGAATAAATGTGATAATGAAAGCTTAATTTCATACTGGACTTACTGTTAGGTCATGTAAGTATATTCATTTGATAACCTCAGCTTTAAGCTGCAGCAGATTCCAATTTTACATTTCAAAAATTCAATAGTTTACCTAATTTTGAAGATGGACTATGAACATATTTAAGAATAAAAAGAAAAAAGAGAAAAAACCCTCCTTTACATGCATTGTTTTTGTGAATTGCAGGATGTTCAATATTCGGATATCGATTATATGGAACGCCAATTGGACTTCACCCTTAGTCCACACTTTGCCGGATTACCAGCTCTAATTAATAAAGTAAAACAAGAGGGAATGAGATTTATCCTAATTCTGGTCAGTTTTGAATTCTGATTTTAAATTACAAAATATCATTGCAGAATACAGAATTCATTTAACAGCATTTGTTTTTGTTTTTTGAGCATAAAAGTAAAATTTTATTACCTTGAATTTTAGGACCCTGCCATATCTGCAAATGAAACCAATTATCCCACTTTCACAAGAGGTGTAAATGATGATGTCTTCATAAAATGGCCCAATACCAGTGATATTATATATGCAAAGGTACTGTTCTTAAAAAGCAGATGACGGTAGAGGTGTATTGTATCCAGACGAGCATCGTATCATTCTCAACTCCAGGGCTGTTCATGTTTGAATTTAGATGACATTCAGTGCTACAGACTGAAATGTTTTTGGTTTGTTTTGCCATTGGAGTATGCAGCAGTGAAGCAAGCCTTCAGCTGTTTGCTGTTAGTGATAATTTGTATTCAGTTTGATTTGATTATTTTAATATATCCTTCCTCCTAATAGGTCTGGCCAGATCTTCCCAATGTAGAAATTAATGAGACACTGGATTGGGACACCCAAGTGAAGGTAAAGATACTATTGGGTTATTGACAAACAGAGAGAGCAGTAAATTAGGTAATACAGTGAACTGGCAGGTACAATTTAGTCTAAGGAGCAGGATGCAGAAACCTTTCTATCAGAACACTTGAAAGATTTAGCAAAAAAGTGATTTTTTTTTTCAAACTCCAACATTTTAATAATGTGATGCTTTCAGTCCTGTATCTATGTTTTATTTTTCTACTCCTTTTACAGCTCTACCGAGCACATACGGCTTTCCCAGATTTCTTTCGTAATTCCACAACTGAATGGTGGAAGAGAGAAATCATGGAATGCTACACTAATCCAAACAATGCATCAAGAAGCTTGAAGTTTGATGGCTTATGGATTGTAAGTGTAATTTTTTTCTATTTCCTGAGACTTTTCTTTATCTTTTCATCATAAGATGAAACCAAAATAAAATATAATCACTTTCAGTTTTGATGTCTCTGAGGAAGTAAAGATACAAACATTTAACGTTAAAATACTATTAACAGTCTACTAAAGATCAATTATTTGTTGTTAATAGCATCATTATTTGTCTTATTTTTCCCTATTGAAACAATTTGCTTTCTATCAAATCTTCATTATCTACCTTTGACCTGCATATTAGCTGATTTGTAGTGATGTTACTCTTCTATTAATGCCTAAAGTGCTGCTTTTTTTTTTTTTTACAGCGGGCATTACTATTTTTGGCCATTACTACTTCTGTGGGACAAAATTAGTGGGACAAGTTAGATGAGAGGTTTAGTTTTAAGTATAAGGGAATTGCACTAATTGCAGAACCTATTAAGGATTAATATATTGCCATACAAAATACAGAAAAGTCTAGAGATCTAGTAAAATATTTGGTATTTTTCTGTAATGCCAGCTCTGGTTTATTATTGCAACCAGAGGATCACAGGCACTGAAGACACATGTGATCTTTACAAAGTTCAGAGATTTTGTTAGTTTATGTATCTGTGATTCAGTACTGATTTCAACTTTATACATAGGAAAACATATCTGTTTCAGCCTGTATGATTGATAAATAAGAACTTCTTAAAATTGAAGCCCAGTACCTTCAAGTAATCTCTGTGAATTAGACACTATGCTTTCTAGGAAATGAGAAATTCAGAATCTGGCTATTAAAGGAATTTCTCATCAGATTTACACTGCTTAAGACAGAAATGCAATACATAGTCTGGAAAATCAGATTTTCCAGTTAATCTAATCATAGTCAGCCTACTGAAAAAGAAAATTAAATATTTAGAGCACAATCTAAAATAGCTGAAAGGAGCTAATTGCCCAAGTGTAGAATTTGTTCATCTTGCTCCTTTAGGCTCCTTGGAAAAATCACACAAGCATGCCGGAGAGCAGATACACCAGCCATATGCTGGATATGCCAGCTTGTGGTGGAATACATGATGCTACCGGGACTGTATCGAGACCATTGGTAGCAAAATTAACAAAGAAGAGCTTAGCTATATTTTTTGTCTGCTGGACACTAGGAGAGAGAGCCACAGATCACAACATTCACAACAGTTATACTACCACTAAGGAAAATACAAGAATAGGCTGGAAGGGCAGGAACCAGGGCAGCAAGCTGAACCTGAGCTCACCAGCGAAAGGCTTCAGTTTTGTTTGGTGCTTCAGATTCTTGCTGCCTCAGTAAATGATGAATTTCTTTCTCCACAGTGACAGTGTTCTGATGCAGAGAATGGAGCCTGTCCTTACTTCTCTTCCCTTAAAATGGCCCTTTACAGAAAAGTTTCTTTGAATTCTGTCAGACAAGCTAAAAATTTTAATGAGTCTTCATTTTCTTATTAATAATGAAAGCACTAGGCTCTTCTCTGACAAAGGGGCTGCACAACCTTGTGATTGTCTTTAAAGAATAGAAGAAATTTTCATTGGAGGAAAACGTGGAGGTGCTGCCCATCAGGAGAGGGTGTTGGGCACCAGACCGGAAACTGAAACTTGTTTGAGAATTGGTTTGAATCTCCCTATCTCTCCTTCTCATCATCATCAGATCTAAAGGCACAGAATACAGGCAGCTGCCTTCTTCTTGAGCTGCTTTGATGTCCATTCTCACACAGGGATCATTTAAATTGAACAAAATAGCCCACCTTTCACCCTGAGTGTTTGCTCCTAAGATTAGGTTTGCCTCTCATATGCATTGGTCCTTTCTGACCAATCCAACAATGACACCAACAAAATAATTGTGCTATGCACTTTCAGGATGGAAGATAATCCCTGTTGCATGCGGCTTTTAACCAGCTGCAGCTCCATGTCACTTTGCTTGTGCGCTCTCCTGGATCTCTTCTGCATCCTTGCCACCCACTCAGTGCTGACCCAGCACTACATGTGGCCACTCAGAGTGAGATGAAGCAGCTGAAGGAGCTGAGACCTGTTCTTTCCCTGAGGGGTTTCCAACTAGATCAACTACTTGTTCCCATTCACAGACCACCTGCATAGAGGAGTGCAAGTGATCTCCAGCTGTGGGAGAAAGGAAGAATGGGAACAGCCTTTCAGCGGCAGCCCATGTCAATGTTGAGTGTGACTATGGAGCCCACTGACTGAAGGAAAGAGAAGGAAGGACACCTAAGAGCCTAGCGCAAGTTATAAGGACATGACAGAAAATAAAAGAAACAGTTAAGTTCATTCCTCGAATACCAACTTCAGGTGTCCATGTAGATCCATGGTAACCTTGTATTTTCAGAGAGTATTTCTAATTGTGAAATCAAACTTTACAACTATTATGAACTTAAACAGCTGCTCCTAGGATAGAAAGCTCTAGTTTCCTTTTTTCTTTTCTTTTTTGAGTACACCTGTGAACCTAGGTCAACAAAATGTAGCATGGCAGACAAATTGCATCTGTTCGTGTTCCTGAGGACCTTTACTATGCTGCTTTTCTGCAGGTTAGGATTAGTGTGTGTTGTACAATGAAACAAATAAAATTAGTTTTGCTTTGTTTTTAGGACATGAATGAACCTGCTAGCTTTGTTAATGGTGCCACTGATGGTTGTAGAGACATCCACCTAAACTTTCCACCTTACATACCCTGTGAGTCTGATCACTGCTTAAAACAGTTTTAGGTCACTTCAGCTGATATATAATTTCTTACATAATATATGTGGCATAAATGATTAAAGTTAGGTAGACAAATCCATAATTGAACTCCTAACTAAAAGTGGCTCTGTTTTAAAAGATTATGAGCATGCTTAACTCCAATCTATTTTAGTGAGAACAGTGACTGCATGGTTCTTTTAAAGTCCTTTTATGGAGTTTGACACTATTTTATATCTAGATTCTCTGTTTTGGATATGATTGAAAACGTGATTCCCAGTGTTTCGCATAGTTTTCTCAGCTGAATAATAAAATTAATGAGTAAAAAATTTAGAAAATAACTTCATGTCTCCTCTCATTTATGGATAAAAATACCTAAGTCCTAATTTGAGGAATGCATCTGAAATGCTTAGCAGTCTTAGAATGGCTTTACTTAAGTACTGGTGTGCAGTAGTACTAACTAGTAATAATTACTATTACTTTATTAGAATACTTTTGTTGCCTACTGCTGTCTTAATTATGACACATCATTTCTCAGGATTTGTCAGAAAGTTAATATTCAGAAATAGACTTATTCTCTCAGTTTTCTATTTATATGGATGAGAGAGCAGTGTTAAAAGATTTGCAATATTTTCTGAATGAGGATATATTCTGTTTACTTTTTGAGCCTCTTCATTACGGGCATCTAGAACTGAGTTATTAATATTCTTGCAGACGTGGATATCTGCCCAGAAGTATGAAGAATTTTAGAGAACTTGAAATTTCATTTTTATAAAAATAAATGACAGTATAAATACAAAAAAGCGAACACCAAAATAGATTATGGAAATTAACAGAAAGTAACTCATTGAAATTATTATTGAATGTTAATTACTAAATATGAATTTTTTCATTCCCTTTCCATTAGATTTAGGATCTAGATCAGAGGGATTAATTTTCAAAACTCTGTGCATGGAAGGTCAACAGTATCTCTCAGATGGTACTCCAGTTAGACACTATGATGTCCATAATCTTTATGGATGGTCACAAACAAAACCCACCCTAGAGTAAGTTGCATCATTTTGTTATTTGCGAAATATGTTACAAATGAATTTTCTAGGTCTATATTCTTAAGACCAATACGTTCACCACTTTATTTAACATGCCTAGTCATTTTTTCTTTTCATCTTAATATCATCAGTTCAGTTCTTCAGTTCAGGCAAAAGTGGAGCTAACTGTTAAGAAAGTTGAGAACCAATGCTATAGCTTGCCCTCTGGACTTGTAGTTGTTTTTATTTCAGTTAAGTTTATTCCTCAGGTATCACAGTAATCTTGTCGATAGTGAAATCAGGATGGTATGAAACTGAGCTGCTGAAAAGGGATGTGCAGCAGAAGGTAAAACAGTCCTGTGCAGGCTGGAGCTGAGGCTCTGCTTCCATCTTGCATTTAATACCATCTGCGATTGAAGCCAGTTAGAGACTAAAAAAAAAAAAAACCAGACATTGTCTACACCTGCATCTGTTCCATTCCTTGTCTCAATACAGGCAGGCAGAGTCTTGATTTTTGAATTTAGCAGCTCTAAAATCACTGACCCTAAACAAGAAGTTTAGTCAAGTCTGAAATGCAAAAAAAAATTATTTGTCACCTAGCTGGGAGCATATAAATCTTGTGTTGTACAAGCTTACTTGCCTGGGAAAATGATTATAGATTTTTAAATATAGGGTGTAATTTAGCCATTCATAAATTAACATCATTAAAATAAATTGGATAATGCTGCAAAGGGAAAACGGTGACTTTTAAAATGTAAATTATGTTTATTGGCTTTCCTTTTAAGAATCTATTTTCTCAGTTCCATGGCAAAGTTTATGTATTTCTTAATGCATAATATCCGAAGCTATTTTAGATAACTTCTAATGTATCAATGTAGTTTCACTTCCAATACAATAAGTAAGCAAGGTGCAGTATTTCCTTATAGTCATTAATGACCTTAAAGTCCTTGGTAACTTTGATAATACCAAAAATAAAGAACATATCAAGGCTACTTAAATTTTGACCAAGTAGATGTTACATTTCGCAGCATGCCATTGCGTTACTGTCGGCAAAGGTAGTCAGTATTGCTGCCAGGACAGGAAAGAATGATACTAATGTTATCAGCTGAATTAAATGTAATTTGGTTTTTGGAAGCAGACAGTAACTTAACACAAAGAAGAATATTATCATTGCTTCTATGTATGGAATGTGAACTCAAACGTGAAGAAATATTTTCTTCTATTTTAAGAGGGACTATAATAGAAGTGACTATCATAAATTACACAGCTTACACAAGTACTCTCATACTTGTATAGAAAATCCTTATTTAAAAAATTGCAGTTTTTTCTTCGTTGCTAATTGGACAAGCAGTTGGCTAACTGGAGAAATGTTGTAATAATAATTTATTGTAATAATAGATCATTCAGATAGCAAATTCATTTGCACACAAATCTCAGAAGCATGTAACCTAAATGGGAACAATTTTTTTTTTTTTACATAACTTGATGTAGTTTGTTCTCCACTGGTTAAAAGTAGCCTCTTGATATTGGCTTAATGTTATTCTCTAGTAACAAGGCTTTTGTGTAAACTTGAAAGCCAGAACCTTTGGAAGTGAATACATCAACCATTTTGAGGTAGTGCTATGCACATATACACTTTAGGCTCTGTTTTAAAGCACAGAGTACTGGAAGCCTGAGTTAGCAAAACACTTAGGTCATGCTTTCCTTTAAGCATATATGCAGTTCTATGCATGATACACACTTTCTTCACATTTCAGATGTTAGTTGCAGTTTCTAAATATTGTTTAAATAGAGCAAACCAAGTGAAAGCTGAACAGTTTAATTGCCTCTCAGCTTGTCTTCCTTGTCTCCCAAAAGAGAATGCAGTCAAAAGTCTTCACACCAAATGGACAGCTCTGCCTAGTCCTTCCAACTAGCCCAACATCCCAGACTCTTCACAATTGCTATCTTTTCCTTACTGTAAGTTTTCAAAATACTATTAGCACCACGAGCATGCTTACACCTCCAGCTACTGATGTTTACAACAATTATCATAAATTGTCTCCCAAGGATCCCTGTTCATACTGCAGATTGTGACTTTCAGAAGGTATATGACCACTTTTTTGCCCATGCTGTTTCTATGCCAGAGCATGTGGAAAAGCCATTGAGAGTCCTGTCTTTGTGCCAGGTGTTTCCTTCTTTCCCTGCTAAGTCCCTATAAGGGCCAGTGATGCACAAGATGGCCATGATCTGGGAATCTCAAAAGGTGCATTTGTTTATCTCTCTCCAATAGGTTCACCCTCCGACTACCTCTGTGCTCTGAATTCAGTGTGAGCAAGGAGCCTCATGCAGAGGCAAGGGCCATACTGATCAACAGTATCTTGCCAGTGATGTTCCCTGACTTTTACTCCGTTTCCATTTACGTACTTTTGCTTCTAATTTGGGGGTGAAAAATACAGCTCTGGCACATCATTCTTCAATATTTACTACCCCCTGCTCTAATCTTTTGGAGGCCAAAAAGTTAGCTAATGCCATGATATGTCATGTGAGTTGGTTCTTTCTTACTGCTGAGGCCTGTTATCTGCTCAGAAAATGTCTGGTTTGGTATGATTGCTTGTAGGCAAATTCACATTGCCCATTTTATATCATATTTTCTTTGGAATGATAACAGCTGAAAGACTTATTTTTGTTCCAATAGCATTTTGGCTAGTCATGTTATGTTGGTAGGTTTAATATTCTTGGTACCTCTATTCTTCCCCTTTACTGTCATCTTGGTCTGAATTTTGTTGAGATTATTTTTAACTGTTGCTGCACATTTTCTAGTACTATAATAATGGAATGATGTGCCCAGGACCATGTCATGTAACCCTTAAAAATGTGTAATCTAGGCTACAGTCCTATTTTCCATACAGTAATTAGACATCTGTTAATTGGATGTCTGTATTTTAGCACCTCCCTGTTCACTTTCTAACTATAGGCTGTCTGACACTTAACTCTTAGTTTCTGCATATATATGAATTACAGTGAACCCCAATACAAAACATATCTTGGTTGGATGTATGCTTATTCATACTGAAAAGAACAACATAGCTGCACTTTTCTGTAGCCAGACAAGCCACTAGGTTTATTTTCAGAGTGTCTTATGTAATATCTTTTTAAATTATTTTGCTCCTCATGTAATTTGTTTCTTCTGCTATTTTCAATGCTAGTGTCTTGCAGAATGTCACAAAGGAGCGTGGAATTGTTATTACCCGTTCAACATATCCAAGCAGTGGAAAGTGGGCAGGACACTGGCTTGGTGATAATACTGCAGCCTGGGATCAGCTTGCTAAATCTGTTATTGGTAAGTAGAAAGAAAAGGACCTGTAATCAATTTTTCCTGTGCAGTAAATTTTTCGTGATTTACTTGCTCTTAATAGTCATGTGCTTTTACCTGAAATAAGCTACTCAGTTCAGCAATCAGAATTCATGGTCAATTTCTTTTTGACCTTCTCTTTTTATTGCCTACTATGAAACTCTTCACAATTTCCATAGTAATTGGGTTTGGCTGTATGGGGCACTTAGTGCTCTAATTCCTGCTGGATTCAACCACCTACCTACCCATGGTTTCCCCCTACTCATTTCCTGTCACCTTCCAGTGATCCTGCCCCTGCTGGCCAACAGTTTTTTGCTTCTGAAGAACTAGGTCTCTGCTCTTTCTGTAATGAAATAACCTGACATATTGGGGAAACTGTGTAATGTCTGTATTTCAGTATTTATTATCTATGCAACCATTAGCATACTAAAGGAAAAAAAAAAGCAGTTATTTTTGAATTACTTTTTCCTTGCAGGTATGATGGAGTTCAGTCTCTTTGGAGTATCTTATGTAAGCCAAACAGTTATTACTTTATATTTAATTATCTTTACTGGATATAAAAATATATCATATTACAGCTGGATTATTTTCTAAACTTTTAGACAGGAGCAGATATATGTGGCTTCTTTCAAGATGCACAGTATGAGATGTGTGTTCGCTGGATGGAGCTAGGCGCATTTTACCCATATTCAAGGAATCACAATGGGAAAGGAACAAAGGTGAGTCATGGTTTTGCTAATGGTTGTGTCCCTTGCAGCACACATGAATAGACCAGCCAGAACATCACACAAAGAGACTAGCCTCAAAAAAATTCATGTTCACTTTTTTTGGAATGTGCAAAGAACATTTCTTAGGTTATATGTAGCATGCCAACTCTATCAGTCTCTCCCTCCACTCTCAGGTTTAACACTCTCAGGTTTAACACTCACAGAGAGCCTGCCTCATGATTTAGACCACGTGAAGTAAGCATTCCTGTGTGGTTTGAGTGAATCAAACTTCTGCATATTTATTTTTTCATGTATGCCATTTTTATTTACACACAACACATTTACAGGACTAAAATAGAACACTTTTATGGCAATATACCTTTAAAGGGGCAAAACTGACCTTGGTGTTCTCATCCATAGTTGTTCATAATTATACAGTAAATCAGAAAATGAAATAGTGTAATGAGATGCTTGGATGAGTATCTGAAATTACCGTATTTTGCCATTTCCCACCATAAGACATCATATTTCTTACTACTTTTTACATAAAATAGTTATTTTAAGAATAAAGGGGGAAAAATGATCTAAATGTAAGACTGTGCTGACTAAGGACTGTATTATGGAAATCCATAAACTAAGATAACTGGAAAAATGAAAATAATTGAAACGGCATTTACATTTTGGTTAGAACTTAATGTCTAGCAGAGTAGAGGTCTCTATATGGCACATAACTAGTGAATTCAAGTCTGCTTTTGAAAAAGTGTGCTTTATCTTGTTGCAGCACACTTCCTGATAGGACTTTTAAAGCTTTTAAAAATGTAGATTCCAGGCTTTTCTGCTGCTTCCAGTCTTACCCAATTTGCCAAGGTATTTTTCAATATATTTAATAAAGATTGAAAGTCCTACTGACATTATCAGTAGTGATTAGTTCTCTTTTAAAAAGTCCTGAGCGCTGCCCTGCAGAAAAGAGGGGTAATATATTTTGTACGCCAGAATATGTCTCACATTCAGTTGAGTTTTGCATTAAACATTTTTGAAGTAAATCCCCTTAGGTTTTTTCTCATCTTCTCCCTTTTTTAGTTTCCCTGTTTGTGGTTAACAGTGACACCTACTATTTTTATTATCACTTTATTCTTAAATAAAGAATAAACAAATAAAGGTGCTCTAAATTACAGGAGGACAAGGAGTTTGCAAGGGTTCAGAGAAATTTCCTCAACTCTATCTTGCTATGTTGATTCTGGTACACATTTGAGAGTTGCTTCTACCACAGATTATATGAATTTATGGGTGAAATATAAGATGGAGAAAAAAAAAAAGGCTAAACATGACCACCACTGTAAACATTAGTAAATTCTTTAACTCATGGGTTTTTTCTTTTTATTGCTTCAAAACAAAATAATCCAGTTTGAAAAACAGCTGTCCCTTTTTTCTTTTTAGAGGCAAGATCCTGTTGCCTGGAATTCAACATTTGAAGACATTTCCAGAAATGTACTGAATATAAGATATACCCTGTTACCCTATCTCTACACGTTAATGTACGAAGCCCACGCTCATGGAAGCACTGTGATCCGCCCTCTACTCCACGAGTGAGCGCGACTCCCTTTTCACCATTTAATCGTGAATTTCCATAATCAGTACCCTCATGAAAATATTTTCCCTCAGCAATTATACTGTTTTTTCTTTTAAAATTTGCATGAGACTAAGAATACAAGCTTTCAGTATCAAGTCGCACTTTGACAGTGCTAATTCTCCATTTCATACTATGCAAATATAAGCAATTGAAAACTGGCTTATTTAGGATTAATGTGTAATTTTTAAGGCTCATTTGTATCATCTTTGGCAAGTAACAAAAGTTCTGTCTGGTGCTGGACATATGTAGAATCAAAAAGCAAATGTTGCAAAAATAGCTGGGTAAAATTTCTAAGCAGAAAATAGAAAAAGATGAAGTCAGAATTTTGACATAAATCATGAGAGCTGTACAGGGAAACTAACTTATTTTAGTCAAACTTATATAGCTGATTAGAAAAAGACATGTTTATAAGACACACAAGGCCTTATTTATATCTGGTCAGAAGGGACAGTATGTGCAGAAGCTTAATTTTTAACATTAATGATCTAAATACTTGTCTTCCACTAACGAGCATTGAACTGTCTGCAGGTTAATGATTCCATTAAAGTACCTAAGAAAGAAATGTTATGAATTGGAAAGTGGTTTCCGGTCTGGCCAATAGTCAGTTTTGCTACTGCTAATGCCCACCAAGAAAAAATGATCTTCTGAGTTTTATGATCTAAATATACTGAAAAGCAAATGGAAAGAAAGAGCAGAAATGAAAACTAAGTAAAAGGTTGCATTTCTTTAATGATTTTCACAACAGACTTTTTAGACATTCTTGGCAAGCGTTAATTGATCCATTTATAATTAAATGCGATACATTTCAAATGCGATACTAATTGTTATTAACTATTATTAAAAATAGCATAAATAAAATTGAGGAAATAGTAGATTCAATTACTGAGAAAAGGGCTTAAATAAGGAAACAATTTGTAATATCAAATGTCTGATAGTTGTTTTGTTACCTTGCAGATTTGTGGAAGATAGAACAACATGGGAAATATATAAACAGTTTCTGTGGGGACCTGCACTGCTCATCAGCCCTGTAATGGAACCAGTAAGTCTTTTGAGTACTTAGGTGTTTTTGTATATGAAAGTATTAGAAGTCACTTTAGCTACACTTCACTTTTTGCTTTAATATAGCTATAACAAAAATATTTATTTCCAGAATGCTGTGACAGTGAATGCTTACATACCGAATGCCCGCTGGTATGATTACTACTCAGTAAGTAATTTTAAAAACTATCTGTGACATACCTTCTTTCTAGTGCTGTTTAGACTGCATGGTGTGCTGAGAATGCTGGTAAGGTAGGAACCAGCTGTTCGCATTTTACCGTGATGCATAAAGCACAAGTTCTTAGTGATGTAGCAATCACATCTTCTTGGCTGATTTCTTACTTAAAAAAAAAAGTCAGCTCCTTTTAATGTAATATTTTTAACATAACCTCAGTAAGAGTAAATTAAAACATGGAATAGTATCTTTACTCTGAAGTATTTTTATTGACTTTTTTTAAGCCTTGAAAGCTATACATAATGTCTTTGCTGAGGATGCTGAAATGGAGAAAGACAAAACAGTTTTAGCTGCATCAGCCTTTCACAGAAATTGGGAAAAGATTTGGAGGACAGAATAGCAGGCATCAAAAGTCACTTCATCTGTCACTAGTTAGTATTTCACTGGACTAAACCCTTTGGTTCCGCTACTGTCAGGTTATTTTATGTTCACAGAATGTCATACCTTATCCTAAAAATGTTATGTAGTTACTTTTGCATTTAAAAATTTTTTTGCCATGATTACTCTTAACATTTATATGTATACATTTATAACCTTCATTCTTAAAAAAAAAAAAAAAAGTGTAAATCAAGACCAATTCAACAAGACTAATTTTTGCTTTGTTTTATTTTTTCATATGTAGGGTGAATTCATTGGCTTTAGGGGACAGTTCAGAAATTTATCAGCTCCTTTGGAACATATCAACCTTCATATCCGGGGTGGTTACATCCTTGCTACGCAAAGCCCTGCTAACACTACTTTTTACAGGTACAATAAGATTAACTGAAAAATTAAAAATTAATTTCATTTTATTTTCTACTTTTAAAAATAGATATTTAATTACAGATATGGAGAATTAACTGCATTTTAATTATATGGTGGCAGCTTTTTTCTGGATTCCTTGGTTCAACCTGGGAAAAGTAGAATTTTCTGGTTTAATGTGCACCATGGCTAGAAATATCTCCCCTTTCATATAAATATTAACAGCCCTGAGATAATCTACATGTATGATAGCACATTATCTTCTTGACTATTTTTGTGTTCAGTTTTCTTCTCAAGGCCTCCTTTAAACTTAGTACTATGGATTCAGGAAGACAAGTATCAGTGATAACTGATAACTGAGCTGCCTACAATATCTGTAATGTAAATTATAACAAATATGAAACATAAAATGTGATTACCTGAGAAAATTGATGAAAAACAGTATTTTTTCCTAGCCGAAAAAATCCATTGGGACTTACTGTTGCTTTGAATGATAGTCAGCTTGCACAAGGACAGCTTTATTGGGATGATGGAGTTCGCATTGGTACGTATAATATTTCTTGCTTTCCTAATAAATCTAATTTGAAGTCTTGAATGCGTAACTGTTCTCTCTTTAGCTCTGTGTATTGCTAACATGAACAAGTAATATTTTCTTCAAGGATATTGTACAGTGACTGTGCAACAAGGCACAGGCAGCTTAAGTATGTGTTTAAGGGATAGACCAGAAAAAAAATTATAATAAATTTTTTTCTGATTTAAACCACATAATAGTGTTATTTACAGAACTCATATTTTGCATAAATTAAATTGTGTCCTGGTCCAAGGATAACATATATAATAAGGATGTGTTCTCAAACCTATGGGAAGTATAACCATAGATTAAGTGGGAAGTTTTAACTAATTTCCTCAATATTAATAAATTTAAATTATCTTCAGATAAGAGATATCTAGAAGTCTCTTATCTTTTTTATTCACAGTATATTATCCTTGCAATAACTATAGATTATCACCTGGGATTACTACCAGTAATGCACAAAATTGTGATTTAGCATAATGACATGTTGGAAAGGAAGTCTGCAGGACGCTGTCAGTGTATTTGGAGGTACTTCACATACATCACAACCAGTTATCACTGGAATTTAGAAATTATGACTATGTTCATGGTAGGTTAATGATAAAAGAAATTAGCATTGATCACAAGGTGCACTTCAGCAGGATCTCTGTGAGTTGTTTTCTATAGAGCAGAAAGAAATACCTAAAATGCCTCTGGTTATTTGACTTCTTTTGATACTTAAATGAGTTCATAAAATATACAGCAGTGATACAAAAGAAGCATCAGCATCTATCATGATAATATGTTTTGGAACAAAGAGTAGAGTTGGGCGTGGGAAATCGCTCCCATAACTTTTTCAGTGGGAAACACTTTTTCTTGCTGATCTTAGCATCCTTGACCTTCCAAATGCTGTTTGTTTGTCTTCCGTTGTATTTTTTCTCTAAAACTTTTGTACAGTGTACAGTCCAACAAGAATTTGTTTTATGTCTAAAAGCATGTTTTATGAAAATAGTATCAGAACTGTTTTCTATTTACACATAGACAAATGTACCATGTGTACATATATAGTATAGGCCAGCACAATTCATCTATTTCATTTTTACAAAATATTAAGGTGAAGAGGGAATACATTTTACTTTACTCTTTTTAACAGATGCATATGAAGATGGTATATATCTGCTAATATCATTTAGTGCTAACCAGGTATGTAATGTTACCTTAGTTTTTGATTACTTTGAGTGATTATTGTTATATATTTAGCTAAGGTATTTTTAATTTGGAATTTTTCTGATGTTTAGATATCCCACCATAAAATTAGTTCTCTATGATAGACTAGTTCTTATTTAGTATCATGAGGACTGTTGCAGGTCTATAATTGCCAATTCAAAAAACTGGGATTGCAAGTTTGCAACAAAATTAACTAACATATACTGGAAGGATAAACTCATTTTGCATTACTCATACCAGCATAAATCAGGACAACTTAATATACTTCACTAGAGTTATTCCACAGATATGCATGCACACACACACACACACACACACACACACACAGAGAGAGAGAGAGATATAGAGAGAGAGAGAGATATAGAGAGAGAGAGAGATATAGAGAGAGAGAGAGATATAGAGAGAGAGAGAGATATAGAGAGAGAGAGAGATATAGAGAGAGAGAGATATAGAGATATATATAAAGTGGCTAGTCCAGCCTAAAACCTCTGAGATATTGGTTTGTATTCCAAATCTGAATATAGGATTCCAATATGACAGTAGGTTGCAGCTTAACAGTAGACTGACTCGAATCCTAGATATATACATTTGCCAGTTCTTCTGGTATATATTAAGGAACTGACAAGGAGTGTATTTGGTCTGGATCTACACTATAATACAATTAATATTAAATTGTATTAATAATAAATTAAAAAAGGATTCTGAAGATATCTATTTTAGCTTATTATTGTGTGGTGTGTATTTATGATATTATAACTTCTGATATAAATTTGAACATACAAATTTATTTCATTTTTAATTTTTATAAATTTTTTTAATAAAATGATTTTTATAAACTGAAAACATATACTTGATTTCTGCAACAATGCAAGGCTAATGGTGGCATTTTTTTAGTCACATAGTCCGTATGACTTTCAAAGATAATTTACTAGCATTTATTTAAATTTTTAGATTATCAGCTCATGCATATTTAAAAGGCATGCAGTTAAGCATATATATCTATATATGACACAATTTACTGTGTCAAATTAGAGAAAGATGACTATATTAAAAATCAATATATCTGGCCTGGACTATAGTCGCAGCTAGAGCCAGTGAAGTCCTTTGAAATCTGCAAAGAGAAAGAGCAAACTGTCTTAGCATCCGTGCTACTTCTACAGCGTTTAGATATATCAGAACAGCCATATAAGGAAAACCAGCCCTTGCTGAAAGAGACGAAAACAAGAATTAACATGTTGGAAAACTTTAAAGATGAATGTTTTTGACACTGGCTTACAGCCGCAGAGAGGCGTGTCCACCCAACAAAGATTCCAGCCTCAGGGTTCTTCTCAGGGACAAGCACTTAAAATTGTTCTTTTAAAATGCAGAAGCTTAAGCAAAGAGAATTTACTCAGATACCAAAATTTTTAGAGAAGCCCACCATTAAAGCAGGAGCTTTGGGAATACTGATCCATTCTTTCTTCCAGTTTAATGTCCTGTGAGGATGGAAAGCAGGGAAAAAGGTCCCTGAGTTAGGCCTCATACAAGGTAGAAGACAACGCAAAATTTCTGTCCTGGTGATACTGGTGTATAGATTTCTCCATCTAGCAAACTGTACTACACATTGGGTAGGGGCTCACGAAAGAGCAGGCATTTCACTGTGCCCCAGTGAAGCAATGGAGATAGCACAGTTTACTATGCCTCAGTTTAGCGGCAATTAAGACACAGAGCCCAGGGTTTAGCCAGATTAACAATTCAAGGAAAATTGAAGCTTTTGGTATTGGACAAATAAATATCAATATACAGATTAAGGAAAATTAGAATGGGAGGATAAAATCTGTAAGGCTCAAGTGGGCTGAAAAAAGCATACTCTGACAGGTAACAGTTAACAGGCAATCAAATCAAATAACTGATTATTTTTTTTCTTTCTCTTTTCCTTTCAGAATATTTTAGAGATCAAGGTTTTGCACCAGGGTTATGCTGATCCAAACAATTTAAAGTTTACTGAAATTAAAATCTTAGGAGTAATGTCAAACGTTCAGCAGGTGACAGTATCACAGAACGGTGAAGCAGTTGAATCTGCTCATGGTCTGGCCTATGACAGTACAAAACAGGTGAGTATATAATTTAAGAGGATATGCTATCTTCACAATTACCTGTGTGTTCTTAAACTTTTGTGATTCAGAGCTCAGCTGTAATATTGTATTTAAAAATATTTCTTTACTGCAACAAAAACACTGACGTATTAGAGGTACCCTTGCAATAAAAATTTTCTCTTACAGAATTACTGAATTATTTTCTCCAATCACTGCTGCAGTGTTTAGCAAGACATATGAGTTATAGTCAGCTAATGTTTAAGTAAAAATTTGTTTAATAAATAGTAAATATCATGTAGCTTGTGCAGTGGAGCATTTCACTGTAGAAATTACTGTGGAGGAACCCAAATCTCTCCTGACTGGTGAAAAACTGGTGGATTTTGTTTCTTGTTTGGTTTTCACTGATTTTAATAGCTTACTAGCAACCTGTGAGATTCGAAGGAAGGAAAAGCTACTACAAATCCTTTTTGAGTCTCTACATGACTCTACATTTCTTCTGTCATGTCAGATTAAGGCTCTAGTTGCTCCCTGTGCCTTCAGCACAGGGTTCCCACTTGTAGAAGTCAAATCCTAGTTCTTCTGAAGTTATTACCAAAATTTCCATGAACTTCAGAAAGCTAGGATTTCAATCTACATGGTTTGGATGCATCCAGTGCGTTTCTTACCGTCTTCCTTTGTGCTCTGTCATATATGTTATCACAGAGAAGTCAGGTGACCCCAAGATAATAAACTCGAGCTCTCCTAAAGACAATTGAAATAAGTTGGTGTAATTGCAGTGCCTTTCAAGACAGCCTCTTGCAGAACATCTTTCACATATGAACAGAACTACTATGGCATTTAGTGTTGCCAGTTTTCTCATAGAGCGAGACAACCTAATCTCTTCTACTACTGGCATTTTACCACCTTTTTAAACAAAACTCAGTGTTTTATTGAGTCTTGTTTATTTCTGTCTTTCAGTAGCAAGCCAAAAATATATAAGCTTTGCACATAACTGAAAAGATGAATTAAGAATGCAAGCAGAAATATTTCTTTTTCCATTCTCTTTTGGATGGAAAAAAGAAGGAATTAGTATGAACAGTTGAATTAAAATGTATTACAAGCTTTGGGCTTTTTTGTAAACAAAAGGAACTTAATTGCTAAAAAGGCAACTAAATAAAAGGGAATGGATCAGAGCCCTGTGATCTGGAATCCAAAATCTATGCCAGTTAAAGTAACTTTGTAGTGGTACAAACATTGAGGAAAGAAGAATAAATTATTGTAATCTGAAATGAGAATCTGTTATCTTTATATTAACTGTAAAAAAACAAAAAAAAACAAAAAACCAAGGCATCTTCAGAGCAGAGTTAGTCATTGTTTGCTTGTTTGTTTTTCAAAGGTCCTGTTAATCAGCCAGCTTGAACTCGATTTGGGCAGAGACTACACAGTGAAATGGAGTTAAAGTACCTGCAAATAACACTAGTCTGCAAGTAACACTCAAATAACACTGAAAATAACACTGCAAGTAACATCTCGGGACCTTCTCTTTTTCTTAAACGATCTTTCAATTTTCATACTGCATTTTTGAAATCTTAAAATACTTTGTGCTATAAAAATGCACTAGCTATAGTCAGTTCATATTAAGGCATTATGTATATATAAAGCAGTCATATTTTACTATCGTTCAAGGCTAACTGCAAGCTATCTGTGTGATACAGAATTTGTTTTTTAAATATTATGGCCCTTGAATATAGCTTCATGTTTCAAAATTAAAGCTTTTATAGGATTCCATGAAGTAGATGTTCTGTCTGACCTTATGCTTTCTGAATTTTATAAAAAAGATGTAGTTGGCATTAACTGCATGTATATGGGGCCATAATTCGACTCACATTTAGCTTCCATCTTGATTTTAATTATCTCTATGTAAGTCACTATTACTGAGAAGTATTTAAGGGCAGTTGCTCATGAAATGATGCTTCCAGTTGTTGTTGATTTGTAGAGTACAAAGGTACTTGCAAAAATCCTTTGGATCAGTTACATTTTCTTTATCAGGTTAAGCAGTGTTTCTTTATGTAATTCTTTCTGGATCACATGCTTACATGTGCTGTGTAACATCTCACTCCTTTTGCATTTCTTCTTTTCTCCTCACTATGACTGTTAGGGACCAACCCCTTCATAGGGGACCAGGAGCTGGGCTTGATAGCGTGGCTGGCAGGAGAGGAGTCTTGCCCACAAGAGCAAGGCAAGCAGGAGGTGGTAGCCAGGGCCAGCCAAGAGTCCAGATGATCAGGCAAGTCCATGGTGATGAGGCAGGTCTAAAGTCAAGCCAGGAACATGAGTCAGGATCAGGTCCAATGACAGTAATCAGGGTCAAACACAGCCCAGTGATCACTGAGCAAGTCTGTTTTGAGAAGGCAGGTTCAAGGTAAAGCCAGGAAGTCACTCTTCAAGTCAGGGTCTAAACTGATGAAGTCCCTGGCCAGGCATGGGCACAGCTGTGAGGCAGCTGCAGACAGGTGCACCCACAGCAGAGCTGGAGCAGGGACTGAGGGCCCAGGCCTAGGCTGAAATGAGGCTCCTGGGCCCATGGGCAAAGGCTGTGGGTGGAGGCTCCAGGAGAGGCTCAGAGCCATTTAGAGCCTGTTGGCAGGTGCTGCAGAGGGCTGGCAAAACACATAGCGGCAATGGCATTGCACCACCCCTCGGGGCTGTGGAGATAAAGGGGTCTGTCAGAACCCTGCAAAGGAGGCCTGGGCCTGTGCTGATGGGTCCCTGGTCCTGCCCCACTGGACTCCTTGCACCTGGGAAGGGCATGCCCATCCTGCAATCCCCTCCGTGCTCTCCCCAGGCACGGGGGGGGGGGGGGATTGCCTCAGGGAGCAACAGCCCAAATATCCCCCACTGCCTCTGCCATTTCATACCCCAGGCCCCGGGGCTGCAGCATGGCTGGGGCTGAGCCATGGGCACAACTACCTGGAAGCCCAAGGCCAGGAGATCTCAGGACTCAATGGCTGCCTAGCTCCATGCAAGGGGCTTTGCTATGGTTTTGCTGGCAGTCCCAGCCTCCAGCTGGCTCCACCACCAGGGCCTGGTAAGTGCTGGGGGTGGGGGGGGGGCTGTGCAGCCCTCAGCTCTGACTCTCAGGCCCTATGCTGCTGGACTGTCTCTGCCACCAGCTGAGAGTGGCTTTGGGAGAGCAGTCTGGGCACACCTAGGAGACCGTGTGCCCACCCAGCAAGGCTTGATCCCAAGGATTTGTCTCTGCTGGTGTGGTCATCAGTGTTAGGGTAAGGCCAACACTACCATATTTCCACTCCTCCTTACCCTGGCCTCACTGCCCCATGTCCCTCCCCACCACTCACATCACAGTGGGAGTCATCATTGCAGTCTGTCCCACAGTGCCTCCAGTGCTAGCTGTTGCAAGGATGAGGCCAGGAGCATAGCAGGGCCTGTCAGTACCAAAGACCAGTGATGCTCATGGAAGGATACAGGCAGGGGAGATGGGGGCAGGGGGGTCTGAGGGAGGGCTGACTGCAAGCCAGATCGTACTTAGAGCACATTTCCACATCAACAGCTGAAAAAGCATATAGGTGAGAAACGCTTTTGTGTATCACGGCCCAGGGGGATCCTGGTAGAGGCATCATGGTGGTCCCCCAGGCATGGGACTGGGAGTAGGCAGGCTTGGAGATCAGGGAGAGGAAGAAGAGCTGCTAGCCAGGGTTGGGAACTGAGGTTTCCTCTAGTGGAGTTATCTTAGCTAGTAGGAATTTTCCATCACTCCAAGGGGCTGGGGAGGAGACGTGTCTCTGCAAAACTGCCAGATTCGGGCTGGGGACATCTTCCCTCCTTGGCAGAGCAGGCTACAATTAGCTGGGAAGGTCTGCAGGGTCTTTTTGCCTCCTCCTTGTGCTGGGCAGAGGCACAGGTGCAGGCTGCAGCCAGCAGGGCTTCCTTTGGGGAGCTCCCAGGATAGGGCAGTAAGTTACCTCCCTGGGGGTGGTCTGCAAGCTCTGAGCATGGGAGTTTGGCAGAGTCCCCATCATATGCAGCCCAGACATGGCCCCCACCCATCTCCTCAGACCCGTCTGCCTCCTGGGCCAGTGTAGGGAGCAGATTGGGGGTGGGGGGCAGACGGAGGGGCCCAGCATGTCAGCGGGTGGAGAGATCCTGCCAGCTCCCGCAGCACAGCCACTGCTGCTGGGGCCACTTCACAGCCAGTAACTCTGAGATGAGAAATGTCCCTGTTCCTTCACTGGACACAGAGGTGGAGCAGGATGGGCTCCTCAGGTTGCAAAGCCCTCAACCATGGGGGAGTGGGAACAGGATCCTTGGCCTTCCCTTTCACTGCCCTTGCCTCTCCCCAGCTCCACCTACCCATCCTCTGCAAAAAACCCTGCCCCAGTCACTTTTCCCTGTTGATCCCAGTTCTGTTGCATCTCTAGCCAAACAGGATATTTCTGGTACCTGGTGTCTCTTACCGAGGCAATCACAGCCACCTATGCTATTTCTCCAATGTCCTGTTTGAGATTTCACAGATTTTTGGTGCCATTTGGAGACATTGCTGGTGGATTTACCACCTTGAGAAGGGGGCAGTGGGGTGGGGACAGCACCCCAAAATGCCCCAGGTGACTCCCCTGCCTGCCGTGGGGCTAAACCTCACAGGACCCCTGAGGCCTGGCAGTCCTTGCAGACCCTCCAGGGTCACAATGGGACACCTGCATCACAGCCACAGCTCTCCCACACTGCTCTGGCCTCTCCTCCCACGTTCCAGGGGGGGTTCAGGACAAGCCCAGGCACCAGGGGCTGTTTTTGACACCACTCTGCCCTGGAGACAGGATAAGACAAGGGGAGGCACGGGGCAGGGCTGGGGGGCGGGGGCAATGGATGCAGTGTACAGGGGGACACAAGAGGGGAGAGGACATTACCTTGCTAGTGGCTCCCCTCCTGGACTTTGTCCAAGTGATGGCTTCTACCTAAAATAGGACCTTGCACTGTCCTTGTGGAATGCTGCTATTTTGGAGGGGCAACTGCTATAACTGGCACAAGTGGTCTCCCTTTGAATCCTGTTCTGGCTGTGTGCTGCTTCTGTTCACAGCAGGGCTTCTGCATGTTTCAGAATCTTTTTCTTTATTCCCTTATCCAAGTACTGAACTGTAAGGTGTGGATATTGGGCAAAACCCTGAAGAACCTTTCTTGATGCTTGCCACCAGGTTGACACTGGACATGCAGGTCTGCTCTTCCAGATTATTTCGCTTTTGCCTTCTTTATGCTAGACTATGCCTCCAAGGCTTGCTCCTGAGAAAATCAAGCAAGATAAGTCTACAGGCCTTATTAACATAGAGATACAATACATCTTCTGCTTCTCCCCTTTCCAAAAGTTCTGCTTACCAGCCATGGAAAAACAAACAACCAATCAAAAAGAAAATAAATAACAGATCAGATAGACACGATCTGTTATTGAAATCATACAGTGGCTTCTACTCTCATGCTTGTTTGTAATGCTTACAAATAGCTTGCTTATCGTTTGACTGATATGTCAGTATTCCCCATTAAATTGTTGACAACCTTGCAACTTACAGTAATGTTTTTTCCCTGGGGTAATAAGATGTAATATTGTCTTGAAGAAGGATCCCATACTGGGGTACTGGGGGGGGGGAGGGGTCTTCTTTCTACCTACATTAGCATGGTGACGTTCTATGCCCCAGGGTTTCCCAATTGTCCCATAAATTTAGTAAACCAGGAGTTACCAGAGGTATGAATTTCCTAACAGGAGTATGGATTAATTTCATAGGGGTCCATGCCCTTGGTAAGGGCATGGTTTAACCATATGGGCCTGGAGTAGAGGGTCTGGAGGTTTTACAGATATATTTGAGGGCACATACATCTTTCAAAGTGTGGTGTCTCTGTCTGTGTACACTGGGGAATGTGAGTGTGAGTACAGCCCAGGAAGGGATAATGACAACAGTGTGAAGGAACATATACACAGTTGGTGGAGGGGTGGGTTGACAGTAGGCCCTCTGATCCCTGCTACTGGCTTGCAATCATTAGCTTTGTCATGGATCTCATCTCATCTCCTACCATCTCCAGCCCTCTGATCACAGCAACGTATCTGCACAGGTATTCCCCACAGCTTCTGCTGTGGGATGGGCAGGATGAGAATCCGCATGGCCTCCAGTTAAGGTGTAGGAATGAGCATACTCCCAGATTTCTTCCAAGAGAGGGTGGCCTCAAATTTCCCCCATGCAGGTTTGGAAGGAACGTGCCTTCCAAGAGAGAAGCCAGCAGGTGCACCCAGCAAAAACACCCCAGGAGTCTGTATATTTGGTGCAGGCAGAAGAACAACTGGCTAAACACAGGGTTAAGACTTTGGCCATCTGGGCACTACCTCAGCAATTGGTTGCAATGACCTGGCCATCTGTGGTGTGAATGGCAGCAGCACACCTGAACCAAGTGTTATTGCGGAAAATTGCAGAGCCATCAGTAAACCAAGTACCCTCATGTGGCGTGGTCAGTGAGGGTGCTTCTTTAATGGGTGAGCCTGGGAGATCACCATCTAAAACAGGATACGGAAAACATAATGGAGTGAGGATAAAATGGTTGGGACCTAGGAGTCAAATTCAGTCAAGACGGTAGAGATACCGAGGACCCCGAGTTGAACTGTGATGGGTTGTGCACATCTCTCTGGAAAGGAAATGTTGCAAAAGACATCATGGAGAAGGAGATGCAGAATTTTAAATGTGAGAGGACAATCCCCAGTGAGTTCATCAATGTCAAAAAGGGCAAGAAAAGTGGTAAATAAGGTGTGCTCTCATTCTTGGTATGAGGCCTTGTGCACCTCGCCACCTGTTACTACCAAAATGAATTGTTTTAGGAGTGGGATCTTTAGGGCCTCTTTCCTGGAATAGGCTTCACCAGGCTCCAAGCTCACTGTATTGGACCCTGAGCCACAATTTGCCAGTAGGGATGAAGGGGGGCTTAAATACTGGTGCTGTTGAATGTTTTTGAAGAGTAAGTTTAGAGCTTGTTGGTGAGTGTCATTCCTGTCCCAGGTGGAGTGCTTATGCAGTAGGAAATATAAGGGATGGAGCTAGCTGGCTAAAACCAGGGACATGGGAATGCCAGAAATGTAAAGTACCAAGGAGGCTCTGCAGGCTATGCTTGGAGGAAGGAGTAGGTGAGGGTAAGATATATTGTAAAACATTTTCAGGGATTCCTTTGGCACCAGCACACAGGGAAACCCTTAAGATGACTATGTTCTGGGCAGGGCCCTGACATCTGCCAGGGAGGATGGAAAGATCACAGCATTCCTTAAGGATTGAAATCAACGAGGTCATATCTCGTGTAATAGATTCGTGTGTTGGGCCCCCCATAGGGTATCATGAATGCATTGGTAACGAGAGACATCAAGAGTGGGAGGAATTTCAGCTAATACTGCAACTAAGAGGTTGTGAGCAATGGTAGGACTGCAGCAATAGCCTTGAGGCAAAGGAATAAAGGTGTACTAAGTGGCATCCAAAGTAAAAGCAAAATGAGCCTGGTTGTCTGGGTGGATTGGGCACTGGAGAAGCATATTTTTAATGTCTATCACCGCCATCCACATATAAGAGGTGAGGCAGATGGCATTGAATACCTCAGCAGCTATGGGAACAGCTGTGTGGAGAGGAGAAGAGGCCAAGTTTACACCTTGGTAATTAACAGGTAGGTGCAAAGAGCCATGGGGTTTGTGTACAGACCATATGGGGCTATTAAAAGGGGAGTGGGTACAGATTATTACTCCCTGCTCCTCTGAGAGGAGGGAATTAGTTAGTCTCCAGGCTTGCAGGTTTTTGGGGGTATTGCAGATCAACAACATGGGTCACAGAAGGTAGCGGAGGTGCTTCTTGGAGTACCCGAGCTAGTGGGAGGTTTAGTTCAGAGGCATCGAGGGAACATACATTTCCTTGAGCATCATGGAAAGTTTGGCCTCTAAGTAAGTTCATACCTAGGATGTTGGAGATCCCCAAAACTGCGGTTCCATGGACTGTACATCCATTAGGGAAGTCACACTTGACTGTAAAGTTGGGAAAGGTCAAAGGGGGTGTGTGTGTGTGTGTGTGTGTGTGTGTGCATAAACCCATGGACCAAAACAGAGCCTGAAGGAAGCGGTCCCTGCCAGGGTTACTTGTTCCTAACAGAAATTTGGGTACCCGTATGAATAAGGCAGTGTAGATGTTTTCTTGTCACTGATGGTGATGGCTATCTCTGGATCAGAAGACCCTATAAGCCGCATCCTCCATGTCACCTCAGAGGGGTCAACAAGTTTCAACCTGCAGTATTAGTTGTATGTCTGACAAATCGGGGTAATATGGGGCTTGGAGATTCCTGGCCTCTGGAATATCAGCTGGAGGAGTGGCAGAAGGGGCACTTGGACCCTTACCTCCAGCCAAGGAACATGTGGCATCATTGGGATTGCTGCCAAGAGCCAGTAACACTGATGTTGGTACCTAGTGAATTGCCTGTTCAGGAATACCCAGAGCTAAGCTGGCTTTCCAAGCTTCCAGGCACTTGGGGTCAGGGCTCTTAAGCAATCCTAGGATTCAGTTTGTGCCCATTGCCTCTCATCCTGTCACTGGGCACCACAGAGAAGAGTCTGGCCCCATCCTCTTGACACCCTCCCTCCAGATATTTAAACACATGGGTAAGATCCCCCTCTCAGTCTTCTCTTCCCCAGGCTGAACAGACCCAGCTCGCCCAGCCTCTCCTCACATGAGACATGCTCTTTATCATCTTAGCCCCTTTATCATCTTAGTGGCTCTCTGCAGGACTCACTCTAGTTGCTCCATGTCTCTCTCGTACTGGGGAGCCCAGAACTGGACACAGAACTCGAGCTGTGGCCTCAGCAGGGCTGAGGAGAGGGGCAGGAGCACCTCCCTCCACCTGCTGCCAACGCTCTTCCTGATGCAGCCCAGGATCCCATTGGCCTTCTTGGCCACAAGGGCACACTGCTGGCTCGTGGTCAACTTGCTGTCCCCCAGGACTCCCAGGTCCTTCTCCGCAGAGCTGCTTTCCAGCAGGTCAACCCCCAGCCTGCTCTGGTGCAGGGGGTTGTTCCTCCCCAGGCACAGGATCCTACACTTGCCTTCACTGAACTGCATGAAGTTCCTCTCGGCCCAACTCTCCAGCCTGCCCAGCTCCCTCTGAATGACAGCACAGCCTTCTGGTGTGTCAGCCATTCCTCCCAGTTTAGTATCATCAGCAAACTTGCTGAGGGTGCGCTCTGTCCCTTCCTCCAGGTCACTGATGAACAAGATGAACAGCATTGCACCCAGCATTGACCCCGGCTTACATCGCTAGCTACAGGCCTCCAACTCGACTCTGCGCCCTGAGCTCACAACCCTCTGAGCTCGGCCATCCAGCCAAGTTCTCAATCCACCTCACCATCCACTCATCCAACCCACACTTCCTGAGTTTACCTAAGAGGATGTGATGGGAGACAGTGTCCAAAGCCTTGCTGACGTCCAGGGAGACAACATCCACTGCTCTCCCCTCATCGACCAGCCAGTCGTCCCACCACAGAAGGCTATCACGTTGGGTTAGCAGGATTTCCCCTTTGTCAATCCATGCTCGCTGCTCCCGATCACCTTCTTGTCCTTCACGTGCTTGGAAACGGTATCCAAGATTAGCTTCTCCACCACCTTTCCAGGCACGGAGGTGAGGCTGACAGGCCTGTAGTTCCCTGGCTCCTCTCTCTTGCCCGTCTTGCTTCAGAGATGACTGAGAGAGGCCTTGCAGTGACATTGGCCAGCTCCCTCAGCACTTGTGTGTGTGCGTATCCCATCAGAGCCCATGGACTTGTGTATGTCCGGCCTGCTTAAGTAATCCCTAACCTGATCCTCCTCGACCAAGGGAGAGTCTTCCTTTCTCCAGACTTTCTCCCTAGTCTCCAGGGCCTGGAATTCCTGAGGGCTGGTCTTTCCAGTAAAGACTGAGGGGGTGAAGGCAGCATTCAGTATCCCCGCCTTTTCTGTATCCTTTGTCACCAGGGCCCCTGCCCCATTCAGCAGCGGGCCCACATTTCCCCTACTCTTCCTTTTGTTACAGATGTACTTACAGAAGGCCTTCTTGTTGTCCTTGACATTCCTCGCGAGATGGGTGGGCCTTGGCTTTCCTAGCTCCATCCCTGCATACTTGGGCAACATCCCCATATTCCTCCCAGGTTACCTATCCCTGCTTCCACCTTCTCTATGCTTCCTTCTTCTGCTTGAGTTTTGCCAGGAGCTCCTCCTTCATCCTTGCAGGCCTCCTGCTCCCTTTGCTTGACTGCTTGCTGGTTGGGTCCTGGCAGCCCTAGGGAAGAGATGGGCAGAGGCAGTGACAAGGAAGAAGGTCATCTGCTGCAGGGAACAGGGAAGCTGCCCTGTCCCCAAGTGATGGTTATTTCAACTTATTTCCAAGACAGAAAGAAAAAGACCAACATCCCCCCCCCCACCCCCGATGCTGCACCTACTCTAGAGTAGCAGTGGGAACTCAGAGTATACAACCTTATTGGAGTTGCAACCTTATTGGTTCATTTTTACAGAGTAGAAGGAAAAACAATGAGACTTGCCTCATCGCACATAGAAAAAGAAATACCAGGGCTTACAAGGGTGCAGAACCAAGTCATGGACATCCATGCTAGCCACTAGTCTTTGCTCCTTCACTTCAGGAGACTGTTCCTAAAAAGAAGGAAAAGAAACCCCTTTCAGTCCTACTACTTCCAGCTGCCTAAGGAGCACCCCTGCACTCCGGGCTCAGCATCTAGCTGTCCAAGCTCTTCCCTCAGGAGAGTAAAAGCCTCTCTCCAGGCAGCCCCAGTGCAATCACAACAACAAACTAAGCTGCTGCAGGCTGAGGAAACAGCTGTTGCCTCTGGCCCATCAGCTGCTGTCCTTTACCTCCCCTCTGCCACTGCACTGCTGACTCTGCCTGACAGGGGAATCATTTCATTTCTTTTTCTTTTTTTTTTTTTTAATGGACATGGTATTAAAAACATAGATCTGGTATTAAAAGCCTTTTTTTTCTCTCCTCCACATTCGCAAGCCCTGAAGACACCTGGGCTAATCTAGCTGGGTGCTGGCAGCCCATCACCTCTTTCAGTTTTCCTTGTGGGGTTGTTTCAGGCTGCAAATCCCCTTGCTTGGGCAGTCAATGGTTCAAGAGCTACAGTGTGAGTGTCTTTCCCCAGCTAGACCTGTGAGTAATCTTATTAATGTATTTATTAAATTTTCTTTTAAGCTGCTGTCCAGGTTGAGCTCTGACTCATTGTCCTATCAAGGCACTAAGATGAAGGATCTTTTCAAATGTCTGAAGGCTCACAAGGAGAAAAGGGAAAAGTTTAAAGCAACTCTTAAACTTCAGGTGATTTCTGGTGTGCCCCAGAGACTATTGTTAGCCCTCAGGACCCCCCTCTTTCCCTTCTGGTGTGCTCCAGTTCCCACAGATCCTTGCCATTTGCCTTTTGCCGTGCTCCAAAGTTTTCTGAGTGCCCTTCGGTGCTCTCTGGATCCTTCTGTGTGACTCTTCCTGCATCCCAGGGGACTTTGTGTGTGTTTCTGTGCCTCCAAGGCCCTCTGTGTACTTTTCAGAAGACCCCTCCCCCTCCAGAGTTGCCTGAGAATCTCTCTTCCTTGGCAGAAATCCAGCCCTCTCTCAAGTGTGACTCCCATTTCTATAGGTGATGTCAAGAGGAAGGAGCATAGCTGATATGCCCAGCAACAATCTGCAGAGGAGGAGGAGTCCAATACCCTGGCGTTATCATCTGAAGAGTAAGTGTATACCAGCTCCAGCCAAGGCCTGGCATAGACAAGCAGCAGTAACTCATCTATGGGGATAAGGATCCCTATCCCTGGGCCATGGGGTTAGGTACAGTGTCTTGTGATTTTTCATGGCATGCAAATGGCCTAGGTTCAACCCTGACTCCTAGCACCTCTCTGCAACTCCAGTGGAATGACTAAAAGCAGTCCCAAGTTGAAGGCTGGGGATACCAAAGAGACCATGGGTCTGCACCCATGGGACTGGGGAGGGGAAAGGCAGGAAGGTCTCAGTCTGAGCAGGAGAGAGAATTTTGCACTGTTGTTGCAGCTACGCTTCCCATGAGCCAGCCCAGAGCTGGATGGAGGCAGTTGTGCAGCATCCGTTGGAGGAGCAGAGGAGGTTTGAAATGAAAATATAGGTGGAAAAGGAAGAGGAATGGTTCCTCTGGTAAGCATCTCCAAGTATGGATGAACCGTCTCCTCCTGCAGTGCCCTTCCTTCCCACCCCCCAGCCACACTTGGGGGATAGAGGGTTTTTTCCTGACACCCTTTGTGGGAGGGGGAACAGCAGGCTTTGGAGGCTTGTCATTGGTCAGAAATATCTTAATTCAGCACTGAGAGATAGAACAGGAGGGCTGAAGACAAAAGGATTCCTCTCGTGTTTGTCTGTCCCTTTCTAAACCAAAGCATCTGTCCTTCCCTCCCAGAGTATTGATACCAAGATACTTTGCTCTGTGGGCTGATACCTGTTCGGTCCAAGATCTCAGCCCTGCCTCACTCAGCACTGGTCTGACTAGAGGCACATGGGATCTCCCAGAGACAAGGGGAGTATACCACAAACAGCTACTTGGGCACAGAGGCTGAGCTATGACAGGATTTCCCTGCCTTCTCCCTGGCCACTTTCCTTAGATCTCAGCCAATGCTTCACCTACAGGACCTGTATGGACTGAAGGGAGGGGTGCTGGTGGCTGCCAGCCATGCTACTGCAGTCAAAATGGTGCGAGGGTGAATTAAACCGAGTCCCCACACTGGTGTGCATCTTTCCTTGTGCCTGAATCATACCGGGAGCAGCCTGTGAGTGTTGGAGGGGCAGGAAAGGACAACCCCAGAGCCAGGAAGGGTTTTCAGTCCCTGCTCCCAGGACATGCATCTCTCAAGTTTGTGATGTACCTGTTTGGCTGCAGCCGTGGTCATAGTGGCCCAGGGACCTTCTGCTCCTTGTTGGTCACTGACAGAGCCATGCAGAGGGCCCTGCCGTGGCCAGCACAGCCCTGGTGATGAGGAAACTCTCCAGAGAAGAGTAGAGCCTCAGTACCCCTTCCTGGGCAAGGGATTAACTGTGCTGGCTGCTGGCCAAGCTCCTTGTCACTGTTCATGTTTGGTGCACTTGGGTGCTGGGCCTATATGTGTGTGACCAGCACGGGGGGAGCTCCCACTACTGCTCTCCAGGCTTGGCTCCTGTGCAGCAGTGAGGCTGTTAGCATGTGTGGAGTGGGAACCCTTTCCAGATGCTAAAATCCACCTACAAAAGCAGAAGAAAGATGGTTGCTGCCTCTTCCCAGCTGGGGTGACCAGCCTCTACTTTGCAATGGATTTCCCTGCAGGAGAGACAAAGGAAAGAGCTGTTAAACCCCATGGGCGCATTTGTGTGGCCATAGTGGTGTAATTAGTTCTATCTGGATCACCTTGCCTCTTAGCTACAGTGTGGGCTTTTTGACCACAGCATCCTGCATACTTCAGCCCCGTGAATTTCAGGTTGGTGTCTGCTGTCTGGATTCCCCCATTTTGGATATCCATAAAGCTCTTGTCTCCCTATTTTCTTCTATACAATCCATTTTCTTCTATTTTCTTCTCTATTTTGTCTTTTTCTGTGTAATCTTCCTACTGAGTCATAAAAAATGGCTCCATGACCTCCAACCCAACGTATCACAGCCTGAAAAACTCTCCCTCTCTTTCTCACCAAGGCAGTGAGCTCTTTCTTTGAGGTGACTTCATGTTCCCTCTCACAAATGTGAACAGCCTTCTCTGGACCAGCACTCTTTGGTGCACATGCAGTTTTTGCAATATGTCCATATATGTGAATTTTCTTGCTCCAAGCAAGCCAGAGGAGGTTTTTTCAGAGACTGAGCCACTTGCATCAGCTGCATGAATTCTAACAGATGATTGAACCACATCAGCCTGTTAGAAAATGAGCAACTCCGAAAGTATGGAACAACAAGAGAAGTGAAGAAAGGAGAATGAATTTGCAAATGCAACAACTTATTAAACTATTGTCAGTCTCATCTACTGTCAAAATAAGTGCAATGACAACCAGTAGCATTCTTATATTCAAGGAAGTCTACTTAAAATAGTGTTTGGTTTCTAGATATGCTGCAGAGGAAATTATGTGTTCTCATTCCCCTCTGCAGCTTACCACAATGCAGATTGTAGTGTATCACTTCTACAGCATCTCCACTGAGGCAGGTTGAAAGAATACAAAAAGAGTGCCCATACCCTCTGTTTCTGAAAGTCAAGCCTCCCTAATAAGCAATTCTGAAATATCTGAAGTAACCTATCCCGCTTCATCTTTGAAAAACATTTTCATAGCCAATGGCCAAACTGTAACAATTATGCTGGCAAATATTGAAAAGTTCAGTCTGTTATAGCATGCATTTCTCCTAACGACTGGTCTTTTGTTTATTTTGGCTGCACTGACAGCAGATTGGCTCCTCTTTAGCAACTCTGTCCACATTGCAAGAACAACACAAGTTCTCCTTCGGTCACATGCTGCTGGGAACAAATCACTTTGCTCATTGTGCTCGGAATAGGATCACAGCTGACTGGAGCATTGTAATTTCTGAGGTATGCCAAAGTTTCCTCACCAGAACTGGAGGGTAATTCCCCTGAAAAGGTACCTACTGAAATTATTCCCGCCAAGAACATCAGGATCTTGCTGAGAAGCTCATCTGTCATTCAGAGATGCCAACATCCAGCATTCCTGAACATCTATTTGCAACTGCAGCAACTGTCTAAATGTGGCTTGTGGTTGGCTACACAAGGCAGAGGGAGCACAGATGGCTTGAATGCTTCACTGAAAAGCAATGACCACAACTCAGCATAGAAAGAGAAGCATCTCTCCCTTATAGTGATATCAGCAGTCTAGGTAAGTCCTATTATTATCAGTGAAAAACATGCAGCAAAATTCATGTAAAGGACAAACTACCTACAACAGAAATATTGCGTGCTGGAATTTTCTTTTTTCTCTTCTGATTATAAGCCTGTATGCACATTTCTGCTATTGCTCCAGTTAGGCAAGAGGATGTAAACGCACACTGTGCATTGCTTCCTTCCACCCAGGGGTCTTAACAGGGAGCACGCTCAGACCTGCTTTACTACAGCAGAAGTCTGTCTTTATTAACTGTCTTTTAAGCTTACAACGGAAAACCCATTCACTATTCAGACTCTGATGGTTTTCTGCCACTCTGCCTATATTGTCTGGGGCGGTGGGGGGAAGGCAATTTTCCCTGTTGTCAGTGATACGAAGGAATAGTTGGGCTATTGGCTAAATGTTGGGCTTCAGATCAAAAGGGAGGGAGAAGGGAAGGTAGTTAAGACTAAAAATAAATCTTTGCTCCAGAGAGTGTGTGCTCCAGGACTGTCATACAGGCACCACAGAACAGATACAAGCTAGCTAGAGAAGGCTATTATATGAACCAGCTGAGGCCTTTTATACTCATTTAGGGAACCGATGGTACAAACTTGTGGGGGTGGGGGAGGAGGGGAGGGACAGGACAGGACAGGACAGGACAGGACAGGACAGGACAGGACAGGAAGAGTCACACAGTCTGAACAGCACAGAAACAACTGGGAAGAAGGGAAGAATACCCTATTTCCTTTCTCTCACCTAATATCTAAGAGAAGTGATGAGCGATCCCCCTTCTACTGTCAAGAGATCTGACTGATAACTGCCCAAGGAAGATCAAATTGTGAGTCAATACAAGGGGAAATTTTGTGTTCCTTCTCCAGAATTCTATAATTCAGTCCAGAAAAAAAAAAGAATTCCAGTCTCTAGCCCATGGAAAAGGCCAGTGCCAAAAATGATACCTGCCATTCAATTTCTTCTTCAAGCACAAATCAAGCCAAACACAGATCTCTCTGTCTTCAGGGCCAACACCAGAAAATAATCAGTTACAGAATTAGTCTCATACCTTTCCCTGAGAAGTATAAGGGAAAGCCATTTCCTGTCAGCCAAGTAAGAACTGCTCCAAGTTCTCCTGGACAGTTGGCATTTACTTTTTCTCAACCCCAGAGCCACACAGGATTGCCTACAGAAGGCAGGAAATGCAACACAGACGGAAAACAAAAAAAAAAAAACCTTAATCTGGGTGGTAATCAATGGCAATTCTGTGCCTGCTTGAAGGCATTTGATAGAGAATAAATAAATAAATAAAAGAATCTATGAAGAGTCTCAGCTTTGGAGAGCTGAGATCAGGGCAAAACTCCAGTAGAGGGAGTCCACCTTCAGGTTGCCCTTCACCAGACCCAGGGGCATGATTGATAATGCTCAGGAGGACCAGCAGTAATCCACCCCTCCACTCCCTACCTGACACAAGAGCACCCCCTGTTTTTGCAGTGATAATAAGCAGTTTTTTTTAATTTCAGTAAATGCTGGTCCTTATCCACACAGCAAGCACCACCAGGTACTGGTTAAAGCAGCACAGCATGCAGAGCTGTGGAGCAGGTGTCCTTTCTCCACAGTCCTGGGCCCCAGCACTAGCTCAGGCTCCGGCACAGCATTGCTAGTGGGATTGGTGCAGTGCCTTCTCTAGTGCAGCAAACCCCATCTCCAAGCTAGGCTAATTCAGTTTGGCTGACTGCAGCAATGAGAGGCTGCCAGAGCTCAGCTGTGAGGCTGAACCTGGGGGACGTACTGTGCTGCACGGCACAACAACGTGAGCATGCCCACCACTGGTCTCACCCCACTGTCGCTGCCAAGGGCCCTGTCATATACATGTGGGTCTTCATGAAACTGAAAATAGCCCCTGATCAAGTATGCTCTCAAACAGCTCTGTGATTTAAGCCATAAGGAAGCGCCCAAAGATCTGAAAATAAATCAGCAAAACATTAAAGTAATTAACAATGAAAGATGAAGCGTCTTAGAGTGTTATTTTACCTCTGCAGCCAGTGGAAAGGCAAGCCTGGTGATTTGGCCTCTTTGCCATGTTCCCAAGCATGTACATGAATAGTGCAATGCTTATTGCTGTATCACCTCGCAGGCACAGACTGGGACTCCTCAGAGACAGCAGCCCTCTTTTCCACTACACTAACATCCAAAACCCATACTTTTCTGATGCTATATATTAGCCTTTTTTTTGTTTAGGGTTGGGAGGTCCCCCTTTGTTGGACATACAGTATTAGTCTCTGGAGTTAGGAGTAGGTTTCTCCTTAGACACTTGGACTCATCCTCTTGCCTTCACCCTCTCCAGTCCATGCTAAGCCCAGACAGTCAAATAACTGAAAGGAGTGCTGCAGGCCTCTCGAAAGGAGACCCCAATCATAGGCCCACTCACAGGCATAAAAAAATCAGGCCATATCACTGGCAAAAAAACTCAGGCAGCAAACCAGCAGTTTAAGTGATGTTAAGAGAGGTTTTAATCTTAGGGGTAACTGAACCTGGTGAACTGTAGGAACCAGGGCATGCCCCCTCCCTGGGACAGTGAGAGGCAACGTTGCTCCTTTGAGCCTTTTCCTAGCCTCAGCCCAGGTACATGCAACTGCATGCGCGCACACACACACACACACACAGCCCACAGGTACACAGCCCATGGCAGGCAGACTAGCACAGACAGGAAGGTGATACCTTGACAGGCACCCACAAAAGCCCATGCAGCACAAATAGCCTGACCGTGGTTCTGCAGAGAGAAACTCAAGGGAAAGCCCTGCCAAGGGTCTCCCCTGCCTAATGTGCTAGCACACGCGCGCACACGCGCGCACACACACACACACACACACACACACACACACACACACACACACGCGCGCGCGCGCACACACACACACACACACACACACACACACACACACACACACACACACACACACACACACACACACACACAGAATGTGAGTCTCTCCAGGGGCCAGCACCCAGACCTCCTATCCTGCTTAGCAGCTAGTCCAGCCTGAAGTTCACTAGCTGTTCTCAAATACGGGCTCAGAACAGGGAGCACAGTCACACAGGAGAGGCAGGATTTAATACAAATTCAGGACAGATTGCAGTGATCATGCAAAGTGCTCCATCAGGCAAGCATACTGAATAGCCCCTGCTTACATGCTGCTGGTCCCTTTTCTCCTTTTTCTTTCTGTTTTCCTATGCTTGTTTCTCCCCTGTCTGTGCTGAACCCTCCCTTTCTTCTCCTGTGTCTGTTCCCCTAAACATCCGGTAATCAGTTTCATACAATTCTGAAGTTCCATCTGCTCCATCCCAAAAGTATTGTCCCCTTGCATCCTATAATAAATCCTTTATCCCTTTAGGCCATAATTCCCCTTAATCTGCATGGCATTCCTGGGAAAGAGGTGTTTTCCCTGAATCACCTTGGTGGGTTGTGTACTAGAGACAACAGTCTAACTGTTCTTCTATGATGATCTTAGGAACAGCCTACGCAGTGTGCACTGTTTTCATTGAGTAGGTTACAGGGGTCCCTCTGTCTATCCTTTGATCATCCTGCCTCTCCCTCCCTCCCCCCAAAATCTTTGTGTTTAATTTGATTAGTCTTTACTCAGATAACCAAATGCTTTATTAAACAGGTTCGTGGTGGGAGAGTGGTTCCTATCTAGTATTTTCAGTCCTTTTTTCCTTTTTCTTTTTTTGAAGGCCACTGTCAGCTGTGCTGAACAGGAGCAGAAACAGCTGATACAAGAATCGCTGCCTCCTTTCTGATCAGCCAAGCTCAGTTTCTGAAACGTTCCATAAAATCCATTTTGACCTAAGGTCAGAGAAACACATGTAGCATAGGGCACCATGGGAGAAAAGATTTGGTATCTCAGCTTAGTGACCAGTGCACTGCCACAACTAAGCATCACCATGGAAAAATGCAGTGTTTACTACTGATTGCACAGTACCCTGATAACATCATGCACTGAAACGAATCTTTAAACTGGCTGTCCAGAGCATGGTTTTCAACATTTGCCGGGAAGAGTCCCTTCCCACAGAGCTGGAAGTAATCCTTTGCTAGGTACCAGGAGAGCCACATTCTGAGCGGTGATTTGGACTCTACTCTTCCCCAGGTGGCACAAACGGAAGTGATGAAATTGGAGGGGGAGTCAGAAAGCTGGCATGAGAGCTCAGAGTTGGCTCTCTGCAACTCAGCAGAAAGTTTCCCCACGACTGTTGAGTCAGGCCTTTGCTGAGACCTCAGGGATGGCTCAGGCAGGAGCAGTGAGCAGCTCTCCCCCCTTCCTAGGAGGTATATCCTGAGGACCCAGTACTCAAGCAGGGATTTGGTCTCAGAGATCCCACTGGCTGTGGACAGGTGCAGAAGACATAGCCTGTAACCAAGAGAACAAATCTGAACAGCAGCTACATAGGCAGAAATGATTGCAGATTACTGTGAAGTTGGATTATGCAGCTAGTGCCTTCCTTAGGCGAGCTGACATGAGTGAGGTTAAAATGCAGGAGGAGAGAAGGGTACTGTGAAATGAAGTCTCACAAAATTAGCCCAGAGGGGAATGAATGGGAGGATGGGCTCTGAGCAAAGGGACAAAGCCTGGCTGAAAGCAAGGGAGCAGACATGGAAAATTCATTTTGCACTTGGAAGGAGTACAAGCTCTGTGTACAGTGATGCATAGAAAGAAGCAGGGTAGCTGAGGTGGCATGGGAGGCTCTCGAGAACATAAGCTACAGCCAGGCTAGAAAAAGCCCTGCTTGGACTAGCCTCCTACTATGCAGAAGGAACCATTAAGAGGCTACCATGGACTAGTGACACATGCCATGGATAGCAAACCACCTTGAAAGATGTCATCAGGCCCCTACAGCTTGAAAGGGCTTTGTCTATAGGAGGACATGGAAGGCTCCAAGGGGGAAGCTGGAATGTGCAACAACAGATTTCTCTGGAGCTTCCATCCCCGAGTACTGAGCAACGTCCAGGATTGTCAGCGTGCAGCATGGCAAGGAAAACAGAAGTCTCAAGTTAGTGATGCAAAGCTCTCAGCCTGTGGTGAAAAGGGGGAGATGACTGGCACTCACATTTAGGTGTCTTCAGTACTGTCTCAAAGAAATTGGATTGCAGGCAGAGGGAAATAGAACCGGAGCATGTGTGAAAGTGTGCTTCCAGAATAAGTGTGGCTGGAGAGGAATAAGGGTGATCTTTGGAGGAAACCTGAGGGTGCATGGCCGGGGGGGGGTGGGGTGGGGGGAGGAACTAACCTAAGGGCACATGGAAGGGAATACAGCTGATCTGAACCCACTACTGTACTCAAATACCCCCTTTCCTGCACTTAAGAACCTCCCCTTCCAGACACAAGTAACCCCCTCACACACTCAGATACCCCCTTCCATTCCCGAATACCATCTTCCTGCACCTAAATAGCCCCCTCCCATGCCCTAATGCCCCCGTCACACTCACCCCCACACACCAAGATATACCCCCCCACATCCAAATAACCCCTCCTGCATCCAAATACCCTCCTCTAACACCCAAATACTCACCACCTGTACCCAAATACCTCTTTCATGCGCTCAGATATCCTCTGCACCCAAATACACCCTCAGACCCACATCCGCATCCAAATACACCCTTCTTGCATCCCAACACATGCTTCTTGTGCTGCCACTCTTGCAACTCCCCCCCCCCCCCCCCACTGCCTGCGCTCTGGTTTCTCTCCTCCGCGGCCGCTTCCGCCCCGCCTCTGCCGCCAGCCCCCGTCGCAGCCACCGCTCGGGCCGCGCCTCCCGGGAGCGGCCGGCCGAGGCGGGCCCGTACCGGGGCCATGCTGGGCAAGGACTACATGCTGGCCATCATCCTGGTCAACTGCGACGGTAGAGGGGCTGGGCTGCGGGAGGGCCGCGGCTGCTGGAGGGGCGGCGAGGGGGCGGCCATGCTCCCGGGGGCCCGGCATGCGGGGGGTCCCGAGAGCCTCGCTCGCTGCGGGGGGCTCCGGGGCGGAGGGGGGCCGGCGCTCGCGGGGATCCTTACTGGGGCCACTGGGGCCGGGGAGGGCTGCGGCCGCGCCCCGGGGGGCCCGGGCTGCGGGGAGCGGGGCCCCGGCCGGGCGGGCGGGGCGCCCCGCCGCTCTCCGCGGTGCTGAGCGAGCGCGGCCTGCGAGAGCCGCCCGGCCCCCGCCCCGTGCTCCTGCCCGGCGCTGCGGGCCCTCCGGGGCCGGCGCGGCCCCGCCACCCGCGCTGCCCCGGGCCTAGGCGGGGGAGCTGGACCGGGGGCTGCGCTGGGCCCGGAGTGCTCGGCCCGAAAGGCCGGGCTCGACGGCCCGTCCTGCCGCCAGGGCAGCAGGGCCTAGCCGCATACCTGGGCGAAGGGGCCCGGGGCTTCAGGGCATCTCCCCCGCAGGCCCTCTCAAGGGCAGGGAAGGAGCTTTCTGGCCCAGCTCCTGCTGGCACAGGACTCTATGTTGCCAACCTGGAGGGAGGGTCCAGCCAGGCCTGGGGTGCTGGGGGGGGTGGGACCCCCCCCAAGGCACCCGCGGTGGGGGCATGACCCATCGCAAGGTCTGGGAAGACCCGCTGGGCCCTGACAAGTTGGGCAGAGGCAGAGGCCTGAAGGCTGAGGTATTTGGCTTGGCCGTGGGCTGCCAGGCTCTCTACCCCCTTGGCGTCCGCCTGGACAGTGGGCACCTGCAGTGGCCACGTTGGGCTCCAGACCTTCACTGTCTACACCTTAATTTTCATCCTGCTTCTCTCTATCCCTGTGGTGCCGAAAACAAAGGCATCAGCAGGACCCAGTGACTGGGGCAGAGGGACACTCACTCTCACCCTGAACCGAGCAGGACCACCCACCCTGTTCTGTGGACAGGACGCCGAGAGTGGATGTGGGACAGGAGGCTGCTGTGCTGTGCTGTGCCATGGCTGGGCCCACCTACTGTGTGAGCAGGTCTAGGGGCCAGCAGGGCATGGGAAGCAGAGTGTGGCTCACCACTGGCATTGATGGGTTACCCACCCACTGTCTGTCCCTCCCAGCAGCACAGCTCATGGGGAACAAGTGCTCAGAAGAGGCATGCTGATCTCTGAGTATTTTTAGCTATATTCCCAGGAGCAGATCTTGCTACAGTTCTGCACCACAGGCCCAGTTCTGTGACCTCACTGAGGCTTGGAGGTTTGGGGAGGAGGGGGTTAATCTATACCCCCCACCCCCAACTCTCCAAGGATGCTTTCTCCCTCCCAAGGGGTCTATCCCCAAGCCTTTCCCATGGCAAAGTTGAGAAGAAGCCACGCTTGGGCACCCAAAGGTGTTCCAGAGGGCTGGGGACTGCATGCTAGCAGTGAGCTCCTTGACCTGGCAGTCCTGTGCCCTGTCAGGATACCTCCGCACTGTGCCTTCTCCCCTGGGCACCGGGCCGTGCCCGTGCTGGGGTCAGCCTCTCCCTCCTGCTGCAGTGAGCCAACTGCCTGCACTGGTGTCAGTGCCAGGACTCCTGGGGTCTGTACCAGCACCAGTCTAGAAAGAGAGCATTATCTAGTGGGTAGAGCCAGGTTTTGGGTGCTGCCCTTGGGTCTGATCCTGACATGACCAGTGGGCATGGCTCTGAGCATGCCAAGCACCCCCCTCATGAAGGGTGCCCTGTGCTTTGGTTGGTGGCAGAAGGAAGCTCTTCTTAGGGCAAGGGGTTGCCATCCATGCTCTGCTCCATGGCCAAGGAGGGCAGACAGGGCCTGGGCATAGTGCTGTCATGCTGAGCTCCCATGGGACTGGGCTCTGCTACTGCAGCCTCTCTGCACCTCTCAAGGGCTTCCCATTCAGAATTTCTCTTCCCAGCCATGTGCCCAGCTCTGCACTGGGGCACCATGTCCTACCCCAGCAGCAGCTGCAGCTCCCTGCTGCCTGAAGCCACTTGCTTCTCAGGCCTCCTTGCAGCTGAAAGCAGCTGTAGGAACTTTTCCCCCATCTCACACTCTCCCTCTGCCTAGACAACCTCTGGAGTGACCAGAGCCTGGAGACGGACCCTGATCTCCCCCCAGGTTGGAGGAAAATCCGTGATTCTCTGGGCACCTACTATTGGCATGTGCCTACCGGCACGACACAGTGGCAGCACCCAGCATGCACTGCTGGCCCAGGCGGGAGCCTGGAGCCTGATGGAGAGGAGATGCTCCAGGAAATGGTAGGGGATATGGGCAGGGGACGGTGGGTTAGTGTTGGATTCCCCCCTCTCTGTGGATGAGCAGCCTGGTAGCAGCAGGCTAGCCCAAGCCTGGTAAGAGCCCACCTAGAGGGGCTGGTGAAGAATCCAGTGGGTGTCTCTGGTCCAGCCTCCCCTTGGAGTGGGACCGTCTCCATTGCCGCAAGGACCTGCTCAGTCCTTTCCTGGCTGGGGTTAACCCCCTTGTGGTGCTCTGGGAGGCTCCATGTTGGCCCCATCCTGGCACTTCTGGAGGTCCCCTTGGGTTAAGGTTCTGCTCTCCTGGAGGGGAGGCCCCATGCCTGAGGCCCCTGTGGATAGGTGCTCCCCTGGCAACTCTTGCTACCCTCACCTCTTCCTTCTCTCTCCCAGGACTGCCAGGCCTCTCCGGTGAATCACCACTTGAAGGCCAGGCCGATTCCCAGCCCTATGGCTTCACTGTCCAGGAGGTAGGGTTGCCCGCATGCTCTGTCAACATGGGGCCAGGGGAGGCTTTGGGGCACCACGCAGTGGGCAGCCTTTTGCCCACCACTGGGTGCTCATCCTTAGCATCCTCCCCCAGAGCAGCCACAGAGATTGCAGTCAGCAGCACCAGGCTGGGCACCCTCATGGGATGCTCCCCAGCTCATAGCATGGGGAGGGGGGGAGGGCCCTCCTGCTGCAAGGGCATCCTGACACTTCTCAGGGCACTGGTGCTCAGGGGCAGTGCTGCTGAGTGGAAGTGTTGCCCACCCCACCACCCTATGCCGTTGCAGGACCTCACTGTCCTGGCATGGAGATGACTCCCAGCACACCACCGAGCCTGGCTCCAAGGTACTGCATCTGGAGGTGGGAGGGTCCTGGCACATTGGGAGGCTCTTGCCCCTGTCTCAGAGCACCTGGAGGAGTGGCACTGAGGCATCATGTGGAGGGATGGAGGGCAGGAGGGAGCAACCAGCAGCTGGCAGGCACAGGGATGGGGGTGAGGGCAGCAATGGCTGTGCTGGCCTGGCATGCAAACTTTGTGTGTCCCTGCTCAGTGCTTTGCCGTGCGTTCGCTGGGCTGGGTTGAGATCCCTGAGGAGGACCTGGCACCTGGTAAGAGCAGCATCGCCGTCAACAACTGCATCCAGCAGCTCTCCAACAGCAAGTGCCAGGGCCAGGGCTCTGCAGGTAGCCGGGGCGAGGTGAGGGCCAGGGACAATGCTGCTGGGGAGGCTCCCGCAGCTGTGGCCAGGGGCCAGCACTGCTGGAGACAGCTGTCCCCACATATGTGGATCATACCTGGGGAGCCCAGGTATGGGCAGAGCCAGCTGTTGCCATGCACAGGGTCAAAGCCAGCAGACGTGGGGCAGGCCAGGCTGTTGGGGCTTTCCCTGCACAAGGGGATAGTGCCAGGAGGTGCCTGTGTGGGGACTTGTCCCCACACGTGGGGATGGTATCAGGGGTGCCCCCATGTGGGGCAGGCCAGGTGGACAGGGCTGTTCTCACTTGCGGACTAGGCCAGGAGGTGCCCAGATGCAAGCAGGCTGGGTGGATGGGGCTGTCCCTGCACATGGGACCAGTGCCAGGGTGCCCAGGGGTGGGGCAGGTGGGTGGGTGGGACTGGCCTGCCACTAGGATGAGGTTACCCCGGCTCCCCACAGGGCCAGAACCTGGTGATGATCCTGAAGAAGGACACCATGAGCCTGGTGGACCCTCTGGACCATAGCCTCATCCACTGCCAGCCCATCCTCAACATCCGTGTCTGGGGTGTTGGCTGCAACAACGGCAGGTGCCAGGAGCAGGGGCCCCTCCATGGCGGGCAGAGGCACAGCCCATGGGCTATGGGGGGGTGCCCCTGCACCCGGGAGCCATGCCATGGCCTGGCACCAAGGGGACTTGGGCAGCCCTGGCTCTGCCCGCTTGGCGTGGTGGGACCCACACAGTAACCTGTCTGCTCTCCTCTCTCCCAACTGCCACGGCGGATGCAGGGACAGGTAAGGTGGTGTGGGGCAAGGGGGTTGCACCAGAGTTTGCCTCCACCAGGCCTCACTCACCCACCCTTGGCCTTGCAGGGACTTTGCGTTCGTGGCCAGTGACAAGGACACCTGCGTGCTCAAGTGTCACGTCTTCCACTGCAATGTGCCCGCCAAGGGCATCGCCAAGGCCCTGCATGAAATGTGCTCCAAGGTGGGGTGCCAGGGTCTGTGGTTACAAGTGGGCTGAACCCATCCACGGCCCCGGTGGACGGAGCAGCAGAGCTTGTGGGGGCACATCTGGGCATGACTCCATGGTTTTGGAGTGGGGGGCCAGTCACAGGGCCCACTGGCTCTGCCAGCCAGCACACACCTCAGTTTCCTTGCTCAGTGCGTTGCTCATCCTCCACTGACAAGGGGCTGAGGGGTGCCTGGGTGCCCCAGTCACCTGGTCAAGGCACCCCTGAAAGCACAGAGCCCCACATAATACTGTCTTTTGCAGATCATGGCTGAGCGAGTGGTAGCAAATAGCAAGTTCTCACGTGCCATCAACTTGGAGCCCATCTCCCCCGATGACCTGCCGCTGCAAGGTACTGTCCCACAGGCATATGACCCCAGCTACGGCCCCTGCGCACCCTGGTGGCCCGCTGTGAGGGCTGGCTGCCATGGTCCCCATGCCCACAGCCCTGCATGCTGTTCCCCCAGTGCAAAGGGCGGCCTGGGTGCAGTGGGGCTGTGCCGTGCTTGGCCGCCAGAGCCCCTTGTCCTGCTTGGATGCATCCATGGGGGCTTTGGAGACCCTAGGGTCTGTGTGTTGGGGGGGGGGGGGAGGAGTCCTACACATCTCTCCTGTCTTGGCAGTGGATATCCTGGACGCTGTGAGGCAGTCCATCCAGAAGTACGAGGCACTGTACATTGGCAGCCTGCCCGTGCCCAGGGCCATGGGTAAGCGTTGTTGCCCCCATGGTGGCTGGGGGAGGCCCAAGAAATGCCTCTTTGCTGGGGAGGCCCAGTGACCTCTGCCTACAGGGCCTCAGTGCCCTCTGCCTCCCAGCAGCACCCTGTGCGGCACCCCATCCCCCTGCCTTGCTGGGTCAGGGACCACCAGCCCCATCTATTGCCCCCCAGGGATGGATGTGCTGAACGAGGCTATTGAGAAGCTGATGAGAGGCCCTGGGCGGGAGCGCTGGACACCGTCCCTCATCAGTGTGTCTGACACAGCCATGAAAGTACACCCAGCACAGGTAGGCCCAGGATCAGCAGGGGCTCTGGGAGTCCAAAGGGTGCTGCGGCTGATGCAAGAACCCTGCTGCCACCAGGGTGGGAGGTTGTGTCCCACTGGGGAGGGACTGGCCTGCGGTGGCTGAGCTGCCTTGGAGTGGAGGCATGGTGCTGGATCCTGAACCCTGGTGTAGCTGCCCTGGGGTTTGGCACGTGACAGATGGGGCCATCCCTGGCAGGAGGAAGAGGAGGAGGCTCACATCTGGGAGTGCCAGGTTCGGTACGTGACCTTCCTTGGGGTGGGCAGGGACGCGCACACCTTCGCTCTCATCGTGGATACGGGACAGCGCTTCCAGTGCACAGCGTTCTGGTGCGAGCCCGACGCCGGCACCATCTCAGAGGCAGTGCAGGCAGCCTGCATGGTGAGTGGGGCCCTGGGGTGCCCCCGCGCACTTGCCTGGGCCCCACAGAGGGTTCACCTGGGCTGGGGACTGAGCTAGGCAGCCTGGGGTTTCTGCAGGGGGGGAGCAGAAGGCGGGGGGCAGCAGCTCAGCCCCCCACAGGGCTTAAAGGGGCTGGTCCCCGAGCCCTGCTGCAACACAGCTGACCCTGCCGCGGCCCCGCTGTTGCGCCTGTCTTCGCATCCCTGCCGTCGCGGGTCGCCCCGCGGCCCTGCCATGTCGTGTATCGCGCCCGCAGGTGCAGTACCAGAAGTGCCTGGTGGCCGCGGCGCCGCGGGCCAAGGCGAAGGGTGCAGCGGCGCGGGCCAGGCCGGCGGCCGCGCCAGGCAGCACCTTCGGCCCGGGGGTGCCGGGCTCGCCCAAGGCGAGCGGGGGCAGCAGCGGGAGCGGGGCGCCCAGCCCCCGCAAACGCGGCGTCTTCTCCTTCCTGGAGACCTTCCGCCAGAAGCACTCCCTGCTCTACACGCCGTAGGGGCTGGCGGGGGACGCGCCTCGAGGAGCCCCGGCCCCAGCCCCGGCGCAGCGGTAACCGCGGTCGCCGGCGCAGCCCGCCACGTCCCGGCCCCGAGGGCCCCGAGCGCGCTTCCTGGGCGAGGGCAGCCCGCGGGACCGGCACCCCATCCCTCACGCTCTGGCGCTAGGACCCCCCGCACCATCCCCGTTTCACCCAGCACCGCTGCTCCGCTGCAGGAGGGGCCCGGCCCGGCCACGGGGCCCTGCCGCCCGAGGCCCTGGCGGGGCTCAGCGCCGCATGCTGCCCCGCGGAGCGGAACCCGGCTCCGCGCCCCGGCCCCCGCCCGGACTCTACCTCAGCGACACTTTCGTAGGCGACCATTTCTCAATAAAACACGACCATACAGCCACCGCGACTGCGCTCTGCGCCGCTCGGGGGCTGCCCTCTGCCGGCCCTCCCAGCGCAGCCCCCCGGGCGGACCCCGCCCCCCGGAGCGGGCCGGGCGCTGAGCCCCGCCCCCTGGCCGCCCCCGCCGCCGAGCGGAAGGGGCGGGACCGGGAGTGTGACGTGGCGGGATGGCGGAGCTGTACGTGAAACCGGGTGAGGGGCCGTGCGCCAGGAGGGGGGTGGGGGACGCACTTCCGGTCTGGGGGAGGGAGTCGTCCCGGGGGGGCTGTGACGCGAGGGGATCCCGGGAGAGCCTCCGCGCGGAGGAGAGGAAGCCCCTTGTCCCGGAGGGGAGCCGGGGGGAGCCCGGGTGCGGGCGCGGAGAGCCCCGCGGTGTGCGTGTCCGGGGGTCGGGGGCCCCGGGGTGTGCGTGTCCGGGGGTCGGGGGCCCCGGGGTGTGCGTGTCCGGGAGTCGGGAGCCCCGGGGTGTGCGTGTCCGGGGGTCGGGGGCCCCGCGGTGTGCGTGTCCGGGGGTCGGGAGCCCCGCGGTGTGCGTGTCCGGGGGTCGGGGGCCCCGGGGTGTGCGTGTCCGGGGGTCGGGGGCTCCGGGGTGTGCGTGTCCGGGGGTCGGGGGCCCCGGGGTGTGCGTGTCCGGGGGTCGGGGGCCCCGCGGTGTGCGTGTCCGGGGGTCGGGGGCCCCGGGGTGTGCGTGTCCGGGAGTCGGGAGCCCCGGGGTGTGCGTGTCCGGGGGTCGGGAGCCCCGGGGTGTGCGTGTCCGGGGGTCGGGGGCCCCGGGGTGTGCGTGTCCGGGGGTCGGGAGCCCTGGGGTGTGCGTGTCCGGGGGTCGGGGGCCCCGCGGTGTGCGTGTCCGGGGGTCGGGGGCCCCGGGGTGTGCGTGTCCGGGGGTCGGGGGCCCCGGGGTGTGCGTGTCCGGGGGTCGGGAGCCCCGGGGTGTGCGTGTCCGGGGGTCGGGGGCCTCACAGTGTCCGTGTCCGGGAGTCGGGAGCCCCGGGGTGTGCGTGTCCGGGGGTCGGGGGCCTCACAGTGTCCGTGTCCGGGGGTCGGGAGCCCCGGGGTGTGCGTGTCCGGGGGTCGGGAGCCCCGGGGTGTGCGTGTCCGGGGGTCGGGGGCCTCACAGTGTCCGTGTCCGGGGGTCGGGAGCCCCGGGGTGTGCGTGTCCGGGGGTCGGGAGCCCCGGGGTGTGCGTGTCCGGGGGTCGGGGGCCTCACAGTGTCCGTGTCCGGGAGTCGGGAGCCCCGGGGTGTGCGTGTCCGGGAGTCGGGGCCCCGGGGTGTGCGTGTCCGGGGGTCGGGAGCTCCGGGGTGTCCGTGGGCCCCAGAGAGCCCATGTCTGCGGGTCGGGGGCCCCCCAGGATGCTGGGGTGCTGCCCAGGCTCTTACTGCTGCCCTTTGGTCTGGCAGGGAACAAGGATCGTGGCTGGAACGACCCCCCCCAGTTCTCCTATGGGCTGCAGACACAGGCTGGGGGCCCCAAGCGAGCCCCGCTCACCCGTCGGCCACCTGCCCCTGTCCAGGGAGCCCCCCCAGGTCAGAGCACCCACGCAGCCCCCATGCCCTCTGCAGAGCTAAAGCTGCCCTGAGAGCACAGCCTCTGGGCTGTGGCGAGAAGAGTCAGGGCCCCCGTACAAACCTCTGCTTGGAACAGCATAAGGTTTGGCCATGGCCCTGCATAGGTCTCTTCTCTCCTCCGCATTTCTTGGGTCTGTCTCTCTGCTTGGAGTCAGCAGGAGTGGCAGTCTGGCCCAGCCTGGCTGTTGCATCCCCTCTGTCTCTGCTCCATCAGCAAGCTGTGCTGGCTTTCCTAGAGAGCGAGGCTGGCAGTACCATCCCTTTCCTGCAGCTCCTCAGAGTGCAGAGAGACTGGGCAATGCTGGCACAGCAGTACCAGCCATGCAAAGAGGACCTAGTACCAACCCTGAGAGCCAGAGAGGCAGTGAAGCTATAGGGTGCAGGAGGGTCTGAGATCCTCCCCACCTGCTTGGCACAGCTCTTGGGGGGTGATGAGTTTGCAGTTCTCTGCACCTGGCTGAGTTTCCCTGCTGTTGGGGCTGGGTGCACTGGGCTGACTGCTCTCCACATCACTGTGTATTCTCTCTAGGTGCTCCTCCAGACAATAGTAGCACCCTGGCTGCCTCCAAAACCCTGCCCCCCAAATCACTGGGGCCACCCCCACTTGGGCCTGTCAACCCTGCCCTGCGGACAGAGAGTGTTAGGCCAACTGTAGAGGAGCCCTCAGAGGACTGCAGTGTTCCAGCGGATGCCATCCTCATCCCCCTGAGGGAGGCCCTAGATGCCTGCCGGCCCACAGTGCAGGTGAGGCCTTCAGCGCTTAATCCTCTGCCTCCTGGCCCAAGCCTCATCTCACCTAGCTGCTCTTACAAGACAGCACTGCTGTTCTGCACTGGGGAGCAGGAAGGTTCAGCAGCCAGAGAGGGGCCATGTAAGGGCTGTTTGTTCCCAGGAGAGCTCTGGGGCTGGGATAGCCACCTCTGCACGGGAGGGCTGCCCAGAGGCTCCCTGGAGCAGGACCCCGCTCCAGCTGCTCTCCGTGCTTCCAGAAACAAGTGTGTGACGACATTGGGCGGCGGCTGATGGTGCTTGGGGACACGTGGGCTCAGGGGAAGCTGTCAGCCCCTGTGAGGAAGAGGATGAACGTCCTGGTGCAAGGTGAGGGTCACAGAAACTGGATCTGGGTCAAGCCTGGGCCATCGGGCATTTGGTGCCCACTGGGGTGCTGACACGGAGCCATTGATGGGTTCCCTTTCCTCAGCAGAGCTGCAGCAACACCACTGGGACACAGCTGATGAGATCCACCGCTCACTTATGGTGGACTATGTGAATGAGGTGAGCCAGTGGCTGGTGGGTATCAAGCGCCTGATTGCTGAGATGAGAAACCTGCCCACCGTGGTGCTGGCTGAACCCAGGGATGATGGGACCAAGACCATGCCTGACCAGGAGGCTGCCTGACGCTCAAGAACGGGGCTGTAGACTGTTGGCAGTGCAGCCTGTGTCCAGGGCCACTGGCAAGAGAAGGACCCCTTGGTGCCTGAGGAGGTGTGGGTGTCTCTTGTTACTCCTCATCCTCTCCCAGGAAAGGGGGATTTTTAAGCACCATAACATTTTAGTGATGATTCACTACATTATGTTTAATAAATAGCACTAATCTGACCTGGCAGCCCTGGTACTCTGGGGCAGGCTGGGTCCTGTCTCTTCAGTGAGCAGCCAGAGATGCTGGGTGAGGTGAGAACAGCTTCAGGCTGGTCTCAAGGAGTTCTCACCCCAGTAGGGAGGTCCCAGCCCCACAGCACATTAAGGGAGGTGCAGCTGAAGCTGCTGTGATAGAGGAGTGGTATATTTTCCTGCTGCATTGGTTGGGAAATTTGGGACCCTCTAGCCAAGCCTTTGGCAGTGGTGGGGAAGAGTCAGAGGAACAGGCCAGCAGCCCATCTCTTCTGCAAGGAGACAGGCCTTGGGGAAGTCTTAGGGTGGCTGTGTGAGCCAACATGCAGCCATCCTCAAGCAGCATGGCATGGGCTGCTGCAGCTCAGCTCTGCCCACATGATGACACCAGTCCTTACTCTCAGCAGCCGGGTACCTGTCCACCCTCACACATCTCAGACCCAAGCATGGGACCTGGAGACTCAACCCCAGGTGGCCCCTAAGGCAGTGGGGAAATCCAAGCAGAAACGTCATAGTGCTGGCTCTAAGCTCACCAGGCTGTCAGCTCTGGACAGGTGCAGGGAGATTGCCTTGTCTCCAGCCTGCACTTGCAGGAGTGCCTCCTCCACCTGCCCTGACCATGGCTGGCACAGCACCATGACTGTCCTGAGTACCCAGCTGGAGCAGGATGGGGAACATGTGGCATCCCAAGCCTAGCAGCAGATTCAGGTGCTCAGGCCCACACATTTCCAAGGCTGCCGGAGAGCTATCAGCTGTACTGCAGGCCTCAGCAGCACTATCCCTGACCCTGGGAGTCCTGCATTCACCCTCCAATGTCTCATTGCACAAAGGAGAAATCCTGGGCACCCTGAAAGGTCAGCTTGGCTCATCCTGACTACCCTCCCCAGAACGGCAAGGGCCCAGCCTGGACCCCAATGCAGAGAGGCACCAGCCCAGCACAGGGGTTTCATGGTGTTTATTGATCAAGCGCGAACTCCCCAGGCAGTCGCACCAGCCAGTTGTGCCAGAGCGCATGAGGTGTCACGTGTCCATCCCCAGCATCACAGAGAGGGCTGCAGCCAGCCAGTCGCAGTGCCAGCACCTCCACGAGGCCCAGGAACAGGCCCAGCCATGGCCTGGAGACGAGGAGCTGAGAACTCAGATGTCCATCTCAAACTGGTCTTGATCTGGAAGGGCAGGGAGGGAAGACAGGGCCAGGGTTAGGATGGGGCTGCCTTGAAAGAAACACGTAGGTAAATGGGCTGCTGCAGGGGCAGGAGACTAGATAGGGCTAAACAGAACACTGGGCTGAGCCAGGGTCTCTCCTTGCCCTTGTGGCCAGGTGGGAACCCCATGCCCCAGATAGCATGGTCCTATTCCCCTGTTTGGGCAGGCGATGTGGTTCCTGGGCTGCTCACCTGGCATGGTTTCTTCGCTCTCATTCTGCTCCTTGAGCTCCCCCAGCTTGACGAGGCTGGGCTGGGCCGGGGAGGTGACACCGGGGATCTGGGGCAGGCAGCAGGGAGGGGTCCTGGCCACGGGTGAATTCTTGCACTCCAGCAGGAACTTGCGGTCGTAGATGATGCGGGTACCTGCCAAAAGCAGGGGGCAGTTAGGCACCATTGGCCCCTGGCAGCCCCCTCCCCCCACTGCCATGGCCAGAGCCTAAGCCCAGAGCAGAGGGAAGGAAGGGGCCTGACCCAGCGCTCAGCCACAGCTGGGAATCACAGCTGTGTTTGGAGACATCATGGGAGTTCCTGGCAGGACAGAGTGTGAAACCCATCCTGCACCGCAGCTGTTCCCTGCATCGTTCCTCCCAAAGCTCCAGGAGCCCTGCTGGGGCGCAGCGTGAGATGGGAAGAAATGTCTAGATTCCCCAAGGCAGCCCACATGGTGCTAGGAAGCCATGGATCCAGGCAGCTCCAAAATCAACCTTTGTGCTGCCTGCAGCACTTCAAGCAGGCTTGCCCTAGGTACAGACGAGGTTTGGCTGCCACACAGCAGATGTGTCCCCAGTGCATTCCAGCATCCAGGAGCCCTGCACTCTGCCGTGCAGTGGCTTCTGGGGTGGATCGCTTCAGCTTTCAATAGCAAAGACCCAGTGTGCCCCCCATTAGCTTCATGGGGAGGCATAACTGAGAGCACTGTTTCCATCAGCTCAGCCGAGCAAGGCACCCCTGTGTTCCCTGCAAAGGGAGAACGTGTTGGGTTAGACAGGACACCACGTTATGGGTGTCAGCTCTTTGGGCGTGCTCCCACAGCAGCACCTGCTCCAGGTGCTGCCATGGGGAAGGGCATAGAGCGCAGCCTCTCCCTGCACATGAGCATCTGCAACGATCTCCGAGACTGAACCAGCCTGTGTGACACTTCTGCTCCCCTTCACAAAGGCCAGCCATTCCCCTCCCTGCTGGCAAGGGGGCCCAGCTGTCCCCACAGGAGGCCAGGCTGGTGGGTCCTGAGGGGACAGAGCAGCATTTCCAGTGCCAGGTTGCCGATGGCAGAGGGCAGCCGAGGGCAGCAGCTGGTGCAGCAATAGCTCTGCCCAGAACTCCCTGTACAGGCTGGGCCCTTCCCAACACAACAAACACGTTACACAACCCGTGGAGGGGCCTGCCGCAGCCATGCCAGCACTTGGCCCAGCTCCCTCAGTCCCAAGATAAGGCTTATCAAGGGCACACAATGGGACCAGCGCCCACTGCAGCCCAACTGAAACCTGCTCTGCTCATGCATGCGGGGCAGTGCTACCCCAAGGACAGGTAGCACTGGGCAGCTGCCTGGCCTGGCCTGCCTGTAGCTGAATCGGGGATTTTGCTGAGGGCTGAAAGAGGAGAAATAGGGTGAGCTGAAGGTACCCTGTGGTGCGAGCTGTGCCACTCTGTTCCTGCCCGCAGGGCTGGAGAGCTTAGCTCCACGCAGTTTTGTGCTGGTCTCTGGCACCTCCTCCAGCTTCAGCCAGCCTTACCAAGGCAACTGCATGGCCATGCTGCCAAGCACAACCCTGTCCTAAGAGGGAGCAGGACTACATCCAGCCGCTGCAGCAGCATTGCCTGGAGCTTGTCCCCCAGTGATGCAGCCCAAGAAAGTCACAGTCTCCGCATGGGACAGCAAGCGGCACAGGGCAGTGATGGCCTCTGCAGCAGCTGTACCTGCCTAGTAAAGCCTCTCTGCAGAGCTTTACGCTCCCTTACCTGCCCCACCTCTGAGCTGCCAAGGAAGTAACACACACTGGGAACGCGACCTGCCTGGGACGGTGCTGCTGGATGCCGAGGCCATGGCATTGCAGCAGGAGGCCCGGGCGTCAGGACCTTGCAGGTTCCTGCTGCACCCTCAAGTGCCGAGCTGCCTCTGCAGCCCGGGACCCATTTTCGAGGCAGAGGGGTGCAGCTGGCGTTGGCTGGGCAGCAGCAAAAGGTGGGAAGAGGCGAGATCAGGCAGGGCGAGCCCAGGGTGACTTTCCCTGGGGCTACCTGCAGAGGCCCCTGGCCGGTTGGGGACAGGACCAGCTCTCCTAGACCGGTGGAGCGCACATAGCCCCCGGCCCCGCTCCCACCCCGGCCGGGCCCTGTGGGCACGATTGCCATTCGTCGTGGGGCAGCACCGCAGAGCCCCAGGAGCGTAGGCCGGGGCCACCCTCCTCCCCGTGCTGGGCGCGGCCCGGCCTTACCCCCCGGCGTGGTAGAGTAGAGGGTGCCGCCCGGAGTGGAGCTGTAGCCGTCCGGGGAGGGGAGATCGCGGCCCCCCGGGATGGGGCAGGAGGAAGTGGCGGTGCCCGCCGCGGCCATGGAGCCGCGCCGCGCCGCGCAGGGTGGCGGGCCCGACACGTGTGCGGGCGGGGGAGGAGCGGGCCGGGCCGGGCCGGGCCGGGCCAGCCCCCGGGGACTCCGTGCCCCGCCCCGGCCGGCCCCGGCCACCGCCCCTGCCGGGGCGCCGGGGTTCCGCATGGGGGCCAGGCCGCGCCGCCTCCCTGCGGCCCGGGGAGGGAAGCACCACGGCAGCCGCTGCCCCAGGAACGCTCTGACATGGCCAGGCCGAGGGGCTGCCCCTCGGCCTCGGTTCCAGGTCTCCCTCCCTTCCTGCTCGTCTCTAGCAGGACCTAAATAAACACACAAGAACAGGCTTAGGCACCAAGGGACTCCACCTATCTCCAAAGCCCCCTTCTACCTTAACAGCACCGTGGCACCTGGGAAGATCCCTCTCTGCTACACGTCTGAACAAACTCAGGCAGTGATACAGGCCCATCTTTTTAAATGCACTCACTGCAGACTAACTGTGAAGCCAGTTCTGGAAGCCTTGTCAGCCTTTTGTTTCCCCTAAACTGTTCTTGGGTAGTGGCCAATGGCAAGCAGAAAACAGGATGGCTACAGCAGACCTTCAGTGCTCTTTGCTAATGCAATATCTAGGCTAACTCCCAGTCTAGGCATCATCCTGGACCAGGCACTAGAAATTCAGTCCCTATCGCAGGCCCCTAAGCAGAACTATCTTATCCTTTCGACCGCATTCACAACAATTCACACTGGTAACCCCAAGAACAAACACCTAATTAGCACAAAAGCTATTGTATTACAATACCATTTTTTTCCTTCACCATTTGCTTTTAATATAATTACTGTTAACACAAGTGTTTCTCCTTTGGCATTTGCATTTATCAGGATCGCAGTAAAGGCAAAAGTTCAGGTTTTTTGCTTTTACTTGTTGAACACTAGGTAGAATATCTGAACGCATCCAGTACTCGGATACTACTTGTGCACTTCATATTTCAGTACTCCTGAATATTCAGAAGTAACTGGGACAGAGAACACACGCCATTACATTATTTCAAGAGTTCACATCATGCAAGTTATCACTGAATCCTCTTTTGGCTGCTCCTTCCTCATGTTTTTCCTGGGGAAACCCTGCTGTTGCATGTAAGGAATGGTCACGAGGAGGAGGAAGGAAGATGGGGAAGTCTCCATCTGCTCTCTGGTCTGAGAGACCATTGAAAGCGGCCCAATTCATTGGGCACTTTGTGCACTGTAGTTACCTGCTTGAGAAATGGACCAAATATTCAGTGTAGTTACTGCATCAGCACTGAGCAAAAGTAGAAATAAGCATAGTCTTAATGCAACGAGTGGAAAGCTTCCAAGGCACAGCGATACTGGAATCAGTATTGCCTGTGTGGACGAGTGAATGTGTATCTTAAACAGTATGCAAAAAGCCCCTTCTTCCTCATGGAATTGACTTGAGGAGCTCTTACCAGATTTAAAGGGTTATAAAATTGAATACATTACATTATTCTCTGGTGGGAAGCGGTCTCTGCTTTCCTAGTATCTGCTTCTGAGTAGCTGGTCACAGAGAATCAGGTGAAGAAACCCTGCCTTTATCTAGGAACTACCTCAGGTTTTGCCTTCTGCAAATTAAGATGTTATTGGCTGCCAAGGTGTCAAGTCAGCCCTTATGTCCAGCCCCTGAACAATACCTGATATTTCAGGCAACCCACCTGAAAAGAGAGTGCTAAAAGAAGTAGAACTAATCCAGAAGAAAAAAAAAACACAACAAAACACACACACACACACAACCATGCTCACAGAAAATAAAAGGATAACAACAGGCAAGGGGAAGTACTCAGCAGACTTTGTATCACAGACAGCTGCAGCTCAAAACCCTCCTCCCATTCCCCACCCCCAACTGCATCCATTTGCTAATTAAGAGATCCTAAAAAGGTATACCCCTGGACATGGCAGCTACCAATGACAATAGGCATCCTCTTCCAAAATTCTCACACACAACCTATAAATACTGTTTGCCTTTTATTGAATATTCAGGTAAATATTTCACATTAATACAGGCTACATAAAGTAGAGCCACTATACGACATGAAATTTACTCAACTTTTGCTCTTATGTAAACAATTATACATGTATTTACCACCCTAGAAGGTTGAAATAATGTAATCATCTAGTTCTCTGCTGCATACAAGTAGCATTCAGTAGTGTTTAGCCAAAAGCACTAGTTTCATCTGATTTAAGTTCAAAATGGCTAAACTAACTGGAGAACAGAATCAGTCGTATAGGTAAATCAATTTGTTCTTATACAACGGGCAATCAAGTTTCCATTGTTACAGCCCACAGAAAATTGCTTAGTTAGGCACATTTAAAAAAATCCCCAGGGTTCTTCAAGGTCATAAGGTTTCCCAAACAAGGCTAAAAAGGATAGACCCCCTTAAATCAGTTGACGTACTTGAGATGCATGTTTCCAATGTGAGGTGCCCAGGTGCCAGGCCAAATCTATAGCAAGAAGAAAAAAATCAAGTCTATTATAAAAACAAATAAAGGTTCCTTTAACAGAGCAATTAACCACTAGAGGGCAAGCTTAAGGCTCCCCCTAAAATACAACCAGAACATCAAAAGGCTGGGAGCTTTCAGCTCTGGCCAGGTTTTGACTGACAACACCTGTAAGATATTAAGTAGGCATATAAACCCTATTGCTTACAATAAAGTTTTTATCTTGCTGAGCATTCTTGAAATTCTGGTCATTTATCTGAAAGCTGCATACATTTACAAACACACGCTGTAGGGAAAAAAATCATGCAAGCAATCTTAATTCTAGTAGCTAAGAGTTGGAAAAAATCCCACCTATCTAGAATAAGGAAAAATAAAACAAAGCATAACTCTGTAAAAAGTCCCATATAAGTAAAGGTGGAAAAAACGCAGCCACAGTACCTGCTGAGCATCAGTACATTCAGTTGAATTTTGGACAACTTTGATCATAGGGTTCCAGGCCGGGTCTGGAGTATGAAGCCCATTAAAGAGAGGGCCTCCCGGGCCATCTGCTAGCTGAGGGTGTGAAGGTATTAGAGCGCCGCCGTACATGGAAATTGGTAGGCCCTAAAGGATCAAAAAAGGACCATCAGTGAATAAGGTAGTGGTTATGAAAGATTACCTTATTTATCTTATGCTTCTGTGGTGCAGTACACTTCATCTTAACAACACCAGAGCACTTTTCAGAGATTACATCTACCTCTGAAGTGCTGGGCTAGGAGAGACGCAAGGACAGCCCTAGAGAACAATGACGAGGACAGAATACACTGAATCCAATCTGGAGTTTTACTAGTGTTGACATTTTATCAGGCTTCTTGTTGCAATGGGTAACACACAAGCATAAACCACATTTGCCAAGATGACAGAGGCAGTTCAAACCCATTTGCAGTGTTCACACATTGGTAAACAACTTAGCAGTGAGAAGAAAAGGAGCACCACTGCTCTTCTAGGCAGAGTTTGGAGTACAAAGACTTTCAAGCCTGAGCTTCCAGGCAGTTTACCCATTTTCCTGATATTACACTTCCCCAGTATGCAGCCGCCTCTGCACAATGCTTTCAGATAACCCTGTAAAGCTGGACATGACAGCCTTACAAAATAATGTGAGTGTTCCCTCTTCTCACCTCTGCAGCCCATGATAATCTTATTGCACTCAGAGCTGCAGCCAGGGGGCTGCACTTCAAAGTCCTTACACAGTTTGAGCCCACAAGATTCTCTGAGCTGAAGATTCTCTCCTGCGTTGATCTGTTGATTTGCAATTCAGATGATCCCCAAAAGCACATGCTACAGCTACTTCTGAAACATGCTGTGCAAAGATTTGCACATGCTGCTGAGTGCATGGTCCTGGACCTTCCTCCCATGGAGGCTAAGCCAACTATAGCTTGGCTACATTGCTTTGCCTCAAGCTATGATACTAACACACAAGGCACAGAATTACAAACGGTTCTCTCATCCTGCCCCATTCTTAAGAAAATCATGCGGTATTCACAAGCATAATTTGCACTGAGAGCATTAAATGTTCAATCAGCTGCAGGAGTAGAGCAAGCCTTGTGATACCAATGTTTTCACACGAGAACCCTTGCAACCTGTAACTTCTAGCTTTGTTTAAACAGGTCTCTAGGTTTGGACAGCATTTCTAGTCAGCAGGAAAGTACTAGGACGAAAGGAGTTTCAGGACTAGGTGCAGCAGCAGCAAGGGTAGAAGAGGCATCTACATACAGTGTAAAAAAGCAAAATGGGATACAGTCCAATTAGCATGTGGAATAAATCTGTGCCTCAACGCCAATACCTAAGGCTTCTCACACCTACTAGCACAGTGAAACATGTGAACGAACCAAGGACTTTCCAAACTGATGTCAGTTTGCTTCAGAAAAAAAAAGCGTCATGAACCCAGTTCTTCTGAGGCTTATACTGCCCAAATCATCCTTTCGTAAGAAAGACTTTGGTTGTTTTACAGCCAACGTTCCAACCTCCAGTAACTTACTTTAGAAAAATCCACAAAACTATTTGGCATAGGTTGGTGGAAAATATTTGAGGGAGCCACTATTCCAGAATCATCTCTCTCCATCGGCTGATGCTGAGAAAACGTGCCCGGGTCTGACAACTGCTGATGCATTGGATGACTTCCCATTACAGGCTGAGACCAACCTGACAAGCCTTCTGGAAAGGAGAAATTGTAATTAGCCAATTTCAATCAATTGCAGATACTCTGGAGTACAATTCAACAGCTGTAAACACCTACACAAATGCAAGGGATTCCAGCAAACACATACAGTGCTGCAGAACATCTTAGGATTCTGTTCTGAGCAAAGGCAGACCTCGTGCAGCCTATGCAAAGCAGGTATGACACTTGCAATTTCCAGGCCATTACCAAAAAAGGAAAGACAAAAGTCTGTGTTCTGTGCATCTGTACTGCTATGGCCTGTCACGGGGAAGCTGCAAAAGGCGTACCCTATGTAAGGGTGGCCACACAGTCGCTTGCTTTCCCCCAAGCTCCCATATCCTATTGCAGATGTAACCACCACAGTAACGGGAGGGACAGGGGGGTGGGGGGGGGGGAGCAGAGAGAGGGGGGGCAGAGAGATGTGTGGCCACACATCTGACTTGGAGAAGGATTCCCTTAAGAGGCCAAAGTTGTTTACTTTAAAATTTCATATCATTCAGAAGACTTGGTATGAAATATTTGAAGCGTTCTCAGGGTTTGCAATTGTACTCTGGCAGAAAACCCAGGCTTGGTGAGTACCATCTACACTAAGAGAGAGAAAAAACAATGCCTTCACTGATCAACACTTTCACATCACTTGGACATCATTTTTCCTTTGAGGACATATGGGCAAGTTGATTACAGATTTTTATTTCTAGATTCAAACATAATATTTTGTTTTTATCTTCTTTCTTCCGATTATGAAGCTTTAGTGCTTATTTCAGAATCTGGAATTTCATTCCTCCTCCCTCTTTCCCTCTCCAACTTTCTTTTCAAATATAGTGTTTCCACAAAGCCCTGATGGTGTCTTTATGCTAACTCAGACTGTACAAAACAGACTTACCAGAAACACTGTTAACTCCAAAAGACCAGATACCGCTATGACCAACAGGAGCTGTAAAGTTGGTTCCTAAGGGAGTTGGAGTGACAGATCCACCCTGTCGAATTCTAGCAAGTCTTTCTGTCCCGATGGGAGGGGGTACCTTTCGATCCTGATTTGGGTTACCCGTTTTTGGCTGGCCCAAGTTAGAAGGTGCAGAAGCAGCTGAAAGGGGTGAAGATGATCCTGAGGAAACTGATGGAATAGGAGATTCACCTAGTGAAAAGAATATTTCTCTTGCTTAATTACACACAAAGCACACAGCTAGCCAGTGTAAACGCTACGTCCTCCCTCCCTCCAACATTATCTTATGCGAAATTATAAAAAGGTTTTCTAGGCTTTTTTTGGCAGAGCATTTGCATTGTACTGAACATTGTCCAGTCTTTCACAGAATTTCCATTCATTTTATCTCTAAAAATCAATGTTACAATACAAATGCTTTCAGCCATCAGAATCCTGTATTATTCTCCTGACACTACATTAAATCTAAAATAATCGCAAGAAAGAGTAAGAAACATGGAAGAGTTTCAGTAAGATGTGAAGCATCAGCCAGAATACCACAGGCATCGAAGCAGCCTGTTTTTGGTATCCACCACTCCCAGCAGAAGAGAAACTAAAGTCTGCTTCCCAAAGCCACACGTGTAACATAGGAGCATAAGTTCCACCAACTTCAAAAGTGTCACTGACTCTCTTTGGGAAGTCCAACTTCTTTTAGGCACTCATTTAAACATTTTGGTTCTGAAGCTCGGAGTGCTAATGAAGTTGCATGAATGACGTGAAAAGTCTCTCTGCTTAAGACTCTGAATCAAAGGCCCGTATTTTCTGTAAAGCTACTTCCATGTTCTTCCCATTAAGAGGAAAACCCAACTGTTATCTCGGATGATATATGAAGATTTTGGAACGTTTTAGGTAACATTAAATAATTCCAGATTCCCAAGTAAAAGAGTCAAGTATAATTTCAATCCATGGCAGACATGTCATTTTCACCTGCTGTCATACTTGTTATGATTTAGAAGAGAATTTTAGCTTTGTACCCTCACCTCCTGCTCCCTGACAACTTCATAAACCCTCCTCTTAAAGCCTAGGATGACTGAATTTTTGCCCAAATATGCCCATAGCAATGCTACCGAAACTAGTGGCATTTTACATGAAAAGAGAAATCAGTAAAGCTTTAGGATTGGCACATAATCCTCACAGATGCTAAAAGCAATTGGAAAAAAACATTCTGTGCATCACTGAGTATTTTCCTCTCAAGTTACAAAACTACTATAGACAATAACTAAGAATTTATAGATAACTAAGACAGACCCATGAAGTTCCTACATGAATTTGTTGCGCTTGTCCAAGGATGTGGTGAAAAATGCTGTCTGTTAAAGCTGGGAGTCCCAACAGGCGCTGGCCCTTGAAGGTAAACCCGTGCTCCTTGTATGTTTGCTGAAAAGCCTGTCAAAGGACCTGAAGAAGAAGTTGTAGAGCTGTTGGATGGATCTAGAGAGGGTAAGCCTGAAATAAACATAAATTTGATTAAATATATCTCTCTGGGAATCTTCTTCAAAGCACCAGAAAGATCAAGTGCTCCAAATAATTAAAGCATTTCATCACCTTCAGAGGTATCTGCACATGGTAAGTTTGTTTTACAGGTGCATAGTTCTACCTTAGATGTAAATCAACAGAAGGCTTTTCTGCATGTTCTTTGATTTAGCTTAAAGTTTTTAAAAAAACAGCCATCCCTTGGACACCAACAGGAATCAATCCTGGCACGGAAGGCAAAGAAGGAAAACTGGGAGAGCGGCAAGAACGTTTCCATACAAAAGGGCTACATAGAAGTCAAGCAAATAGGAATACAGGGCTTTGTCAAAGTCTTTATGGAGTCAAACACCAAGGAAGCAATTCACTGCACTACAGTTTTTGCCGTCCTGCACAGCTACGTTCACATGTAAATTGGTCAGAACATACTGCATCCAAGGAAACAGGGCTGACAATACCCAGCACAACAGGTGAGAGGGCTGCTTTCTACAGCGATGTATGAGGAAGGGAAAGATGGAAAGAAAGTTCCAAGACCCACAAAAGTGATTAGGGGAACTAGTTCTTGATTAAGCCAAAGCTTTTAAGTACTATCCAAAATGTTTTAAAAGCTTTCATCACACTTTATTACCTAAGAGCAGAAACAGGTATGGCTGTGTTTACCTGAGTTTTGGGTTTAGTTTCAAGGGCCTATTCAACAAGACTACTTTCAAATTCATTAAAACATTTCAGAATGACCACAACCAGGACTAGCCATATTGCTGCAGAGTAAGATTGAAAGCAAGTACCTACTTATACCCCAGAAGTCTGAAAGTAGCAGTGGTGAAAGGCAATAGCTTAGGTTGTAAGCTAGGTGCTCCCTCCTTCTCCTGAAGGTGTTACTGTAAGTCATGTGTTTTCCCAATATTAAAACCAGGAAATATATCAGTCAAATATCCCTGCTTTATTGCTTCTGAAAGTGCCTGATCCACAGCTGCATTTCCACTGCAAGCAGCTCAGGGACTGCATTCCATCTGCTGCTGCTCAGGTTCTTCAGCTCTTTTTTCACCTCCACTGGAAGTGCTGATCAGTCCAGACCAACTTTCACAGCTATTCCACAGCTTCTAGGACTTAAAGAGTTTCATAGAGGGCTGCTGGCCTCAGCATTGTACAGCATGCTAGGGCCAGCACAGCATAATGAATTACATGCCTAGAAGACTAACCTTTCCTGAGGGAAGTTCCTATAAAGACTTCTCCAAAAATCCTTCCCCTGCTAGCAAGCACTGGGGAAAAGCAAAGTAATGTAACAGCAAGTGCTCCTGCCTAGATGCAGAAAGCCAAGAAACCTAGAGGGGTGGCCTGTTCATGTTAACAGAAGTAACTTGCTAGATTTGAAGAGGTTGCTGCCTATGAGGACTGCTAGTTTCCTAAACAGAGAAAAAAAGCTTTAGACTTAGGAAGGGATAGCTCTTTTGCGAAAGATGCCAAATAGTGCTTTTTGAAGGCTTGGGAGGAGGGGGACACAGCTTTCAAAGTGCAACGACCGTAGAGCTAATAGTTTCGGCACTGCTGTGTGTTTTCTGCAGGTACTAGAAGAAAGAGGAACAGCCAGAGATAAAGGAATACACCAGAGTACTAATTTTTCAACTCATAAAGAATGCTTTCTATTATCATCTTCTTTCATAAACAGGAATGAAAAAAAGCTTTACTCAATATTAAGAATGGCTTCTGTGAGCAAAGACTAAGGGAATGCTAATTTCAGTTGCCAGCTTCCTAATTATATATTTACCAATAAAATCAGATTTTACAATACTAAAAATTTTGCAATAGCATACTCTGAATTCATGGCCAAGGTAACTGCAAACCCTTCATTATGCTCTGAAAGCATAATTGAGCTTTAGGGACTGGTGTATTAATCCCACACAAACCCTGCGCAAAACCCAGTTTATCAAAGCTCCCAGATACTTTTGCTGAGATTAGTTAGCTTCGGGGGCTAACTGCACCTCTAGAGAAACCGCAGCAACACTTGGTCACTCCATATGAAATAGGAAGCCCAGCCGTTTCATAGAGCTTTGAAGTAACGTGCTGCTTTTTAAGCAGGCATATTTCAAGTTCAATATCCCAAACCTTTCAATGCTACACGAGCAGGGTCTCAAATACTTTCCTAAAACATAGAGGAAGTAAGCATTAAGTAACAAATGCATTTCTTCTGGTCTTCTCTGCAGCCTCCCCAAACGATCAGGCTAAATCTGCCCTCACTCTGCAAGTTGCTAGGACTAGAGAGCTAAAGACATAAGTAGGGCAAAAGGCAGTTCCCAGAACAGATCCACAGCCAGTAAGGATATTGCAGCAGGTACCTGTGGCTCAAAGGAATGGGCAAATCAGAGAAAATTCAGGTTGCAACTGAGCTTACCCAAGAACAGAAAAATGAGAAAAGCACTCAGATACCACCTTAAGACAGAAAGGTGACACTTGCTTAACAAACAAATAAAACCAACAACCCCTCCACGCTTAAATTACTCATAGCCAAATAATCAATTTTAACAAAAAAATCGTCAAACCAATTTAGAGGTGATCGCCAAGAGATGCTAACTGTTGGACAGATTTGCTGTAACCCAGCGGTGCAAGACAGGCACACCAGACAAACCTCTGCTTGGTAAGGTAGAGTCAGAGCTAGAGATTACAGGACTGGTATCTATTTGATGACCATTACTATCCTCTCTCATCATTTAGAAGCATACTGACTCATTAAGCATGGCCCCTCATATTGCTTCATGTCCAGCAGTCCTGTATCCCAAAGCATAAGCCAGCAACGACTGGACCTTTCTTCCCTCCTTGAACTCTTCACAAAACCTGCCACTGGAACCTATAGCAAACACTCCATACAATCACCAGTTCATCTCATCTCAGAGGCTGAGCCCAAAAGAAAGGCCTATGTATCTGTGAAGAAGTACCAGTGAACGATATGGGTGAACAGAGCGAAGGACCACACTTATGCTTTAAGGTAAAGGCATTACAGAGGTCCTCAGCCTACTATTCGCCCTTTCTTTCCTCACTACCACAGCTTTCAAATGCCCCCTTCTTTAGTTTCCCCTAAAGTCCCTCTCCTTTTGTGAGGGACAAAATTTAGATCCTATAATGTAGGTCATTAAAAGTAGTATCAAGCAGAAGGACAGATTAAATAAATCAACTGAAGACATGACAAAGCAGTCATCTGCAGCCAGTCTGAATTTCAGGGGCACATCCACCTATTTTCAGTTGTTCTTCATTTTTCAATATCCCAAACCAATTCCAGCTTGGAAAATTGTGTTCTGCCCAAATATTTTTGCACTTCAGATGAGAATAACTTCATGTTTTTCCTCGCAAAAGTCAACTGCGTAATCTGTCCAGGGGTAGCTACTTACTTACCCTTCCTAACTCGGGGCAGAAATGATTCTCAATTACCTCTTAAGTATTTAAACCATTTAAGCATATACAAGGGACAAAGTCATTTTTCCTAATGAAAAACTGATGACCTTAGCCTAAGGGAACAGCAAGATCTTTTGCTGCTATGGGATGTCCCAGTTAGCTGTCCTTGCATGTGCAGAATCTGATAGTCAGGATTTCAGCAGAGCCCATTTGCTACAAAGCTTCCTTCCTGAGGAGGGGGCATCCCAGTAGCAACCAGCTCCCAATTTAGAGCACCGCAGAGGAAAAGGTAAGCCCACGTAAAGAGTTTCTGAAGTCTACTGAAGTCAGATCCAGTTACTTTACCTTCCACAGCCTGAGTTATGACTGGTTCTGCTTACTGCACTGGGAATGAAGATGGCATAAGCTCTCTAGCTGTTCATGTGCTTTGCAGTGCAGCTATGCAGTCCAAATCAAACTGCTGTTAAGAGAGTTACAGTCATAGCAAACACCTTAATGCTGTGGTTAAAGCTAATCTGAGAAAAGTAGTCTGGTTTTCAAAAGTCCTGAACCTTTTTCAAATCTGCCGAGATGAGTGGGAATGCAGAACACTTGAAAGTCAAAGTACCGAAGTGTCCAAATGCAGTATTCAAGTCCTGAATTATTAGTTCAAAGATCTAACATACGGGGGGGGGGGGGGGGGGGGGGGTACAACTTCAAAGCAAGGCTCTTTAGCTACCCAACTTTAAGGCACCATAAATGTATTATGGCAAGAAGGAAGGAGAAAAGGGGATGGAACGTACTAGATCTCTTGAGGGTCCCTTCCAGCCAAATGGGTGCAGCCAGACACCTGCAACACAGTCTGAGCGCTAAGAAGATAACAGTCCTTAAGGCAGAGCGCAGCAGGGAAGGGAACTCACTGTGAGTGTTCCTAATCCACTTAAATTAAAAGCAAGTCAATTTGAATAACTGTATCTTAACAACTGAAGGACAGTAACTTCCCAGTAGTACACCATACAACAGTACACCAACTTCTCAAAGCACACTATAAGTTCATTAGAATTCTAGCAAAACAAAGTGAAATCATCCTTTAGCCTACCGGATCAGGGCCACATCAAGAGACAAAGAATACAGGGAGTTTATGCCCTCAGAGCCAAGGTGGTGCCCCATACTGTGGGACTGCAAACCAGTGCATGCATTCACTCCTGGAGCTGGGGCTCATCAAGAGTCCTGCCCCTGCTGCTTTGGGTTCAGTATCATGACATACCATTCAAACCCAAAAGCGAAATCAGTGCTACTCTGAATCCTACAAACAGGCAGAAGAATTCCTTCCTCTTACAGAAGATCAACAGTGCTCAGTGCTACTTCTGCAACACTCCCAATATTTAACATCCTAGAAGAGCTGGAGGGGGGTGGGGGTGTCGTCATTTTAAAGAGCACTTGGATTAAAACAGGTCGACCTCATTATACTAGCGTCCTCTAAGTAACATTTATGAATTATTTCTCAAGCAACTCCAAGTGATCAAAGTGTAATGGATGGAGACAGAATTCTGTTCAGCGCATGATCTTAGTGACTTACCTACAGGACTAGTAGAAACCCGTTGGGAAGGTGGCCTGAAACCAGGAGCCTTGGAGTTATCAGGATGCACATTTTCCACATGTCCTAGCACAGAGTTATTCAGAAAGGTAGACTGAACAGTGAAAGACGGGTCAGCTGCTGCTCGAGTGGAGAGTGGACAGTCTCCCCATCCTTGGTTAGCTGGCACCTGGTTGCTATCAAAAAGACTACTAAAGTGATTGAAGAGAGTTGCTGGCCCAAAGGTAGGAGGCAATGATTTGTTTCCTGGATTAATGTGCATCTGAGAACCGTTCATAACGTTCATGGCTGACGAAAGCTGCACTGCAGCAGGTGGACCTTGAGAAGGCGTTAAAGGAACTTGATTCGTAACAAAAATAGACTGAGGATCTTGATGCAGGTTTGCATTTGGTACCACTGAATAGAAAGAACCTCTGGACTGCATCCTGTGAGTAACTCGAGGTGCTGGTACAGCTACTTGAGGTAAGTTATTGTTGTCCTGATTATCTGCAACAACTGACCTGGGTGATGCTAAGCTTAAAGAAGCGGGTTCTGAGCTGGATGAAAAAGGCATTGACATAGAAGGATTGATCTCTGACATGCTGGTTGGCAGTACTTCATCTTGGACATTATTCAGCGGTGCAGGGCTGCTAGATGGGCAAGTTTCTGCAACTCCTGAACTGCTGCTAGTTGACATATTGCAACTACTTGCAACCGAAGATGGGGCGCACACGTTTCCAACTGGCTGGTCTGGTGCTGACACCTTCTCTTTGGGCGCTGAGACAGCTGAGAAAGAGTCCGTTTTAAGTGCAGAATGTTGCGTCTGTGGAGCACTGGAGGGCAGAAAGGCTGTGGGAACTTGCCCATTGTTTGGAGGTGCAGAGGAAGCAGAGGGCAGAGTGCTACAGGTGCTTGTCACAGTTGAGATCGCCGTTGCTGCAGTACTTGTCTTGGGAATGCAGGCAAACAATTGCTTTCTGACCGAGGAGGGAGTCCGATTACTTGTTACACATAGCGGTTGGGTGGAAGCAACTACAGAAGAGACAGTAATGGGACAACTAGAAGTAGCTAATCCAGGAGACTCTGTCTGTAAAATATTTCCATTCTGACTACCTACGCGACTTGAACCATTATGCTTTGGAGAGCTGTTTGTGCTGCCAGGGTTAACAGGTCTCACTGGGAATGGTCCCCAAGTGTTCGGTGAAGGCGAAAAAGTCCCTCCAAACTGGGCCATAGGTAAGCGAGGGTGCCGAATCTGTTGCATAGTTTGGGCAGCCAGCAAGGCAAAATGAGGGTGAGAATAAGCTAGAGGAAGAGACACTGGAAAAGATGAGCGCACATTTGCTGGGACATTCTTATTTAATTTGTTAGTAGGCTGGAAAGTAGATAGTGTTGATGACTGTGATGTGACCAGAGGTGGTGCTCCAAGAGGAAAGGAGTTTTTGTTTGAAGCAGATGCAGTGCTGACTCCAGATGAAAAGTTTGCATGGATTGATTTGGTAGTCGAAGCAGGTGTTCTTATGTGAGTTTTAGGAATCAAGTCTTCCAGTTCCTTGGCAGGATCTTGAATAAGTGCATTGATGAGTTGCACTGCATACCGAGTTGACTCTGTACCACCCCTGGATTAAATACAACATATTTATCATTTATATAAGGAACTTTGTACATTCTGCAGCCTCATTTTATAACCCGATATGCGAGTATATCGCATGCTTAATCAAGTAAGCTATTTCTTCACTTTTGCTTATCTGAAGGATTATCTTTGAATAAGCAGGTCTTAAATATTTCTTGGCAGCAATAATAAATGCTGTATTCTAGAATCAAGAAGCTAAATATGTCCTGTCTTAAAAAGCAAATAAACGTCCTAGTAAATTACATTCTGAACTAACTCAGAGTTTCTTTTCCAGATACTGTACCTTATTGTGATCATTCTCTCTCCATTCTTATCTTTTTGTTTATCTACATCAATATGGGCACCAGTGACATCTTGGATTGCTGTGATGTTGCATCCACCTCTTCCCATTATTCTAGACACGACAGAAGCTGGGACAGATAATTTCTTTGACCTATATCACAAAAATCACACATTTGTGAAGCTTGTTTAAACTTCAGAGCCATAAAAAAATCCCTTGTCTGACAAGCAGCTGAACCAATATTCTTAAGCTTCAGGGCAGCAAGTGGTTTTCTGCTGATAGCTTTTTTCACCCTTTGGACCCCCTCTCAAACTCTCCCACTCAAATTACTCATCATCCTCAGTACTCAATAGGAATTCTTCAGAGCATTGATTCTACCACTGTTACGTCACAGATGTATGCACCTCATACACTGCTTCAGAAACACTTCTGGATTTTACCTTGTGTACCTTTAAAGTGAGACAAAACCTTAGTTTATTGACCTAAATTTACATAAATAGCACTGCTTCAAATATAAAAGCCCATGGCTTAACTATTTCTACTGGTTATAGTAAGGAGAATGTGGTTTTCCAATACTTTCCCAGCGATCAGCTCTGTAATACCATTTGCATGCACAGTTCTTTTAGTATCCACCTCTCTCAGATCCCAAGTGAGAAACTATACCCCATCTGAAAGTTTACAGGTGACACTACACAACAGTGGATGTCAGACTTAAACTGTGCGGTTCTGTAATTTAATGAGATGCTGGAAGCCACTATGAAGGCAGCACAGATTTTCAGAAGCAGGCTCATTTTCAGGCCACAACCCTGTAACCTGTGGGTTCAGTAAAATAGATCAATTTAGGATTTTTCTAATATTGGTGGGTCAGTGCAGGCATACAGTACTGGGAAGTCTTTGAACACAAACTATGCTCGCATCCAGACCCCAGCCAAGGTCTCTCTGGGCCACCATTGTCCCCAGACTTTAAAGGCTGGACTTCTCAAGCCCATACACTGCTTTCAAGCTTGCTAGTGATGTGCAGCAATTGAACACTGAACAATTAGAGGGGATTCAAAAGGGTTTCAGAAACCACTGTGATCACAGTTCAAATATCTCTGAACGCTGCACAGATCACCACCACCCCCTGAAAAGGCTGCCAGCTTCACCTAGCTATTCCAGTCTTTGAAACTTAAATAACTTGACCAGCTTGACCAATTGTTTCTCAGTTGATGGGATTTAAAGGAAATACATTTTATTTTAAGCATATCTAATACGTGGAAACATTCTAAAGCATCACCTTGTCTTTCTAAGGTCTTCCTCCCTCCACCAGGAGACACGCACTACAGACCCTCCCCCTCCCCCCCCCCCCCCCCCGAAACCATGCTCTCAGAACATGCAACAAGCCCTTATCCCAATACTGTTTCATGCTTTGGACCTTCTCCCCACCTCCACTCCAAGGGCTCCTCTCTCGAGGTAAACATCCCAATCACTCCCTCCCCAAATTGGGGCTCCCATCCTCACCTAACTTTCAAGACATTTCCACATTGCTCGCAGGGCTTCTAACTGTACTTTGGTCTCCTTCCACCTCATTCCACTAGGAACCCCATACCACCACCCCGGAGACACTCCTGCTGAAGAGCTCACCACAATGCCCAGGGCCCCGGCCCACCCATCACCCACTACTTTTTCCCTCCCTACCCACCAAACTCAATGGTTTTTACCTTGAAAAGTGCCCAATACCATACCTTTTTGCTCCTGAACAGCAGCGCCCTCCTCTCTGCAGCTGAAATTGCTCAATTGGTGTTGGCTGCAGAGTGTTGCTAGGGGGAGGGTCTTTCAAAACTCTGCCTACTTGCCTGTCAAGGGTAGAAGGGATGTTTTCATTGGTTACTTCTTTGATAGACATCCCTTCTAGCCAGTGGGATACTCACAGGGAGAGGGGAGGAGAAGAATGAGTCTGGACTCTCCTGGTCTCATTTCAGACCAGGAGAGACTTTAGGAGATGAAGACATGCATGTCCTGGGCATTATGCAAACACATCTGAAGTCGCCAAAGAGCTCTTTGGCTGGACACATGCTTTGCCAATCGGTCAGGACAGAGAAAACACTAGTACAGAACACTTTATGAACATATTTGTCATGACCCAAGGCCCGATTCCTCAGGGATTAGGAAAGTCCAGGTTTTGGATGCCATTTCTAGAACCCTAGTGCCTCCAACAGAACAGCAGACAATACTCAACAAAGCTACTATGAGACTTAAGAGACCCAGGAAGAGAGATGCAGGAGCTGCAGGGTCGATGGCGGGGTCTGTGTGCAGCCCTGGAAAAGTCAGCTGCCTATTTAACGGTTTCATGCCTGCATGACTCACCAAGTGGTGAGCAGTCTGCGACCATACGTTTAGCGAGGACACGTCACAGTAGAGAACACTGATTGAGAATGCAACCAACGGTGGAAGACTGAACCAACTCTCTAAGAGTTCAAAGGCTTAAGTTTTCAGACTAAACTGCCTTTTACAGTCCTCTGTAAAATTACATTCTTTGCACGCACTCTGGAATTCTCTAAAATGGGTATTTCTCGTCACTATAACTGCAGCAAAAAAGCAGCAGGGCAGGGTAAGTGCACCCAAAGCATCTGATGCTTGTGTGTTCATGCTGCATTCCTTTTTGATAAGGAGAAGGAAAAAGGAAAGCTAGATGACCGTTTCTAGTTACAAGCAGTAAATACAATAAAGGTTACAAAAAAGATAGAGTAGTTAATGGCCATATAATAAAAATCAGTACATTTTCAAAAGAAAAGCATGCTTTGTGGATAATCTTAAGTCTAACTGCACCTCTGTCAACCACTAAGGTCACAGAATTTTAAGTGAAATCAGCAGTCAGGGTCAGCAAAGCACAATGAGGTTTAGCATTACAACGATCATCTACCTGTCCTCTACTTTAATAACACCTGAAGTCAGAGGTTAAAAAAAATAAACAAACAAACAAGAACTTTAGTGCCAAATAAAATGTTCATGTCCTATTTATCTTAACTTAATACAGAGCTACTGCAAATTAGGACTGTAATTTTTTTCCACAGCACTGCGAGCATGAGGGCAAGGGCTTTTATAAATGTAATTAATTAAATAATCTTGTTGGATATTCTATGTTGGAGCATAGTTTATAAGCTAAAAATAGTTCATACATAGTTTTCAAACACAGAATTAGTCTTTACCTTCTAACCACTTCTTTCCAGCCTTCTTCTCTTTTCTGGCCTCTTTTTGGACTAGTCAGATTCAGCTTTACATTTGGAGAGGTCAGAGGCAGGGAAACAGGTTTATAAGTAGTTGACAAAGAATTTGAATTACCTTCACCTTCGAGTCTGGGAACAGAAATGTACTGATTACAAATTACAGAATAAAGCCGACAGCATTACAGTATACATATTCTGGAACTTAGAACTACTAGCACTAACTGTTTTCATTCTTATTTTCCAAATGGAATAACCATTGAGTGACTTAACAGGTACTTTCTTACCATTTAGTCCACAGCCTGTACCCAAAAAGCAGAGAGCTAAACCGAATGAAGCATTCGGGACAGATTAAATTAGTTTATAATAGGCGGTACATAACCACCATACACCCTGGTTATGCACCTATACTGTGTTCTCCTGTTTGAATAACTTTTTATGAAAATGTTACCGTGGTGATATCTTTCCTGCTAGATATTTGAAAGTGTTAATTTTTCAGCTCTTATTCTAACACATCGCTTGGAAAACAGGGAAGCGCTTCCAGAGGCACAGAGATTATAGGGTTTTTATTTATTTACCTACCAATTAAGTCAATTTGGAAGTAGATGCTCAAAATCACTATATGTACTAATACAGCTGAAGCAATAGTCTAGTGATAGAAAAAATGCAAAGTTTGAGCGCACGAGACAGGAGAGAGAGAGAGAGAGATAAAAGAGGTAATCTCTTATTAGGCTAACTGATCTGCGTGGACCAAAAAAAAACCCCAAAAAGCAGCACAGTTCAGGGGGCTCACAATTTCATCTGCAGCACTGAAACAGAAGCAGCAATCTTTAAAGCTTTAAGAGTCTTTAGAAGACTAGCCTAAAGTGACTTGCCTCAGCAAATCTATGATATAGCAGGAAAATTTAACTAAGGACCTCATGCTTCAGCTAGATATTACTATGCTGAGCATCAGTCCTCCTCTTCACTACACACGTTATTCATCCATTTTATTCCTCTTTCTTTACAAAAATTTATGTTCATTCTGTCTTCTTGCAGTTTGTGTATGCTGCACTTTATACAAACCTGAGATCTACACATATTTAAGTAACCCAAATGTACTGACAATGTGAAAAGCAACATTTTGAAAATAGACTTTTCACAATGACAGCATTTTCTCTCCTCACTTTAGTTAAGTTTTAGTCCTGTGATAAAACACCTGTCCAGGTCACTTAAAAGTTCCTTACAGATCTTTTAGTTGTCCTCAGATAACTATAAGGTTGAGGCAAATGGAACAAGAAAACGTATATGAAAGAGAAAACAGCAAAGTTCATTGTGGAATATCAATTACAGAGTAAAAGCTAAAAAGCTTTCTTTTTATTCCTGCTTTATCTGAAAATGTCTAGGTAAGCTTTTAGAAAAGCATCATTATGAAGTCTGAGTTTTTATTTCAGTTGCAATAACCTTGTCACTGGCATGTCAATGTCCAAAGAGAAAAGGAATTCAGCAAGAGCAAATTTGGAAACAGTTTTCAGAAAAAGTCTGCTTGGTGCAAGAGCCAAAGAGCATCTGCAGAAGTTAATACTAGCCCCATTTCGGTATTTCTAGTCTTGCTTCTTACGTATATGTTTATCTAACAGAAGCATTTGCTCCTTTCTTCGATATACAGAGTAGAAGTATGCAGTTAGTTAGTCGATCCTGCTATAGGGCCTTGCAGAATTCCAAAGGCTTTTCTAGGAGACCTTGGGTGAGATTCAGGCAGAAATAAATGAAGTTCGTAAAACAGAACATGGATAGAACCCGATTTCTAACGTTCTTAAAGGTAATCTAGAACTCCCTACCATCACCACAAGGGCTGACAAGTCTATTCATTCTGATTTTAATCCTCCAGCAGGGGGAAGTGGGGGAGGGCTCAAAACACAGCTCTCCCCACCCAACTGTCCCAACCAGTATGGCTCTTGGGAGAGTCCCCCCTTGCTTGCTGTCCTATATGATCTCATACTTAACATTCTTAGTCAGTCAGGTATTCTGTGAATCAACATACCCCCCGCTCCTAAACGTTAAATTTATTTTTTTTGGGGGGGGGGGGGGGGGGAAGGGGATGGGGGTGGTGGTGGTCAGATTCATACTGCTTATACATAGAAATTAGCAGATTGGAACTTGTTAGTTAAGGACTACAGGTTTAGAATCTAAGCTTTCTGGTTCGGACCAATGATCCAGCGTTATAGCAGATATTAGCTCCTTCATTAGCAATTCAAAGATCTTTCAACTCATTTCATATAGCCACTGTACAGTCATCGAGTTCTTTTAGTCCTTTTTACTCTCACCTCTGGCTGGACAAGGTTAAATCAAACTGGCCGTCAACCTGACAGGCGAAAGGCTCGGAGTCATCAATCTCTTCCCTCCTTAAAACAAAGAGATTGCTATTCAAATGCAATATAACGAAACCATTTAAAAAAAAAAAACCCACAAGTTCATCAAACTACTTCTGTAAATAGATTATAAATAAAGTTGACATTTACTTTTTAAATTCCTATGGCATTCACTTTAAAACCTATTCTAATATAGTTAACAATTAGCTATAGGTGCTTAAGCAGTGCAGAGATAGAAAATTGAATATTTTGCTAAAGTAGTATTAAAAAATGGCCAGCAATACCAAAATTATATCTTTGGATTTTTAAACAAGTTCATTCAATAAAGTTAATAGTATTATTTAATAGCTATGCGAATAGAGCAAACCTCTCAAGATTTTGGGAATGCACTAGCTGATGTAAAGCTTAAGCTTAAAAAAAAAAAAAAAATTTACAGTGGCATAGACAAACACTATAAAACAGGGAAACAACAGTGAGGTCTCACCTTGTTGGGGTTTTTGAAGCTGATGCACTTGTTTTTTCTTCCTGAGAGGGGATAAGCAATGAGGCATAGCGCCTCTCACCAGAGGAATTTGTATCCATTGTGAAGTTCAACTCTTGGCTTTTACCTCCACTGCTACTTTCACTATTGCAATCTGTACTATCCAAGTTATCTGAATCACTGTTCCCACCTGCACCTGCACCACCACCTCTTGGCTCTCCATTTATTTTATTTTTATCTGCTTTTTGCTGTGCTAGAGATATATGCTGATCTGGCAAAATTATCTGCATGTTCTGAGGAGTCTCTTTTGTTTTATTTTTCTTATTTTTTCTGTTTGTGCTAGGTGTAGTCACCACGTTAGCTCTCTTCTTCCCAAAGGCATTTGTGAAAGTAGTTGATGTTGCAGAGATTCCAATTGTAGTCGTAGTGGTTGCACTAGGAGGCTCTATAGGAACTTCTTGCTCCACTGGAAGAAAAACAGGGGATATCAAGTCAGAATCACAACACACAGAAATTAGTGCCCCGGACCGAAGACACTGTAGCTCAAGTTACACTCCCTGCTCAGCTGTCAGACTATTAGCACTAGATTCAGCCATAAATCTTCCATGAACAAGACAGTTTAGCTTTGGGAACAGGGGGAAGAAAAGTGAACGAAGCAGTTGTAACAGGAACACTGATAACCGCCCATCCAAATTTCTGACTGCAGGGGGAAGAACCAGAACAGAAGCTGTGTAACAGTGTCAGAATATCAGAGAAGCCAGATTCCAGAAATGGGCAAAAAAGAGGAGAAAAGGAGGGGGGGGAAAAAAAAAAAAGCAATACCACAACTACAATTTTCATAAAAGTGCATGTTCTTTACCTTCATCGTCATTTTCTTCTTCATCATCATCTTCTTGCAGCTCTAGAGTTTCTTTAGGCTTGTTTTCTTCATCTTCCTCTTGTTTTCTTTTTTGTTCTTCTTTCTTCTTCTTTCTCTTTTCCTTTCTCTTCTCCCTTTTAGCTGCAAGAGCTTGTTTTCTGCTCTCCTCTCTCGACTATGTAGGAGAAAAATATCCATACTTAAACATTTTCACAAACAAAGACCAAGTTATACTTATAATTCAGATCTTCTCCAGGAATCTAGGGGAAGGGAGGAAGGAGAGGAGAACAGGATGAACAAGGATGACTTTGTCACATACTGAATCATTATGCAGAAACTGGATAGACAATGGGGCCAGCTGGTCCCCAAAACTTCTAAGGAATGACAACAGAACACAACCAGAACAGAGGTATTATAAATATTTAATTTTACTGGAAAGCAGCAAAAATCTCTTGTTATCTCAGTCCTTTCTCAAAAATATTTAATAATTTCATCAATATTTCTGTAACTTTTCAGCACTTTCACTCAAAAAAAATTTTCAGAGTATTTTACAGAATAAACATGGTATCGTTTTAACCACTTGTTGTCAGTATGAGGGGTAAGTCATGCCAACTTTGCTATACTGTAGTTTTGCACAGCAACTGATAGGTGTTCAACAAGTCAGTAACCTGGAAAATTTAATAAACTAATATAGAACCTGGCCAAAACTTTGGTCATTAATAAAGTACTATATCAATTCTTTATCAAGAATTGCAAAAACCTCCATTTAGTGAACCCATTAAGAACGCTTAAGGGGTTTCTGCGTTATTCTAGGACGCTTATCAGCATCTCAGTGAGAGATAGGTTGACTTTCCCACTATTTGCTCAACTCCATCGAGCTCATCTAGCAGCTTGTAGGTTTTCCTTTGTAGAATTGAGCACAAGTCCACGGAAAAGTACACCTTACATGAAATATAACATACTACATATCAAACCACTGAGACTGAAGATCTCTCTTAGTCAAACTTATTTTCTTGCTCAAAGTAATGCAAGAGAGCTACAACCTAAGGTAACCATCACCAAGTCCAAACCCAAGCTTTCCGAAAGAGGACAATGGAATGGCTAAAGGCAGTTCTAATTTGCCACCCTCAGTATACGTGTTGCTTTTTATATATTAGAGGAAGGAAAGCAAATACAGTCACATCATGAAGACTACTGCCCCAAGAAACAGAAACATCAATACAGCCTACGGATTTAGATGTAGTTTGAAGTGTTACATTACAATAGCAATTCTCCACTCACTTTTTCCAAGTCTAGCTCCTTCAGCAGGATGGTTGCATTCTTATTTGCTTCTGCAGCCTGCTGGTCTTTAGCTTTCACAATAGTCTCCACACACTGGTGACACTTTTTCAACAGGTCCTGGAACACAAACTTTTCTCACTAAAACATCTGTAAAACTAAAATTAAGGACTGAGGCTTGCTCTACAAACATGAGATTGATTTCCCTGTATTCATAAACATACAACTACTCCCAACACAGTAAGACTCGAAACAAGCTAAACCCAAAAGCTAAACCCAAAAGCTAAACCCAAAAGCTAAACCCAAAAGCTAAACCCAAAAGCTAAACCCAAAAGCTAAACCCAAAAGCTAAACCCAAAAGCTAAACCCAAAAGCTAAACCCAAAAGCTAAACCCAAAAGCTAAACCCAAAAGCTAAACCCAAAAGCTAAACCCAAAAGCTAAACCCAAAAGCTAAACCCAAAAGCTAAACCCAAAAGCTAAACCCAAAAGCTAAACCCAAAAGCTAAACCCAAAAGCTAAACCCAAAAGCTAAACCCAAAAGCTAAACCCAAAAGCTAAACCCAAAAGCTAAACCCAAAAGCTAAACCCAAAAGCTAAACCCAAAAGCTAAACCCAAAAGCTAAACCCAAAAGCTAAACCCAAAAGCTAAACCCAAAAGCTAAACCCAAAAGCTAAACCCAAAAGCTAAACCCAAAAGCTAAACCCAAAAGCTAAACCCAAAAGCTAAACCCAAAAGCTAAACCCAAAAGCTAAACCCAAAAGCTAAACCCAAAAGCTAAACCCAAAAGCTAAACCCAAAAGCTAAACCCAAAAGCTAAACCCAAAAGCTAAACCCAAAAGCTAAACCCAAAAGCTAAACCCAAAAGCTAAACCCAAAAGCTAAACCCAAAAGCTAAACCCAAAAGCTAAACCCAAAAGCTAAACCCAAAAAGTTCTATATTAAATGGAGACACACAAACATGAACATTCAGTTTTGAATACTTAAGATTTTCACATGTATATTTTTAATAGAAATAGTGGCCTGGGTCTTTTCTCAAAGTTAACTCACCTTGTCAGTTATAGTTGCTATGTACCGCATGCATTCAATGTCTGAAGGAAACTGGTTTACTTCTTTCACCAGGAACTGAACTACTTTCACATGCCCCTAGAACAGCAAAGAAAATTCTAATCTGTTTTGTGTACAGCTGCTGCCCCTCATCATTAACATACAAGTTTGATACCTGTTAGTTCAGTGTAAAGACTAAAAACAAGAATGTTTCTGCTAAATTGCTTTGGGAGATGAGAGGTGATTAGTTTGCTCTGTGCTGACAGTGTGTTTACTGTTGAACATTCTGGTGGCAAAGAGAGACTAAACATCGTTTATTATTTTAAAATACAAGTATCAGATCAGGCCTGAGGGCACAATCAGCTCTTTGCGTTTTAATGCCAGCAGATAAGGCTCTCTTCAGACCCTGCCTGTCACCCATACTCACCTTATCACCACTCACTCCACTGAGCTAACATAGTTTGTTCAGTGAAAAGGTAAGCCTGATTAGAGAACTGAACCAGCTGAATACTATCCCGCAAGGATACTTTCTTCTGCTGCTAGATCCACTCCTTGATGAGGTATACTGTGCAACCACAAAAACAATACCTATCTATTGCTTCTGAAGTTATCTGAAAGCAATGGAGACACAGTGGTGGAATGCTCAGCGTTGTTGCTTGTCAAATATCTGTATTCATAGGTATTTGTTAAGTATAAGGCAACTGCGGTTGGACATTCTTCTACTACAACTATGCTCCTAGCTTCCAGAAACTTCACTGACAAACCATTACAAACTAATGTTCCTGCTGCCAAGGAGAAAAGGCAGTAACAAGAAAAGTCAACAATCCAAAGTCTAGTAGAGACAACAAGACATTGGACATGAGGTCTGAACCTAGGAACAGTGGAACAGGAGGACTACATTGGGACAGCTTATTACAGACTGGTACAGTGCCTATCGCTAAAGCAAGACTGGATTAGGTTGTGTAATCTTTATCATGTTCCCCTCTAAATTCCTAATCTCAAGAGCGAGAAATGTGAAAAGTTTTAACACTGCATAAGCAGAGATAAAGTTAACATGTTTTATGGAACAAAGCTTTTCACCTCTCAAAAAACAGATCTTTGTGAAGTGCATCTTAGCTCTTCTCTAGAGAGGGTCTAAGGTCTGCAGATGATTACCTTAAAGCAGGCATTTTATCAAAATAGTAATTTTGGTGTTTTATATTTGATTCTCCCAAGACTAAACATTTAGATTTAAAACCAAATGAGAAATTCTGTTTTGAAAACAGTTAGCATTGAAACATAGTCAAGTTGTTCTCCTACCTTGCGAAATGCTGACATAAGAGGTGTAATTTTCCGATTATCAGCTGCATCCACATCTGCTCCTGCTTGCACAAGCAACTGAACTACATCATAGTGACCACCATTAGCTGCCAACCAAAGAGGTGTATTTCCTTTCTTGTTACGAACATCGATATGCGCTCCTCTAAAGTAGTACAAGTATAATTGAGTGAAATAAGGTATCAGTAAAGATGGAAATCAGGAAGCAAGATAATGAAAGATCAGACTACAATTGAATATGCAACTTCAACCACTGAAATCCAGTGTCTAGATGTAGAAATTCTGTCCCCAAGATCTTCTTTTTTTTAAGCCACAACATGATAAAACGAAGACAATTTAAACCTCTCCTACTCTCACTTCACAGCAATGAACACTCACCTAACTTAGCCTTCTGCATCAGTTAGGCAACTAGCTAACAAAGAGCTTTTAACTAATCTTTAGCTTTGTGACTACTCAAAGTGCAAAGAAGCCATTTGAGATTTTAGCTGCACACAGGGTTACAATTTAATAGCTCCAGTGCTATTTCCATGCTCTGCTCCATAAGGGATAACAGGACTATGCTCATGTAGGAATTGTTGGGATTACTACATAGTCAGCATAGCTGGACACTGCTTACCTCTGGTCCCGGCTGTCTACCTAGCTTCATTAACACTGGAGTAGTAGGATACTCCAGAGTTATACTGGCGTAGGGAACAGATGACACCGTACTTCCAAAGTTCCCTGTTCTCCTTGCTATCAGATGTACATAACAATGCAAACAAGGGCATCCTTGTCACAGAAAAAAACAGCTACAGAATAAGTATGCTACTAATAAGAAATAATTTACCGATTAATCAGGAGCTCACAGAACTTGTAGTGACCCTTATCTGCTGCAATTGTTAAAGCTGTATCTCTTGAGGAAGGCACAGGCGGAGCATTAACATCTGCTCCTTTATCAAGAAGAACTCTTCCAACCTCTGCATATCCTCCTGAAGCAGCTTCCATCAGAGGTGTGAGACCAGTCTGTGCAAAAAGAATGAGTTACACATTGTGAAATCTGTATAGAATTACTTCAGATTATATTAAGGATTCCTATACATGTAAATCAAATTTTTTTTATTTAACTGCTTATATTTACTTTAAAAGTCTAACTTCAAGCATCTTTCTCAAAAAACATCTTATTGGGCTTTGATTTACACCAACCTAAACTAAGTACCACCAGATACCCACCTGATCAATGAAAAGTTTACAAAGAATCTCTAAAGTACAGATCCAGATGCAGATGCAGGTGTTTCTACAAAAAGGGCCCCAAACCAGGCTTTAGAGACTCTCTCTAGCCTCCCTTAGCACAGAGGCTGACCTGGGACCAATCTAGCTGTCAGGCCAGACTATTAAATAAATTTATACCAGCTGCTAACATGCCCAACTGACCATTTGAGAGCTGGCTTTTATCCACGTCCCTTTTTCTCCAGTCACTGTCATTCCAGAAGTAGGTGAGGTAGATGGACATAGTAATTATTCCAATAGCATTAGGAGTTAACAAAAAATCCTTTCTGCTGGGGAGATCAATCTGGCTGTCTACACTAGTTTTAGGCTTGCTTTACGGTAAGATACACAAAGCTGTCCTAGATTACCAAAGAATGGGACTGGCAGAGCATTTCAGAGGTGCAGAAAGTCACAATATTGAAGCCCTGGGTTCTGTGTTAACATTACAGTTTTAAATCTAACAGACCAGGTTTGAATGCACTACTTGGGTTGATGTGAACGAAGCAGCGTGCTGTACCTGCCAATCACTGACGTAAAGTATTGTTTCCTTTCTTTCTGGACTTGACTAAGGTTTGCATATCTATCTGTTCTGTCAATGAACATCATGTCAACCTTAAACTTGAAAGGTTTCTTGGCAGTTCGGAGCAAGAGTCAACCAAGGTGGGTTCCGTTTTTAACCTCAGAAGGCCCAGTGGTCCTTCCCCCGACACAAACAATTAACCATCATCATTGCTGCTTATATTTGTTTAAAAAGCTTATTTCAGAACATTTAACAGTTTTCCTCTAATTTTCCTATTCTACAGTAAATGAAACTAGGCATGCATCATCCCCAGCACTACAAGCTGCTAGATATAACCTTGAAACTTACAAATCAACAGGGGCAAGGAGGTTTTTACTAAAACACTTTTCCTTTTATTCCCACTAGCAAGGAGAAGCGTTCAAATACCTTAAAAAAAAAAAACCCTTCCCAAAGGAATAACAATAAGAAAACAACCCCCCCACCTGCCAAATGTCTGGCTCCATCACTACTGATATGCTTTTGAACCACTGAAGACAGAACCAAAGGAGGTCAAAGAATAAGAAAAGAAAGAATAATAAATAAGAAAATTTCAAGAAACTTGACAGCTCTTGGAAAAATGCACCTCTTAGAAATAAGTCATAAGGAAATGTGATCCACATGCTTACCTTAGCCCTATGTTCAACATTGGCCTTCCTGTCCAAAAGCAAACTGACCACCTCTGCTCGGCCTTGGAAACAAGCCAGGGTGAGGGCTGTATTCCGATTGGTCTCAATTTGGGCGTTAATATCAGAACCCATATCAAGCAACAGTTTCACTGCAGGTACATGGCCATTCATAGCGGCCAACATCAGAGGAGAAATACCTAGCTTACTCCCAGTCCTAAAGAGAAAGAAACAAACTACAGTTCCCAGAACTGCATGAATGCTCTGTAAAATGCAAGTGTATCCGAGAAGAACAAAACGTTTCATTGTAAGCCAGAAAGAAACAATATATACAGACACTTACCTAAAATACTAGCAGTTCTGAGCTGATTATCAGAAACCAGGAGAGTAACTACATGCAGTAGACAATTGCAATTTATACACAAGAAAAATGTTTCAGCTTTTAGAATTTCAGATGGTTGAAGCACACATACACTTTAAGCTACCTATATTAAACACAAGACTGCTTCTGATTCAGAAAAATGTATTTTGAAGATACAGCCAGAGTTTAAACTTCTTCTGGGGACAGAACACAACACTAGCTTTCCAACAATGAATAAAGAGAGTGCTTAAGAAACTCAGCCATATATTTTCTGCTCCTCTTACTGGAAAAGAAATCTTCCAACAAATACACAGAGCTGCCTTGTGAGCTTCAGCTGGTTCTTTTTAGTTCCACTGGAAAAGCGTTGGACTTCTGCATCCCAGAATGGTGGCAAAGGGAGAGGGAAAGAATAGGCTTGCAAACTACATTATCACTTAAAACGTAGATACGAGAGAAATGAAGTTTGTCTGCAGCAGTTTGTCAGTGGCAGTTAAAAAGCAGCTTAAAGCATTGATTAAGAGACCATGAACACAGAGGATAATGGGAACAGTGCAGAAAGGCTGCAAGGAGGTATGAGAGGACTAAAGCTTGTAGCATATACAGCAGTATACAACCAACAACAGAATATTTGTCCTACACTGCAGTTAATCTGATGCATAGAATACATTACCTTGAATTAATTTCTGCTCCAGCATTGAGGAGAATCTTGATGATATTGACATATCCACCAGATGCAGCAAGGCTTAACGGTGTATAATCAGACACATTCCTATGTTCTTTATTTGCTCCCCGGGCCAACAGCAGATCGACAACCTGAAATGACAGCACACAACATGTTAAAAGACATGCTGTGGCCTTAGCTATTATCCAGGCACTGAAAGAATGTTATCACGCATTCACACCTTCCAGCACGTTACCAGTTTCCACAGTCAATAGATAAGCAAAGAGGACAGAAGTTTTCCTGTGGACACTTTACTTTTACATATGTGCTGTGCAGACTAGCAACTAATCTATTCATCAGCTAAGTTCTGTGGGTTGTAGTAGCACGACTTCCAAAAGGATTATTTTACCTAATCAAAAATGCAAGGCTTTAAAGCGAAGCTCCTCCTGTGAATATAAGTTAGAAAACAGGGGATATGTCTCACTTCCATTTGTTTCACACTGTTTGAGCATCTTTTGCAGTAACTCCCACACCTTTAATTCATATGATGCTTGAGCCAAGTTTGACCACCTGTGTTACACAGCCTTTCACAGAATCACAGAATGGTTGAGGTTGGAAGGGACCTCTGGAGATCATCTAGTCCAACCCATTCTGCTCCAGCAGGGGCCTCTAGAGCAGATTGCCCAGGATCACATCCAGGCGGGTTTTGAATATCTCCAGAGAAGGAGACTCCACTACCTCTCTGGGCAGCCTCTTCCAGGGCTCTGTCACCCTCACAGTCAAGAAGTTTTTCCTCAGGTTCAGATGGAACTTCCTGTGGTTCAGTTTGTGCCCGCTGCCTCTTGTCCTGTCTCTGGGCACCACGGAGAAGAGACTGGCCTCATCTTCTCAACACCCTCCCTTCAGATACTTGTACACGTTGATGAGATCCCCTCTCAGTCTTCCCTTCCCCAGGCTGAACAGGCCCAGCTCTCGCAGCCTTTCTTCAGAGGAGAGATGCTCCAGTCCCCTCACCATCTTTGTAGCCCTGTGCTGGACCCTCTCCAGGAGGGCCATGTCTCTCTTGTACTGGGGAGCCCAGAACTGGACACGGTACTCCAGGTGTGGCCTCAGCAGGGCTGAGGAGAGGGGCAGGAGCACCTCCCTCCACCTGCTGCCAACGCTCTTCCTGATGCAGCCCAGGATCCCATTGGCCTTCTTGGCCACAAGGGCACACTGCTGGCTCGTGGTCAACTTGCTGTCCCCCAGGTCCTTCTCCGCAGAGCTGCTTTCCAGCAGGTCAACCCCCAGCCTGTTCTGGTGCAGGGGGTTGTTCCTCCCCAGGCACAGGATCCTACACTTGCCTTCACTGAACTGCATGAAGTTCCTCTCCATTCCTCCCTCTGAATGACAGCACAGCCTTCTGGTGTGTCAGCCATTCCTCCCAGTTTAGTATCATCAGCAAACTTGCTGAGGGTGCGCTCTGTCCCTTCCTCCAGGTCACTGGTGAACAAGATGAACAGCACTGCACCCAGCATTGACCCCGGCTTACATCGCTAGCTACAGGCCTCCAACTCGACTCTGCGCCCTGAGCTCACAACCCTCTGAGCTCGGCCATCCAGCCAAGTTCTCAATCCACCTCACCATCCACTCATCCAACCCACACTTCCTGAGTTTACCTAAGAGGATGTGATGGGAGACAGTGTCCAAAGCCTTGCTGACGTCCAGGGAGACAACATCCACTGCTCTCCCCTCATCGACCAGCCAGTCGTCCCACCACAGAAGGCTATCACGTTGGGTTAGCAGGATTTCCCCTTTGTCAATCCATGCTCGCTGCTCCCGATCACCTTCTTGTCCTTCACGTGCTTGGAAACGGTATCCAAGATTAGCTTCTCCACCACCTTTCCAGGCACGGAGGTGAGGCTGACAGGCCTGTAGTTCCCTGGCTCCTCTCTCTTGCCCGTCTTGCTTCAGAGATGACTGAGAGAGGCCTTGCAGTGACATTGGCCAGCTCCCTCAGCACTTGTGTGTGTGCGTATCCCATCAGAGCCCATGGACTTGTGTATGTCCGGCCTGCTTAAGTAATCCCTAACCTGATCCTCCTCGACCAAGGGAGAGTCTTCCTTTCTCCAGACTTTCTCCCTAGTCTCCAGGGCCTGGAATTCCTGAGGGCTGGTCTTTCCAGTAAAGACTGAGGGGGTGAAGGCAGCATTCAGTATCCCCGCCTTTTCTGTATCCTTTGTCACCAGGGCCCCTGCCCCATTCAGCAGCGGGCCCACATTTCCCCTACTCTTCCTTTTGTTACAGATGTACTTACAGAAGGCCTTCTTGTTGTCCTTGACATTCCTCGCGAGATGGGTGGGCCTTGGCTTTCCTAGCTCCATCCCTGCATACTTGGGCAACATCCCCATATTCCTCCCAGGTTACCTATCCCTGCTTCCACCTTCTCCGTGCTTCCTTCTTCTGCTTGAATTTTGCCAGGAGCTCCTCTTTCTTCATAGTAATTTAAAAAGTAATTTAATAGGTAATATTATCATGGGCTGCCTAAGTCTCCTTTTATTTGTGAGCAGCACTTATACTATTAAAGAATTGCAATTCAAAAGTCAAAGCAGAAATCTTCCAATTTTACCTAACTATTTGAATCCTTAAAAATTCCACAAATCATTACTCTCTTATTTGGCACAAAACCCTTTGCCGTTGCCATGGTGTCTTCTAAGCTAGTCTGTCCACCACTTAAGTAGGAAGGATTTAACAAATGCTCTTTGGATCAAAACAAAACAAAACCAAAAAACTACCCTGACAGAAAACTGAAATATCCTTGGAAGAATAATATACTGTGCCTTTATAATATAGGGCATGTTCACAGTGGATCTGCATCTGTCAGTCCTGCATATTACTACTGTACTGTAAACACAAAATTCTAATCTCTGTCCTGTGCCTGCACTGGCTGTGTTATTTTTTAAAGTAGGGAAGATGCATAATGGAAGTGTCCAATGAACAGCGTTATTCATTAATCTCTCTTCTTCCCTCATACAACTACTTACCTTGTTAGAAAACAGAGACAGGATAATGACCACAAGTTATAACATTTACTAACAAAACTGAGATTACCAAGGAGGAAAATACACATGTACACACACACATTTTCCATATACATACATACATATATGTATGTATGTATACACGTGTGTGTGTGTGTGTGTGTGTGTGTGTGTGTGTGTGTGTGTGTGTGTGTGTGTGTGTGTGTGTGTGTGTGTGTGTGCGCGCGCACGCGCGTGTGTATTTTATATATACACACACTTCGGTATGTATGTGTATAAAAATGTGTATATATGTGTGTAAATATATTTTCATATGTATTATATATAGTGCATACGTATATATACGTATTATATATATATATACATGCACACACACACAGATGTAGCCTTTTTTCTTGAGAGAAGAAAAAGGCTTAAACTAGCTAAATTTATGCAGTTTTAAAAGCCTTATTGGAAAAGGATGATTTAGCCTACCATCAAAAAAATACTGTAGCTTACAAAAACCAATTCAAATGCATGCGAGTATGTTAAGATGTCTGTACCTCTTGGCGTCCACCGGAGCAGGCCAACGAAAGCGGAGTATCCTTTGTGCGCTCAGACTGTGCTTCTATATCCCCACCCTTGTCTAGAAGAATTTCCACTACACCAACATGTCCAGCAGTTGCAGCCAGAATCAAAGGCGTAAAACCTAACATAAGAGAAGATCATATTAAAAGCAAGCTGGAGAAACTCAGAACTATTCAGTGGCAAAAATGCACAAAAGAGTTAATTTACAACGAATAATGTTGATTAGATATGTCTTCCGCACAATGTTTCTTTCCTCCTGTAGGCCAGAATTGCAGGAAACCTCTGAGGTTTCCCTCTCCTAGCCCTCGTGTGAGCCTGGTACATCCAGCCTTGACTTCTGCCCCATAAAATTAAAGAACTTCAAGAAAAATCTAGCACTTCAGCTACAGAACAGGGTTTTCAGTAACAGGCATGGACTAGCTTCTGACAACTTATCTCTTTAGACAAATCACAGCTTTCCAATCAATTCCTATTTAATAAAGCTCTAGCGCTTAACCAAACGAACCCATCTGCACTGTGCAGTTCCCAATGGTCAAATGTCAGCTCTAGAGAAAAAAAACAAGATTGCTTTGGTCTCTCACAACTCTTAACAGATTTGAGATTTTGCTACTTTTAACTACTTAAATTTAACTGCTGTGAAAGACATGATATGCAACCTGAGAACTACTCTAAGTTATCTTTGTCAGTCAAGATTTGAGATTTACACCAATTAGCCACTCCATTTAGAATGCCAAAATCTTTTGTGTAGGGTGAATCATAAGGAGGAAGTGGTCCATATTTCAACAAATCTTATTAAGATTAAGACTGCTCAGATACATACATTTCCTTTTAAAAAAGAAGCTGGAAAGCCATGCAGTGTCACTTGCTTTTTATGATCAACATTTCTACGTGAAGTGGAAAAATTTTATGCTTTTGCAAGCCTGGGTCATTTTCTGAAGCAAAGAATCCTAAAAACCCTCTTTGAAACTGCCTGTTCCATATTGTACTTCAAGGTCAAACTGTTTTACTATTTTAGCTTACCCTTCTTGTCTCTGTGTTCAATATTGGCACCACGTGCTATCAGTACAGACACAAGTTCTTCATGGCCTCCTGCACATGCAAGGGTCAGAGCAGTGTCGTGATTACTTTCAGTCTTCATGGTCGGGAAGAGAGAGAGGCAGATATTCAGAAATTAAAAATATTTTAAGTGAATTTGATTTTTAACGTAGCACTAGATTAATTATTACACTTTCAGAATCAATCAGAAAGTAAATCAATTCAAAGCTAAAGTGAAATTACTCACATGTGCATCAATATCAACTGAAGGATACATGGGGACCACCGACTGCGATGCCACACTGCTTGATGCCTGGGAACAAGGCTCAGGCGTAGGGGATTCCGTAGTGTGCGAGGAACTGGTGGAGCCACTGGGCACTCTGCTATTCACAGCTGAAAAGTAACATCAGATTATTAATTCACTCTTAGGAATTCTAAATTTATTTAAGAAAGATTTAGTCCTATAAAACCATAACAGTTAATATTAAAAAAAAAAAAAAAATATATATATATATATGTGTGCGTGTGTGTGTGCAGGAGGGACAACAAATTAAGCATTCCTAAAAAAACAAATGAGTTAATATCTCGCACAAAGAATCTTTCCGGTAGTTAAGTAATGAAAGCATCACCAAACTGTGTTAAGTTAGGAAAATAATTTTATTAGTCTGTAAATATTATGAAGATTATGATTTAGAAATATTATTAGTTATCCTTCTAAAATTGTAAACAGCTCCACTGTTAGATTTCAGTTATATGCTCATTCTAAGCAAGCAGCTAATTTATCACTAAAATGCAGTCCTAACATTCAGAAATAAAATACCATTCAGGAACTTAAAAGTATTTCATGTAAAGGTTAGTGCATACTACATTTCCATATAAAGTTTTCAAAGGAAGAAGAGTAACAGCCACATATTCCTCAACTGTGTCTTAGAGTTTAAACAACCCAAGAAGGGTGAAAGAGAAACAGGAAGGAGGTGGCAGTCAACAAAAATAAGCAAGTTGAGGAACTGTTTGTGCTCCTTAAAATTTATTCTGATCAAACATAGCCTTTCAAAAAAGAGCTGCAAAATTCTGTCATGAAGATGCACCTCAGCTCAGCTACACAAGTAGCTCGGTAGTGAGTCTTTATTTTACTTATTTATTTTAAACAATTCAAGCAGAACTCAATAATTGAGAATTAGATTTTATTCAACTGGTTTTAAATGTAAAGACTGAGAAACCTAAAGAGAACGAGCAGAGAAACACTTCTGTGCATATATATCGCAGGGCTGAGACCTCAGCCTGCCTTTGTAACACAGTTAAAGAATTTGAAGGGAACCCACAAAAATCAAAGGCCCTCAATTCCAATTACCTGTCAGGAAGGCTCTTTGTGACCTTTCACTAATGAAACTAGGCACTAAGTCCCCTTATGCACTTCATGATGAGTCACGCTAACATAAGAGCCATATTTGAAAAGTAACTTTCAGAGCCAAAAGGCTCTGAAATAAGCAACTGATGGAAAACGTTAACAACTGTAGGTAAGAAATAAGCAGTGGCAATATTTTGCTTTTGTTCAAATGTTTCAAGTGGTGAGAGAAGATGAAGGACAAGCGATATGCAGACTTGAATCTAAAGATAAATTTTTGCAAAGTTTTCCCAAGAACTATGATTAAGCAGCTCAACTTCAGTGATATCACTAACAAGTTACACATCAGCAATTACTCAGAGGAAAATAGTATATATGGAAAACTCTTAGAAAAATCCTCAACATGAGGTAACACCACTAATTAAGCCTATGCATGTATTACTGCATATGTGTGATAAAGGGAGAACAGGCTGGAGCAAGTTCTAGATGGGTCAGACAGGTCTACAAAATCTTGGGGAGGTGGGCACTGAAATTTCAGAAGTGGTACTTTTCAGTTGTATTTTGTAAAAGCCATTTTAATGTACAGCATTTTTCTGGGGGCAGAGTCAAAAGCATGCATTAAAATCTGGATATCACATTAAAGTAAGAATATATTATATCTGGATACAGAGTTGACTTTTGCTATATATCATGAACTTCTAATGCAAGCCTGGCCTGTTCATGAAGTTTCAAATGTAAAAGCTCCCACATTTCATCTGCTTGCTATGTATTGCCACTCACATGTCTCAGCAAGAGATGAGGATTAATTAATATAATGCACTTATTTTTTTGCTCGAATCACTGAAGTGCAAAGTAGTAAGTGGATTTCTAAAGATTATTCCTTCCAAAATACAAGACACTAAATCACCCTGTTAACGACTGATTTTACATTAAATCAAACTAATCCTTCCTCAAGAAAGATACTGGCTCGATGTTTTCACATTTTACAACTCTCTATTATTTTACTTATACAAACATATGTGCATACTATATACACATAAAGCTGGAGAAAATGAACAAAGACAAGCTCTACTTCAGATATTTTAAGATTTCTTAATGGAATACATTCAATATCATCACTATAGATTCAACAAATTCTCTACATCCTCTACATTTTACAACCATGACTGAATATGTCACAGCACATTTCTTGCATACTTTAGATTTTCATCATGTGCTTGAAATGCATGAACGCGTGTGTTAAAGCACTTTACTTGGACAGTAACAATCACATCAAAGGTGAGAGAGACCACCAAAGGGAGCAGAAAAACAGTTAAACTCTGTACATTAATGGTACTCCAAACTCTAGTTTAAAATAAAATCTAAGAACTAGTAGTCCTGCAATACCCAGTGATTAATCTTCTGCTCTTAACTAGTCTACGTCTACAATATTGCAGACTTAAGCGTCATTTTTACTTCCTTACAATGGTAGTCAAGCTTGAAAGTTGGCCCAGTGCAAATATCATTATAATTTGTACACTATATGTCTGAAAGTTTCATAAAACCCATTTAGTTCAGAGAAAAAGCAAAGTTACACAACAATATATAGACATGACTTTTTTTTTTTTTAAACTCATGATCATCATGAAACAAAGCTTCCAAAACATCTTCGCAAACATGTATATGAAATCAGAGTTAGCTGAACCTTGATGAACACGTTTACCAGTGTCCGGTTCTGGGTTACAAGACGCTGCCACTGAAATGCAGGTCAGTCACCGATCTTACAAAACCCATTTTGGAAGATGATGTCATTCTACCGACTGAATATGCTCTTTCAGAAAAAAAGAGAGAACCACCTCTCCACTTCTTTTCCCCACTACAAGGAGCACTTAGCCAATACAGAGCCCTTGTCAGAAGTCTCTAGGAATGATTTCAGCAGCTTGGCATACACTACAGGAAACGTGAGGTCATCTTTCAAATGACTGACTTTTAGCAAAGGAAATTTACAACAGTAAAAGCTGAAGTGCAGTCTTCCCCAGTTGCAACATCATATCCATTCCAGATCACAGCAATTACTTTTGTCTCGATAACTGGCATCAATAGAAAACCAACTGCAATCATGCAGTACAGTGGCTCAAAAGGTAAATGGAAAGGCTTAGTCTTAGACATTAGCGCTGTGACAAATCACCTCATTTCAAAAGAAAGGACTAATTTGGAGGCTACAAAACAAACACTCCGTGGGAAGATCGCATTCATCATCTCTGCATGTTACACTGCAGGATTTTAAGGGACCAGAAAAATTTTATCTCTAAGATGACAGAGGGAAGTGTTCTTAGCAAATGACCTTTTCTAATGGCAGTCCAGAAATGGGACTACTCCTCCTGTTCCAGATTATGCCCACTAATTTTCTGTTTATTTGTTTATTTGTTTTAAACCTTACAAGTTCAGTTTGGAGGATTATAAAATTCTTTATCTATGTAACAGTATTACCATCACGCATCTCTCCAAGACAGAATGGAGAGGAAATCAAGGTGAACATAACCCACACAAAGGGCAAAAGATTTTTCTCAGGTATGCTAGCTGATTTCCACCACCACATAAAAACTGAGATTTAATTTTTTCATAATTATTTTAAGGGCAATGGTGCAGTTCTGAAGCACTCATGCTATCATAAGGGCCAGATAATTGCTTTGAAATGTTGAAATTCAGCAGATGTTCAAGGGACTTTTGAAGAAATTTGCAGGATTCAGTCAGATTGACACAAATTCCATCTAAAACAGACAAAAATCATACAGCACTAGGCAGTCAGATAAATAAGTTCTACAGTAACAAAAAAAAATCAAATTTGCTTATTTGTTTTCAAAATAGAGTTACTTCCTATTGAATAGACATTTTGTATTTTCAACAGAAAAGATACCAATAAACAAACTCATAGCCAGGCACTGATTAGAAATCTATTCAATTTTTGCAATGTGCACCACAAATCTTTATAATATACTTATTTTGTGACATAGGTTTAGGATGCTTCTGCAGACTTAAATATTCAGAAGACTCTTACACTTAAAAAAAAAGACGCTAAGTCTAAATTTTAAATAACATAACCACAAAATCTAGTTTTCCAACATTACGAAAAGCTCGCAATTTTTCAGAGACTTTCTTTACATCTGGGTAAAGCTTAAGACAAATTTCCAAAGACATGGATGACTATTTCTCAAACTTATGAGAAAATATCACAGGAGATATGAGCAGAAATAAATGGGTGCAAGAACCTAGCAGCTTTATCTACGTGTAACTCTGGAGGTACTGACAGAAACTTGAGAAACTGCTTGTGGATAATATTGCAGGTGCAGTCTGAAACTAGATTTCCATAACAATTGCTATGCTGTGAACATGTATATTTATGACTATTGACTTATATTTCAGTTCTGTTTTCCTTAAAGGAGCTGGATATTTTCAGGACAAAGAAAATAATTTAATCCTTTTTGTGTAATCATTCTGCTTTTAATCTTTTCAGTCTTCACTTTTTGATAGAGAGGCTGGGACCACGCAATTTTTAACCACTATGTTATTGTACATAGGCCTTTGTACATCAGTAACTAGGTGTCATTTTATGAATTGCCATTTCTCACTCCCGATTATCCTAGTGACCAGTGTTACTCGAAAAAACAATCCCAAAGATAGTAACCCAGATGTCATCTTTAAAATCATTACCTTAAAATATTACTGTTCTCTACAACCAAACTAATCAGAACTTCAGAACCAAATTAAATTTAGTAAAGTTGCTTAAAACACATCTAGATTTTCAGTCTATAAACCAGAACTCCAAGGAGGAGTCAGATAAAGGCATACAGAAATGACACCTCCTACACTGAAAACACCAGCTAGGGCAGAACAAACAGGAATTAAAAAATTCCAAAATGCAGACAAAACTTAAAAAGGAAAAGAAAAAAATCCTATCCTCATCTTAAGTATCTTAAAAACAGTAAGGATGGTTCAACTCAGAAACACTCAAAGAAATCTGTGCAGGCAAATGCACAATGGGAACTGAAAAATTTTCAAGTATGCAATATGAAATGCTTCAAGAAACCAAATTTGTACTGAGTAATGAAAACTGGGTCCAAAATATTTGCTCTTATCAAAAGATGTGATCCAAAATAATAAGTTATTTTCCCTTATATTTACACTAATAAGCCATACCAACACTATATCTCTTTAATAAATCCAATTAAAATTTTGACTATAATAAGCCACACACTCAAATAAATGATTAGGAATTAGTTGCTGGGTTTTTGTTTTAACATATCTAAATAAATTCCAGTATAACCAAGCATTTTGGCATGAAGGAGCTGCTTCATGTTTAGAGTTTTAATTGACTTTTTGAACATTATTCAGTTACTTCTGCACAACTCACATGTAGGCTGAGCAGCTTTACGAAAGAGGGGGCTCAGGGGTCCCTACCAGGGACCCTGCCTGCCAGTGAGGCTTCCAACTTGCTCTGTCTTCACGTTAACCACCTTGACTCCTAATTGCTACCCTTTTAGCTGACAAATTATGCCAGCAGACCAGCAAGATAACTACTGTATTTATATATATGCGTTTGCAATTAAATTATTCAGAAAACTAAAAATTTGAGGTTTTGTAGAAATTTAACAATGTTCTCACCTACAACTAGTCTAAACTGAAATTCTGAAAAGCTTGCCACTTTTGCACTGCCACTGGTAAGAGCAATAATAAAAAAAACATTTCAATGCAGAAGGCAAGAGCTGATTTAACATTTCTATTCTTCTAAAGCAGACCTGATATAAACTGAAAAACACAATAAGAATAAGAATGTTCGTGCCTCTTCTAAATTAACAGTCTCACTCACCACCAGTGATGTAACTTCCCCAGCAGTACCGTAATCGGGGTATATCAAAGGCAAATTCCCTAGTTAGAGCAGACTTCTGTTCTCTCTCAAAGAGATAGACTTTCCACATACCAGACACAGAGCCCCTGAACAATTTTATCCAGTGTCTGTAGTATGCATGCAAAAATCAGTTGTCAGAATAAATTTCTATTGCTAAAATTTCTTTACAAAAATTGAGGACTAATGGGTAAACTTGCGTATAAAACGCAAGTGCATTTTAAACACAGATCAAGGAGTTTGGAGTGAACATAAGATGAGGTAGCTTTACAGTTCATTTTGAAACCCACATAAATTTGAGATTTAGGATTAGGATTTACAAAGGGGTTACTCTTTTACCACAATCTGGATTCTTAAAAAAAAAAAAAGAACAGCAAAGTATCTAAATCTCTTCCAATAATTTTTTAGGAAGTGAAGCAAAAGTATGAATTTCAGATGAAAATATATTTCAGTAAAGTAATACCAATTTCTGTTTGCAATAACCTCTGGAATTGGGAAAGCTAAATTCTCCTTGGGTTGCATTTCTCCAAACACACAGTTTCTAACAATTTTACAAGAGTATGCAATTTCTATGGATTTTGAAATGAGTAAACCTCATTTCTTAGCAAAAATTATCTTTAGTTAGTTACAAAAACAGTAAACAGTTTCATAAAATTAACCAATAACAAGCAGGGTATTTATAGTTAAAGATCCTATATTTAAAACATTTCTATTCACATGGCTTTTAAATCATAAGATAAAGGGGAAGGGGCTCAGCTTGCTTTCTTCCCCCCCAAATGGCACATATTTCAGATTATTTCATTTTCTTACGGTATCAGGAAACGTGAATTTTGTCAGAGGATTACACTATGAAGTACGCGACCTTTAACAAGTCAGACATTTTTGGTAAGATGTCTGAAACAAGATTAGTAGACCGATTTCACTCTGTTGCACTTGGCTCACTGCAGAAATTTTTCTTTTTGCAATGGCTATTACAATGCATAACAGTGAAGGGTGCACTGAATATTATGGATATTATGAATATCACATGCAGCTACTAACTATTCAAGTCTACATGCTACATGGTCTTGTGCCAGATATATTAAACTGTTAATAACAATAACTACTCCAAAGATTTAGCCTGTTGACCAAGTTTTGCGTTAATATCTCAAATTTTCCTCCTTGCATGCTCATGTATCAAATCTTGACTAAAAATATTTGAGAATAATCTAATTGCATTTTTGTTGTAAAGTTAGCTGAATAATCTGAAGAACATCTTAGAGTGGCAGATGGATGACACCATGCCAGAGAAAAGTGAACTAAGACTTTAACTCTGAAGTACAGATTCTTCGAGTTAAAGCTTCTTTGAGTTAAATTGTACAACTGAAAGGGAGCTGACATAACACACCACAACTATTCCACCTACTGAGATTTCCAGGGAAGGCTGCAAAGTTGCAGTCAGTCTTGACTTCTATGAACTTCACTACAGTGAGTTACCATTCTGAAAGTTCCTGGGAATTGTTAGCCAGAAGTCTTATTCCACATTTCCAAAGGCATAAGGGGAAGTTAAGAGGACAGGGCAGTGACCACAGAGAGATTAAAAAAAGAAAAAAAGAAAAGGGCTGAGGAACCGACAGAAGGAGCAAAGAAGAGTCAAGAAACACTGGATTAAAAAAACAAAACAATAACAACAACAAACAAAACCACAGGCCATACAGGCACAGTCCTAAACAATAGTGGCTATATCCTGCATACGTCCAGCAGTAAAGAGAAATCCTACTTAAATACATGAAAAGGAGCTCAACAACAGTACCTCTTTTTCACAACGGGGCTTACCCAACCCACTGTGGGGGGATCTTGATTTATCTTCATGAAGTTACCACCAAAAGCAAGAATGCTTTGATTTTTGCTTTCATCCAGACAACATGACATATGATATGACATATTTTTGCCATATGTTAAATCTAATAAGTAGTTATTCCTGTTTAACATCCATAGTTTAGAAGGTATTCTGAAAACACAAGCCATTACAGAGAAGCACTAAAGAACTAAATGGTTGTGCACAGATTTCAGATGTGTTTAAACTGTAGCAGCATTTCCAGCAGAATGGAGAGATACATTTGTCAATACAAGTGACAATACTTAGTATTTTTCTAGAGATGGCTACTATACTAAGGAAATTCACTAAGGTATATGCCTGCATGTAAAATCCTATGAAAGAAAAAAAAAAAAAAAAAAAAAAAAAAAAAAGAGTAACGTTTTCAGGTTTCCTAATGGCCACTTCTAATCACTCATGATTAGGCTTTTTAAAGAAGCACAAAAAAGGGACTAAAACATGTCTCTGGGACAGGAAGTTTTGCACTTTGGAAAGAGGTTTTTTTGGGTTTTTTGGTTTTTTGTTTGTTTTTTTTTAAAGTCTCATGTTAGAATTGGAAGTGACTGTTAGGATTAATAGCACTAATCAGGAATTTTATTCTTAATCAAGTATTCCCAAACTGGAAAACCCCAAGATGCTTTTGGAGGGAAGGAGAGAAAGGGAAACTGAGCACACAAATTAATGCAAAAATAGGTATATTTCTTAACCCACCTGCTATTAGGTCATCAAGAGTGTCGGTAAGCGTCTGTGCTGGAGTGGCAACCATTAATCCGTCTGGTTCTTGAACTAACAGCCCCTGCCCAGCAATTTGCTGCTGCTGTACTACATTCTGCTGATTACCTAATGCTTTCTGAAGTTCAAGAGACTCTGTCCCATTATAACCTAAATTACCAGAAAAATTACATTGCGGTGTTGGCAAAGGCTGGATGGGGACAAACTCTATTTGTTCAGCAGGTGGAGGAGACTGTTGTTGCTCATCATCTTTAGACAAGATTGTGTCAACCTGAGGTAACCCTGAAAAGTTATCCTCTGGCAGACCCTTATCAGCTTCCACTTCTGGGAAGACCCCTGTAAGTGGGCACTGCTGTTGCAGGGGAAGTGGTGTGTCTGTCTGACCTTTGGTCTCCAAATATTCTTTGGTAAACTGCTGTTGTGTTTTCATCTGCAACTGCCTTTCCACCTTCTGTAGCTCCTTCAATATTTTCTTCTTCTTCTGTACTTGTTCTTCTCTGTTCTTTTTAAGTTCTTCAATCTTATCTTTATTTAAAGGTTCACCTTGAATTAATTCCAATGATTTAAGTTGTGCTTTTTCAATAGCACTAATTCTCTGTCCAAGTTCATTCAGCTTGCCTTCAGTCTCTTCTACTATGCATTCCAAAGGCTGGTATGGGTGAAAAGGTGGCAGTAGGTCCTTATCTGCTACCTGCAGGGAACTTGACTTCTGCTTGGATGCACCTAAGCACATGAAAAATGTTTGAAAAAATGCCATGCTGAAGATACCCCATACCTCCCCTCTCTCCCACCAAAGAAAAAAAAAAAAAAAAAGAAATCTTTTCAACTAACTGCACATCTGTCAAATCACAGAAAGGTAAATCCTATACTCCATTTTAAGACAGAGAGGTCAAACCGAATAGCTGGAATTTTCAATAGTGGTGCTAAACAAAATATTTATCCCTCAAACACAGCTGTTTTAATCTTAAGGAATTAGGAGCCTTATGATTTCGGATATACTTGACAATGCATCTGGTAAGTCAAATCAGTAAGAAGAGCAAGGCAATTTAAACAATTTACTGGATGCTCAAAGTTGTTCTGTTGCGCAGAGCAAATTAAACTAACAAAAGTATAAACCTTTTTCCAGAGGCTAACTTTCAAAAGCAAAGGTGCCAGCAAAAGCAGTCCATATTTAAGAGAAACTAACACTACAGGAAGATCAATATTTTGAACTAGTATTTCTCCAAATGCTATATAACATTCCACCATTACATTACAAACTGAATCCTGCCAGTGCAAACTTAAAAATGTATACAAATATATTTTAAGCTTGGGCATCCTTTTAAAAGTTTTGAGAGGAAATTAACCTTGTGCTTGCCTCCCTGTCTCCACTAACAAATTAACAATTCTGCTCACTATTAAGACCTAAACATCTTCAACATTCATCTAGCAAGAAACACCATGCCAGGTCAGTCCTTCCATGAACGATCACAAGGAACAGCTTTCAGGCAACCCAAGCTGCTTTTCTGAAAGCCACATATGTGAAAGCTCCAGTCAGATCTTGCTAATAAGAATCTATTAAATGCTTAAATTATTTCCTCAGTGAAAAAAAAAAAGTTTAATTAAAAATGAGAAAGGTTTTAGCTTCAAAGAATTTTCTACAGCAGCTCCCATTCTGTAAATGGTGATAAATATAGTATTTTTAAAGAGAGACAACTTCACAATTAGTAAAATAGACTCATGCAATTTGCCATTAAAAGAGGAATTAAAGTTAGATAGTCTTAGCCAGTGCTTATTAAAGATATCTAAACATAACATTGTTAAGTGAAAGTCTGGATGGAGGAATTAAGTCTCAGATAAATCACTAGTTCTGGAAGGACTTACGTATCCTAAAGCACTGCTTTATTTCTCCCTGGACCTTCCTTCAAACTACTAATTCAAAAGAGATGCCATTTTACACTGCTGTCAAAACAGGAGTCTCACACACACACACATCGCACTTGCAGATGAATCTTTTTTAATGAATTAATTGAGAAAAACAGTGAGGAAAAAATAGAAATACGTGAGAATTTTCTCTTAACAAAAAAGAGAAATAGTAAAATAGAGCTGAACTAAACCCTGTGCTGAATACCTTCACCAATCAGATTCTCTGCAATGAAAGCAAAGTCTACCTAAATATAAAGGAAACAACACAAGTCTTGATAACTTCAGGAAATATCCTAGAAAGTCATCCCAGCATACTTCAAACACTATAGGTACATTGAGGCTCATACCATTTTAGCAAGCTCTTTCTCTAGCTTAATATTTTATATTGCTGCCTTGCACTGAAAGATCAGTAGTCCCAGTAGAATCCCTAGCCCAAATATTTTTCCTATTTTTTCTCTGAAACTTAAGTCCCAAAAGAATTTTTCTGAAGAGGATATAAAATTTGATTAAAGATTAGCAATAACGCTCTCTATACTGGTTGGTAGACAACTATCTCAAGTCTGTTTTAAGCTGTTAGCTATTTGGCTTTATAGTGTACTTTTAAGGTTTACATAGTTATCCTTTCATTTTAAATATCACGATTTAATTTACAAATTCATAATCTCTTTTAAGTTTTGGAGATCACTCTTGAAATTTCCTGACTTTTGGTAGGTCTGGACAGCTTGCATCACCCCGTAGGAAAGAGAAGATGTAGCTCAAAGAGCTCCCAAATAATGAAGTATTAATATTGTCCCTCTCAATTAACTCCCACCTGAGGAGAAAACACGCCCGGTTGTCATAAGAAACCTTTTCTAAAGCCACAGGGGAAAGTACAGAGCAGAAGCATAGTCTTGTATAAAGACCTGATGCTTCTAGTCTGTACGTACTGACTAAAGGACAGAAGGCTGGTCGCACTATGAGCGACAGACTCCCCAAACGGCATCTCAGATTTGGAATAAACACTAAAAGCTCAGACAATTTCTGAAAATAGAATTTAGGGAGATTAATACAGCCCATGTCATGCTATTGGACAAAGATTATACAAATATGACCACTCTGCAAATGAAAAACTAGGCTCCTGGAAACTGTGAAGGTGTGGAGATACACTGTAATCAGCCTCTAATTTGGCCACTGTTCAGGTTCTAAACCACCCTTTCCATGTCAGAAAATATTTGCAACCTGTAACATTGGGGAAAATAGAAAACAATGAGGGATGAGAAGAAAGATTAAGGGTTTGCTGAACCCGAGGTTCACATTCTAACAACCAGGTCAACATATCAGAAGCTGCTGCTGGTAGCTTCAAAAAATGTAAGTATTGTAATATAAGAATATCAAAAGTATTTAAAAGTAGCAATTAAATGCTTCCTAGTATAGTCAGATTCCTTTAAGCACTGTAAAACTTACAGGTAAAGAACTTTTTGAAAAAACTCAAAGTATCTACTGAACACAACCATAAATGTCTTCTCCCTAAAACAGTTTAATAGGTTCCACAGTGACATGCAGAATGCCAGCAGCCTGTTATAAGGCTGTTATTCAAGACTACAGTATCAAACGGAACATTTTACTACTGCAAAATCTGAGTTAGAGAGGCAATCTTAATTTTAAATTTCCTCATTTTATCCAAATCTCCCCTATATGAAGATATCCAGAAAAATCCTGTGTCTGCTTTAGTAAAGAATCAGGAACAAGGCTTTTTTGTACTTTCACTTTTAAAATACTTAAGTACAGTAAAATTTAAAAAATAAATTATAGGTCTGACCATAGTTAGGTCAATCTGGTTTTTTTTTTTTTTTTTAAATTAGTTAATTTATCTTTGGGAGGGGGAGGACTGTAAACATTCTACACAACTTAATATTACTAGGTCTAATTTTGTATTAACTAGTCAATCTATTTTCTAAAGCAACTGTTTAGAAGATCTGTTCAGAAGACCTGAAGACTGAAGGTCAACGAAAACCCAGATGCTGCTACACAAATATCACTTGCTATCAGGTAATGAAGATTACAGGAAAGAGAATCATTCAGTTGGAAGGAAACCCATAGTGGGTACGGGCATGCCAGAAAAGCAAAAGGGAGAACCATTTCCTAATTTATTTTGTGAATAGTAACACCAAGTGCCCTTTTATTTACATGTCCATGTTTCCACAGTTTCTGGTTCCTAACCTTTCCAATTCATTCTTAACCATCAATCCCACGCTAAGCAGAGAGTCTCTGTTTAGCTCCTTCCCTACACCCTCCACTTCTTTTCACAGGCAAGTCATTTTTTTGACCAACACACACACTACTCTGGATAAAACGCGCTCTGAATAAGACGTACTCTGGACCAATGCAGCTTCCCGTCATTTCCCTTGAATTCTTATTCACTCATAGGAAGTGTGAGGTAAAAGTGTCCCATGTACACCTATCGTACTCTTCCAGCACATTGCAGACAGTCTCATCAATACCTAAATTGGTTTATATATACCTATATTGGTTTCCATTCATCCAGATCAGCAGCCCCCAAAAATCATTATTAATTCCTTCAGCACTGAGTAAAATGCAGTGGAAAACACCATTATGTCTTCCGGCTGCAAGTAACATCTAGAGATCTTAGACACTGCACTGCCTGTAAACAAGAATCTGCAAAAATAACCTTGCTGTTTCCAGTCTGCAAATAGCTGCAAGCTATTCAACTCTTCTAATTTAGGTTTGCATAAAACATGTTCAGTCTTTATAGGCTCTCTGATACCATCTTTCATCCTTAGGGTTACAGTCTGATACCATCTTTCTTCCTAGTGCTTAAGACTCTCTAGGAACTTGCTCTTCTAGTCCCGACTTCTAATCTAAAGGACATCTTGTTTTCCCAAGAAGAATACAATTTATATGACCTTGCACAATGAATAGAGTAGCACCAGTGAGATGCAAACCGTCCAAAATATACCTAGTTCATACCAGCTTATCAACTTTTAATGATATTGCTATTAGATGTACCACTTATATTCGCCAATATCCAAATGATGGCCCATACATCACAGTAATCATGCAAGGAGGCACTTCTACTGTCCTCTGCAAGTCTGAGGACAGAGGTATTTACTCCAAAAAAGTTTTGACAAGCAGGAAGTAGATACATAGTTTTTTGATTTTTTTTTAATGTAAATAAAGTCTAATTCATGTCTTACCCTAAAAAGTACCTGAGAGATAAATTAGCAAGAAGACAACATTCTTGCTGACCAAGTTGTTTCTCAGTAAGCAATTACAGTTAAAAACAATCGCTAATTTATTTTTAAGGTCACTTCAGAAGACTGAAGATTCATTTTTCCAGCCATTATAATTGTCAGGTGATTTCTATCAATGCAATTGCACTTCAGCTTAGTAGTTTTCATCTTGGCCACCACCGGCAACAGTTTTATTTGGCATTAGATGAAATTCTGACACTTGTTGACAGTCAGCTCCTTAATTTCAAGAGCTGTTGAAAAAAAAAAAAAAAAGGGTCCAAAAAAAAAAAAAAAGGGGTCCAAATCAAGTTTTTTGGCATACAAATTGACAACAAGAAAATCTCAACTGTGGGATACACATTTGCATTTGCATTTCAAATACATTTCCAAATAGTATCCAAATCTGTATGAATCACCATGTCATAATTAATATCTCACCTAGAATTTCAAAAACAATCTGTTCCTCCCTTCACACAAGGCAGATGTCAGGAAGCATAAATCCATAGTAAAGCATTTCAAAGAAAAGCCTGTCTGCTATCATTCTTACACTTCAGAGTGAAATCAGATTTGTTCAAGAAATAAGATACCTGAAGTTTAGGATTTGATTTGCAGGCTGCAATTAAAACTCACCAGCTCCAACAGGGGTAGGGTGAGCTCAATATTGAATTTTTGTGAAAATTCCATATTTAATTCTATAATTCATATCAGTAAAAAAAAAAAAAAAAAGAAAAACATATTTGAGAAGCTGGGGAAACAACCAGTCAATCCACATACATACATGCAAAATATTACAAAATTTGGCTAACTGGACAATGAATAACCTACAACATTTTCTAGAAAATTGCAGCTGCAACATTGTTTTTGACAAGTTCTAATTCTCCTTTATGAACAAGATGATTCATGGAGGGCATGTTTAGATGAGTTTATATTCAACTATGTTCCTCTTGTGAACCATGTAGTATTTTGCCTATGTTTATTACTTCCACAGCTGCTTTTATAGGCTACTTGCCAGGAATAGGTGCAATGACATCCAAGAGCCAAATGCTAAGTGGTTGAAGAGAAAAGCCCCACAGTGTAATCAACTCACTCAGTTTTCTGACATTCAAAAAAAAAAAAAAAACTTTAGTTACTTTCCAATTTTAATCTTCTACCCGAGTTTCTTCTAGTAGCTTAATGGAATCTAATTGGGAACTCACTCAGATGCAATTGGTTAGTAGATTAGACCTTCAGAGGAACAGAATTTCGCAAACCACTGTGAAAATGTTTTTATTACACTTATGCTCTTGGGGGCATACACATGTATCTGGTTTAAATAATCCGCTTGCACTGCTAAAGATTCACATAAAAGAAAAACAAGAATATAAGTCTGCTAAGAAAGTATGAGTGAAGTTAGAAAGCCAAGAGGCATGGACTGTTTTTCCTCGAGGTACAAAATATTATCTGGAATTATCCACCTTTATTGATATACTACGCTTGGGATCTGGTAGAAAATCAGAAAGGGCAGAGTGCAAAATCTCAAGTAGAATTTATAATCTTACATTAAAATCAGAGAAGAATGAAAATTTAATTTAGGATCCTGCATGAGACCGACCACAGGAAGTTGCGCTTTGCTTGGTAACTCATCTACGATAACTGGGTCAAGCGCTGACCCATGCAGAAAATACAGAAATGGCAAGAGTATATTGAAAGATGTTGAACCATAAGGAACAGTGAACAGACAGTTGGACTGTGCACTAGAGAAGCCTGAACGGGGTCAAAATGAAAAGTCTAATAAACCAGAATGTTAGCTGCTTTTTCATTCTTCCACTCTACAAAATCAGCATCATCTTTCTAATCCTATTGTTAATCTGACCCCCTACTTCACACACGCTCCACAACGTGCAAGATAGCTCTGTCAGAATATATTCCAATATAACTTTTAGGCAAAAAAAGTCAGATTTAGAGATGTTCATGGAGTTTGTAGCTATTGAAGCTATGTGGTATTTTCTTCAAGCCATTAGGTTGTAAAGTAAAATTTAGCATGGGGATATGGGGGATACTCACTGGCACTGCTGTACACGAAAGCTTAAAACATTCTTAAAAACTTCTCTCAGCTTTAAGTGGATCCTTGTCTTCCACTCAGGGCCCAAGGGCAGATATGGACAGTTTTTTTGTGAAAAACGTTAAATCCATTCAGTTCATTCTAAGAACAAGCTCCCCAAATAAGACAGACTGCAAGTTACTGCCCACTAAAAAACAACAGCGAAGTCTAATGACAGCGCACTGGTAAGTCTGAAGCACTCAATTAAGTTTGCTAATTAGTTTGTCTGTATGCACAATTGCAAATTAGTGAAGAAGTGAAACGTGTTTGGAAAAAGCTTACAAAAAGCTCACATTCCACTCTCCAAAAAACAGACTATTTTAAATTTTGACATGTTTAAAAATACTTCCCATGAATTCAAACAATTTGACGAAGAAAAAAACCACTGCTGCATTCCACAGACTTCCTAAGCATTCCCTTTTTGCACAAGTGCGTTGTTTTTCAATCGTGTTCTAAAGCTGTACTGCGGGTACGCACCACAGAGCTTGCCAAGGGTGCTCTGTGAAAGCCCAAGCACACTGCAGAGTCATGAATAACCACTGAGAGCTTAGAACCCATTCTTAAACGTTTACTTGCATTTACAAGCTATACAATTTTATCAATGGCAACAATATTTCAAATGGCATTCTCTGTACAGAGTGATTTCTTGAAGACACCTAATAACATTTCTTATGACCATTTCATATGCTGGAAATGGCCCACAATTTGCAGGGCACCATGAAAACAGCCCTTAAAGGTACACTTAAAATTACAAAGAGCGTCTGATGATATTCACAGCTTATACTCACTAGGACTCACAGCTCATGCAGCCTGTGTAAATTTAGTATGGGCAAATCCTTAACATCCCAGCATATTTGCGAGGGAGTGAGTGAGAAGAGCACTCTGTCTTAATAAGGAAAGAATTACACTGGCTGGATTCAGACTGTGTCAGGAGAAACAGTTTATAAACAGCTCTTCAGTCACCCACTCCGCTTCATTTTGCCTTGCAAGACGTCTATCTGCTCAGTGCCACAGCTTAAAAAAAAAAGAAAGAAAAAAACAAAGGGGTAGGGTGGGGAACATGCTCAGAATGTGTTCATGCATTTGTGTGCAGGCTGGGGACCTGACTATACCTAGAGGTAACACTCATGACAGGGCAGCATGGAGAGCCACTTGCCCTAGGGCTCAAGTGCTCAGGTACACTTCATGTAATCACTTCTAGGGTCAATTCTCCTTTTTCCTTTCATTTGATTACCTTCCTATGAGGTTACCATCTCTGCATAGCATGTTTATCTGAATGTCTCTAGATCCACTGTCAGCTCTGAAGGGCTTTTCTTTTCCCTTGCTGCTCAATATTGATATTAAATTATTTGCCAAAACAATTGTTCAAATAGCAACTATTCCATAAGCTTTCTTGATCTATTGAAGGATGATGATGCCATTCAAAATAAAACCGTAAATACTTTTTTGAAAAGCTCACAATATATTTGAACACTAATGATAACATAGTGAACACTAGTTCTACACCTGACCTGCCAAGAATTATTTAGGAAACAAATTGTTGCTATTACACTTCTTGCAAAACTAATATGGATACTATAAAACATACTAAGCTGAGGTTTAAAAGGCTGGGTGTCCCTCTCCATTCCCTAAGTAGCTAAGAGTTTATGCAGGAACTTAGAGACCCAAGTCTAATTCTGAAGGTAAGAAATTTGTTTCCCACAGGATAAGCAATTTTGTAACATAACAACTTAACACTACATTTTTTTCCCAAGGAAATAATAAAAATATGTCTATTTGCACCCTCTTTTAACCCTCGTCTCCCAAGAAGTCTAACAGTGAAAGTCTGGTATATTTAAGCCATGTATGTATCAGAAGTTAAGAATGGAAGCTTAGCAAAGAACTCTTATTCTACCACAGTTAAAGTATCAGAGTGGTATAATTACAATAATCACACAGCATTTAACACAAAATATCTTTTTCCCCTAAAGACTTCAGATGCATGAAAGTTTTACGCACAAGGTCTGCGGTAATGCTTCATTAGTCCAATGGCACGCTTCAGATTGCTATGTCTCTTCCAATACATCACAGATTAATCTTTGCCAACACACATGAAGTATGTCCTGAAACACTGAGAACTAACACTCTCAATGCGAGTTCCATCAACATACTACAGCTAAACAGATGCCTAAAATATGTACTGACATTTATTACAAGTTTTTGATGGAATCTCTTTCTTAAACTACATCAATTATCTGCATTTTATGATTTGATTAAATATTGCCAGACTTCAAGCTCATATTTTAGTCTTCTGACTCAGTATCAACTAATCTTTCACTGATTCCCATGCATCATAAAATATATTTCCAGAAGACTATCCTGCCTAGTGTCACCAATAGTTATTTAATTGTAAGGGCACACATGCTGGTATAGACTTCTTCCTGTTCCATTAGAATCAGAAATTGCATATTCATTTTTTATAGACTCCAAAATAGTAAAATGTTCTATGCATATTAAGTTCTAGGAAAACTGTACAGTAACTATATTGGCAAAAGAACAACTGCACATCAATTATCAATACATAGCATATATGTATAAAAAGAGTCAAGGATGCACACTTAAACACCATCAGGTACACAATTTTTGTTTTCATTTGTGCCCCAGAGGTTTTTTTGCTTGTTTGTTTTAGGAAACACTGGGCACTTCCGGAATTAAGTAAAGCTATTTAATAGAACTTTGGATACTATAGTATTTAATTTCTCCAATTAAAAAAAGGAGGGGGAAAAAAGAAAAGAAAAGAAAAGAAAAGCAAACAAAATCCAAAGCAGTAAGTCATTAACAGTTGCAGTTTTTAAATTTTCCACTAGAGAATCTGCTTCTCTCTCTGAGTTTGCTTATCAGAAGTGAAGAATTCAGTACAGAATACATGGCTGGTAATGAACTGCCAATTTTGCCATTTAACGACTGAAAACATTTTTAACCAGTCAGCGTAGCTGTGTTCAAAGCAAAAACTCTGATGTGACTATTACTTACAAGAGTACTATTGCCAATACAAAATAAATTCTCCTCTGAGTAGACCAACTTTGAGATTCTATAATGCCAACATGCTAGTGTTGTTATTTTAGAAAAGAAGTTGATCCAAGTTCATGGATAAGAGCTGCAACTATTCTAGATGATCAATTTACAACATCTAAAAATTAACACCACACCTAGAGTTTACTAATGTTTTGATCCATCTGGGCTATGGCAGTTACCACAACCTTTTTCTTCCAAAAAGTTAGAATAAGCATCATCAGTAACCAGTGTTATTATAGTGTAATATACGAAAAAATAAGCAAAAACTACACACTACGTAAAATAAGTTTATATTTAAGTTATACCTTCCTTACAGGTGTTTAAGAATTGGAGGGAACTTTACTATGCATAAGGGCTCATAAAATTTTCCCCAGCCTGGAAGTTTCCAAATTGCATATATTCTCCAGGTGGCTACATACTAACCTTTCACCACTCCCAAGAGAGGTGGCGAGTTCTCTTGAGGGGTTCTGTCAGGTTCCTGGGGAGGTACAACCATAGCAAGCGTATGCACTGGTACACGAGGAACCTTAGAATAAAGCCACAGACACATATTCAGATAAAAACTTCTTGAATGGGACCAACCTTGAGGTGTTAATAAAACATACTTTTCTACAGCAGACCTCCACTCCACTCTTCCCCAAACCTCCACTCCACTCTTCCCCAAACCGTGTATGCTATGCTGTCTCTCAGTATAACCTGTTCCATGCCTTTTATAGTGGGTAACGTGTCAAAGTAACTCCTTGTCTACCACCAAACTTATTTTGCAGGTAGTATTGGACAGAACCCCATGTCACATCGGTTTTCAAATCTGTAATCTGTTCAAAAATCCTGGACTGTTTAGGCTATAACATTGTTAACACCTTTAGGCTTTTAATCAACTAACTCCATTAGAAGTCTACTTCTCAGACCACGTGGAGAATTGCAAGTTTATGCAATATTTTTTTTTTTTTTTCATATAACAACCAGAATCCAATAATGACATTTGAGAGGTGCTGTCACAAGGCTTTAGAATTGTTGAAACAAAATCCTGAGCAAATGTAATCAAGAAAATAAATTCTTTTGACATACTAGGTTTGGGACTATCCTGTTTAAGGAGCAGAAAATGTAACAAAAAGGTTTATGCACTTTTCAGGACACTGAAGAAAAACACCAATCAACTGTCTCCACTCTCTACTGTTTCTAAATACAAAGCTTTGACCTTTTCTTTCCACTGTATTTGTCTGCATCTAAAGTAGCTTGAGAAGTTAACGACAAGGGAAGTGTTTCATTATGACATTAAAAAAAATTCCTTATGCCTTACCTGAGTCTGATCCTGAGACGGTGGAGTGAGCTGAGACAAGTCTGCTGCAGGAACTGACAAAACATTATTTGGGTAATCCAGCAAGTAAGAAACAACGTTTGTATGTCCTCCTTTTGCAGCTTCAATGAGCATTGTTGAGCCATCCTGAAGTGAGATTTTGGAAATAAAAGCCATAAGGTGAAATCTGTGGCACCACGTAAAACACGAATTAGTCCATTTAAAATTGCACATTTACCAACCAATGGATACAAATCCACTATGTGGTTCTTTAGGTACTGGTAATAAGTATGATAAATAAACAAGTGAAATAAGTGAATACCTTCAGCCGATGAGTAGGATCTGCACCATGAGCCAGAAGAAGCTCAACAACTGCCAGGTGGCCTCCTGCACATGCCAGTGACACCACCGTGTGGTCATTATTAGCTGTAGCCCTATTAACGTTGGCACCTATAAAAGGAACATCTCATTACAGAATTAAACATGAGGAAATTCAAGTATCAACAAACATGGTATTTTCTGGAACAAAGATAAAATTCTCTCTTCTGGTTATCCTCATTGGTAACATGTTACTGGGGTGAAAGCAAAACTAATGGTTTGTATACAGACTCCCAGTCATCTTGTAAAGACAATGAAGTAAAGATACAGTAACAGTGGGCTGCATAAGTGGTAAGACAGAGGATATCCAAAGGACAACTTTTACATTTTTGTCTTAAGTAGTAATCAGTGTCAAGATATGACATATATTTTATTGTTTCAGACAGCATACGAGGGTTTTTTGCTGGCTTGTTTGTTTTTTAATAAAGAAATTTGAATATATGTGCCATACTGCAAAATCATTTATTAATCTATATAATGGAGCAAAAAAAACCCAACAGGCAAAATCTTTTGTGATCCATTGTCCATGTATCATAAACTAACTGAAATTCAAAAAAAATACAATAGTTTGACAAAGGCCCATATACGGACACACAAAATTAATTTAGAAAAAAGATCACAAACATTCAGAACTGTTCAGTGGCATTTCAAGTTGAAATTACTATTTTACCTTTGCTAATAAGGAATTGCACAGTGCATAAATGACCAGCTCTCGCAGCCTTCATTAGTGGGGTCCTCCCACCTTCAGATTCATGCTCCTATCATAAAGGAGAAAAACAGATGTTGCACAAGTGAGAAAAATTAAACCATAGTTTCAGCTGTTGAAACATCTGCTGATGGGGCCAAAATTTCAGTCTCAATAGCAGCTCTATCTGGAAACTCACTGAGATTCATTTTCATGGTAGCTTAAATACTGAAGCACGCTGTCAAAAACCATTAAGACCGCATCCATACTGTTAGCTACACAAGGAATTTTCCTGATTTCTATGTCCCTTTTTATTCTAGTGTTCAAACGCGTACGAAACTAGAGATTGGTAACATCTCATTTCCTCCTGAAAAAAGGGACTTTTTGTACTTAATGCAAATACCATCCAGTGTCATAAATTATACAAGTAACTGATGTGTCAGGGTGACAGTTCTCAGAATTGTCCTATGCTGCATGCCAGACCTTTGAAACAGACATAAGGTCTGAATGTATAAAATATAACTATTTTTAAAAGATGAGGATCACGAATAAACATGAGACAATCATTTCTGGTGCTTTTTTAGTTGTCTACATATCCTTCACTGCACGTCAAAAAAATCTCTGAAGGAAAGAACTGGAGAAAAAAGTGTTACGACAGGAGGAGGATTGGAGCTTTGGTGATGTTACAAGCAGATAAAGAAAGGAACGAATGACAGGAAAGATTTCATAATTAAAAAGAATTCTGAAAATTGGAGAGATGTGGTTGGATACCACTGTTTTAAAAACGTTATAGAGGAAGAAAATCTGCCTGTTATGCAGACATGATTGATATCCCAAAGAATGCTAATATATATCAACCCTCCCACTGCAAAAAAAAAAAGGAGAGAATATAAGCTTCTTGGGAGTGTTCAAATTTGCACGCCTCAAATTCAGTCTGATGAATAATGCATTAGGACTGTTTTTTTTTTTTTTTTTAAATTAAATACCTGGGAAGCCAAGCTCTAAATTCACTATTTAATTCTGTAATCACATGTATATATGACAGTTAAAATTAACATTTAGTACTGACAGAGGATGATATTGCTATTTACAAATGCAGAGGACAAGAACAGACTTGACAGAATAAATTAACTCCTTCCTATACATTTCAGGATTCCTGAAAACTTTGCATTCATCCTTTGAAATGCTGCACCCTAATTTAGCCCTCTGTTCATACAGTTGAGGGGGGAATCTCTGGCTGTATTGGAGACTGACCCTGTAGAGAAAATCAGCACCACAAATCAATCCTTTGCCATGATGGAGGTAACACTAACACTCTCCTACACACTTGGCAAAGGCCAGAAGCACTCTGCTCCCGTCCCTTAGTAAGGATATTGTATTACTGTACACTTTAATATACAGTTTTAAACTCCATGTTGGTGCTCCGATTCCTTAGCTTGCTTGATAGAGGAAAAGAAAAAACCATTAATATATGCACAATTGCATGCAGTCAGATAAGAAACATTACAGACTTACTGCTGAAGTCAGCTGATTCTTTTGGAACAATTACATTCCACTACCAGGGTGAATGACTGCTTAGCTATCGATAAATATATGCATGCTTTTGAATTGTCTGTATGTCACGAATATTTGTAGGACATGACAAAATAATTGTTTTAGTATACGGTCTTTTGATGTGCAAGAATTCGTAGCATACCCCTGAGCTCCGACGCCTATTCTGGTACTTGGCACAACTTTTCCTTTCTCAGCTACTGCCAATAGAACAGAAAAAGCTAGGTGCTGCTGCTAGCCTTATACACAGTAAAAATCCCAGTACTGCAGACAAACAAAGCAGCTACAGATGCAAAGAACTATTAAACAACATTTCACTAACTGAGCAGGACCAGAACACTGCTGCCTAAACAATTTCTAGCACGTTTCATCAAAATCCCTACTAAAACAGCAGCAAAAATACCAAAGAGCATAATTTATTTTAGTCCACCTTAGCTGTGTTCAAGATAACGAAAGATCATTCTATATTACATACAGATGTAGTATTTCAGATGACTAGCAGAGCAAGGTACCACTATCTGCAACAAAATTCTCCATTCTAAAGAGATCTCACTGTCAAAAATCTAAATATGGATGTCACAAAGTTTCCTTATTTAATCATAATGCAATTAACCTACCCAGCTTGATAAACTGTCACTTCATCAAGCTGGCAAAACCTGATCCTCAACATGTAAACACTTCAAATACTTGCAGTACCACTCACATCTATCAGTCCAACCAACCTAAACCATGTGCATGCTACCTGCTGTAGACCTTCAAAAGTTATCCTATTTTGACAGTGTTTTTCACATCAGAAGATGCAGAAACGTTACGCTTTATTTTAAAGTGAAATTAATTGTGTGACTTCAGCTCTCTGTAGCTCTCTGTGTAGCCCTCTTAGAGGCTAACAGTCAGCATCAACGTAAGCTCTAATACCTGGAATAAATCAAAATAAGAAGTTAAGGCAGTCCGATGTCTTTGCCTACTCACAACCTTCTTTTAACGTGAAATAGCCAAAAGTTTCTAAGATTTTTTTTTTTGAAGCTACAGCAGATACTTGATCAAAATGGGGACAAAGAACATGAATGTTGTCCAACAGCATCCCCAGTTTTGCAATACACTTCTTTCTTATATTAACAGAAAGTAAATGCAAGTACTCATTTTATAATCACAGCAAGAACTAGCAAAGAGTACTCTTCTCCAAAGACACAATCTCCCCTGCTCCATTATCTGCACTTTGGGACTCACCACAACGTCTTATGTTACCTCTTCACTCTCCCAATCCCGAGAAATACTGTATTCAATATGATCAGAAAGGGGTATGAAGGAAAACACCTCTACCAGCTTTGACTAGAAAAGCCATTCTGTAAGCACTTGAGTAATCTGCTCTCCTGCTAATTCTGTCTGGATAGAAAGAATGCTTGAGAAGAATTAGGTGTAAACTTGAGTACCAGATAGGAAGAAAGGGACAAATGGGAAAATTCCCCAACTCAGGTAAGAGTTTACACTGTCTGCACCTTTTTCACTGAGACTCAAAAGGGAGATGAGAGTCCAATGAGCAGTAATTACTTCCCTCTAAGGCAAATCTGTACCTCAGAAAGTAGAGCAAAAGCAATTTCATCAGAAGTACCTTGAACGATCACTGATAACTTCCTTTTTTTAAAGCTTGATTCCAAGTCCTTCCAATATTAGCCATGCTATAAGGTTTTGTTTGTTTGTTTTTTACACTATTCTCTTTTAGAGGTCAAAAAAAGCGTGCTAATGTTTCACAAGTGTTATTCGTTGGGCTATTTTTCTTGTCTTTGTTTCCAGTGCCATCTGTGTAGTTAAGAATTTCAGAACAAAACTTGCAGTTTCAAAGTAAAGGTCCAACACTTCTCTTGAACTCTTATTTAACAGGCCTCTCTGGTCCATGATAGTGCTCAGTTCCTCAGTTTCACTTAACTGAAATCTTGAATTTTCTATTCTAAGCAAAACAATTTTCAGGAAATTTTTGATGCAAGACAACAGCCAAACAGATAAATCTGTTCTTAATACTGTGTCACTTTCCTAGTTCTCAAGATTAAACTACTATCAAAAGATGCAGTATTCTAGCAATCACCAACCTAATTGTCCCAGACGACTCTCCTGAGGTACAAAGCACACCAGTATTTCAGAGGCATCTAGACCTCTGGTTTAAGGTAATTATCTGAAAAAAGGAGACATTATAGGAAGGTAGAGGTGTACTAACAAGTTTAACCAAGTTACTTGTGAGAATAAGCTCAGTGAGATATCCTGTTGAATTTGTGAAGGATGAGTTTTTGTTTTGGTTTGTTTTTTAAATAGGGCTTTTAAAAACCCAGCAGAAGGCAAAAAGCAGCACAAGGAAGACATTTTGAATCTACACAGCAAGTCTCTGTATTTTTGAAGAACTGTAGATGCATTAAAGCCACGCTTGTCATTAGCATGTATCCTGAGGTTGCAGCTTACAAGCATCAAAGGTCAACCTCACCTGATGCTTGCCCGTCTCTATGCCCTCCAAAATAGTCTTCTTTAAGTCCTCCTGCTTGTCCTGCGGAAGGAAAAAGAAGAACTCACGGCTCTTATTCTACAAATAAATGTCATTCTTGGTCATGAAGACCTGGGTTGGGAACTTAAACTGATCAGCTCCACTAGCTGAAAGTTTAAGAACTCTGTTTTGCTGGAATTAGATCAGAAAGCACAAAGTAAGACCAAGCAAGGCAGATCTCACTCCTACTGTAAACCATTTAGATTCACGAAGGGAGCACAAAGGTTATACACAGCAACTAGTTAAATACAGGATGACTTTTTGTTCATTACTGCCAAAAGAGGGGTTTTCACCGTACTTTGCAGCATCTAGAGATTGCCAAACACAACAGCCAAAAGGTGTTAAGTACAAGAATTTAGTTTCAGGTGTCCTTACTAACCTTCCGCTTTATTGTAGAAGACTGATGGTCAAGTCTAAAAGACCTGGAATCCCCATCCTTCCCCCAGTAGTTCAAGAAACAGCATGGAAAAAACATGACAACTTTTCAAATCCCTCCACTGTAAAGACAACATAGCTATCGCCATCACGGTTTCATTCAAATCCATAATTAAAGTACTAACTACTGTTGTAGATGTTCAAATGCTGCCTGATGCACACTGCATCAAGAATGCAGTGTGTCATGCTCATATAGGAAACTGCTTCTAATTAAGGAGACATGTTATTGTAAGGGATGTTAATTTGTGATCAGCTGAAGGCAAAGCAATGATCCCTGCAACGACAAAGAATCTGCCTGCAAAAATACGTTGCGTAAGCACAAGGGGGAGAATCAGAAGGGAGTTGGGCATGCCCTTGGTTTTTTTGCAGTTGGAGTTACATGGGCGTCAGTTAGCCAGTTTTAGTCATGCAAGCAAAGCTGCACATGGAATTTCTACCAAAAGCTGTGGGAAGAACAAAACAGTTTAAAGTGAGCAGAATGATGAAGTTGCCTTTAGGACTTCTCTTCCACCTCTAAATTTCAGCATAAAGGCACCCATATTTTTGCAGTGAAAAGGTGAACTCCAGTGCTAGATCAACTCTCCCATGTAGCAGTCTCAAGTAAAGCTACAGGAGAGTTCGTACTGGAAAGCCCCAACTTACAGCTCTCTTCTGAGTACTTCCCCAGCTGAAAAAAAAAGCTGGGATCTTCTCACTGTCCAAAGAAGAACAATAGCTCTTTGGTTTTCAGCTGCACTGAGACAGGCTAAGATGCAAGCATCTTGTCAAGAGCAGTCTCTCTTTCAAAAAGATGACAGGAATGTGCAGTACACTGCATTTCATCCAAGCCCAGTTCTAGTTTAAAAGAGGAACAGGCATCAAAATGCTCTTTTAGCTTGTAGGAAGGCACATAGTTTAAAAGTCGGATATGACTTCTAACTAAATATCACCAATTGTCTTTGAGACCTTATGTTCCCTTAGAAATTAGGATAAGGAGTATATGTGCACCATGCCGTGCACAAGACAAGACATTGTCTTTGGCTCAGAGCTTGCATAAGGTAACTGCTAGTAAAGTCAGAAAAAGAACTGAGACCTCTCATACAAAAAAATAAAAGCCTCACCTTTGAGATTAGGCAAAGCTTTGTCACATTGGCAAATATCTGTATTACTGAAATGCTGGTTATTTTTCTCTGGGGCTATGAAGGAACACCACTGTTTAGAGAAACGGCTTTAATCACTTAATCACATTTCAGAGCTCCAGTTTCCAATTTTTTAACTACTACTAATCATGAAATCTAAAGCTAAGTATGTGTTTTACCCCTATCTAGAAGTTTGTACACAAGTATCGTTTACCTTTCCTCCACTCACAGAAGGTCAGACTATGGCACAGACAGTTTGTAGTCCTGCTGGTGACGAAGGAACTAGAATGCAACTAATGCATAGGTAGGACCACAGACTGAAGCCTTCAGATGTGTCTTATATTAAGTCATTCATACACTTGGCAAAAGCAAGTACATTTCAAAATGCATGCATTAACAAGGAGAGGCGTAGGTCTGACGAGCCAATTTTGCTACAGACTTTTGACAGACCAACTCTTCCTTTAAGGGATGTGTACTTTCCAGGTCCATAAAGAGCTCCCCCAGAAGAACATCAAGATAATTTCGGCTAAGGTAATGAGCAAATCTCCTGAACAATTATTCATAGGGAGATACAAAGTCATCAAAAAAACCATACACTAGTGGACATCTCTCCAGCAGACAGGAAAAGATGAAGTACTCTGACATTGCTCGCTTCTACTAAAACTTAGTCACTACACAGTTTGAAGAGAAAATTAGTCACAAATCAGAAAAAGTTCATCTCAGCCATCATTTTCTTTCAGTTCTCCTGGTTTCTGTAAAGCCACTTACAAAGTGACTCTTCAGAAATGAAAGACAGAAAGACTACTCCAACTGACTATTGTCACTTAAATGGTAAAATACTTTACTGAAGCCTTTTAGGGGAGGGGTAAAAAGCAGGCTGGAATACAAAGGTTAATTCCTTCTACAAGCAAAGCAAGGCACTGTCACCAAGGCAATTTCCCTAATGACTAACTTAGAGCTCTCAAGATTTTCACCGATTCTTGGACTGAAACACGTTTGATACCTATGGCAGACAACCAGTCCTTGAAAAGCAAGAGTTCTCATTTTCCACTTCGAGGAACAGAGTTTGTTTTTACTGAGACACGTTGACAATAATTCCTCTCAGTTCAAGCAAAACTGCACTGGGAACTACAGTCCCTTGCTAGGACTTTGGCTCAAGATTCTATTTTGACACTGATAAAGCTGCATGTACATGAGCAACATACAGAAATCAGTTCACTAGGGCAGCTGGGTAACTTTAGCAAAGTTGGAAGAACAGTTTTCGACAAGCACAAGACTGGAAATTGCCTGACATCATCTGCTCTGTGCTGGTTTCACTAACCCAGCACAAAAGACGCTTCTCCTCTGAAGGCAAAAGACTGCAGCCTCAAAGCCCACAACTCAAATCATGCTCAATCTTGACCTGCTAGCAACTGAAAAGAGACTTCAGAAGGCAAAGAAGCTTTGAGACCTTCAAGTAAATGCTTTTCAACTCACGGAACAAAGGCTCTATGTCTATGAATTGAGAAGGAAGTGAGAGAACTGATCATAACAGATCTTGACAGCCCGTACTTATTCTTCCTTCAATTCAGGAACGCTTGGGGGACACAAATGACAAACTTTCTTTCCTTGCTCTAGAATCAAAGAAAAGAAAAATCTTCAAGAACAATGCTCCTTGCCCTTCTGGTCTGAAAGAAAACAGAATGCACAGATGTCTCACAGAACAATAAAACCTTAACAAAATTCAGCACTAGCTACACCTCTACTGGTAAATAAAACAAAGCCAGGAAACAACCTCAGGCACAGGACCACAGATCACTCACCCTGCTTACTCCTTAGCACTGCTTATTCCCTGGCACAGGTCTGGTCCATGACTACCAGCAGGCCAGAACAACAGGGCATGATTCAGGGAACAGCATGCAGCAGAGACCACTCCCAGTGGTCAGCATGGATAATATGGCATCAGATTAGTTTCCCTTTATCTCAAAGCCTTGCACCTGACAAGAACCTCTTCAGGACCTCATGCCACAACCCAAGGGCATGCAACATACACTCCCAGCTGATATTATGAAAATACCACTCTGGTAAGCTGCAACACAGCCCCCTGAGACGTTGAACAACAACAACCACCCAAATACAACCACATCCTTACAAAAACAACTGACATGGGGTACAGCCTCAAGGGCACCACGAGGAGCTCAGAGACCCCAGGCCTAGGTTGCACAGCACGGATGTGGTCAGTCTGAGCCATTTCGCCTTCTATTCAGGGGACAGTCCTTGGTCTATTATATAGGCATAGCCAATGTTCTCCTTAAGAAGGGCAGCTCCATAACAAGGTAACGTGTTTTATTTCCAGCTTCTCACTGACTGCATTACCCCAGACAAAGCTGGATTCTGGGACACAGTGAAACAATCTCAGGGGAGACTGAAGCTGTAGGATGAAAAGGGAAGAAAGAATAGCACGAAGACTTGAAGATGTACTTTCGTTTGCTGTGGCTGAACAATGGAAGGACCGCAAAATTAAACAGACAAATGAAGACAGACAGATCAGATGTTTAAGAGACTGGACTGGATCTGTAATCAATACCTTACTCCACTGCAGACTTCCTGTGACAGCTTGGTCAAATCATCTAATCTCATTTAAATCACCAATGAAATTTGAAATCTAGGAGAATCATTTTCTATGGTACTGCCAAAGAAGGTATTTCATATTCCAGTAGAAAAGTGATATGCACTCAAAGAACTTTCTTCAGAAAATTACAGATACAGCGAATTAATTCAAAAAAGCTTAACTTTCAACAAAGCAAAGCAACACGGAGGTTTGAAAGGAAACTGTTCACAACTTGAGGCACCTGCTGAAGCACTACTGCAGTTTTCCAGGTATTTTTCCATCTTCTGTAGATTTCATCTATCAGTTATGACACTCCTGTACCTGTTTCTTAGTTTCTAAGCGCCCTGCCTAGGCAGGGCAAGAGACAATATGACACCCTACTATTTAAACATGATTATATCTGTATCACTGGGCCTTCAGCATACATCCTCCTTCCCTCCGAAGAAAGAATTACTGAAGTTTAACTTACTTGTTACAGACTGTACACTTGCTTCCAATTTGTTGCTTACAACAGAATTCAAAAACTGCAGAAAAATCATACAGCAACTATACAGTCTTACTTTCATGTGCAAATCAATGCTTCAACAATAACTATTTGGACAAACTACAGCTAAGTACCACTAACAGTGGTAAACAATAAATTTTAGTTTGCTTGCTTACTATAACTTTCTTGACATCTGTCCATTTTGACTGACAGTGTAATAAAATGCAGAAGAATAAAACTTCGCTTTAGAAAGGCATTAGCTTGCTCTTAACTGATCAGATACTGTTCCGATACTGATCGGAACTAGATTCTAAAGGCTACAAACACTGCTCTATATAAACCACTCACACCTGAGTGGTGAGAGGAAAAATGGTAAAAATCTAATAATTTAAAGTGATTCTTAAACAGCGGCAAGCCCTTGTCTATTACGAGCTTATGTATTCTAATTTATATTTCTTTGTCAACATTTCAGGCTTTGCTCCTCACTGTGGGATAGTTCATGGATTATTACCTTTTATCACTATCTACGTTTTAAGTTTTGGTTTTTTTTTAAATCCTTTTCCCTGCTTCATAAAGACGAAAAAAAAAAAAAAGTCTATCAACACTTCTAGTAGCTCCTGGTTGGTACCTAACATTGAAGTGAAAAAAGTGCAGAAAATGTGCCAAGAAGTAAAAGCAGTTAACACAACTTTCCTCCCTGGTAGGAACCTATCATTAAAAACAAAAACTGTAAAAAATTTCTTCTTCAGATGCCGAAATAAAAAAGTTTGGGCCCCTATATAAGAACTAATGCGGCTTGAAAAAGGTATAGTCACCAAGAAGAGCAGAAATCTTATTAATTCACCATTATAACATGAATTTGTTTATACTTACACACATTAACCTCAAGAATAAGGCTTAAGTGAAGTCTAGATTTTAGTTTAAGTAACTTCAGGAGGATGCTGAAAAATTTCAAGTTCAACGATAAATTTTCCTAGCATTTTTACCATTTTTCTAAAAACACATGAACCCTAGAGTTAGAGTACTAGCAGTACAAGCTGCTACTGTTTTTTTTTTCTATTTAATTAAAAGAAATAGATCACATTAATGAGCTGCAAAGACAGTAACTACTTCCTAAACTAGGCATAAGGCTCAAGGGCAAAGTATCCAAAGCATGCTCCTGAGCAACGTGGAAGACTAAGGTATTAGTTGCTTTTAACTGTTTTAAAAACAAACAAATATTATATTCCTGTGGCTGATAAAGAAGTTGTATATCTCTCGCTGTATAGTATCAGAAAATTAAAAATAATTGCATTAAAAAAGTTATGGTTAAATGTATTGCGAAAACAGACAAATATCGTGAAAGCAATATGCAAAAACCAAGACTTGCAAGAAAGAAATGACTTCTAGGACAAAGAAAAGAGATCATATTACGTTGGTCATTTAAAAGGCATTTGCTTCGCTTAACTTTTGAAAATGACAACACAAAAAGAATACCAAAGAGACTCACGGTGTTCAGAGCTGAATAATGAAATAGAGAAGCAGTAGCTGCTAGTACTAACACGTTTTTAACGCAGAGTGGTGGAGCAGATAAATTTTCATCCATAAGAGTATGGGAATAATAAACTGGTACAATAAATAATAATAAATAAAGACAATGCGGAATATATCCTTCTAAGCAATAAAACTTACAGAACATACCAAAAACCAAAAGATAATCAATTGTCAACAGCGTAAGCTGCTGCTAAAATTTTCACGTAATGGATCAAGGATTACCCAATAAGAACACTATTTTTAGACCAAACAGAATATTTGATTTTTAATGCTTCTTTCACGTGTCTTTTCACACCTATATATCAATCTTAATTCCTAACACCTTGTTCTTGCTCTCTAAGCACATAAGCCTTAGTACTTTTTGATGCGTGAAGTTTGAAACTGAAGTATGTTCCCCGCAAGATACAGCGGAAGTCTTACCAAATCAGCACCAGCTTGAAGCAACACATCTGCAACATCAGTATGTCCATTTTCACAGGCATAGGTCAAAGCTGTATCTCCTGTTGCTGTGGTGGCATGAACATTAGCTCCTAGAAACACAATATTAGTTATTTCTCATTGGACTTCTCCTTATGAAATACTGCGTATCAGATAAATACAAAATCCAGGGACTTTCCAGGCATGACAACAGTTATGTCCCATGGACCCACAGCTTCCAAAGCCCAAAGGCATCGCTCTCATGGTAAAAATGCTCCAAAGAGAAGGGATAAACCAAGGCCTGGAAAAGTCATGACCTATATGCTCACTTATTCCTAGTTTCCCTCTACAGCAATGAAAATTTCAATTGTTATGACAAACAAACATGAATCCAGACAGTTGTCTGGACTATCCATTTGACAGGGAGCTGCATGCCAAGGAAAATCAGCTGAAATATATTTTATTAGATGAGTATTAATACTACAAGACCATACACTACTACATATTTCACCTCTTCTCTGCTCTTTAAAACCATTTGATGTTGAAATAATGACTAGCTTCATATATGCCAACTACATGAAATCTATGCATGTCTCTTAGTATCTAACATATTCTTCTTCTACAAAAAACGTCCATGTGATTAGCCATTTTCTTATTTTCAAAGTCTGAGATTATATATAGAGGACTCACTGATGGTAAAACAAGGCTCCTCAATTAACTACACTATCAGCAGAACTGAAGTGCAAGCAGAGTTACAAGTGAGCCGGCGACTGGTGTCACATGCCGGTATCATTGCATAAAGACACAGTTGTTACTGTCTCTCGATGAGCAATGAATATTACTTTCTAGAATTACAAAATCAGCCTCTTTTATGTTTGTTCTTAGGAAAAAAAGTAAACCAAAAAAAATCACTTCGCATTACAAGGAAAACTTCCAAAATGCAGTTCCTCTTCTCCCCTTTAAAAAAAAAAAAAGTTTCACTATAATTGAGTCTCTACCAACTTCAAAACTGACAGATGAACACTAAAGTGTCATTTCTCCCCCAACTCCAGCAGGAGTATTTAACTTTATACTACTATAAAGAAACTCAGCACGTTCCAGAATCTGTCTTGCACACTGTTTCCCTGGGCCCAATTCCTAAAGTACTGGTTATTCACGGAGAGTATCTGTCTGCAGTTAATAAGACTCAGTCAAAACAGGAGTAACATATAAAAACAAGTATTGTCCGTACTAACATTTTGTCCTAAATGCAGTTAGCTGGAAACAATGTTCCTAATGAATGGTGATGTTTCTGGGAGATGAAACAGAATCCAGTGCTCTATAAGGCTCTTTCTTTCTGTTAACAGTATCAAACAATGCTAACATGGAACATACAATTTTTTTGTTCTTGTTAAGTCCATGAGGATACAGTTTCTTGTTACAATACCACAATCATCCAGTATCTGCTAAATCACATAGAACATTGATGAACACTGTCTGTGGGTCAGATCACTCATATTGTACACATACCTGCTGCCAGCAAGTATTTCACCAATTCAAGATGACCCTCTTGAGCAGCTTCCATCAAAGGTGTTGAGCAACCGAGTTCTATATCAGCTCCTGCCTTAATAAGGAAGTCGGCCACTTCAGAAAACCCTCCACAACATGCCAGAGTAAGAGCAGTTTCTTGTGTTTCTTCTGTCTGTGCGTTTATATTTGCCCCTGGGAAACAAAACAGCTGTTAATTTAACTGGCCAGACACAGGGTGGGAAAGTGAATGCTTATCACCTCTGTAATTTAGGTGCTCTAGCTTTGTTCTGTAATTGCAGCAGTAAGCTGTGACAACCACATGCTAAATCATAAGAGTTTGCGCTCTACAGAACACTTAACAAAAGAACAGTCAACACTGCATCCTTCTTGGTGAACACTGAAGAAATTAAACTCTTACTACTCCGTGATCTCACCTTGTGCCAATAACAAGGCCACCATCTCCTCATGGCCTTCTCGAGCAGCTTCCATTAGAGGAGTGTAACCTTCATCATTAACTTCCTCCAGGTTTGCTCCCCTTTCTATCAGGAGAGCCGCTAGCTCTACATGTCCACCACAAGCAGCCAGAGTGAGTGGGGATTCAAAGGAATCTGCAGGCATATTCACTTGAGCACCACTGTCTAAGAGCAAGCGAGCTACTTCTACATGTCCATCCTACAAAGCAGAAGTGAAAAACACAAAAATCAGATACACTAAGTCATTAAATACAGTAATTACAATTACTGTTGTACTAGATCTGAAAGCGATTTAGAAGATTTTTGTTTTGTTATGGTGGTTCCATTTATGACAATTATGACAGCATTGGGATTAAACTGACATTTAGATTTCCACATACATTTTGCTAGATTTAAAAACATCAGAAACAAAAGCTAGATTTTTTTTTTCTTTTTTTTTGGGGGGGGGGAGTGGACTTTCTTAAATATCTAACAAAACATCTGGGATACAAGAATAATATAAATAGCAAACAAGTACCATAAACAGATGCACTGCATGACTAACTCCTAAAACAAGTACCGGAAGAAAAACTTTCTTTTTCTTCATAACTGATTCATGGCTTCTACAGACAAACAGCTCCAACAGATAGATGCCAGATCCTGGGAAAGGTGGAGCGATTAGAGAAACTGAAATAGGTTACAGTGAGGTAGGAAAAAGGAGAGGAGACTAGAATAAATCAAAAGTTTCTTGGGGTGAATGAATCTTTGCCATAGAGGGAAGAGAACTAGGATTACCACACAAGTCCATTTGAGCCCTTTCGAAAAACATACAAACGTAGCTGTTCACTTCTCAATAAACTTTCACTATACTGCTGGACATTGCTTGGAAGAGAAAGCGTACCAAAAATTCACGGATCACCTAAGACAATCTGTAGAGCGCCACAATACTTTTGGGAAAGGAAAACGGGCAAAGAGGTTTTGATATTAGGAAAGAAGAAACACTCACTTTGATTTGGCAACATCAGCACAGCTTTGTTTCCCGATAGAGTGGTTCTCCAGAGATTTGATAGTTAACCTGGATTAATTCCTTAAACTAGTCCCAACATGTGCTGACCAGATATTCCCAGTGAAGTAAGAGCATTTTTCCCCACAAGAAGCCATAAAAAAGCCCAACTACAGGAGCAAACAGCAGATATATTTATGTTAATTTCTTGAAGAAAATCTAAATAAAGTTGGGTAACCTCAAAGGGCAGAAAATATATTAGAAGACCTCCTCTTCGCAGATCGGAGCCAGACTTGCGTGGGCTAGGGCAAAGATACCTAGTAATGATCAAAAAGTAGAATTCTCCGTCATATCACAGATTAATTGCCAAAGTCTGACAACTTCTCATCTATTAAGAACAGCATTCTCAAGCAAACTTCTTCCCCCTTCTGACCTCATTGGAATTGTCAGCCAGTAACTCAAACAACTAAGAGCTGTAGGAAGGGGCCAAGTGGAACATCAGACAGGCAAGTCCTGCCAAAGCTTGTCCCAGTTAAACGACTGTGAAGCAGGTAGTAGATAACCTGAGACTTGACAACACCCATGTCCGTAAATTACGGACGCAGGCTGTTGTTCTTGGAGAAGCTAGCCAAAAGATAACAACAAGCTCATCTAACTAAGGCTAGTGTGTTAGTCACAGCACTCCAACTTGACCAAAACACAGTACTGAAACTCTCAGAGACACTTACAACCTAATCAATGAACAGAGACCAGACATCTCATCTTCCTGTTATGTCCTTGCAGCATTCACCGGTCAGAAAACAATGAAGACTGGCAAAAGTCACAATAGTGTGCTACAGTGATTCCCTTCTGGAATGGTGCAGCCAAAAGATAATGGCAAGGAACAAACTCCATCACTAGGCTTGGAGTTGGGACTTTGAGGGATGAGTTTTCTCTCTAGTGCTTTTGAAACACACTGAGAACACACACTAAGTAATGTAAACCGGTCTGAAATACCCCAAAGCTAACAATGTGCAGGAGATCTACACAACTTTATTCTTCCCCAAGGAAGATAACAGTCTGAGCTATGAAGCATCATGCTGAAAGTGGAAAGGTGACCAAATCTTAAACAGAACAGAGCGGGCAGATTAAATCATTCAGTTTGCAGTCAAGCTGCAATCTCCTTTAGTTGACAGCACATATCCACCATTATGCCCTTCTGAATCACATATTGACACTAGGCTCTCATACAGGGAAGAACACTCAAGGATACTACTACCATCTCACTTATCAGAAGACTTCAAACCAGCCTGAGAAGTTATGATCTGACCTTGGTACTCACATCATTACCTCACAACTGCACTAAAAGGATATTTGAGCCTTCAGCTCTCAGAAGGCTAGTGAAACACTACAGCTCATCTACTAAGGAGTACATAGGCTACCAGGAGCAAATTAAGCTTTCCTCCACTGTGCTTCCTATGAAAACAAAATCCTTGTTTTTTTCTCCAAGAAGTTCCACAGCTTGAAGAATAGGTAAGAGATCACCTAATGCTCTGGACAAAAACAAACTGTTACAAATATGCTCTGATGCAACAGAACACTCACTATTAAGATGAAGCTCTTGGAAAGAGAGGGTTCCCCCCCCCCCCCCCCATGGCTGCTTTGAAATTATATGAATTGCCCAGGAATTAACTAAACTACTTTTGATCTACGTTTTATTTTTGAAAGAAGAAAACTCACAGTACCATTTATATCTAAAATATACATATTTCCTGCATGGTGAAGGGATACATGCAATGCATTAGTCATTCAGTTCAATGCACTTCCGGAAGGCTCATACCTTCCAGATTTTAATCTGTAAGACCTTACTTAGACCGGTTAGTTTCCCACCTCTGCCTTTATAAACTGCAAAAGAAAAGGTGACTTGCACTCAACCTATTATCCTATGGCACTGCAAATTAGCTACTCCTACACTTCACATAGAGAACACTTAAAACAACACATGGCACACCTAAAAGTTAGAATAATTCTTCCCTATGGCCAATTAGAGGCTTAGAAGCTGGCTACTTGTGGCAGTTAACTAAAACAATGGCTTTCTTATGATAACCAAAATATTCTGCATCTGCAGACAGAAGACAGCTTGTTAACAAAGACTCACTTTATCATCCCCTTTACTCCTCTCACTGGAAAGGAAGCAGTACAAATAAAAGCTATTTACCATGCAGGCCTCCATTAGTGCTGTGTGCATCTCATCTGTTTTGTGTTCTTGATCAGCTCCAGCCTCAAGCAAAAAACGAACCATATCTAAATGGCCTTCAAATGAAAGAAATCAAAACAAATAAGCGTTTAATATTACAGGTTTTTAGTAGTACAGAAAAACATCTAATGTTGCTCATTTAGATATCCATAGTTTGCCATTACAATTTGAACAAATTTTGATTTGTTTTTGAAATACTAAGCTGTTTTTAAAATACTAAAACAAATACCAATGCAAAATGGACAGTCAACCTTAAGATAACGATCTCCCCCAAACATACTGCCCTATGATGAAATGACAATACACCTCTCACTAATTCAAACTCATACAACAGGAACCTTTCCTTGAGACTTCAAGCTATTACACAAAACAAAACAAACAAGAAACAAACAAACCCATACACGTGTTCATTCTTTTTTCAGCTGTATATTGACATATGATTTGTGTGTCCCAAGTAGCATATATTTACAATTTGTAAGTGTCCCCCAAAATTATACTGAAAAAAAAGTATTCCGTAATAAATAATGGCACTTTTTCCCCATCAGGAATTCCAGTAACCTCTGTTGCAACTTCACACTGTCCTAATGATTAATAGAGATGTTTTCAAAACAATAAGATAGCCGTTGAGGGAAACACAAATGACATGGCTGACTGTTGGGTGGGGGTCAGCAGGTGGTAGGAAAGGAAGAAGAGGAGGGAGGTGGCATCAAAGCACAAGTTTGGACACATCCAGCCACAAATTTCATATCCAATTTGTTAACATACGTCCAAATGTGGTGGACAAATGGTATCCATGTGGCCAGAAAGTCAATTAAAAGGACTGACATCTTAAAAGAAAACAGTTTTGTTGTTAGAATAATACCCACCCTAGTGCACAGGCTTAGTGCCATTGCACCAAGAATAAATATTTCCTGACATGGAGTTGAAAACCAACTAAATCTAGCATTCCAAAACAGTTAAGAAAAAGTTCAGTCAAGGTTTGCCTGGAAACTTCAGTTAGACAAACACTACCAAAGCTGGAAATAAATTTCAACAAAGACACAAAAGAAGGCAAGAGACAAGAGTTTCTTCAAACAATCATTTCGGTACCATACCTTTGTAGCATGCAAGTGTAAGTGCACTTTCTTTGAACTCGTTGGAGTGAGTATTGATTCCTGCACCGTATTCCAGCAATACTCTTGCAACCTCAACATGACCTGCACTAGCTGCTTCCATTAAGGGGGTATGCCCATTCTCATTGTGGTCTTCTATATTAGCACCTGCTTTCAATAGCACCTTCACTATGTCAACAAATCCCCCAGCACAGGCATAGGTGAGTGCTGTGTTCCCTGTGGAAGAGAAGTATATATTAAAGTCCTCTCCATCACTCACCCCAAACACACAAAAGGAAGTCAGAGTTTAAAAAACAAACAAACAAAAAAAACCTCTAAACCAAATCAAGTGTTTAGCAGCAACAGCAGCCTTTTACCTGACAGTTATGTTACTCTAGCCAATAATTATTTCAGGTTGGGTATAGAACTCTTTCACGTTCTAGTTGTGATGGAATTTTAATACTAGAGTCAATATTTAAAAAAAAAAAAAAAAAAAACAACTTGTCTTGTTTCCTACTTCAGCACAGAAACAGGACAAAAGACTTCAATGAATAATTTTCGTCCTCAGTGTAGAAGCATTTTTTTGTTGAAGTGCTCTGTGAGCTCTTGAAAGGCTTTTATTGGCTGGATGAAAATAAACTATTACATTTTAAAACATGGGTTCTGAAAATGATAGAGAATCACATATGGCTCATTTTAATTTCTACAGTCAATTTTAAGCTATTTTGTAGTCAGCTACTTTAATTAATATAACTAAGCATCAGGACAAAAAGCACATTGCAAAATTCAAACATCTGACACTTAAAAATTGAACAATGATTGAATCGTATCTTAAGATCAGAAAAATTAAACTGCAGGTTTCAGCAAGGTTAGTTACAGTTACTGATCAAAGAGTTGTCCCTTTTCAGTAAAAAGCCATATACCAAAAGAACTGGTCTTGACCAAATGCCTTCCGAGGGCTTCTTATTAGGCAATTTTGAATTACATGAACGAGAATAGCTAAGCTTCATGTACTTTCATGGTCATCTTACATACAGTGCTTTTCAGAAGAATAATGCTTTTCTTTACAGTTAATATTAAGAGCTATCATAAGAACCTTATTTGATCATGATTAAGCACAACTATCTGACCTACTGTTAAGTTCCTGTCATATCTTTTTATAAATAAAACTATCAAACACTTAAAAAATTAAAAAATACTTAGATGTTCACAACAGTTGCATGTGGTTTACACGCTAGTATTGCTAATTTCTCCAGTTCCCGCTCCCCAGTTACCTGTTGAAGACTGGGCGTTGACATCTGCACAATGAACAAGGAGAAGTTTAACAATATCTACATAGCCTCCACTGGCAGCTGCCATTAAGGGAGTTATGTCTCCTTTATTCCCTCGATCTTCAACATTTGCATGCATTGCTAGTAGCACCTGAAAAAAAAAAGTTCACTTTAATGAATAAATTACAACACAAAAATTTTGCTTCTGGTTCAAAGGGGTCAAAGAATGATTCCTCAGTCAGCCATCGCACCCCCTTGCAGTAATACCCCCAGTAGTGAAGAAGAATGGTCCTCTCCAGGACCATTTATAATTACTACCTGGACTATGCTCTGCTTTAGGAAATGCTGTTTTTCTAGATCATTTGCTCATAACTGTTAAAGCTAACGTTAAGTTACAGTGTCAAATGTCACAGGGCAATTCACTAACTAGAAGGATAACAGAGACACGACAAACTTGCACTAATGACCACAGCACAGACTGGTTTAAGCCTAAAAGTATGCAGTTTTCTTCCTGTACACTCCCCTGGCATAGAAACTTCCAGCTGGGCACTTTCTGAGAAACATTACAAGCATCTTCAAAGAAGCACAAATTGTGCTCTTTGACATACAAGCATAAAGGCAGTCTCAAAATTAATGCACTGTTGATATAAACGTGATTCAAAAAACAAACAAATTGATTTTGAATGATTGAGACATGAGTTAAAGTATATAATCACTTGCGTGTTTTTTTTTTTCCTCCCCCTCACCACTAGTTTAGATCCTTTTGCAACGTCTGCTTGGCAGAACAGCTTGACTACCCTAGAACAATGCCAGAAAAGCAGAGAGATATTATAAAAATGAGATCCGTTCTTCAAACTAGTCCCTTAAACATAAAGGCATAAGATGGCATATTCCATTAAAGATGATGGCTGATAATACAGTTTATTTTATTATGGGTTACCGTTAACTAAGGTTCCAGTTTAGATAAAACTTATTTTAACCAGAACAGCTAAAATCTTCAGCTATTAAAGAATCCCCTTACACAATATTTCATAAAGGTTTAGTTGTGACTATATTTGTTACTTACTTGTGCCAATTCATAATACCCAGCTGAACAGGCCAAGCAAAGGAGACTCTCCCCTTCTTCAGTATGTTCATTTACACTTCTTCCTTCATCCAGCAGCTTCCGGACAGCATTTACATCCCCATCTGAGCATGCTTCTGCCAAACTGCGACTGGAAAAATCAGTAACCACAAAATAAGCTCAAAATAAATCTGCAGTAGATGGGTAGCTTCCTTACACAAGAAGCAAGTCTCTACTTCAACATTCATAGCTTGACTACAAAGCCTTAATAGAAAACACATCTTGAAGAATTTTTTTCAAAGTACATACATAAAAAGATGCACAAGATGCACCATCTGTATGAGAGATATGCCTATTTCACAAGAAATAATGACCTTGTGCTCATGTCTAAATTAGCTCCTATTCTCATTACCTACTAACTTTGATAATAAGCTCTCACGCAGATTCTTAGTGCAGAAAAGAGCATTCAAACCTAGGCAATTTGTAGTATTTGCAAAATACAGAAGTAAACTTCACTAATGCTATACATAGCCTGTGTGCATGTGGCACTCCACCAACAAGCTACGACCATGACAAAAAAGCCCAAGTGAACAGCCCAGTATCACAGAGGGAACTAATACTGAATTCTGCAACAATCCAAACTTCCTGACCATTGTCTCTCCTGTAGCAAGATGATTTCCTTCACTGCACTGCCCAAAAGCTCTTCTTTTAATTGGAAATAGTGATTTCTTAATTTAGGTAGACATTTCAAAGAAAGAAAAATCCTTACCGCACCTAATGACCTAATCTTCAAGAATGGAGAAGAGCATTACAAGGGTTTCACCTGTGTTTCTTTTCATATGTTGTTAAACGTTTTAATGACTTTAAAAAAAAAAAAAAAACCCACCCTAGATAAGTACCTACAAACCAAGCATTCAGAAGGAAAATACAAGCCATACCCCCAGTTCCGGGCATCTAAAAGCTCAGGAAATCTGTAATCACTACTTTAACTACCCTTTGCAGTAAGGGGATGGTGACCCATGACCCAAGAAAGCACACTAAACAAATCTAGAAAAAGAGGGTGAGCTGCGTTTCAATCGATTTCAGATCAAGTCATCTGCCCTTTCAATCTTTTTCTACACTGGAGAAAAAAAAATAAAGAGCAATTTTGACAGCAACAACAGCTGTTAAAGCACTGCTAAACATAGATAAGAGTACATAGGAGCAAGCCATGCTCACCACCAATTCAGTTGCGCTTATCTGAATGATAATTTATTCTTACTTAGAATATATATACAAGGAACCACAGCTCCTGAGCCACTAGAATCCAAACTACAGTTAATGCTCTGGTGGGAGAGGCAAAGGGAGGAAGAACCTTCTATTATAAACAGCAGGCAACCGTAGGTGATCCAGTGTTATTGTATTTTATTTACAGGATATTGAAACTTGTTTCTTTAAAAAAAAAAAAAAAAACCTAGTAGGTTCAGATGCATTTAGAACCTCAACCTTCTACTTTTCTTTTATGAAAATATGAGTTCGCTCCATAATTTCTCATTTCTGAAGAATAAACTGACTTGAGCATAAAGTTTCCTCAGGAAAGCATACAAAACTCAATTTTCAATTCACTTCCAAAAACTGCAGTAGTTGAACTATATTAAGTCCCTGTTTTGAAAGAAAAATGTATTTGCCATATCCTCCAAAATGAAGCAAACACTCTAGCAGGTGCTAGATAACAAGCCAAGAACTGACATGAAGAGATTATCCAGTATTGGAACACTTACATATTATAATCCCTTTAAGTATATTAATAAAAATTAATATTTTGTGTATATTTATTATTTGGCTACTTAGTCAAGCTTGTACAACGAAGCAATGGCGGCAGCACACTCAAACCTGCCACCTTCTCCTCAAAGGTCACAAGGGATAGCTGTGCACTCATGGCCCATACACTCAAAAAGCTCTCCTGCTACCTACATGTAATCAGGCTTTTACAGCCTGAGTACCTATGTTCAGCTAGGACAAGGTGGTGGAGATTCAGGTACTTCTGCACGCACAGCCTAGCCTTTAGAAGTGGGGGCCACCCAACACCATAACCTGCAAGATAGGCCCTGAACAAGAGATCCGTCGTTCTCAACAAGAGACCTTAAGCCATGCAATATAATAGAGAACTGCTATGAAACCAAGTGTTCTAGAAAAGAGCTATTAAAAATGAGACTCAGATGTGATTCAAGTTGACTCACGCATCTCAGCAGTTCTCCCAGTTTGCTCTCTGCTCAGGTCCTCTTTGAAATATTTTCAAGACGTTTTGTGAGAAGTGACAGGAACGATCACAGAATCGCAGAACGGTTGAGGTTGGAAGGGACCTCTGGAGATCATCTCAGCCAACCCACTCTGCTCCAGCAAGGGGCCTCTAGAGCAGATTGCCCAGGATCGCATCCAGGCGGGTTTTGAATATCTCCAGAGAAGGAGACTCCACTACCTCTCTGGGCAGCCTCTTCCAGGGCTCTGTCACCCTCACAGTCAAGAAGTTTTTCCTCAGGTTCAGATGGAACTTCCTGTGGTTCAGTTTGTGCCCGCTGCCTCTTGTCCTGTCTCTGGGCACCACGGAAAAGAGACTGGCCTCATCTTCTCGACACCCTCCCTTCAGATACTTGTAAATGTTGATGAGATTCCCCTCTCAGTCTTCTCTTCCCCAGGCTGAACAGGCCCAGCTCTCGCAGCCTTTCTTCAGAGGAGAGATGCTCCAGCCCTTTAATCATCTTTGTAGCCCTGTGCTGGACTCTCTCCAGGAGGGCCATGTCTCTCTTATCCTGGGCAGCCCAGAACTGGACACAGAACTCGAGGTGTGGCCTCAGCAGGGCTGAGGAGAGGGGCAGGAGCACCTCCCTCCACCTGCTGCCAACGCTCTTCCTGATGCAGCCCAGGATCCCATTGGCCTTCTTGGCCACAAGGGCACACTGCTGGCTCGTGGTCAACTTGCTGTCCCCCAGGACTCCCAGGTCCTTCTCTGCAGAGCTGCTTTCCAGCAGGTCAACCCCCAGCCTGCTCTGGTGCAGGGGGTTGTTCCTCCCCAGGCGCAGGATCCTACACTTCCCTTCACTGAACTGCATGAAGTTCCTCTCGGCCCAACTCTCCAGCCTGCCCAGCTCCCTCTGAATGACAGCACAGCCTTCTGGTGTGTCAGCCATTCCTCCCAGTTTAGTATCATCAGCAAACTTGCTGAGGGTGCGCTCTGTCCCTTCCTCCAGGTCACTGGTGAACAAGATGAACAGCATTGCACCCAGCATTGACCCCTGGCTTACATCGCTAGCTACAGGCCTCCAACTCGACTCTGCGCCCTGAGCTCACAACCCTCTGAGCTCGGCCATCCAGCCAAGTTCTCAATCCACCTAACCGTCCACTCATCCAACCCACACTTCTTGAGTTTACCTAAGAGGATGTGATGGGAGATTCTGCGATCTTCATAGAATTACTGAGGTTGGAGTAAACCTCCGGAGATTGTCTAGTCCAACACTCTGCTCAAAGCAGGGTCAACTAGGTCAGGCTGCTCGGAGCTGTGTCAAGTCAGGATTTGAGTATCTCCAAAGACAGAGACTCTATGACCTCCTGAAGCAACTCATTCCAGGATTTGACCACCACCATAGTCAAAAAGCTTCTTCTTACGTTTGAGAGGATTTTCCTGTAATTCAAATTGTGCTCATTGCCTTTCATCCTGTCTCTGGGCACTACTGAGAAGATTCTGGCCCCATCTTCTTTACTCCCTCCCATAGGGTATTTATATATCTTGATAAGATCCCCCTCAAGCCTTCCCTTCTCCAGGCTAAACAGTCCCAGCTTTCTCAGCCTCTTCTCATATGTCTGACACGTCAATCCCTTAATCATCTTTATGGCCTTTGCTGGATTGCCCCAGTATATCCATGTCCTCCCAGAGCTGGACACAGTACTCGAGATGTGGTCTCACCAGGGCTGAAAAGAGGCGGGGAGGATCACCTCTCAACCTGCTGGTGATGCTGTTGGCCTTCTTTGTCACAAGAGCACATTGCTGTCTCATGTTCAAGGAAAACCAGGAAACCACAAGGAAACGCAGATCCTTCTCTGCAAAGCTGCTTTCCAGCCAGTCAGCCCCCGTCTGTACTGGTGCACAGGATTATTTTTCCCCCAGTGCAGGACTATTTCCCTTTGAACTTCATGAGGTTCCTCTCTGCCCATCTCTCCAGCCTGTCCAGGTCCCTCTGAATGCCAATACAGCCCTCTGCTGTATCAGCCACTCCTCCCACTTCTGTATCATCAGCAAACTTGCTGAGGGTGCACTCTGTCCCTTTCTCCAGGTCACTGATGAATATATTGAACAAGACTGGACCCAGGACTGACCCCCAGGGGTACAGGCCTCCAACTGGACTGCGCCATTGATCTCAACCCTCCGAGCTCTGCCATTCAGTCAGTTTTCAATCCACCTCACTGACTGCTTTTCTAGCCTGTACTTCATCAGCCTGCCTATGAGGCTAGTGCGGGAAACAATGTCAAAAGACTTGCTAAAGTCAAGACAAACAACATTCACTGCTCATCTGCTGACCTCGTCATCTCACTGTAGAATGCTATCAGGTCAGGCATGATCTCCCCTTTGTAAATCCATGCTGACTGCTTCCCATCACCTTTTGCCCTTAATATATTTGGAAATGGCTTCCAGAAGATCTGCTCCATCATCTTCCCAGGGATCAAGGTGAGGCTGACCTGTAGTTCCCAAGCTCCTCCTTCTTGAACGTGACATTTGCTTTCTCGCAGTTGCTATGGCCATTCAAAGATAATCAAGAGTGGCCTTGCAGTGACATTGGCCAGCTGCTTCAGCACTTGCAGGTGCCCCAGACTTCTGTATATCCAATCTTTTTCTATGTTCCCTGACCTAATCCCTCTTCCTCCAGTTTATACTTTTCCACCAGTCTCAGGGGCCTGGGATTCCTGAAGGCAAATCTGACCAGGAAAGATCAAGGCAAAGAAGGCATTCTTACCTCTGCCTTTTCTGTGTCCCCTGCTATATTCAGCAGCAAGCCTACATTGTCCTTTGTCCTCCTTTTGCAGTTGATATTCTTGAGCTTTATATCTTTTTGCCCTTCATGCCCCTTGCCAGATTCAATTCCAGGAAAGCTTTGGCTTTCTTAGCCACATCATCTCTGCATGCTTGGACAGTGTCTCTGTGTTCTGCCCAGACCATCTGACCTTGCTTCCACCTCTTCTATGATTCCTTTTTATGTTTGAGCATGCTTCTCCAGCATACTTTCTTATCTCCCCATGTTTTGGTTCACATGTAATTTCTCTAATTTCACTTAGAAAATGATCTTGTCCTATATCTGTATTTACATTTTGAACAATGACCTACTGTAAGCATTCTGTTTTACAAATTCCAGTCTGAATTTCAAGACACCTTCCATATTAAAAGAAATTTAGATTTTAAATTTTAGATCTTTGATCTGAAGTTCAACAGTATGCACAGTCACAACACCTCAACAGTTTATAAAAAATTCCTACCAGTTGTCAGAGTAGAAAATACTTTAGGAGCTCTAAACATTGCTTTGAAATTACCAACGTAGCAGAAAGCTTTTGAAACCTAGGACAACGCCTCAGTTCTATGCTCTTGGGAAATGCTATTCTAATTAATTATCATCAACAAAAACTTATTTGATATATAGTTTTACTTTTCCCTATGCCCCAAGCAAATCATTGCCTAGCACGTATTAACATTCTCTTCCAACTTTAACATAGGCAATGAGCTAGACCCTTTAACTTCCCCTCAGCTACACTGTGACAGTAGGCACAGAACTATTACTAGCTCTTCTATAGCTAAGAATATAATCAGTTCTTGAAAAAGAAACCAACTACCTCATATACAGAAAAAGCAGCACTTTCTCAAATTTAGAAAGTAAAAAGGTTTTGTACTTTTTCCTTACACTTCTAAGCTAATAACCCGAAGTGAGAGTAGTTGCATCTCAGACTTAATACCTTTGCTTTTGCTACCAGCAGAGCAGATACTTTACGAAAGACTAAACATAGAAATAACTGAATTTTAAATGAAAAACGCAAACTTACATTGTGCAGTTAGGAAACTGGGGGTGGGAGGAGATCAATACATACTTGTCCACTTGTCCTGCATTGTGATTGTTCTCTGCTCTCATCCGCGTCAACGCAGCAGCAGCTTCATCCAATGCACAGCTGACAGAGGACGTCAGTCTTCGGAGAACCTCAGGATCTGCGAAGGCTTTACCATCGGCAGTGGATAATTTACCAATTCCTTCAGTGTATGTTCGTTCATCAGTGAGGTTAGTATGAAAGTCACACAAAAGAAATGCAAAGACACCATTTTAGACTTCAGCCACATGCACTATTAGTTAAAAAATCATTTGCAAACATGCCAGAAAATCAGGTACTTAAAAATAACTGTTAACATTTGCCTATGATCTGAACGTTTAATTATACCATAGCAGCAGCAAAAATATTTTTCAATTGGCAGCTTCATCACCTGTCCCAAATTCTCAGCTCATATACCTTTAGGGATAGGGTGGGAGGGAAATCTCTGAAGGGACTAAGTACAAGTCCTGGGGTCAAGCCCAAAAGCAGAAGTTTGGGAAAGGGATACTAAGTCCACAGGCTTGGTTTAAGGTGAACAAGAATTTTACACTTCAAGTTTTAAAGTTATTTTTCCTTTCCTGCTTGACTCCACCCAAAATAAAGTAGATTTAGTCTAATATACTTTTTTTGCCCCCTCTTTTTTCATAAAGCTTATTAGCTTTACTTCCCAGTAGTTTACAGTTCTAAAATGCAGAGACCCAGCTACAGGCACAGCAAATTTGAAACGAAAATTTCAAATATTTGAAGCATATTCGAAATAAAATCCTCTCTATACTAACATTACACTATGCAAGCAGAAATGATTAGCCTGAATGAACTTTTGTAATAGTTCCTCCTTCAAAAAGAGTTTCTTTGCTGCCATACTAAAGTTGCAGGCCCACAGAGAATAGCATCATAAGTAGGTATTTATCTCAGTCATTGAAATTGCACTTAAATGGCAAAAGCGTAAGTTTTTTCACAGCTGATATAAAATTATGGCACATCTGAGCAGTGTTCTTACTCCACTAGTTTGTTATACCTTTGAACACTTTCAGAGCTAAAGGTCAGTCTATTTTACATATGTAAACATCACAGGACAGGTGTGTCTGCAGTGTAGGCACAGCTTACATTTGCATATACAAGTGTGCAAAAAGTGTAAAGAAATACACAAGGGAATTAGATTAGCTGCCTTCATCAGTGATGAATCACTAACTTTTCAATTCCTCAATTCCTTAGCAGTTACACAGGATTAAATTATATATAACCCGGGGGGGTGGGGGGGGGGCATCTTACTACCTCAAAAGATTTGCTATTTGGTATGTGCACCTCTGCAAGACTGATTTACATCATGTTTTCCACTTCCCAGTCTGTAATCATTACAGTATAAAAACTGAAAATATACCTTGTAAATTTTGAATGCTCTTCAGGCATGCATGTCCCCTGTTTGAGACTGTCCAATTAATTTGTCATTAATGTAAAAATCAATACTTGTGAACTTTCTCCACCCTGAACAGCATATCCCAGGCATACTTTGTTACATAACCCTGTATCACTGTTGCAACTCTGATCAAAGTGTCCGCTTGAAGTATTCAAACTTAACATTGCTGATAAAAATGAGGAATCCCCACCCCTATCATTCAAGTGATACATCTATGATGAGGTGCAAAAAGTTTACTTAGCTGACTGAAATGAAGCAGCACAGGCTACCGAGGTCGGGAAGACTTGCTTAAGATACTTGCTCAGAACCAAGTGTGTTACCTCCCTGGCTCCAAAACCCTATCTGGATGACTTGGGCATTGTCAAGAGGTTAAAAAAAAAAAAAAAGAAAATTAAAATAAATCATCCACTCCACAATCAAATGAGAAACTATGACTAGATTCTATGTACACCACACCTCTATCAGCTGAAAGGAAGAGTTATTTTTCTAAGCCATAAGTAAGCAAGCTTTTTTCTTGAAGATCAAGAACATTTCTATGGTTTTCACAGAATCTCTGAAGAGAGACGAGCGTAAGGCCGTCTGATGTCTGTATCCTGCTAGGACTCACTCTGCTTTACAGCGCAGTTCCAGCATTTTTGACTGAGGACAATCAGACCAAGGAAACAGAGCTAGGGACTCTCTACTCCTTTATTTACAACACTTGAAGAGGCTACTGGCTGCTTGCTCCCTTCCGCCTCCAAACTCTTGGGGTCATAACCTTTTTAAGCCACTGCTACTAAATATAGTAGCGAGGCTATAAATAACAACCCTCAAACACCACAGCTCACACCTCACACATGAACGTAAACTGAATTTGTTGTTAGTTTGGAAGAGGATATAAGTTGCAACTTCTCAAGAGCAGAAGCAGACACCCCTGTGACTGTGGCACTCCTCTCTAGCAGAGGGGTATAATAATTGTGAAACTGGACTGGGGAATTGATTAAATCTAGTACTGAGCATGAAGAAAAAGTGGTAGTTTTCAGACAGATCTGCTTCCCTGGTACAGCTCACAGAGTACCTACACAGATGTTTATGCCAGCTACTTCTGGTGGCAGTGTCGGCTTATGTTAGCTTACGGTGTATGTAAGAGTACTAACTAAGGGGAAAAAAAATAAATAAATAAAGGAATTAAGTCTTCTCAACTCAGCTCTGAGGCCTCATCTAGGACTACTATAACCAAATCTGAACACCACATTAAGCAAAGTAGAAAAGTACAGGAGAGAAATCCACAGGATTTAGAAAAATATGACCCCTGAGTAAAGGCTGAAGGGACTGGATTTAGTTTACAAGCAGCAGCACAACAGCAGTTTTCCTGTACTGCAAAAGGATCTTATGAAGGAGACAGTAATCAGTTCTTTAATGCTCACCAAAAAAAAAAAAAAAAAAAAAAGAGAAACAAAAAGAAGTCAGGTCAAAAAAAAAAAAAAAAAAAGAAATGGCTATCTGAAACTAAACAGGATATCTGAATCATTTCAAGTCTTTAAGGTAGTAAAACAGATTACCTAAGCAGGCCATAGAATTAATCTTCCTCTGTACATCAAGAAGCGATTAGATGAGAGATCTGCAACAGAAATTTATATGCATGTGATCCTGCCCTTATATGGTGTGAGGGATTGCCTCGGTCTCTTAGGCCAGCTCTCTTCTAGTCTTAAGTTTATAGATTCTGGTTAGCCCCTAAGAGGAAAAGCTGTTGGATGTAATCACAATGAGGTATAAGCAAGCAGAAACTACACTTGACGAGTCTCTCCATTTTCAATGTTTGCTCTTTAAAGCACTCATAGGCAGCACTTCTAAAGCCAAAAGTCACACCACAGATCTACCATGTCCTCCTATATCCTGTGAAGAGAAACAAACTACTATTGCTGCAGAGCTCCTGCTCTACAGTATCTACTTTCATAGATTATTAGAGGCGTTCTCTTGGAAGGCTTCCCACCCACTGGCTCTTCCTTCCAGCTGTTAAGTCACAGCGACAGCGCACTTAAGTTCCCGACTTCATTCCAAAAAAGCTACTGTAACCACACCAAGAACAAAGGTGCAAGTTAAAGCAGCCGTTTGTTCACAGCACCAGCTAAGACTCAATCAGGTGCCAATATAGGTTATAACTTCGTACCACTTTTCCATGGCAAAACACTCTGTCAGATGCTCTGCTCCTCAAAATCTCACGAGAAACCGTGTGAAGAACCAAACCACTTTTTTTGTACCTTTCCAAGCTAACTGACAACAACAGAAGACAGCAGAGCAGACATTTGTTAGGCTGCACACAGTACAAAGCAGACAGACTACAAGAATTACCAAACTGGATCCTGCTACTGCAGACACCCATTTATTTATTCTCCTTTTGCAAACTTACAGCACCCTCTAAATAATTGCTCAGATTTTGCTTCACTGTGGTTTAGGATGACCATGGCAGAATCTTACTGCTGCAATGCTCAGTCATCTTCCAACCTTGAACGTAACTGTTCTCGGGTCTGCTTAATAACCGCTTGTTCTTGTGTCACACTCCCAGGTGGTTAAGCCCGCCCATATACATGTGCAAAGGTTGGACAGTAGCAATCAGATCTGGTATGGTTCTACAAGACCAAACCTTTTATAGTCTCCCCCCATCCAATGAATAACAGAAGCATCCTCAAGACTCACAGTTCTCCACAGTTGTTTGGATTCATTTTTCTTGCCCACAGGCAACTACAATTTTCTACATTATTACAGTCTTACTAGTATATTATGGGTTCACAAGAAATACTAAGGGCATCTGGCACTACCTAAACTGATAACTACTTGTCTGAGCAGAATATTTCACATTCTCCTTCTTACTGTGATACAATAGCACATTTTTAGGAATGAAAGACATCAAGGATGTTGTGTAAATCTGTTTTTTCATGGATTGATCACTGTTGCAGGCTAATAACTCTGCAAAGAGAACTTGGGAGTCACTGTGGGTAGTTCTTTATCTAGAGCAATCTACAGTCAGTAGTGAGATGAAGAAAGTGACATTCTCAATGCAAAATTACAAGTCACCACTAAAATTGCAAAGAGCTTGTTTATAAGTAAATTTAAAGAAAGTATTTGCATACAACATGCAATCAAGGTTTGGAGATCATTGCCATGGGATGTTACAAAAGCCAAAAAGAGTGGATTTGAAAACAGCTTAGAAAGCTTTATACCGATATTAAATACAGCAGCCCAGCCACTGAGTGACTCAGGATATTCCTGAATAACAGACTACTGGAAGAATGCAGAAAGGAAGGACTGCCATCTGTACTGTTTTTACAGCTTTCCCCTTAAGTGTTTACAGCTAGTCAACTCGAGGATGCAGGGAGCTAGACACATCTTTGGTCTGATACTGTAGGACAGTTCTTTTTTTCAGCATTTTTTACTGAAGCGATTTGCTAACGTGTCTGCGTTAGCCTGGCAGAGGCAAGGCCAGTGGCATTATGCGACAACAGAAACAAAAGCTCTTAATCACATTCTCTTCTGATTAGAAATAAATGACCTTGCACCTCCCCATTTTACCTATCAACATACAGACTGTGGATCTCCAAAATAAAGAGGAAAGTACCTAGTATGCCAAGAAAACAGTTCAGAATTCCAGGATCTACGTACAGATGAGTCCTTCCACAAACTCTGAGCATCAGCCATCTATTACACAGCATACAGGTTCAAGGTGCATCTGAAAAGGGACTTTCTGCCAGTTTAACAAGTCAACAACTTAACAGCTTAACAAAGAGAAAATTTCTAGTACAACTGACTAGTATATAACTATATATCAGGTAGAGTCTGGAGCTACTCACTTTCTTCCCCTCTTTTTTTTTTTTTTTTTTTTTAAAGTAACTCTATAGAGCATAGGTCAAGCGCCACTAAGTGCAGTGGTACATAATACCAGATGTTCCAGAAGTTAGCGCCATACCATACATATTACTTAGATTAGCTTGAAGTTGATTAAGGAGGTACACTAGAACATGAAGCTCACCTTGTAAGAGAAAAGCTTGCTCAGAGATATACCTATGTACCTTTAACCAACACTGTGATTTGAAGCATGGGCTTCCTTACTGACTTTCAGACTTAACAGGGCGCTCAGGACTACCACGGCTAGAGCTTTAGGGTAACCTGATATGAGCTGGTAACCTCTCAGTGTGATCTTCCCTAGTTTAACTAGACAAATATTTCATCTCAGGAAAACAGGAACACAACCAAGTTTGTGATTGTGGAAAAGCCAAAAGGACAGGAAGAGTAGCGTGATTTTTGCATAAGGAATCAGAGATTAGTTTTTCTGAAAGCCATGTATATTTTCAGAATTTCAACACAGAAGTTGAAAGTCATCTTAAAGAACCATTACAAGAAATAATCTAGGCCAAAGTTTTTTCAGGTTCACTTCAGCAAAGGAATCCGAGTTAGATAATCCACATTGGAGCGACCATCCCCTTTTCTTCTAATCCAAGAGCATTCTTGCAGAAGTATCAGATACTTTACCCTCCCTTATTGGATAAACTTCATATCAAGGATAAAGAAAATATTTAATTGTTGTTTCTACCTAGTAGTTCATAATTATCACTGCTTAAAATATCTTAAAAAGAAATTACTCTGATATGGAGCCCACAGTTAAATCACTCATACCACACAGCACTGGTGTCTATGTATGTTTTGGACAAAGGATATTGTTCCAAGGAGATCAATGCCTGAAAGTGTAGGAGGTAAAGTCAAATAATCCTCACGAAAACAAAACTGCAGATTCAGTTGTTGTGATATTGCTTCTCAATCTGTTCTAGCACACACTATGTTCTAACACACACTTGAGGCCATTAACACGCTAACGTGTCAAACATACGACCTCGCACTTGTCAAAGTCTAACTAAACTTCAGCTCATGTGCAGTCATCTGCTAGCTCCACAAGCTTAATTGAATCTTCCAGTTCCTTCAGGTCTTGCACCACCCGCTCTACAAAGGCAGGTTTTGACACAAATCTGGAAAGTCAGAAAAGCCCAAAGAAGAATGAAATGAGAAGCATGGTCTGGAAATGCATCCCTTATTTTGTTAAGGGTATGTGAAGAACCTGCATTAAGTAGTACCACAGACAAAGTGAACGTTCTGAGATGGAGACGGAGGATTTTGTTTCAGCTTCTTTATTAGAAGCCTCATTCAAATAAAGTGAGAAGTTCTAGGTGGTGAAAAATAGTTTCTAGTCAGCAACTCTACTAGAAAAAAATAATTCTGGCACATTACACAGATGCTACCAGAAGACTAGAAGATAATAACCATAACTGAGCATACCCTCCTCTATAGAGCCTCAAGTGGCTTAATTCAAGAATAAGTGGGACACAGGTAGGGCTCCTTCAAAAGCGCATCAAAAGAATATAGTTCAGACATGTCAAGAGTAAAACCTAAAGGAAGATTTTTTTTTAAAAAAGAGATTTGTCAGGTTCTTTTGGTCCACATGTTGTATTTTTATTTCTGATAACACTTAAGAGTAGTTCAACATCTGCAGAAAGTTCCTATCTACTACTTTTCTGTACATTACAGCAATCAAGAAAACAAGCATAGATTATATCAGTTATCTACCAAACAACATCCCACTAATATCTCTCTGATGTCATAATCAGTTTCTGTTAACATGCACAAAGCAGGAAGTTTTCTAATCCCCCATCTTACTGACAAAGAAATTGTTCGCTTCACTGCTTTCTGATGATGTCAGAGTATTATCCCAAGTGCTAGTTTTACATTGTGTCATTTCCAGAGACAGCTATTCAAAGCAGAGTCATTAACACATATACCCAGACCTACAATGACCTTGTGGCAAACCCAGGAAAACACCATATCAGCTCTGGCTTGCTGCCTATGTTTAATGACTAAGTAAGGTTTGCAAAATTCCACTTGCCTCACACAAGTAATTTAAGTTAGCACCCAAGCGGTTAAGTAAGCCAAACTGGTGAGGCCTAAATAATACCCTCTACCAGATCTGTGCCAGTTGCGCTTAAGAACAGGTTTCCAGAGGCTGCACAGTGCTCCCAGTACAGCAAGCGTGGGGCAGAAAGATACAGGCACAGCAGCACAGAAGCACCAAGTATTGTTTTGACTTACCAATTTTCTAAAAGATCCCAGATTTAAAAGAAGTGGGGGTCCCACTGATTAAGTGACAGCACAGCAACGCAAAGACAGACAAACTTCAGTCTTGCAACAGAGATTTCAGCAAAGATGCAACACACATTTTAGCATGTCTAAAATAAGTCAATACTGCTGGCTACACATTTTCTTGAAAACCAAAGTTTTTCTTTGAAAAACTTTTTCTTTGAAAAACCAAAGTTTTTCTTTGGTTTTTCTTTGAAAACCAAAGTTTTCAAGGAAAAAAACCATATATTGACTAGTGCTGTTTGTGCATAGGTATGATTAAAATATTAATAATTCATTCCAGTGTGGCCACCTTTCCAGAATTCAAGTGCTTTTAAAAAAGTTTAAGATAATTTTCTTCATTAAAACAGGCAAGATTTAAGTCCCTCTTTAGTGAGTTAAGCATCCCATTATACTTGTAAAGTTTCTCTATGATTCTGGTGATCCTTTGAAAAATTCACATAATACTTACAGGCCCTAATCATGTGTAATATAGTACACAGAATTAAGTGTGAAGGCAGAACTTAATGAATTTGTAATCCAAGGATGCACAAAGTACAATCAGTAAGAGTTATATTGAAATCTACAGAGATTAAATAAGATACAGCAGAGATAAGACTCATTGGAAATATCCATTCATATCTCAAGAAAACAGCTTAGTTATTTCAGACATCATAATTTGTCTTACCTGCTTACATTTTATTGCTAACATTATTTGTATGAGGACATATAACCCCTTTTCAGGAATAAGCGATTCTGTTTTGTCTTTCAAAAAAGTTACATTTTGACATCAGTTTCATACCACAGAAGTCCTCTAAGACAACAGTCCTTAAGTAAATATATTGGTAGCAAGTACCCTTTTACCAAAAATATTTTGCTTTGCCTTATCTTTTCTATTATTAACAACAAAAAGATGAATTTTGAACACAAATGCTCTCTCAAAATTTTGAATTCTCACTCTCCTTACATTTAAAACAGCATGTACTTCCATGCTGTAATGAACGACTTAAAATCTTACCCCTATCACCCCAGTCCCAGGAAAACTGATTATGTGTTGCTACAACCTTAAAGATATCCAAACCACTTGTTTGTATCATAATATCAGATTATCCATTAGTGCTTAAATAAGCATGCAATTTCATATACAACATGAACGTCTTTAAATACCACTAATAACAACAACAACAATTACAAGAAAGTATCATGAACTAACAACTGGCTGGGTCCCCCTCCCTGCTCAGAATTTTTATTAGAACAGCCTTTTACATTGTATAATACCTTACACAAAGGTAGGAAACCTTAAATCTTCTTTAAGAAAACAATAGATGTATATACACCCAAAGGCAGATCTGAATGCAAATCAAAACAGATAAAATTATGATGATGATGCTCAGCCATAATGTTTTCAAAGGTCTAATCAGTCTTAGTTCAGACTAGTCCAGTTTGTTAGCCCATCTTCAGCAGTCAATACTGGGGGGGGGGAGGGGGGGGGAAATAAATAAAATCTGTTGTACGCTTGCTCCCTCTGACTGCTTCTACACTTTGGCCACGTGCTTAAATTATAATTCAGTGGACCATTACTTAACTTATTGCTAAAATTCACAATGTTCTCTTAAATGCAGCAGGGCTAGCTAATTGAACATAGTTGTACAGGCTAAACTGCATACACAATAAATTTGCAGGTCTAATTTTTGTACTCCTTATAATACCCTTTTTCTAAAGGCAAAATAAGGCACCTAGTCAGTTTATCTTAACACTAGTCAGACCATGACTGAAAGACTTTTCCTTTCCAACAAGTGCTCTGAAGGCTCTAGAAAAGAAGCTTCCAAAATTCCTGAAACTCAACCAGTGTTATCCAGTAACGTTTCTGGAAGACCACCATCATTCTTTTTTACCGTGTTTTCAGTTGACTTCTTTAAAGGCGGTGTCATTCCCTGAGAACCAGGGTTCAAAATCTATGCAGCATACTTAAGACCATATTTAATGCACTGTCTTTGTCTGTTATTTTATGTAACCCCATATATATATATATATATATATATATATATGATATATGTATACACACATATATACATATCATCTCTTGTATACTGCAGTCAGATTGACTGGGCAGGCTGTAGTCTCATAGCTTCCGCAGCAGATGATTGATCAGCTTATAAAACTGAATAAAAAATTGGAGATGGGATGGACCCCCCTTTAATCGTATTTCACTTTATTTATCAGATATCAACTCAATGACATTCTCAAAAAGAAACGGTAACCTAAAGTTACTCATTTTATGCTTTACCACAAGTTCAGTTCCTTGGCTATTTTCCATGCTTTTCAATGGCAAACCTATCACAGTGTGAAAGTCCAGGGCACTACAAAGCCAACACAATAAATCAAAAGGACAGAGCTTGTCTTCTGAATGAAAGATCAAATGTCATAGTATGACATTTGGCTGTACTGCGATCAACTTAAAGTGTCAACTTAAATTGTCTTAAACTGTTTTTAGCAATTCGTAGGATCTCCAATGTAATTTGTAGGATCTTTCCAAGCTCTTCCTGAAAACTCCTAACTGTGCTAACAATTAGCTCAGTTTTCAAGGCTGCATTACATGTTCTAATCACTCTTTGCTGTTCATGCTTTATTTCTTCACAACTTGCTGATAGACACAACACTGGGTTGCCAATTTATGGATTGGAGCTTCTCAAGTGCATCATTCCTTCAAACTGAACCTCTTATACCTGTTCAGAAATCCCTTTCTCACACCAAATCCAATGAACAAATATTTAAATGCCCCTTAAGTCATAAGGGCTCAAACTCATGGATCAGCAAGATGCTAGCTCCCAGTGAAGACAAAACTTGGTCCAAAGACTTTTTTTTTTTTTTTTTTTTTTTTTTAAATGTTTGATACTACTTCTCCGCTGCAAGCTCTAGATTTTGGGGGGAATTCAAAATAGAAGAGGCCTTCACACTGACATATTTGCAGTGCAATAACAGCACTTCTCCAGAAAACTAACCTATATCAAAAGCTTGTTTCACAGCAAGAACACTCTGTGTGGTGCCATACCTGTTACAGCTGCCATACCTCTATCCAGGCAAAAACTTCAATAATGTACACATTGCAAACAATATGTCCCATGCTTTAGGGAAATAATGCCTGGTACACACGTACCTCAGGCTGGCCCACATGGATAAACTAGATTTGGCACTTTCAGGATGCATTAGAGCAGCTGTGCCCGCCTGCCCACTCGATACTTCAGAGAAGGCCCACATAGTGCAGAGAAATTGCAAAAGGTCTCTGCAGTACATCTAACTTTTCCCAGATGACCAGATCTTCCTCAGCCTACACCATCCAGTCATTCAATCCAGTAACTCCTACTGTATGCCTGGAAATCCTGCATAACTACAGAAAATCTTCAAACTTTCCCAAGTAGAGTGACTTTATAGATGTTCATAGTTTTTCCCAAGCATGGCACCCATGCTTTTTTTTTTTTTTTTGAATAATTAGTATTTTACAACACTTCATATGTCAACATCAGTTTCCATGGACTTCCAGAGCAGCAGAATTTTTGATTTCTGCAGCTCAAGTTGCTGACAGGAAACCAGTACACCTTTTTTTTTTTTTTTTTAAAAAAAAAAAAGACATTTTCAGTGCAATCTGATAGAATTCCATTCTCCTGGGTTGTGTTTGATAGTTTTAACCTCAAAAAGATCCTTCTCTCCACAAAACTCCACTCCTAGAAATAGCAACAACTCATCCAGTTGAGCAATATCCACAAGCAAAAAATAGTCTCTGAAAAAATTTAAAAGACCATCACAGCATGCACATGCCAGCAGGGAAAACTATCCTTAATTCCAGATTCCAGTTTTTCAGTTGCGTGACACAACAGACTCGTAATATTACATTTGCCTTTTCACATATTTCAACATAGCTGGTAGAGAAAAAAGGGAAGTTGGTTTCTGGCTCCTGTTCTGACTTCTAGTAGGGCAGCTTTAGCACCAAAATTTTCTTCTTCCAGAATCAAAAGCTAGGAATGTACTTCTCCAGCAGACGCTTTCAGATCTATTGGATCATTTCTCATGTATCAGCCACTGCCCTCTATTAACAGCAACACCAATTCCTATTCTTTTCATTTGTAGTATATTAAAGCTTTAAATCTTTCTTAAAACACACATCTAGGAGCAAAGCTTTTCTTTTTATTTCTTTTTTTTTTAATTGCTCGTTTTTGTAGCACTAAGGGAAATAAGGGAAGATGATAATTACTTTAAAGATCAAATTTCTTCCTTTCAATTTAAGGCTTCACTTTTGTGATTCTCACGAAACACCAGAATCGGACTTGATTGCAGCTGAATCACTGAAAGGCTCCTAAAAGGTAAGATAATTCAAATTCTCCTATTTTGGCTATGTTTCGATGACGAGTTCTCCTTTTTAGGATCATCTGCTTTTACATAGTTTGTTCATATATCTCCAAAGCTAGAAAACTAATTTTCTATACTTCAGCATGAACACGAATTCTTATTTAACCACTCAATTTTCATGAACATTAAGTTTCTTTTGGAGTTTCTCATTTTATTTCAATTTAGTCTCATATTACTTCAGTAATAGGTTGCATAGTCACGTAAAGGTTTACATTCACAATACTGGCCAGCAACTTCCACTTTTACTATAGTTTGGAAGCCACATAAGGAAATTCAGCAATGAAAAGCCAGCTCTACATAGACACATAGATGTTTCTAGCAAATCCCAGTCTCCCCAAGTAGCAGATGAAGTTGCAGACTACTACTCCACAAACCCATTCCACCAATTACCTGTTCTCAGAATGCAAGAGAAATACAGGAATTTGACAGATATGGACTTAACGTGCTTATATTTTAAATACTAAAAATAAAAGATTGGTTTAAACCTTGAGACAAAGTTTTAATACAATATCAAATATAAGAGTTTAAATAGGAAACAATAATACCAGAATAATTACCCATACAAGTATCCACTCCTCTGCTGTATCTTATTTAAACTCCTAGACATAACAGATAAACTTTGCTACAGCGTAAACGCATTTCTCTATCAGTCTGATTTTTCAAGCTTCTTAATTTCATAAAACATCTATTTTCTCTCACTATATGAAAATTAAGCAATTTCTTAAGTTACCTTTTCTAGAGCTGAAGTAACACGAGACATCCTGAGCTAATCTTAATATTTGGCCACTGCCAAAAAGGGAGAAGACTCGATACTTCTTCTCTCCTTGTCTTTTCTTAGGCACTTTCCCAATTGCCTTGCACTTACAGCTGGCAACAAGGAAAGGGAGTTTTCTGCAAGAACAGCAAGTTAAATTTGACCAGCAAAGGGTCTGACCAACACCAGAACTGGCAGAAGTAAGGAGAGAAAATTGTGTAGCCAGGAAAAGAAGAAAGATTTCTGCCTTACGGTGTCAGATAACAGCCACTAAATCACCTCAGCTACCTCATGTACCCTATGCTAGCCATTCTGAATGTCTAAATGTTGAAGGTTTTTAATCAAACTCCTTTATAAAGGACCACACCTTTCTCATTTCCTAAGTTCTTTTTCTATTAAATCTCTGGAGGGGAAAAAAAAAGTTAGCTTATGTTTACTTACACTTTATAAGGTGACAAGTTACCAGATGCAATTATCAACACAGCTAATTTCTTATGAAAAAGTAGACATTCAGGCATGGTCATCACAAATTATATATATAATATATATTCATAAAGCCATGCTGATCTATTCTAACTGCACTTAGTCTCCTTACATATTACATGCAGTTAATATGAAAGCATTATGAACTACTCATGTAATACGATCACTGATCATCTGCTTTATTAGCCGTTTTCTGTGCATTAGACATTGCCAATCTCTGCAGAATCCAAAGCTGAATATTCTACAGATACACATTCAAAGAAAGCCATTATAGGCAGCTGCTCCTTTTTCTCCACCACTTTTCTTCTTCACTTTTTTGAGGAGTGAAGTTTCACTCTTCAAAAAAATCTCAATTTCCTTCACCAAAAGTGTTTTTCCACAAGTGGAGGCCAGCTACATTCGTTCTTGCAAAGCACTGCAAGTTATTCAGTGCTGCTGAGACAAAGAACAGAATGTGCAATTGCATATTAGCTGCAGATGTTGCTTGGCAATCTAGAGGTGGCTGCTGCAGTACTAAGCACTGAAGGTAGAAAGATCTGACAAAGTCAACTGCTTTTTCACCCATCTCACTGCAGATAAGCATCTGGGACAGACATCTGCTTTTGTTCCTGCAGTCTTCTCCTTGGATTGCTTCTTGTTCTAGAGAAGCAGTTACAATTAGAACAAAAACAGTAAGGAGGGAGGAAAAAAAAAAGTCCCATCACAGTCATCATTTAAACAGTCACTCAATGGCCAAACTGCTTTAGACACAAAGCAAATCAAAGCTCAGGGGAGAATATTAGAGGGCTTGGTTGTTCAGCACAAAGCTTGAAGAATTATGTTAAAGTATGAGAAAGTGATCATGCTTCCTCTAGCAGAGGAGCAAAAATTTAACATGATGAGCAGAATGGACATTAATGCTGAACATGTCTAGGTCAGTCTAGAGTGTTCACTTAGTCTTGCTCTCTCTCACCTCTCGCCTGCCCCACCACCCCGCTTCTTTTTTGGAAGTACATTGAAATAATTAAGCCTTGGTCCTGATATCTCCCACACCTATGAAATGCTACAGCCAATCATGGCAAAACGCTGTTTGGTACACTCAGAAAATTATTATCTATATGAACCTCTGGGCAGAAATTCTCCCTCCCTTCCCTACCACTAGTGGCTAGGTTTAACATGTAACTGCTAGTTTATCATGTCTTTGATCTCAGGGCATCCCTGTTGGCTAGAGCACCTGCTCAGCTATTATATTCAAGAAGCAACAAGATGGAGAGGTTAAGAAGTAGAAAGGAGGCAAAAAAGGAGTATCTTCTTCAGCCACAACATTTTGTATGGTGGGGGGAAAAAAAAAAGTTTAGTTTCCTCAAGGAACTTAGCCTAAATTAAAAAAAAAAAAAAAGCGAGTGAGCAAACAAACAAGTGAGAGAACGTGCGCATACACAAAAAAAGTGAGGGAGCTAAGCTAAACCTGGCATTAGAACTTCCTACAGAATAGGTTCTTTCAAACTCTATCTCTGAATTTATATTTCTATACCTGTAGGTTTTGCAAGCCTAAATTTTGACTTAGAGGAGGAGAGAGCTTTTGTTTACTCATTATGAGTTAACAGAAGTAGTAAAACACCAGTCCAGCAAAAAAAAAAAAAAAACAAATTAAAAAAAAAAAAGCCTGGCTGACATCAATGGGGACTGCTGGATAAGAACTATAATAAGAAAGAGGCAGACAAGACAATTATTCAGCAAGAAATTGCTCTAACCCTGGGACATTTGCAACCCAGAATTAAGTCCAACTGTTGTAAGCTGCATATCAAACCAAGGATGATCCCTCCAGCATGAACTACTTTTTTGAGACATTCTCAGGCTGTAAAGACCTAACGTATATGTACAGGCATCTATATTGGAAAATTTTTTAAAGAGACTCTATCCTGTAGAAAGCTTACAGTACTCTCTCTTCCTCCCAGTATATACAACTAGTTCTAGTTAGTGCAGCATTACGCAACAAAATCTGACAGTCACTCAGATGTTTTTATAAACTAAGTCACACTGTAACAGCTAATTCTATCCATCTTCAGTAAATTGTTTGGTTTTCTTAAATAAAAAAAGATCATTGATCCATAGCAACTAAAGTTCCTAACTTGTTTTTGTTTGTAAGTAAACTTAGGGACTTGCTTTTGACAAGAATATTTAAAACATTATGCTAACTTAATCCCATCCTCTTTTTCTCCTTTCTAATTTGGATTGAAGTACTCTAATTTATAAACTTCTGCATTACTGTTCTTTACTGTTCATTACATTTCTTCTGCATTAATGTTCTTTGGTGCTTCTCTAGGATTAAATGGGAGGTATTGTACACAGAGCTTACCATTTCATTTTTGTATTTTTTGGAATGAACAAGTTTTTTTTTTCCCCTCACTCTGAGCATAAAAAACAAAATAAAACAAAAAACGTCTGCAGGACACCTGCACACTGGGAAAGGTCTGTCGTGGCAGCAAAATCACAGTGAGGTACCTGCATACCTGAAGCCCCTGTCTCCGCTCCCTAGCTGCTGCCCTCTGCAGCAGTCCTGCAACACCTCCTCCTGGGCTACAGTGACAACAACAAATATTCAAGAACATTTCTGTGCTCAAAACAAATACTCTTTTGGTTGTACCATGCTTGACAGTATTACTATGATTAGCTAAGGCAAAGCTTCAACTACAAGCTGAATTGTTGGTCTGGCTTTGTTTAGCTTTTAAACAGACACATACTCAAATGGCAAACTCAGCAAGTCTCCTCTAGAGAGAGTCAGTCACCTGCTCACACCCTGTCAAATGAAGCATAAGTGCACACATACATACCAGCACACTCAGCTGGACCATAACGACAGTGTACAATGCTAAATGAATATACAAGAATTGACATAATCTATTTAGTGCCCTAGCAAGAATCAAGGGAGCTAGGCTCCAAATACAGACTTTTGGGTATCAACTCTGAGACACCTGCATTGTGAGGAAGTATCCAGGCTGGAGCAGGAGGGAAATGAGACTGCTCCTGGGTACTTAATACAAAGTATTTTAAAAACATCAGTCACCTGTGAAAAGTGTAGCCTGTTTGTTGTTGTTGTTATTTTTTAAACTTGAGATTATAGTGCTTAGAATATCAAACCATATAATTATAAAAGCAGCAACTTTATTAATTATCCAAAAGCAAAAACCATCATGTTTTCAAAGTTTGGAAACAAATTTCTTACTTCATGCCATCATAAGGAAACATTTATAAGGTTCATTTTTCTGTAAATCAACAAAATATCAGGGCTGGAAGTAGGCAATTGTTCTTTAACTCCTTTCATGCCTTAGTGATTACAACTAATATTTTCTCATTTCAAGTCCGACAGCTGCTTGCCTCCAAAAATCTCAAAAGTATACCTCAAAGAACTAAGACTGTGTCACCCAGTTCCCCCCAGAGAATTTGACAGAAAGTTGTAATTAGACATAACCAACATGAAATATTAACTTCTAAGTAAACTAATTCTGACCAATACATATCCTGACATGACACACAAACCAAAGCCAATGCCTTCAAGTTTCTAAGTAGTAGGATTAACTTAGTATTAACCTCCTGAGAGATCCTTCAGTATGAAGGGAGAAGTTTACTTTAGAATCACTGCTACTAACATAGGAGGAGCGTGGAAATGGCACTGTCCACTGCAGGAGGGTAAGTAGCAATGAAAAAAAAAAAATCACATTTCCCCAAGAAATATCAAGAGAAGGAGGAGGGAGGGGAAAAAACCCCACACACTTATTCATGTTAAAGAAGGCGCACAAGACTCTTATTCTTACCTTCTAGCATTCATTCTAATTAATCCAACTATTTGAAATCTCATCTACCTTAGGGCTTCTGACCTTTAAAAACAGGTTACTTTCCGGACAACTTCATCTATTCAGCAGCTAAAGGTGAAAAGAGAGGAATTGCTTTCTGATCTTTAAGTTACCTAATGCTTGCGGAGGAAAACTATCGTTGCCCTCTGGAGACTAACAGTAGGCCATGACCTCCATGTACAATGGAGTGCAGGAAGAAGAGAACTCAAATAGCCTTTGAATGCTATTTATAGGCAAACATGCCACTTGAACTCTTTTCTCTGATTTTCTAGCATTCAAGTAGGAAGCTGAGTCCAAATGGATTGTAACTGCTTTCCTAAGCCTAGATGAAAGTTTGCATTGGGCTTCTGTGTCGCCTACATTTCTGATGCTTCACAGAAAACAGCTCTAGCTCATTACAAAATTCAGTGACTATCTGGAAAAACAAAGTATAAATACTTGTACATAGTCAGAGGGTTAGGACCATCACTGACTTAACCCAGAAGCCCACGTATATGCCAATTATGCATACCAAGCAAGCCAAAATACTTAAGTATTTTCAAAGGCTGACCAAGTACCCATCTCCTCACTTCTACAAGAAATGATAACCACTATAATGGTATAGGATACAAATGAACGTATAAATCCATGCTTCAAACTGAACATTTGAATATCCACTGTTAATGAAACCTCTCATCTGCTAAAGAAAATCTGCAGTCCTCCAGTGTAGTGTCATTAAATGTACCCTGTGGAAAAAAAATATCCTAAAAATAATCTCTCTCTAGGAATGCCACAGTAAATTAGCGTGTAAAGCAACCAGTATCAGGATACTACAATCTTCAGAAAGAAAACAAGGAAATTATTTTACCATGACCCAGCTTGAAGGGAGAAAAACATATCCATCTGCTCCTGATGCACTGTAGGGAGAGGGGGAACCCACACCTTTACAAGAACAGTCCAGAGGACTTATACCATCACTTTTTTCATTCTTCGGGGTATCCTCTTGAAGTTCCTCAAAAATCAAAAAGGGGACATGAAGGTGCCAAGAGATGCACTTTCACCTAGGTCTGGTCTCTCCCAAAGAATTCAGAACAACTTTGCTTCTTGAGACTAAGTTTTCCCTCTATCAGTGGGCACAAAATCTGCCGTGTGGCACCACAGAACACAAGTTTTGCTAAGTTTCTTTGAAGCACTATATGAAGCAGAGCAGAGAAATTTTACAAAGCATCAATTGAATGGACAGCTTCTAAATGGAGTTGCTTCAAACACCAGGTATGGAAAAGTCCAACAAGTTTACTAAAGCAAATTTCTTCCATCATTTCTCTACAGATCATAGCTCTTACATAACAGATTAAAACAAAACTGTTCTACTTCTTTTGTCTCTGCAGTCTAAGAACTTCAGACAGTGGGTGTACTCACTGTAAGAGAGCTAAGAGCGTAGCCACAATAAAAGTTTTTACTCTTTTCATCATGAAATCTTCCCCCATGTTCTGCTCCCTGTAGAAGCTTCCAACAGATATTGCTTGGTTTTGAGGCAAAAACAACTGGAAATCAGACCAGGCTGGTTAGAAAATTCTTGCTAAGATATAGTTCTTTGAAAGAAAAGCTAAAATTTCAGCCTTTTTAACAATTCAGATTCAAGAACACTTTTCCTAAGGGACATACCCAAACACAAACGTTAGCAAGTTAATGTAACTTGTTCAGGTAACGGTTTTTCAGAAAAGTATTGGTGGATTTAAACAAAATCAGATTTCAGCTGCTTTTTGCAGCTGCTGCTGCAAAAAGGCAGATACTGGGACATATAAGCAAAAGCATAGCTTGCAGGACGCATGAAATGACACTCCTACTCCCTGTGTATCAGTAGAGCTCAGCTTGAGTAACGTAACTAATTTGGGCAAGCTACAAGAACTGGAAATATGTGCAGATAGTCCAGAGAACAAGAGGAGATGAAGATCTAGAGAACATGAATTAAGGCAGAAGATAGATACAGGGCTTTTTCGCTTAAAGAAAAGAAAACTGAGAAAGATTATTATATTCTCCAAGTAGATTCTTAGGATGGCGGCAACAAAGAAGGGAACACTGGTCTTGGGTATGGTGCGTAATACACGCAGCTAAAGCAACACCACTTTAAAGAAAAGTGTCAGTTGCTTTAGTATGATAGTTTTCCTCCATTCTTCATGATGCACTTCCATAGTAGCCTAATCCCCTATTCCACTCTGCAAAGTTTCATACTGCAGCACATAAGATTGAGGAAAGACATTAGGAAAAACCTTTTCATCTTAAGGGCAGCAATTGGCATGGCATGTTGTGAAGTTTCCAACACTGGAGACAGTGTGTTAAACCAGTTCTTAAAGCCACCCATCAGGAATGGCACAGGCACAGCTGAACTTGCCTGGGGAGAGAGAAGAGCAGGAGAGAAAAACAGATCTACAGAGTTTTTTAAATTATATATAAATGTGTGTGTGTGTGTGTGTGTGTATATAATATGTATATAAAATATGTATATATATATATAAATACTTTATTAAGTTTTGAGAGGCTCTAAAAAAACTTTAGGAATAGGTAATGGCTAATTGACAAGTTAATAATTGTCGCTTTAGAGATAATGCTTTGTTACACATGGAAAAAAGGTTTTACAGCAATGCCTGTATCTTTTGTTCCCACAGTAAGTATTTTCTTGATGGATATAAAGAGGATAAATTTGTGCAAGTTTTTTTTTTTTTTTTAAACATTTCCTGGTATGTGTTTATCCTCAAATATTTATTCATATTCACAAACAATATATTACTATAATCATTTAAAAATGTTTTCACATGGCTAAGGTATCAAATCTACATAATAAAAAAATTAAAACTTTAGACAAAAATCACTGTTTTGTGCAAGATGCTTATGTACTACATCATCTTTTAGAATAAGGGATTTAAGTTCTTAGTTTTCAAAAATAAGGTACTGCCTTTAAGGAGGAAAAGAATTAATAATAGGCAATGAAAATACTCATGCCTCACCGCAAAAAAAACCAAACCCACTTGCTTCCATTTGTAGAATCAAAAGTGACTAACAAGGTATTTCATATAAACTGGTGAAAATTAGCTTGATTTTTTAAAAATAAGTAGAGTTTGATAATTTACACTTTGCATCTACTACATTGTCATTCTTCTTCTCTAGAGACCCATATATTTACTTTAACTACTCCCTAAATATACAATAGTAATAATTTGCTAAAGACTATTACCAATTTAAAAAAAAAAAGGTTCACCTGTTATGACATCTACTGACAATCACTAAACTGAATCACTAATTGTGATTAATCTCAGTTCCCTCCGATACTTTTTAAAACCCTATCATTTAATACAATTGTAAAATGGGTAGAAAAAACAATGTATTCTAAGTCAGCCAAAAGCACTCTTACATAAGAAAGTTAATTCTTCTAGTGTCTTGAGACTTGTTACAGTACACAAACCTGAGGTTTTAAGCAATTCATACAGAAAAGGGTAACAAGTAGCCTTGTTTCCAATGAAATTATGTTATATCTCACAGTACACCAGAATGGGTACACATTCAGATTACCACCAACTTGATGTACCAGTCTGACTGACGTAGAGCCGAGTGCCTAGCACCAGTTACTGCCATGACCCTTTAACATTAAGTTCAGTAAGTCTGAATAAAATTGAAACCCAAGTGGGGAGATTCAGATCCAATTTCTTCACTTCTTCGTATTACAAAACATTCACTTAATATTCAAACCATATTCTGATGGTAGATGATGGTTTTACCATCATGTGCTATAGAAAGTTACATGACTGACAAACATAGAAAGCAATCAGAAAAAACAAATTCCACGCAACCTTGAGTTGTTTATAAAGTATTAAAAGAGTTTTCTTGATGGAGATACAAGCATGAGATATAGGCTTTTTATCTCCTCACCATCCTGATGCACTTTATTAAGAAAAGAGCCACATTTGATGAACTCAAGCTTGCATGGGCAGTAACAACCTCATTTCATAAGGCTGATATTTACACTCATTTCCTATGCAGGCATCACATACACAAAGAAAGAAACATCCCTTTAGCTATCTCTTTAAGACAAAAAAAGCATGCACACGAATGAAATGGAAGAACATAGAAATCCTTACCATACCCAAATAGGATACATTCTATAGATAAGATACTTTGGTGAAAAGTAACATTTACCAGAACATTAGTTTTATGTGACCTCTGTGGTTTGAGCTAGTGCTCAATTTCTTTTCTGTACCTGGTTAATATCATAGATCCACAGAACTAGCTTATATGCAATTTTGCTGCATAAGACCTTTATTTACTGCCTCTATCTAAGCAAGCATAAACCTGAAGAATATCAAAACAAATGCTTGCTTCAACATACTTCCATGTCCCAAAATTATTTTAGCCTGCTCACATTACTATGCTTTCCCTACTAAAATCATTAGTTTTCTTTCATAACAAAAACCCAACCCAAACCAAAAACTCCTGCAACCTTTGCCTTTTTAAGAACATTCAGAGTGAAAAGATTTCCAACTGTTAGTCTGAGAGTCTTGGCAGCTGTGCCGCAATAGCCCCCTTCTGGCTCTGTAAAGGACACCAGTTCACCAACACAGGCCACAGTATTACACAACTCCCTCTGCACAAACTGGCAACAGTATCACAGAGTCCAGGGCAGGCTTATTTACCCCACAGCAAGCCTGAACCTGGTATTTTCATTTTGATGGATGAAGGAAGCGTACATATAAAATGTAGTAGAATTTCAGCTTGGTACAGGCTAAATTCCATTTCAGTTCAGGTACTAAGCATGATGATAAATGCAGCAGCGGGTCTTTTGTCTTGTTTGAACTGTCCCTCCTTCCTTTTTGGCTGAGGCTACTTCAAGCACTAATGTAAGAAGTAGCCCTGAAGATCACAACCAAATTATGACAGTTTTTAACCCATATTGAAAAAGGAGGGCAAAGTGCATTTAGTCTTGCTGTAGAATCCTAAGCTGTGGGAAAAATAAAAAAAGGCAAAAGTACAATAGGCAGGGGAAGTGGTGCTAATAAAAATATATCCAGGACTTGGGAAAAAATGCTAATGGATAATTATATAAATTGTTCACGATACAGTCACAAAGCATTCACCGATTAACAAGGAGCTCTGACGTATAAGCAGATGATTAAAGAGACTGAGAATTACCGTGGCTAGTTCTAATACTTCACAAGTTAAAGCTTAAGTTTTTTGTCTTGCCTCGCTCCCCACAAAAGGAAAAGTGATCATCTCAGAATCATCTCTGCCAGAAAAGAATTCCAAAAGCATAGCATTCCAATCAAATAACACAACTTAGCTGTCCGATACGAGAAAGCATCAATTTAAGCATTATGACAAGTGAAAAAGCAGTTGTTCACAGCAAAAACCAATTGAACAGAACAAAAAAAAAATATGAAGCTGGTATGTTTAAAGCACTTTCAAAACATTGAAGTTAATTTGACTAGGAGCAAGATAGACCCCATAGATTAAAAAAATATATAAATCATGCAAAAACTGTAAAATTATGAGGAGTTTATTACAAAAAACTCAGAGAAATATATTATATTAATGATTCAATTACATGCACAAATTTCAGATAGCTTATCCAATTTATACAAAACCACAACACACCTGTAAGTTTCACATACCATATATTCCTTCCCACTCTGAATCTTTAGATGATGAAGAAAGAGAATGAGTAAGTCACTGTAATGCGTCAGTATGTCCAAAGGCAAAAGTATTCCAGTTAACAAAACAGTGGCGATCTCAGAAGTAGTACAGCCTTGACTTCTAAAGAAACTCCTAGAATGTACCCTACTCAGATTTTATTGATTAAAATTGTATCCCTATTTGATACATACAGTCTATAGAGGGGGGACAGAGCGGGGGACAGTCAAAATAATTGCTGGAGATAATCCTTCAGAGGTTAAGTTTCAAATGCATTAAATGCCCACTTCCATCTTTATCAATAACAGGTAAGTTACTCATCAACCCTTAGAAAAGAAACACCAGGTCCAAACATGAATCTAATTGCTCATACACAATATGATCAAAGAATTTATCCAGCTCAGTTTTCAACACTTTCCAAAGAGGGTCTCAGATACAGAATGAAAGCTAACTACAGCTAACTCCCCAGTGAAAAACGAGTATTTTTTATCAGGTTTACCGAAAAGACTTTCCCCAAACAAGAGTCTCTAAAAATAATGACTGGGTTTGGTCACATGACCAAAAAGAGGTTTGCTTGAGGACATGGAGAGTAGGTAAGCTGGAAAGCATTCAATTTTACAATTACTGTATCTCACTCTAGTCTTACAGCTTATCCTAAAACAGACAGATTTTATTTGAGCCCATTCATTTTTGGACCTCTGTTGTCTATTTTCACTAAGTAGTTAACTACTACTTCTTTCTGCCCTCCCCAGTTCCAGAATACATACAAAAGTTTTTTTCCTTCATCCTACCAAGTAAAAACACCAGGCCTTCATTTCTCAATCCGCTATTGAGATTCACCAAGTATTAACGTGAACTTGTTTTTAATAAACAGATCTCTCTTTGACCATTTACTTCAAACAGCAGTTATGCTGCATCTGATATCCCAAAGTCTCAAACACACTAACCTTCTTTATTTGTGCAAGGGTCTCTAGTCACCTTTAATCTTGGAGACCCTCATTTTCTGCCACAATATGACTCCACTCTTTGCTCCCTGTTTGAACACAAGGATGGACTTCTTGTACTTGCTGCATTAAGCAAATCCTTTGCTGAGCACTGGTTCATCTCCAAAATGTCTCGATTTTCTCACTAGCTGCTCTCCAACATTGTAAGCAATAGTAGAATTTCTGAACAGTTTACTCATCAGGTCCTGCAAGTCCTCTTACTACACAAATCTATTCTGGGATCAAAGTAAACTTGTATTCACATTTCCTATGTCAGAAGTACCAAGAGTACCTGTACTAAGACCTAAGATGCTGACTCCCAGCACTGACTACAAGGTTACTGGCCAAGAAACCCATGTGTCAGATGGGCACCAAGCTGGCAACACACAGTTAGTGCTCTGTCCTTTAACATAACCAGTTGCGTGCATTAACAAAATTCCTCCCTGTGTAGACACTCAGCAGGAATCCAAAGCGATCTAATGCTAGAAAAAGAAATCCTCTGCACTTTCTTCTGCATCTATTCTTTGACACTTCATTGTCAAAGCAATTCAAATTCACTTTGAGGAGGAATATGCGCAAAGATCCGTTGTTAAGGTCACAGGCATCCAAGGTATCTTCCTGACGTTGAAAAACATTCAGCAACATTCTGTATCACTTCTCAGAAAACTCAGCAACATGCTGAAATACTAAAACCACGATATTTAAACCACAAGGATTAACATTTTCACTTTCTATATAACTTTCTAAGGAACTGCATGTTTTAAGTGCAGAATATACCAAACAGGCATCCAGGACTTTTACTCACCCGTGTGCTTCACTAAGACCTTTCTTCCCTCTTAAAAAAAAAAAAAAAAAAAATTGTGTTCCAGAAAGAGGACTGTACTACATAAGCAAGTCATTTTCCCTTCCTGATGCTTATAAAAAGAAGGACCAGAAAATTAAACAGCTTTAACCTGTCAGACTTTTCCTCAACTCTTAGGAGGCGTGTTTGCCCCTTTTAAAAGGCAAGTTGAAGGACCCACACTGAGGAATCTGCCAAGAAAAGCAAGAGCTCTGTTCCTTCTAAACGGTCAGCGTGGATTAGAGAGAGTGAAGGGCTCTTGCACCTATATGATGCCCATCCATTCACAATGGCAAAAACTTCTTATCCTCTAGCAGTCAACTACTGTCTCTAGAAAAGACATTTAATAGGCAACTTTACTGAAGTTCCACAAAAAACTGCAGTTCTTTAGAGCTGGAAGATTAAGAAATTAACATTACTGTAACAGTGGAGCTAAATGTTTCTAAAGCAGAATATGAATCTGAATATTAAGAATCTGTTTAATATAGATACCGTCTCCGCAAAGCTGAAGTATCTCCACACCATATTGTTTTCTTTCCATAGGTTATTTTAGCTACAAATCTCCTTTGCTACTAGCAACCAAAATTGAAGCTTCTTTTTAATAATAAATAATTATTATTTTAAAAAAAGACTTGGCTTGTTCAGAATTATTTTCCAAAAATCAGGATCCAATTGTTATGACAGGAATTTTCTTCGATTTACAAAGAGGAAAACAGTTCATATTTATGACTTTCATACTTCTGCTTTAGAACGATATGAGTCTCTTGGTCCTCAGAATTTAAAATTATTTTTTCGTGAAATAGTATCATGACAGAAGGTTGTTTAAAGATACTCAATTTTTCATAAACACAAAGTGCTTATGCTTTGCTTAAACAGATCAGTGAGGAAAGTCTGGCTGTCCAAGTTAAAGCTAATCAGCCAGACCATCAGAAGCTCTAGTAAATGTAAGGAATCTAAATACTGTGTGTGTGTGTGTGTGTGTGTGTGTGCGCGCGTGCGTGCGCATGCGCAAATATGTATGTATGTGCATATTTATTGCTATATTACCAGGGGAGCAGGCTATCTTATGCTAGAAATTCTAGTAATGGCTGTCACCACTCAGCATCCAAGAACACAAAACATTTTAAGATATTTAAATACTCAAAAATAGAAGCAGAATAAGCAAGCTGAACTAGTAAAATATATGCAGAACCCTTATGTATGGGTAAATACATTGCATAAAAATATTTATAGACAGTTCTACCCAAATTCAGGCCTCTACACTAGCATACACAAGCCTAACTGGCTCTCAAATCAAGATAGTTACTTTAAAAAAAAAAAAAAATTATAAGTCTCACAGAGTGCAATAGCTGACAGCCATATCTACATAGATGATCTGAAAAAGAATATTTAATCTGGCTGGAGTTGGTAGTACCTTCTTCCCAGAATTAATAACCAATATGTCCATGTGAGATCTGAACATTAAAGGATTCAGGAAAAATAAGCAAAACTAGCTTTTTAAGTCATACTCATTAAGATCCTAAGGACACAGTGATTAACCTTGTATGTGAGAAATATTAAGAAACCTAGGAGACGTTAAATGCAAGACCAGTTCTATTGTAGGTTGAAGTTAGGATCAAGCCTCACACAGGAGAGGGGATCACATCAATGACGGCCAAGCTACCCCAGAAAAGCATGTCAGACAAGACTGTAGCTGAACTATTTGGTCATGCAACAGTTCTAGGATTCCATATTGTCATCTACTTTCTGCAAGCTATCCTGAAAGTCGGGGACTAAAAATAAGAGAAATCACTTGCTTTCCTCAAACTGCAAAACAATACAAAAGTATAGCACTAGGCCATTTTGTTTGTTGCCACGACGAATAACTAGAAGGCTCACAGAAGAGCAGAAAGGATATTTTCAGCCGAACCAGACATAGGGGTTATGAACCCCAATGAAGATATTTGGAACTTCTCCCAGCAACACTAGCTTCATTTTCCATACTTCCAAGTTAAAGCTTTTACTAATAAGCTAACAGAAACTCTCTCTGCTAAGTTAGCCTAATGATATTTTTAGTGTCCGAAACGGCCGTGGAAAAGACAAGTACTCCTCAGAGGACTTTCTCAAGTGTATTTTCAGTCTTTTGACCTCATACACTCACATCCACACAATTGAATTAATTTTGTCCAGTCTTTTTAAAGAAGGAGGTGGAGCCCAGACAAAGGTGCTCCAGCAGATTTTCTCATCTTTTCAGATTCCTTCTGTTCTACTTGCCACATCCCTACTCGAAGCACTAGGAGAAACAAAGTGTGGAAACCTCACATTATAAATGAATTGTCTAACTCTGGGGACAAGTGGCAAACCACTGTTTACATATCTAAATAAAGTATTTTTATAGCTATTACAAGAAGCAGTGGTCCCTCCTAGGTTTGTTAAATACTCTGAAGTCATTTTGAACGCTGCAAACCTAGACATAAGCACATAACTTAGGGACCAACTGTCCTCATAACACTAGCCATAAGACACCTCCACTGACAATTTATAAAGCTAGCAACAGGTTTTAGATGACATAAGTCATCAAGGTACATGTGTGAAAATGCTGCTGATTCTCTTAAACAACAACAACAAAAACACCCTTAAAAACGGATCAGACTATTCCAGTCCTCTGAGTCCCCAGATTATCCCAGAAATACTCGTCTACCCTGCAAAGTAAAGTTTGGTCCACAGGAGTTACATCAGGTTAGATGAACTTCTGGACTCCAACTTTAAGTTGCTGCAACTTTGTGCAGACAAAAGATTAATAAATAAATAAATTAAAAAAAAAAACAAAAACACACGCACCACAGTTTCAGTCAGACAGAAGCCTGAGTGCCTTGTCCCTTTCCCACCCCTAGAATGAAGTTTGCTATAGATAGCTTTGCATCTAAAGGATATGATCAAAACCAGGATTTGCTTCAAAGCAGTGGGGTTTACATCTTTTTGTCATTGGAATTTTGAAACAATTTCATTGCAAATACCTGATTCACAAATTTTAGAAGTGTTTACATTAATCAAGTTTTCACTAGAAAACTAATAAGGGTAGTGGCAGTATGTTTACCTAGTCTGGTTCTGAAATTTAAATGTTACATACATACTTTTCAACAACCGTTTCTCAGAACTATGGGCAAGTATTTTTGTGAAAATCATAACAGAGAATCTAGTGTTTCACTGTTGAATTTCTGGAAATAACGAAGACTCATATATTGACCATAGTATCAGAGAGAATGAAAGTAGGCTTACTAAAGTGGTGTTCTTATCTCCCCTTGAATTCTCCCTCCGGTAACATCTAATCTGGACAATGAGATACCACTTAATTCAAATTATCCTTTCTAACTTTGCATGTAAATAAACACTGAACCAAGCAACCTTCAACATCAGTAAGAATTATGAGCTTGTTCTTACGTTCAGCTCCCCATCATCACAGTAAGTTTCCAGACTTGTAAGTTTTGACCCTGTATTCAGAGATTGCCAGATCTGTGTGCAAGTTAGTTTCATAAAATGCTATGCAAAGAGTGTACCTGCTGCCTCCAGCAAGGCTTCTAGTCTTGCTTGTGTTTCTGGATCCACAGTTCTCAAGTCCGCACCTTCTGCAGCACTCGATAAGAATAACTCCGATGTGGTTTTAAGTACTGGGTTATCAAGATCTTCTTGGTCCAAAATAAATGATTCGACCTGTTTGCGAAGTTAGAAAAATAATTTTACCATTTCTGACATTTCATAGTATATCTAAAATACTACAAAACCCATCACAGAGTTTACCATCATAATGATGTTTTTACTATACAGATTACAAGATAGAACCTTGAAAGTCATGTGATCAATTCACTGAAAGGGCATGAATAAACTCTACATGAAAAATAGCTTACGCTAGAAAATGACAATTAATAACAGTTTAAACTATAGCGAGGGCGACTTTGACTACATATTGGAAAAAAGCTGTAGACATTTGGACAGTTAATCACCAGAACTCATATGCTACAACCTCTCGTGACACTTTGTCACAAGATGCCCATCTACCTTATTATTAAAAAAAAAAAAACAGTAAAAACTGATATAGTGGAGAGCTGCAGATGGAACAAATGATTTCCTGAGATCCCTTTCAGTTCCATTACTTCATTTTAAAACTAATTTCGACTAATATGGCACAAGGATTTTATTTGAGTAGAAACAAGATGGTTGACTAAAACAAAATCAAAAACAAAATATCCAGTTCCACTCTGGAATTTAGGATTTTCCTAGTCATCAACATTTTCTAGACAAGAGCAGATGTGTACAACAGGTAAGCAAGCAGTTATTCCAACTCAGCAGCACTAATGCTGTCCCATCAGTGGTCCACATGATCTCAAAATACAAGTTCATGGAATTACACAACATTGTAGTTTTATGACAGCATGCCAGAGTAAACAAGGAGGATACCTGACTCATACTCTAATGAGAGCAGGATTACATTTAAGAATCTGTCTCAAGTTCAGACATACCACCCTCTATTTTCAGTAATATTTTAAATAAAAAGGCAGACACTATTTCATAGTTAGACATTATCTGCTCAACACTTTCAACACCGTATTGGTGCCTTCAATATCCTCTAGAAATGAAGTATGCTAGGTACACAACTATTGTCATCTCTTCCCATTTTTTGTCCCAGTCTCATCTTTATTTCCCTCTAATTCTCAATTCTGTCCCACCGTCTTCCTCACATGTCAGCAGTAAACTACCACTACATTCAGTCCTACGACACAACATCCACATGACCTTAAGGAAAGCATAGTTTATTCTTCAAAAATCAAACCAGGCCATCTGCAAACTCAGTAAGTGCCCTATTGTATGAAGAATGTTAACATGAGTCTGGGGAACTACACAGAGCACTGCTATGCAGGATCATCTTGTGTTAATTTCTTCCCCTTTTTGATATGTAAAGTGTTCTGTAACATTATCCCTTGGTGTTCGCCCAAACAATTGATGTCCAATGAAATATAATGTTAGCATATGAATAAAATGGGCATTGGGGAGAAAGAGTAGTTTAAGAATACAGAACATTTCTTCCACATATCACTGGATATGCATAATATTGGCCAACTTACAGGTATTTTAACCTGTGTGTTAACACACAAATATTAAAGCCAAGGCAGCAGGCTACCAAGAAATCTTGCTAAAGATTTCTGTGTTAATGAGACAACACACAACAGTCCTAAAATAAGAGAACTGTCACAATGAGGAAGAGTTGAGAGTTAAAAAAGCAGAAGCTTAGTGACCTGAATGAGTGATAAACATTATTTCCACAAAGAGTAGCAGCCATTTATAACGGACAGCAAAATATATTCCTATACTAAGATTCCTCTCTGCAGAATTCAAATTTCAGGTTAAGTTCATCTAGCAAGTTTAAAAGCTCCGTGCTGGCATAAGGTCTGATGCATAAATGACTTCTGGAAAAATTCACACTTATCCACAGGAGTACTTCAGGGTATTTCATTATTCTCCCCCACACGATGCAAAGCACTTTGCCTTGAACTTACACCAATGCGCACTTCAGCTAGAAATACTATTCATTATTGCAATAATGTGTGTGACCCGGTGACTTGTAAGAAGAATCCCACTATGTATGTAAGTGGCTATCCCTTATATGTAGTTCAGAATTATATACTAGAAGTTGAATTCCATGCTAATAGACTTTTTTCTTTTTCAATTACACTGCTAAATTTAACAACAGTCCTTCCCTTTGAAGATGCACCAAAAGGGATAAAACTGCTACCTATTACTGAAGTAATTGCATATACAAACAACAAATACTACACAAACCTTCAAAGTGACTTCTGGCAAGCTTACCTTTCAGCTTCATGGGTAGCCTAACAACAGCCTAGACAAAAGCAGGCAGATCAATCCTGCAACAACCCTCCAGAGACTGTCCCACTGAAAATTTTAAAACTTCATTTTTCACACTGCCCTAATGCACTGAAGCAAGGACATGGACTATTTTCTCCTTGACTGCTGCTAGTGCAAGCTCAGTTGTGTACTTACAGGACATTACCTGCAACAACACACCTCCTGCTCCTCAATCAGTGTTAGCCCTCCACTCATTCTATCAACTAGCAGGAATACTAACTGGATTAGTATTGGTGCAGTTTGTGTTACCAAACCCTACTGCCTTTCAGCTTCTCTTCAGGTTTGCAACTGTACTTCCAGAAACCTTACCCATTTAAAGTCTTAGACGAAAATTTTGCTTTGTATACAGTATTGTTGTCTGTTAGTTTTATTTCACAGTACTGCATTTGCCACAAATTTATATGCAAGAAAGGCAGCTGCTTCCATTATTTTTGCACGTTTAGCATCAATTTTTAGTTTTTATTTTGATTTTTAGTAATAGCTTAATAACATACCTGTAATACAAATAAATCTTAAGCGTGAAAATACTGAAAATCCATATGCAAAAATGATAAAACACCTCTAGTATTGCCAGTCTTTCAAAACAAGTTTTATACGCATTTTCAAGTAAGAACAGCTGACATTTCTGTAGAGACATGCAGTTTCTCACACAGTTGGATACTCAACTCTGACAGTAGAGTAAGGAATTACCTAATCAATCAGATGTCTGTTGTGATTGAAAATAACCTGCTGTGACCCCTTATTAATTTTTTAAAAAAAAATTAAACTACCCCAAACATATCAAAGGTAAGTTTAAGTTTTCAAATAAAAAGTAAACTTCATAAAAAAAACAGATTTAGCTTTAGCACTCCTGGAAGACTTATTGTAATGCTCATGTTGCAAATTTTAGGCACTCTGCTCTATCATAATCAGATCTGTACCAAAGTGATAGAGTAACTAGTCACTGTGCTATTTTTGGACTATTTTGCAAGCTGCTTTGGGCAGTTAATAAGCATCTTACTTGGCAAGGCTCATTAGGAATATATAGATTCACGACATTATTCTAACTGCCAAAGTAATTAGAACTAGAAGTAATTCCTAGCCAAAAACTCAAAAACATGTTTCCAGTTGCTAGCTATATGGGACCCACGAACAGGGCAGTAAACATCAGTGCACTTCACTACATTGTTGTGTTTCACTTTCATCCACGGGAATGACAGACCTTTGCTGAAGTACTGCCAAGGACTGCAGTCACCTCACAGCTCTACAGATCCAGTTACATGCCGGTTCTTCCCTCCCTCTACAGCCACTGCATTCACAGCTATTTGGACTCAACTACATCAGTATTTATATGCCAATACCATGACTGAGTTCACCTCAGGTCAGGGGTACATAAAGGCAGCTTTGCATGTACTAAAATCACAACTAACACTAGCAATTCTTATAAGACAGGCAATGACAGACAGGTAAGTTTAAAAACACGTTTTCTAATATTAGGTCTATACCGATCTTTCCTACGTTGTGTTGAAGCGACTTTTTTTTTTTTTTTCTTTTCTTTAAAGATATACTTCTATGCCAACAAGAACTAAGCTCTAGGTTACTAACAAAAAAGTACTTTTCCCAGAATAGCTCAGACCTGTTCATAGATAGCCTATTACTGATATAGGCTACATGCATGATGGAAAAGCTTCCTAGTCTAGCTGTACCAGCACCATTCTTTCCTTCTTTTACTGCAGAGAAGGACAGCAGAGGCAGCTCATTGTACCATTCTGCTTTTATTCATGCTGAACTAGTATTTCTGGGAAGACTATCTTTACAAAAAGTGTTGACTGGAAAGAGAAAGCTACTAGCAAATTACTTCCTTAAACTTGAATTTTCAGATACACCCAAGCTATTAACAGTTTTTTGAGGTAGCAAGTCTCCTCGTACTATGCTTGTAAAGCACCCACAAATAATGAGGATCTGAGTCCTTGACTGGGACTCCTAAGCAGCACTGCAATACAAATAAACTACTACCTGTTTCTCTCTTCTGTATTAGGTAACCCTCCAAATTATTTGTATGACAACCCCATTTGGACATATATCTAAATAAATCACAATATATATACAGGGACCTTGGCTTCCTTAAGGCAAATTAAGCCTGTATATATATGAACTTCCAACCTGATATATGAGGTTGAAATAGATCACCAATAAGATACATACTTGCTCTGTTGGGCTTGAGCTGCAGTTTCTGAAGACAATTCCCTCAATAAAAATAAGTTTTAGCCTGAGAAGAGATATGTCTCTAAGATCTGTTAATCACTAAAAGATCATCTTCCAGCTCTGGTCCTACAGATCTTATGATTTCAAGGTGTTCTCACAAGATATGGTGCATGTAAGCTGGCCCAAGGCTACAGTGGCCTTGGAGACATGAACCTGTAGCAAAAAAGAGGCATCTGAAGCCTCACTTCCCATCATTGCTCAGCTTATGGCAAGCCAGACAGCTATCAGACCCTTTCATGAGCTGATATAACACACTAAAAGGGAAGAAAACTCATGAAAAAAAAGACAACAGATAACTTTCTGCCACTTTATTGAATTTCTAAGACTTACAGTTCCTGCTTATCACACCCTTCTGTAACAGCATCACTCTCTCCTGGGAACAGCAAGCCATTTGATCAGATTGGCTCCCTGTGAAGCCAAAACCTGACTAACATGCCCCCACCAAATTTGAGCAGAACAGTTAATACTGGCAGGCCTTCTTAGTTTAGTAAGCTACAAAAATCTAGTTTTATGTGCATTTAAATAGACCGTGGGGGGGAAGATATGAAGCTTGTTAGTTCCACCTACAATAGAAAGCTGAAAAATTGGAGGTTGGCCTACCTAAGACCACCTTTATTCCAATATATATTAAGCAACTACCAGATAACGAAACAAGGGGATACAGAATCTGGTCCGTAACATGCTTATTTCAAAATACACGTTCATCCTGCAAACACTACTGCAGATGCAAGGATGGATAGAGTACTAACTTCATGCCTTTTCACTGGACACAAGGAAAGCAACTTTCAAACAACAAGTATGGGCCAGAAATCTGATGTCCAGGTATAAAACTGTGTGGTATTTCCTTGCTGTGTTAGCACATACCTGAAGCAACCTCAGCATTAACATCTGATTTCAGAAGCTGCCTAAAAGTGATGGGTGCTCAATCAGCAACCAGACAGGCCCAATAATGTGGCATCAGGGAACAGCTCCTCTCTGAGAAGTCAGGACTCAAAGGATTTCAAGTCTGCCACCCAAAGTCAATTCTGAAAATTATGGCTACTGTTTGAAACATGCTAATAAAATAATAAATCAGAATTAATGCTTTATAGGACTACTCTTCCACGTCAAAGATTGTTGATCCTAGGTTTCCAATTTTCCTGTGCCAGCATTAGCAGAAAATTCATAAGCAGGCATTCATGAACAAGTGTCTATCAAATGATCCACAGAGAACAAGTTTAATCACTTATCTAATTTCTCCATCTTAAGAAATCAATTGACACCAGATATCCTTATGCCAACTACAAAAATCAAAACTAAACAACTTCAGTAGTTTTGGAATACTACAAACTACACCTTATCACACATTACCCAACAGCCTCTAGATAAAGCTGCCTGATTTCAGATTCCTCCACAAAGAAGAAATCTGCAATTCATTGCTATTAAAACATGGTTCTGCAACAGTAAGACCGGGACATAACTGTACCCTCAGTTAACCATCAGAAAAATAAGCCACAAAACAAATTGAGTTCTCTTAGTACAAGATGCAGGCAACATTAAAAAGTTCCTCTGTACAGCAGAAAAGAAAGCAATAGGGCTTACTCATTACTTCAGTCACTACTTCAAAAAATTCCCTGTTAAAAACCAGCCTACAGCCATCGCATATTCAGTGTCCAATACACAGAAGCATAACTATGACTAACGTTTTCCTAATTGACAAATGAATCTTTTCTTTTGCAATAAGGAGTTGCCATATACAGAACTGGAACTGATGGCTGAAGTATATTCAGAATTCACATGAATCCCAGTAAACTGACTACCTATTCTTGATGCACACAGTCTCCATACTCAAGAAGAACATTAAACGAAGACCGACCAGTAAACCTAACATAAGCATCATTTACACTAAGCAATACATATTTTCACATATTCAGCCAACTCCAAATCATGTTTTCAGTATTGCATCTCCTTGGGCTTTCAGGTTCCCTCCAATCATTTTTTCTATCTTAATAATCTTGTAGAAATTCCCTGCCTTTATCCTCACCTCCACTCAAGGTATAACTCAGTATTCTGATTTTACTGAAATGTAAAATAGGATTGCTGTATAAATTTATCCAGGGCTTCTGGGGTGGGGTACTTACTCAAGTATTAAATCAAATTTACTCAAGTAAATTTACTCAAGTATTTATTAAATACTCAGGTATTAAATTAATTAAAACAAAATGAAAGAAACTCTGAAACACAAGATTAAAAAAATGCATTTGTTTACTGACGTAAAAGCCCACATCCATGAGACAGGAAGTATTCTCAGCCCCAAGGAACACCTTTCACACTGATGCACAAACTTAACAAACATAGCCTAAGTAATTTCTAGATGACCTTTTAAGATTTCTTGTCTATACAAAGGGACACAGCACTCAAAAGCACACAAGTGAATCTGATGAACACAGTGTGGTCTAGTAGTTAAATAACCTGTTCCCATTTCCACCTGTACCTTTCAGGCAGAGCATAGTCTTAACCTTTAAAATGACTAAACAATTTTAAGTTATTTAGAGGTTTTTACCAGACTGAAAATCATACTGGCTTTCCTACTGTTCTCAGAGCTGAAGCCAGTGGTAGCCTTTTTTCCCCCCCCAAGATCTGTATAAGCAAATTTGTGTGTTCTCCCATTACTGCAAAACCAGCAAACTCCATAACATCCCTACCGATCCATCAGTTACCCACTTAAAATTCGTAACGAATAAGACAGCAGAGTCTCAATCTAAAATATGTTCCACTGAAAACCTCAAGACATAGTAGTAAAAATGGCTTGAAAACATAACTATTTCAGAAAAAAATATGAAGAGATGTACATTCTACTCTAGGTATTAAGTTTAACCTAACATCCTAAATGTTTTAAGTGACTACTTCATAGACTCCCTTTTCCCCTGGCTGTCCTGCTGTGTTGAAGATGAACATTTGCTCAGAACGGACGACGCTATGAAGCCACTCTCATTGAGGAACGTGCCTTGGCGATAGACCTAAAAGCTGATCTCCTTTTTCGCCTTTGTTTGAAAGGGGATAGACTTATTACCTACCAACCACATGGGATCATTAGTTTTATTCATGATTTTGGATATGGAAGAGTTCAACAAGGTTAGGGATTTTCCTTGAAGAAACCCTTGGTTTATTAGTAATCTGTCCTCATTTGCCTTAGCAAAGCATACAGTAACTTACAGACCTAGCTGAAACTTTACATCCATGGCACATTAAAATAACTGAAGAGACACTTTTCAGTTAGCTCAGTATTTGTCAGCCAGTAAAACATTCCATTTCTTACTTGACAAATAAGGAATATTTTTCCTGTAGGAAAATACCTGTAGGACTGGTATACAGCTAGTTTTCAAAATCTCTTCTGGTCAGAAGAGCCAATAACACATGCTCATTCTCACTTACTACCAACATGCTGACAAATAAAACATAATAATTCAAGCATGAAAAGCTCCACTCAGTCTAGTACGCTTTTTCTGAGACTGAGAAGGCTCATCCCACGAGACTTAACTTAAACAACAACAACAAAAAAAAACACAGGATCCTGTGCAGGACCAATTATTTTAATGTCTTATGGTAATTCATAAATGTTCTCTAGATGTGTTTGAACATAAGATACATAACACTGCAAAAATTTAAAGCTATTTCTAGTAGCTTATAAAAATTTCAATTAATCAACATTTTCCCAGCTAACATTAAGTACTCAGTTGCTCAGAGTAAAAGGAAGAAAATATACCCTGTTATGATGCATTTCCATAAATTTCACTTACTCAGCCATTCCTCCAAATACATACTAAAATGAAACCTCTGCCCCTTTATGAAAAACAGGGAGAGTTAGTTTTCAGGAAAAAAAGGAAAGATAATCTATCTGTTAATGAGATATGCTTGATTGAACTGTAACCTTTTGGTATACCCTTCTAACTAAATGAACTCTTAAATCTGAATATTAATTCATCTGTGCCTGCTTTTTTGTCTTGGTCAGAGACAGCATAGTTTTATGACATGGACTGCAGTAACAAGGATGCCATAAAAATAGTATTTATGTCATCTGAAAGTTAAACTAATTTTTAGTCTATCATAGAAGGTCGAGGTTGTATGAGGTACCAATGAAAAGGTTTATATTAAAAATAACACCTCAGGCCAGACACTTCAAAAAACTTACTAAGCTTACAAAAGAACTTGAGCAACCCACTGATTTCTGAAAGCTTCCTTACAGCATCCCATTCCTTATGTAGACATTCCCATCAGGAGGATAAGCTTTACAAGAGGACGTTAGATGGTATTTGCAATAGTGTACGTGGTCTGGCGTTAGGAAGGAAAGTCATCCATGCAGGGAAAATTAAAGCACCCTCCCGCTTGGACTGAGGTCCTGGGGTTTTGAGCTTAACTGATACACTGAGTTCTACAAGGAGTTCTCAAACAAGATGTAGAAGTTATTTTTCTTTATTCTTGAAGGTTTTTAAGTAGGAAACAAATCTAAGAAAGGTTCCCTTTTGATGCAAGTCAAACTTTTCTCAATTTTAAATTAAAGAGAGTTATTTCGCATCACCCCCTCCAACAATGGGTTAGTACTTTAGTGTCTTTGTGTTATAAGAACTCAAGATGACTTAATTAGATCAAGGCTATGCACCTTTCTCACCTGCAGGGGCTAGAACCCAGTATTCAACTTCCTCACAAGCATGCCAATCCAGCAACGCAGTAGATCCCAGTTTTAAAGGCCACACCACATGCATGCACAGAAAATAGGAGTGACTTTATATTCCTCTTCCTTCCAATTCTACCCTTCTTTTAAACGACTGTGGCAGAGATGGTTTGAGCTCTAAGCACAGAACAATGCTGCAATAACATCATTCTGCTGTCCTTACAGCTGCATTTGGGGAACCTTGGAGACAAAGGAGAGATGAGAGTATCCCAATATCAGCTCCACTGGGGAGCAGCTGGGTAGCCCTAATTTAAATCGGAACATGAGAATTCTCAATTTCCCAGTTGCAGTCTTGCTTTGCATTAATGTTGAAATGAACCCTTTTTCCCCAGACTATAACTAGTTGACTAGTGAAACCAATGTGTAAATTTGCAACTAAATATAGATGTTCTTCTAAATTTGGTAAATCTCTCCTAACCAAGTGGATGCATCATGTATTATATAATTATATAGTAGTATTTCACATCTTTACTTTTTGCACCTATCATTAGCAAATAGTTGTCGACATCTATTTTCGGTCTTTTACTCAAACTGGGTCAAGCTGCAAAGAAGAGAAACTAGAATTTTGCAAGAACTTTTAGAAAACAGTTAATTTTAAGATATTGTTGAATAGGAAGTACTAATTGTTTCTAACTATGAAGGCCAGACATTCAAAGGTATGAGGATATCTAGTGAGATTTTTCAAGAATTGGACGCCTAATCAGGCTAGGCAGGAATGAAAATCCTACCAAATAGCCATGTGCATCACTAAGCATCTAAATACTTTTGGAAATCTTGACCCATTATCTCTCAGTGTTTTCTAATCAATGAATAATTCTAAAACAAAATCTTCCAAATTGTTAGGCATTTTACTTCCTCAACTTTGAATGAGCTAATCAAAATAAGAAAAACCTTAACTGCTAAACTGAAACTTAATTTTTTCAGAGAGAAGGCTTTACTCTCTAATATTATCTATCTTAACTTGCATCAATTTTTTGTATTTCTGTTTCTTATGGTGGATAAAATGCCGATATTTACATTACGTAAATACAATACACAAAGCTAAAAATTTACAAACACTAAATTAACGTCTGAAGTCAAAAATATGTTATTTATACGGTTTAAGCAGTGCAATGTTAAAAGTGTTTACTGACAGCAAATGCTGTAACAGATTACATTGCCAATTTAAAACAAACCATTTAAGTATTTACTTTTAATTTAAAATCTAGTTTAAAAATTAAAAAAAAAAAATCTAAAACTTGTAAAAAGAATGATAAAGGCCCAGAAAAAAAATCTCCAAGTACTAAACTGATTTGGAGTGCATATCTATTAGACTAGTAACCTACCTCCTACAACAAGTAGAATTATGTCTGATTTTTAATTATGCTTTATGTAAATATCCCCAGAGACTTATGCAATAGGTACAGGCTTAAGTAAGGAAAACTGGTGGAGGCAAGCCGTCTGCTCTGGAGAAGGAAACAGAGAGCCCAGTTGACTCTGTAGCCAAGGAGCGGGTGAGTTTCAATTGCCACTGAAGAATTCCAAATCCCCGAACTACAGGACACAAGAGACTTGCTACGTTTATACACCCACAGCCAAAAGCCACTTATTGAACTGAGCTCCAAGACCCTTTGGCACTTTTGTCAGCACAGCTAGCTTCTCATACTCGATTTACAATGGATCAGCAAACCACACACTCTTGCAAGCACTAACACTGCCATATTTATCATTTGCTTCAACTCCATATTTCTACAGCTCAGTTTTCTGTTAAGACAGTTTTTGATAAGAACCTGCACACTTTGTGGCCAGAAGTTCTCAACAACCAAGGATTCTACAGGCTCCTCATATATGCACTATTAATCACAGTACTGCCAACATGCTGCCACCTTGACCTACAGGTTTCACAACTAGTATCAAGGAGATAGTTTAATACTCATGCCTTTGGCACCACTTAAAATGCCAGCAAAATTCTAAGCAGTGGTAGCAGGGTAGTTAAAATTATACCAGAATTTCACTCCAAACAAATTGCAAGCTGCGTCCAAAACCTGATTAAGTTTAGAAGGCAACCAAGCAACTACTTACAGGAAGGCCAAAACTACCTCATCTCTCAGAATGCAACCACCAGTGAAAATTTCTCCAAACAATCAAAAGAACCATGCCTTCACCTCTATTTTACACAGAAACAGGAAAAGTCTCCTAGCCTCTTCCTTTAATACCCAAAGGCACGCTTCAGCTTGCAATTGCTTCTATTTGCATTTGATATTTTTAATTGGCAATTCTAGAAAAGACTCAATACAGCTACATTTAAACTTCACCTTATGGACTTTATACAACTAATTTATAAAGGATCCATTCCAGTATGTTTTTCCAAACAACAGCTCGATGACTGCTGTAAGTACACCCTGAACTAGGAAATCAGAAAGCTTGGGTTCTACTCCCTGCTCTGCAAAATAGGATGAACTTAGTATCTTTTTTTTCCACTGTCTTCATCTGTAAAATGAAGACAGTACTCCCTTTGTAAAGTGCTTGGAGTTCTGAGGTAAGAAATGCAATATATTTTCAGGAAAGTTAAGCTAAAATATATTAGTCCTTTCATTCTCTAGATAGATACTGCATTATAGTCGTCTTCCTGCACTTTCCTGATGATTTTCCTTTCTACTTAAACTGCCATTTTGACTAATCCAATTAATTTAGCATATATACAAGGATACAAAAACTAAATACCACTGCGCACACACAGCAGAGCTTACAGAACACTGTAGCATTATTTTTATGACTTCACACATGGAGAAAAAGAGCACAGATCAAGGCAGCATGGCAAACACTCACTTTATTTATTTAATTCTCCTTTCTAGTTCTCACTAATTCCACTCACTGGTAGTAGCTAAAGGCATACACCCTAATCAGTGACTCATGACACAAGACCACAGTCCAAACAGTCGCTGGGTTTTCAAAGTAATGTTGTTGAAGAATTGCAGTGTTCCATCCCAGGAGTTTAATTGCTTTTTTACTTTTTGAGCAAAGAACATGAGCAACAGGTACTTCTTTAGTTCTCACACATACACAAGAAAACTGAAAAGAAAATTCACTTTTGGTCCTCACAACCATTCCCCATAACCTAGCAAGGCACTACAGATGAGGCACATCCTTCCTAGACAGAAGGACAGAACCTCCTGCAGATTGCTCTCCATAACCAGAAACACACAACACAAGAAATCCCCAGTCAATTCCAGCTTCAGAGATGTGGCCAACTCCTCTCTAACAGTCTCCAAGTGTTTAAAATTCAACTTTTTCCTTTTTGGATGATGCATTTAAAATAACAAAACTGTTCTCAGTTTTTTCAAATAAGTAATTTTACTCTAACAGCTATTTGTAAACCTTCTTGTATTTGGTCCTCAATGCTAGACTATTACAAACAATGTCTAGGAGTTCTACGTTTCTTAGTATTTGCTATTGGTCAAAGGATCAACTCAGTGCTCAGTGGACACCAGTTCTTGGCCTCCTTCACATAACGAGGAGGTTTCAAAAGGGATAAGCTTCCAAAGCAAACTCTGCCATTCTGATCTTGTTAAAAAAGCCTCAGATATTCAGCTGTATCCCATTTTACATCACTTTCCAGGTTTTATAACTAATAAAGAGTGCTCCTTATTTTTAAGGGTGCATTAACATGTGAATGGACAGACACAAAACCTATCATAGGCAGCAGGAACTTGCAAATTACTTATATCCTATCTTACTTGCAAAAATGGCCTTCTAGCTCTCCAAAACAGGTATGTACTTGAAAATGTAATCTCATATCATTGTATGTTCAGAATACCAATCCAGGAAGGAGCGTTGCCTGAACATTAGATGTTTAGTCAAGTGTCCTGGCATTAACACAAGTTATAGTTTTAACTTAGGCTAGATGGTCATGAATGAAGTGCACCATACATGTGAGTCTGCATCAGTTTAATTACATTTTAATTCAGGTAAGACCTGTCATTTCAGATTTCAGGAGGACTGGGCAAAAGATGACACTCAGTGGAAGACAGCAAATTTAGACATGGAAGGAAGGAATGCTCACCTCCTTCCATTCCTTCAGAAGGAGTGAGGAGATAAATTGTCCAAGCCCCCAAAGAACAAATGGCATGTACTGCATAGGCTACACCATCTTTCTCCTGCAGAAGTATACAAGACTACAAAACAGTGGACTCACAATAAGCTTGAAGCACTAGACACTTCTTCCTTATTTCCACTAAGCCCAAAAAAGGGCTATGATGGTTGGGATCTTGACTCTTCCTTCTAAGACAAGAGACTAAGGAAATAAGATGCACCCTTTGCAGCACGATGAATGGGCAACAGTAACAGATAAGAGTCTTAATACATCTGTTCCCCCTAGGCTTCATAAAGCAGTATTAGATGCAAGTTAACATACCCAACAATGCACCACTTGGGCTGGGATAAGCTTCCAGTCCCTCCCCCACACCTTTCCTGTAAAACTCTCTGCAGGTCTGGAAGACCAAAGAAAGACTCCTCCATTATCCTCTTCCATTTCTTCTGCAAAGAGTCATGTTGGGTAAGAAATATTTCTCATCTATAAAACTACACATAATTAGAAATACACAGAGCCTGGGAACCCTATATCCTTCCTACTAAGTCCAGGACAGCAATTCTGGGGGCTGGAGACTTTATTAGTCCTTGAAACTAGAGGCAAGGAGTCTGCTCGACAGAGGAGCTCACCTCCCCCTCCAAACCAGGTTCAAAGTGGAAAGCATTCCTAGAGGTCAAGAGGAAGCAGAACGGGGGATAATTTTTCTCCAGCCTTCCACATGCAAAAAGGCAGTGGCGAGCGAGGGGCCCGGCCGCCCCAGGAGGGTGCAGGCGAGGCGGCCACCACCCTCCTCCCCCAGGCCCGATGGGAGGCGTGGTGGTGCCCAACCCCCCACTTCTCCGGCCCGCCGCTGCAAAAAGGCCCTCAGACCCCGGGCCGCCCGGGGCAGCCGGGACCCGCCCCCGCGGCTCCGGTGCGGCCGCACTGCTCACGCCCATGGCCGCAGGGAGGCCCCGGGCCGGCCGTGCAGAGAGAAGGGGGTGTGGTGCGGGCCGCGACCCCCGCGCCAGGGCCGGGCCGAGCGCCTCGCCAGTGGCAGAAGGGCCCGGCGGCGGTGAGCGGGAGGGTGCTGGTCCCGGCTGCCGGCGAGGCCTGTCAGGAAACGGCGGCGGCGCGGCGGCCGGGCCCGGCCGTGGAATCGCTCACCTCGGACACCTCGTCCTCGTCGCTGCCGGAGCCGCCGCCGCCACCGCCCCCACTCCTCAGCACGGCGGCCGCCAGCTTGAAGTCGAGGGCGGCCTCGCCGGCACCGGGCGCGCCGGGCCCTCCCGGCCCGCCGGGCCCGGCCTCCCCGAAGAGGCGCACGGCCCGCAGCCCCAGTGGGGAGGGCCCGGCCGCGGCGGGCGGCTCAGCGGCGGGCGGCGCGCGGGGAGCGACCGAGTCTATCTCCTCATCGCCGACAGGGGCGGCGGTGCCATCCGTGAGCATCGCGCTGATCCGGGGCCGCCGCCGCTCGCAGAGCCCAGCCGTCTCCGTCCCCTCACAGCACCCGCAGCAGCGCCACTAACTTCTCACACCCTACCCGGGCCGCGGGCGCCGCACCGCCCACCCCGCACGCTTCACCAGCTTCCATTGGGTGAGCTCGCCCAATGTCGACATATTATTGGGCACAGCGACCGCCACTCAATTACTCGTCACTCGCTCTCAGCATGCTGCCTTGAGAGCACACGCTGAGGCGGTTTGTGCCCCTCGCCCCGCCCAGTTCCCGCTGCCTCGCTTCCTGAACTTTTCGGGAGCTGATTGGACATTCGGAACATCAATCTTGTGCCTTGCCGGAGTAGTGAATGTCGATTGGGCAAACGGGACGTCGATCAAGATTACCGTGAGAGTCTCGGACTCTGATTGCTCAGAAGGGACATCACTCACAACGCACTGCGTCTGGCGCCGCCTGATTGGTCCCCCCTCCCCTTCGAATCCTTCTGAAGGTCTCCGTCAGCGCGAGAGGATGTCACACGCCCGTCCATCCCGAGTCGCAATTGGAGAAACGCGCTGTCATTCACGGCGATCAGTCCTCCCCCTCACTTCCCACCCTCCCACTCCGAACTTAGGCCGTGGTTGGCTGAGCGGGCCGTCACTCCGGCCACCTGCCGCTCCGGCCACCTCCCCGCCCGCAGTGACGCCAACGGCGCGCCCACGTGGCCGCTGTCACCGTCGTGCACGTGCCCGGCGGGGCGGGGCGGGGCGGGGGCCGCGGCGGGGGGCTTGCGCGTCGCCGGGGAGAGCAGGGCCGGGCGCCCCGCTCGGAGCCCCCCGGCAACACTGCAGGCGGGGCCAAGCCGTTAGGGATGCGCTCCGCCTCGCGGCGGGCTGCGGCGCCGTGCCGAGATCGTTGGGGGCCGTGCCGAGGGAGCACGCCCTGTTGGCCGGCCTCGCCGAAAGAAGGTGAAGCCTTTGGCGGGAGCGGGTGCCCTCAGCAGGGGCCCCTACGTTCCCCCGCCGCGCCCTGGGTTCGGAGCGAAACGGGGAGCTGGCGCTGGGCGGGGCCTCGCTGACCCCAGTGCCGCGCCGAGCTGTGGGGCTGGGCCGAGGTGCCCGCAGGCCGGGAGGCAGGGCACGCGCAGCCATTTTGTGGAGTTCCCCGAGGCGTTTCCAGAGAGGGGCCGCTCGGCAGACGCTGTGCTGGATGGAGGCTCGCTGCAGGGACACCAGGCGGCAGAGGGACTGAGCCGTGGGCTGCCGGGCTACCAGAGGTGAGAGCCACGTTTCGCAGCCCCGGGGGGTCCCAGTGCTGGTGGTGGCAGATGGTTGTGGCACTGCAGTGCTCAGGGGAGAGCGGGTCTTCCCTGGCCTGGCTGCATGGTATAACCAAGTCTTTAATCCAGCAAAAACAAGTCGTGCTTGTTTGTGAAGTGCAGTGTGTTCTGGGGTACTATTACTTGCTGTCCTGAAAATACCCTGCTGTGGACAAGTGGCCTGCAGAGAAGTAAAGGAGACATTAGACCCCATCCAGCCCTCTGTCAGTCGCTGGTCAAGGTTGTGCCTGCCGCTGCTGGGACCTTCTTCAGGGCGTTCAGGGCCTGGTTCTGGCTCTAGCTGGTGTGTAGTCTGGACCAAGGCCTTCCTCTTTGCCAGGGCAGACCGGAGTGGCGAGCGTCTCTGCGTGTGACGGCTGTGTGGGCTTGGCTCCAGCACCCACACTCACTTTGCACAGACCTATGAGTCTCTGTATCACCCCATTGCAACGACAGGCAAATCCCAGACGGTATCTAGTCTTCCGAGTAATGCCGCCCACTCCCTGGAGTCCCAGATCAGTAGACACGTCACACTCCAACATCTGCTGTTTCTCTGCTCTGTGCCTTCCAGAGGCTCCTAAACCTTTTGCAGCCTGGATTCAGGCTGTTCTGGCTGCAGAAGTCAGCCCTGAGACGCTCTGCCCTCCTGCTGGCATTAACCCGCCAGCACAGCTCTCCATCAAGTCGTCCCCGAACTTGTTCTCTCCAAACAACATGGTTCAGCTGAGACACGTTTAATAGTGGGGTTTGGAAACCCGTCCAGCCTGACAGAATGGGGCTAGGGAGGGGCTGGCCTGCAGCCATGCCAGTAGGCCTGAGGGCATGGTGTCAGGCAGCTGGGAGTGGCAGAAGGCAGTAACTTTGCCTTGTTTGGCTGCGGCAGGCACAGTGCATCTCACCACGGTGCTAAAGTCCAGCTCTGTGACTTCCTCTCACGCATGGGGCCCAAGCTACTTCAAAGGTTGTACATGTGAGTGACACCACAGTCTTGTGTGCTGCGGGTGGTATGGGCAATAGGAGGCATGGTGTGGAACTCACCACTGGTGGGTAGGATGGGACACGGGCAGAGCACAGCCTCCCAGAGATGGCTGCTTGCCCCGTGCCTCTTGTCATCTCTGCAGAAGTCTTCATGGAAATTTCAGTGCCAGAGGGGCCAGGTGGGAATTTTACAACAAAATCAGTTTGGATGGAAAATGCCTGTTTGTTGATTCGAGTACTTTTGCAGAGATGTGCTGGCAGAGGGATGCACCTGTCTATCTGCAGCAAGCATGCCCCAGGAACCAGCCCCCATATCTGTCCCTGTCTCCTGCCAACCTCTCAGATGTCATCCCTTCCCTCCCCATGACAGTGGCCCTGGGAGCAGACGCAGAGACGCCTCTGGCATCCAGCCAGGGATACAGACAGGAGCCAGTTCACGTTTTCCCTCCCCTGGCAGACCCTTGGCCTCACTCTGGGCCTATGTGTGCTATCACTGCAGCACAAAGGACATCTGCCGAGTGGCAGCCATGGATGGAGTATGTACACGGGGAACAAGAACATGCTGGGCTCAGGGAGGGGAGTCCCAGCAGAGAGGATAGGCCCATATCAGAGCACACACCCTGTATGTGAAGGATTGGTGCAGTTTTCCCAGCCCCAAGATGAGCCTTGGGTCCAACAGGAGTCCCCTGGGCTGGAAAGATGGCTCAGCTCATGGGGAATGGACAGCTCATGGAGGCAAGTGTGCAGCACCGACCGCGCAATTCGACCCAGCTCCAGAAGCTGCATCTTGCTGCAACAGAGGTTCCTCATGTCCTGGCCATGCCCAGGTTTTGCCATGCCAGGGGCAAGATCTTGACTGGCCTAAGATGAAAACATTGTTTTCCCACCTGAAGGAAGAGCCAAGCAAATGGCACAAGGGCAAAGCACTGTTTATTAAAACAAACACAAATTATATTTAATTATCAGAATGAGTTTTGCAATGTAATGTCACCAGGGTGCCACAGGACTCTTACCAGCCCTGCCCTGGCTGAGGGATGCGGTGGCTCTTCTGCAGGAGGCTAGTGACCCACTTCAGTGCCGGGGGGCCAGTCACTGTCCTTCTCTAATTGCTTCTTCCTGGGTGAGTCCCTGAGCAGTGCCAGCAGTGGGCAGCCACTCTGGGCTGCGGCTCCCAGCCTGTGGAGGGGTCTGAGCCACAAGCCTGCCATGGGCACCAGCTGATATGTGACCATGGCCTGGGTGTGCCTGTCTCACCGCCAGCCCTGGGTCATCACCCTGGCTCCAAGCAGGAGCTGATTTGGAAGCAGAAGACAGAGCGACACCGCAGCAGGCTGTGGCTCGACCTGGCAGGTGCTGTGGGCCAGCCCCATCAGTCCTTTACCCCCATCTGTTGGAGCTCTCGCTCTGGCATGTCATCCTCCAGCAAACTTTGGCCATCTCGTTGGGAGATGTGGTGGCTGTGCTAAGGTATCAGATGCTGCATCCTCCTGAGCGTCTGTTCCAGCTCCTCCCTTCATCCCAAATAACCCCCTTTGGGCAGCCCAAGCCACTGTGGTGCTTGAAATTGCCAGGCTGTAGAGATACCAGCAACTGAGGTCACGGGCAAGTAATGCTTCTTGAGGACTTCTTTAGCTCTCAGGTCAGGGGCAATCAGGCAGGAGCAGAGAGGAGGCACCGTAGGATGCAGGATGCGAGGTCCTTACATCTGCACAGAGCTGGAAGGGGACAGTGTATCTTGCATCAGATGCTCTGGGGACCCGAAGGGCCATTTGTGACAATTATATTGATCCTGATCCCAGCGAGCTCCCAGGTGGTGATTGCACTGAGTGGAGCCCCTGGGCTGTCTAATGAACAGAGCCACTTTCAGGGATGCGGCTGCTCCAGGCACCTGGCAGCACACAGGAATTGCTGCATGGCATTGTTAAGGAGGACACAGCATGGCAACATCATCACCCTCTCCCGCACAGCCCAGCTCCACCAAGCTGAAGGGTAAAGGCAAGTGCCTGTAGGAAGGAGGGAAGCTCTTTGGCCCCTGGGCCACCCTTACATTGCCTTCATCCCTTGCACCAGACAGTGCTGGGCCAGCAGTGCAGCTAGGCTGGCCATCTGAGCACTATTCCCTAGCTTTGGGGAGGCAGGAGCAGCCCTGCCACAGGGCAGGGTCTCCCTTCCTCAGCCTTCCTGCATCAGGGGCTGCAAGCAGCACATTGCTGCGAGGCAGCTTCTGGCCCTGAGGGCACCTGCTGTCTGTGCCAGATTGGGCTAGGAGGTGCTGAACCTCTAAACCCAGTCTGTGCACTGCCAAAGCCTGTGCTGAGGTTGGCACAATGCATCCATAGGGGGCTGACTCCCCTTGGGCAAACCCTGGCATGAATGGGCAGGGGTGTGAGGACAGCGGAGAGACTTCCCTGGCAGGTTTGGGTCCTGCTGCAATGCTGTCAGAGCAGTGGTAACTGCCTGCCATGAGGCCCTTCATCTCTGCTGAGCTGAACAGGACTGGTGGGGCTGGCCCCTGGGCCCATTCTCCCATGCCGCTCACCTTGTCCTGCATCCCGGATGTGATCCTAATTCACAGAGATGTTGATTGCTGGTCCTTGGCGATGCATCAGCTCAGACTGGAGGGAGAAGTGAGGCCGGGGAGGAATGAGTCCAGCAGTGCTCCCAGTCCTCAGTCCAGCGAGCCACGTCCACACAGAGCTGGCCCATGTTGCTAGCTGTGGCTGGACCGCGCAGCTCAGTCCCAGCCTGCTGCTCATGCCTGGCTAAGCTCTGGGCATCACCGTGGATTGGGGCATGCTCTGGCCATGGCCTAGGTGCACCAGCTTTGTTGGTGACCCTGCTCCCTCCACTGTTTCCCAGGTGTGAGCACCCCTCACCTCAGGGCTAATCCATTTCAGCCAGGCTCAGTGCCTTGTGCTGAGGCCGTTTGCTCCTCCTGTCTCTCTGGGCTGGAGACGTTGCTGCCCTGGGCTGCAAGCTCAGGCCAGGCTCAGCACTCTGCACTGACGGAAGGGGACAGCTATGACAGTGGAGCCCCCAGGATGCCACCTACCTCCTCACTGTCACTTCCCTCCTTCTCCAGCTTCCTGGGCAGTTTCTCCTCTGCCTCCCTCCTGGCTGTTTCGGGCATGATGCTGTCCAGCCAACTCAGGTCATTCAGGGAGAAGATGCACTCCAGCCCCTTACGGATTCCCACCAGGGCCAGTAGCTGGGGCCGGGACAAAGTCAACACATCCGCATCATGCAGTGCTCGAGGCCAGAGCAGAGGCAACGTGGCGCTGCCTGCATGGGCGCAGGGCTCTGCTGTGTCACCCTGCCGCCCCCCCCACCCCACCCCCCCGCCAAAGGCCAGGGAACAGTCAGAGGTGACATTTCATCTGTCCCTGCCTGGTCCGTGGGGACTGCACTCACATAGTGTCTCCAAAGTTGTGATGGTCCAGCCAGTGCTGACCTGGGAAAGCCAGGCTGATGGCAATGCATTTTCCCTGTGCCTGGGGAGCCTTGTGCAATGCGAACACAAGAGCACAGAGGATGTGCAGGGGAGGGGTCAGCAACTTTCCAGGTGCATTTAGGCACTATGTCTGGCCCAGCACAGGGCTGGGAAAGGCTCTGAATCCTGGGTGGCCCGTGGCTTTGTCTCCAGCTGGTGACAGGGTAGACAGCACTGCCTGATTAAAAGGGACCTCTTACCATCACTGGGAAAATAATAGCAGCTGCGGTGGACTTCAGGACCCAGAGCACGACCAGGCACAGCACCTGGATGAAGGTGAAGAGATGCACTCGGCGCAGAGGCACATGACGGAGGTAGGTGAGATCCGGCTGGTGCTTGGCCGGCATCAGGAGCAGCCGCACTCTCTCTGTGAACTGCCGCGAGAGGACAGCAAACTTGTCACGTGCAGCCTGAGGGAGGGATGCTGGGGAATTTTACATGCCTCCCTGTTGCAGCCACCCGTTGCTTGGGCCCCAGATGGGGGAGCCATATGGGCCCCATGCCATCAAGGGAAGCTGAGCCAGTGGCTCCTCATGGGGCCAGCTTTGCACACTGCTGTTCTTGAGATCTGTGGTGGATAAGTTTATCTGATTAGTGCTGTAAAACCAGGGTCCTCTTACACAGACCCATGATGGAGCAGCCGCTGCCCCAAGCCAGGGAAGCTCACTCTGGGCAGACGTCTGAAAGATCTCAAGCTAGATCCAAACTGTAATCAAGGGATGATAACCACTTGATTTCTCGATCTGAGCTCACGGTACCTTTCTGCAAGCATGTCCTCATCAAGAGCAGAGTGATCCCCTCTCTTGCATGCAGAAAACACTGTTTCTGCCCTCAGTAAGCACAAACCCCCCAGATTCCCCAAGCAGTGGGAGGAAGAGAGGTTTCCCAGTCTTTCATCCAGAGTAGGGTAATTGCAAGGAAAATTCTCTGTTTAGAGAAAAAAAGAGGTGTATATTTCTGGAGCAGGTATGAGAATGGGCACCATAAACACGGACACTCCTGTCAGGACGAAGACCATTTCTTTCCCCCTCTCCTTTCTCAGGAGAGAGGCAGAGTTGGCACACCATTAGCAATGCCAGGATCAAAGGACCAGCAAGGTCCCCAGTTCTGCCTGCAGCTCCCAGACACAGCACAGGACACCCCCATGGCTGCAGGGTAATCCCTGAATATCTCCACGTTTCCCAATACATCTGATCAGTTAAGCGCTCACTGTCCCAGAAATGTCCCTCTGCCCCTTGCTGTCCTGAGCCTTTGGGTGGGCATAGCAGTGGCATGCTGCACATCCTGCAGATCTGAAGTCCAAGCTTTGTGCCATGCTATGAGGCTAGAGCTGGTATTGAGCGAAACCCCTTCATCCCCCAAACATCACCCTGCCACAGTCCAGCAGCATGCTCCACACAGCCCCCACTCACCTGGATGCTGTTCAGAGCCACCACCCCCATGTGCAGAAAGACTCCATACAGCACCGGCATTGGGATATACTGCAAAACATTGAGGTGAGGTGTCAGCAGGGTGCAGTTCCCCACAAGAATTGCACTCACTGAGCTTCATCTCCCGTAAGAACAGTTTGCAGACGTGGCTGCATCATTTGCTTACTTCATTTATAACAGTGCTGTTTCATTTCACAGCTGTTTCATTTTTTGCACTGTTACTCACCCTGCTTTCTAGCACATGGTGGGAGCAAGCCAGGCTAGAGATGGAGGACAAGGCACCAGCCCATATGGAGATGTGTCTTATGGCTTAGGATTTATAAATACTGGGGTCCCCAGCAGAGCAAAGGCAAGCTTTCCCCTGGCACGGGCAACACAAGGGCCATCGCTGAGCCATAGGCAACAGGCAGCTCTGCTAAGCGGCACCAGGACACAGTACACTGTGAATCATCCCTTGGCACTGACAGCCAGCAGAGATGTCCTGCTATACCTGCTCACAGCTTTTATTTTTATCTCCTCTATTGCAACCACATTTTCTGACGTGTGATCAAGTTCCCACCACCTGTGTTACTCAGCACAATATATTTTTCTACCCAGCGGGGTCAGGTGAGGATGGATCTTGAGGGCCACTGTGCTGCTTCCCATGGACTTGCCATGCCTGCAACCTGCTGGGGATTCAGGGAGGGCCCGGGTTTAGGGTCAGCTTCTCTGGCATGATGAAGGCACCAGTTTTAGAGGAAGCATTAACTAGCACCCCTGGCTGGGGAGCTGATTGTGTGGTGGTCCCCAATGACCACAGGAGAGACAGACCGGGTTACAAGGGAGAGCAGGAGGTGGGGACCGGGGTAACAATGCAGAGAGTAACCCCAGCTGTGCCTGGGGACACAGGGCTTGCATGGAGACACTCCTGCTGGCTGTGGCCCTGGGGTCAGAGGGGCCGGAAGGCCTGGTGGAGAGAAGGTAGCACAGCCCTGACACACCCGTCAGCAGCGCATCGGGTGCACAGGCCATCCTTGCTGCATTCAGGCTGTACCCTTTGGCCTTTGCTGAGTCGCCTTCCTATGCAGCGGGAGGCTCCTTATTTGCCAGTTGGTGTTTTCCAATGACAGATCAATTGAGTGGGCAAAGGTTGCAGCTGGAGAGATGTCCAAGTTACAAAATGTTGGCCCCATGGGCCCCAGGCTTGCAGGGTAAGGCCTCCCACCCCAACTCCCGTCTTTTTTTGGAAAAGGTGCAAAAACATTAAAACATAAGAAAGTTTCCGTACCTTGAGAATGGGCGCCATAAACACAGACACTCCTGTCAGGATGAAGACCACCAAGCCAGTCAGCCTCTGCTCCCTGCAGGCAGCAGCGCATGGGTCACAGGTGTCTGGGGAGCACAGGATGCTGCAGGCCCCTGGCAGCCTTGCAGAGGGCACGTTGTGTCTCTGGCGTGCCCAGCAGCCCCTGCCTGCCCTTGTGGTGGCCAAGCCACAACAGTGCCTGAGCTTCCCATCCAAAGCCCTGCTGGGGCCTCTTTTCTGCATTGCACAGGGGTGATGGTGTGTGGGAACCACAGGCAGCAGCATCCCAGGCCTTTGCAAGACCCTTTCCCCACTGCTGAGCCTCTCCAGGCTGGCTGAAGGTGGCCAGGTGCTGCCTCAGCTCCAGGACACCATGCTGAGTGGCAGCAAGGGATGTTTTCCTGTGGAAATTGGGCTGCTTCCCCAAATGAGGACAAATGAGCAGCCCCAAACCCAGGGCTAAGGATCTGCTGTACGCTGGACCAGGTCTGCTAGTGAGGGTGAGCATGTGCCCATCCTCCGGCTCCCAGCAGAGGCTCTGGCAAGAGAGGTCTCAGGCAGCAGCCCAAAGAGGGCAGGCTCCCACCTGGCCCAAGGAGGAGCTCGCTGCATGGCCAAAGCTCTGGGTAATACCTGATGCCCAGAAATTTGGACTGCTCGCCTGGAGCCGACATTGTGCTCTCCTTCTTGAGGCTCTCCATGTGCGCCAGTGAGATGACAGTGGCAGACACATACCAGGGAAGGCCCGTCATGGAGGTGACAATCATGAGGAGGGAGACACAGAAGAGGTCCAGGTGAAAGCCTGCCCCTTTCTGCAACAAGAGAGACATCAGGACTTGGGAGGCAAGCCATGGAGCAGGGCATTGGCTTGCCACTGAAGGGGTCCTCACAGGGTGCTAGGAGCAGGATGCCATCCCGGAGGACATCACGTGCAAAGGGGGTCCCTGCTAGCCAGCTCTCCTGGCTCTCATGTCACGGCAAGGAAGCTGGGATGAGCTGCTGGCAAGGCCAATGAGGGGGCAGCCCCTTGATTCTGGCAGAAGCATCATCTTTCAGCTCAGTGAGGCTGCCTCTGTGCTCCAGGAGTTCATACTGCCAGGGCAAGCCATATAATCTCGAACAGATACAGTTGGGGAAGTCCTGCCTGGCATCTGCATGACTCTGAAAGCATTTATAAATCTCATAAACCTTCAGATGGAGCCCTGAATAGCCAAAGCTCAGCCTATGGTCCAATATCTGCACTCCTGTGGTGACTAGCCATGAAGCTGTCTGCTGCACCCTGGCCCCAAGGGCCATCCCCATCCTCTAACCAGTGGGTCTGTGCAACATGTTGGCTGTCCTCCACAGTCTGTTCAGCCTTTGCTTGTAAGGCAGCTGTTCCATCTCCTTGATAATTTCAATTGCTCTTCCCTAACTCCACAACATCCCTCTGGAACTGCAATGAGCGGGGCTGGACTCAGAGGTCCCCCAACAGTTCCATGAGTGGGAGGACGGCACCTTCACCAGCTCCATGCTGCCTTCCTGACATGGCCCAGCTCCAGGGCTTTGCACTTTCCCATCTCCCTCAGCTTCTCCCCAAGTTTGAAGCTTGCCTGTCCCAGGCCTGCAACCCCCATTGCCTGCTGTGAGGCCTGTCTGGCCCTCTTGTTTAGCTTGCTAGGTTCAACAGGGCCCTTCTGCCTTTCCTCCTCACCAGCACAGCATCGGAGCGAGTGCCCAGGAGGACTCAAGGTCCCCCACCACCTCGGAGGTCCCATTGCTCATCCCCTCCTTGGGGTCGGCAGTGGAGATGCTTGAGAATGCCTGGAGATGCTGGAGATGCTGGAAAACATGGCAAGAGTTTTCCTGGGGATAGCCTGGCACCTGCAGACCTGTCAGAAGGATTACATCCTGCTTGGGTGACAAAGCAAGGCCCATGCCATCTCCAGGATAAGATGGCACCTCCTCTGTGGTGAGAGCGGAGTCTCTGGGAGGGATGGCCTGCTTGGTGCAGGGCAGAGGTGGGTAGCTCTTCTCAGGCTCCTCAGCTTTCTCCTCCCCAGGGAAGGCCACACTGGGGAGGAGAAAGGCCCTAACTGGCCCAGGCCTCCCAGGCCTTCTGTGAGATGTGGGGCTCATGGCTATGCTCCTCAGCATTGGGCTGGGTCTCAAGCGGAAAGTGTTCCCTTCCAGGGCAGCAGCCCTGAGTGGTAGTGATGCTGAGGGAGAAGGAGGAAGGTCATCCCATGGCTGCAACACCCTTTGGCAGTTGTTGGAGAAGAGCCGCACCTCCCTGATGCTCCAGCCTGCAACAAGGAGGCCCTAGGCATGCATTTGGGGAAGCACAAGGGGCTCCTTCACCCCTCAGGCCCTGTGGATGGGAGTTGCTCTGGCTCTGCTCCCAGCCTGGGTCCACATCCTGACCCCTTGCCCATGCTTCCAGTGCCTCAGCTGTTCATACCTAGTCTGCACGGGAGGGTGGGCAGGCCACCCAGCAGGCTGCAACTACCAGAGAAGAGAAAGATGTGCATGTCTAGTCCATCCCACTAGGTTTGGAAGCAAAGGAAACCAGCAAAGTGAGATCCTGGCCCTGTCAGCCTGGGTGCGATGTATTCCCAGCCCAGTGCTCATGTCTCCAGGAGTGCTTGGCCTCATGGCTGGAAAAGCCTCAGTCCTTAGCCCTGAGCATGAGGAAGGTCTTGGTCAACTCCCTGAAAGATGCACATCTGCACTGTGCTGGCCCCAGGCTGGCTGCCCCAGGGAGCTGTCATCCAGGTGGCTGATGCTGAGCACCCAGGTCAGCTGGGCAGAGGCATTGCCCTGGCCTCGGGCATGGGAAGTGTGTGACAAACCAGCCAGATGCAGCACCCAAAGGAGCTATCTTCCCTGGCAGCTTTTGGACAGGCAGCATTGCCCAGGTGTTAGATCTGGCTGACTTGATGGCTGATTTGGAGTGTACCTCTCCTCAGCACCCAGCCTGGCCCAGGAGCCCAAGACCATAGGGTGCCAGCTTCGGGGGCTGTCCCCCCCAATCTGGGGCTGGGGGGAGCTGTGCTCTGGAATTGAGGGATGTGAGCCTAGGGAAATGCAGCCACCCTGACCTGCCTCTGGCCTCTGCTTACCTGAAGTTTGTATTCCCTGCGGTTGAGGATGACAGCCGTGATCTGCTGGTCCATGAAGATGAGGATGGTGACGAGGATGGCAGGCACCACAGATAGCAGACAAACCCACCAGGGGTTGGCTCCAAAGGGGGAGATGATCCAGCCCCGTGCAGGGTTTGTGGGCTGCGGCAGGGAAAAAAGGGTCATGCTGGCCACGCTCCTACAGGGCCTTCGCCACAGAGGAGCAAAGGGACCAGCCCCAGCTGGGTGCCCAGGCTGGAGCAATGCGGGTGCCCATAGGTGCTCCTTCCCAAGGAGCATGACGTGCCCAGCCACCCTGCATGGACATCCCAGTTCCTGCCAGGGAAGGGGGCTATTCCTCAGCACTGCCTGGGCTCCTGGCTGGCAGCCAGGCACATCTAGAGAGGCACGTGCCCTCCTGGGACTCTGGCATGGCTGGATGAGCTGCAGGGGCAGCAGCTGTGCCAAAGCTGGAGGAGGAGGCAATGCACTTGGATGATGGTGAGCGGTGGGTGCTCAGAGCCTGGAGGAGGTGACAGCACATGCAGACAATGGCTCAGCTTGTGAGAAAGAGCTTGAGCTGCCAAATGCTCTCCCCACCCAGCCCCAGGGTGGAGAGCCCAAGCCCAGACTTGAGCTTGTGCCTTCAGCTCCCGTGTGAGCTGTGATATTGCCCTAGCAGTGATGCAGGTGGCTAGTTCAGGACCAGGCTGGGCTATTTATAGACCACAGGATTGTTTGGGGCTTGAACCCTTCCCATTTGCAGCAGCATGTCCTGCATTAGTATCAGGTTGAGGGGCTACAAGCCTGCCCTGCACTTCCACCTGGGACTGGGCCAATGGAAGAAGGATGCCAGGAGCAACATGGAGCAGCCTCCTCCGAGGACACAGACCTGTTCACAAGCAAAGCCTGTGATGCTCAGCTGGGGCACATTGGCCTGACAGCACAGTAAGGTTCAGGGGTAATGGGCTGGGCATGCTGAACCTAGCCAGGATGTTCTCGGGGAGAGACAAGGAGATGAGCTGTTGGAGACACTAACACAGGAAGTCCTCATCGTTCCTGGACATTACTGGGCTGCCCAGCTGGCCGGAGCAGGGTTGACACATCACGGTGCTTGTGACACTGCATTGCACTTGGAGCCCACTGGGCCAGAAGCACTCGCTTCCCACTGAGGGGAGATGCTAGCTCTCTAGGGCAGCCTGCCATTTCCTCTCTCCTGTAAGGACTCCCTGATGGGTTAGACAATGCCGGAGCCAGTTTGCAAGCTGAGGAGGTGAGGTAGTGGCCTCTGACCGGCATGGGCGAGCACTTGCCACTCCACTCCCACAGCTTGTATGGAACCCGTCTGGGCTGGCCCAGAGGCAGGCAAGTTGGAGCAAAGGTCTCCCTTCTCCTGTAACTCCTCCCTCCTCTGGGCGGCACTCAGAGGCCTTGCCCCTGCATCTGGAGTGGCCTCCAGCCCTGCAGGCTTCAAGCTCCGGCTGCCTGAGCCACTGCCACAGTAGTGCTCCTCTGCCAAGAGGACAGCTCCACTCCAGAGTGCCCAGACAAGAGTGTGTCCACAGGAGCACACCCAAGACCAGGCTTTCCCTACCCTGGGTACATCTTTCTGAAAGTGCTTTCCATGCACTTCCCCCCACCCCAGACCCTTTGGGAGTCCGCAGCTCCCCACGCAGCCCGTCACCTTCAGCTCACTGGGAACAAGGAGCTTGGGGGTCTCCAGACCAAGGACTGCATCAATGGCACAGAAGATGAGGATGGTCAGGATGATGGAGAAGTCACTCACTAGCTTCCTAAGCTGAAGGAAAGCAGATGAGTTTAGCCTGTGGTTGGCCGGGAAGCTTTTCCCAGGCAGCCTGAGGCTGGGAGAGGGGTTGTGCATGCACCCCAGTAACACTCCCAGCTCCAGTGAATGGCCAAGTCAAGGTGGAGAGCAGCAACTAAGGTTCACAGGAGGCTGGGCTGCACAGGATGCTCAGATGTTGTCCCAGAGGAACACTTCTGCCCTCCAGAGCTTGTATCTGGGTCTCAGCCCCCAGGGTGCAGGGCTGGGGGAGCCCCTCGGCCCTGCTCCTCCAGTGGCAATGGAGTCTAGGATGGGGCAGAAACACTCACCACCATGGGGAAGTAGCGGGTTGTCTTGAAGCGCTTGATCATTGTGGAACACAGGAAGGTGCCCCCAAATAGGAGGAAGGACATGAGAGTGACATCAGGCACGTAGTGGCAGCTGGTTCCCAGGAGGTGGCCTCCTTGGTCCAAACACTGGCTCCTGCTCAGCCTGGCTACAATGACAGCCTCTGGGCGCTGTAGGGACAGGACACCCAGGGGAGATGGGGCCAGGGAGCAGGGCTGGAACCCAGACACTGGAGGAGGATGGCAGGGGGTAGGCAGGGATGGCAGGGCCCCCTAGGATGTGGTGCCCCAAGCTCCCCAGGGCAGCATGGGTTGCCCTGCACCTGAACCTGCCTCTGTCCTTACTGGCTGTACCCCCCCCCCACCCCTTGCTCATCTCATAAGTAGAGGAAAAGGGTCTTTACCTCCTGCAGGGTGACGGGCAAAGGGAGCAGTGTGTTGTTCCATGCTGAAACATTGCCTGAAAGAGAACAGCAGGAGTGAGGGTCCCAGAAACTGCTGGGGATGTGTTGGCTGGGCTACAGCCTAGCCATTGGGGCTGGCTGGGACTACATCCCTGTCAGGGCCAATTCCTGAGTGTCCAAACTCATCTAGAGTGTCCAAACTGGATTTGGGCCTCCCCAGAGGGGCTGTTCAGAACATCAGAGACCCAGGAAATGGCTCCAGGCAGAGGCAGAAACAGCCTGGCTCACAGCCAGATGTGCTGGCCTGGATGGTGCCAGGCTGCGGCTGACACCCAGGGTGAATCAGAGGGCCCAGTTCAAGGGTTCCCAGGATGCCTCCCTGGCCCAGGACCACACAGACCCTGAAGGGCTTCCTGATCCTCCAGCCCTGTCCTTTGGTATTGTCTCCTCACTGCCATGTAAAAATTGTCCCTCCCCAGCTCTTCTCAGACCCTATTTCTACCTGCTCTGAAGTTTGCTAAACTTCAACACTTCAGGGTCATGTTTTCCAGCTTAAGTGTCTGCCTGGGCTGGATGGGTTTGGGAAAAGCTTGGCTGAAGCAGTCAGCCCACTCAGAGGTGAGAGTGGCCCTGAACTCTGCTCAGCAGTGATGCTTTTGGTGCACGGTGCAAGTTCCATCTGCAGGATTGCTTTAGCAGTGGGAACATGTCTCCTCCAGTGCCAGTGGAACACCCTCTGATTTATAAACCAGGTTATAAACTGCAGAGAAAGCCTGCCCAGATGCCACAGGGCTTGCCAGTGTCCCCAGCCTCCAGCAACCCAAAGCCCCCCACCACTGCAAGAGCTGCACTGAGGCTCTCCCTTCTCCCAGAACCACTGAGCCGCCAGGTAGCACAGCCACGAGCTGGCAGTGGGTCTCTCCATCCCTGCTGCTCTGCAAGGGCTGTGGAGGCAGCAGAGCTGCCAGACCTGGGCAGTGGGTCAGCACGGAGGAAGGTGCTGGGAGTTGGAGGGTAGATGTGTACCCCATATGGAGCATGGCGCCTGCCCAATGTGGAGCTATTGGCTGGGGATAAAGGACAGTCTGGGGATACTGGAGACAGGCCAGGGCCTCTACCATGCTGTACCAAGGGGCGCAGTGAAGGAGTGGATTAATGGTACCTCTGCCCTGATGCCAGCTGACTGCTCCCCAGGGCCCTAGGGTGTGGAGGTGCTCAGTGTGATTCCCTGGCATATGGGTAGCGTGAGCAGGGCCATCTCTGATGGCAGAAAGGCAATTCCCAAGTCCCATTGGGAAAGGGTTGGCCCAGACCTGCTGCAGAGGCAGGATAGAGCGATATTTCCAAGCATCTGGCTATGCTTTTTATGCCTGCATCCCAGCGAGCCCCAGGGATGCCCAAGGACACAAGAGGAGCGTGTGCCTGTATGTGCCCTGGCCAAGGGGAACAGCCAGCATGGGTGTTAGTATGGCCGGGCAGGCAAAGACATGGGTTGAGCAGCCTCCCACCAAGCCTTGCTCCTCCAGCTACGAGACTTGTCCACCACCCCAGTCGGTTCCCTCATCCCACATAGGCAACTGCAGCCCTCCTTGAAGTTGTGTATCCGTTCAGCCCTCAGCCAAGCAAGGCCTGGACAAGGCAGAGCCACCTCACATGGTGCCTGGGAGGTGAAGGCACCTGCCGTGCCTGGCCCAACTCCGCCTCCCTACAGCTCTGTGCCAAGGAAGGCCCCAGCATGGCAAGGCTGCTACTGCACAGCAGGGGGAAAGCTTTGCCTCCAGCCCACTGCTGGCACACAAAACCCAGCTGCAAGAACATGCCCATCCTGCAAGGCTGAGCTGGCTTCAGCAGAGCTGAGGCTGGCAAGGAGGCTGGTGGCACTGGCTTGCCAGCCTGCAGCAGGGAGATCCAGGGGTTTGGGGAGCCGGGCCAAGGGACTCTCATGGATGCAGGGTCTCAGCAAAGGGTCCCAGCAAAGGGGCAGGGGTGGCAGCTCAGAGCTCCTGAGCTGCTGGCCAGAGCCCAGCTGGATCCAGGGCACTCACTCCCCAGGCATGAGGCTGATCCCATGATTTCCCCATGTACCAAGTCCTGGAGGCCCCCACTGTAACTGATGTACTCAGCACATGGGCCGGGAGCTGCCAGCAGGAGGCTGGGCTCACCTGGACTGGACAAGTTACAGATGCAGGTGTACAAGGTGACATCATCAGTCCTGTAATGCCAGTTGATGGGGTAGGTGTCTGCCAGGCTCACCATCTTCTTCATGGAGTCATAGATGAATATCAGGCTGATGAGGGCACAGAAGCCTTCTTCAGTGAAGCGGGTGAAATACTGTACCAGGTAGCTTGCTTCAGTGGCAACCAAGACCAAGCCAAAAAAGGCCACCCAGAGCCCAATCCAGAGACGAAATTCCAAGTAGTCCAGGCTGTAATCCCTAGTGGGAAAGGTTGGCCCAAACTCTCAGTACAACACACACCCCACAGGACATTAGCCTTGCTCACCCAGGGGCTGTGCCCCAGCCATGGCCAGGATCAGAGGTTAAACTTTTGGCAGTCCTGCAGCGGGTTGGGGGTCACTAGCCTCTGGGCTGGGCACAGGACCGCAGCAGCATGGGGGAGCCATCGCCCTCACGGAGCCGTCCCACCGGTATGCTACTTACTCGCTGAAGGAGAAGAGGAGGCGCTCAAAGACCAGCACAGGGCCAGTGCTGCTGAGGATGGTGAGAGGCTGACCGCCAAAGAGGCAAAAGATGGAGCCGGCAAAGGCAGTGCCCAGAAAGCTCTCCAGCACACCCTGAAATGTAGAGGGAAGCGGTGCCAGGCCCCAGGCATGCAGTGGGAGCCGGGGGGTCCCAAGCCTGCCAAGGAGCTAGGCCACAGGCAGCTCCCTGCATGTCTCCACGCTATCAGCCTGATGAAGGCCACCAGCAACGTAAGTAGTGGAAGGCTGCAGCCCTGTGGGCGAGGAGGCAGGTCTTGGGAAGGAAGGGGATGCAGAGCACGCAGGCCTGGCGCTGCTGGCTCAGAAGGACCCTGGTTCAGGGAGCACCCAAAGACCCCACACTCCGAGCCTGCTGCTCCGAGCCTGTAGAACTCGAGCCCCGCAACACTGAGGTCAAATAGGGCTGCTCAGGTGGTTGGGGTCTTATGGTTCTAGCATGCCTAGAGGTGATGTTGCCCTAACTACAGATGATATCATCCTGCCTACGGGTGATGTCACTACATCTCGCTGACGCCCTCGTGAAGGAGGGAGTGAGGAGTTTGAGTGGTCCTGAGGAAGTGGGGTCTCCTGTTGGTGTTTAACCCCAGAGCTGGCTGCGCTGAGCCCTGCTCAGCTCAAGCTCTAATCACTCTGCCTGCTGGTTATTGTGCCAGCAGCCGGATTGGGGCGTGATTTGCCCATGTTGTATGGTAGTAGTAAGGGCAGCCACTGCCCCACAGGTCCCTCCTGTCACATCTGAGCTTTAGGCAGAGACATCAGAGCCAGCCTGACAGTGGGTTGGGGCCCTGATGCATCCCAGGGCCTCGTCCCACCCACTGGGGGATTGTCAGAGATGTGGAGCTGTGGTTCCCCTGAGCCCACAGCTGGGGAGCCTCCTCTGAGCCTCCTTGACAGCCTCCCAGCAGGCAGGCAAGCATCCCTGCTGTCACCGTGGAGCTAAGAGGCAAGTGGGAGGCAGGGCTGGGCCATGGTGTGCCCTGACTCCATGCTGCCTCCCCCAGGAATAGCTGCCCCCGGGAACAGGGTAGGGGGAAGCCCTGGCATGCAGCATCCCAGCTCAGCCAGCGCTCAGGTCTGGAGAGGTCAGGGAAGGATGCAGGTTTTAGGCAATGCTCAGAATGCACAGGGCCAGGCCATCACTCCACGTGCACAAATTAGAGGTGAGGTCGAATAAGACCTTCATCCAGTCTGGGTGAAGCAGTGTGCTAGCAGGCAAAGTGCATGGGGTGTTTCCCCCAAGCAACTCTACCACACAGGAGGCTCCCTGTGTGGCACCCCAGAACTGGCAAGTCCCGCCTGCCCACCCTGCAGGACGGCTGTCACCCAGCTCGGCATCCTGCAGACACACCAACCTGCATGTTAGCAGTAGCATCCCCAAGCATGCCCCCGAAGGTGATGGCATTGGTGACTGTTGCCAGGTAGATGTAGAGGACTGCCGAGAGGCACTGGATGTGTAGGGCATCAGAAAAATCACTCCTGTACCACGGTGCCTTCCTCCGGATGTCTCTGAGCAGCCCTCCAAAGAGCCTGTGGCCAGCATGGCAAGCAGAAAAGTCACAGGATTAAGGTCTCAGACCAGTTGCTCCAGTCAGCCAGACCCACATTAGACATAGGCCAAACTCAGTTGAAGAGAGCTGCAGAGGGATGAGGCCAGTCCCTCCCCATGCCCAGGGCTGTAGTTTGGACTTGGCGGCCCTGGCTGACATGCCAGGGAAAGCCAGCGATCTTCCCATACTAAACCAGGACTGAGAAGGCAGGCCAAGGCATGGACCTGCTCTGCTCCATTGCAAGGAGCAGCCTGCCAGCCTGGAGCTGCTGTGTCTCCCATCAGCCTCGAGTCTCTCAGGCACTGACCTTCCCGTCCTCTCCAGCTCTTCACTGAAATGCGGTTGCCCTGGGCCAGGTCTGTCCTCAGCAGCTGCCATGTTCCTGTTGCAGGGAGATTTCCACTCCCGCAGATGTGTGGAGATCCTAGGACAGAGCCAAGAGGAACCTGAACCAGCAGCTTTCAGAACAGAGCTGTTGGGGCCTGGCTGCATCCTTGGGATGCAGAGTGGACAGGGATGCAAGTGGAACTGGAGGGACCTTGCAGATCACCTTGCAATGAAGAGGAGGAATTCCCTCTGCCAGCTGGCAGGCAAGCCCTTTAATAAACCCTAGCAGGACCAGTTTTGGAAAGAGCAGATAAACTGCTTGGAGGATGAGATTCACACCTACACACTGAAGCCCAGTGTTCCTGGTGGCTCCTGCACTCATGACAGGCAGGGCAGTCTAGCCGTTCCCTCACTGGTGAGGGCCACGTGGGACAGCAAGACGAATGGTACCCAGGTCAGTGGCTGCAGTCAACACTAGCCAGAGCTGCAGAGGAGCTTGGCTGGGAGAACTGCACTGGCAAAGGTTGGATGCTGGGTGGCTTCTTCCCCACAGAGCCCAGGACTCCAGTGTCACGGACCCACAGCAGCGCTTGCTGAGTGGGACCCACCACTTCCCCCCAAGGGGGGCCGGTGAAGGCTGCTGCAAGCCCTCCCCCAAGGATACCTCTTGTGTGCAGAGGGCAGGCAGTTGGGTGGAGGGATTCGAGCACTGGGGTCCCATTTCCCGGGAGGCAGCACAGTCAGCTCATCCAGAAATTCATCAATCCCTGCAATGAGGTCTTCTTGGTGCTCAGCCTGCTGGGCAACCCTTTGGAAGAGCTGCAGGGAGATGAGGTGGATTAGCCACAGAATCCCTGCATTCAGCCACTCGGAGCCTTGCTCCCAGTGAGTTGACATCACCAAGAGAGGGACCCATCCAGTTCAATGCAACAGCTGCTCCTAAATCCCATAGACCCATCCAAAATCTTTGGTTTTTATCCTGAGTAAAGGAGGCAGCCAGCTCACCCTTTCCCTTGCTCTCCTTGCTGCAGCTTGCCAAGGAGCCTTGGGGTGCTTGGCATAGCCTTATCCCTGCCCTGTCCCACCTGTGAGTGCCCAGGACATCCCTTGCACCCGGGCTCACCTCATCTGTCAGCAGTGTGGCCATTGCCCTTCCAATCTCATGGTAGGCTTTTGCTTTGGCTCGTGGGCCCAGCAGAATGAAAAGAAACCTACAGAGAAGAAAGTAACCCATGAAGGTCCCCATCTGAGCAGACCTCTCCTCTCCTGGGGATGCTTCTGGGGTCAGGGCACCATGCTGCAGGGGTCCCAGAGGCCTAGGCTCTCCAGGCTTGAGTGGCTGCTAATGCCCAGCATGGTTCCCCCAAGGCAAAAAAAAAAAAGTGTGTCTACCCTGATCTGGAGAAGTCAGTAGGCAGAGGAGTGGAATGCATGCCTGCTGCCCGGTGTTTGGACGTCCTGTTCACCCAGGAGGCCGTGGGATGCTGTGACCCCAGCCAGCTCACAAGGTCCATAGAAACATGGTCTGCTGTGAGGAGGGAACTGGCTCTTTGGGTCAGAGAAGGGGATGGCTGCTTGCCTGGGGATGTCTTTGGGTTCATGCTCATGGGGATGTTCATGCTTGCAGGCAGGACATAGAAACATTAAGATTTGGAAGGAGAGCTTGCCAGCTGCATGGGAAGCAAGGTTTGGTAGGACTAAGAGGACGTGGGAGAAGTTGGGAAGTACGACTCAGAACTCTTGAGTAAATATGGATAAAATCCCACACCTGGAAGGCAAGCTTCAAAATAAAGCCCATAACAGCTAAGGAAGAGGGGAGAGGAGGTGAAAAAGTCAGAGAGAAAACAGAGGTTGTAGACAATGACACAAGCAGGAGACCACTCCTAGAAGGTCCCTCTACAGAGGGAGAGCCCATCCAAATATTTAACCAAGCTCTCCACTCCTTTGCAAAACTGGAAAAAAATGGCTACAGTCATGGTACCCAGGAGCTGTGGAGTGGCTATAGTCATCCTACACAGATCAAACACCCAGAGACAGGCTAGGAAAACTGGTGCCATAGCATGAGCGGGGCTGAAGACAGCTCTAAAGAGCCTGCCCCAGCCCTGACGTGGTGTCACTCTCTGCCCCGAGTGACCAGGAGGTGGCAATGTCCCTCCTGAGCCCTGTCTGCCTCCTCAATGTGCTTCCTAAGGAAGTCCCCAGTTCAGAGAGAGATACTGACACTTTCTTGTTATGGCTTTAAGTTAAGCATTGTTCAGCCATAGAAAAACACCTCCTGCCCCTTCTCTTTTTCCCCTAGACCAACAATGCCATAGGTTAAGATATGAAACACCCTGATGCTCTGGAAAGCATCCCACCAGGCCAGCTTGATAGGAGAGAGGCAGGAGGGAGAGAGATCCCTAGAACTCTCCATCCCTTCCCAACCTTAAGTGGAGGTAGGCATTGGCATTCCTGGGCGGTGAAGGGACTGCATCCAGACCCTCCTAAAGAGGACAGTGAATGCTGAGCCCAGGTGGGGACAACCCAGGGAACGTCTGCCCAGACTGCCTAACCACTGCTGACTCTCTGCTCCGAGCCTGTCCCGGATGCGATGGACTGGATGCTTCCAAGAAGCTGTGAAAAACAGAATGGGAAGCAGTGAGCGAGGCTCTGGGACCACATACAGGCTCTGCACGTGGCTTTGGGAGTTTTAAAACTTGCTTATAACAAGCAAAGTCTCGTCCCGTGTTGCCAAGTCTAAATGGCTATTTTGTGCTCCCAGTTTCAGAGGTGAAACAATGAAGGAAGGAGCAGGGAAGACTGACAGCAAAGGGGGCTGCAGGGCAGGGAGCAGGGGCTGCAGGACCACTGGTCATGGTCTAGCTACCTGCTAGGGAGAGCGACTTCGGTCAGTGCACCGAGGACCACCATCTCCTTGAGGCGAATGAAGGTGATAAAGGGCTTCTCTAGGAAGTCAACTTCACCAATGAGCACACTGGCTACTTCAGCCCCTGGCGGGAGCTTCTTCTTGAATTGGTTTTTCAGCTGAAATGAAATGGAAAGAAAGAAAGGTCCGTGCGGGATGCTATCTGCCATAGCATCATCCCAGGCTGCAGTGCAGCCACTCTCTCTCTGTCCAGTAGCTGGGGCTCAGGATGCAACGGCTGCCCAGGGACTTGGGACCCACTGGCAATGAGTTCAAGCCATCACATTGTTTCCAACTTTTAACCTTGATGGCTGCCTTGTGCCCCGCTTTGCCTCCCCAGCTGGCTGTCTCCTGCTGAACCCTAAAGCCCCAGGGAATCCTGCCTCTCTCATAGAGAGGACACATCAGGGGAGAGTTGGTCCTGTAGAGACAGATGCAGGTCCTACTCCATAAGACCTGACCCAGCATCACTTCCCAATAATGCTAATGCTGTTTGCAGGCAGAATTTTTCAATTTGTTTTGGGTTTTGGCCAAGAAGTAGATATATTGCTTGGAAAAATCTTTTCCCTCCACTGATAACCTGATCTTCCTGCCCAGTTCCGTCTTGCCTTACCTGCTCCTTGAGAGGCGTTTCTGAGAGTTGGGCACTAGGCTCAGACAGGTTTTTGGCCTTCCCTGCAAAGAAGAGAGCCATGCAGCAAAATACAGGCGTGAGCAAATGGGTAGCACTGATACTGCCCTGAGTATGTGGCACAGAGGCCAGTAGAGGCACAATTGGTGAGAGCAGTGTCCTGACCCAGTGGTCAGGGTTGTGCATGCCAGGGGAAGCCCCATGCTCTGCTTGGCTCTCCTTGCCCCCAGCCCCATCGCAGCAATGCCCTATGTGAGACCTCGCAGCCAGCAGGGGAGTGCAGTCCAGCACTGTGCCTACCTCTGCAGGGGGAGAGGCTGAGCTCAGCAAGCATCCACAGCAGGGATTTGGTGGCTTGGTGCTGGGGCTGGCGGAGCAGCAGGGCTGCCAGGCGATCCTTCAGCTCAGGCCGCAGGGCTCGCTCCTCAGGCTGCCCAGAAAGTGCCTTGTCTGTGACATGGAAGGGGATGGTGCTGAGTTCTCTCCAGGCTCCACTGCCTTGCTGGTGGCTGGCCCCCAGCTGTAAGCCTGTGTGGGGCTGGCCCCTGGCCTGCAGCTTTGCATGGGGCTCAGCCAGGGAAAAGCCCCTTTTCCTCGGCTAGCAGAGTCACCCCAGGTACCTGCCCACTCCCAGGAACAGCCCATCCCATGAGGTGACCTTTGTCTTTCTCACATACTGATTATTTCCTTGAAATTGTGGGCATCCAGATCCAGGAGGACTGTCCCCTTCTGCAGGCACATCCTCAGCTCAAAGAGGCTGTGCAACGGGAGCGCCGTGACATGGGGTGCGCTCCAGCGCTCCCCTCCATCCTCCACCTTCTCCTCGAACTTTATCCACCTGCCAGGGAAGATGCACTGGGTCAGCAGCATGAAACAGGCTGGTCCTGAATCCCCTACCAGGCAGCAGGAGCCAAAGACCAGGGCCATCCTGGAGCTCGAGTCTGGGTTGCATTAGCTAGGAGGGGATTTGGGGGGGTCCAGGGAGTAGTGATGGGACACATGGGTAGCGGCACCATGGGCCACAGCAGGTCCCTGGGTGCTGGGCCAAGCAGCGGCACGGGCTCATGTCACTGGAGTGGCTGGACAGCCTGAGCAGGCACGTTCCGGCACTAGCCACAAGCTTCCTGCTGGCCCTGCGCTCCGCTTTGATCTCTTCGTCAGCAGGATTTCATGAGTCCCTGCAGTTAGCAGTGCTCACTGGAGTCAAAAGGGAAGCGTCTGGAGCTGCTTGCCATGGTCAGGTTGTGCCAAGTATTCAAAGGCCAGTGCACACAGAGCTCTCCTTTGTGTTTGTGGGCGGGCTGGCTGCTCCAAGCTGGCTGCCTGCGCTGTGGGGTGAGAGCGTGCTCTGGTTCCCCCGGGCAGGCAATGCCACGCCATTCCTCTGGATAGGTCAGAGGGGAACGTGCCAAATTGTCAGTGCTACGGCACAGAGCCTGGGAGCCATGGTGGGGAGGAGAGGGCTGAGTGCTAGGGAGAGGCCATAACAGCCCAGGACTCTGTGGCTCTGGGGCCACTGGTCCCAGCTTCACCCTCCAGACCCCAGGGCAGGTCCATCACTGTGCAGAGAGCCCCTCGGCATCTGTCTCTTTCTCCCTCCTGTGCATCCCTGCCAAGCTGAGCTTCTTGCTCCACCGGCTGGCACAGCACAGTGGGACCTTCCGGCTGTGCTCCTTCCCCATGGCAGCACCAAGCCAGCCCTCACCAGTGCTGCCACTGCCGTGGGGTGTCCCATCACTCCCAGCCAGGCCCACCCCAAGCTGCTGCTGTCTGCCTGTGCCTCCTCCCTGACATCATTCATTCTGGCTCCTCCTGGCTCTCGCCCTTGGGTTATTTCCAACTCCTGTTGTCCCCATATACCTGAGCCATTTCCAAATCCTACTACTACTTTCTCCCTATGTCCCAGCTTTTTCCTGGGAGAGCCTGCCCTGTGGCCAAGACTTTTTTTCCAGGCCTTTCTTGCATCCTTTAGATAAGAAACCAGACTGTCCATCCCAGGGCTGTGTAGTGCAGGCTTCAGGGTATGTGCACCAGCAATCATGACCCAACACCTAACACCTGCTCCTGAGCTGAGATTTGGCTCTCTCCCCTTTCCCTGCCCTGAGCTGTCTCTGCGTCTTTGCAGATAGCAGTGCCACCCTCTTTTTTTTTGTTTTTTTTTTTTTTTTGTGCCTGCTGATTCTGGGAAGGTTGCAGGGGAAGAGCTGCCCAGTGCAGCTGGACTGCTCATGCTCACCACCCAGACTCTCCCCTTGATGTTAACTCATTGCATGGTGTATCTTTCCCCTCAGGTCTCCCATGACAACCCCTTTTCTCTTGTTTCCCTGCAGTGATTGTGCTGCTATGCCTTCAGCTCTGCTTCAGCCAGAGGGGCTGCGTCAGACAAATGCTCAGACTGAGGGAGCTGAGGAAGCGCCATTCCCTTCCTGGCCCACAGAATGGTCACTAGAGTCTTTGGAAAGGCAGAAAATGCAGAAATGGAACTAAGGAAATATGTGTCCCAATGCTGTGTGAACTGCCAGGTTACTATCTGTGGCCCTGCCTGACACCATGCCCTTGCAGGTGGCAGAAGCTTTCACATGAAATGAGTCATTTGAAATCGAGAAGAAGAATTTCCTGGAAGACACAGCCTGGATAGCAGAGGGGTTAGAACAAACTGAGCACTCCTGATTTCGAACTGAAGCTGCTGTTGAGTAATCATTGCATTATAGGGGGCAGGGAACCCCTCCCACATGCTGCTCTGACCAGGTAGCCTGGTGTTGCTGGAAGCATCCACGCTTCCTTGGGCACCTGGTGTGGGCTCCACCAGAGGTTGGACATGGGATTTTAAAGGCTATTTAAGCTTAGGTTCCCAACGCATCACCAGCTGGGCCAGCCCTTGTGGGGAGGTACTCACCTGGCTGTCTCCCTCCACTCCAGGCCTGCTGGGCTGCTGAGCAACTCGTTGAGCTGGACGAAGAGCAGCGGGCATCTTCTGTCACCTGCTTCCTCCTGCCACAGTATGGCACTGACTCGTTCAGCCGCTGAGGAGACACTGGAGGTGAAGGTACTGCAGCCGAGCACCTGGCAAAGGACCCCAGAGCTGCTGCTCGTGGACCCCCCCGGCCCAGGCTGGGAGCGGGTGTCTGCCACCTGGAGAGCTGCATCAGCCTGCCCAGGTGCTTCAGCTCTCATCGCGGTCAGCATCCGCTGCCCCGGGCCCATGTGCGCAGCTCTGCTGGGCACGCACCCCTCTGGAGCTGTTGGCACTCACAAGACCCCGCTCATTGCACCTTTATAAAAGCCGTAAGCCTGTCTGAGCTGGCCATGAACCAACACCCAGAAGCCAAGCCCAAAACAGCGTTATCAAAACACAGAGGTCAGCTCTGCAGGCCCTGGCACGGCTGGCTCCCACTGCCCCTGGCTGCCCCCCCGCATGCAGGTAGGCGCTGCCAGGGCTCTCTGCACTCAGCCATGACCCCATTCATTTCTGGCCCAGCATCAGGCGAGACACCAGGCGGCTGAAGTTGTGGGGTGGGGGCGGGGGGGCCCGAAAGCACAGCTGCAGAGCAGGAACAGCAAGGCAGTCCCCTGAGAGCTGCCTTGACTTCCCCTCTTATGCTCCTTCCCTCCCTGCTGCTCCTTCTCCTAGGCCTTTGCCATCTCGCCATACTGGCTACTTGTTTAAGGGGTTTTCGCTTGAGATCTGGCAGTTCTGGGGCTGCTGTGAGGGTGGCCAGAGCGAGGGACCTTGGGAGGCAGGTCTGTCACCTAGTGCTTTAGAGCCTGGGGCTCACACACCATCCTCACCCCACCTTCCTTGCCCCTGGGGACACCTGTACATCCTAGATACCTATCTTAATCACTCCCTGATGGCGGCGCTGAGGACAGGGTCTGGCCTTCTTGGTTAAACGCATGAGCCCCTGCCACCCTCTTCTGCCTCCTTCTCAGGACCAGGGTGGACCATGATCTGTCACAAACCCATCTTAATGCTCTTGAGGAACCAGTGTAGTCCCAAGCCACGTGCCCCCTCCCAAACCCCAGCAGGCCTTGGGGAGCAGCTACCAAGGCTGGCCCTGGCTGGCTGCCTGTGGCATCAGCACACGTACCAGGAACGCTGTGCCTACAAGTAATGCACAGGAGCCGTGGAGAGCCACAGCCCCTGGCAGCCCTTCCCAGGAAGAGGGCTGCAGCATGGCACAGCCTCCTTGCTGTGGTGGGACCACAGGGACGTGTGACGGGGAAGGATGTGGCATCACCAAGGAAATCCAGTGTGAGGCAAGCAGGGGTCTGCCAGGGGCAGGGGAAGGCTGGGGATACCCACAGCAGAGGGGAAGGCATGCGTCACCACTGCACTAACTGGGGCAACAGCTGCCACGGCATGTGGAGGACGTCAGCACCAGGATGAGGCAGGCGAGCGGATGTTGCAGTGTCTGCAAGGAGGAAGGATGTGGGCACATCCGTGTTGTCCTTCAGGGCAGAGGGAGCCTGGTATGGCTGGTCCTGCAGCACAGGCAGGGAGAGCACCGCAGCCCTGCAGCCTGGGCTCACCTGCAGAGCTCAATGCTCCTCTTTTGCCCCTCTGTGAAGAGAGAGGGGCTGAGACAAGGCTCAGTCCCATCGTTGCACCAGCATGGGCCAAACAGCCTGGCTGATGTTCCCGTGGCCAGGAGTCGATGGGCTACCTTGAACCGTCACCGACCCGCTCATGCCAGCCTCCACAGCCAGCATATGCTGGCAACTAGCCTTCCTTGGCTAGGCTGGCCGGGCAGAGGTACCCACCACACTGGAGGGTCAAAAGGGCCCCAGGAAGGGAAAATGGCCCCCAAACTGCCTGGGACAAGGGCCCCAGGCCTAGTGGGAAAAGGCAGAATCATTTGGGAAATGCTATCTAAATCAAGACCCTGTCCAGACCTGGTTTCCTGGCCAAGGAGCGTGAAGGTGCATGCCCATCTCCCCCTGTGCTTCTGGCATGGGAGAGCATAAAGCATCACTGCCCTGGGATGGTGCTGGCTCCCAATTTCCCCACAGGATGGTGGCAGGCAGCCTTTCACATCCCGCACCACAGGGGAAAAGCCTGCCTGCGGAAAGTGCTGCTCCACCCCCCCCTACCCCCCCCCCCCGGGTCCGTGCAGCTCCTGGGCTGAGGCTGGATGGTGACAAGCCCACCGTGTTGCCGCAACACGCAGCTCCGCTCACATAGAGCATGCTGCCTCGAGATTTTGCTACCTTCACTCTTTGCAAACAAACAGCCCCATTGTATACAGTGCAAATACCACAACATGCAACCCAAACACCCTGACAAACACTGCCTGTTTGCACTGGAACCAGTCAGCTTGCGCAGGAGACAGTGCTGGGAGCAGCCTGGCAAGGGGCCAAGTGCCACCATGGGAAAAGTCACGTTTCAGGGGGCAGCATGGGAGGCCATAAACCCAGGCCCTCACTCTGAGGGGCACACAACGCCTTGAGGAGCACTGGGGTCTGCTCTGGGACAGCCACAGCTCAAGCTTGGTGGGCCAGGAGCCAGAAGCTGAAGCTGTGGATGTGCTGGAAGCAGGTCTGGCCCCGAGTGAGGCACCGGGATGGCATGGGAGGGTAGGGGACCCTCCACACTGAGCAGGGAAGGGAGTATTGCTCACATGCAACGTTCAGCTTCTTTTCTACCCTGTCCAGTTACCCATGAAAGGCCTGGGGTGGCCCCCACCCTTCATTTGGAGCCCATTTCCACCCCAAGGCGGGTTTTCCTGCTACTTTGTTTAAATTTCCTTCTTCTATCCCTTATGTTTCCATTCCCTGCAGCCCTCACCATCAACCCCATTATCCCAAAGCTACAACCAAATCTACCCCACGTCTCTTCTCTGCCTCAGAGCCGCATCCCATTACTCCTTCCAGTCCTCCCAGCCCTGCTACTAGCTTTACTCTTGTACCAGCAGCCACTGAACTGGACTGTCTTCATCTGACCCCGGTTTGTAGCAGGCACAGAGCAGCAATGGGACCAGCCCACAGCCTTGCAGCAGCGGAACCCACATGAGCATTGACTGGTAAACCTTTGCCTCCAAGATGCCCAGCAGGACTAGGTATCCTGGCACCAGGTTCACAACAAACCACTCGGGAGATTTATTCCCTGGGTGTTACAGTTAATTTGCTCCCAGAGGTGGGCTTGCTGTGGAAAACACATTGCTTTTCAGAAACTCCCTGCTCCTCTGGGCACAGTTTGGGATGGTGGGTTAGGAGGGAGGCTTTCCCTGGGCTCTCTGCAAGGGCCCGCTGCAAGGGCATGCTGGTGGTCAAAGAAGACAGAGCCCAGAAGGGTCCTGCCACATGAGCTGACTTTAGCCAAGTTGCAGGAAGAAGATGTGAAGGAGCTGTCACCAAGGCAAACGGGTTGACGCTTTAGCTGGGCTGTGATTTCCCCACTTGGTCACAGGAGGGAGCCTGGCCCGAGCGACAGCGTTTTCGTGTCCAAAATGAACAGGTGCAGCTCTATGCAGCATGGCGTGGACTACGCGTAGCCCAGTATGGCCCTCGCCAACCTGCCAGCCATCTTCTGGCTCCGCCACCCCTACCCTCGCCCAGCCTTGGGGTTGCCGTGGCCCCCCAAGCATGGTGCTAAGCCAATGGGCCTTGCTGCCTGCTGCACATGTTCCCCCACGGGAGTCCACCTCACTCAAAACGGGAGGTTGCAATGGTCTGGAGATTTTGCTATGGCCTTGCAGGCCATCCCTGCACCCCTAGGCCATCCTGTCCTGAAATAAGTTATTCCCTGTCTTGCTAGGAAGATGCCACACATCTGCTCTGTTCTGTTGTACATCCTCTCCTCCTCCTCTCTCCAACATGCTCCTTCTGCTACGTCCCAAACTCCCACTTTGCTCTTCCATTTTAACATTGGCCCTTTCCTCCCACTTCTCCCGTCTTCCTTGGCCACAAGTCAGACGGCCACTGCTCTGGCACTCCGCAGAGCTCCTGTCTTGGGGGAACCCACTGTTGCCTTGCCTACCTCCAGCAGGGCTCCATGCACCAGCATGGTTGTTTGCTCTGCGATAAGAGCATTTGCTAAGGAGTGTGCCATGGCATGTAAATGGGCAGTCTGCATACCATGAGTTATGCGGCAACTTTCATTTGGCCTGTTAACAGCCACCTGTGCAGGTGGCATGGAAAAGCTGAGCTGCAGTTTGCTTTGAGAGCAGAGGTGAATGCCAGCAGTGGGGTGTGCACATTGGCATGGACCACAGGGCAGATCCCAGCCTCCGGTGCCCAGCCCTGTTCCAGGCGATCCCAGAGGAGTGGCTGGGGGAGCTGGAGGCTGGAGCAGCCACTGCTTTCCCCGTGCACCATCTTCTCATGCCGCAAGCAAGGGCCCCGGAGGAAACAGGCCAGCAGAGCACTTTAGGGAAGATGGCTTCACGAGGCACAGCCACAGAGCGAAAGGAATGCAGGAACCCGGAAAGAAGATCGTGTTTGTACTTGGATTTGTTTTCTACGTGGTTTTCAACATACCGCTGCAAGGAGAGGAGATGAAAGGGATCTGTAAACAACTTTATCTTTCCCAGGGTGTTTCCTTGATATATTGGACAAGGCTTTGAGCTTGGCTTCTGTCTTGGTTCTTCTTGAATGGCTAGTTTTTTTCAGCCATTTTTCTCCTCTGTTTGCAAAAAGTCTTTTCAGACAGTGGCCAGAGAGAAGGGCAGTTTGGAGAACAGGAAAAAAAATGTGTTTGTAAAGCCACTGAAACTGGCACAGGCCCAGGGCCAGGAATAGCACCTGAAACCACTCTGACACTGGCAGGGTAACAGGCTGGCAGTGTTTGCCCAATTTCAGCCAGTTAGCAAGGGCTGACCTGTCTTGAGCAAGTCTTGAAGCCGTTTCCAGGGCAAAACAACACTTTTATTGACCTCAGCATTCCCATAAAACACAGCAGCCGTGCTGAAGCCTTGATGGGCTATGGATGGAAGCAAGGCAAAGCTGCAAAAGCAGCAGTATCAGCTGCTTGATCAGATAAGAAGAGGGGCAAGGCTTCAGGGCACACCAGCCTTCTTGCAGGTCTTCCTAGGGTCTCATTAGTAGAGCCTGAATGCTTGAAAGATGATTCTTAATATGTTTGAAAGCGCATGGGTTTTTTTTGGTCCTGTACCCCTGTTAAGAGAGTTGCTTCTCCCGCACAAGGGTCTTGGTGGCAACGGTGCTGTGGCTAGGAGAGGGCCAAGTTCTATGGCTGTCAGCCACAGCTGGCTTCTTTGCTCCCCAGATGCGAGGGACGTGGGGCAGCAAGGCAGACAGTATACAGGTAGGACGAGGCAGGCATGCGTGCAGAATCTTGAGCTTCAGAGCAGGTGAGCTTGTAACGCCCACATTAATGGAAGCCAGTAGAAGGTCTTCAGGCCATGAGGACTGCTGGTGACCGCAGGAGGGCTTTGAGAGGCAGATGGGAGAGGCTGGGAGGAGGCAGACAGGAATGACAGCTGCTAAAGGTTTGCTGCTTAAGAGAAAGAGGCCAACAAACACTGGCCCTGCCCTGTCCCAGGGGCACAAATGAAGGATTTCAGGGTCTGCTTTGTACCTCTGAGCAGGAAATAGAGGGAAAAGCCATCCCACTCCTTTGCTACTAGTAGGCTCAGCTGCTGGTCCCACTGGTCACTAGTCCCATTAAGGCTGCTTCTGTGCCTAGGCACCAGTCAGGAAATCTGGGGACTCGAACCTGGTTCACCAGGCAAAATGCTGGGCTCAGACACATAAGACTTGACACATCTCATCATGTCACCCCCAAGAGCTGCACAGCCCAGCCAGGAGACTGTACTACCAATGTTATGAAGTCTTTCAGGTCTCTTTGCATGAGCCACAGCCTCAAAATACAACCCTTTACAACTGCCCACCCTTTGAGCCAGAGACATAAACATTTTGTGAGGGTTCAGGAGTGCAGTAAAAAAAGTCGTCTTCACAAATGATGTGACCTGCTGCCTTCCTATCCTAACTTGCTCACTGGCTTTTTATTGTGCCAGGGAAGTCAGCAAACACACCTCCCACATATCCCATGCATCAACTCTGTAGAACCTCCTGGGGGGATTTTGGCGGAACGTGTCAGGGAACTACCAGGGAAGCAAACCCCTTCCCGAAGCAGTTACATAACTGGGAAGCAAATAGCATGGGAGTCTTCAAGGCAACCAATACCTTCATCTGTCAGAGCAGCAGGAATCACTGGGTTGTGATGAACTCATCTTGTCTGCACTAGCAGTTCTGGCCTCCAAATACTTTAAGGCTGATGATGACTGGAGGAGCCGGAAGGAACACCATCCAGCAAACAATTGCAAAAGTCAAGTCTGAGCAAGAAGGAGGGTGTGTGTGCGGGGGTTGCCAAATCCGGAAGTATTCCTTGGAAACAACAACAACAATCACAGGAATATTTAATCACGCTACTACAGTGCCTTGCTGAACCGAAACTGGCACCAGGGTTCGGGGCTTGGGAATTGGAGCTGCCACGAGGAATAATCAGGGGGATGTGGCCATCCCAAATGCAACCTGGAACAATGCAAAGCTGCTCTACTTGCCCAACATTTGGCGTCATCACTGTTTTCTAGCCTGTCACCTGGGATGAAAATGAGGCCAAATACAATAAGAGCCAAAGTGATTCCCAGCATGATAAAAGAGATGGATCAAAACACAGCCAGCCCCTAAACAGAAACACCACAGACCGGAACTAAGGAAAAGAGCACCATGAGGCCAGGAGCTCGGAAATTGGCTGAGTAAGTTGGGTTCATACAGGATTGTGTGATGAAGCTATGAATCAACCTGTTTAATGGGTTCTCCATCTAGGCACAAAGGTGGCTCGAGGTCTTCTATACTCTAACCAGAAAGATCTCCACCATCTTCGTAGACTGCCCTAGAGTCCCTCCTCCAATTTAGGGTGGCACCAGGGTAAAGTGCATGTGGGTGAAATTCTGTCCCCTAACAGGGTGTCATCCTCATTGCTAATGGCAGAAACAGGTTAACAGCCCTGAACATGATTTCTTGCCTCCTGTGTGATGTTCTTCTTGCAGGGTGAACTTACTGGAGACCCTTATTCCTCCTAATATCTTCTGGGCTGTTTCTGAGCACTAATCTTCTGATCTCAGCAACATCCTGTGGCAGTGAGTTCCACAGTGCAATGGTTCATGCTGAATCCTCAGTGATCTCTTCTCTTCCTGCCTTGCACGAGAGGAGAGAATAGAAGGTTTCCAATCCACTTTTTCTAAACCATTTGTTCTCCTCTACAGTTTTAGTACAGCACCTCTTACTGTTTCCAGCTCTAACTGTTGGACTACAGAGCTTCCTTGGCCTCTCCACAAAATAGTCTGTTCCTGTTGTTGAGCTGACAGCGTGCACAGCACTTCTCACCCCTCTGCTAACCGCAGTGGTGGTGTTATCAGTGTGACTGGGAATGAAGGACCTCTCGTCTCTGCCAATGCCTGTGCTGGGGGGTTGCAGCCATGGGAGGCCTCCAGCAGCTCTTCTGTGCATGCTGCAGGATCCAGCCGCCATGAAACATGTGTTCCCTCCACTGCAACAGAGCAGAAATCCCACCGGGGAGCATGAGGAGCAGCTGGGCAACCTCTCTGACTCCATCTGGCTTCCATGCAGGCCACCACGCCAGACAAGGTGTCAACAATGCCCATCCTGACCCCACGGTAGAGCAGGGGGCCCGCGGCCCAGGAGGTGGCAGGATGCCCTATAGCCTGCCCATCTGCGTGACACTGAAGCAATGAGGCGCGGGGGCTTCGCAGTAGGGCTGCCGCAGGGCTGAGGTCGACAGCAGGGCAGAGGCCCTGGCCTAGGGGTGCCCCTGCTCATCTCCCCCACCAAGGAGACAGCACCCTGGGAGCCGGCGTGCAGCTGCCTTGCCGCGGCCCCTCTCGGCTGCTGGGAGCGGCCGGCTGTGGTCCCGCGCCCCGGAGCACGGGCTGCCTCGGCTCGCTGTGGCCGGCCTGTCCCGCCCCGGGCAGCGCCGCCGCAGCCGCAGCCGGAGCCGGAGCCGGAGCCGGAGCCGGAGCCGGAGCCGGAGCCAGGCGCAGGGGCAGGGGCAGGCGCAGGGGCCGGGGCAGGGGCAGGGGCAGGCGCAGGGGCAGGGGCAGGGGCAGGCGCAGGGGCAGGCGCAGGGGCAGGGGCAGGCGCAGGGGCAGGGGCAGGCGCAGGGGCCGGGGCAGGGGCAGGCGCAGGGGCCGGGGCAGGGGCCGGGGCCGGGGCAGGCGCAGGGGCAGGCGCAGGGGCCGGGGCCGGGGCCGGGGCCGGGGCCGGGGCAGGGCCGTGGCCCCGCCAGCGGGGCGTGGAGAAGCGCAGCCCCGCCTGGGCCCGCCCCGCTGCCCGCTGCCTTCTACCCGCGGCGGGGCCGGGCGCGCCGAGAGTTGCAGTCGGTCCGGGGCCGAGCGGAGCACGTGGTCGCGGGGCCGGAGCGGGGCCGGGGCTGGGAAAAGGCTTCCGCGGCTTTCAGGAGGCGTGTGCCGGCAGGGCAGCCATGGACGGGCGGGTGGTGGTGGTGATCAACGCGCTGCTGGCCGCAGGTGAGAGTCGCGGGAGGAGCGGGAGCGGATGTGGGCTTCGGCGCGCCTGGCCTCGCTGACCGTGCCCTGTTCCCTGCGCAGTGTGCGCCGCGGCGGCGGGCGGGCTCGGCCGGGACGTGCTGCACAACGAGGTGCTCCACAAGGACGGCGGTGGAGGGGCCCCGGTCCCGGCCACGGCGCCGCTACTCCGCGGCAGCCCCGAGAAGGAGGGCGGCGGAGTGGCCTCGGGGGACGACTTCAGCGAGCTGCCGAGAGGTACCAGCGGGGGCAGGCTGGGGCCTGGGGCGGGCGGGAGCGCGGGCTGGGAGCCGGCCCCCGCGGCGAGCCGGGGCTGGCTCGGGGGGGCTCAGGTCGGGTCGGTCCGCACCGGCGCCCCGGGGCGGGAAGGGCCTCGAGCGTCGGGTACGGAGCGGGCTGAGGGGGACCCGGGTGGCGTCGGATATGGACAAGGAGAGAGGGGGACCCGCTTCGGGTTGAGATCCCAGTCTGGGCAGGGAGAGCTCGGCTTGGTTCAGATATGGATTTGCTTTGGGTCCTGGTCCAGTTTGGGGCCGGAGGCAGTGTGGGTTCGGTGCCAAGCCTGATTTGAATCCAAATGCTCACTGGGTGTTGGTGCAGATCTGGAGCTGGCGGGGGCAGGCTTGGCCCAGTTTCAAGGGGGAACATGTGAGGCTGGAGCAGCCCTGTGCCCCCTGGGTGGCAGCTCTAGCTCTCTGTGGGCTGCCTCAGGGGAGGCCACCATCGCCGTCTGGGTGACAGTGGGCTGGATCCAATGCCTGGGCTGGGCACGAGGGTACTGCTTGAGAGCTCCCAGTACCCCAACACCCTGCATGTGCACCTTGCCTTGCCCCATGCTGTGGCACCCAAAGGTGTCCCTGCCCCATGGTGCCAGCCCTGGGTGTGGGGCAGGGTGGGAGCCCTGGGCAGCAGGCAAGAGCCCAGGACTTGTAGCTGTAGGTCAGGGCAGTTGGGTTTTGGCAGCTTTGCCTGAGGGGGGTGTCCCTGGTGCCCCTAGCATGGCAGTCCCAGGGGCTCCCAAGCAAGGGGGCAGGAGCCATGATCCCACAGTCCCTGGGTCGTGCCCTACAAGTGAGAGCTGTGCCCCAGGAAGGGAGAGCCCTCTGATGCATGTGGCACCCCTTGCCCACAGGTGTTCAGTCCTGGGCTGGGTGCGTATGCCTGTTTGGACTATGCTGCCTTCCAGATAGTGGCAATGGTGGCTGCTGGGGAGGGGACCACTGTGACTCACCCGTCGCCCACACACGGCTGCTCTTCATACCTAGCTGGGGTTAGTCACCCAGCGGTCCCTTCTACGGAGGCGTTGGGGACACTGCCTCTCTGTTAGGCTCTGTGCATTCATGCTTGGCTCCTCTCCCCTGGGTTGGGACCAGAGCATGTCCTGGTGCCTCTTGTGGGGGGTCGTGCCCATGGGGTGAGATGGGACCCATCACAGCGTGGGAAGGGTGACTGAGCCTATCTGGCCTTGCAGGTGTGGCATGCTGAGATTGGTAGCCTAGCACCAGGAGGATTGAGCTCTACTCTGTGTAGTTCACCCTCCCATCTTTTCTCATTTTTCCTCTTTGCTTTCTGGCTGTCTGGTCCTGTCAGACTGCGATGCTAGCACCTGGCTTTGCAAAACCAGGCTGATCACTCATGTCTGAGGGTATTCTGCCCTCGGGAAATGCTCCTTTTCTTGATGGGAGATGCAGTAGGAGAGCAAAGAGATGCTCCCATCTGCCCTCTGGTCCTCCAGGTATCCCTCCAATGAGGAGATCCCACCCTAGAGCAAATGATCTCGCAGGTGTGGGCTGTGAGGAGGGAGGACTGCAGCAGGATAGACTGATGGGGCTCTAGTTTTTGGGGTGGGGGTTATCTGTTGCCAAATCAGCATTGCTAAGTTATAGTCAGAGGAATCTGCCTTTTGTGCCAGAGGCACCTTTCTTTCTGTGCTCCAGCCCTGGGGACAGCAGGTCTTTTCCCCTGTGGCTGGGGTGTCTGTGTGGGGGGCCATCTATGGCATCCCCCTGCCCACCTGGACTGCACCAGTTTCCCCCCCTTCCTACTGGCAAGATCACCCAAATCTTCTGCGGACATGCTGCTTGGAGGACACGGGACAGAGTCCCAGGGACAAGGGTCAATGCCAGAGAAGGGCAGCAGTGAGGGAGGCCAAGGGGTCAGCAGCACCGCTCCTGTCCCTCTGATAGCACATGTCTGCGAGGAGCCCTCTGTGCCACTGGCTGCGGCAGGGAGATAAGCCACAGGGGAGGGGACAGCTACTGCTGCCAGCCTGGGGCAAGTCCTGGGGCCCTGCATCTCACCCGCATCTGGGGGTTTCTCCAAGCCACAGAGTTTCCTGGAGTATCATTTTTCTCCAGGCCTAGCTTGAAGGATGTTGAAGTTGTGAAATAACTTCCTAGGCATGCAAACTAATGGTGCACTGTGGCACGAGAGGTGCTTGCATGGGGAGGAAGGTTACGTACGCTGAGGGCTTGGTTATGTGAGGAAGTTGTTGAGAAAGCATTAGGCATGTTAAAACTTGCCAGGTTAGACTCTGTTGCCCTTTCCCCCTTGTTCCCTCTGTGCAGCACGTGATTTAGTTTGTATTTCCCCAGCCTCGCTGCAGTTCTTAATGCCATGATTGTAGCGGCAGAAAGTGTCTCTCCAAGCAGTGAGTAACTTTTGTGGCACCTTGCGAGATCAAGCTGGGGTTGATTTTTGGCATCTGTCCGTCTTAAACTATTCCAGTAATGTTGCTGGTTTGGCTTTGGGTCTGTGGGGAGCATCTAAGGAGCTTGGCGCTCTGGTTCCCACCGGCCTGCTTAGCCAATTCAGCAGGGAGCTGGCCTTGCACCAAAACCCACCGATTTCTGCGCTACAACTAAAAAATACCTTTATAATTCATGAGAAGGCTTTCTTTGCCATCTGCTCAGTTCTGCAAGACCAAAAATTGACCTGGGCTTGCTCTTTTAATCCTGCTCTTGTCCTGTGTGCAAGCCCTCATTGTAACCACAGGAAGGAGAGTCCATCAGAGTCATGAATGAGCTCTTACAAAAGACCATGCTGATCAGGGAAATAAAAGCTAGATAAAGACGCAATTAGTGGTCTTCTGTGTCCAGTGGAAACTGGTGTATATAATAGCAACATTTGAGATGCATAAAGCCCTGTTTTTTTCTCCCTGATTTCTTAGTTACTTGTTCCCTTATTTCCTTTAGAATTGTTGTTATGAATCAGAAAGGCCATGATATTTGTAAAAATCTGGAAAAAAAAATGGAAAAACCTCTGCTTGGGGCAGATTGCTGAACAAAAGGCTGAACAATTGCCAGGGCAGAGTTGGCTACAGTAGTCTAGGGTTTACTGTTCTCTTTTGCTTTCAAATGAGAAATTGGGGTGATCAGTGTTTTCTCCTTTTGAAATTGTTTTCCAGTTGCTTTCTTGTCAAAGCCTCAAGGCCTGGTTACTCCCAAGAAAAAGGGGAACGGGAATAAAAGAAGAAAAGGAAAAGGCCTGGGGAAGAAGAGAGACCCGTGCCTGCGAAAGTACAAGGATTTCTGTATTCATGGTGAATGCAAATACATCAAAGAGCTGGGCGCTCCATCCTGCATGTGAGTTACTGCTGCGTGCCTGTCCCAGGGAAACCTTAGTCATTGTTCCTTGAATTCTCTAGGCTGCACAGAGGAAGAGCGTGGGAGATATTTTTAGTGCACGTTCCCCGTCCGTGTGGAGACAGCTCTGACTTAGCATTCTGTGTACTTCTTGAGCTGTGTCACTTGGAGAACAGCAGGAAACTTTGGCCTCTCCTCTAGCCTGGTTTCTGTCTTTTGAACAAGTTCTACCGAAATCCCCCATGGCCTGAGGCTTGGAGCGCTCCACAGCGGCCCCTGCCCCACGGGAGCTCTGCGTCAGGCCTGCAGGGCGTCAGTGCAGCAAGTTCCTGCCGCAGTGGAGTTTGCGAGAATGCAAACTTGCCTGCCAGGGTTCAGCTGCCTGGTAGGTGTCCAAAAGTTGGCTTCCCTTGATCTTGGTGGCTTGGGTCCAGAGTGATAGTCAAGCACCTGGCCCACTGAAATGGGCTGCAAGTCTCACATCTGAGGCCTTCTTCAGATCTGGCTTGAGAGATCCTCTCCTGGCTCAAAAACCCAATGTCCTTTGCCCTGTCCCTCATTGCTGTGAGCCCCTGCCAAGAGCTGGGGTAGCTCCCAGGACTGGCTGGTCACATCCTGGGCGACAGAGGTCAGAAGCAGAGGTTGCACCTATGAAAAAGCTGGCTTCCCATGCAAGGGCACAGTACCAAGTGGCCCCTTGTTCTGTTTGAGGCAGCTGGCTCTTGTGCAGTGGCACTGTCGAGGGGTGAGAGCTGGGGATTGAGAACGGGCTCGTTCCCTCTCTCGTCCCACTGCATCCCCATGCTGGGATGTAGTGGTGTGAGTGGTGATCTCTGCCGTGGCACCTGAAGAGCAGGCAGAGGCTGCATCCGAGGTAGTGCCTTGGGGGGCAGCCTGCCAAAGCCACGTCTGAGCTTTTCCTTGGCCTCGGTGAAGGATGGGACTGTGTACCCCCATAAGAAGCAGCATGCTCCTTCTCCTACCCCCTTGGGCTGCAGGTAGAGAGCAGGGACCAGATATGGCAAGTGGAGGAGAAAGCAGTTTGCTCACTGCGGGGACACCTGGATCCAGCCACTGCTACCTTGGGTAATATCCGGTGGGTGCAAGTTTGATCCCCGCTGACGTGGGCAGGGTTTGAGCTGGTGGATATAAGAGGCTTTGGTCCTTGCTGGCAATCCCCTGAGCCTCCCAGCCCTGTGCCCGGAGCCTGGGAAAGATAATAGCTCCCTGGCTTATAATGTCCAGAAGCTCTCGTGCCCCAGAATCTGCAGGGATCAGGATCCGCACAGCTCCTTGAACAGCTTAGTTTTGCTGTGCCTGGAAGCTGTCACGAGGTCGTTGCTGGGCCCTTGAGCAGGGGCATCAGGACTGCCAGTAAGAGAAGATCTCTGCTGGATTGGCTTTCGCTGGTGACCTGGTGTGCTGTGGAGCACAGTCCTTCCCTGGTTCCTGCCTTCATCAGGCTAGGACAGCTGAATGTCCCCTTCCTGAGCTCCTCCTGAGCAATCACTGGCTTCCTGGGGCTGAAAGAAGTCTTGGAGCAAGGGCAAGCAGGAAGGGTGCTGACCCAATGCTCTGATCCAGGCTCTGTGTCAGGAGCCACCTGGGGCTCTTAAGCTTGATGACCCCTCTCTGGGCCTTCCCCTGGATGGATTTAGGATTAGCGGCCCACTACCCCTTGGAATCCAGAAGGCAGCAGTTCTGGAGCTGGGACTGGCAGCTTTTCTCATCGGAAGCAAGCCCAGGCTGTCTGCCCCTCCTGGGGCTCTGGGAGGCCTCAATTCCCCTCTGGTAAAGAGGACCTGTGGCACCTAGTGTCACTCGATTGCATTTGCTCATACAGTCGCTGCTTTCAGTGTCTGGGGAGTGCTTGGGCTGCAGCTGGCTGGCTCTGGCCATGCCACCTGTGCTGCACAATGTCTTTTAGATCTTTGCTGCTTCTGGCTGGTCCCAGGGTTTGGGGCAAGCTGAGGAGGATGCCCAGCCCAGGTCCCTGAGTACCACTAAGGGGCAGCTCTGTCTCTGCACTGTGCCCAAGGCAGCTGCCTGGGGTGGAAGGTAATGTTGGTGTTTGGCGTGGTATTAATGGAGCTCTCGCTAAGCGCAGCGAGCCAGGCGGGAGGTCTGGATTGAGTCCATGTGTTGGAGATAAGCTCATGTCTCTGCCCAGATCTGCCAAGGGTCCGTGGTGTTGAGTTTATTCAGCTGATCACAGCAGTAGGCGTTGACTCACAAGGAGGGTTTGGGTGGCTGCCTCACAGCTCTGAGGAAGAACTTTATTTCTGTTATATGAGTAACCTCCTGAGCCTGGAGGGAGTTTGCACTTCTCTGTTTGCTCTTGCTGGCTGAGAGCATTGGGGAAACCTGCTAGGAGGGAATTGCTGAGCCCATGGCTGGAAGTTGTTCCCCACTTCTTTGCGCAGGACTTCCCCTCACAGAAAGCAGGTGGCTTGGCTTGCTGTGACACAGATGGCTGTATGCCTTGCTTCTGTGTGCCAACCAGGAGCCATGTCTTGCCTGCTGGGGTCTCAGCGGTCCCCTCCTGTGGCCCCTATTGTGTCTGACCTCTGTGTGTGACGGGGCTGGCTGTCACCCAGAGGTGGTCCAACCAGCCTGGCGCCGCTTTGTAGGAGATTGGGAAGAGGCTGGACCCTAATGCCTTGCAGTGTGGGGAAGGACTTGACCTTGCTGGCCATCTTCATTTGGTGCTTGGGACAGGGATGCAGGGCAAGAGAATTTAACAGTATACTGGGGGACAGAGGTGACACCAGACCTCCTGGCTCAGGGTGGGAGCAAAATTCTGGCTCAAGGCTGAGCGAAGAGCTCTGTTGCCTCACAGCAGGAGGAACTCGATGCCCTGCTGTGCTTGGTCATCACCATCCTTTAAAACTCTTTCCTTCTTGCCCAGATGCCAGCCGGGATATCATGGAGAGAGATGTCATGGCCTCTCACTCCCTGTGGAGCATCCCCCCAGCACGTACGACCACACCACTGCACTGGCTGTTGTCGCTGTGGTCCTGTCCTCACTGTGTCTTGTCATCATTGCTGCTCTGCTGATGCTGAGGTGAGCAGGATGGAGGCTGCGCTGTCAAAGCCACCCCCCCAGGAGGGCTGCACTCAGGGGATGGTGGCAGGGGCCACTCTGTGCTCTGAACATCTCTTTGCTTGGCCTCATAGGTGCCACAAAAGAGGTGTCTATGACGTAGAAAACGAAGAGAAAATCAAGCTGGGCATCACTGTGAACCACTGAGGATGCTGGGCACTGGCGAGGTAAGACCATGGCTTACCATGGGGCTAGGATGCTGCTGGGTGTTAGATGCTCTGCTTGCTCATTCTGGCTAGGCCCACTGTGCCCCTCTCTGGCATGGAGAGAGCACCATGTCTTAACTAACTAATTCTGTGCTGGAGCCAGGCAGCACCCAAAGGTGGTCTGAGGTTAGGGAAGCAGCTGGCAGTATTTGGCCCAAGAGCCCCTCTGGCTGAGCCTCAGTTCCCCTCATGGCTCCACCCCTCTCTTTCCTTTCCTCCCCTCCCTCTTGGAGCCCCTGACATCTTTTGCTCATGTTTATGCTCACGCAGGTGAAAACAACTTCCTTTTTTCACTCCCAAGCAAACTTGTCCTTTGCTTTTTACTTGCTACAACTTCATGCCTTGTCGCTGGGCATGTGAGCAGCTTACTGCCAGGCCCATACGGTGTCACTCTGGATAGCTGGGTGTGCTCTAGCCCAGAGGTGGCTGTGTAACAGTGGTTGCTGGGTGCTGGAAAGCTTGCAGGTTTCCTCTCTTCTGGGTCAAACCCTGACATTAAGCATGTGGCCATTTCTCTTTTTAACTAAGAAAATACTTTGTTCCTTGTGGGATGAAATAATACCTTCTAAGGGTTTCTGTAATCTTGCTTATTACTTGTTAGGCAGTGTCTGGGGAGGGATTTTTAACTGTTTGTTGATATGATGTGATTCGCAATGAATTGCCCTTTGGGGAAGGGGTCTCAGAGCAAGATTTTCATTGCTGTCCTCTCTGCCCTGGTGATGGGGGGAAAGATATGTTTGGGGGGGGGGGGGGGAGACACTGTGGTCCCTGGAAGGAAGCCATGGAGGAAACAAGATGTGTAATGGTTAGCCACAGCTCTCTCCCGGCATCCTGCCTTGGAGCCTTCTAGGTCTCATCCTGCGAGGTGTCAAGTCCCTTTGGCCACTGCTGGGGTTTTAGCAGCAACCAGAACACTCCCCACTAGGTTGCGTGGGACTCCAGAAACTGCTCAGCCCGGCAACCAGGAACAACCAAGGGCAGTGATTTTTGCCTGGCACCTGGCATGAGGCTGCAAAACAAACTTGCCTGTGATGTTCTATTTCAGGAGTTGGCACTAAAGCAGTTCTACCTCCTGGAAGATGCAAGCCACGGAGCCAGCACTGTCCCTGGGACACTGCAGCACATTGGGAGCTTACTGGAGTGGCAGGACAGCACCTGGTTAGTGGGTTTGGTCAGGCAGTGATGTCGCCTTAGTGAGCGTAGCGTCAATCTGTGGGACACAAGAGGCACACGAGAGACCCTCTCCACGTGGCAGGCTTTCTTGCTGTGCCGCAGAGCTGGCCGGGGCAGCTTTGCGGAGAGGCAGGAGGGACCTGCTGGCCATCGGCAGAGGGGTTCCCTGGCAGCTCCGGGCTGCCTGCTGCAGCGCACAATGAGGAACTAACTGTGAAAGGCTGAAGAGACCAGGCCAGGGGCTTTCTTAGATGCAGGGGTGGGGGGGTAACAACTATTTAACAAGATATTTTTCATTTTAAATTATATATTTATTTTAGATAAACTGTACATAGTATTTATATTTATTAGAGGTCTGGCCCTGCAACCTTCATGTAGAACAAGACAACAAGGTCAGACCTCCCTTATTTTTTAAGTGCAATGTAATATTCTAATAAATAACACTTTGTAACAAACACTTGGTTTGTTAATTTAATGAGGGGAGCTGAAAGGAGTTGGATCTCTGAAAGTTGTAACAACGTGCCTTCCTTAATGGAGTATCTCAAAAATATTGTGGTGCATCTGTTAAACTGTGGCATAAATCCGGAGTGAGCTGTGGAGTCTGCTGGACCCGCTTGTGCTGTCCTCCAAGGTGCAGTGGAATGGGGTTGGGTGCTCTTAGCTCCCACTGAAGCTGAACAGCATGGTACAAAGGGGCCGGTGGCCAGATCAGACCCACACCATGCCATGAGGCAGCTGCTTTGGTTCATCTGCAGCAAGGCCAGCCCCAGGTGCACCCCTTCATGGGGTTTCATATCTTAGCCAGCCATGCTGTCAGATGGGTGTGATGTCTGCATGTTTGCTGGCCAGTGGAATCCTACCCTGGTGTGAGTTTGGCCATTCTGACTGCTCTTTTCAGCCTGATAAATGTAAATAGGACTGATTCCTGGTTTTAAGCCAGTATTAGGCTAAAACTCAGAAGTGGACTCTCGCAGCTCCCCAGCATCCCTTCCCTCACAGAGGATCTTCGTTGTCCCTGGTGTGGCTAGAGGCCTTGGTTGCCGCGGGCTCCTAGCGGCCAGGGTCATTCCTGTGAGCATTGTTCCAGACTGTGGTTCAGGGCTGATCCTGACTAGGCAGTATAAATAACCCCCAGCTCGCTTGTGTTTCCTCTTCCTTGAGCTTCCCCTAGGGGAGCCAAGAATGGTGTGAGCTGATGGGTCTAGCAGAGAAAACTGGCTGCCTCCCTGCAGGAAACATGCTTTCCTCCAGCCTGTTTCACTCCGGTAGACATCAAACTGAGTTTTCAAAGCAGAGTGCTACCACGCTTTTGATTCATGTTCCTACAACTTGCCCTGAGGCAGGGGAAACTTAGTAGTCTGCAGAGGTTTTTGGACTAATTTGGCCAAAATTTAACTCTGGCAAAGCATGAAATAGGCTCTACAGTCATTGGTCCCCTGTGGGAGGGGGTACTTAGGAAGTGATCTTATTAGTTCATTCCTCTTAAACAGCCGGCAAGTTTTAATGTAGCAAAACCTGGGGCGTGGGAAGGGGGAATGAAGCAATCACTTGGCTCTCCCGTGCTTCCCAAGATAGAAGGGCTAAAGCATGTGGCTGCAGCAGAAAGGAAGCTGGTGGGTAATGAGGGATAACCTTTTATGTTATCACCTGGAGAGCAAAAGCCCCCGGCAGTTGCAGTGACCCAAATCCCAGAGATGGGGAAACAAGTTTCTGGCTTTGCTTTGGGTGAACCCAGACTTTAACGCTGTGGGAAGGCTGGTTGAAATGGAGACTCCAAACTTTGGACCTCTTGAAAATTTATTAAGCAAATAACATCTCTGACTGCTGCACAGGAGGCTCTTTGCTCCTAGTCAGCCTGCCAGGTCCCTCCCTGCCTTCCTGCGCGGCCACTGTTCCGGGGCTGTTGGTTCTGCTGCGCTGGGGTCTCCCATGCCAGCCCCGAGGCCCTTTCTGCCTTTCCTTGTAGCCAGCTCTGTCCACCCTGGGGCTCTGTGTGCCCAGGCCAAGTCTTTCTGCAGACAGCTGGCATTTTTATGCTGATTTTTGCTCTGGCTGGGAAGCAGTGAGTGGGAGGCTTGGGAGTGAGGGCGAGAGCCTTTGCAAAGCCTGGCTAGGCTGACAGCAGAAATTGCTGACTTGAAGCAGGCAAGGATCCTGGTGCTGGGGTCACTGGCACAGGGTGCTCTGCATGGGGAGCCTGAGGGCAAGAGGGGGCACGTGACTCCCTTCCCCCCTACCCCCACATATGACCCAGCCTGTGATGGAGCAAAGGTGGCCACTGCTGAGGGGGAACTAAGCTTTGGGGCACCCCCCCCCCAGACTATTATATCACACCAGACCCTGGCACTAGGTCTATCTGCTCTCTGGGGGGTGACATCGGCCAGTCAACTGCTCCTTTCCCCATGTAGGATCAGAGAGGGGGAAGATGCTCCCAGCACAGCTGGGGCCCCAGGCTAGCTGGGAAGGATGGCTCTCGGGGTGGGAGCTTTCTCAGCCTGAGCCACACAGTACGGCATGGGGCCCATCATGGGCACGGGGAAGGGTGCGGGCAGGCATCAGCTGGTGTCAGCCAGGGCCGAATCATGATTCCACATTGCCTGGAGCCCAGCTGCTATCTGTACTTCTCTTTTCATGCAAGGGTGTGGTTCTGGTCTGCTTTGCTCCTCTGTAGGCCTATGGTGCAGGTGGGCTGCTCAGGGGTGGTGAGTCAATGGGACAAGAGAGATGGGAGATGCGTTTTGAAGATGGGCCAAGTGAGAAGGTAGCTGGATCCATGAGACAGCTCCCTCTGCCCATCTGGGCTTGGAGAGGATGCAATCCTCTCTCTTCCCAGATAAGGCAGCAATGAAAGGAGGGTGCAATACTCACCCGAAGGGGCTTACAGGAATCAGGCACAAGACAAAAGCAGCCTCTACTGCTCTGCCTTTAACCCTCCCTGGCCAGGCTGATTCCCCATCCGTGGTGATGCCCAACTACTGTGGGGGACACTGAGTAGTGGAAGGTGCTGGGATTGCACCAAATATGCAGAAATCCGGTGGCCTGGTGCTTATCTGGACCTCCTGTGCAACAGCCAGCCTGTTGTCCTTGGGACACCCACCCACAGCCTCCTGGATCAGGCCTCAGCCACAGGCACTGAGGGTGCCTAAGCCATGGAGACAGGCACCTGGGTGCTGGGCCCCTCCAGAGGCTGCATGGGTCTGTGTCCCACTGGCATTGGTCTCTCCGGGTGTGAGTCCCCCAGCTCCTCCAGCCCTGACCCTGCTGTCCACCCGAACAGGAGCCAGACGTGCTGGCAGCTGGCCAATGCAGCTATGCAGATCAAGGTCTTGGGGAATTGCAGACTCCGGCCTCCCACTGCCCCCAGCTCAGCAGCCTGGCCTTTTGCCTCCTCAGGCACAGAGCCAGGAACAAAAAAAAAAAAAAAATCCCCCTTATATGTCACTGGCCACTGCATTTCCTGACTCTCAAGTTGTCAAGCCCACTGGCCTCGGCTGCTCACTCCAGCACTGATTCACTGCTGTGACCTCTGGCATCTCCCTTTGCCTCCCATTGACACGCGAACGTGGTTTGGCTGCAGGTAATGAACCTTGCACCCAGCCACCAAGCACCTTCACCTCGCTCTCCTCCACGGTGTCCCTGAATCCCCAGTGCTCGCTCTCTGAGGCTGGCTCTGTTTCACTGCTAGCAAAGGCCTCATGCTCTCAGAGGGGAGCCCTGCAGCCTGCAGCACACCTTCTCCTCCCCAAAGGACAGACCCTGCCCCAGACTGAGGCTCAAAGCTGAGAAACCTCAAAAATACCAACTTTAGATTTAATTTTTTTAAATGCAATACATTACATAAATCAATTTAACAACCAGTTCTCCCCCTGCCCCAACACCTGATCTCACCTACTTCTGTGGCTGCGTTTGGGCACTTTCAGCCATCATGGCTTGACAGGATTTGGATGAGGGGGGACATTGTGACTGGGACCAGGGAAGAGGCTGTGGAGCTGTAGGGGTACAGCTTGGAACACGCCGCTCCACAGGGAGTGAGGTGAAGCAGCCAAAGGAAACTCCCAAAATTCATTGCAACGTCCCCACTGCCTGTCTTTGGAAACAGACAGCAACAACCCTGCAAGCAACTCTGTTTGGCTGACGTTCCTCCTGACAGGTGTTTCTGGCTTTGCTCTGCTCCTCATCCAACCCCTGAGCCCTGAGCTGGAGATGGACTTTGCCAGTAAGCATGACGAGCTGTGCTGCAATGTGGTATCTCCTACGGGTTCATTGCTGCAGCAGAAAGGGAGACACAAATCCCCCCAAGCGCCCTTGGAGTGGGCACAGCTCAAGGACTTGCCCCATCATGCACCAGCTCTCACCATATTGCCTGCTTTCCAGTGAAATTTGGCTTGGGATCTGGGTGCAATGGGTTGTCTCGGGGCAAACCCGCTCACCAGATCTACTCTTTCTCGGAGCCGTAGAGATGCTCAGATCTGGCCCAGGCCCATCAGTTTGAGTCTGGAGGTGGAAAGCCAATATTTGCTCTTTTTGGTGAGATGCTGCTCTTACCTTATCTGGTGGGTGTGCACAGGGCTGTTCCTCACGCCGGCATGGCCCAGTTGCTGGCACAGATTACTGCTTCTGCCTTCACCTGGAAATTTTTCCAGCCTTGGCCTGGTCAGACTTCCCTCCCACGATGTTGTTTCACCTGACATATCTCCATGCCAGTGGTTGCACCTTGGCCCTTCTGGTTTATTCTCCAGCACCAAGGAACTGAGAGGTGCAGAAGGAGGCTGCTCAGGGGAGAGGCATGTGCAGTGGCTGGAGCTGCCTGCTCCAACTCTGAGCTTGGTGGGTAGCAGTGCAGTGCTGGGGGCCCAATGGTAGTTGCAACACCTTGAAACACCTCTATGCTCAGGAAGGCATAGAAAAAGGCAGACTGGCTCTTGGAGCAACGCTGAAGGGTTCCAGGTCTGCTCTCAGGCTTGCAAATCACCAGTGGCATATGTAAAGTTGGGAAGCTGGGCAGAAGTCTGCCTTGCGTGGTGGCTTGGAGCAAGCACCAGTGTATCACAGAGCACTTGCCTGTGCTGAGATGGGAGGGAAGAGCTCGCTTGGGTCACCACACTGCAGATCCCCTGGGCTGAGGCATCATTGTTCACTCCTGGGCATCCTCCAGCCTTTTGTGCTATAAATTGCCAATGACTCAGGCAGCAGGACGTTCAGGCTCCCCCGAGGAGGCCAGGCCACTGCCGTATAGAATTAGCTGCTACAACTCTTCCTGCTATTCAGTGAAAGGTTTTCCTTTTCTCTGCAGGAAGTGTTATGTGTTGGATACACCAGGATCCGTGGGGCAGAGTAGCAAGAGGAACTGGGTTACAACAGCCATCAGTGTCTCAATAGTTGGAGGTCTTAGATAGGGGGATTGAAGAGAAATATCTCTGCTACATCCAAGGCTTGGGGTTGAATCAATTCAGAGCACGTGTGGTCTTCAGAGCATGGAAAAGGGAAATGGCACGAGGCCTGGATTTGTTCTCATCTTGGGGCAGGTGCAGTGGGTTGCAACAGGAACTGCTTGTCCCTAAAGGTTGGATCTTGCATTCTGCTTTTAATTAATGGTGTCCAAAGAGGTTGCCTCCTGCCTGCCTCAGATTACAGAATGGTACACTGGGTATTTTAATTTTTGCTGCCTTCCCCTAAAAGACTTCTGATAGCCTCATCATGATCTCACCTCTTCTCCCAGCCCAGCTGGGCAAACTCCAAGGAAAACTCAGGCTGGAGGGAGTGATGGTGATTAATTAGTGGGCGCGCATGTGGGTGAGTCAGGCTGCATCAGTAAGGCAGCACAGTGCTGAGGGGGTCACCAGGCAGCTGAAACAGCTTTCTCTGCATGAAACACCATGCTGCCATGCTGACCACATGCAAGAAATGGATTCCCCTGAGGATCTCACCACGCCACCAGCATTAACTCAGTAACTCCACCAGGCAAGGACACAATGCTTCTCAACCTCCCCCTCAGCTTTTAATTGGATTCAAGATCGTCTGGCCCTCCCAGTCCCAGACTGCTGCCATGTGCCCTTACATGCCTCCTACTTTCACTGCTGAAGCAACTGCCTTTCTGCAGAGGGTGAAATGACCTGGCCTCCTTCCCTCCTGCAGCATCTCAACGCCTGTCTGGATGACAGGGCTGTGTCTGACTGCCAGGTATTATTAATAAAGCATCAGTCTGGCTCTGGTTTTAGCTACTGCTACTGCTTTTTGATCTGTCCCTTGTATCCCCCTGGCTTTGGGATCCTCTCCCAGAGTCTGGCTGGGGGTGCCTTTCCTGTTCAATGAGTAATGAGACAGGCAGCCCGCGTTCTCCACTGTGTCTGGTACAAAGCCTTCCCTTAGCAGGACCTCTTGCAGGCTTGGCAGGAGCAGGCAGGCTAGAGCCTGTCAGTAACAGATCACCTCCTTTCTCTGTGTTTCTGTAGAGAGAGATGGCCTCACACAACTATTATGCACCAAAAGGCAATGTTGTAGCTAATCATTTGACGAACTAGTTCACTTCCTTGGCATCGCATCTAAACTGCCAGCTCAGCAGAAGGCTCAGCCACAAGCTCCAGTTCTACCCTGAGACACACGAGACCCCCGGCTGTATATCACCCCCTTGTGTGACAGCGACTGTGCGCTGGCAGAGTTATCCTAGTTGTGTCAGGGTCTGCATCTGCCCTTGCATCTGGCAGCATCTACAGATGGGGTTTAAGCCACTGGTACGGCCCACCAGGACTTAGGAGTTACCCAATGCCAGAGCCACCTTGGAGTGGAGGTCACACAAGGCTGCTGTTAGGCTGCTGTTAGGCTCCTTAGCCCCGCCAGACCTCCCCTGCAGCCATGCAGAGCCAGCCTGGGTTGTTAGTAGACGTCTACTGGATGGTGGATGAGGCTGGCATGAGAACCACACAACCTAACTGTGTATCGCACGACATAGTGGGGCAGCGTGGGATAAACGTCCATCCAGCTATACCAAAGAGCTTCACCCCTGACCCAGAGGGCCTTCCCTGCCTGTAATCCTTGTGACTCATGCATTCAAGGCCTCTTGGCCAAGCTGCATGTTTGGGAATTGGAACAAGACCTTGCTTTGGAAATAGGGCGTTTATTGGCAGCCTGTAGCTGGGAAAGAGCTCCTTCCAGTGAGATAAAACAGCAATGAAGTTTATTGGAGAAAGGCAAATAAAGATCCTCTTTAGCCAGTGGAACCCACTGATACATGAAACTTCCCCTCGATGTTGGCAAACCCTTTATAGATAAGGTATGGCCACCCATGTGAACACCTGCCCCCCAGGATATCTTGATTCCCATTTTTCTGTTCTGGACGTGACTCAGTTCCTTGCCAGCCCCATGATACTTTTAGCTTGGCTGCGTAGCACTGCATAAACAGTCAAACACATGGACAGGCTTCATGAGTCCTTGGGTCCAGCAGATGGGCATCTCAGTTCAATGACAGAGCCGGCATGCTGTCCCCATGAGGGGTACCTGCAAGGGCTTGACAGCCTCTTGAAACAGCTTCAAAGCCTCCCAGGAGACTGTAATCACACACCTGGTCCCCAGGAGAGGCTGAGTCCCTTCATAGGAAGGGCAGCTCCATCCCCTCTGGTTTTCTTTTCCTGCTCTTCCAATACATTTTCTGCTTCACAAAGGCCATATCTCTCTGCTCCAACATGGTACCCCAGCTTCCTGCTGAACTGGCATGGCCAAGAACACCCATAATGGGATCAGCTCTTTGGGGTGACCTCATCTGCACACCACTCAACAAGGTCTCACTGCTGACCAGTGAGGTGTCCATGTGGCCCAGTAAAGCATCTGTGTGGCAATGAGGCATCTGTACAGCAAGGTACCTCCATGGCACAATGAGGCATTCTGTTGCCTAGCAAGGTGTCTCTGTTGTCTGGAGAGGTGTCCCTGTGGCTCAGCAAGGCATTTCTGTTGTCCAGTAAGGCATCCGTGGAGCTCACAAGGCATCCTCACTGCACTATGAGGCTACCACTTGCCTTGCTGAGGAGTGCAGGCAGCCAGGTGAGGCAATTGCATGGCCTGGCAAGGTGACCCACCGCTCACTAAAGCATCCAGACTGCCTGGCGAGCCATCCATGCTGCCTGTGAGGCATCCTCGTGACCTGATGAGACATCCCTGATGCTTGGCAAGGCATCTGCCTAGCCTGGGGAGGTGCTGATGTGTCCATGCTGCCTGATGAGGTGTTGCTGTGGCCTGGTGAGATGTCTGTGTGGCCTGCTGAGACATCCCTGCTGCTTGGAGAGGTGCAGGCATGTCCCAGACAGGTGTCAAGGAGTCCCTGTTGCCCAGTAAGGCATCCTTCCAGCCTATTGAGGTGTCCCCACTGGCCAGAGAGCCAAGCTCATGTTAGCAGCCCCCAGGTGCATATAGGTGCCATAGCAGTGGGTGCCACCAGACCCGCTGCACTCAGCCATCCCCTACCAGTCCCAGCCCTGCCCGGGCTGTCCTTGCCACAGAGAGCAGGCAGCGGGCAGGAGGCAGCACCGGGGCCAACCAAGACTGCAGACCCCCCGGGTGTCCTTGTGTCCCCGTGGCCGTGGGGCCCAGCCTATGCAGGCTCCCCAGGCCTTGGTCTGCCCTCCATGCCCCGGTTGAGGGCACAGCTGCTGGCAGGGAAGTTGCTGGGCCCCCCTCCCCAGGGACACACCAGGGCGCTCCCTAGAGCCCCCATCACTCCAGGATCCCCTCTTGCCCCTAGGATTCGCCCCTCCTCGCCAGTTCCTCCCTTCCCCCCACATTTCCCCCCTCCCCCCAGGTTCCTCCTCTCCCCACGCTCCCCTCTCCCAGCCCTCCTCCCCGCGCGCATGCGCACCTCAACGCGGCTCCCGCGCTCCCCCACTGCGCAGGCGCCGGGGGCAGACAAGATGGCAGCGCCCGTGGACCTGGAGCTGAAGAAGGTACCGGGGACTTCCCCCTCCTCCCCGCCCGGGGCCGCAATCTGCCGCGTTCTCCTGCCTCTCTACCCTCCGCTGCGGGGGTCTGGCCGCCTCCGTGGCCGGGGAGTGTCCCATCGCCCCGGTTGGGTGTTCCCGGGTAGGGCTTTGCGCGGTCCCCTGTTTTGGGGCAGCTTGGGGCCCGCCGCGGCCCCCCGGCGGCCTAGCCTTAGCGGCCTGGGGGCTCCCGGCCTCTACCCCGGCCTGGCAGCCCCAGCCTAGCCCCAGCCTCGCCTGGAACGGCCCTGGCCCCGGCCGGGCGGCCTCAGCCCCTCACCGCTCCTGCTTTCCCCCTTCAGGCCTTCACGGAGCTCCAGGCCAAGGTAATAGATACGCAGCAGAAAGTGAAGCTTGCCGACATCCAGATCGAGCAGCTGAGCAGGACGAAGAAGCACGCGCACCTCACTGACACGGAGATCATGACGCTGGTGGATGAGACCCGCATGTATGAGGGTGTAGGGAGAATGTGAGTATCATACTGGCCTGTGGGGCGAGTAGGGGAAGGCCTCATCGCTGTACTCTTCCAGACTGCTGAGAAAACAGCTCACAGACGCCTTGTGCCTACCTTGTGCTGGTAGTCAAATGAGGTAGCAGTTATAATGGTAGCCTTGCATATGGGGAGACGTTCCTTGCCTCAGTACTTAAAAGGCCTAAGGCTGCTGCCTCAGGCCAAAGATTCTTCCCTACTGTATGGCTGCTTCATGAAGAATATAGCGTGTGTGCATCCATTGAGGCATACTGGGCTTTATCTCTTGGCATCAGTTGCCAGCAGTCTTTTTTACAACTTTTATTGCCTTTGTGTGCTTTTGCTTTTTGGCTTTGCTCTTGGCCTTAATGGTCTTATTTGGACTGTCTGGAAATTTTGTAAGCTAGATTGCTAGAACAGGGTTCTAGTGACAAACTGTGTTTGCAAGAAGATGTCACAAACCTATGTAGCCATTCGTGATGGAATAGTACACCATTCCTGACGTAGTTCACGTCAAACTCTCTCAAAAACACCCATGCCCTTATGCAGTGCATATACTCAGGGCTCTGCTTGCACAAATGTTCTACAGAAATGCAATATCATGTCAATGAATGTCAGTGCTTGCCATTGGCCAGATTTTTTTAAAGACTTGTAAGAGAGCGTGAAGCTTGTTTGCAGTCGCTGTGCAGCTGTAAAGAAAGTAGTACTTTGATGTGTTGGATGGATATCAAAACATCTTAGACTAGAATTAACATGTTTTGATTAACTCTGACAACCCACTTCTGTTTGACTTTAACAGCCTCTTATAGAAGACCACACAAACCAGTTTCAAAAGCTGATAATGCATGCTTACTAAATAAACATCACAGTAACTTTGTGCAAGACTTGAGAGTACTGTGATTTTTCTGTTTCATTGCAAGTTGGGTAACAGGGATGACTATGCTTAGCTAGGGATGTGGTTTTGTGAAACACTGAATCTGATGTAACTGCTGCCAAAAGGGATGATTGTGTCTACTTCTTCCCCACCTGTGTTTCCCCTACCTTCTCTGTGTTGAAGTAGGTGATTGCGCAACCATGCAGTGAGTTTCATCAGCTTGCTGATTCAGTGAACAAGTTGTTCACCAAAAATGCCCTGGTCTGCCTTCCGTCTGACCACAAAATCTCTAGATCCAGTCTCAGAAACTGGAACTGGGAAGTGAGGAATGGTACGCAGATTGCATTTTACTGTGAGTTTTCAGATGAGACCAATGGAAAAACGAAGTTGTACCCAGACTTACGGAGATGCTCAGTGTGACACGCAGCATCCTTCTGAATTGCGTTGTATGGCTCCGACTTGCATTGTGTGGCTCCCAGTAAATAAATTTTTCCATGCAGTTGAATTAGATGTTCGGTTTGTGTGGGGATGTTAGCAACTGGTACCTCTAAAGGAAACAGATTTTTGTCCCCTTTCAAGAGGTGGAGTGACTGTAATATGGTCTGGGAGCAGGCTATAGGTGTAGAGAACGCTAATGTTCAAAGCAGTGTGACAAGACAACTCATAAGGGATTGTGTTTTTTGGTTTTTTTGTTTGGTGGGTGGGAGTCACAGCAGACAAACTAAGAGCAGAAGATAATTTTGGAGGTTCAAAAATATATATTTTAATCTTAAAGCTAAATACTTCTGTATTGAAAAATCATACAGATTAATTTAAAAGAGTGAGTGTATCAGTCTTTACGATGAAGTAAAGTAGTATTGCTCGCAAATGAGATGTGAGTGGCAAATGGTATCGGTTCCTGCACTGGCTGAATTGCATCGTGCTGCTTTCTATTTCTCTTCCACTTATGAGACACCTTTCTTCTTTGCTTCCTAGACCACTTATGCTTTTTCTGTTTGCAGTAGTTGCTGGAGTGAGTGTCTTTTAGGGGGTCATACTCTGCCTGCCTTTCCATGACCAGATAGGGTGCTGTAGGCCCTGCTGGGCAGCTCTCTATTCCTCCGGGATGGTAAGGGTGCTAACTGAAGATATTTGCCTTATGATAGCATTTAAAGGCTGGACTCTTTATGGGTTTTGTTGCATCAGTCACTATGCAAATGCAGATTAAGAGATTGCTCTCGCTGTAAATACTCTTCAGTCACTGAAGTTTGTTTGTTTGTTTTTTCTTCTTTACCTTGATATCATGGTATTTCTGAGCTCTGCCTATTCTAGCCATGGCATTGAAGGATGTCTCGCAAATTGGCATTCTGTTCTGGTAAGCTCTGGGTCACTCTCCAGTGTGAAGATCTCACACGAGGAACACAAGACTCTTCCTGTAACCACTTCTGACCACTAGCAGAGAATTTATTGCTGAAATTCAGGCATTTGGTGAAGCAGGCTACAGATACATTTAAGCAGGAGCTAATTCAAGGGCAGTCTGCTATCTTGTGTTCCACAGGAGACCAAAGGAAGTGGTTATTAGAGTTCTTCTGGCTGCAAAATCCATGTTCTGTGAAGTGAAATTGCAAGTTTTTTTTATTCATTGACATCATTGACTTGCACAGGTATGGGAGTTTAGCCACCGAAGGGATATTTGTGATTTCTTTGCACAATTTAGCATTAGCCAACGTGACCAAAAGAGATGTAGATGTTTCCTGTAAATAATGTTAGAGTTCTAGCAAGTTTCAGTTATCCAGAAGAGATGGACTTCTGCATCAGTTTTAGCTCTTGACTACTTGTGCTCTTCTGAAAACTTGCTTGAATAGCTAAATTCTTGGAAGTAGGCTTTATATTTCTAGTCCTGTGCTCAATTCTATTTTGCTTCTTAACCCATTTAAGCTGCTATATAGAATCTGGCTCTTGATAGAGTATCTGTGTGTTTTCTCCAGCTGCAGTAGCTGGGATGTGTGCATGGGGGTAATACCTACACTTAACATATTTTATTTTGTAGAAAAAGACTCTCTGATCTTCCATGAAAGTGGAAGAATGGAGAAACTGTAGTGATGTGCTGCACCCCAGAAGGAAGTCTGCATAATTTGGTACTCACTTCTGCACTACTTGGAAAGCAGTTCTGTGGTTTTTTGCTCTGTGAAGCCTGAAACTGTTTTCTTTCCAAGGGACTTTCTCCGCACCACTGCGGAATGTGAGAGTCCATTTGTCATCACTATACTAGTTCTTTTTGCGTTGTAGTGATTGTAACAAAAAAAGTGAACAGGCCAGCCTCACCAGCCCCCACATGTGGTGCTCAGTTTACTTTTACTACAGCTATTTTTGGTTTAACGTAAGAAATGTCAGTGTTGCATAGTACGAGATGATGAATTGCTGTATACTGTACATATCCAAGAGGCTGAGATATCATCTGAGTGGTGGCATCTTGCCAAATACATTTCAGTTCTGTTACTTCATACTCTTTTGAAAGGTCTGTTACGTAGCCCAAGACAATTACCGCTATGTTGAACTTCTGCTTAAGCTATCTGTGAACTGATATCATCATAGTGCTTTGGGAACTATGCTGAAAGTTTAAGCTTCAGAATTCTGTCTGAATATTTGAGACCTTTCCTTTTACATTCTTCTAACCTGTAAATGATGATCTTCTCCACATTATGGGAGACAAAAACATTAAACGCTTATGCTGGACGCAATGAGAGGAGCACTGCAGTTTTTCTTGCCATGGGATACCAAAATGGATACTGACTTTTGGTTTGATATTGCTTTATCATCAGTTTACTTCTACAACAGATGGGAAAGTACTTAAGAAAATGAGCTTAAGAAAGTAAAAATCAAGCAAATACTGTAGCACAACTTCATTTTCAAGGTTTTGTGCTGATAGCTGCATTTAGAGAGAACTAAATGTTCTTAATCACTCATGGGATTTAAGCACGTTCCTAATTTTAGTGTGGTTCTTATTTTGTTTGAAAATGAGACATAATGCATCATTGTTAGCCCACTTTCCTGCACCTCTGAAGACTACAATCACTACTACAAATCACTCTTGCCGTTACACGTTTTTTGCATACAACTGCAATAGTTGCAAGGTGGGTGTTTTTTTCCAGGGGAGGGAGGAAGAGTGGCTCTTTGATTCCACCAGCACAGATCACTGCAGAATATGGTAGCTGTGCCGTGCTTCCTGCTCACGTTTCAAAAGCTCACAAAGAACTGAAGGGCATGCAAGGCTTAATATTTATTATGGTTCAGCTACTAACTATAGGTCAGTTTATGAAACCCGAGTAGCTCTCCAGTACCCCTCTCCTTGGGCAAGGCTTTACGCAGAGTTCAGTACTGAACCCCAGCTGCTGACAAGCTGACAGGTGCTGCAACATTTAAACAAATCCCAGGGACGAGCATATTGGAATTAGCCTCTGGTCAATATGTACATAATAAGTTTGAAGCTCCTCTATTTTGCTGTTGAAAAAGTGAAGTTTTTATTTTCAATACTGCCTGGTCTGTCTAGTGAGTAGAATCAGACACTCAGCAGTGAATAAAGAACAAAATATGTGACCTGCTGCTTGCTACTCAGTTACTGTTTATGCTGTATATTGAATGAGGCAGGGGCACTGGCAGACAGTATGTGTGGAAAGGCTGCATGTCATGATACATGTGCATAAGTGAGCAGGATTTACATTGCACACTTAGATTTTACTTTAGCTTTTTTTTCTAATTTTAAACTGCTTGGGGGTTTGTTGGTTGGTTGGGTTTTTTTCAACCTGAACAGTGTTCTTTAGATTGTATTTGTGAGTGTGTGTTTAAAAGATTGTAGGATCCTTTAGGAAGGTGTTGCAGAAAGCAAAAATCAAACTGGCATGCCCATAGGTAATCCAGAAGATGACTGTACAGGTGTCTTTAACATGAGTAATGAAGTATGTGGTAGCGGTTGCCATTCTTTTCTTGGCCAATCAGTATTATGAGAGAGGATATGTGGAATTTGTCAATGGATTTTGCAGTTAACTGCTGAAAATAGTAAGATGTTAGGAGTCTTGGCTCCTGAGTTCTGTTTCAGGATCAGAAAAGGAGCTTGTTCTGGTGGGCACAGATGAAATTGGAAAAGAAGCCTACTGTGGTTGTTCAAACACACTTGTCTTCCCCGCCCTACTTAGATCTTATTCCTACTAAGATCTTATTCCTAAGATCCTACTTAGATCTTATTCCTACTGTCCTGGACTGTTTTGATTGTAATCTCTCGGATATCTCTGTCTAGTTATAGCTTCCTGCCTTGCTGCTATTGCAGCTCCATGAAGCTCCAATAATTCCTCCATGAAGTATTGAAATTTCAGAGAAAGAGATTGCTGTAGCCCTACGTGTAAACTGTATATGTGCCTAGTTCTTGGAAATAACTGCATTTCTTAAAAAATCAGCTTAGAGAGCTGGCATCAAAAAGACACGTCAGTCAATGTTGATCAAATGTATAAGTAACAGAAAAAAGTGTCTTGCAATGAAAATAATAGCTAATTTAAAAAGTAGGTGCTTTACTCAGCCCTACTTAAAATAAGCCTGTCAGTTGTACTCCCCCTAACCACTAATTGCACATTGTGATAGAATTTGATGAATCAACAGTTTTTGTGATGCTTGTCTATCTTGCCTAGGGACATTTAAATCTTTAGGAACATGTCTCTGTTGGGTCTAGGAGGATGACATTCAAACAGATCTGTTCCATTGATCTTTTTATGAATCACTAGCTTTCTCACTACTTATTACCTTAGGCAATACAAAAGAAGGAACTACCTGAATAAATGTAGAAGAGAGAAAATTGAAACCAAGGAGAAGAAAGGGATCAGAACATGAGAAAAATTTCTCATGTAAACTGCCATAGTGGTTAAAAGAGCTGGTTTGATCCGCTGTGGTCGAGAGGCAGTGTAAATACCAGGGTATAAAAGATGTCTTGCACTTTGCAGGTCAACAACTTGGATTTCAAGCAGACTGTCATGGGAGATTGTTGCAATGGTGCAGAGTTCTCTTTGGATATGTGCTTTGCAAGTATTACATGCTTTGAGGAGCTTGAAATGCCCCTGCTTCTGTGGCTTGCAGTGCCAAATGACTTTGTGGGGGGGACAGAAAAAAGAAAAAAAAAAAAAAGAGAGAGAGACTTAATCTTATTTTTGAAGTCCTCAAAGCACTTAAAATGTAACTTTGCTGTTCTGAAACTTCAAGGAAATTCTGTCTATTTTAACTTGTAGTGGAATTAAAGTATTGTGTTTTGAATCTTCCTCCACTTCCCAAAGGAAGCATTTCCCAGGAACTTTAATGCCCGTGCTGGAGCATTTTTCTTCAGACTGTAGGAGTGTTTCTCTGATTTGGCATGGGGACTTAAATTCAATTGTCCTGTGACAGAGAAGAATGCCCAAATCACTGGAACAATGGGATTCTAGGAGAATCCCTGTCTTACTCAGGGAAACCATTGCCAATGGTATCAATAGATATATAACCATCTGAACAGTGTGTGACAGGGTAACCCAACACTCAGGGCTCACTGCTGTCATGGGGAGATATGCAGGACCAGCTTCCAGTCTGATATGCATATATAAGCATGATATATCAAATGTGTTAAATGGAACAGCCTTGATACAAGTGAGAGACCCAGGTCAGGGCATCCTCTGACAGTGGCTCGAACTCATAACTTCTTTTCAAGATCTAGCTGCATGCCTTTGTTCAAAATCAAAAGGAGGAGGATTTAAGTCACGTTTCCTACGTTAAAACACTGAAGTAATGTATGAGGAAGCCAATACTTCATGATGATGAGAATGATATTTTACACAAGTCTAAAACAGAGACTAAAATGCTTAATTCAGGAATGCTGCAGCTGCTGCCTCCCTCTATCCCCCCCCCCCTTCCTTCCCAAACTATTTGCTGAATTCACAGAATGTGTCACCAATACAAAAAGTAGGCTTTATCTGAAGAAATTATTTGCCAAGACAATGTCTGGGTTTTTTGGTCAACAAATGCCAATTCTAGAAGGTTTGTTCTTAGTGATTGAAACAATTACACTGTTGTTTCCTAATGCTAGCTGATTTAACTCTAGCATTTAGACGTACCTCTCTATCACAGAATCACAGAATGGTTGAGTTTGGAAGGGACCTCTGGAGATCATCTAGTCCAACCTCCCTGCTCAAGAAGGGTCACCTAGAGCATATTTCCCAGGATCGTGTCCAGACGGGTTTTGAATATCTCCAGAGAAAGAGACTCCACTACCTCTCTGGGCAACCTGTGCCAGTGCTCTGTCACCCTCACAGTCAAGAAGTTTTTCCTCAGGTTCAGACAGAACTTCCTGTGTTTCAGTTTGTGCCCGCTGCCTCTTGTCCTGTTGCTGGGCACCATGGAGAAGAGACTGGCCCCATCCTCTTGACACCCTCCCTCAGATACTTGTACACGTTGATGAGATTCCCCTCTCAGTCTTCTCTTCTCCAGGCTGAACAGGCCCAGCTCTCGCAGCCTTTCTTCAGAGGAGAGATGCTCCAGTCCCCTCATCATCTTCGTAGCCCTGTGCTGGACCCTCTCCAGGAGGGCCATGTCTCTCCTGTACTGGGGAGCCCAGAACTGGACACGGTACTCCAGGTGAGGCCTCACCAGGGCTGAGCGGAGGGGCAGGATCACCTCCCTCCACCTGCTGCCAACACTCTGCCTAATGCAGCCCAGGATCCCATTGGCGCTCCTGGCCACAAGGGCACATTGCTGGCTCATGCTTAACTTGTTGTCTGCCAGCAGTACCAGGTCCCTTTCTGCAGAGCCGCTTTCCAGCAGGTCAGCCCCCAGCCTGTTCTGGTGCAGGGGGTTCTTCCTCCCTAGATGCAAGACCCTGCACTTGCCTTTGTTGAACTGCATGAAGTTCCTCTCGGCCCAGCTCTCCAGCCTGTCCAGCTCCCTCTGAATGGCAGCACAGCCTTCTGGTGTGTCAGCCCCTCCTCCCAGTTTTGTCTCATCAGCAAACTCACTGAGGGTGCACTCTGTCCCTTCCTCCAGGTCATTGATGAATACATTGAACAAGACTGGACCCAGGACTGACCCCTGGGGGACGCCGCTAGCTACAGGCCTCCAACTAAACGCTGCGCCATTCACCACAACCCTCGGAGCTCGGCCATCCAGCCAGTTCTCAATCCAGCTCACCGCCCACTCATCCAACCCACACCTCCTGAGCTTACCTAGGAGGATGTGATGGGAGACAGTGTCCAAAGCCTTGCTGACGTCCAGGGAGACAACATCCACTGCTCTCCCCTCATCTACCCAGACAGTCATTCCATCATGGAAGGCCAGATCGGGCATGCTTGACCATCAGATTGGTCTAGCATGATTTCCCTTTGGTGAATCCATGCTGACTACTCCTGATCACCTTCTTGTCCTCCAGATGCTTAGTGATGACCTCTAGCATGAGCTGTTCCATCACCTTTTCAGGCACTGAGGTGAGGCTGACAGGCCTGTAGTTTCCTGGCTCCTCCTTCTTGCCCTTTTGGAAGACTGGGGTGACACTGGCTTTCTTCCAGTCCTCAGGCACCTCTCCTGATCTCCAGGACCTTTCCAGGAGGATGGAGAGTGGCCTAGCAAAAACATCCGCCAGCTCTCTCAGCACTCATGGGTGAATCCCATCGGGGCCCATGGATTTGTGGCTGTCAGGTTTGGACAAAAGATCTCTAACCTGATCCTCCTCGGCCAAGGGAGAGTCTTCCTTTCCCCAGACTTCCTCTCTTGTCCCCAGGGTCTGAAATTCCTCAGGACTGGCCTTAGCAGTGAAGACTGAAGCAAAGGCAGCATTCAGTATCCCTGCCTTTTCTGTATCCTTTGTTACCAGGGCACCTGCCCCATTCAGCAGCAGGCCCACCTTTTCCCTAGTCTTCCTTTTGCTATTGATGTATTTGAAGAAGCCCTTCTTGTTGTCCTTGACATCCCTTGCCAGATTTCATTCCAACTGGGCCTTAGCCTTCCTTGTCGTATCCCTGCACGCTCTGACAATGTCCCTGTATTCCTCCCAAGTGGCCTGTCCCCTTTTCCACATTCTGTACACTTCCTTCTTTTGTTGGAGTTTTGCCAGGAGTTCCTTGCTCATCCATGCAGGTCTCCTGCCCCCTTTGCTGGCCTTCTTCCTCAGAGGGATGCACCGATCTTGAGCCTGGAGGGTGATGCTTGAATATTAACCAGCTTTCTTGGACCCTTCTTCCTTCTAGGGCCCTACCCCAGGAGATTCCCCTAAGTAGGTCCCTCAAGAGGCCAAAGTTAGCTCTCCTCAAGTCCAGTGTTGCCATCCTACTCATTGCCCTGCTCCCTCCTCGGAGGATCCTGAACTCCACCATCTCATGGTCACTGCAGCCAAGGCTGCCCCCAACCTTCACATCTCCAACTAGACCTTCTTTGTTTGTTAGTACAGTGTTTGTTAGTATTAATGTTATGTTTGAATTTTTTTGACTCTGAAATTATTATCTTTGCATCTGCTTCTGTGATTAGTTTGCTGTATCACTTTCTTTGATGCTTTATTGTCTCCATAGCAAGATTTGTGGTATGTAAAAGCAGAAGCCATGCTGTTTAAGAATCACAAACTGAAAGCTGGGTCTTTCTCCTCACTTAGGATTTCAGAGGTTTCTTCCTTTTATTACCCGTGTTTTCGCTCTTGATTTTTGCGTGGCTCAGGCAAGATGAAAAGCATTTTTTTGAAATCCATCCCCAGATGCAAGAAAAAAAGAGCTATATCCTCCTTTGTTCAAGTCCTGTTTAGGTTCTAGTGAAGGGCATTCTGCTAGGAATGCAGTATTTTGGTGTCACTTCTTCATTTATTACTACGAAGTTCACCTTTCTGATCACAGAAGAGTTGCCAATAGAAATGCTTTGCCTTTCTTTTTTTTTTTTTTTTTAACAAAGTACCTTTAGTATTGGTTGACCAGGTGTTCAGACTAACTTCTGCCTGCCAGTTTTCTCTTAAGTGCCTATTCATTTGAGATGTGTGCGTATGTGTATATGTATATATATAATTTTAAAAACTGTTCTTCCTTAGGAATTTGTGGCTAATTCTTGAAAATACTGGAGAATTTAGAAATAAATATTGACTTCCTATTATCAGAAGAATTAGGTCTGTTTTCTGCAGCTTGCAGCTTTCACATTCAGTGCAAAATAAGTTGCAAAAAAACATGAGAAGTGCGTGCCCTGGTAGACATGCTGTAGTCATTTGACTTTCCTTGGCTTAAACAGATCATCATTGCTACATATGAAAAATTACTAGAAAATGAAAATAGAAGACAAAATCACCAGAGATAGGGTGAAGAAAACCTACTCATGTAGCATTCCTATTCGTAAACTGCAGTCAGTCATGTCTGCAGTGCTTTCCTCGCGTGGTTTGGATCCCAGATGTTGTTTATTCCTTTATAATAAAGAGGAGGCATTTCCCCCTTTTTTTTGTTTTTAATTCCATTTATCTTGATTGAACCTTCAAAAAGAACAGATGATGCCCTTTGAAAGCTGACCACAGTACTACTTTGATATTTTCGCTTGTACTATATTTAATACAAACTTAAAAGGTGTATTCCTGCTTTCTTTTTTTAAAGAACCAAGTATGAACAATGGTATAAATCTACCATCTAGTTAAGTGTCTGGCAATGCAGAAACTGCTGTTTGCAAGATGTGTTACTATCTTGGTTTGGGGTAATGTAATATGCTGTAGCTATTGACAGATCTCCCCCCCCCAAAAAAAAAAAAAAAAAAAAGAGTGAAGGCTCAATGTAAACATGGCCTGAGATTCAGAACAAAAAGCGTTCACCCTCAGCTGGGCAAGGTGTTGGGTCAGACCTTGGAGAGTTTTGAGGAAGTGAATAGTATGGCATTTTTTTGTTCTTTTCCTTTAGCTCCTTATGGTAAATAGGTTTATGGCTTACCCATCTTCATCTGAGTAAAAGTTACCCTTCTTGTGGCCTACTTAAGACTCGATTTGGAATGCTTCCAGTGCTGTTAATCCTGGTTTCTGTTTGTGCTCCAGGGCTGTCAGGCTAAGTTTGCACAAGTATTGCTCCCCACTGGGGTTACTGCCAGCACACTTCAATAGATATGCCTCTTTCTCAAACATGTCCTTAAACCTGATACATAGCCAACTCTGAGTGCAGTAGTAAAATGACATGTGAATTATAAACTGCTGCTTCGAAAATGTATTTGTATATAATCCTCCCAATATAGGCTGTAGGATTTGTTTTGCTTTAAGGTATGTGCTACTTTGGGAGGGAAAAATAGTTATGTTTAGCTATATTGAGAATGTCCCAATGAGACAACTGGCCACTAAAATAAAGGCAAACATAGGAACAGCTTCAACTAATCTCCAAGTGAGCTGCCTCAGAAGCTCTGGCCAAGGGATATAATAGGTTGAATGAGAAATTCAGAATCAGACTGAAAAATATGAAACCCTTAGACATGAAAGGTGGTAGTATAAACTATAATTAGTCAGGGTTTTACTTTTTTTTTTTTTTTAATTGCTTGTTTATCTTGCTTGGACTTGGATAGTTCAGCTAGGATAACTAGAACTGGAATTTGCTGGGTTGCATGTTAAGTGCATAGGGAATCATTTTTAGAAGTATGGGCAAGACCCTAAGAGAGCTAAGGGGCCTTTTTGGATGCTTGTGGTCACAAACAGTCGGCTCCTGTTCCAATCAAGCTAGATTGCCTGAGGATCAGCTCATTGGAAGCCTCTCTTCCATTGGCTTTGAACAGTACTTAAAATGCATTAATCCCTCCTGAGTACACTCAAAGCTTGAAGAGCAGTGCAAGTTCAGAATTAAAAAGCATCTTTAAATAGATAAGGGCATGACTGGGCTTAGCTGAACTCTTCACATGGAGCAGTCTAATAAAAATACTTGTTTTCAAGAAGCAGTATATAAAATCTAAATGACTGTGCTGTGTTATAACACTTAAAAGCATTTTTTTAACTATTAAAGAAAAGTGTTAAAAGAATATTAAGGCTGTGTACAGAGTTGTTAGTTTTTCTTTTCAGTGTTGTAATTTATACTTCTGCATGCGGTTTCCCAAACTCAGTAGTCTGTAAAGCTGAAATTATAATGACCCTTGTGTGAACTGGGAGCCACTGAATGGACAGTTAGATTTGTCGTTCATCACGATTCTGGAAAAATAGTACTGGATGTCTGTAAAATTACTTCTCTCTGAAGTTAGGCAGAGGATACATATTAACATCAGGCAGTGGAAAAGCTAAGATTTCTCGGGAACCCCACGCAGCTTTCTGCAGCAATCAAAGTGGACTAAAGGAGAGAGAGGGATATTGCAGACTGGCAGGAAGAAACCCTATGGCCTGGTCTGTAACCCTTCCCTACTGATTTTAATATCTACTTTGCTGTCAGGCGGAGTGGTAGCTAGCTGCTGCTGCTTGGCCCAAGGGTGGGATTAACTTAGCCTGGTACGTGGGGCAAGTGTTCTCAGGGCGGCTGGAACATCCTGGCTCTGGGCTGGATTCCTGAGCAAAACGCATAGTGCTTGTTCCTACAGATCTGTAACATGGCCGGTTGTGAACAGCTCCCTCCCTGTGAGGGTAACACATGAACCCAGGTTATTAGTTCAGAATCTAGAGGGTATAAAGCTTTCCAAAGAAGTGGTAGCAAATTATATATAAAACTGTTGCCAAACTGCCTGTTTCTTTTCTCACTCTTAGAAATACTGGAACCATCTTGCCTAACCAGAAGGTGGAGAGCAAATAGAGTGCTTGTGTTTCAGAGAGATGCCTCGTGCTGGCAATTTCAGCTATAAAGGTCGAATTTGTTGAAGTTGCAAGCAATTTAAAATAGGGGCTTTTAATGGAAAATCTTAACTATGGGCATCACTGTGACTCCGCCTGTAATAACTTGCTTGTCATAATATACAGGCTGCCTTGTGCTGAACAAATATCTCCATAACCTCATTCCTTAAGAAATGAATGTTTCAGTATCTAATATTATGTTTTAAAGTCAAATAAACAGTATGTTTTGGTACAAACAAATTGAGTTATGGAATTACTTACCCTCTATGCACATCACTTTGTGGGTGTGTATGTGTGATACAAAGGAGCAGACAGATGATGAAGTTAATAGCATTGCTGATCAGTGTAACTAGAGTCTGAGGACAATTTTGGCAAGGGTGTAAGGGAGTGCTGTATAAACATTCAACAAGTGGGGCACCATATCTAGAAACTTACAGTTGGGAAGAGGTAAGAGATATTTGCACGGGGAAACAAGCAACTAGTCTCATAAAGAGAGTGTAAATCACTTGCTCTGCCTTAGAGAAGTAAAAAGTCTGATGTGGAGCTAGCAGAGGGCTATAGGGAATAAAATAGAAACAAGTGGGAATATTTAGAGTGAGGTTTCTCTTTCAGTTCCCTTGTACTCTGTTTTTGTTCCTCACATTACACTTCAGAACCAGCAGTCATTGGGAGGTCAGAGTAGATGCAGCCGATTAAAAAAAATACTGTACTGTTTTGAAGAGCTGCTCTTGTTGGCAGCCCAGATTTGGCTGAACGCTGCTGTCCTGGAGAAGCCCAGTTCTTCATAATCTACTTTTCTGCTTCTCATTGTTTGGTTCTGGGTTTTTACCTCTATACCAGCATTAGGAAACTTGTGAGGTATTGAGAATAGAACAAATAATTGCCCTGTTGTTATTCACCATTCCCTTTTAAGTGAGTGACCCACTGAGACTTGGTGAATCCGTCTGTTGTGAGCCATGTATTTCTCATGTTACTTAACAGTAGTGGAAAAAGCTCCTGTGTTAAGAGGGGATTATTATTAAGCTTTGCCATTAGTGTATTATTCACATTTTTTTCTGAATCATTGTTTCATGTTTGACAGTCTAGATTAAAAGACATCTATTAGCGTGTGCTACAAAGTTTCTGTCCATATTTGAGAGAAAAGCTTCATTTCTGTAGGAGGAGGTAAGTGAACTCAATCATCTAATTTCTGTTATCGTAGATCAAATCATCTTCCAGATAACTTTATTTTTTTATCTTACTCCTGCAGACCATTGATACTTAAAGTCGGCCCAGTTAAATGTATAAACTTCCAGAGTGTGGAGCTTCCTGTGATGGACTCTGGCAGAACGGTCTGTGGAGGAAGCTCCTCAGGGCTGCCTTGCTCCGAGGACTTCCTATCAGTCATATAATCTGACACGTTCAGCTTCACAGAAGAGAAAGTGCCATCTAAGTTCGGTGATACAGTGTCTTTGAACAAAGGGCTGGCTCTCTGTGGTGTACCTCCAGTAAGCAAATGTGTCAAATTAAGGTGTTTGAAAACATTCACACTCCGGGAAAAATTCAGAGTTCAAAACCTCCTGTGGCTCTTTCATGAGCTTAAAAAAAAAAGACAAACAAAATAACTGAGTTTAAGTAAAACAGTGCAGCAGAATGATAGCACCTTATTTCTCTGGAACTTGATGAGGGGGGAAAAAAGTAGTCTATTTAGTTTTACCTGGATTTCATTAATTCAATTAACCTAATTAAAGCACCAACGCTGACTGATTACAAATGTCCTGCAGCAGCTCTTATATGACAAATGAAACAGGCTTCTACTTTTTCTAATCGTTGCCATAAACCGTGCATTTCATTAAGTAAAAACTTTGGCCAAGATCTTCATAATGTGCTAGAACACTGACTGGTCCTTAGTCTGTTGTGAAGTGAAGCCACAGATTGATTAATTAGCTGTGGATGTGGCTTTACAGATTCAGCTTTGGAAAAGTCGGCCTTTGACAGCTTGCATGGCAGTAAGAATGGCCAGTGTACAGCTGTAAGCTTTAGGTGGGGACTTGGCAGTCTTGTGGCAGGAAATTAAAATGGGTGTCTTGAAGCTATTACTGATGGGAGTGCTGTATAAACATTTAACAAATGGGGCACCATATCTAGAAACTTAAAATTGGGAAAGGATAAGAGAGATTTTCAGAGGGAAACAAGCAACTTAGTCTCATAAAGAGAGTGTAAATCACTTGCTCTGCCTTAGAGAAGTAAAAAGTCTGATGTGGAGCTAGCTTACCTTTTGAAGGATGCTGCCCGCTAAGGCAGGGACATTTGATCCGCTTCTGAGCGAGCCTGTGGGCTGACACAGGTTCCAGTGCGCTATTTTATGGCAAATAAAATGGGGGTTGTAGCATTTATCCCAAGCTGCCCACATGAGTCTTGTCAGTGCTGACTTCAGCCATCCAATTTTAATTTGCTGTCGCATGTCTGCCAGAGCATTGCAGAAGGGTGGGAGGGAGGATATTTTCTCAGATGACTGCTGTTAACATTTGCAGAATTGAATGAACAAGTCGCTGACTTAACTTCTGAGTGCCCTAGTGCCCTGTAGTGTTTCTAAGCCTGCAGAGATCACTTCAGTGCCACGTAGATCATCAGAGATCTCTCAAGTTACATGGAAAAAAGGAAAATTGATCAAAATCATGCCAGTTTTAATATTTCTACACATTCTGCGCATGCACACAGAGTATCAGGAAAGCAGTGGTGTGGGAAAGGATTAATGACTTGTTTTCTAAGGGCACCTTGCAGCTTTGGTTTTCACTAATGGCAACTACTGCACAAGCATAGCAAAATGATGGTCTTCACTCTGAGATCTGTGGGGGGATGTGAAGGGTAATATTTCTCTTATCCAGCCTGCAGAGTCGGTGTAAAAGCATCAAAAGGATGTGGTAGCTGGTAGTTCTGCAAAGCAGTTCCCCTCTGGCTGGATTCAGATCTACATCTAATAGAAATGTAAATAGTCTCCCTTTCCTGGAAGGGTGGGCATGGAGACGATGCTCACAAGGCCAGGGAAAACCTTTGTTTTATTTCTGGAGTCTAGCCCGTGCTGGGACCTGAAAAATGTTACCACTGTATGAAAGTGGATTGTGGGGGCATCTACTTGAGAAGAAGGGATTGAAGAAAAAAGAGAGTATGAATGAGCTATGATGTTAAGAACAGGAGCAAATATAAGAACAAAGGTAATATCAGGAATAAGCATGATCTGAGAGAGACTTGAATTCTGAGAAAGAATTGCGGAGAGATTTGGGAAAATTACGAAGTAAGAAATATAGTGCAAATTACTGTAGAAAAGAGAAGGTATCCGGTAATCGGGGAGGGAAGTGGGAGGAGTAGGGATTGCTAAATGCAGTTATAATAGCAGCACCAAAGAGAGTGTTAATTGACAACCTGTTATAATTAACCACACTATTGCTCCCCTGCATTTCAGGAATGGATATGGCAGACAGTTTTCATTTTGGCTTTTGCATTGCTTATGCAGAGTATGCTGGCTTTCAAGCCAAGCAGCGGATACCCATTTGTGTTCAAAGACTACCTTCCAGACCCTGAGTAAACATGTTAATAATATCACTTGTCATAGGAGATGGTACTACAAATTGATTTCAGACTTTTGTGTAGTAGACAGGGAATGCAGTCTGACTCTGCCCTGTCTAAAGCTATTCATTTTGACTGTTCAAACATGAACTCTTGTCACCTGAGCCAGACACTGGTTAGTGCTGGAGGGAACTCATTGGTGTGGAGGCTCCTTCTAAATCTCCCTGGGGACGTTGGGGAAGGGACTAATCTGCAGTTGGTCCATTTTCTTGCTTTTGGGGGGACGAAGGGTGACTGTGGAGGGTTCCTATAATTAACTTGAGCTTACTTGTCCTTTACCTCTTTGTGGGATGCCAGAGCTGTGTGCTGAGAGCTTGTTTGGATGCTGTTGTTCCTTCAAAGGCTCTTCTGAGCAAATCGGACAGCTTTTGCATGCTATCTAGCAGGATTGCTTTGATTGAGATGTTGTGGAAGTATCTTACAAACCCCTTTGTTGGCAATTAAAAAACAGGACAGATGGAAACCAGTGACTGCAATTTCAGTTAAAAACAACCACTTCCCACTGCACAGAAAAGCCCTGTGAACTTGGAAAGTATAGGAATTTGGAGGTCACTGAGGACACATGTTAAAGCCGAACACTGAAAGCTGTGATAGCTCAATCACTTATCTTTATGTGTGGTGAAAGCAATGGGGTCTATAGCAAGTATTGTTTTTATTGCACAGTTTTATTTAATTTGTGAGCATTAGAGCAGTAGCGTGTGGCTCTTAACTGTTGAGAGGGGCCTTCTTGGCTACATACTATTCATGGATGAAGACCTTTTTGACTGGTATTTGATGAGACGGACCCCCCCCTTGCTAGCTGTCTGCAAGAACAGCTTTCAAAAATTTCCTGTATCAAAGTGTTCAAGGACTCTGAATCATAGATGGAAATCTCTGTGCATCCATTTTTTTCCCCCCAGAATAATGGGTGAGATTAGTGAGCAAACCTTAAAGGCTAGCCCAGTGGCATAGCAATTCCCTTAGTTGTGTTGTCTGACTGCTTGCATCACATATGCGCTACTGTTCAGTGTGTCAATGATGTACTGTGTATCTCCCTTAAATGTTAATAATGATCATGAAGGTTGAAGGCTGGTAATGCTGCGAAGATGAGGAACAGAAAGAAAATCCGGAGTGTGCTTTTTTAACAGCAGAGAGCTTTGTTGGGGGTTAGTTAATAACTGTATTGTCCTCTAATAGCTCATAACCACCATTTTACAGCTGAATTTTCTGAATGTGTTGAGTGATCAGTCCTAGTTGTTTCTTCTGTCTCTGTCCAGAACATGCAGGTTGAGAGCAAATACTTTGCAAAAGTCATTGTAGCTTAATTTGGTGTGCAGTTAGGTGTACAGTAGTTAGATGTATAAAATCTAACAGTTGTCTGTCTCTTCTTTTTTACTTGTAGGTTTATTCTTCAATCTAAAGGAGTGATTCATAATCAGCTCCTAGAAAAACAGAGAATAGCAGAAGAGAAAATTAAGGAATTAGAGGTAAGTTTTTTGGCAAATAAAGAAGATATTGACCTTCAGTGTTCTATTTTCTTCAATATATTATTTTTATCTGGTAGTTTTCATTCTAAAAGTTCATAACTAGGGGGAATTTAGGGGCTGTTATAAGTAATCTACAAGTAATTCATGTCACTTAGTTTCTTTACTAGATCTGCAAACTTGTGAGTGATACAGAGAAAGCAGATTAGGGATTGGTTGTTCACTCTCCGTCTTGCTATGAAAACGGGGGGTGAGGGGTTCAAATGAGATCAGTAAAAGCCAGGTTTAAAAATAAATGATGCATATGTGGCTCTTTGCAGCAACTAGGTAACGTGAAACTCCTTGCGAGTGCTGTGGATATTAAAAATTTACACTGGTTCAAGACAACTGTACAAATTAATGGAAGAGAAATCCATTGAGAATTACCAAATATGTAGAAATTACATCCTAGTTGGGAAGTCCCTGAGCTAAAAATGTCTGGAGGCTGGGAAAGTATTAGGAGGAAGTACCATATATGCCTGCCCTGTTCTTACACTCTGCCTTAGGCATCCGCTTGTGGCTGCTGTTGAAGACAGGATACTGGGGAAGATGGGACTTTGTTCTAACATTGTGGTCAGAGCACTTCCGTATTCTTATGTTTATCTAGCTGGAATATTTGAGGGAGAGAAGAATATCTAGGAAATATAAAGCAATCCCTGTGCAAGTTCCAGCTGCTCAAACAAGTTATCTCGTGAATCTTGACTATCTTCTAGTGGTTACATGTACGGTTTACTGTTCTTTGGAGAGGGGTTCAGAATGTACTTTTTCAAGGCTGTTAGTGTTATTTTTTTCTTAATGCCCCTAAAATAGAATTAATACAGACCCCTGTTCCTTTAGTTTTTAAGGAATGACAGAGAAAACAAAGACTGAGTTGAGTCAAGCTGCTTATCTAGTATCTCAGTATTTTGGACGTCTCTGCAGACCAGGTAAATAGGGACAAAGAAATAGCAGTAGGAAGTATGTACTCTGATAGGACTGCACAGTTGTTGTCTCCTGCTTACACTAAAGCAAAAGTAGAGGCAATTTTTCTAATCCCGTCTTAAAACTCGACTAGGGAACTGTACGGCAAGCACATCACCTTATGCTGCATTACATGCAATGTTTTCTGTGTTAGATGCTAAGGGGTTTTATGTTTCTGGCCGTCAGAACCTTCTTTACACTGGGAAAACAAGTACTTCATGGGTAGACCTTATATTTCAGGTAGCTCTAGTGCAGGCAAGGCTCAGGTGTTTTTAATGCTTACATAATGAAAGTGATTGTACCCTGGTTAGTCTCGAACCATCTTGGTACTGATGGCTTTGAACAAAGTCAGCCCCATGACTGGAGCCAGAGCAGCATTTCTAGAGCTGGAAATGATTGGAATGTGGTTGACAGCCTTTATTTACTGCCCATTGGGCTCATAGAGTGCCAGTTTCGTCAGGCTGTGGTCAGCTTTTCAGCTACTGTATCCTTCAGTTGCACATCTCAGTTTCTTCCCCTTCTGGGTGGGTAATGGATCTTAACTCCTGAACTTTCAGATTGGTGAGTTTAGTAGAAAGGGTGGAGTTCCCCCAAAATAATAGCCTTTGCCATTCTTGCACAAAGCCTCGGGGCTGGCTGCTTTACAGATTTCCCCACCCCCTCCTGCTTTGTGTCTCCCTGTTGCTGTGGGTCTATGGTGATTGCCACTCAATTGAAGTTCCCAGCAGTGGTGATCATCTCGGAAGGTGAGGGGAGTGGGAAGGTGGCTGCCATTGCAATGCTTTTTCTTTTTAACTATAGATAATAGGGCTCAGATTGGCAAAACTTTCAACCATTTGCTTAAGGTGAACATTCAAGTCTACCTTTTAATTATTCTGTTTGCAGCTGACTGGCAGTTTTGAGAGAACCATGTTCCTTAGGCTTGGGATTCCCCACAGGAAGAAGACAAGCTCATAGACTGACAGCTCCTGGAAACTAAGATTTCAGGGGAAGTACCTGAGTCCAAGTTAGGGAGCCACTTATGGAAGGAGTAGGGGATTTTGCTGTCCTGAAAACAAGTTGTGACAGAAGCAGGAAAGAATGTGAAACTTACGTGACCTTGTACTTCCACTACAACATTGTCAAATATCAGACAAAGATAGTCAGGTTAAAACTTCCCTCTATCAATTATTAAAGCTAGAAGGATTTTAAAGCTTGGGTTTACATTTAACATTAACTACCTTAGCACTTACTCATTTAGCTCACTTTGCATAGTTGAACCAGGCCAATCAGTGTAATGCTCCAGTGTCCATACAGTGTGGCTGATCTGGTTGCTCTTGTAATGTGAACTCAGACAATTATGCATTGCTGTTACAGAGCTATTGCCAAGGCACTGTGAATTGTGTATTTTTGATACATCTCCGATGAAGCTGAGAAATGCCCTCACTGGTAGCTTGCTCCTGTTTCCAGAGGAGCACAGGTCAGAGGGTTGGACTGACTGCTAAGCTCTCTTGTAAAGCCATCCATTTGTGTAGCAAGGAGAGTGCTGAGTACTGACTATTCCTGAAAATGTGGAGTTTAATCTGCCTCAGAGATGTGAGCCGAGTTTCCTGAAGTTCACAGCGGTCTGAATGAACTTGGAAAACAGAAATAGGTTTTGCCTCTGGTTCAAAAGCTTCTTTTCTGCCTCCTTTGCCAATCTCCACAGCAATGAATGATTTCAGTTATTCTTTCTCTCACTCCCTTCTCTTGGATTCCTCTGCTGTTGAAGCTATGCCTTGCTTTTTTCATGGCAGCCTCACAAAATGGATATTGTATTGTCAGTCTGCTCTTGCCTGCTGCTCGTTGCATGGCAAAGCCTGAAGCAGCAGGAGAACCAGAACTGTCTTTATGCAGAACTGAAAATAACGCTTGGCTGGAATGTGCATTTGGTGTACTTTGTGAGATGAACTTTGTGACCATGCTCCTGAAAACACCAGAGGAATATGGATATGCATAAATAAACAAGGATGCCAATGTATAGTCCGTCAGCTAGCGTGCAGAAAAAGCAAGGTAGCTTTATCCTTTTTGTTAAAAGTAACATGAATGTATATATATACTTAGCATACTTCACAACTTGTGCATAATCCTCTGGAATCCAAATAGACTGCCTAGGCTTGCTTGCAAAATACACATGCTTGCTTGAAGGCTGTGCCAGCAAGGCTTGCAAAAATCTTCTTGGATACTGCAGAGATTGATGGTGTAGGCTCCATACTCAACATGGGAAGCTTCCTGCTTAGCAGTAGCGATTGGATTTTTCCAGTCCTGATAATATCAAATTCTTGTTGTGTTTCACTGTACAAGGGGTGTGTGTTAAATCTATTTTGAAAGCATTCTAAAGGGATGAGCATAGGCTCTTTTTAGCTCAGCAATGTTTGTGCAGTATTAGGAGAAAAACCGAGTAATGTTTTTCTTCCCTTGTTTTTAAGGAAACATGATATGTGAGGGTTGGAACAATGCTTTGTTTCAGGAAACGTTATCCGTTTCCACTCTAGGGCTAGATGGATTCTGTTTTTAATGTGGCTTTTTTAAAAAGAGCAAACTCTATGATGTTATAAAGACACGGAAAATTGATTCTGTAAGGGGTGGAGAAAGCGATTATTGCTGTGTGTTTTCTCTGGTAATATCTGATAATCCCCCCCTCTCTCCTGCTATATTTGGCATGTTTAGTTGTCAGGCGTTGTCAGACTAAATTGCTAAAAATAACAAATAAGGGGGAGGCTGTGCTGGGCAGCTCTGGCCGCTGTGTGTCACTGAATTTAGTTCCTTCATGAAAAGGGCAAAAGCAACCTGCTGCTTTCTTGTTGAACTGGATTTCTGTTTTAAAGCTCTGACCGCAACATTATTGTGTGCCTATTCCCTAGTTAATTCTTTATGCACATGTATGGGAGGGTGAAGGTTTACTGTTGTGGAGCTAAAGGTTCAACATGTGGCTGGAAGAGAAAACATGATCTGGAGTGTTTGCCTTCTAATGCAGAAATTCTTCATGTAATCCCTAAAATTCTATGTTCAATTGTCCCATCCCAGGCCCGAGTTTTCTTTGTTCTCATTGTCATGATGGAGAAATAAATACTTTCTCTCAAACGCCAGTATGCTTCTCATTTAATGGCTTAGATGGTTCTGCAATGCTATCTTCTGGTAGCAAAAAGTTAAAATGTTGCTGTATTTCAGTGCCTTGCGGTGATTAGATGTCAGAGCTAACAACAGAGTTCTTTTCCTGGTAGTGTCTGGACGTAAACGTGCTTGTGCTGCAGCTTCCATTTCTCTAATCTTCTTTCTCTAGGAGCTTTAAAATGGCTTTGCTGCAGCCCTGCGGCATAACGCTGTCACCCCTCTTCTTGATGAGTCTAGCAGCACGTCTCTGATGGTTGGCACAACAGTTTTCTCATACCCTGTGGGAACAAAGATTTAAACAGTCAAGGTGTGGCTGAGGAGAAGTGCCAGATCCCGGGACTTCAAGTTTCTTGTTCTCTGAGCAGGTATGGCTTGGATGGACCTGCTCCATGTGGCCACGCATCTCTGCTGTGCTCCCGTGGCAATTCTCTAGACGATCCTGTAGTTTTATGCTGAAACTGTCAACGTGGAGGCTAATGCTGAAGGTAGCTTTAATGATGTGAAAACGAGTCTCTTGAGATTTGTGGTGGATTTTACAGACCACTAAACAACCATAAGAAGGTAGCAATGTTAGGCCGTTACCGAGCTGGACCAATTTCTTCACAAGATTTATAGCCGAGAAGCTCTAATCCCATTGTTTGAATGGTACAGACCAGTGCCCAGGAATGTGTGGTGGGCTTCTTAAATAAACAAGGGAGAATAAGGAATGCTCCTGTTTGCTTTGGAGTGGGGAAGCCTCAAGAATAGGTCTCTGTGCCTTAGTCTGGAGCAGATTTTATTTTGGATGAGTGTACTTTTTCTCTCATTCCATCACTGGCATATACGCGCGTTCCTATGACATGATTTTAAACCTATGTTATTACAGAAGCTGCACCTTGTTTTTAAGGAGGACCCTACGTGTGTGTACAAGTAGTCAATCCCTGACGTGGTCTCAGTCCGTTTGACCTTATGGCCTGGTCAGCCCTAAGGAATGTTAGCATGCTTTTACTACTGTATGCTTGGCTCATACAGTAGCCAAGCCAGCACTAGCAGTAGTGTCACAGGGCTAGCAAAGTTTGGATGCTATGTCCTTGCAACTTGGGACCTTGGCTGCATTCGTGATTGGGGAAAAAGCACAAAATTCTTAGATGGTTTGCAAGTTTGGGACATTGCTAGGGGAAAGATTTTTGTTTTTTTTTAATCTGTTTGAATGTCCTGGGAGCCTTTTTTTTTTTTTTTTTTTTTTTTTTTTTGTCTCTTCCAACGTCTTCATTTAACAGCATCTGGTGTTGGAGGATTCAGAGAAGTCCTATCCCCTTCCCCTCTCTCCCAAGTCACAGTCTGGAATTGAGTCAGCTTTCTGTGGCTATATTCAAGTCAGGAGTCCAGATACTCTCTGCAGCTTAGAGAGAGATGGTAAGTACTTCCAGAGGGTCACTCATCCCTGAAAGTATCTTCTCCCTCTTCTTGCTGTAGAGGGAGGCTGGGTACCTGATGTTGGGACAGGTAGAGTTTGAAAGTGAGATGCATATATAGAATTAACGTTTGGGCTTTCATGTGCCCGTTAAGAGGGAGCTGTGGGAGCTCTACGAATTGTGGAGACTCAAGTAAAAGTGAGCTGCTGAACCTCACCAGGCCACCTGTGAGGAGCAGGTGAGGAGATGGCCTCGCTCTTGAATAGTTTTGAATGTCTAAGGCAGCTGCATGTGTCTCCTTTTGGGCACTGCCTTTAGGACTTGGTGGCAATCTTGGGAAATGTATTCCACCTTGATTGTGTTGACTTTTGTCATTCAGGCCTGAGGCTGTGCTTTCAGTGAGGGCTGGCTCTCAACTCTTCAGGCTAAGACAAGCCTGCAGTCTTGGCTTGCTTTTTAATGACATGGGTGGTCCAGCTGCCTGCCTAAGCTTGTTGTGTCCATAGGCGCTCTCATAGGAAGGCAGAGCATGGGATGCACAGGGAGAGCTGTTAGCGGGAGGCTGCCCTGCACAAAGGTGCTTCTTTTGAAGAAGGGCGTGGCTGAAGCTTATTGCTTTTCCTGTAGATCTGGCTGGTTTATGCTGCAGGAGAAGCACCTACATTCTCCAATTTTGAAAGGAAAAACATGCTGAACAATGAGGAAAATAGGCTGTACAAATAATAAAATGGTAAAACGGACTAGAAGAGCAGCCAGTGAAGAGTGGATTGTAAGCTGACTGAATGGCAAAGCTCAGAGGATTGTGATCAGTGGTGCAGAATCTATTTGGAGGCCTATAGCTAACGATGTAAGCCAGGGGACAATACTGGGTGCAATGCTGTTCATCTTGTTCATCAGTGACCTGGAGGAAGGGACAGAGTGCACCCTCAGTGAGTTTACTGAAGACACTGAAGTGGGAGGAATGGCTGATACAGCAGAGGGCTGTGCTGCCATTCAGAGGGACCCCAACAGGCTGGAGAGATGGGCAGAGAGGAACTTCATGCAGTTCAACAAAGGCAAGTGTAGGATCCTGCACCTGGGGAGGAATAACCCCTGCACCTGCAGAGGCTGGGGGTTGACCTGCTGGCTCTGCAGAGAAGGACCTGGGAGTCCTCGTGGACACCCAGTAGAACATGAGCCCGCAAAGTGCCCTTGTGGCCAAGAAGGCCAATGGCATCCTGGGCTTCATCAGGAAGAGCACTGGCTGAGGGAGGTAGTCCTTCCCCTCTTTTCAGCCCTGCTGAGGCCACGCCTCAAGTGCTGTGGGCAGTTCTGGGCTCCCCCATGCAAGAGAGACATGGAGGTAGGTACTGGAGTGAGCTCTGCAGAGAACCACTAAGATGATTAAGGGAAATCATCTGGAGCATGTCTCGTGTGAGGAGAGGCTGAGCGAGCTGGGCCTGTTCAGCCTGGAGAAGAGAAGACTGAGGGAGGATTGTATGAATGCTTTTAGATATCTGGAGGGAGGGTGTCAAGAGGATGGAGCCAGACTCTTTTCAGTGGTGCCCAGTGACAGGACGAGAGGCGACAGGCACAAACTGAAAACACAGGAAGCTCTATCTGAACATAAGGAAAAACTTTTTTCCTGTGAGGGTGACAGAGCCCTGGAACAGGTTGCCCAGAGAGGTTATGTAGTCTGCATCCTTGTAGATATTCAAAAGCCATCTAGACAGGGTCACCTGCTGTAGGTGACCCTTCTTGAGCAGGAGGGTTGGACTAGATAATCTCCAGAGGTCCCTTCAAAGTTCAGCCATTCTGTGATTCTGTGAAAAGGTGGAGAATATAACAGACACATTGAGTTAACACTATTAGGGCAAAACCATTCTTTCTGGAGAAGCCCTCTGACACTGGGCTGGGACCATACAGATTTAAAGTAAATGCTGTAGGATTTGGGGCATAGTTAATGCTGCACTGATTCCTTTTGTCCCTTAAATTGACTCTGCTGATGGTAACAATGGTAATGTGAAGAACAGGCCTTACTCCTTCCTTTCAAGGCTGTGGATGAATCAGACTGACTTAACTTTTTTCTTTGTTTAAAGCTTTGCAGTCCATCTCGTTGTTTGTCAAAAGTGAAGATAGTAAGAGAATTGTTTTCTTACCACCTCACTTGCATGCATTTTGTATTAGCTGTTTGTCTTTTATCCAGATCACATCATCTCACTCTTATCCCAAATAACTGAAAGTTGATTCTGTGCCATTGGAGCCTTGCAGCTCCTCAAGGGAGCAACTGCTCTTTAGTAATTGCAAGAAATGAGGTATGTCGTCTTTTAATTCTGGTCTTGATTCCTTTGTTAAATTTATAACTCTCTAACAAAGATCAAAAAAGTATATGTTCCTTGTGGAAAATTCCTCAAGAAGCCTGTTCTGTGTTAAATTGTGCACAAGTCACTGATTAAAAAACATTAAGTTCTAACTTCACAGGGACAGAAAGAAGAAAATCATCACATTTAATAGGGGATTCAGTTCCCAACTCTCTGAAAGGATCTGCCACTGGGGTATCATTTTTATAAAAAGTGGTTGTAGGTGATGTTGATTTTGGTAGGATTGCCTGTATTTTTAACATTACTTTGGTAGAAGTATTCATTTAGAAGGCTGGAGCTTTCATTAGGAGGAATCCTTCATAGCAACAGGTTTTCAAGCTCTCAGATTTCTGTAAGCAAATACTTATTTAGTAGTTGTTAGTTGTCAGTGCACCACAGACTTCAAAATAAGCGCACACACTAGCTGAGAGGGCAAAGGCTTTGTGAAGGGAGAAATGAAAATTTGTCAGTTTTGTATTTTCACTGTTCCTACCTTTATTTTTACATAAATAATTATAGATTTTAAAAGCAGGAGAATAATTAATATGGCTATTGATTGATTACTTCTAAAGTCTTTTAGAAGCCAATTATAGAGATGCTTTCAAAATAGATTTATCTCTGAACTTGTTTTAGGATTTTTTTGGGTTTGCTCCAGTTTAAAAAAAAAAAAAAAAAAGCCCTAATGAAAAAAGCTTTTCAAGCAAACTTTCCCAGCAAGCTAGCATTCCTTTGTAATTCAGGGGAAAGTGAAATGCATTATGTATTAATAAAAAAACCACTTCTTCCTCTGAGTCTAAATGGCTTTGTCCATCCAGGAGCCTACACTTAGTCATCTGGATCTGAAAATGTTGCTTGTTTCCTTTGATTAGCATTAAGCTGCTTTTATGAATACACTGAAATCATTTTAACACAAAATTGATAGATAAGTCATTCTTTGTCATTTTATACCAGAGTCTGATTCATTGTCAAAGCTCTCCTTTGTATTTATGGCTGCAAAGTATCCAAAGCAATGAGCATAGTTGAAAACGGCTCCCTTTCCAAATTCCTTCTCACATGAGTAATATTTAGTCACAAAAGCAGTGCCACTGTACGTGCCTTAGTCACCAGGACGCATGCACTCACTCCTTGTTGTCCTTTATGCTTTGCAGTTCTGTAGCTCTGGGGAGGGGGATTATCAGTACACCCTTCCCCCCCACCCACTCCTCTCTCTCTCTCTGTCTCGCCTGGGGAGAACAGGAAGCAATTATTTGGAAAGCCCGCTCCTACCTGCGGGAGACCTGACCCAGTTCTGAGTCAGCTTTATAAGGCCCCACCTTGCTTGTCAGGTAAAGAGCTTGTCGTGACTTCCTGCTGAGCCCCTGCAGCTGCCTAGCTCACTTTTTTAGTTTGCCCCAAGATATATTCCTGGTGGGGAGCTGGCCACTTCCTTTCTTTCCACCTTTGAGGCAGCCAAAAGTTCAAGGGTGTGTCTGACTTTGCGGGGGGAGGTGGAAGTGGAGAAAAGATACTGGTTACTTAGGAGTTTACATCGTCTTGTGGCTGATTTTTTGAGTCTTTGGAATTTATGGTAATTTTGTTAAAAATGGTCTCACTTGGCCTGGACTACAGGAGTTAGATGAAAAAAATGTATGACTTGACAAAAAATATAAAAAGTCATATTACTAGAAATATTCCGATCAGCTGTACTGGCTCTTAGGAACCAAAGTGCAAAATTAAGGAACTTAACTCATTTTGCAAGAGGCAGTTTGGTGGGGGACACTTCCGCTAAAGCAAAATGTGGGGATTTACAGATTCTGAGATTCTTCTCCATGAGTTTTCTGTATTTGACTTGACTCTGCTGACATTGAGTCTATGGTTACCAAGTACAGTACCTGGCCTGAAGCAATACACCTCTGAAAACTTTACTCTAAATGGGTAATTTTGCCAAGAAAGGGTCTCCCATAAGGAATCTCCTGAGTCAATAGTATATTTCTGCTGCCACCTACTGAAACATTACCAGTGAGCTTTCTTTTGTAGTAATTAACATCAGGCTTGGGTGCAGAAGTTCACTGGAACAATCTGTCATCCCCAATCACAGAAAGCAATGCTCTCCACCTCTATTTAAAACGCTGTTGTGTGGCTGAAATGATAGTTATGTGCAATGTGCTCCCAGCTGGGCTGGAGCTTTGAAACTGAAAGGCTGCTCTGCAGATGTGTTCTCCTGCCCATTTGTGTTCCTTCTTCTCTTGAAGGATTTCCTCCCCTGGTGCCATGTTTGGAAGCTAGTGGGTGTTTTACCAAACTGGCTTTTTCCAAGCACATTCCTCGGCATTTCAGTGATGTCAGAAGCCCTACTGTTAGTGCTGTAAGTGGGATCGATAGATGATGAAAGTGGACTTGCACCAGCAGTTCTTTAGGCAGCTGCTTCTAAAGATTGTCCTAAGTTGACAACTACGTTTTGATGCTAGATGTCCTTTCTAACTGGGACAGCCTCTGCTTTTCTCTGCCTCTAATCCAGATGCTTTTGAAGTGACTGAGGCTCCCCATAGCCTTCTGGAAAGAACAGCTAAAGGAAAACCCAGGGATCTGAATCATCACTTCTCTTCTTAGGTAAATGTCATCATCGTGCTTCTGTCAGCAACTGTCATAAAAAAAACAGCTGGGCTCCCTTCCTATTGCTGTTCATTCTTGAGCAAACTCTAGGCAACTTCCTGAGAGCAATGACCTTGCTTGGAAAGTCTTGTTGAAGTGTATCTAAGTGTATCCTAGTTGCTGTAGTGTGTAATCCCAGCGTGTCCATGTACCACACAGTGTTGCACTGGGTGAGGTCCAGTGCTGGGTGGACTCATTAGGGCGTAGGATTAAGTACAGACTCACCCAGCCCTGTCAGCAGAGCCGGCTGTATTCCAGTTTCTCTCAAAGCAGAAACAGCTGGGTGCTGTGCAGTGGGTCCATCTGATTGCCATTTATGTGTTCAAGTGAAATCACATTAAACAAGGTACCCATCCTAGGCATGCTATCTTCAGTAACCTCAGGTTGACCAAAACATTTGATCTTGCTGGCAGTGTGTGTGAGAGCAGCTTACCCTATGCTGGAGAAGAGCATACTATGTAGGCAATTCCAGTCATCCTAACTGTAGCAGTGGCCTCAAGGGCAAGGGTAGCACATACTACTCCTGGCTTACCCCCAGCACGCAGACAGCAGAACTTTCTTCCCTCTTGGGGAAGATCGTTCTCCAGACAAGTGTGCGCACCCAGCTCTATCTCCAGATCTGCTTATCACTTTCCCGAAGAGTGTACACACAGAGCCCTTGAGGAATGCCAAAAATGGCCTGGGTTAACTTTGGGAGAAACAGAAACTCTTGGCTAGGAGGTTTATTGAGACGATGTCACAAGATGAGTTATATCGAGGCTTCTATTTGAGGCACTGCGTCATGCATGAAGACTTTGCAGCGTTCTTCGACGAAGGCCTTGTAAGCACGAGAGTAGCATACCAGCATCTGGAGGCTGGTAGCCAAGTGTGCTGAAAACCTTGGGGAGCATGTGCTCTGGAAAGAAACCTGCCAGCTTGTTTCATCCTCACAAATTGGGGTTTATAGAACACTAATTAAAAACAGCCTGAAATAAGAAGGCATGCTCCAATACCAGATCCTTAAATTTCCATGGAAACTTTTTTGTTTGGATTTGAGCAGTTAATATTTGTGTTTGCAGGCCAGGCTTTGCAATGTTGGAGTGGAATGTGAGAATGAAAGATTGAAACTGTCATTTCATCTCTGTAGTGAAGAGAGAGAAGTGAATTTTTAAGGACCAGAAGGAGTAGAAGTTGGACAAACCACTACTTGAAGGAGGAAATTCACCTACAAGTCCTAGGCACAATGTGGCATGAATGAGTTTTGGCTGCTATTTCTTGGTTTCTTGCTGAGAGCAAAAGTGCTGTATTGGCTTTTGGAGGTGAGGATGTGTGTCTTGAAACGCCATACTAAATTACCAACTCTAGACAAGCCTCAGCAGACGTGGGTCTGGCCAAAAACTGACAAAGTCTCTCTGAAGGCAGAGTTGTTTAAATCACAGTGCTGCAGGAAATATGTTGCTTTGGTAATCTCAAGCTAGTCAGTGAGGAGCTGATTAACAGATTTTTCTTGCTGTGGAATTTGTGGATGATGGCTCTTTAATCTGCCAGGAATGTAAGATCTGGATGTGTCATCACACTTCTCTCCTCAGAAGGTGTCGGTTCAGCTATAGTGTTATTGGCAAAGTGATGCAATAGAAATGGAGGTAGGAAGGTATCAGGCAGAACGTGACTTCCTGGAGTGCCAAAAGGTCATAGGCCACGTCTGTTAACCACAACTCCTTTTCTTCTCGAGGGTGTGAACTGTAGTTATATCTGCATTAAAGCTAGCATTTCCACAGCTGCTGTTGAAAGCAAATAGTGTGGAGCTGATCAGGGAGCATATTATCTGCAGCATATTACCTGCAGCAGGGAGTGAAGTCCAAGGGAGAGGCACAATGCAGAATAGTGGCAGGGGCAGGTATTTAGGGAATCCTTTTTTCCTTAACCAAAAACTGGAGGGGTCACAGGCTCCCCTCTCCAGTGCACTTCAGTAAGAAGCATAAGCAGTGAGTAAAGATTTGGATGCTGCCTTATGTCACCTCTGACTGAGGACAGAGTCAAGCTGATGTTTTGAAGATCTTTTGCTGGGCCTTCATATACAAGAGAGGCACAGAGGAAAGCAGACTGAGCATGGGCCTGGGCAGGAGTTGCCAGGAGTCATTACCTGGAGGCTGCCCAGTGCTGAGGTGAGAACCAAGCATATAAGCTGTTGGATTTGCAGCCCGCTGTCCTTGTTCGGATTGCAATAGGCACGGTGGAGGAGTCCCCATGGGGAGGGCTGCTGTGTTTGTAGGCCTGTGGGTTGGCTGTGTCCTCTCTGCAGAGCCCTGTAGCTCTTTCTGCAGAGACCTGAGCTGCACAACCTTCATTTTTTGTGTGAAGAGCACCCAGGAGATTGACGTAAGCTGCCTGTATGATGAGGCTGCATGAGAAGGCAGTCCTATTTTTGGCTGCATCTCTGATCACATGGGAGATAGCAGTTTTACTCTACATAGCTCTATTGAAATCCCATACAGGTTAGCACATGCTGTTCCTCCCCCTTACTTCACTCATATGGTTTAGGATGGCTGCGGGAAAGCTTGGAAGTGGGGAAGGCTCCCAAGGACTCAGCAGGGTAAGCAAAGGAAGAGCAGGCAGGGCATGGTGATACTATCTGCAGTCAAAGAACAGGGGAGCCCCGGGGTGACTCCTGAGCCACTGTGAGGAGATGGGAGGTTTGAACCCTGAGCAATTTCACAAGCTGGCTGGATTGGCTCAGCTGCCCAAAGAAGAGCTCTTCTTTGGCCATGTCCTCCCACCCTCTGTGTCAGGGCCAGGCAGCTGTTAACCTGGCAAACCTGGCTCCTGAAGCAGATTTAGATGAAAGCTAACCTTTTTTTTCTGGGCTATTTTTCAGTAAGATCGGTGGTTCTGTGGTTTGGTTTGCTCTCAGCTGCTGCAGCCTTGCCCAGGCTGGGGAAGATGATCATTGTTGGCGACGGAGTCAGCTTAAAGGGATTACAAAACTACAGGCTTGGAGGCTTTGACTGCACTAGCTTTTGGGGGCATCTCCTGCAGTTTAGCCCCTTATGGAGAGCAGCTGTTCTTCCCCATGGGGCCTAGACCTTGCTAGCCTGTACCAATAGCAGCACGTTAGACTCGCATGCTCCAGCATAGGTGACAGTGCTCTTCCTGTGCAGGGAAATAGTTGAGAGGCTGTCACTACAAATAAGGGCTGGGTTAGATAAGAACCAGTGGATAACAGCCCATGATAGTGCCGAGTGCAGGTACAAGAGTTTGTCCTGTGCTGGAGTAGGTCAGCGCAGGTAGCAAGTATTAAGCATGCTCCCTGCCCAGACATTTGTAGCTGCAAATCCTGTTACCTTCCCACGTGCATTCAGCTGCCTTCAAGGCAGCCTCCTGCTTCTGCTCCTTGCTTCTGCAGCTCCTCGCATGCTCGAGGCAGCTGCAACCTCAGGTCATTCCTCCCTCTTTGGGAGTTCCTGTAAATGTCAATCACAGGCAGCACTACAACAACAAAGTGATGTTTCTGAAAGCTCTGAAAACAGTGTTGAGGCGATGGCAGGCTGCTGAGTGTGGGAACCCCTGGTGGCTTTCAGTGCTGGGTGATTCATTTATGTGGTGAGCTGAGGGCGCTTACTTACCACCCTGGCTGAGTGCTTCAGCATGGCAGAGGGGCATTCAGAAGCTCTGTGTGTTAAATAAACTTCACTAACACTCAAGCAGTGTATTTTCCTGACTGGTAAATAAACCTCTAGCAAGCAGACTGTGGTAAGTATGAACCTGAAGGAGGAACTGCCCCTTTACTGAAGCCAGAGCCATCAGCTGACAAATCAGCCTCTTCCTGCTGTGTCCCCTTTATTTCCTCCTTTGTTGCTCAGCCCTGCTTCTCGTGCAGCTGCTGGTGAAATGCTGGCTCCTTGTGGGACTGCCCAGCCTTGTTGGAGATGTGGCCCTCTTGCTTGGAGGCCATGAACATGGACTTTTCTGAGAGCTGAGTGGTATGGGTCACCTTCATCCCATTGGCTTTCCAAAGCAAGTCTCCTTTCTCAGTCCTACCCTGAGACTCCATGACTCATGCAGTGGTATCTCTGTCTTTCTGTTCTGGATAATCACCCTGTCTTGCCCTCTGGAGCTGGAGGATGGATGGGTGCTGTTTTTCCTGTGCTGGAAGGCAGTTTCTGGCACTGCTGGTGTGGGGAGCAGATAGGAGCTCAAAATCAACGGTTTGCAGCACATGTGTTTTGCAGCTTCTCTGCAGATCTCTGAAGTTTTTGGCTTCCTGTGTGTGTACCCTGCAGGGTCAGGGTGCTGCCATGTCTGGGTCAGCCCCAGCACTTGCCAGGCAGGAGCCTAAGGTGCTGCAGAAGTAATATCCTCAGGGAGGAGGGAGCAGCAGCCTTCAGCTTCCTTAGGGACCAAAACTAGCAGTACAGTTCTGGCATTGCACTGGAAATTTGCTGCTGCATGCAACAACAAATGAATACTTGGAGCTGTAAACACCTCTACATTGAAAAAATATATCTAGCTAATCAAGTAAAGAGCTAACACCTAGCAACCACAGTCTGGCCCAATATGTAGGGCAAGGGGAGCTAGAATTAACCTGGGCCACAGATCAAGTGCACATAAAACTCTGCAAGTTCAGGGAAGCTTGGAGGTGGGTTTTTGGGAGACTGCAGAGGGTGTTTCTCATACAACTAGCAGTCACCACCAGCCCAGCAGATCTGGCTGAGCTGGAACAGCCTCAACGATGACTTAAGAGCAGTGCTGTCAGACCCCTCACTTGGCTTTTGCAGAGCTGGTGTGACTAGGCAGAGTGTGTGTCAACCCGGGTTGCTCACAACGCTGCTTCCCAGGAAGGAGGACTAGGGAGTCACACTGAGTTCCTGTCTAGACCCCAGTAATTGTGGTAAGGAGGGGTTTGCACGCAAGTTTCTGCTATTTCTTCCATGATTACCTAAGCAGAAACCAGTCTGCAGCTCCTCAGGAAGCATCACCTTACTTCTTCCACTTACTGTTTGGAAAATGTAGCAACAGTCTGCTTCATACTCCCTCTTGGCTTGAGCCATTAGTCAGAGGGGGAGCCAGCTGCTGTGCTGGCTATGGGGCTGTGTGCTGCCAGTCTGGAGGGCAGCTTAGAAAGTTTGCTGTCCCAAGCTGGAGGTCCTGTGTTTCTTTTCCCCCCTGCAGCAGGACACTCCGTGAGCACAGGGCTGTGTAAGTGCACTGGGTGCTGAGGAGTGCTGGCTGAGTGCTGCCTCTCCTCTCTGCAGCCCTCTTTCCCCCGCTCTCCTCTCCCTGTTTCCCTGTCTCTGGTGTATGTTTCCAGCCTGTTGGAGTTTGCCATCCAGTGTTCCCTCTCTGCTGGATCCTGAACTGTCCCCAGATCTTTGAGATGCTTGTTCCCACCATCTCTGAAGGGATGAGTCTTACTGGAGGCCACTTTTGGGAGAAAGGAGTAAAAGTACCTGGACCAGCCCGGGTCCTCTACCCTGCATCAGTGCATGCCAGAAGCCACATAAGCCAAGAGGGTGATTGAAGGATATATAAATTCACTGAATCCTGGTCTGCTCAGGACTACAGGCATTGGTTAAATAAAGAAATGTCATTAAACCCTGTCCCTTTGCCATGAGCTGTGTAGCTCCAGCACTGTTGTTTCCCCATTTCCTTGCAGAAATTCGGAAGGTAAAGCACACCCCTGCGAGAGCGGGCAGAGTGGATCCTTGTGGCCCAAAGTGCCTTCCCTACAAATGTTGCTTCCCTTCAGCAACATTTTTGCAGCCTTTCAGGCAGAATTAGTGCTCGGAGTCCCTCTTACTCAGGGAAGCAGGGCCCAAAGGCTCTCTAGCTTTGTTTCCTAGCAGTGGACATTTGAAATCCCACTGTATCGCAGGGACAGAGCCTGTGTCTGTGTTCACAGCCTGGTGGGTCAGATGGTGCTCAGCGCCACAGTTGGGGCTGCATAGCTCTTGCTACGGTCCCGGCCAGAGCCAGCCTGCCAGCAGAGAGCTGCTCTTTTGAAATGTCGCTGTTGCCCTGTGGGCACGAGGGGAAGTGGAGGGGAGAGAAAGGCGCAACCAGGGGGGTTTTCGTGGGCTAATATAATTAAAAGTGGTTGAGTAATGAATGAGTCCCTAGGAGTCTGCTGTGCTAAAGCCACTCCTTCCAGCCAGCCCAGGGGGCTGCTCTGGGCACAGCTCTGGGAACCTCCTCTGAGCTCTGAGCCGTACAGCCTTTCTATGACCTGTCTCCCCTCACCACCTCCAGATTCAGTTCCCCTACTGTAAAAAAAAAATCCCTCAGCTTCTTTCAGGAGCAGCGTGAGAGCAGAGCAATAGTTGCGGAAATCCCACAAGTGCATCAGGGTTGCATGGGGTGAGTCAGTCACAGCAGGAGCCCATGCTATGCCTCCTCAGTGGTTTCCTGGAAAGCAGATCTTATGCGCAAGAGCGAGCCCCCCTGTTTGGGGCCACGGGAGAGAGACAGGGAGCCCTTTCCCATACCCGCTGCCCTGGCTGTTGTTAACAAGCGTTACTGTTCAACTAAGAGTCCATTGGTAATTAGAAATGGGGCTGGAAGAGATGTCCTTACGGCAGTGAAGTGTACAGAAGCATTGCTCCGCAGGTCTGCTGTGAGGGGGCAGGTGCGGGGCAATGGCAGCAGGATTGTATCATGTCCTGATGAGTTTTCATTTTGCGTTAGGCCTCCTGGCTCCCTGTAGTCTTGGAAGAGTCAGTCAGGAGGCTATTGGGGAGCATCAGCTCAGCAATTCTTGCCTTTTCCAGCTCGGCAGAGTTGCTCTGTCCCCAAGCTCGCACCCTAAAACCACCTGGACCACCACCCCCCCATCCCTCTTTGATGAGTGCCATGCTGCTCGGTGGAGGGCAGCGCATGCTCTCGATGGTCATGTGCATCCTGTTCCTGCAGCAGCCCTGAGGCTGCAGGTGCAGGGGAGCCACAAAGATTTATCAGGAGGCCTGGCCATCTTGTCTTCATCCAATTCCCTTCATGCCCTGGGCAGCTCTCCCCTGCCATGCACCTCCTGCTAAGTCACTCCAAGGACTGCTGGCTGGGAGAAAGCACCTTGGAGCAGCACATGCTTTCCCTTTGCATCTGATCCTCCTGTTTGTCCTGTGTAAGGCTGAGTGGTGCTGAGGACCTCTGGTGTCCCCTTTTAGCTGTCCTTGGCTTTGGTGGGGTTTAGAGGCCATTCATCTTTTCCTGGGGTGGGGCTGGGGGGGGGGAGGTCATCTGCCTGTCTTTGGCGAGGAGTGTAGCCCATGCCAGGAAACTCTAGGCTTAGGCCAAGACTCCTGCAGTTTAAGGATAACCATGCAAATGCTTGTTGGTTCGTAGCTCAGCCAGGCGCCTGAGCTGTCACTGAGCTCCTGAGGTCAGTGTGGAGGAGCAGCTGTTTACACTGTGACTGAGCAGCTGCCCTCGCTGTGGGGCACTGCAGTGCTGCGAACCTTGTGTTGCAGTGGTGCTGAGTGGGCTTTGCCAAGACGGGGACCCTGTTGTGCTGGGTGCTGTGAGGATAGTGAGCCATTGCACCAGCATGACTTGCATATGGGCAGGTACACCTGGCTGAAGCCCTGTTTGTGCCTCCCAAAGGCCCTGCCCGACACACTGCATTCCCAGTGGCTGATCTAAAAGATGCTCTTTGATGCCTCTGCCAAGCTGGGCTCTGGGGAGCATCCCTGAGGTTTCCTTGCAGCCTGTAATGAAATACATTTGGAGCGGTACTTTCCCCACCGCCGCCAAAGGAGGGCTGCATCCAGCAGTTCGCTCTGACTGCACTCAAATAGGCATGCTTTCTGTGGACCTGGCATCCATGGGCGAGCTCGACTGCTGTGTCTATTTGGAAACCCGGAGAAAAGAGTCAAAAGAGCCAAGTGCAGATTTTTTTCCAATCAATCACCTAGGAGTACCCAGACTAGCAGGAAAAAAGCACTGCCTGCTGAATTCCTGTCTTGGGATGCACAGCTTTGGTTTGGTTCCCTGCCAAGCAGATACTAATTAAAAATGATTAAAGAAACACACATATTGTATGAGAATGGCAGGGAATGTCTGAAGATGCAGCTAATAGAAAGGAGGGTGACTTTTTTTTTTTTTTGAAAACTGGCCCAGCAGGGAGAAACAGCCTTTTATTGTATCTTTTATTTTTATTTTTTTAACCTGAGTTTGAAAGAATTTTACTGTCAGCTATTGGTCTCAGCATGAGGAGGTATTAATAATTTATAGTAAGGCTTCAAACATTTCGGGATCTAATTTCCTTTTTCTTCATTACGCCAGTTAATGTGTCCAACCTTTTGCAACTCTTTACTGTTGACCCAGCAAATGCGAGGAGAACGGTTCAGAGAAAACAAAATTCAAGGTTTGTGTAGACATCATTGTCCTGCCAAAAAAAAAAAAAAAAAACAGGCCAAATATTCACACTTCCAGGATGCCTCAGGAAATAAATGCATAACCGCTCTCCTGCCACAGAAGGGCTCTAGTGGCCTATGCACCCTCATCAGGCTAGTTGGAGGCTTTCCTTGAAAATTTCTTGACTCCCGCACCCCTGGCATATGCTGTCAATGGTGGGATGGGCATTAACTCTCCTCTGGATTTTCTGCTTTGCAGCAGAAGAAGTCATACCTGGAGCGGAGTGTGAAAGAAGCAGAAGATAACATCCGGGAGATGCTGATGGCCCGAAGGGCACAGTAGCTGGCTGGGGCTCCTGGGGCCACAGTCCTGTGATACCTGTTCAGAGTGATTTTTGGGTACACTCTGCCTGTGCTGACTGCTGCGTGATGGCCTGTTTACCTTGCCTGTAGTTGGCTGTTTTAATAAACTCTGCTGCAAAGCCTGTGTTAGCTCATTCTTTTGCCTCTGGCCTTGGCATCTCACAGAGGTTTTGAGTCAGTCAGCAAGTGAATCAAGTGCTAAGTTGGACCTTGAGCTGCCAGTCTCAAGCCCAGGTCCTCCAAGGTGCTCATCACCCAGTCCCAGTGTTGAGGAATGAGTCTTCAGTGTCTGAGCTGCAGTTGCTCAAGGGAGGAAACCTCAGATGTCCTGGGACCATGGTTGCACACAGGCCCCCCCCACCCCGGGTCTGAGTGAGGGAAACGTTAGACTTGTAAGGCTGTGGCATGGGAAGAGTGGAGGCTGGCAGAGTAGGAGCAGGCTGTGTCATCTGTATCTCCATGTCCACTACAGGTTGTAATTTATTCTGTCTCACATAGTGACAGGCTGGTGCCCTGGGCCCTTTTTGGGAAGCACAGGCCTGGCACAGGCCCAACCTGGCAGCATGTGCACAGAAGGCCACTGCCATCGTGTGCTTAGTGCTCACAGTGCTCTCTCCCCATGGCCTCTCTGCCAGCCCAGCCTCCTCGTCCCACTCTCCTGCCTATGGTGCCTTTTTTGAAATTGTAAAGTAAAATAAAGCAGAACACAGCATCATGGTAAAGGCCATCCAGCAGCACTATGCAATGGCCGTTACTGTTGGGGCTGCCCAAGAGCGCTTGAGCCTCGTCCCCTTGGGAAAGAGCAGGACGCAGGCTGCCTTGCAGGACATTGATCCCTTTTGTCAGTGCTACCTGGGCAGCAACAAGGCTGCCAGAAGGTTGAGTTTTTGGCTGGGTCATGCACTCGCTGTGTGCCTCGTGCCCTGGCCCTGCAGCTCCACTCACTCTCTGTGGGCCTGTGGCCCAGGAGCCTGGGGCTCCTGGGTGCCTGGCACACGCCAGGCATTGGCAGAGCCAGCTGTGTCAGCTGCGGCCTTCTGCAGAACATCCGCTGGGCTTGGCACCAGGCTCAATCCCTTGGACACCCACTGACACTCAGTGGGGAGGGATAGGCTGGTATCAGGCCTTCGCTGGGGTCTGAGCAGGCCCTCCCCCCCCAGCCAAGTTGGCACTGGCTCAGTGTGGGAGCTGGGAAACCAGCTTGCTGGGAGCACTGGCAGAGGCAAAGGTGCATGCCGTGGGCACCTGCTCTCCCGCACTGTGAGCCCAATTTCAGCCCCATGCTGCTGGCTTCCCTCATGGTGATGGGGGGGGAGGAGGGAAGGGGAAGAGCACTGGAGCCCTGGGCAGCTCTTCCCAGTTGCACATGAGCCAATCAGAGAAGTGGTGTCCCACATATCCCTGCCGAAGGGCACCATGGTGCTGAGGCCTGGGTGCTCCTGCAAAAAGAGGGGGGCTCTCTTCCCTAGCCACAGGAGCTCAGCACCCAGGATTGCGGCTGCTTTTTTGGTGCTTGCGATGGGTGCCAAAGCAGGAGCAGGAGACTTAAACGTTCTGTGACAGAGAACAGCAAACCAGGTCCTAGCCCATTCCCACACTGGGGGCTAGGTGCAGACAGCCCCAGCCCAGCTCTTGCTCTGATCTGAGGCAGAGCCAGGCCTAGCCTGTGGCTCTGTCCCTGTATTTGCATAGCTGTGGGCTTTTCTTCATGTCCAGCAAGGCCCTCTCCAGGCAGCAACCAAGGCCAGACCAGACTGGGTTTGCTGGGTCTCTCTGCCCAATGCGCTAGGGAAAGGGCCTAATAGAGGAGGCACCCGGGCGGGCAGAGGCATGAGCACTGAGTGGTTGAACACCCTCGCTCTTACCCATCTACCAAAGGAGGGAGGACCAGGGATCAACTTTCTGAGCCCTGAAGGCTGCTGAGCAGCTAGAAAAGATGAGAACACATGCTGGAGGCCTGCAACTCTTCCCAGAGCAGGCCTTGCCTCTGGGAGCCCAGCAGCAGCCCCGAGGCAGGGGGTGGCTGGGCCCTGCCTGGCCTGGGGCAAGGGCCTAGAAGGCTCCTGGGAACAGGCTGCTGCCAGGGGCCCCAGTCTCCCCAAACTGTCTTGCCTCCAGCCAGAGCCCTCAAACTGCACTTTCAAAACCAAAGCCAAGCAGCTCAGAGTGTGTAGGCTATGCTACAGGCTGTAGACATCCAGTCAGGGAGGAAAACTCCCAGATAAAACAGCCTAGAAAAGCTCAGTGAGGCACCCAGTGCTGACTGAGCAAGCCCCACAGCATACTAGCACATAGCCCTGCCATGCAGTTAGCAGTTAAGCCCTCACTACCCAGTCCTACAAGCCCAGTTCCTGCACTGGTCCCTCCAGGCCCGATGCTGGATCCAGGCCCACGCTAGCTGAAGAGCAGAGCTGCTGCCTTGGCTGCAGCACAGCAGGAACCTTGGGGTCCTCGCAAGCACAACCCTACTTTAGCTTTACCCTCACATCTCCTGGCTCTTGCTACCAGTTCTCAGGGAGGCTGGACACAGCATACAGCCACAGCTTACTGCCCAAGGGACTGAGGGCAGCTCCCTTAGGAGCAGAGTTTCAAAAAGGTAGACAAGTTTTAAAAGCTTTACCTCATTAAATGATCTTCAAGTAACACAGAGCAAAGGCAACTTGTAGCAATCTGGGGGCAGTTTTGCTCCTGATGCAAGACAAGGAGGGAATGGTACATATCCCCCTCAGGCATATGCACACAGCTGGACAGCAGCAGCCTTCCCTCATTTTCTAAAAAAGATAAAAGCTTTTTTATCCATCCTCTAGCCAAGCCTGCCATGAAGAGGCTTCCATAATAAATCATCAGTGCTAAGTTAATCTATGGCCTTGTTTCTTCATACCCAGCTCTTCACCTCCCCTAAAGCCTGCTTTGCAGCAGGCAGATGACAGATCACTGCTCCAAAAAAAAAAAAACTGCATGGGATCAGTGCCTCTCCCAACAGCTACTGGCTCACACAGCAATAAGACACACATCCCTCAGCTCTCTGTCTTTCCGGGACCTGCTAGAGAGGGTCCCAGAAGGCGAACAGATTATCACAAGCTATGAGGAAGCCCTGAGCAAAAGGGAGAGCTGAAAAAAATCTCACTGAAAGGAAGGGAGTACTGTTGTGCATCCTCCCTCCTGCCCCCAACAGCTGGTTTCACTGAGTTCTTATTGCTTACACAATAGTCATTATCGCAGGAATGCCCACAGATGCGGGTAACAACAGTGCCAGACATCTCCCACCCAGGCCCCAGGAACAGGCACAAGTTCCTACAGCAAAACTGCTCAAAGCCAATTCCATCATTGCTGTGCTGACATATGCAGGAAACTGAGAAGAGACAGCAACAGGGAAAGCACACCCTCTGTTGGACAGATTTATTGAAACAATCAGGACCTAGCAAAGAAAATCAACTGTTGGCTTTAATTATTGCATATATATCTTCATTTCTAGGACTAGGAAAATTTCAACTGATAAATACATGTTTTTATCAGAATGCCTTTGGCCAAAATATACCATTAGCACACTCTTCAAAGTTACAACAAAAGTCTTAGAAATGTTAAAAAGGGATTTCCTTTACTGAAATAAAGGAGTGCACAACCCCACAGTGCTAGGGCTTACAGACAGGAACTCTTGGCTGTGCAAAGCAGAGCATTGATTACAGTAACAGAAAGAAGTCAGGATAGAAGTCAGGAGACTGCATAGCACTGAGAGGTATGAGAGGTGGCTTCAGCAGTCAAGTCAGCATGTCCCAGAGGCAGCAGCAGCACAGCGCAGTCCAACACGCTGTCAGGCAGGCACTCTCACCCGTGTTGTCCCTCCGCCGCTCCTCCACGACATACACTGAGGAGACAGAGGAGAGCTCAGTCAGTCAAAGAGCAGTGAGGAACTGCACACAGCTGCTAATGGCTGTTAAATACACCTGCAGCTCCCAGCCTGCTGCCACCTCCCTTTCAGCCGGGGGCCAAGCACCAGACTGCCTGCCTCACCTCTGCAATGGCCTGGAGGCCTTTCAGGCTCACTGTACAACCTAGGTACCTACCTTTATCCTAGCATGTGTTCTGGGGGGCTTATGCTTGAGGGGAGCTGAGGGGAAAGCATGTGTTCCCCCATGCATTATGGTAGGCACTCAATCCCTGAAAGGGGTCTCAAGCTGATGTGTGGATGAGTGTTCACAAGAAGGGACTTAAGCTCCTGTGATGAGTCTGGGAGTGCCTCCAGCCACGATTTTCGTCACAACAGCACCCCAGAAAAACCCACTGCCCCCTCCCATCACTGCAACACCACCCAAACAGAAATAGCCCTTGAATAAAGTCACTTTTTACAGTCAGATCCGGGCTGCTGTACTGTGCAATGTTATGATCTTGACACAAGCAACAGGTAGAAATCTGGCCCTAGCTGATCTGTGTTATATCAGATACAATTACTGAGCAAGATGACTGGTTCAGCCTGGAACACATCTGTTTTGTGCAAGCCACCGTTCTGGGAGCACATGGAGTGCTTGCTTGTCTGCATCCAGCAGCATGAGCTGGCACCTCAGACCATCCCTGCCTGCCCATCTGTGTCTCCTGCTGCTGTAAAAGGTCTGGTTGGAGGGTAGGGAGTTTTCTAGAAGAGAGTGGCCACAGAGGCACCACTTGCCACATGCCCTGCTGCACTGACCAAAGTCAGTGCCACTTCACACTGAGCACCCGTCTGACTAGCACTGGCAAGCCTGGCATGTACCACAGCAGTGCAACTGGCCTTTTCTAGGACAGGAGTTACACAGCTCAGCTGCAATGCTGGCAGAAATTTCTGCACTGGTATAGACTGCTCAGTACACTCAGGTGGGCACTGCTGAGGGAACACTTGGGAGGATGTAAGGTCCCAAATACAGAAGGTGGTCCCAAGGAGGCAATCATCCCTCTCAAAAGGTAGAGCATATTCTCATGGTAGGGGGGGTGGAATCTACCCCAAGGCAGATCAGATTTGTCAGGCCCTTTCCTCATCTGCCCACAACCAGGTGGCAGCCCCAAACTTGCACTCAAACACTGGCATGGAAGACTTGCACAAGCTTCATATTTGAAAACTTGAAGACTTGTGAGCATTTGACCCTAAACAGCACTATCTCAGTAGTTCTGGCTATTCATTGCCAGTTCTCTCTGGTGAGGTGACCTGAGTCCACTCATTTCTCTATATCTTATACTGCACATGCTTTAATACAGTGGCCAGTCAGATCCCCAGAGCAGTGTGCTCTAAGGGTCACTGACTGCTCAGGAGTGGGAAAGGAAGCTGTGCCCTGCATAGCTGGTTAAGCTAGTTTAGCCGAGTTGCCCATACAATTTTGCTTTCTTCCCGGACCAGTACTGTTGGAAGAAGCCAGACATCCTGACATTTGATCTGCTTGTCCTCCTCAACAGGACAGCATTCTCTCCTGCAGTAGATAGTGCCCAATGCTGATTATTCAGCTATTGCCTTTCTGTTTGGCTTGCCACACTGAGCTGTAATGAGAAGCTAACCCTGGCACCATACAACGTCTTTGTACAAATTCAGTCATAAGACCGAGCTATTCAGGAAGGCAAGCAGCAGGGCAAAGTTACACAGAACAAGTTGAGCTTGCAAGGACAGAAGGCAGTAGTGTGCATTTCAGGCCTCTTCCCTGGTAGATACTCGAGCTCTGAATAAGCCACTAACTTTTTGGTGCCTTTGTTTCCTCTGAATACAGTCCTGTTACGATGAGCGAAGGCAAAATGCTTAAGTGCTCTGAGAATCCTGGTTAAAAAAGTGCCATAGTCATTCAGCAGGACACAGCACACATGAAAAGGACAGAGACGGCTAAGAGTGGGAGTACTCATTCATCCTCTCCCACCCATGTTCAGGTGGGAAAGGATGTTCAGCAGCTCCTACCATCCCTCAGAGCAAACAGCCAAGTATGCTTTTCCCACTGATGCTCAGGAAGCTCCTGAACCAGCTCTCAGTACTTGAGCTCTGAGACAGCACTGGTTTCTAACAGTCTGCCACATGCAGTTCAACTTGTCCTACTTCAGATCTGTGGAGAGTCTGTTTGCAGCTTACTGACCGCTGCCATACCCTGAACTGGGGTCCACAGTGCCCTGAGATACCCAGAACTGCACAAGAGGAGGTGTGTGGGGGGGGAATTTAGTGAAGCACTGGATTCCCAGTGATCAGAAAGCAGCAGGCCGACTTTGACCTCTGGAAAACAGCAAGAGCAGATCCTACTAGACTCACCCTAGAGTAAAGTCCTTGCAGGTTCAAATTCTGAGTGAAACCCAGGGGAAGCTTGACATCCTCCTCAACCCCTAAAAGAGCTCTGCAGTGTACAACACTCAAATCTGACTGGCAGTGTAATGTTACACTGCTCCTTGTAAGGCCTGTGCCTCACATTTTCAGACCATTGCACGCAGGTCTCATTTTCAGCCTTTAATAAAGGCTGAGAATGAGCTTTTTCTGGTATTTTTTAAAAAAGCTCAGTCCATCTCAGCTGCTCCAGCAAGAGCTGAGGGTATGTGCCCTGTAAGCACTGTCCCTCTTCCCTGAGGAGGGGGGGACAGGAATTTTACAGTTTGAGTGCAGGCAGATTTAGCTAGCCAACTTCTTCAGCCAGCCAACCCAGACAGCAGCCACAGCATTCCGCCCACTGACTGGGGAAGACTGTCACTACCATGCAAATCACAGGTTGGAGAGCAGCTACTAGCTTCAGCCACACTAGCCAAGCCCACCTGGCCATGGGTAGTCAGAGCAGATTAGATTCAGTATTGCTGTGACACATTAAATTGCTTCAGGACAAGGATATAGCAGTAGAAACACCAACAGGGCATTCTCAAGGCTAAGGTACCATACAGCAGGTCTAGCCAATTCTGCAACTTAATGAGCTGTTCAGGTATCTCCCACTTTACATTCCTGTGAGAACAGCCACTATTCTCTACCTCACAGCAGCTCTAAGATGAAGATGTGAAGATGATTAAGATTGAAACAACAGATCTTTGAGGCAAGAGGGGAACAATTACCAACCTCTCAAGCTAAGAGACAGCACTTTCCATCCAGTGGAACTGAGACAGCAACATACTACTTCTACCACCCTAAGCTACCAAAGTAGTAACCATCATTGCTCTCTTGATTTAAAGAGGTTGACTTCAGACTGAAAAGCTGCCAAAGTTAGGTGCAGTTTAGTGTCAAGCTCTTGTACATTCACTAGCTGCACAAGACAAATAGAAAGAATAGGTAATGCAGTTTGGAGTTGAAGAAAGCTGTAGTTGTAGCTACAATCAAGACATCATTCAGGGAAGAGATCTAGAACCACTATCTTTTATTGCTAAAGTCACACAGCTTTCCAGTAACTCAAGACCAAGCTACTAAAGAGCAATCTAGCACGCATACAAGAGACAGTTGTCAAACGATGCACTAATACTGCAGAGTCCCCCATCATTCCATACAACCCAAAGTTTTGCCAATTAGTTGACAACTTATTAAAAAAATCACTAATTTCACTGCAGACTCTGCTGCTGGAGGGTGGTTCTATATAATTCTCCTTCATCTTGAAGGATAGTTGAAATAGATATTGTCCAGCACAATTCATAGCAAGCTGCCTATAACTGGAGGCATACAGGAAGAGTTTGCCTCAAGTACATATGATTAAACCATTAAAACTTTTAATACTAAAGCCAAAAAGCATCTAGAACATACTAACAGCACTTTAAGTGCTGTTATGAAACACTTGCTGAAATATTAAACAAATGGCTTTTCCAAATTTGGGCCTGTGCAATGGGGGATAGTCACTTCTACTATTAGGGCTCAGCTGATTCTCATCACTACATACTGCTTCTAAGCATAGCAGCTCACAACTGGGTCAGAGAAGCAATAAACTTCGCTCTTCCCCTCCAACTGCCTGTTCTGAACTTCTGCTTTTGCTGGCTGCTTTATTACAAAGCCTTTTCTAAGTCTAGTGGTTGATACAAAAGCACAAATGCCTGCTAACAATTCAGGGCAGGATGGGGCAAGAGAATGAACAACTTTGGATACAGCAGGTAGGGACAGTAACCATATCACCTTTCACAGACTTGCAGCAGTCCGGATTTCAGGGAGGTGTGCTTTTCTGGCAGAAACAGCAAAAGGGCACTGAAAGAGACCAAGTCATTTCACCCTGTTCTGCTAGAGGCTGAAAATTCCCCCCAAACCAACAGCCCATTATGACAGAGGCACCTTTCCACAAAAAGCCCCTACAAAATAGCACCAGAAAACTAAGTGCACAGCTTTTCCCATTCAAAAAGAGCAACTGGAATCATCAATTGCCAGACAAGCATCTTGTCAGCAATGTAAGGCTACAGAACGTACCTCTGCCACCTTACAGGCCTCTTGCTTTCTGTGAATGAGCAAAATACTACAAAATAAATGCTTTCAATTCTATCCTAAAGTGCTTAGAGATACTAGTCATTTTTACATAGCTTTTTTCCCCCCTGCCATACAAGGAGTAAGATACTTTATCATACCTATTCACCTAAGGGTATTTTTAAAGAAAGCCCCATCAAAGAAGATCCATTAAAAACAGATAAATTTGAGAAGTCACTGCCTTCCACTGCAAACGTTCTCTCTGGGAGAGAACAAGAGCCTAAACAGGGCAAGTTTCTGCCATGGTAAATAGAACTGGCCTCATCCAATGCTTAAAACAAAGCAGGAATCAGTTTTGAGGAATACATTTCTTCCTGAAAGTTTTTCAGACTTCATGATCATCTGGGCCATACGTTAAATTAAAGAAAAACCCAACCTCTCCTCTATAGCTTGATCATTTCAATCTGAACCTTCATTAATGTTTCTGAAGTTGTAGCTCTACAGTCAGTACCAGACACATTGCCAGTGAAATTTAGACACAGCTGTATGGTATGAATGTTAAGAAGCTTCTCTCCCCCTAGTTGGATCTGGGTCTTGCACAGAAGATAAAAGCAGAACAGGTGAAGGCTGGCTCACTATTTACTTACAGCTACCAAAGTGCATAGTCCAAAAGTTTCCCCCCTTTTCCCCAGTCTTAACTGCAAAAAGGCTAGATAATGAGACTTGGCTGGGAACAGTTTAAGCTGGAAACATTGTATACTGATCCTCCTCTTTGGAACTGAGCATCAGCTTCAAAGAACTAATATGAAACAATGATTGAAGGGTACATGGAAGCAGTGTTTACTCATTTTTCCTAGTCTACGCATTAGAACTACTTTAAAGGTAGAGGATCCCCCACAAATAGGGTGGTAAAGGGTAGCATAACAGAAAACCCGAAGCACCTCACTCATTGCACTGATAATTGTTTCATTAGTAAGTTTTGCACAGCATGTTAATAGATGCAAGCCACCCAAGTTCTTCCCAACTCACTTCAGCCAGCGCTCCCCAATATTCCGACTCTTCAGTTGTTTTCCATTAAGAGGGTTCAGGTCTTCTACCACAATAGCTTTGCCAACAGAAATCCAACCCAAAATATGTGAATTCAATAAACTGTTGTTCGTGTATTTTGTCAGAAGCTTGAACAATTCCAAGTTAAAGCCATCCAGTTCAGATATACTGTAGCAAGCCCTGCTGGGGACTTCATTAGCTGCTTTGTGCCTCATTTCGTCCAAGAGGAGGCTCTCTAAAGATCTCCTACGACATGCCAAGGTTCTTCCCATGATAAGCAGAAGCCCATAAGCACTTTGGGACAGGTGGTCTGACAGAAAGAATAGGAACAAGAGTGATTACTCCCAGAGGCCCTAGACAGCAGTCAGTTTTAGGCTCAAGTTTTGATACTTCCATTAATTTTTCTGAAAAAAATATGGGACAGGGAATAAGATGAATAGACCTTCCTATTTTCTAATCAACTGTAAAGGCTGCAGATCAGTGAATCATGCTTGCTATGAAAGCAGTAGCGCTCCCTATAATTACACAGTACCAGTCCGTACAATGCAACACAAGTAACAACTCCTACTTTTTTTTTTTAAAAAACAAATACTACAATACCTTGTTATTTCACATACAGTCTGCTTTATCTTAGGCATACACAATTTGCCTCTGCTCATACCTAGCTGATATGTTAACCATTAGCTCCACGAGGAAATGGCCATCAGCAGGACTTTTCACCTGGTTTGGCGTAAGCTGCAGTCATGACCTTAGTCTGTAGTGTTACTTATCTCAACACTTTAGCTGATCTACAAGCACTGTGGTACAATGATACAGGCTTTCGAAATGCAGTCAAACCATCCATTCCCAGGGCCCTAGCACAGACATCATACTGTTACAGCATAGAGTTATCTATACCAAGAACCCCTTAGAAAGTATGCAGCGATTGCATCTGAAAGCCCCTAAGAGCTCTGCCAGCCATTCCAGTAGTTTTGCTCCACATTACTGGCCTAGGAATTTCAGGTATGTCATTCAGGCAGACAGCTAACAAGTGAAAGCTCACTTCAGGCAAACCAAGCAGCAGGTGCAGCCAAGAATTCAGCCAGCTGGGAAGAAGCAAGGTGCATGCACACCCAGGGACTGCTAAGCTTGAGCACCAGCTGACTGCAGTCTCTTCCTTCTTCCTGAGGTGAGAAGGCTAGGAGTAGGAGAAAAGCACAGAACTCATGAAGATTACTTCTTTAGCTCCAGATGAGTCCGAGCACACAGACCTACTCTGCATGCAAACAAGTTACTTACGTTCCTAGCTGCACATAGACTTGTTCTATTAAGAAAGGCCTGGAGTATGCAAGAGGAAGCAGCAATAAGCAGTCTACCAGAAAATTGCTAATGCAGACCAAAACTCTTCCCATGGTATCCAAACAACTGTTTGCCATAGTGACAATCTTTCGGAGCAGAAACATGCATTAACACCAGTTTTCTCCTCTGAGAAGAGACACAGTAGAGAAGGGACCAATAAGCCTTTTCCCACATGTGATTAAAATGTTTTTAATCACAAGCCACTGCAGCACCAAGAGCTCTGTTTTTACTTGTCCAGCCAGCATGTAAGAAGTCATGTTTAATACTGCACATCACTGCTTTAATATTAATTTCTTAAACAATTAAGTAGCCTGCAATAGATTGCTAAGTCAAATCAGACTGTTTCTCATTTTACCTTCAAAACATTCTCACTTAAGTCTTTCAGAAGTCATTACACTCATGACAGGGGGCAGAGAAGAACAGGTTAGCATAAGAGCGTTAATAGCAACCAAAGGATGCAGGTAGGACAGACTAAAAATGAAGTGTTTCAGAGCCACTCTTTAGGATGCACACTCTAAATGTGCAGATGCAGCACTGTAAGGAAAGAATACTCAGCTCTGACCTCCCTAGACAGCAACATACCCTTGAGTAAATCCCAAGGAGGCAGCAAGCATGTGGAAGAAGTTACACCAGCAGAAACAGGGACTCCAGGGCTCTGACTAGAGCTTTCATAGTGGCTACCAACAAGACTTCTGTCTGCCCCATGCCTTCTCCCTTGCCCACAAGATCTCCAGGGGCAGGGCCCGGACACAACAGATCTGGCCAATGCCCTTGGACAGAAGGGCATTTATTCTTGCTCCTCCTTGGGGATATTTGTTCCTGCTTAACAGCTTCATCCCTTGGGGATATTTGTTCCTGCTTAACAGCTTCATCCCTGTCATCTCGCATTCCCTCCTCCACTTTCCCCTCCACAGCCTTTCCTGCCCAAAGCTTTTCACTGGTGTAGATAGAGAGAAAGAACACATATGCAGATTTTAGGAAACACCTTAACAAACTCCTGAAACAGACTCCTGTCAGAACCAGATGGAAATAAAATAGCCTACTTCTAATCAAGAAAGCTTCCAAAGTTACAAGACACCCAGAGCAAGTTTTGTCATCTCCAGCTCTACATATAAACAGATCCACTGCCAAAGCTACCTACACACACACACAAATCCCCAGAAATACACACAAACACACACCCCTCCCCAAGCAGTAAGCAAGCAAATGGGGTAACTGGTATCATTCTTGCCATCTGCTCTCTTCCATGGCTGTATGACTACATCCAGTAAGATAGGAGAAATCCTGCCTTTCAGTTCCCCCAAGTTTGAGGGGCTCTCAAAGCCAGAAGAGCTCTCTGGGGACTATGAGGGAGCTGAATGCACATTTAAGGGAAATTACTGTACAGGCATGCCAAGTGAGCACTTTCAAAAGCCAACACAGCACTGTCTGCATTTCACACAAGGGTAAAGTGGTTCCTCTCATACTGCCTGTGCTGCTAGCAGTAGAATAGGCCTGACCACAAACGTTGTACAGAAGATTGTCTTACAGTTGAGCTCAGGGCTTGGAAAGAGATTAGTTTCCTCTCCTGAGCACACAAGTATCACATGTATCAGAGATCTTTGAGATCAGACTGGGTCCATGGGAGGCAATACTAATCAGCATTAATGGAGTACAAACGTCCCCAGAAAGGATTCAACATCTCTGAAAAGCCAGGCTAGAGGCACTTCTGAGGAGAAAAGTATAGCTTAGGGTAAGTACTCAAGCTCTGCAGGATGTCAGCAGCCACTGGCAAGCTCTCCAAAACCCTACAAACCCCCAAAGGTTAAAAAGTTTACAATAGACACTGCTCCATAAGCAGCCAGCTTCCCTCCAGCTAAGAGGTACTGAATCTCAAGCCTGACTTTCACTTCTCCATTAAACTGGAGAGACAATTCAGAAGTTTATGGAATTTGAGAATTTCCTCTAACTTTTTCATAGGGAAATCATCATTCACTACTTAAAGCAAGGAGGCATTTTCCACCTAGTCATTTGTAGGGGTAAGAACACATTCCTCAGCTTGAGTCAGTGTTTTCTATTTGACCACCAGCATCAATCCCAGATTTAAACAAGACCTCACTTGGAGTTTTACACAGCATAAATTCAGTCTTACAAGGGGCTCATAGAGGCTTCTGGATGACAAACTGAAGGGATGGAGTTCAGTTTTAAAGCAAAGGGAACATGTCACAGTGAACAGTTGCTGAGAGTAGCAAGATCATCCCTGAGCAGTCTCTCCAGCACTCAAGTACTACAATCTGCACAGCTGCTCACAGCACTGAAAAAGTGTCCTAAACAAATTACTTCTTACCTGGGGTTGTCTCTCTAGCTTGGGTAACAGGGACTCTCCAGAACAGCAGCCCCATTTAATTCAGTTAACTATGCAGCCATCCTTAGCCTAGTTTAGTCAGTTTGTATGAAGCATGTTTTCAGACACAGGACCTGAATTACAGAACCCTTTTCTTTGCATCAAATTCTTCTGACATTATCTAGCCCTTAAGGTTGGAAAAGCATTTAAGGTCAGGGTGTTTCAGACATCAGCCCTAGCACACTATTGTTTGCCAGCAAACAGCCCAGTGTTTGTTCAGTCAACTGACGTTAGTCAGGGACAGTAAGAGGTATGATACAGTAAACTCAGATTTTCTAATGCACACTACGGTATGAGAAGCAGGTAAGAGAACAAGTGCCAATGTAGTTATGATAAAGGAGTATTTTTTGCCAGGTCACTGGCTGCCTGGACTTGCAGGTCCTGAAGGTACAGTAATGGTTAAAAACAAACTAATTCCAGCTTTGAGAAGTGAGAGGGGGTACCAACAGAAAGGTACCAGAAAGCTTAATCAGAGTGGTTATGATCCCCTCCTTTCCATATGGACCCAGAGGAAAAACCCACACCTCTATCACAAGGCAGCGTCCCTGTAGCTAAGTGACCTGTTTATTCTTGCAGCTGGCCAAACACTGGGAGGCAGGCAGAATCACTGTGACTACTACTCTTATCACAGCTGGCTTTGCTATAAGTAATCAACTTGCAGAAATAAGATTTCCACCCTGTAAGTACAAAAGATCACATGCAATACTGAGCTTTATTTGCCTGCAGTTGGAAGGAAGGCTGCTGACAGAGCCTGGTTCCTTTAGTAAAGCAAGGAATAACCTCATCCATTATGTTGCTATGTATCAACAGAAAAAACTGAAGCTGAACAGATTGCTAACATCAGCAAGTTCTTTCAAAATTAGTATGCCACTCCACACTTCAGCTCGTTCCACTTTTTAAAGCAGGCCACAAAGAACAGCATTACATTGCAGCCCTAATTTATATTGACAAGAGAGTATCTGCTGACCAGTCAGATATTTCAGTTTCCTTATGCCAGTTGACACCGAATTAATTCTACAATGAGGAAGAACTGGTGGGGAAATGAGATATTTTCTGGAAGTGTCTTCCTCCTAAGCCAGCCTTCTGCAGCTTGAGAAGGCCCACCAGTTTCTTATGCTCTGCTCCACACAAATGCTGTACTCATACTATTGTATCTTTCCCAACTATGTTCTGGTACAGGCAAGTTCTTTAGCCACCCAAAGCTTTTTGTGACACCAAACCATAGACCTGCTGTGTTCCAAGAAATCGTGTTCATGGACAGACATGAAGACAGAGCCTTTAGTTTTTATAGCAGGTACCACGTGAATAAAAATCAATACACATCAGTTTACAGCCAGGAAGTTTGATCAGATATCCTAAGGGATAACAACCCTCAGCCTCAGTATATAAGTTATCTATAAAGGTCAAGTTGTTTACCTCTAATGAACAACAGCCAACAGCCCTTGCAAGATGTACAAAGTATTGTTTCTATGGAAGCTTGTCTAGCAGTAGCCTGTGCAAGCCCCGAAGCCAGCTATCAAAGAAAAATGATGATTCAGCAAATACACTGCTTCTTTTGAGGTATGGCTGCCAGGTCTCTTCTGTTACCTTGAGAAGTCACTAACCGCTCCGACTCACTGCTCTTCCACCTGTAGAAGAAATGTATACTTCTGAAGCCTTTCAAACCTAAGTGTTGAGAATTGAGGTAGCTAAGTTAATTGTAGGGATAGTGCAAACTTGCATATGCTAGCCTCCATTCACTCGGAGAAAGGAAGCAAAGGACCATCAGCAGCTGTAGCCTCCTCTTCCAGAGTGCTATAGTAAACAGTTGTTTCGGCCAAATGACTTCTATAAGATTTAATGCATACATAGCAAGCTAGTCTTTGCAGTTCAGTCAGTCACCATGGTTAATTAATCCTAGAGTTCAGAGCAGAATATACTTGTTCTTGTTCAGCACTGTTCTGGCCTGTACCTTCCTTCAACAAGACATTCTTTGTTCTCCTATTCAATATCATTCAAGCTGTGATAACATCCTCTCTCATATCAATTTCTAGCAAAGTCTTTGCTCACTTAAAAGTAATAATTTCCTGCTTTCCAGCCAAGGTTTTACCCACCCTTGCCAAGTATGACCCCAATAAGAGGGACTAAACTCTAGCCATGCAGGGTACAGGAACTTTTCTGCAGATCTGGAGCATCATAGTTGCAGAATACAAGTCTGCTTCCCTATTTGCATGTCATGCAGAAGTGGTATCACTCACATCAATGTTGGGGGCAGCATTGTTCAGCCTGAAGAGTCCTTTAAGAAAAGCCTTTGAGACAAGGTACCTCAGCATTTTGTGAGTTGTTGAGTAGTGTGAGCGACAAAGCCTGTTCTTGCTTAGCTTAAGCTGTTTCCCTGTTACATCCCAGGTACTGTTTTCTTTTTAATATAGAGAATAAGCCATATGAGGATTGTTTTTTCTTTAAGGGCCAATTGAACAGGCTAGATCCATTGCTACTTTAGACAGGCTACTGATCACTTGATTAAAAAGAACGCTGCCACTTTGAAATACCGTTTTACTGCCAGGTTTTGAGAACGTGTATACATGAGGCGGAAAATGATTTTCAGATCCAAAGCACCTCAGCAGTAACCCAGTTAATCTGGACTTATGCTATAATGTTTGAAGTCTCTCCTGGTAATGGACAGTGTTATTTCTATCTGTGTGATCCACTCAGGACCAAGACGTAATCAAGATGTAATGCATAATTAGCTATTTCCACATGTTAGCACACCAGCAACAGTCCATAATGTAACAAGAGCCCACTTTGCAGTTCATCTACACAAAATTTAAGGCTTTAAGTAGAACAAGTTTCCTACTTAGTTTTCAATGTGGGCACACATTTGTTCATAAATATTAATGCATTACTCTGAATAGTTTATTTTATTAGATTAAGCAAAGTCATCAAGGAGAGCAAAGCATCTGTTCAAAAAAAGAAAGCATCCACACAGCAGCTCTCTCCAGTTAACTGTTTGGAAACACCACAAGGACTGACAAGCCACATTAAATTTACCTATCAAGTTTACATTACAGGCTCAGCCACAGACACATAAGTATAATGATTTTTAAAAAAAATGATTTTTTTTTAAAACAGAGACATTGGTTCTGTATTAGACATTCCTGGGTGTCATCATCATACCAAGCTCAAAAGCAGCCTTCTGTCAAGCATCACATTACAAGAGTCAGGTTTCAATTTGAAGGACTGGCCAAAAAGGAACAAGGGGAAAAAGGGTGTTTAACAGAAGGAGAATCAAGAGAGAAACAAAAAAACTAAATTATAGCCTTGATTTCTTTTTAAACACATTAATAAATGGGGTTTCACATTATACTTACACAAGCAAAAGTCAGACAAGTCACTGACTCCCAAGTCAGATCTACAGACCATATGGCCACTGTGAGTTTAAAGACCTAATCTACCAGAAGATCATTGTTTTGCGGGTTAAGGTGTTTTTTGTCAGAACTGCAGTTGCATTAGCTTAGGTTTAACACAAAGCCGTACTCTTTCCAGCATAAGCCTAGGCTGTTACAGAAAGACGCACTCAAACACTTTGCTACTTGCTCTCACCAGTTTAGCAGCCTATTCCTTGTGCTGGTACACAGACTTGTGAAAGTAGCAGAGACCTGGTCTGAAAATAGGACTTTCAGTCTAATCAGTTCCCTGGTGTAGTCTAACATGAGATCCTTTAACCATTGAGATAGCAGTTCTGGCTCAATGCCAGACTGCTCAAAGCAGTAGTCCCTCTCTCCTGTCAGCTTCTGCTGGCATATCTTTCTGACTTGCACTAATCAAAGGAGATGTTTTACACACAAGACTATTTTCCCCAAATACCCAGAAATGCCTATTAGCCACTCCAACATTCCCCAGGGAAAACCCTGATTACACTTCACTTTCATGTGGTGGTGAGGAAAAGCATCTCCTCCTTCTGAGGCAGATCCTTGAAGCCTTCACTTTTACAGAGGAAAGTGAGCACGACTTGCACCGATTCATATTCCTTATCACTCACACTAATTATTGCTTCTTTGAACTGGGGCCTTTGGCCATACCCACAGCAGAAGATTCCTGACATGTCCCGTCAGCTATAACCCCAGCAAGGCTTATATACACTAGCCCCAGTAATTGAATCCAAGTCCACTGTTTTAGCCAAGCACACTAAAAAACAAAGTCTTGAAAAAGGCCTCTCCAGTTTGGCCTGTCCACTCATCTTTGTCAAGGCTCCTCTGACTTCAACACAGGCCCAAACTCTGCTACGAACTGTCTCAAGTTCCCATAAAGTGAGGACTTTGAACAGACCTTTTCCACAGCGTGCTGCTGAGTCAGAGACATATGAAGTGGTAGAGCAGAGGGGCAGAGATGAAAGTTCTCTAACAAATGCTGCGTTTTGAAGCAAATAAACTCAGACTCCTGTCCTGAGAGGGCTCCAAGCGCTTTAAGAAGCACTTGTTTACCTCCTTTTGAAAGGCCCTGTCTTTGACACTTCAATATCCCGGGTCTATGGCAGCTCTATCATATGGAAACTTTTCAATAAGTGATCTTTCTGGCCTGCCCTAGCCACTTTAGTAGGGCATTGTGCTCCCCTCAAAGAGCACAGCGACCCAGCAGTAGTCCTGAACTGAGAATTGCAGCTTCACACATGCAAGGACATATCCCAAAGAACTGGGACAACAGTATGTAGAGAACTGCACTAATAAGCAACAGCCAAGGACAGTCTCAAGTAGTGACAAAGGCCCCAGGGGAGTTGTCACTTCAAAATTGTCAGGACTTGACCATCACCCTCAGACCCAAAGTCTTGATTACAGTAGTTCCTTGAAATGCTAGCGCCTTGCATCACTATAAAGCATTAACCCAGATTTTCATTTGAGATACATTAGTCCCATTTCTTTCTAGTCCCAAGTTAGTCTATCCATTATCATACACACTTGATACTTCTTCCTGTATGCAGCTCCACTCTACCTCCAATACAAACCCTGATACGTCTCTCCTTCCAGAAGGGAACTCCTATCTCTACCCTAGTCCCTGGTGGACAGCACCCCCTACCAAAGCATTCCCTACATCCCTTCCTGCAGCATAGCCCTTCTGGAAGCTCTAGCCACATCCTCTGGCACCCCAAGGCAGCCAGAACAGCTAGAGTCACCTAAGGCTCTTCTGAACTGCTCAGGACTACATAAGATATTCACTGCAAAAGAAGCACATAAGTAATGATAGCCTCCATTTCCCAGGCTGGAGTAGTATCTTTATTACTGAGGAAGTCAGGAATAAAGTACTGAGGAAGGCACGTAAGCTGGTACGACAGCATGAATCTCTATGCTCACTGAGAGGATGAATATACTCCTATGATACATAAGAAGTTGTACTTCAAAGAGATCTTACAACCAAAGCCTGTGGAACATCTACTAAAGCCAAGCTGAGGAGAATAAACCTGGTGCCCAGGTAAGCTTCCTTACTAGCAAGGCAAGGATTTCACAAAACTACCACCAAACCCTCCTCTTTCTAGGGAGAGGCAGCAGGCACCAGACCAAGCCTTATCCAACTTGGATAATTCAAGGCTGCACCAAGCACTGCAGTGAGCCCAAGAGAGCTGTAGGTGACAGATTAAACCAGCATACCAGATTGTGGTGAACTGGCACTCAGAGACAGACCATCTAGCTGCCAAGGTAAGTTACATTTGTCCTCCTTTCCTTCCCCAGGAATCTGGAGTTTTTACAAGATAACAGCTTCACAAAACAACCAACTTAAAAAAAACAATTAAAAGCTTAAGAATTACTCCACTGGTACCATTAGATCACTTGAACAGATTTTCATGGACTGAAGAAAAAATCCATGCATGATAATTCAGTAGAAACTGTACTTTTGAATATTATTAGGTTTAGTTATCCAGTCTTCAGTTGAAGTTTTTAAAATCAACCAAGGGACAGGCAGAATGACAGTGCTAGCAAATCCAAAGCTAGCAAAAAATGGGTGTAATGACTTCAGCATAAAGATTCTCTTCAATGATCTGCATCAGGACTGTTCAGCAACACCTTTCAATAGCTGGAGAACTATTAGAGACACAATAGCAAAATAAAGCAGGGGAACAGAATGATGGCCAGAATTGCTGCTTCCAAACAGCTTTTACTACATCCAGCCCTGTCTAAAGCCAGAGGCTGGCAACTACGTTACAAAACCCTTCCCCCCTCCCCCCACACCACCCAACACGTACTTATGTATTTGCAAGACAAAGGGTCACAATTACACTGCATCATTGCTGCAAAGCATACCTGTGTTTTTAGGCCCATCTGCATAGACTGGTCCTGGAGGTGGAGGTGCATTTTGCCATCCATACTGCGGATAACCTTGATAGCCTGGTTGACCTGGCTGATAAGGTCCAGTAGGCCCAGGTGGATAACCTGGGTATGGGCCTGGAGGACCACCTGGTTGTTGTGCATAGGGCGGGTATGGAGCAGTTGGGCCTGGGCCTGGGTAAGGTGGAGGATTTTCGTAGTTCATGTGGGATGCAGAGTCTGTCCTGCAGCAGAAGGAGAGAAAAAAATATTTCCTTGCTTTTGCCTGCTTCTTCCAAGGGCATATAAACCTCAGTTCAGATTGCTTTCTCAAGGATCTTGCATTAAGTTAAGATTAACCAACTTCAAAACACCTGGTAAAGCATTGAGGCTTTTAACCTATCACATGGGCAGAGACTGAGTTTAAGTGACTTCTTTTAAATAACATGACTTCAGCATAGCAAAGGAGAAACTGATTTGCCAGTTTCCCACATCATGAATTAGCCATTTACCCCAAGATATTTAACAGTCTCCCAACTATAAAGAAAATTCCTCAGCTTCCACTCAAGTGATTAAATTGCTTTTGAGAGATTTAAAAGTGATTTCTTTTTTAATATTGACAGAAATGCAAAGTAAAGCACATCGAGGGACAGCCTACCACAGACATATGCCTCAGTCTGGACGAGGGAAAGAATGCCTAACTGAAATGCATTTTGTCCTGAATTAGAATATTACACTTCCGGCAATAACTACATCTAAGTTCTGGTCTAGATATTTGTAATAAACTATTCATATACAATATTGCTTTAATTTCCTGAAGACATCATAACTCAATGAATCACAGAATCGTTTAGGTTGGATAGGTCCTCTGGAGATCATCTAGTCCAACCTCCCTGCTCAAGCAGGGACCTCTAGAGCAGATTGCCCAGGATCACATCCAGATGGGTTTTGAATATCTCCAGAGAAGGAGACTCCACTACCTCTCTGGGCAACCTGGTCCAATGCTCTGTCACCCTCACAGTCAAGAAGTTTCTCAGATTCAGATGGAACTTCCTGTGGTTCAGTTTCTGCCCATTGCCTCTTGTCCTGTTGCTGGGCACCACGGAAAAGAGACTGGCCTCATCCTCTTGACACTCCCCCTTCAGATACTTGTACACGTTGATGAGATCCCCTCTCAGTCTTCTCTTCTCCAGGCTGAACAGGCCCAGCTCTCACAGCCTTTCTTCAGAGGAGAGATGCTCCAGTCCCCTCATCATCTTCGTAGCCCTGTGCTGGACCCTCTCCAGGAGGGCCATGTCTCTCTTGTACTGGGGAGCCCAGAACTGGACACAGTACTCCAGGTGAGGCCTCACCAGGGCTGAGGAGAGGGGCAGGATCACCTCCCTCCACCTGCTGCCAACACTCTGCCTAATGCACCCCAGGATCCCATTGGCCCTCCTGGCCACAAGAGCACATTGCTGGCTCATGCTTAACTTGTTGTCTGCCAGCAGTACCAGGTCCCTTTCTGCAGAGCCGCTTTCCAGCAGGTCAGCCCCCAGCCTGTACTGGTGCATGGGGTTCTTCCTCCCTAGGTGCAGGACCTTGCACTTGCCTTTGTTGAACTTCAGGGGGTTCCTCTCTGCCCACCTCTCCAGCCTGTCCAGCTCCCTCTGAATGGCAGCACAGCCTTCTGGTGTGTTAGCCTCTCCCCCCAGTTTAGTATCATCAGCAAACTTGCTGAGGGTGCACTCTGTCCCTTCCTCCAGGTCATTGATGAATACATTGAACAAGACTGGACCCAGGACTGACCCCTGGGGGACGCCACTAGCCACAGGCCTCCAACTAGACGCTGCGCCATTCACCACAACCCTCGGAGCTCGGCCATCCAGCCAGTTCTCAATCCAGCTCACCGCCCACTCATCTAGCCCACGTTTCCTGAGCTTACCTAGGAGGATGTGATGGGAGACAGTGTCCAAAGCCTTGCTCAAGTCCAGGGAGACAACATCCACTGCTCTCCCCTCATCTACCCAGACAGTCATTCCATCATGGAAGGCCAGATCGGGCATGCTTGACCATCAGATTGGTCTAGCATGATTTCCCTTTGGTGAATCCATGCTGACTACTCCTGATCACCTTCTTGTCCTCCAGATGCTTAGTGATGACCTCTAGCATGAGCTGTTCCATCACCTTTTCAGGCACTGAGGTGAGGCTGACAGGCCTGTAGTTTCCTGGCTCCTCCTTCTGGCCCTTTTGGAAGACTGGGGTGACGTTGGCTTTCTTCCAGGCCTCAGGCACCTCTCCTGATCTCCAGAACCTTTCCAGGAGGATGGAGAGTGGCCTAGCAAAAACATCCGCCAGCTCTCTCAGCACTCATGGGTGAATCCCATCGGGGCCCATGGATTTGTGGCTGTCAGGTTTGGACAAAAGATCTCTAACCTGATCCTCCAAGGGAGAGTCTTCCTTTCCCCAGACTTCCTCTCTTGTCCCCAGGGTCTGAAATTCCTGAGGACTGGCCTTAGCAGTGAAGACTGAAGCAAAGGCAGCATTCAGTATCCCTGCCTTTTCTGTATCCTTTGTTACCAGGGCACCTGCCCCGTTCAGCAGCGGGCCCACGTTTTCCCTAGTATTCCTTTTGCTAGTGATGTATTTGAAGAAGCCCTTCTTGTTGTCCTTGACATCCCTTGCCAGATTTAATTCCAACTGGGCCTTAGCCTTCCTCGTCGCATCCCTGCACACTCTGACAATGTCCCTGTATTCCTCCCATCACGTATTCTTTCAATAAAATGCTCCTGAACTGTTAAACAGCCATAAGCAATCAAGATCTCGGGCTCAGTCTCATTCAAAAAAGCAATACTGAAGAGACTTCAGAGACTTGAAATTCTTAAGAGCTACCTAACACATTACTCTCGCCACAGCCATCTAGATACAAGACTGTCACCACAATACTGCAATTTTAATAACCTCTTAATAGCATGACTAAGCAAGACTCTTCTCATTAGTTTTCCCCAAGCTTCTCACCATTTGAGAAACCTAAGAACTGTCCCGATTTAAATAGTTTTATTCTACTATTATCCTTTTGCCATGACAGGCTCTAGAAGAGTCACTATTTTCTTTTATGTTTACATATCCCTTCCTACTCTCCACAGTGCTCTGGGAGAAATACCAGGAAAATTACTTGCTTCTGCTGGCACAGAACAGGAGGTGTGATAAGCCTCAGTGGTGTTTCCAACACCTCTGGAAGGTGTTGGAAAAAGACAAGCAGCTGGGCTAGACTGACCTAGATGCTCAGTATACTGCATTAATGGTGAGAGAGGTGCAGATTTTAAGGCCAGAGGAGACCATTAGCACATCTAGTCTGAGCTCTGGCACAAAGATTAATGATTTCACCTTCTGACTCTATAGCAAGACCAAAAGCTATCTGCCCAGCCAAAGCCAAATGAGTCAAGGCTTTGGGCTATGTTTAGCTGCTGCAATCCTTGACTTAGCAAGTCATAAACAAAGTTCAGTTCAACTATTTCATCACTTCAAAGAGCTGACTCTCCTTCCCCAAGGAAGGATCCCTACCTCCTCTCCTTATTTACAGGTTGCTAATGAAATTCAGGCAGGAGTATGTTAGCTTCTGCATACATACTGTAGGGCTCTTACACAGCTCTCTCCCACCCTCAGCCTGTAAGAGCCAGTCTTATATTATAACACCTAAGGAACAATACAACTCAAAACAATTCCACAGACTTACTTCAAGGTAATAGGATTAGTGTCCTTCCTATGACAATACTGAAGAGTATTTGAATCTCAAACTAGGTTTTCCCAGACCTTGCCAGCCTGCAGTTTGTCATTCAACTGAATTAACTCTGATGCTCTTTTTGCTATGCAGACCAAAGAGTCATAATTAATTGCTAGGGCAGTGCTGCTACCTTTCCAAATGATTATTTCTTAATGCCTTAGAATTTTAACTGTTAAGCTAATGTCAAGCATTAGAGGAACTTTGTTTCTCTTTCTCTGCCTGGCCAGCCAGACCACTTAACTGCTCATCTGAAAATGGACAAGCAAAACAGAAGTTTCACTTGAAGCAGTGCAGTAGAACTGTTAAGGAGCAACTCTTCTATCAAGTCTGCAGCAAAGGGAATCCTCTGCAGAGAGCCAGTGAGATGCAGGTAGCAAGTTCCTACAAGTAACTCAGATACAAAAGTCTGCAGATTAGGACTTAGTGCAACAGCTATCCTTGGTTACACTTAAGGGTCATCTAACCTACAAACTCATCTCAAAATAGTGGCCAAAAGCAAGTTCCTGCAGAAGAACAAAACCAGTACATATGCACATGTGTGCAAGTGTGTACATACACACACTTATATAAACATACACAGAGCAGACTAAGCATTTGGTGACCAGTGTGCACCAGACAGCATCCAGGCAACTAACATACAAGGCTAAATTTCTCTTCTGCGAGTTTGCTCAACCTCACTTGAGCCCAAGGGTCCAAGTCTGGTGATGGTCTGGGCAAACACAGAAATGATAGCATAGTGAGCAAGAAAGAAAATAGAAAAAGAACACCAGTATGAGCAGCTTTGTTTTAGCCTTGTCAAAATTTAGTTTTTAAAAACAGACAGGTTTGGAGTGCAGATAACTGAACTTCTGCTTGTTAACACTAGGGAGGGGGAAAGAGGACTGATGAAAAAAGCTGAAGAGAATCTACCAAAATCTGAGTAGATGTGTGTTTAGTGAAGTCAGAAGAACACAAGAGGACAGTAAAGGAGGTGAAGAATGACATTAATGTAATTTTTCCCTCAAAACTGAATATACCAGCACTGAAATTAGGCAAAAAGTTTAAGAGAGCATCCAGTAAGAACAGTTTCAACAGCAATTGTACTGGAGATTATCTGTATCGAACAAGACAACTAAACTCCAGAAACTTAAAGCATTCAGCAAGCCTATGAGGAAGTTGTGGGAACTAGACTGCCCAAAGGTCTTAAGTATTACTTCTGTCTGCTTTCCTTCAAACTGTTCCTCTACTGTGAACATCAGCCTTCTCAGTAGCCTTTGTGCCAAGTAACATTCTCCGATATATTCCTTTTCATCCCCCATTGCCAGTGCCAGTTATTGACTGTCATGCATACATGCATATACTTTTCCCTACTTACCTTTTTGAACATAATACTTGGATTTCAGTCTCATGAAGTCACACATGATACTTGTCTGCTAGCCCTGTTTACTCCCCTGGATATACATTTGCCAGCAAGCACCTTGCATCACGAAGCAGATACTTTTCAGAGACATACTTCAGCTCCTAGTCAAGGGTATGTAAACTTTGCTGTGGGTTCTCACCCTAACCAGTAATTCTACACTGGCTGTAACCAACACTAGCTCCTATGAACCTGCATCATGAGTCATACTTGTGGGTTTCCCAACTAGCACCTCTTGAACACAAAGCTCTGAAGAAAGAGGCCAACATGTCAGTAAAGCTCTTTTTCATGGCACTCCAGGAGATTCCATTAGGAGTTAGTATAGCACCGTACAGCCTCACCTGAAGTGAAACTTAGCTTAGTACTACATCCAGTAAATCTTGAGATTTTTGATGCTACTAATCACTTGCCTTATCTGTTTCTGGTTATCAGAGAAGTTACAAGCATACCCGAAGAGAAATGTAAAATACTCCTATTCTTTCCCCTTTCCCCTCAAATTAGCATTTTTTGCTAAGAGATAAGTTACTTGGTATGTCATTAAGTTTCCCTAGCTATGTTTGAACTTATTTAGTCCATGAACAAACATTGTTTCTCCTTCCTTAACAGGAGAGTTAGATTTTTAAGCAAGCTTACCAAACCTATAAAGGCTGCACATACTGGCTTCCCTAAGGCTACAAGAAACCCACACACCACACACTGAAATAAGAGCTACTGCTAGTCAGATCTCTCTCTCTCAGGCTTATGAAAAGGTGCAAGTATGATGTTTTGTATACACATATATACTTTTGAACCTGCCTACTTTGGCAATCAATATATCCTGCAGAAGTCAACATACCCAATGAAACTATTACAGCAGTAGGGAATTAAGTTCCTTACTCACCTCTTCCTGTATACTCATGATTTTATCTTTTCTCCAGGCATCTCTCCCAAGCTGAAGATCCTGCTCCTATGGAGCCTGTCATATTCCTTAATCATTCTTGTGACCCATTACTGTTTAGTTTTACTATTTCTTCTTTAGATGGAGTGACCAGACTGCGTAAAGTTCTGCTGCTGCAGATTCACATCACAGCAGTGTTCTGCTTCTTGTTCCTTTCCTCACCAACTCCTAGGACAGCACTGTACATCAAGCCAAACATGGAGCTCAGGTTTCACTGTGCTAATCACAGCTGCAAGATCCTTCTGAGACAGAAGAGCTGGTTTAGAGTCTTGGGAAAAAAAGCCAAGCACATGCTGCCACCTATTTACTCCTTTTTACAGATCAGTATGTGGTGGGACTCTGGCAGTAACTATCTCCCCTTGTAAACACTAGTCACTTATTGCTCTCCTTCACCCTAAATCAGTAAGATTTATCCTTATCCCATTAAGGTCAGAAAATCAGTGGGAAGGAATTTTCCCTGAACCAGTACTTCGTGGTAGCCTCATTTACACTACCATTTGAGACTGCCATGTCCCTTGGCAAGAACAACCCTGCAGAAGCACAGCACGAGTGGTAGGACTTTTGGTCTGAGGATAAAATTAAGCTGGGGGAAAAAAAAAGCAGCAAGAACAAAGAGAATAAGGGAAAGCATGATGGTAGGAAAGCTTTTCTGTTAACATGTGGGATCCCCAAATAAGGAACCTTCACACCTTGCCAAGGCAACTCAGTTTCACCTTGTACCCTCCCCCAAAAGGCCACATACAAAGCTGGCCTTCCCAAGCACCTCTTTTGAGGTCTGCATAGTTCTGGCATTTAAAGAGACTAGAAGCCAGTATGAATTTGCTACCACATATTGTCACAGACTACACTGCTCCTTGTTATCTCAGCAAAAGAGAAAATAGTATATACAGCCTTCTGTATTTTTACATCTCATTTGTAAAGAAGAAACATCAATCCCTACAGATAGTTTCCTGCAAGTCAGAACCTTCAAATCCAATCTCCTATTCAAATGGATCAGTTAAAATAAAAAGCTAGGGGAGGGGGTAGGGGAAACCACCATCTAGTCTGTGTACTTAAACAGGGCTAAGAGCCTTGTAATGCATAGCAAACAAGGTAAGAAATAGCTCTCAAAGCAAGCTGAAATTAATGAGTTTGAAAACAATGAAGATCAGTCTTAGAATGTCTAGACATCTCCCCTTCCCCCCCAAAAAAATTAGCAGATTTTTAGGAGCTTGAAACCAATAAGTTTGTATTTAAGACAGCAGATCAAGCATTGCACTTTGTATCCTGGTGTAGCCAGGAAGAATCACATTTTGTGCACACTAGATTTTGATTCAGCTGGCCTTTACACAGATAAAGACAGAGGATATGGTGAGAGGCATAGATGCCGAGAACAGCAACTGGGACACACTGATGATACCCACCCCTTCCCATGCCTGCAGCACTAGGAAGTAGTTTTCCAATACAGAGCTCTAATGGAAAGTACATTTAACATCAACAATCCAGCTCCTGGCAACAAGCCTAGACCTTGAATTACATTTCATATGAACACTATCCAAATGAAAAAAAGCACAAGTGGCTTTTAAATGGCCTGGTTCTGTGTTTCCCTCTTACCAGCTTCTTTCCAAGCTCCATTTAGTGATTGCATAGAAGGTACATTAAGGATAAATGGCAAGATATTCCATTTTGCTCTATTCACTTCCAGGAAGAGCTTCTTCCCAGGTTTACCCACTCCGTCCACCCACTTCACTAGGCAGCATTATCAACCTATTTGAATAGTTGGACAGCACAGGAACTTCATCTATTCTATCAAAAGCCTCCCAGAAATATTTTACTACCCAAAATACATGTCTAAGCAGAAGTGAAAAGCCCAGCTTTATACTACCAATGGAAGATTACAGACTTGTTCAAACCAATTTTATTAAAAGGTCACTAGCTGGTATATGATACTTCATAACAGCTAAGAAGTGATGGACTTCCTTAACTTTATTCAGATGGTTGCAAGTCATCTTCTAAACATCTCGGAAGCCATCTGAATGACTGAAGCCATCAGATCAGTCAAGCCTGCTAAACAAAAAACTGCAAGTTTGGATCAACAGGCATTTAACTGCCAGAAGTTCCAGAGCTAGAGAGTTCCTCCTCTCAGTACCACTGCAAGTCCTATTGACATCTGAAGTCTTCTCAGCTGTGTAAATGGAGAATGCACCTGACACATGCAAGCCTCACACCTCTCTCCCTACAAAGGCTTAAACCTGTCCCTCCTTCCCAGTCCCTTGTTTTCTGTCACGCCTTCTGGACAAAACCCACCCTCAGTACATGTTTCCAGATAATTTTGGTTTCAAAACTCAAGGTGGCGATCAGTGCTACAGGGCCTGATGTTAGGTTGACAGTATTTGCCTCAGATGAAACTGCCTTTCTAAAGCTTAAAAGTCACAAGATCTGTCCTTGCTGCTCTGTCTCAAGAGACCTTTGCAACAATGCAGCCTCATGCCCATGCAGTAGGTTTGAACGCCAGGATTCTCCTTCTGCAGAGAAGCTTCATGTCTTGTCAGTCATTACAAACACACAGAACCTCTTCATAAATACTACTCTAACTTACTGCCTACTTTTTCCACTTGTCTGTTGTCCACTGTGTACATGCTCCTTAGGCTGTGGAAGTAAGAGTGAGAAATTGGAATAGCTACTTGTATAGCTACTTCCCCCACCCCTACTCAAACCAAAGCTCTGTTACCGTTATTACATCAACTGCAGTTTTGTGGGGGGGGGGAATCTTCAGGTTTATCAGATAGCTGATAAAAAGTTGTATGAACATATGGCTTAGCACCAGAGACCAACAATAATGAAGACAGCACCACAGAACAGATCTTCCAAAGGTGTAGGCTTGATGCACTTGATGCTGACACACATGCTGAGGTTGAGCCCAGTTATATAAGTGGCTGCAGTAAAAAGTATGAAAAAGCAGAGCCCTTTATGGAACTCATTGCAGATTAACAACATATTTCATGTTCTGAATATTTCTTGTGCAACTTTTTTGTTGCAGTCTTTGCATATGCACATTTATATATATACTTATACGTTTCTGGCAGTATCTCTAAAGTATTACGCCTGCATTCAAAGAGCTGTATTAAGATAGTTTTAAGGTGCAACAAATACTAAAACCAAAAACCACTGGAAACATCTGAATATCAAAAAAAGTTGAACTAGAATCTGCAAATGATAGTTAAGGTAAGAATTTCTGCTGATCCACCTGAAAGCAGAATGAAAACAGACAATATAACTGGCAAGGTAGTTAATAAGCACTTGTTAAGATAGATAATATGCTTGTATGTGTTATTCAGATTGCACTCTCACAGCATCTCAGTAATGAAACAGCCTCCCCAGCACTAATAAATTGATGGGGGATACTACTTTGATGGTAAGAAATCATCATGCAATCTCTTGTGGGTAACACTGAACAACACTGAAACAGCATATAGCTTCTAAGGCAGTACTGAGAGTAAAGTCAGTGCATGTACACAGAAATAAAAACATTTTTTCTACAGCTTCATTACTCAACATTAGATTTTCCTTACAGGCTGGAAAATGGAGGAAGATTGAGACTTTTCCTTATGCCTTCTCAGTTACCCTCCTCCTGCTTTTCCATACCATATCTGCAGTTGTAACATGATGCTTTACTTCAACCCATAGGAGAGATGTAAGAATCTTTTTTAATGGCTGCTTATCACAAGATAAAAGAAAATACTTCTGATAAGCCTCTGCCTTACACTGTCAGAGGTACAATAATTATCTTTGCAACCCTTCTACATTTCAAGTTGAAGGGATGCTGTTAGAGTTCAGAGAACTACCATCAATGACTCAAAACCAAATCACACCCCAACAATGAATAATGCTAGTGTGGAAATATCTTTCTCATAAGAACTGAAAGAAGCAAGAGTTTGAGTTTAGTCGTCATGACCACCAGGTTTCACCGCTGATCTCAAGGAATACAGAAGGCCAGATCTACATTATAACGTAGGTGTACGCCACAGTGCGCCTTGCAACCCCAGCTGCCGGTCATTCACTGAAGCATACTGCAGCTCCCTCCCTGCCTGCAGCTTTCAGCTTCCTTCCAAAGGAAACCACAATGCATAGTAGTAGGAATGTACACACTCATTTCTACACAAGCAGGTCATGGTTGCAACATGCATCCTGTGGCCATCACAACAGAGGGCAATAGAAAAAAGTGTACCTGTCCTATACCATAGATGTCATGCAAAGCATATCTCTCATTTGAAAATGTGGAGGAAAGTGATCTCTTCACATTGTATGGTGAGCAAGCCTCAGTAATTCTTCCAGATTGCCTTCTGTGGAATCTAAATCAGCAGATGGCACTATGCCAGAACCTGACAATGATACAATCTGTTTGAATGACTCATGTTTCTTACTATCTTTCTTTATTCCCAAAAATGACAGAGTGCTATTCTCTACTCATTGAGCCATATGGTGTCAGTTCAGAAGAGGAAATTGAGGCAGACAAAATACACAAAACAGGAGGGTAGAAAACATCAATATTGAAGGTGGGTATTTGAACACTGCTCATTCAAGTTTGAGACTTCCACTAGAAATTTCACCATCCCTTGGTGAAACAGCACATCACAAGATTAAGAGGAACTATCAGGAGAAATGCAGACCTGTTTGTTAGAAATTTGAAGTGTTTCTAGGAAGAGCTAGCCTTTTTATTAGAAAAACTGATGCAGTAAAAGCATAAAGCAGTTGGCAGTCGCTCAGCACTATAGTTTTAACATACCTACATTTACTACGCTGTAGATTTACACCGCTTAGACAGCACAGTTAAACCTTCTGTTTATCCAATAAGGCAGAACAACAGAAGTCCTAGCAAAAGGGGGAAAGCAGCAAAAGCAAAAACGCATTTTTAATTTTCCTTTTAGATATAGCTAAACGTGAATCTGGGATGATGGAGACAGATCTTGGGGTTGACCCAGATAGAGGTTTCCCAACTGCTATTTGGAATGGGACCTCAGATCAGTATGGCAAAAAAAATAAAGGAAGCAGGCTCCTTTCTTAAATTCTCCTATTTCACCAAGGCATTTAATTATGTAAATGAGGTCTCTAGTGGCTACAGGAATAGGAAATGTAAATCCAGGACAACCACATTTAAGCATAGGGTGCAGTATTATTGTTTGTAACTCAGAGGACTGCTAGCATACTTATTGCTATATAGTATTAAATATAGCTACCTGCTTTGACTACTAATTTGCCTTCCTCTTCTCTTCCCTGCACCCCCATTACACAGACAAACAGCAGCAGCAGGGAAGTACTGTTCTCCCTGACACACAGTATAAGGCTGCAAGACACCACAGTGACTGCACAGCTACATTGGTCCCTACAATGAAAGTCTCAAAACGTTTAAAGAAACTTAATGGTAAACAAACATAATTATAGCTAGCAGAAGGGGGAAGAACATCCTGAAGTAAGCAGCACCATTTCCCTGGCCAGAGGGCAACTCCATTGTTTAATCCCCCCTTTTGCCCCAGAACAGCATCTATTCTCATCTGAGACTTCGGAAGACGCATACTGCTGCCACCAGAGCAGTCAGTCCCATTGCAAGACCCTTCCCGGAGGTAAAAAGCATCCTTTTCTCTTTACCCCGAGATGCTTTGCTCTTCAATCTCCTCAGAAAACAACAAGGGCCAGCACATTTTCCAGAGCAAAGACTGCATGCCTCCACCGCCTGCCAGGCGGCAGCATGGGGTGGGGGCACCCGCCTGGGCTATTCCCCAGACCCTCCTCCCGCATGCTCAGCTTCCCAGAGCCACCCCATACTCCCTCCGCTCCGGCTCCTCTCCTGCCCTCGAAGACCTGCTCACCATCAGTCCTTACGGGAAGGCAAGGGTGCCTCGGCCCCACACCAAGCTGGGGCAGCCGCCCCCCCCCTCCCCCCAGGGCCGCTCCCGGCCCCACACCAAGCTGGGGCAGCCGGCCCCCCCCCTCTCCCCCCAGGGCCGCTCCCGGCCCCACACCAAGCTGGGGCAGCCGGCCCCCCCCCTCTCCCCCCAGGGCCGCTCCCGGCCCCACACCAAGCTGGGGCAGCCGGCCCCCCCCCTCTCCCCCCAGGGCCGCTCCCGGCCCCACACCAAGCTGGGGCAGCCGCCCCCCCCCCTCTCCCCAGGCCGCTCCCGGCCCCACACCAAGCTGGGGCAGCCGCCCCCCCCCCTCCCCCCAGGGCCGCTCCCGGCCCCACACCAAGCTGGGGCAGCCGCCCCCCCCCCCCTCTCCCCCCAGGGCCGCTCCCGGCCCCACACCAAACTGGGGCAGCCGCCCCCCCCCCTCCCCCCAGGGCCGCTCCCGGCCCCACACCAAGCTGGGGCAGCCGCCCCCCCCCCTCCCCCCAGGGCCGCTCCCGGCCCCACACCAAGCTGGGGCAGCCGCCCCCCCCCCTCCCCCCAGGGCCGCTCCCGGCCCCACACCAAGCTGGGGCAGCCGCCCCCCCCTCTCCCCCCAGGCCGCTCCCGGCCCCCGGCGAGCCCCCGTAGCCCCCTCCGGCCCCCCACCAGCGCGAGACCCGCTCCAACTCGCCCGTACCTGAGGCACTGCCCGTCTCGCGCCGCCGCTCGCACTTGCTGCACCTCCCCCCCGCAGCTGGCAGTGACGTCAGAAAGCAATAGGAGGAGCTAGTCGCCCGATGGCTAAATAGGAATCGGGCTGGGGGGGGGCGGGGGAGGTCACGAGTCGTGCTTCTGTGTGTGCGCGCGCGCTCCGCGGTTACCCGCTGCGCAAGCTGCGGAACCTCCGCGCTTCCTCTGCGCTTGCCCACTCAGCCAATGGGCGCGAGTTCGGGCGGGGCCGACCCGCCCCGCCGGCTCCCCCGAGGCCTCGGCGGCCCCACCCGCTGCAAAGCCCCGGCCTAAGCGCCTGCGCTGCTCGCCCGCGCCCGGCCGGGAGCAGGCTGAGGGGGCTGGGCCGCGCTGCCGCGGCCGCCGGGGAGCGCGGGGGCTGAGGCTGGCTGAGCCAGGTCCCTCAGGGCTGCGCCGGATCCTGGGTCGAGTATTCCACTGCCTCGCTGGGGCTGCCCCTGTGCTCAACCCCTCTGATGGTGAAAAGCACTTCTGTATATCTGAGGGGAATTTCCCTTGTTTCAGCTTGTTCCTGTTGTCCTCTCACCATGCACCTCCAAGAGGAGTTGGTTCAGTCTTTGCTACGTCCTCCCATCCAGGAGTTGAAGACGTCATTAACATCTCCCCTTTGCCTCCTCCAGGCAAAACAAACATGTTTCTCTTAGTCCGTCCTCATGCCTCATGTCCTTCAGCCCTTCATAAATCCTTACTGGCTGCTCCCAATGCCCTTCTTGTCCTTCAGGTGCTTGGAAGCTGCTGCCAGGAGCATTTGCTCCATCACCTGCTTTCCCAGGGACTGAGGTGAGGTTGAGCAGGTGGTAGGCTACTGGGTCCTCTTTCTTGCCCTCCTTGAAAATGTGGGAAAATGTGATTGCCTTTTTCCATCAGGAAACCTCCCCCAATTGCTATGGCCTTCAGTGGCATTGGCCACCTCCCTCAGCACCCTCAGATGCATCCTGCTTGGTCCCATGGACTTGAGTGTGTCCAGATAGCTCAAGTGCACCCCAAGTCAACCTTCCTCTCATGTGGGTAATTCCTCACTCCTGCAAACTCTGCTGTTAGCCTGGGAAGCTTGAGGGTAAACCTCAGCAGTAAAAAAAGAGTCAAAGAAGGCCTCAGGCTTTTCTTGGTCCATGGTTGCTAGGTCCTCTGCCCCAGAGAGCAGCAGCCCACATGTCTCTTAGCCTTCCTTCTGCTGCCAATGTACGTCTAGGAGCTCTCCCTGTTGTTCATGGCCCTTGCTGGTTCTCACTGGTTCCTAGCTGAGCTAGATTCCTTGCTTACTCCAGCTGAGCTTTGGCTATCCCAGGTTCACCACTGCCCACCCAGGCAATGCCTCTCCATCGCTCCCAGGTTCCTCCCTGTGCCCACTTCCACTTTCTGTGCGCTTCATTCTTGTGTTTGAGCTCGGTCAGGAATTCCCTGTTCACCTCTGGTGGGGCTGGTTTCTGCCCCACTTGCTCGACTTCCTGCACACAGGAATGGCCCGTTCTTGTGTTTAGAAGTGGTGATCCTTGAAGATGTACCAGCCGTCCTGGCCCCTTTGCCCTCCATGGCAGTCTCACACAGGATCCTACCAAGCAGATCCCTGAAGAGGCTGAAATATGCTCTCAGGCACTGGGGTTGTGGTTCTGCTAGTTGTCTTGCACTCTTCTCTCAGGAACTGAAACTCTGCCATCTTATGGTCACTGCAACCAAAGCTGTCCTCAGCTTTTGCACTCCTAATTGGCTCTTCCTTGTTTGTGAGTAATGGCTCTAGCAGAGCATTTCTCCTAGTTGCCTCATCAGTCACCTCTGTTAAAAAAAGTCCTTAACACGCTCCTGAATTCAACAGAAATCTCCTGGATTGCAGACATCATGCGGATATTGGTAAATGTACATTAAAATACTGATGCATTTCTGAGAGGTTTAAAAGCTTTTCTTGATCGTTCAGTTCCTGCTCCGTTTCTGTCTTTGAGAGTCTAGGAGGGACAGAAAAATGAACGGTTGCTCAGCAAAGAAGCCTATATGTGGAAAGTCAGAAATCAGGACTTATCAAAAATTAATCTAAGTTAGATCTTAAAAAGGAAATCAAAACAAAAAGCAAAGTACAACTGAATTAAAACAGAACTAAGAAAGAAACAAGGCTACAGTGCAAAGAAGCTAAGGTTGAGATTTAAATAATGTGGGTGCATTCCCTAAAATTAAATGAATGCTCTGCCTCAATTTTCACTGAGAACATTGACACAGAACACAAAGGCAGCAGCAGAAAAGCCAATAGGAATTAATGCAGGGAATTGGAAATGAACATTTCTGAGGCAGAAACAAGACTGGGAGAGGTTCACCTCCGTAATGGAGCTCTGACAGGATGACAGCTCCCAGGACAGAGCATGGATTTGAATGGGTCTGTTAAATCCAGGATGAGAGACCTTGCCTGAAGAAAGTCCCAACTGAGATCTATCTCTTTTGCAATATCACCTACAGCAGAGTGAAAGAAGGGTTTTTGGCTTGCCTAGCAAAACTCAGGCTAATAGGAAATGTGATTGTTCCTTATAAATGCCTCAGGAGGGAAACACGGTAGAGGAAAGAGTTATTCAAATCTAAAACCATACCAACTATGTATGAAACATAGCCTGAGATTTAGAAGACAATTTCTAACCCTCAGCATTGAAAGAATCCAGAACTGCCTTCAAATAAAAGCAAATATTTAAACTGTTTATAAAGTGGACCTGGATACCTTTAAAAGCAGGACTGTGCAATGGGGGTTCCTGGGATAGGACTGAGCAATCCCAGAGACCTCTCCTGGTCTCATCCCACACAATGCTCCCATTCTCTGAGGGCCTGGCTAGAGCTGACAGGGACAGCTCTGCCCTGAAAGCTGCAGTCTCACACCTTCATATGTAGCTTTCATTGCCCTACAATATTATTTACGTATGCCTTTGTAAATGACAGGAACATGCATACCAGTGACTCAGGTTTTGGTATAATATCTTGTAGGCTTTTGCTAATAACAGGAAACTTGTGCATGAAAACTTCCAGGCACAGATATTGGGAAAGCACTTGTCCAGACTTGTTCAGATAAAATAGGTCAGGGCCATAGGTCAAAGTATTACTTTATCATGCCTGCCTTGAGCACGTGGCTGTGACTCATGCTTATGACTCACTGCAAAGGGGAACAGCAACTTTCTGCCTGAAGGCTGCTCCCGGGTCACTCCTGTGCCTGGAGTGGTGCAAGGTGTTTTGGGGAGCCGTGGTAGTGTCTGTGACCGCAGAATAGTAATGCACAGGGAGTGAAGCAGCACGCTCCCTGTTCTTGCACTGCCTCACACACAGAAATGAGCTTCCTTTCCCTCTTCACGGATTAGTATATAAAATCAGGCCAGTTTAATACTGGTTCTCTGATGAGGCTTAGCCAGGAAGAAGTTATTCAAATTAGTATAGGAGATACTGTATGCTTGGGCAACAGAAGAACAAGAAATACAACTACCACTCTTCTCTATGAAGTATCCCAGCAAGCACTGTAGTGAGTGCATCCCAAATTAAACCTTCTGGCTGATGAGGGGTGCAATGCATAACAGATATCAGAGGACCCATCTCAGAGAATCAATTTCTCTGGCTAAGGCTGTGATCTCCCTAATGCAGTGAGCAAACTCACCCATTCCCTCCCTTCTTTGCTCCCAGCCACAATGCCCTGCTGACAGGTCTGGCGCTTGCCAGAGCCTCCTCTGAGGTAATTTACTCTGCAAAAGGGAAGAAAACTAACACAGCAAAATAAAAAATCCCCTGGATAATTTTGCGCCATGCTAGTGAGTTCAAGTGGCTTGTGCAGAGGGTAAGAGGAAAGGGAGAGCTGGCGCAGAAGGGCTGAGGGGAACACACTGCACACAAGGGTGCAACAGGGCCTGCTCAGCTGCCAACTCAGCTGCCCTGGAAGCTGCAGTCTAACTCCTTCACATGTAGCTTTCACTACAATATTATTTACATATTGTTTGCATTTGTAAATGACATACCTTGGCCAGGTACGTTACCGCAGGCACAATATACTTTGTTCTCATGGTGAACATTAAACTTGTCTCGGGTCTTTACTGCAATGCCAATAGGTACACACCTTGTCTTGTCAAACATTAACTGAAAAAGCAGCTTGAAAAGCGCTGCGTGGCAACATTAGATCTTATAAAGACACTTGATACTTAAATCTATTTATTACCCAGTTTGCAAATACTTCAAATAGCAATGCAATCCAAGCTTGATTGCTCTTATTGCCCCTCCAACAGAAATTATATGCTTGTTTTTAGGTTTTACTGTGCCCTGGAACCCAGGCTGGGTTTTAATACCACACAAAAATCTCCTACAAAGAGAGCACAAGCCAGGTCTCCCCTAGGACAAGAAGAGACAGGTTTCCTTGCGAACAGGGACAGATGGAGGGTTCACCCACTTTCAGTCAGCCATATTAGCACATCACAAGAAGTTACCTGTGAGGCAGTGGGAACATCCTTAAGGTGTTACATAAGTAGAACTAAATGAGTTCACTTCAACTCCCACATAGGCTTCACTATGCATTTGCGTGGGAGCGTGACATGGTCAGCCCTGAGTCTCAGCTGAGGATAGGAAACTTCGCAAGATACAGTAATGTGATCGCTTGAAAATGTTGTCTGAGATGCTGGAAGACAGGGAGGCTTTTGCACCCATCAGAAAAGTCTCCTTTGCATCTTTCTTTTACCAATGAATTTCTCCCTCATTTTCTCCTGTTTCCTAATACTGGTATTCACAAACATGGGAAGGGGGATATGAATCCTGTTCGTTAGGAAAATCATGCTGCCAGGAAAGTCTGGTTTAGCAACTTTTATTTCCCCAAGCTTTCCCTACCCCTGCCAACTCAGTGGCTTTGCAATCACAGCTTTTTCCTTTGGTGTTTACTTTTTTCCTCTTATTTCCTGAAAGACATAAACCAGAGGGAATGGCTTTACCTTGTAGAGGACAAACACCAAAGCTGAACCCACACAGCACACTAAACTGTAAAGAAAGTGAATCATAAGACAGAGAACAGCAGAGTGCAAGACCACTGCCCAGAGAGCCTGCTGCGATTCCTTGCCCCCGTTCTTGCTGCCTTTCACACCTCTTTCCACATAGTCGTTCAGTTAAAACTTATTGCAAAAGCCTTGTGAAACACCCCACTGTCTTGCAAGAGGGTTATGTGAGATTACAGGATGCAGGCAAGGAAGTTTTGCTTATTACCAGTTTTGGCAGAGGTGTCTGTAGGGCAGAAGGGCTGAGATAGGACACATCTATACCTTTTTCTTTTCAACAATGTCCATTGAAGAGGTCCTGTCCATCCCCATGCTCTCACCAACCTAGGTGTTTGTTCCCACTCCATTCCAGCATGAGGGGCATGAAAATGCCCTTGCAGGATCATGTGAGCAGATCCAGAATCAATAAAACACTGCAGGATGAAAATGCTGCCCTGGAGGATAAAGTCATGAATCTTCACTCTGTGTGCTGAAATCCCAAGACCTGCCCGAGGAGAAAAGTCAAAGTTTCCTAACTTGCTTGATGAAAACTAACAGCGTAGATATATAGTTTCTTCCTGGGACTTAGCTGGTGTTAGAAGAAGATGTCTGTTCGCCCTGCCAGGAGCTCTGCCTGGCTGTCTGATCTGAATCAAATGAATGCTGCTGGACTATGAGGGAATGGGGCTGGTGTTTCTGAGGGTAGAAGCACAGCCACAGGGTCCTGCAGCAACCTAAGCTGCAACACCCACTTGTGAAATTGGCCCCCACTGCACTGGCCAGTCCAATCTGAGTCATGTCTTCCTGACACTATGCTGTTCAACAGGTTCAATATCCTTTCACGTCTTTCTAGCCTTGGCTGGGTGAGTCTAAGCCCTGCACTTAAAAACTGGAGCTGCGACAGGCAGGCAATGGTTGTTCATCCCTTCTTCCCCTGGATGGGTTCTACTGTGCCTTCCACTGACTTACCTTCTGGACCAAACCCGGTAACTGCTCCTTGCCTTGGTTTCCCCATCTGTCAGTGAATTGGAAGTGTTACTGGCAACATCTCCCTCTCTCCCTTCTCCTCTTCAAAGGGCTGGGAAGCACCGTGTGCTAGAGAGGTGCAAAGAACTGTTATACTGCTTGCTGTGCCCTGACCCCTGTCCAAGATATTCCTGAAGTTGATCTGCTCTTCTGCTCCCATGTCACAGGACTCTGGGTCTCCATGAAGCCTCTGACTTGGGTCTCCATGCTCCATCATGTCCAAGTCTTTTGATCTCTACCTACTTCCTGTTTGTCTCTCACTCCCATCCCACCCAGTGAAGTAAGATGTACGCTGGAAGATCTGAAGGCTGTTATATTCAAGTGTATGGAAATAATACACCATTGAGGGCCAGGCTCAGGGCTGGTGCAGAGAAATTAGTTGATCACTTTGGATGACATTGTTTTACTTAGACTAAGGAGATATCCAGTTGTGATCCACTGTCCTCTGTATCAGAATATGGTGCACCAAATCTTGAACTTGAAGGGAAGCTGATAGTAATATAGTGAGGTTTCTGTGCTGCTTTGCACAGCCATGTCACCTGAGTTTGTTGAAGCCCTGGCCAGGACAGTAGGATGAGGTATGCCACTCAGTGAGTTTGCTGAAGATACAGAAGTGGGAGGAGTAGCTGATACAGCAGAGGGCTGTATCGATTTAGTGACAGTCTAACAAAGGGCCACTGATGATTAAGGGACTGGAGCATGTCTCCTATGAGGAGAGGCTGAGAGAGCTAGGTCTGCTCAGCCTGGAGAAGACTGAGCGGGGATCATGTGAATGCTTTTAGATGTCTGGAGGGAGGGTGTCAAGAGGATGGGGCCAGTCTCTTTTCCGTGGTGCCCAGCAACAGGACAAGAGGCAGCGGGCACAAACTGAACCACAGGAAGTTCCGTCTGAACCTGAGGAAAAACTTCTTCACTGTGAGGGTGACAGAGCACTGGACCAGGTTGCCCAGAGAGGTAGTGGAGTCTCCTTCTCTGGAGATATTTAAAACCCTCCTGGACACAATTCTGTGTGATGTGCTCTAGACGACCCTTCTTGAGCAGGGGGGTTGGACTAGATGATCTCCAGAGGTCCCTTCCAACCTCGGCCATTCTGTGATTCTGTGACGCTGGGCTGAGACTTAAATTGTCCCCCACTGTGGGGAATTTTCAAGGTGCAAAGCAATTGGTGACAAATCAATCTGTGCTGCAGCTGGGAAGCTTGTGTGGAGGTCAAGGCGCATGCAGAGCATCTGCCAGAGGCTGGACTCATGTATCTCCTTGAATTGGCAAGAGATAGCTCAGAAGGGCTGGAAAGATAAGTCAGTTTGGAAGCTAAATCTTAGCGGTAGGAACTAGAAATCCAGGCTCTACTTGTCCTTCTGAGTTCATACATACCAAGTCTCTTGGTTTCTGAATCCCTAGGTCTTTGGATGTAAGCCACTTTAGATCTAGGACAGCAAAGCCCAGCAGCTCCAGTATGATGAAAGGTCTCATTTCTTACATTCAGCCCCTGCCATTGGCTCCTGGCTGGGTCTGCTTCTCTGCCCCAGGTGGGCTGGCAGGACTGATAGTTATTTCCCTGAAGACAGAGTTTACAAGGCCCCGTCCATGTGAATGCTGGTGAATTCCGCATTATGAGTAAGGGAACATGCCTTGAGGGCTGGGAGATCCAACAGTACCAGTACTGCAGTATATCCAGTGTGTGGGGTACAAAGTTGGAGAGGCGACACAGCATTGCTTTTCTCCAGGGTGCAGATCACCTGGCAAGGCCCTGAGTTCAGGGAGCCCCATTAGAAGGTACCTGCTGCTGGTGAAGCTAGAGACATGGCTCCTCTGCTGCTGTACCAGGATCAGAGGGGCTTGAGACATGTCTCAAATACATGAATGCCCTCTGTACTCCCAGTGCGACTCATGGAAGTACTATCATTTTACCATGCCTCAGTTTTCCTATCTGCCAAAAAAGGCTGAGCACAGGTCACCCCCAAAAGAGGAGTGGGGATTTCAACTCACCATTGTATGTAAAGGAGGCAGAGAAGCTCAAGGCTGGGTGCTGTTAAAAGCACAGCTTTGTGCTGAAGAAAGCAGGCAACAAAGCCACAGGAATGAGTCCGAAAGACAGGCGAAATCCCTTTGCTCTCTGGTTGGTGTATTCCCAAATGCCATCACTTAGGGTTTCCAGCAGATAAACCCTGGACAGCTGGTTAATTGCACTGGAATGGTTTAATCCATTGCATCCACAGCTACTGGAGCTGCTAAGAGGGATATACCCCTTCTCTTGCTGATCAAGCATTCTGCAGCAGCTGAGGCAGGGAACATCTCAGTGCTGTCAAGACTTTGCTCCAGAGGTGTTTAAATAATGGGAAACCAAGATATCGACACAATAAACCAGCTAACAGTACATCATCCCCGGGCTAGTCTGACTGTAATCCAGCAGAGGAGATCAATGGAGGCTTGGCAAAGCAGATGTAGGCTACAGAAATCTTGCATGTGTTCAGGCCACAAGGCCCCCATGTAGTTTTCTCCAGGAGCGCTGAGCAATATCAGAGTTCTGCTGGCTGCGTGGGATCAGAGGACAAGTAGGAGAGCAGCAGCACAGCAAGGCATGAATGTGAAGTAGCAGAGGAGGCATGGGAATGGTCTAGAGGTGATCTTTGCCCTTGTAGAGCCGGAGCAGCTCTGAACCAAAGGGCTTGGGATTTGGAGGGTGAGCAAGGACAGAACCACCAAAGGAAGAAGAATTCACCTGCAGACACAAGGTTTGCAGACCTACCATATTTGGGGTAGCCAGTACCCAAGATGTTGGTGCTCTGTGGAACATACTGGCTTGCTGGCAAGCAAATGTCATATGCTTGCAGAGGGAGGGACTGCAAAATGCCAGGAGGTGCTAGTTTAAGCGGGTCTCACAAGTAGGATGACCTGCTCTTGCTGTAGACCACGCTTTTATGGTAGGGCCACATGGATCCAGCCCTCTAAATGGCCAGGATTTTTATCTCCCATTAGGGTCCTGTCTCATTGCTGTGATGCCAGCCCCTGCACAGCTCTGAGGCAGTGGCCTGGTAATTGGCACATATTAGGGCAGGCCTGTGGCTACTTTTACTACAAAGCAGCCATGAATCAGCCCCAGAGCAATCCCAACTAGGCCCAGAGTCTGGTGCAGTTCCTTGCTGCTTCCTTGCACTGTGGGAGTCAGGAAGAGGGGCTGGACATGACCTTAATCTCCATTTTGAAGAGTCCTATCTGCATGGCTAGGAGGCTGGGGCAGTTCTTGCAGAGCCTGCACAGGTCACCACTGCTACAGTCACCAGGAAGATTGTCACTTGCCTAGGGGATGGCAATACCCATGTGGACACAGCCCTCTAAGCCCGGGGAAGTTTATGGGTGAGGAGACGGCGCAACATGAGACTGAGCAAAGGAAAATTTCAGTGTGAGTTTCACCAGGGTCCGGCAGATGGCATGATGCCTGGGAAGGGGGAAGAGATGGGATTTCACAGGAGGAGACTTATATGTTGATGGTTGCAGCTTTATGCTGTTTGAACCATCCTTCAGAGCAGACTGGCTGTAGATGCCCTATGCAAGGCAGATGGAAGAGCATTAGAAAGAAGACGATAACATTAGCACCCTCATAATGGTTGCTTGTGCTTCTTAACAGATCATTTTATCCCAGGATCACAGAGCACTTTACAAATCTTAAATAATTAAGCTTCAGAGTGGGCACCGTATGAGACACAAACATCTCCTTCCATCCTGAAATTTGGCTGTCTGAGGTGGCTCACATCAGTGTGACCTGACAGTGGGGCAGGAAAGGGAAAATTTTCCCTCTAGGTGAACATGCCAAGGGGTGCAGAGAAACTATTATTGAGCTGGGGTTTCCCTGGGACTCCCTGAGTCTCACAGGGACATGTGGTGGGATATTCAACAGCCACCAGGATAAGAGGCCCTGGCTCAACAGTAGTCCTTTCTGGGCTTTGATTTTGTTCAGTGTTTCTCTACTAATAGCTGGATAGCTGGGATGATCACGGTTTTTGACCCTGGTCATGGAAGAACTGGGCATGACCCATGTCTAGCTGGGAACGGCACCCCCCTCAATCGAAAGACTTTGCATGCATGTGTCGGGTTGGAGGTCCATGACCGAGTGTTGGAAACTCCTTGTGCCACTAAACCAGGGGATTTTGACACAAACAGCACCATCCTTCACAGGACACCCACGCAATCTGCCTGCAACCTTTCTGCCTGTGCTGTCCTGCGGTCAGCCTCAACCCCACAGGACCTGCTGAAATCAGACTCTTTCAGGATTTTCTTCTGGTTGCTGCCAGGGGCCTTCCCTTGCACTGATGAGTCTCATTCCCATGCTATTTATATCACATGGGATAGCAAGTAGGCACCACTATCTATTAATAAAGGGCTATGCCAGCCCCTTTTCAGCCGGCTCCGCTGTAGCTAGGGACCCACCTTATTTCAGATGCACCAGGAGCAATTTAACAGCTTGCAGGCGCAGGAAAAGGCTATGTCTGGCTCCTTAGGGGTTCCAGTTTGTTTCTGACTCCAGCTTTCTGTCTCCCTGCAGTGGGATCCAGGTTCTTTCAGCCTTCCCTATGCTGGAGAAATGTGGCAGCTCCTGCACTTGAACTCTGCTCTTCTGGTGCAAATCGTGGTACAAACAGCACCACTGCTGTAATATCACAAAGCTCAACCCTGGAAAGCCTCCTGCTGGGTAAGATGCTGGCACAGAAAGGTATTGGAGGGAAAGAGTAAGGAAGCAAAGGCTGAAATCACTTTAGGAAGCATTATGAGTGACAGCAGAGCCCTGGGGAAAATCTCAATTGCAGAAAAGGCTCTATCTGAATGACCTTCACTGCTGACCGAGCCTTTGCTGGTGTGGAGGAGCTAGCTGAAGCTTTGGGAGGCTGTACCAGAGGGATTGCCTACTCCTGCCACCTTGGCAGACCTGCAAGTGCCCAGCAAGCCCGACAGCAGGGCCCAGGCACCCTGGCGTCTCCCCTGGAGCAGGGTGGGAATGGGTGTCTTTCCTCCACTGTGGGCATCCCTCTACCTGTGCATGGCTGACTGCGGATGGGACCCTATGGCTCCTGGTCCCTTTAGGGCCCCAAACACCCATGCCTGACACAAAAAAGTGAGATTTCCTGCAGAAAGCCTAGCTTTTCCAGCTCTAGTCCTTGTCCTTATACCTGCATTGCCCTCTGCTGGAATGCTTTTATTTTTCACAATGTCCATCTGTGTTACACAATCCTTTGTTCCCTCTGGATTAATGGGGTGACCCCAGAGTTCCTGGACCTGCACAGGGATACGAGATCCATCAACTGAAGCTAATAGTAGTGTCAAAGACCTCTACCTTGTGATGAAGGACTGTCTCAAGCAGCAAAGGGGACTAGGGTGAAGGTCTGTACCCCAGTTCCTCCAAGGCACCTGTGTAGTTCAGCTAGTGGAGACAGGACTAAAATTTCCCTCCTCTGATTACAGGAGGCTTTCCAGGCAACTACTTTGTGATCACAGATATGCATGGACTAGCAGGGCGAAGACAGGCAGAGAGACTGGAGTGGGCGCAGCTGCAAGAGATGGAGTGTGGAGGTCCTGTCCTGCACCATCTATCGGCCAGATCACCATCCCTGTCATAAAAGCCAGCATCTCCCATTTCATCCAGCAGCAAGCCTCGTGAAACCATGCTGCTGGGTTGGGACAGCCGTAGGAACCCCAAAACTAGTCAGCCAGGCAGTCGCTCACCACCCCACTGAGCCAGCTGAGCCCCATCAGCTCATGAGAGTAGGTTTTGAAGCCTATGGGCTGTCCTTCTTGGGGCAGGTTCGTGTTTTCTAGGGGCTCTGGAGGTGTTTGCAGCCTTCATGATGTTTCCCAGCAGAGTCCTGATGTCAAAGGAGCCACACAGAGAAATCAAACTGCAGTTCCTCCTTCGTCGTGGGACATGCTTGAGACCTAGGGCCCAGCTGAGGGCTACTTGCAATGTCCCAGAGCCTAAACCCAAGCACAACTTTGGTTAAGCCTTTTGGTGTGGTGTATTGGGCTCACTAGGCCTGTGCCACCCTAGAAAAGTTTGGAGAGAGCTGAAGGAGTGGAGAGATTGTTTTTCAGTCACTCTGCACCTGTTGGGAGCTCTCTGCCCATTGGCCATTCTGGGGCCCATGATGGTGTGGGTGTCCTCACATGGACAAGGCTGCACTGGATCTGCAAGAGTTGCCGGAGCCACCGGCACGGCTGAGCTCAGTGCCTGAGCTCAGTCCTTGTAGCTGCTGCTGCTAGCAGCGGTGAGGGGGATGTGCCCTGCCATCCATTCCTATTTTGTACAGGCTCCCCTCTCAGACACCCAGGCCTTTGAATCTGACACTCGAGTCTTGTCCAGCTCCATAGCCAGGGTCACTCTGGCAATCGAATTTCTGAAGAAGGAATTAAATTTGCAGTCCTTGCAGCATCGCACAGCCCCCAGGACCTTGCCTACCTCCAGCTCTAGACTGGCTGCTGGAGAAACCCTTTGGCCACAGCTGGGAAAGGCCAGGGGACAGACGTGTTCTGCAGTGCAATGCACTGGCACCCTCTAATGACACAGTTATGTATATTCAGAGAATGTCAAGGTAGCTGAGTTGCTCACCTCCACGCTGTGCCTTGACCAGCAAATCAGATGGCTGGTATGGGGTTTGCAGCACAGCAGAGCCTTGTGTCCCTGCACAGCCAGTTGGGGAAGGCCAGGTTCCTCTGCCAGCTCCCCTGGCTCCGCTGAGCTCCCGCAGTATGGGTCTGAGAGCATAGGGCTGGGTGGGTTAAATTCCGTGCAGTAGAGTTTGGCTTTGCTCAACAAGTTCAATTCAGCCATGCTCAGTGAGGTGGCATGATTTTATGCCAGAGCCTGCCACAGTGCCAGCCAGCAGCTCTGCTCAGTGTCTGGTGGACAAACATGGACAGCTCTTCCCTGGCCACAGGCTTTGTGTTAGGATATCTGGACTAGCAGGACATATCCTAGTGCTGTCTTGCTGGTCTCATGGGCACTCTCACTGGGGAAAAGCTTGGAAATGGCCTTGGGAAAGCCAATGACCAAGCAGGATAGTGCATCCCGGTACGAATGGGTTGACATGCTACTTATCCACAGAATCACAGAATGGCCAAGGTTGGAAGGGACCTCTGGCGATCATCTAGTCCAACCCCCCTGCTCAAGAAGGGTCGTCTAGAGCACATCACACAGAATTGTGTCCAGGAGGGTTTTAAATATCTCCAGAGAAGGAGACTCCACAACTTCTCTGGGCAACCTGGTCCAGTGCTGTGTCACCCTCACAGTCAAGAAGTTTTTCCTCAGGTTCAGACGGAACTTCCTGTGTTTCAGTTTGTGCCCGCTGCCTCTTGTCCTGTTGCTGGGCACCACGGAAAAGAGACTGGCCCCATCCTCTTGACACCCTCCCTCAGATACTTGTAAATGTTGATGAGATTCCCCTCTCAGTCTTCTCTTCTCCAGGCTGAACAGGCCCAGCTCTCGCAGCCTTTCTTCAGAGGAGAGATGCTCCAGCCCTTTAATCATCTTTGTAGCCCTGTGCTGGACCCTCTCCAGGAGGGCCATGTCTCTCTTGTACTGGGGAGCCCAGAACTGGACACGGTACTCCAGGTGAGGCCTCACCAGGGCTGAGTAGCGGGGGAGGATCACCTCCCTCGACCTGCTGCCAACACTCTGCCTAATGCAGCCCAGGATCCCATTGGCCCTCCTGGCCACAAGGGCACATTGCTGGCTCATGCTTAACTTGTTGTCTGCCAGCAGTACCAGGTCCCTTTCTGCAGAGCCGCTTTCCAGCAGGTCTGCCCCCAGCCTGTTCTGGGGCAGGGGGTTGTTCCTCCCTAGATGCAAGACCCTGCACTTGCCTTTGTTGAACTGCATGAAGTTCCTCTCGGCCCAGCTCTCCAGCCTGTCCAGCTCCCTCTGAATGGCAGCACAGCCTTCTGGTGTGTCAGCCCCTCCTCCCAGTTTTGTCTCATCAGCAAACTCACTGAGGGTGCACTCTGTCCCTTCCTCCAGGTCATTGATGAATACATTGAACAAGACTGGACCCAGGACTGACCCCTGGGGGACGCCGCTAGCTACAGGCCTCCAACTAGACGCTGCGCCATTCACCACAACCCTCGGAGCTCTGCCATCCAGCCGGTTCTCAATCCAGCTCACCGTCCACTCATCCAACCCACACCTCCTGAGTTTACCTAGGAGGATGTGATGGGAGACAGTGTCCAAAGCCTTGCTGAAGTCAAGGTAAATCAGGGTTAATCCAGTGAAGTAACAGCATAAGCAAGACAGAGATCAGCAGTGACCCAAGGCTGGACTTGCTTTTATGTGCTACAGCTGAGAAACAGGCAGAGGAGTGCATCCCAGGGCACCCCTCCTGCAGAAGCTGCCCAGCAGGGCACAGTGATATCATCTTCCTGGGAAGTGTCACATGAAACCTCTCACCACAGGGGTGGACATCGGTGGTTAGGGAAAGTCTTTGGGGGATCAATAGAAAACCCCAAGGATAGGGATAGAATGGGATGACAATGGAGATGGGAATGGGATGGGAATAAGATGGGGATGGGAGGCAGTTGGGAAAATAGGATGGGGATGCAGTGGGGATAGGGACTGGGAATGGACAGAGGTGAGGAGGGGAAGGGGAGGCGAGTGGGATAGGGATGGGAATGGAATGGGAATGAAAATGGATTGAGTTGGGATAGATATCCCATCTCAGGGAGGGGAAGGGGAAGAGGAAGAGAATAGGGAAGGGAAGTGGATGGGAATGGGAATGAGAGGTGCAGAGGGGAAGGGAGCAGGATGGGGAAGGGGGTGGAGACGGGGACTGAGATGGAGCGGAGATGGAGAGCAGAAGGGGGTGGGGAAGAGTCTTTCTGTTTGAGAAAAGACTGGGAGCTCACACCAGCTTAGCCATATTGGACATAGCAATCTTGGAAGTGCTGAGTGCATTTCTCCTCTGTTGTTTTCCTGAGGGTCTGTGGTGCCCAGCCACCCAGCTGTGTACCAGTAATGTTTTATTTTGCAATTCTTTTCCTAATGGCTTGAGTGGCCTGAAAACTTGAGCAGTGAATTGTGACTGCTTGAGATTGAGTGAAAATTCACACGATGAATGCTCATGGCAGTGTGGCACCAGGGAGTAATGACCGAAATTGCAATTAGGAAGGAAAATAACAGTGGGTTTACAAAATTCTTGCGAGGAGCATTGCATTTCTTCTGAGTTGCAATGTTATTTTAGACTGGTTTATGGGATATTGCCCTATGTCAAATTATGTATGTGTGTATATATAGACTTACAGAAATGGAAGAAGATGTGACTGATGTAAAACAGTTTAACAACTAAGGGGGGGAGGAAAAAAAAAGCATCAATTTTTTTACAGTGACAGCATAGGCACCTTGGGAGAAACATGCAGGGATAATCAGAGGAAATCACAGCAAAAGGGAGACAGTGAAGCTGAGCCCTGACATGAAGTCCATGGTGATATGTCTAAGCTGGGCAGAAAGGGTGCTTGGGGAAGAGTCCCAGGGAGTGGTGCCTCCCAGTCCCCTTGGTGTTCGCTGGGTTTTGGTGCTGGGCCAGGCTATCCAAGGGTATTTACTGTGTTGGACTGCGGTTGTTCTCCATGTGGGCATGGAGGTATGTGGTGTGACCTACCTCCATCGCCTGACTGGCACTTGGATGGCGAACATCCTGGCTGAACTCACCCAGGGAAGAACAAGTAAGTGCGTGACAGTTTGCTGGATAAGCTGATTTATTGTACGGGCCAGGAGAAATGATAAATACTTAAATATCTTCTTTAGTCTATATTTAAATAGCTACACAGCTACTCTGAATTTTAAAAAACTGCTATGCACTGAGCTGCTCCTGGGAGATACGGCTGTTTGTTGAGCTGGCTGAAATACAAATTAAAGAGGTCAGCTTCAGGCAACTTTATTTCACAGTCTTGGGGCTGGTATTTAATATACACACTTTTTATGTGAGCATCTCATCTGGGTGCTGGGAACAGCGTATGCAGAAATAAACACATTGTCAGCCTTGCTTCTAATTTAAAAGACTTTCATCCCACAAAGTCCTTCCTGTGGAATGAAGGCTTTTGTCAAAGCTGAGTTTTAATCAAGTGTGAAGGGTCATTCCTTTTACTGCAAAACCAATTCATAATAACCCCCTAGATGCACCCTGGGACATATACAGCAGCTCTGCACTTTTTCAAGCTGTAGATTTGATATTTCCCCACCCAATATCTAATACACTGCTCTGCTAACTGGTGGCATCTCGTTGATGAATGAGCTGAGCTAGCTGGAGAGTGAAACTGTTTTCCTTATAAGAATTAAGGCAAGGGAGGAGGGCCACATGCAGAGGTTTGGGAATACACATAGTTTAAATATGTAGGTGAAGCACAACTGGTTGGGTGGTAGAGAGGCAGAACTGGCATCATCTTGCTAATTAGAGGCTGATGGGGCGAGTGTCTCTCCACCAGTGCAGTGCCCCTTGAAGGCGAGAGAGCCCCCAGCCTTGCCAGGTGACTCATTCTGAGGTTTTCTTTAGGAACGTGGTTGCTGCTCTCTGCTGCTGGAGAAGGACAGTGAGTAGGATGTTACAACCAACTTGTGTATGTGTGTCTGCCCAAGATCCAGTGGGATCCCAGAATGCTACGTTCTTGGGAATACCCTGGGGATATGCTGCTTTAGACTCATTTTTACTTTGCGCTTCCCTATTTCTGCTTCCTTCATTGAAGAGAATAGAAAGAGACAGTGTAAGCTTGTCCCTTCCCAGGGGAGTTGGGTACAGTGACCCAGTGATTACAAATGCCTGTTTCATATGTCAGTAAATGGTCAGGCTGAGTTTTGATCCTGTTATGGACAAACCAGTTTCATTTTCTGTTATATCCTCCTCTTCCCCCACAGAAGTCAGAGTTACTGTGTGGGCATTTCTAATGTTTTGGGGTTTTTTTTTTTGGGGGGGGGAGCAAAAAATAGCAAAAAGCAAAAATAATGTGAGATATTTTATAAAAATTAAATAAAAAAGCAGGTTTCAAAACAAGTTTTGGTAAAATCAGAGCTATGAGGCCTGGTTTCCTGTGGCTGCCTGCTGTGGGGGGGTCTCTGAGGGCTTGTCCTTTCCTGCGCTGGAGGAGCAAGTTTAGATTTTGTTCTCCTGCCTGGCCACCACTTTTCATGCAGTGTACAGGGCCTTAATTATGCTGAGATCTCATACCTCCTAGATTTTACCAAAATTGGCCAAAATATGCAAATCTTAGTGGGGAAGGAAAGGGGCTGCAACTGTGCTCACCCTGAACATCCTTGGCTAAGGGTGGCTCCCGTTCAGCAGTGGATGGTACTGAGGAGGATGAGCTAACATGAGGGCAGCAAACCAGACTAAGCTCTCAGCTCTCAATGCCATCCTGCCACACAGCATGGATGAAATCAGGAATGTGCTGATGATTTTGTTGCAGAAACTGATATTAAAGCAGGATGTGAAACACCCAGGAGTGCATGGGGTGAGCGGAGCAGGAACTGTGTGGACATCCCAGTAAAGATCCCAGAGAAGATTTGGCAGGGGGAAATCCCAGTTAATGACATAGGGAATTACCACAAGAGGGCACTTAAATATTGCTCTCATTGAATCAATTTCTGAGCAAGAGGCTCAGGCTCTGGACTGCCTGATGATGCACATCCAAGCCTGACTCATTGCTGGCACAGAGAGTAAAAGAAGTGCTCAAAAGGCATTTGAGAAATCATGCATGAATGGGAACTTACTAGCAAGATAGGGAAGATTAAACTTTTCTTCCAGACTTTTTCTGAGAGGTCTGCCAATGTGTCTCTGTCCTGCTAGTCTGTCAAGGTTAGTAATGGGTCATTAGACTCTGACCCTGAGTACTTATATGGGATGGCACATAGGCAAGGAGCTTTTTACTCCTCCATCCTGCTCACTATGAATTCATCCTGAGGACTCTCAGTAGTACAGCAGGAACCCAGGGCCCAAGGCGACTCTGTCCCAGCTTGTGTTCTGCTGCCTGCTTCGAGTGTTGGGGAGAGAAGAGCAGGGAGTCTGGCTCAGAGCTCACTGCGAGGCCCACTTGGGTGCGTCAATGCCCTGCTTTTTATTCCAGAGCTGATCACAGGTGGAAGTGTCAGATATCTTCTAAGAGCAGTTTTATGGAATAGGTAAGGAGTGAATCGGATAGGATTTCAGATCCGGTTATGAGAGCTCCTCAGTACCCATTAGGATCTGGGTAATAAAGACCAAATAAAGTCTGCAGATGTAAGGACAGATGTATACCCATAAATAGAGAACTGTAATACAAGGATGAAAGCGGGAAATCTCCAGCCTCATGGTGGGAGCACATTAGAGTATCCAGTTCATTGCTTACATTTTTCTGAGGAAGCACTCTGAAGGTTTTTAGTGGGATGTGACAGTTTTCCCACGTTCACACTATGGCTGCAGCTCTTCATGTCATGCTCAGAGATCTGCTGTGAGCACAAAAAGCCTCTTGAGGATCCTGGGTTCAAAGCAGCAAGAACTGAAAGTGCTACAGATGAAGGTGATGGAGAATCAAAGTGAGTGTGGTTTCTAGAGGAAAAAAAAACACGGCAGATGACAGAAAGCAGGTGCTGGGGACTGCTGTGGGAAATGATACTATCTGACTTCTTGAAATAACTGGAGGAACTGGGTTCAGCCGATCTAGAAAAGGAGGTGCCCCAAGGTCTTGCAGGAGCACCCACGTGTGCTGAGGATCACACTGAGCTGGAAGGTGGGCTGCCTGCCAGGCCGGGGTGCTGTGAGGTAGGAGTGAGGCTTTGCCTTGGGACATTGCATCTCTGAGCATCTCGCCCAGCGGTGCGAGGCTGGCTGCCTTTAAGGTAGCCAGAAGCCAGGGGAGCACAAGCAACCCTTCCCAGGCTTTGCCATGGGTTTTCCCAAGCTGCAGTGCACAAACCCCTCTGGATAGGGGAATTTATTCCAAGCAACATGGGAGAGCAGTTTCTAAGGAGCTACTTACCTGGGGTAAGCACCAGTGCCTAGGCACTTCTGTCTGGACCACGTATAGGAAGAGCGGGTGATGACTGGGACCGTCTGGGGAGAAGTTCGGCCACTAGCTGTCAAGCCAATATCATCTTCGTTCCAGCTGGAGCCACGTGCTTTACCAGTGCTTGGTTCCTCCATGGTCTTAGGTGTGGCTGCTTACTTGCAATTAGCACTAATTAGTGTCTCTTTTGACAGTGCTTTGTCTCTCCTGCCCTGCCGCTTGTCCTTCACACGTCACACTGGATGCTGGACCCTGTGGGACCAAGACCATTTTGTTCTGAGGCACCTGCGTGGTCTTAGCAGTGAAGCCTGAGGACTGTTTCAGGGCTGCAGCCTCTCACTTGCAGGGGCCTGGCTGTAGGCTTTTCAATTTGCATTGGGCCTGTAGCATCTCTATTTTCCTGGAGGCTCCCTCATTTTGCCTTGCTCTGCTGGGCATGCTCTCCCACTGCCTAGGTGGTTTTGGCCTTTTGCCCAGGACCAGGGACAGAGAGCAGCATTACAGGGTCTTCCCCATCACTGCTGCCTGTCAATGAGAGTGGGACCCACTGCTGGCACTTTTTCCTCTTCCCAGCCCCTTCAAGGTATACTGAGCCCTGGCACAGGGCTCAAGCGATATGGGCAAGTTGATGGGAACAGGATGGCTAGTACTATCTTCCCATACCCCTGACTCCAAGGAGGAAGCACAGCGCGTGGCTGTGTTCCTACATCCCACTATCCCTTGGTGGTCTGGTGCTGGCAGCCAAAAGCAGAGCAGAAAGGCTGGAACTTATGGCAGCAGCCCATCCGTACACCTACGTCTTCTGCTGCAGATGTCTTGGGGGCTGAAATGGTGGTGCCAAAGCATGTCTGGATCTTCATGCTCCTTCTCCATCCCATGCCACCTTAGGAAGTGAAATTCTGTTTGGAATTGCTGCAGGAGTGGTCCCACTGGAGGGTCGCATTTACTGCAGCAGACTGAGCCTCTGAATAGGAGAGAGCTGGGGTGGCAGTAAGTGAAATAGGATGGTCTTAGGAAGGACCCACCGCATCTCTGAGAGTGAGCCCAGGCAAAATGGAGAGGAACCCCCAGCAGGGAAGGATGTGGAAAAAACAAAATGCAAATGGTATATATTTGAGCATCACCTCTGCAGAGATTTTTGGAGAAGGAGAATACAAAAAAATCACGCAAAGGATGCCCCAGCTGACTTAAGCAAAACGGCAGGGAAAGCTCATGGTTGATTCACAAAATAAATATGCCTTTGAAAACCCCCACCTTCTCAGCACAGCCACTCATCCCCTCTTATCTTCATGTATTATCTTCATAACCCATGCCAGCTCTGAGTATTTGCCATTTAACTGATGCTTGAGCAAAAGAGGACACATGCCACACTGATTCTGCCCCATTGGGGAACTGGTGTGTCTGTACCAGGAGTCCCCGGTACAGCTGCCCCAGCCACAGCCTGCCCACGAGCATGCAGCCACCGTCTGTGTGCTCAGCCAAGCCATGAGTGTGACTGAGGTGCAGTGCAATGGCACAGGGTGGACTGGGATGGCCACATTCACGGTGAAACCATTACAGCAAAGTATAGCAGTGCCTCTGCTTTGGAGCCCTTGAACGTATAATTTCTAGTAAATCAGCAAGAAATTTCCCTCTTTCTTACATTTCCCCAAATGTTCCTGTTCTCTGATGGCACAGACTGCAGGGAGAAGGAAAGGCTGAACCCAAGATTTTTGTGAATGCCAGTGCACTCACTAAAGAACTATCCACTAAACCCATCCTATTTTATAGTATGATTAATCTAAAAGGCTGTGCAAGAAAGTATTATCACCCCTTTCTCTCTAGGCTGCAAACTTGATTGCATCAAACATAAATCTTGTAAATGTATTTGTACTCTTCTCTGGAAATTATTTAAATAGAAGAGCATTTTTTTAAAACTCATGAGCATTAAGCGTATTTGGAAGATTTGTGATGAGATTAAGTGCATCACATTGGAATGGGATCATTTTGGTGAGGGAAAGAGGGCTAAAGCAATTGCCACATTTGTAATCTTCAAGCACCAGTAAAAAATCTCTATGCTAGCCAAAGATCATCAGGAAGCAAAAGAGAGGCATTTTTCTTGCTGAGAGCTGTCCAGAGATGTTGTAGCCATGAAGTTCAGTTTGTATTTGGCTGGGTTCAGTCAAATTTCTGGGTGGATCTTTGCATGCACGTTAGATATGTACGTGCAGTTTGAAGGAGAACAAGAGCTCAGGACAGTCCCAGGAACTGCCATAATCTCTGCTTCTTTCTGCCTCAGCTAGATTAGAGACCTGAAAATCTGCAGTATATTTTTTTTCAATATTCACAACAGTGTGATTTGTTATCTAGTAAATAACTGTTTAACAGCAGAACAGTGTGTTTGGGTTCACTCGACCTCTAGAGATGCTGAAGTTGGAGAAAAAGGTAGAACAAAGAATAAGATTAAAGAAAAGATGAAAGGCATGGTCAGGTTGGAAACAAGCTCTTCAAAAGGGCCAAATCCAGCTGCCAAATCCATCGGGGCTGGCAAATGGGTGCAAGGGGAGGTGAGGGCAGGGTGGCCCATGAGTGGGAAAGGCATGCAGAGTGGGATGGACTGAGCATCATGGGCCATCTCTTCCCATCTCCAGTGTTTCTGAGCACCAAAGTCTCAGGTTGCCTCCATTTTGTCTTACCTCCCAACTGAGGTTTAGCACCTTGCGGGGCTCCTTTCCTTTCCTCTCCAAATCAGCCTCAGGCACTCAGTGGCCTAAGTTAGAAATGCTGATTTTGCACATAGCTCACTCAGGATTAGCTACTAAAGCAAGTGGAAAAAATAGCTTTATACCTCATTTCAAAGCTATTTAAGCCAAATGTTCCTGCATGGACACCAGATGAAAATCACTACATCGTTTTGAGCAGGAAATCAGCTCTTCTAGAGTAGAAATACAGGCATTTTGTAGGCAAAGTTCTTGGTTAGATGGTGCGAAAACCAAGTTGCTGAGGATCCATCTGCATGAGAGTTAAACTGCTTCTGCAGCCAGGCAGCTGCAGGATGGGCTCCAGCAGACTCACATCCATAAATGGTGAGTCAACGGAATCATTTCTGGATTTCTGGTGGAGGTTCATAGGAGTTGTAGCATGGATGGGAAATATGAGACCTCAGCATGTCTTGTACCCAGGAAATGCGTCCTTTCCTGTGGGACACAGCAGAACAGCTTCTGAATGTGCTTCACATCCAGGGAAAATCTTCTTCTTCCAGCCCTGCCACTGAAGCTGTTCTAGGATAGCCTCCTTGGGCCTCTCAGGCCACAGCAGAGGAAAGGTTTGCAGAGGTGCTGGGGGCAGCATCTCCTGATGGTAGAGACTGCTTGATTTTTGTGAGGTCTTGGCCAGCACCAGTGGGCATCCCCTCTTGGCACAGCAGCTCCCTGCAGCACCACAGCTGAAGGCTGCTGATGGTAGTTGAGCAACATGCCTGCATTTCTGTGCTGTAAATAGTGGCAATTAATACTCTACATGACATCAAAGCCCATGTACTGGACATGCACAGGAAGCAATGAAGTCCCTTCAAAATGGCAGTGTCATTAAAAAAATTGTAACCAATTCTACTCTGCCCAATCAATGAGCACATCTTTCAAAAGCTCACATATGCGAGCTGGCTCCAAGGGCAGTTAATAGAGACGTGATTGTGGCTCCAAAATGTGACATCAGCACAAGTCATGGGAGTCTGGCCTAGGTCCCCCTCCCCCACCTGGTTTGTACAGACGCCAGGATCACACGCTGAATGGTGTGTTGTCATGTAATGTAAGATGCCACGATGTGACCAGGGCCTTCAGTTCCCTTAGAGGTCAGGCTGCTGGCCAGGGTGAGAATGAGATGTCTGTGAAGCATCCTATATTCTCAGTACTGCAATTGTCCTCCAGAGAGGATCACAATGCTACAGAGGGATCACAGGAAAGGCTGTTTTCTCCCTGTCATGATGGGGTAAAACTGGGGTGCTTTTTTTGCTGTCAGTCTCAGAATCTGTTGCGTACTGTCTAACTGCCCACTGCCATGGCTCAGGATGCATCTTCCCTAACAACCTGCAAGTGAAAGCTTGGGTGAGAGGTGACCATATGGGGCTAGGTCACCCAGATCACGACTGATTCAGCTCATGGTGTGCAGTGGCAACATGGAACGGACTTAAGTGTGATATTTGACATTGCTATTTGGCAACATGTCTTTCTTCCCACATTGGAGAATTTAGCTCTGAGATGAATGTGGGGCAGTGCTTGACCCTCCCCTGTGTTCTTGCTGTGGTGATCCGGGTCATTCATTTGACAAGAGACCTGAATTATGTGTGTTCCTTTCAGGACTGGGCTGCTGCCAAACTGAGGCCTTTGGCTTAGAGGTGAACCAGTGTGTAGGGCAAGGACCCCTGGAATGTCACTCCAGGGAGTCCAGGAGATGCCTCACTGGGCACTGCTATGATGCAAAGTGAAAACAGCTGGCAATTTATCTTTCATCTTGCTTCTTGCCTGAGGCCTGGAAGAAAGCCAGTGTCCCTCCAGTCTTCCAAAAGGGCCAGAAGGAGGAGCCAGGAAACTACAGGCCTGTCAGCCTCACCTCAGTGCCTGAAAAGGTGATGGAACAGCTCATGCTAGAGGTCATCACTAAGCATCTGGAGGACAAGAAGGTGATCAGGAGTAGTCAGCATGGATTCACCAAAGGGAAATCATGCTAGACCAATCTGATAGCCTTCTTGGATGGGATGACTGTCTGGGTAGATGAGGGCAGAGCAGTGGATGTTGTCTCCCTGGACGTCAGCAAGGCTTTGGACACTGTCTCCCATCACATCCTCCTAGGTAAACTCAGGAGGTGTGGGTTGGATGAGTGGACGGTGAGCTGGATTGAGAACTGGCTGAATGGCCGAGCTCCGAAGGTTGTGGTGAATGGCGCAGCGTCTAGTTGGAGGCCTGTAGCTAGCGGCGTCCCCCAGGGGTCAGTCCTGGGTCCAGTCTTGTTCAATGTATTCCTCAATGACCTGGAGGAAGGGACAGAGTGCACCCTCAGTGAGTTTGCTGATGAGACAAAACTGGGAGGAGGGGCTGACACACCAGAAGGCTGTGCTGCCATTCAGAGGGAGCTGGACAGGCTGGAGAGCTGGGCCGAGAGGAACTTCATGCAGTTCAACAAAGGCAAGTGCAGGGTCTTGCATCTAGGGAGGAACAACCCCCTGCCCCAGAACAGGCTGGGGGCAGACCTGCTGGAAAGCGGCTCTGCAGAAAGGGACCTGGTACTGCTGGCAGACAACAAGTTAAGCATGAGCCAGCAATGTGCCCTTGTGGCCAGGAGGGCCAATGGGATCCTGGGCTGCATTAGGCAGAGTGTTGGCAGCAGGTGGAGGGAGGTGATCCTCCCCCTCTACTCAGTCCTGGTGAGGCCTCACCTGGAGTACCGTGTCCAGTTCTGGGCTCCCCAGTACAAGAGAGACATGGCACAGCTAGAGAGAGTCCAGCACAGGGCTACAAAGATGGTGAGGGGACTGGAGCATCTCTCCTCTGAAGAAAGACTGCAAGAGCTGGGCCTGTTCAGCCTGGAGAAGAGAAGACTGAGAGGGGATCTCATAAATGTGTACAAGTATCTGAAGGGGGAGTGTCAAGAGGATGAGGCCAGCCTCTTCTCTGTGGTGCCCAGAGAGAGGACAAGAGGCAATGGGCAGAAACTGAAACACAGGAAGTTCCATCTGAACCTGAGGAAAAACTTCTTGACTGTGAGGGTGGCAGAGCATTGGACCAGGTTGCCCAGAGAAGTTGTGGAGTCTCCTTCTCTGGAGATATTCAAAACCCGTCTGGAGACGATCCTGGGAAATATGCTCTAGGTGAGCCTTCTTGAGCAGGGGGGTTGGACTAGATCATCTCCAGAGGTCCCTTCCAACCTCAGTCATTCTGTGATTCTGTGATTATTACCTCATCCCCAGAAAACTGGGCTCTTCCTTCCATAGGGGCTGGACAACTAGGAGACATATAGGCCATAGCTTCTGCAATCCAAGGTTCATCTCTGCTCTCCCCAGAGTCTTACTGTCACTGGCTATCCAAGTCCATTGCATCTGGCATCCCATTACCAGGAAAGAGCAAAATTGGGGCAGATGGCAATGCTGCTCAAAGGGAATGAGTCTGCATGAGGACAGCAGAGCTCAACAGACCCTGCCCAGCATGACCACATTTCAAGAGCATTGGGAGGTAAGCAGTCTCAGTGCAGGCTGGAGTTGGAGCAGAGAAAATCTCTTTCCTGCCTGTTCCTCTTCTCTTGGCATCTGCTCCCATGGCCAAGGGGTATGCCAGGTTTGTGTGAACGCATTGGCAATAAGGTTTGATGGCCTTAATAAAGAAAGGTGATTTATGGTGCTGGGGATGGGGACTGGTTGCTGCCAGCAGCAGTGCCAGGCTGGGGGTGCTGGCAGAGGCTTGGTGCATCCCACATCTAACAGCTCTGTGTCCACAGCTGTTTCAGGAGGACAGACTGGGTAAGCCTCCTCACTCCTAGAAAAGCCATGGCTGGGCCACTATTCCAGCTGGGGACTGTGAAGGCTATGCCAGGGGTCCTCATGTCCTAGCACTGTCTTTGGAAACCCCAGTCCAAGGTGGCATGTGGCTAGTCCTTGGCTGTGACACGAGCAGGACTCAAAGGCTATGTGTCCTGGCTCCAAATAAGGGTATTGCCTCTTCCTCCAGGTCAGGCAGACATCCCACCATCATCCTGTCATTAGCTGAGAGAGTTTATGGTGCTGCTCCTTTCTTTCATCTCATGTTTCCCAGGTGCTATTGCCCAAATGATGGTGTTTCAGATGCACCTTTAGGTTGATGAGTGTTTAGCCCTTGGTAGAGCCACAGATTTTTAAAACCAAAAGGACACTGTTAGGGGTGGCTCATCACATCTCTGGTATCAGAAAGAATATAGAAACATTCACCCACACCTTCCATGTGACACAGTGTAGCTCTGCTCTCCAGGGCTCTGGTCTGAACTTCGACATCTCAAGCAACTGTCAGTCCAACATCTCTTGCTGAGCAATATCTCATGTGTGTACCAGGCACTGTCATTTTCAGGCCACTAGCTCTTTTTGTGCTGTTTTCTGCAAAACTCATTTGCTACCAGAAATCTCTTCTATGAAATACCTACAGAGATGCTCAGGTCAGCTCTTCTCTCTGCACTAAAGACATTAAGCTTCTTAAATTTCCCAGGATAACATATGTCCCAAATCTTGGATAGTATTTATGAAAGAATCTGAGACTGCAAACTTTTATTAAACTAACAGAAAAAAAAGATTTTTTTTTTTTTTTACTGCTGGTAGATTCCCAAGGGAATGACAAAGTATAATCAACATTTTCTACATAAAGCAAATTAAACTGATATTTATTTGAGTAATTCCTCTTTATTTAATGATTATTTGCTATTTCTATATCCATTGTTATGCACTTGTTGAGCTGCAGGCTAAAAACAAATGGAAGGAAGCCCATCACAGAAGATGCTTGGAGTAGGGGCAATTAGTGCCATGGGACATCACAGGGGCCAGGAGAATCACAGAATCACAGAATCACAGAATGACTGAGGTTGGAAGGGACCTCTGGAGATGATCTAGTCCAACCCCCCTGCTCAAGAAGGGTCACCTAGAGCATATTTCCCAGGATCGTCTCCAGACGGGTTTTGAATATCTCCAGGGAAGGAGACTCCACAACTTCTCTGGGCAACCTGGTCCAATGCTCTGCCACCCTCACAGTCAAGAAGTTTTTCCTCAGGTTCAGATGGAACTTCCTGTGTTAAGTTTCTGCCCATTGCCTCTTGTCCTCTCTCTGGGCACCACAGAGAAGAGGCTGGCCTCATCCTCTTGACACTCCCCCTTCAGATACTTGTACACATTTATGAGATCCCCTCTCAGTCTTCTCTTCTCCAGGCTGAACAGGCCCAGCTCTTGCAGTCTTTCTTCAGAGGAGAGATGCTCCAGTCCCCTCACCATCTTTGTAGCCCTGTGCTGGACTCTCTCTAGCTGTGCCATGTCTCTCTTGTACTGGGGAGCCCAGAACTGGACACGGTACTCCAGGTGAGGCCTCACCAGGGCTGAGCGGAGGGGCAGGATCACCTCCCTCCACCTGCTGCCAACACTCTGCCTAATGCAGCCCAGGATCCCATTGGCCCTCCTGGCCACAAGGGCACACTGCTGGCTCATGCTTAACTTGTTGTCTGCCAGCAGTACCAGGTCCCTTTCTGCAGAGCCGCTTTCCAGCAGGTCTGCCCCCAGCCTGTTCTGGGGCAGGGGGTTATTCCTCCCTAGATGCAAGACCCTGCACTTGCCTTTGTTGAACTGCAGGAGGTTCCTCTCGGCCCAGCTCTCCAGCCTGTCCAGGTCCCTCTGAATGACAGCACAGCCTTCTGGTGTGTCAGCCCCTCCTCCCAGTTTTGTCTCATCAGCAAACTCACTGAGGGTGCACTCTGTCCCTTCCTCCAGGTCATTGAGGAATACATTGAACAAGACTGGACCCAGGACTGACCCCTGGGGGACGCCACTAGCTACAGGCCTCCAACTAGACGCTGCGCCATTCACCACAACCCTCGGAGCTCGGCCATCCAGCCAGTTCTCAATCCAGCTCACCGCCCACTCATCCAACCCACACCTCCTGAGCTTACCTAGGAGGATGTGATGGGAGACAGTGTCCAAAGCCTTGCTCAAGTCCAGGGAGACAACATCCACTGCTCTCCCCTCATCTACCCAGACAGTCATCCCATCCAAGAAGGCTGTCAGATTGGTCTAGCATGATTTCCCTTTGGTGAATCCAAGCTGACTACTCCAGACTACTTTTCTATATAAAGGAAGAGCAGTGAAGAGGGAAAGTGCTGCAGTTAAATGTACCTGGGCGCCAAGCCCACATGTTCTTCAGGCTGGAAAGTTCCTTGGTGCGGGATCTGACCTGGCCTCACACTGTGCAGCCCTGGGCGCAGCAATGATACAATGCTCTTGTTAAGCATTGCCATGATACAACTGAGAAGTGGTAACATCTGCAAATGAGCAGTGCAGGCTGCTAAGGCAGGCAAAGGAAGGCAAATCTGCCCCCAATACTGCTGGCTTCACCTTCCATTAAACTCTCAAATGTCATTCTTGCAGCTGCTGGTCAAAGCTACAAATCACAAAGTCTTTGGGGACATCAGCATCTATTATGAGCTACAGCAAACACAGCGCAGCCTTTAGAAATAATTTAAACTGTTCTTTTCCTCTAGAGTTTAGCATTTAAAGGAACCCCTCCAGCCCTTGGGAAATGAGGCAGCTTCTCCTGGCTGCATTGCAGCAGCGGGAAATGAAGCCAGAGTCCTAGCAGCCCATAAAGAAATGTGCTGCGTGGAACAGGCCAAAGGCTCTGGCTGCCATTTCAGAGTCTCCTGAGCATAGTCGGCTCAGCTAGGCTCTGCTCAGCAAGCTGTCCCCCGCCCCAGGGTCAAGGCTGAGCACCTCAGCTCTGAGAAGAGCAGTCCCTTTCGTAGGGAAATGGCATGAGAACTGGGGGGGAGAGAGACCACTGGCCAGGAGGAAAGTTATTTTTGCTGCTAAAGGTGATTTTTGTGAAGGAGGGACCTAATTTTCTTCCAGTCGAACTGCATTTTCTTGGGGTTTACTGATCAGGAAAGCAAAGGAGCAGGTGAGCATCACTAACCAGTGGAGATAAACCTGGCCTCCCTCACTCAAGAAAGCTTCAGAGATCTAAAGACTTATTCTAATGCCAGGGCCTATTTACTCTCTGGTTAAAACGGCACCTCTTGCGCTTACAAAAAGCAGCACAACCACATTAGGCCACTGATCATTCTTGTTACAAACTCGAAGGTCATTCTGCCCCTCTCCGCTTCACAGCAATGAAAAGAATGTCACAATGTGCTTTTCCACAGTACTGCTCCTGGAAGAGATGTTTAGGGCAGGTTCATTTTCACGATCAGGATGAATTTTCTCAACTGGAAATATGTTGCTCTCTAGAGCAAAGGGTACAGTGTTGAAATAGCTCCTTCTGAGCTGTCTGGGGTCAAATCTCTGTCATATGAGAAGCAGAAGTAGACTGGGCTGTGTCATTAAAACATCAGTCTAATACTCTTTCCCCTTAAGTTTCTTGCTCTCCCATGGAAGCCTTGCTGTGGATCAAGGTCTTCCAGATTTCTATCAGTGCGCTCAGTAAAAGTACTAATGAGCTTTTGCAAGCAGGATTGCAACATGAAGACAGCTTCCCACTGACGGTATCTTCCTGACAGCTCTACAGAAAGCTGCCGAGGAGCAGGGCAGCCACCCATGGGTGGCAGGAGAGGGCTGAAACTGCCAAACTGGGCTCTAGAACATCCTGGGATGTTTGTGCACTAGCTTGCATTGGAAATGGCTCTTCAGAAGTCACACTGCCTTTCTCATCGTCCAACAGCAAAAATCACTGTCCATCTGTCGCTTTTGATTCATAGTTCAACACTCTGAATGAGATGTAAAACAGAATACATTAGGAGACAAGTTTCTCCCACTCTTCCTCAGGGCGACTACAACAAATGATCAGACTAGTTTCCCCGTCTGAACAACTATTTGCTGCTATTATCAGTGTTGCTTCTTTCTTTTAAGTTCTTCTTTTTCTCGTGTTCTAGCATCTCCACTTTTTAAACTTGGAGAAACAAATCTAGGATGAAATTATTCAAATTATATCTTTACAGTTATCATGCTCTGCTGGGTTGAAGGGAAGTTGTTTGTAGCTGGATCAAGTTCATGTCTGCACATCTTAATTGCATGTATACACTTCCTGAACTGAAGAACAGGCTCTCTTCCAAATGTCCAAATGGCGATGTTGAAGAGCTATCAGTTGGCTTTCAAGTCACCTTTCCGCGTGAGCAGTGGAAATGGTGATATCACAAGTGCCTGCCTGGTTTCCCCTATCAGAAAATGCCACTCTGTGATACTTATTTTTTGGATATTGGCTAATGGGAGTTATTCACAGGAAAAATAGTTCATAGTTCAATTCAAAGCTTGAAATTGTTTCAAGACATGCACATTTCTCCTTATCAGGAGATTCAGAGTTACTCAAGTGTGTCACTACATCAGTCACAAACGAATGCAAGCAATTAATAAAAATACAAGTTTGTGATCATTGTTTCTATTTCATGTTTCACTTTGCTTATTTAAAAAAAAATTAAAATAAGAACAGTAGCCACTAGGGGGAGTGGAAACTGAGTTGCCATTTCTGTAACTCTGAGAACATCACAGAAGCAGGTCAGACAATCTGAGCTGGTCTCTTATCAGCACCGAATATTAAAGAATGGAAGGCTTTTAGAGATCTGAGATTGAGTTACAGGAACAGGAGATAGAAATATTAATTCTCTCCAAAAAGGCAAGGGCCAGTTGTGTACAGTTGTGCAGGACCCAGGAGCAGGTGGCCCATGGGAGGTTCCAGCTATGTGCAGGCAGTGGGGTCTATGTTTACTACACTTGACCTGTGAGTTATAGGAGTCTCCTGCAAGGGTGAGGTAGGAAGGAGAGCAGTGCCTATACAAGCATGCCCTGGGAGGAAGGATGGGAATCCTGTCCTGAATACGAGGCATAAAATCAATTTCTGACAAATTTAAAATAGTGTGTAAGGTTAGATGGATTTTCTAAATACGCACCTAGTGTTGAGAGTGTTAAATTAAACATTATGTGGCTTAGTATGTCGTACAAGAAACAGCCTGGAAAATGAGAAATAAAATAATAGATTGCATTATGATATTTTTTCAAATTTCTATCCTTAATAAAGAACAAACATATGAAACTAGCACTTTTGGGGTGGGGGGGGGGGGATATAGCATGTATTCACAATGATGGCCTGCTATTCCTGCCTAGTCCTTTTACTTGGATTTCTTAATCCAGCCTCTCCCTAATTTAATTCCTGCTACTTTTGAGCAGAGTATAGAAATCCTGCCAGCTTGTGGTCTAAGGCTACGGTGGGTCTGTGCAGAGGTCGAGGCTGACACCAACTCCATCCCAGCACAAGGCTTGAGACCTACAGGCAGGGTATCCTGTAACCCATTTTCCTTCCTGGGATGTGAGGGAGCACTGACCTTCACGGCCGTCCTGCCAGCACTCTGCAGTGCCAGCTAGCTCCCCCCCATCTCCATAGTGTCGGGGACCAGCGAAGAACAGCTCCTGGCCTCCTCTACTACTAAATAATTTTGAGTCTAGGCAAAGAAAAACTGGGTGGCAGCCCCCTAAATTGGGCTTCAGCCTTGATGACAATCTAAAGTACACGGCTTTTTCGGGTTCCCATGACTGCCTACGGATCCAAGTGCCTTTAACAGCTTCATTTGGCCAGCAGCATGGGACTTTCCTGCAACCTTTTAACAGAGAAAAAAAGACCAAACCATGTGCTGTGCTTTGAGCCTGCCTGACATCAAGTTTTGCAGCTTGTTACGTTCAAGCATGATGTTTTACTTCTATCCAGACAGTTTCCACTGAAAGAAAAAAAATATATACCAGGACTCAAACCAGTGAATATTGTAGCTATGCAGCATCATTTGCTGGAGGACTTTCAGTTAATAGCATCCTGCTCTATTCCAGCAGTATAATCATTTGTTTTTGCACATGAAAGTGCAGAATCAAGATGTGGATGACGTTGGAAAATGTTAGGTAGCGCTCCTGTCAGAACCCATGGTGAAACATATGTTTTGTGTCTTTCTCAGAACCTAACTTAAAACAAAAAGAGGTATTAAAAAATTTGCTTTGGAAGATTTTAAAGAACAGCACGAACTAAAAAAAAAAAAGCCCAAATCAATTTTCTACATTAAAAATCAGCACTGACGAGAGCCATCTTAGATCAAATAATTTATTTAGTAATTCCATGTAAACACTTTAGATTTACTAGTAAATACAATGCTTGCTGTTCTTTTAAATAGATCATTCAAAAAATAAGAATCTATTGTTAATGGCAGGTTTACTAGAGATCTCCATACTACTGTACAATAAGGAATTTGTTTTCTATTGAATTTAACATCTTGATTTTTCTTGTTTTGCATTTGTTTTACATACAGCCCCAAGGACACACATTTGAACTGCTCCCTTATGATGTCACTGCTGACTTTGGTGCACTGGGGAAGGTACGCAGGTAAATTCTCCCATCCTGGAACTGATAAAAGTAGATGTGAAAGTGGGATGGCAGAACTTGCATGAACACTGTTTAAACATACATGCCATTTCGGTCAGAAACAGACAATAAACCATGAAAAACTTTTCTTTGGGATGTTTAAAAGCAATGAACTCCATTGTTTGCATTTACTTGTCAACATAACAATACAAATACACATATCCACAGTTTCTGAAAAGCGTCCTACAAACTAAAGAATGCAATGGTTCGGAGGCTTGGTACACCGGTACACTAAAACCAAAAGAATGATAGCTCCTTACATAGTCAAATGAAAAATAAATATCTTTATTTTCTGCCTATTTTATTTCAGTTTTCAAATAAATTTTAAATAAATCTGTACAAAGTATACTGTTACAGTATATATTTGTAAGTTAACTGAAATGCCTAAATATAACAACACTACATTAAAGCAGTATAGATTGGCACATCTCTAATAAAGATTAACTTTTACACTCAAAAAATACCAACTCCCATGAAAACCCTCGAGATTTTTTTGGTATTTTTAGGCAAGTTATGTTCCAAACATATTACAGATGAATTCTCTGTCTTAAAAAGAAAATCACTTCCAGTCATTTTGCAGAGAAAGTGAACATCTATATGCTTTTAAAGGGACACTCTCAGGCTGAGAGAAAGAGATATATATTTAAAAAAAAAGCAAATTTCTGAAGTGAAACTTTGATCAAGAAAATGGCAAGTTTTAGACACCTTGTGCACTTTTACTCATCTTGCTGAGCTCTGATTCTGATCAGTGCCAGGGATCTGATCCAGTTTCCCTCTGAGGCAGCATTGCCATGCACTTTGCACAGGAGGGGATCAGGCCTTTCATTTGGACTGGGAGAGACTCCATGTCCTGTGGTCAGGCAAGTCCTCATAGCCGGCTGCTTTTCACCCTGCATCTGGAGCTGCACAGCTCTGAGATGCAAACTGCTTCAGCAATGCTTCGAGCCAAATGAACAAACTAAAAAAAGTCATGTTTCCCTTGCAATTAAAGAGGAATTAGCATATAAATACTGAGGGTGAGTTTTGCTTTTTTCTTTTTCCTTTTCATTAACAAGAATCTAAAATTGATCTGACAGTGTCCCTTTGCTCAAAATAACGACTTCCATACTATGTAGATTAGATATTCACTACAAAACAGGTTGAAAAAGCCAGGTACATTTCAAAATTCAAGTTTTCAAATGACATGGTCCAAGTGCAGTTGTTAGTTTCATGAATTTTTGAAATCTCATAATTGTTTGTTAAATGATTCTGAACTGGGAATTGGAGGATAAATATTACAGCTTAAGAGTGAGAATTTTCTCTATTCTTAGTTTTTCCAATGATATATTAAATCAATGTTTTACATGCTGAAAGTTAATCTTACATTAGAATGTAATGTAATACTGGTTGCAACATAAACCTATAAATAAATCTGAACTAACATAGATTAAACTCTTAAATATTTCTAAGTTAATAAAATATTGACAGTATTATAAAATTACAGTATTTACAATAAGAAAAAAATCTAGACTAATATATACCTTTAACAGATCTGTTCTCCAATTTGGGCTTGCAACAGAATTATGAATATATGAACAATTTATTATAAAGTTGCATTGCAATATAATTTTTCCATTAGAGCTAGAGAGGGCAATCTATCACTGCCTTTTAAAAGATAAGTGACTTCTCATGGTGGGGTGTAGCTTTTGAGTACCAAACTGGTAACAGGAGTCCTCCGCAAGACGTCTGAAGATAATGTAGGACCAGGCTCAATTGCTCAGATTAAAGTTGTATTATAGAACTGCCAGCAATCAGAACCACACAGGCTGTAAAAGGGGAGGAAAGGTAGTTTTCAGCTCAAAGTGTACAGCTGGAAGACTCCCGTCATTATGGACTCCAACTAAGGTTGCAGGAGCTTTGATTTGCACTAAAGGGAAGATAACTTTAGCTTTTGTTTCATTAGGATGAAATTAGTAGATTGTGTTCCTTAAAGGGACATAGTTAGGTTGCAGTTATACTGAAAACACTCTCGCCAACCATAATCTCTATGATAAAACATCTGATATCCTATCTGGATTTTGTTGTTTTGGAGGGGGTTGTGTGTGTGTGTGTGTTGGGGTGGGGGGGGAGTTGTATTTTCTTTGTTCCAAAGAGAAAAATTTGGCAGGGACTGGGGAGTCAACTCATTTTCTATTCCTCGCCAGCTTCTCTGTTTTTTGAGTATCAGCGTAATGCTGTTGTGTTTGGGTTGCAAACACTTACAGAAAAGGAAGCTTTAGCACTCCCAAGTTGATTTGTCTTGGTATAAACCAAAATTCTGAAAATTACATAAATCAATTACAATCATTAAGAAATGCCAGCCTGGTTTTGGAGTCTCACCTACCTAACAATGTCCTTTTAAGGTTCAAACCTTTTACCTGACTTTTCTCTCAACTTCAGAGAAAAAGTCTGCAACTAGTTTAGAAAGGGTAATGTTCAAATTCTCTCCCTCCTCCCCACTTCATGCTTTTTCTATAAAAGAGAATGCTGCTTTTGAGTAGAATATAGAAAAAAATGGGAAAAAAATCATTTCCAAATTCTGATCCCACCCTCCCCTCCCTCAGTTCTGTTCACTGTAAAACAGAAATGTCATTTCCTAGTGTATACTTTTGGATAAATATTTTCCAAGCCCAAGCCTGAAGACACTTGTGAGAGACCTACCCACAGGCTTTGGAAAGGTGAATCAGTTTATGCATTTGTAGGGATTTCTATCAGTTCCCGCACCAGACTGATGGGAACACCTGTATCCTTAAAAGTATACTTTAAGATGTTAAATAACAATTTGTAAACTCAGGTCTACATTACCAACAGAAGGGTCTAGGTCCTGTGGGCTCCTTTTCCAGAGATGCAGAGCAGGAAAACTAGAAAGAAAACTTGGTACCTTTCAATTACCTGCCGGTTTGTACTGGGGGGAAATGGGGAACGAGAGAGACGAAATGACAACTGACCTTATAAACAAAGGTATGTTTAGGGCTTCTGGTTTCAGGAATAAACCGATATTTACTGGTAAAAGTCTGCCAAAAAACAAAAACAGAAACACAGGATTACTGGTAAATATTGGTTTATATGGAGAAGACAAAAAAAAGTCATTTTGTTCCTGATCTCCACAGGTTCAACTTCTGCAGTCCTGAGGCATGTTACACCAAGGCGAGCGGGAGGAATATGCCCCAGAGCAGGAGCTGAGTGCTGATCTAAGGTCTCCCTATGCTCAGCTAAATTTTTGGCAAATGAACACCTCAAACCAGAAGCCTTATTTTTAAAGGAAAGTCATATTTCTTTTCTTTGTTCCATTTAAACTATGTGCCTCTTTCTGGATTTCCCCCTTTTTCCAAAAGACTGCAGTTAACTGAGCAGTCCTGAAAGGTGTTTGTATGACAGCTCAGGAGATGTAAAGTTTTCTTTTGAATCTACTTGGAAATGAATTTGTACATAATATGGTATCTCATCATGAAGGCTGCTTGCACCTGAGCCTCTAGATTTTAACTGTTGTCTGCTACATGAGATACCATAAAATATACAAGACTGAGTGTATATTTTGAATAAAGGATGTTCTTATAAGTGGCATAAACCCATTCATTTTATTTACATGCTTATTTATTTCCAAAAATAGAGAGTTGGTCCACATTGGACAAGAGAAATCAAGAAGCCATACAGTAGAAGAGTTAAAAGTCCAACATTTAACCAAAGTACAATGAAATTCCAGAATTCTGTGGCAGACTTAAACCACAGAAACATACACATGAGCCACACAGACATTTGTACATATAGCATTATATTACCAATAATATTTGCAAACATGAGGTCAAGATGGCTAAAAAAACCAATAGAACAGAACCATAGGTCATGGCTGAAAAGAAGCAGGTTTTAAATGACCTTAACTACCAAGGGAGAACACAACTCTCCAGAGTTTTTTCAATTTTGTTTTGTTTTTCCTTGAACTGAAAAACTCCTAATTTATCATTCCTGGGGATCAAAGTATAGGATTCACGTTTGACATGGTGAAAACCAACCACATTTGACTTCCTAAACACAAACTTAACAGCTACAGTAAACCAGCCCACTAACTATGTGCACAGCATTGCAAATAGAGAATTTTTATTTATTGTACCTGTGAAGATACAAGAATGCATGTGGCTGAAATATAAAATACCATGGAACTGCAGAACTCCACCAGTAAACCTATCCTGGAACTGGCTGTGTTTGGTATTAATATCAACTCAGAGGACCTGTTAATATTGCAGCATGCACACGGGAAAATACAAGCCGTGGCATTTTCTAGGCCAATGATTTCTGACACCCTCCTGTGCAGAGATGCCACAGGACTAGGCCAAAGAGCATAGGATTGTTACATGGTGCTGAGTTACACAAAGTGAAGCAAAAGCCAAAACAAAAGCCCAATCTATAAACTTCCAGTTTAATGCTAAAGCTGGGCAAATCTGCAGGGCAGGGTCTCCTTTTCCACATACCCGGACCTGCTGGCCCTACTTGCCTTCTCTTCTCCCCTGAACCCAGCCCAGCAGACTGCTGCATGGTGTTAAAGATCGCCTGGAAAAGAAAAAATATGTAGGTATTTATACCCTTCTTGTGTATTGTGAGGTGTCTGAAGAAGGTCCTTATGGGTTTTGTCTTTAAAAGAAGGGATTCCTTCCCTCATCATGGATAATTTTTGGCATTAAGAATTGAAGTCCTGTCTACCTTTCATGGAAGACCATAAATAATCAAGCCCGAACAGATTTATAGTTTTAGAGGAAGCAATAGCTGACTGATGAGTGAAGTCTTTTTTATTCAAACTATTTAAACTTTTTAACATTAAAAATGTCAATCAGATGGCTGATTGACAGCTGAAGAAAAAAAAGTGTAAAAAAAGATGCATTATCTCTATGTTATGGCCGAGTTTAGGCAAGTATTTACGTGGACATCATCATGATAATATCTCAGTGTCTCCAAACGGTGGAAAAATAGATTTAGATCTGTATCTTTCAATTAAAAGTTTTCAAATAAAAGCAAAGTGGGCTTCCAATCTACATGTTTGGGTTCTTTTGCAGAGCATCACAGTAAGCAAAATAGGGAAGACAATTGTAGCACTTCTGGTATGTCTACAAAAAACAAATCAACCAACCCCCTCATGGGGTAGAATTACATTAAAAGGGTATAAATTAATTTTTTCTTTTTCAAGTCATATTTGACATTCACAATATTAGGCCCAGTCCAATGTGGATGCTAGTAAAGAGCTAATTTATAGAACACCAACAATAACAATCTGTACCTACAAGGATTTAAAGGCAAGTATACTCAGCACATTTAGAAAAAATACTATTACCAAAACACCAGACCTTTAACAGCAGTTAAATGGAAACAACCGTGCAGTTTTCTATGTGGATAGACAGCTTTTAGTACAAGTCACTATTATCATCGGAGCCTGTATCAGACAACTTTTTTTTCTGATTAGTGTTCTGGAACATCTCTAATCTCAAATGTGGAATATATTTTTTAAAAAGATAGGCCTGAACCCATGCAGTTGGGTACGTACAACACTCCCAAATGAATCCCAAAGCCCAAACTCCTACAGAGTGAGCACAAGAGATTTTGCATTTTCTTACATCAAATAACTATCATGCAAGCGTATCACAATTTTTTTTTATATTATGTTATTTAAACATAACATAACATATTTTTATGTTATTTAACTAGAATTGAGCAATCTAATGAAATTAGTATTTCTAGGGGAAAGGGACATAGGTTCTGTCAGTGACAACCACCAGTTTACCAAGGGAAAAACAGCACAGGAGCATCTTGGAAAGCTAATGAACTATACTTCATATGAGTTCAAACACAACAGCATCTAAGACCCTAGCACCTAAATGTATAATATTCAGTTGTTTCTTACGGCAGTCTTTATACAGCTCCAGTTCATTTGCTTTTGCTACTCAAAACCAGATGCTGAGGGTAAAATACTCTTCCTTTGGAATAAGCAAATCATCTAAAGGCTAATAATAATATTGTTGGAGCATTCAATTTTTTTCTTTGTACACTGTCTTGTATTTCACAGGGTCAAACCTAACCTCTGCATACTCACAGTACCAAACTTTGTTAGGCCCTTCTGAACTTTCTCAGTCACTGCTAGGCTGAAGAGATGTCACTAATATAAACTGACCACTCTATGGGCTCCTAATTGCCAATTTATATATTTAAGCACAAATCCTAACAAAAAGCCTTGAGGCAAACATGCTATTAATCTATTCCTATCACAAAATTCAGTGGTTTAGCATAGCATTTACTGTTCTGTAACAACGTCTTCTGAAGGCAGGGAAGGGAGGAAAAGCAAGGGGATTTGCTGACTTCTAGATTTTAAAGAAGCCTCAACCTAAGCTAGAGCAGCATAGGGTTGCTGTAGCTTACACCAGTTAGCTATGGCTCCTCCCATGTCTCCTGGGAAGAGAGATAACACAGGCATGTATTAACATACACATGTACATACCTATACGGACAACCCTCTCTCAAGAACAGAGCTGGATGAGAACTACTTTCTTGTCCTGGAAAATATTGGACAGGCCTTTCTCCCCACCCCTTCCCTTTTTGCTCAATGTCAAAACTGAAAAAGAAAATTGAATTCATCCAGACTTGTCTCATTGCTGAGGCAATGGGATGTGGCAGCCCTGCAGTTCGAGCTCAGAGTAGGGATTTGAACTGGGGGTGTCACATCACAGGAGAAGTCAAGATTTCATCTGACAAACTATTCTGGGCTTCTTTCTTTTCTTCAGCCAACCAGGCTTTGCAGCCTGGATCGAGATGCACTCACAAGAAAAGTTCAGTGAAAATCAGCCCTTCTCCGCCACACAACTTTGGTTTTAATGAATCAGTGTTTTCCAGAGGAAACTCATTTGTTCAAAACTGCAGACCTACTCAAGAACTCCATGCTCAGGAGTCTTGGATCACCATCTCAGACTAGACTTTTCTCTACCTTGTGCTGCCTGAGTGATGAACATTGGCTGAACAAAAGAAGGAACCATGATATTTCTCTTCTCCTTCCAAGAGCAATTTTTAAACATGTTCTTGGGAAGACTTTATCAACATCTTTTAAAATATTCAAATAAAGATCAGCTGATTCTCCGCCTCATGCTGTTTGTCAGTGTGTACAAGGATTCTGGTAGATTACCTGGAATACAAGATCTTTCCTTGCAGAAAGTATGCTGCTTTCCACCTATCACATACAGAAGTGTTATAGCACTTCAGTTAATCTTTCTCAGAGTGGAGTTCAGGTTCACCGGTCTGCAATTCCCAGTGTCCTATTTAATACTTCAGTAAAAAAAAAAAAATCCATTATCAGGATGTTATGTAGTCACGGACAATACTAAACTATTTATTAACAAGGTCTTATTTTTGCTAGTAACTTAGTGCTTCAGTCTCAAGCTCCTTCAAAACTCCTAGGTATGGCAGTTGCTCTTCCTCTTAAATTTATTGCTTTGCTCTAGCATTTCTGCCTTAGACTCTTGAGTTTCAGAGAGCGACTCCTCATCTTTATCATCTAAAAGGACTAGATCACAGACAGATAGGCTCTCAAACACGCTCTCTGCTCCAGAATGAAGCTGAGAAGTCACTCAAGTACAATGAAAAAGTGCAGAAAATTAACTGTTCCTTCATTCCTATGAACTCAGATTTTCTCCCAACTTTCTCTTCGATATACTGAAAATAACAATTGTTCTTTAAGGCCTCTGGTTCTTCAAAGCCCCTCAAAATATATTTAATTTCCAGATCGCAGATTATCTGCTATATAGCATGGCTCTTTCAATTCACTTCACAAAAGTTGGACTTTTGTCTTTTGCAAGAGCATTGCTGGACTCTTCCTTTATAGCTATTTTACCGTACTGATTTGCACCTCAACTCTCAAGCTCTTTCATGACAGAGTTCTGCCTAACTTGGATATCCGTAACCTTTCAAGGTATGTATGGAGCTGCCTTGCCAAGTCTAAGGATTTTAAGTTTCTGTTATTATCCTCTCTGAAGTTTTATAACACAAGACTCATTTTTAGTCCAGCTTCTTCCATCTTTGAGAATGCTGAACCTCTAATTGTATTGTGGTCACTATTAATTAATGACTTAACTGTAATTACATCTTGAATCAATTCTTAAGTTTTAGTCCTAAATCAAGGCTAACTTTAGAACAGACTGTTACAAGAAACGAACCTCTAAATAAACCAAGTTTTTTGTTCACCAAAATGTTAGCCAGCTCCTTCCAAAACAATCTGGCCAGAAAGCATGGACATAATTTAAGTTACTCTTTCTTACAGGTTTATGAAGACTCAGCTGCCTATTTTTCCCCAAGCCCCATGAAATTCATAACGTTTTTCTGATCCGGAGTAGAAAATTTCCTAATACATCTATGTCATTACAATTTGGGATTTATATCCACACAGATTTGACTGTATGGTCATCACAACTCCAATTCCCTCTCAGATTTTATGGCAGCTTTTCTAGATCTAGCACTCTTTCATGCCTTTATCACCTACTATGTCTGTCCTGTATAGTTTAATGCCAGGTACTATAGCATCTTACTGATTTTCACTGTCTCTTCCCTCCTCCATTTTTCAATAAGCCTCGCTATGGCAAGGTCTTTTTACATTCTTGGGCTTTCTACTCACCTAGTTTTGTTTAATGCTTCTACACCGGTATAAAGACGTCGGTTTTGTTTTGGCCACATGCCTCTTTCTTATTCATCTCTGTAGTTCAATGTCCCATTACCCTTCCAGAGCATATGGCTCTGTTCTCAATCTCCTTGTACTCTGCATGCATGAAAATTTACTCTTTGCCCTCTGGTAGAAATGGGCATACATTTTTGTTACTAATATGCCTGTTCAGCATCTTCATTCAACCCTTGGGAACACCAGCCTTCCACTAGCACCATGTTTAAACTATCCTCCCAAAACCTTGTCCACTTTCTGTGCCACCAGTTTAGTCCCACTTCGTTGAAGTGCAACCAAGCTCACACTGCAAAGGAGTAAGTTCTTAAATTCACCTATTTATCATACCCTATCATTTTCCTAGTCACATATTGAGACTTTAGGAAAAAGGTACCACCATGTCCTAGCACGTCCTTCTTCCCAACCATCCAAATTTTGTTTCCCATATATCCAAACCTCTTCCATATGCAAAGAACACAGCTGCAGGATTGTTCAAAGCACTCTGATATCTTCCAAGATTCAGTTTTGCACCCGTCAAGCAACTCATCAGATGGTCCTCATAATAATCAGGAGCTGAGCCTGTATTTCCCATGAACCGTATTTCCTCTGCCCTCCAAGTCTCTCAAAGCTATCTGCCCAGTCTCTGGGGACCCGTTCAACATGCAGAGAACAACTACTCTCCTTGACCAAGGTATAAACTGAATTACAAAGTACCCCTCTAGTCCCACCCAGTTACAAGTGAAGTTTCCTCAGATGAGAGAATGAGGCAGCCAATACTGAGGTGAACAGCATCTAATTCCATCTCTTCTTCACCAGCTCAACAACTATGGCCTCAAGATGCTTACTGGAGCTCTGAGCACTACCACTTGTTGCACTGTATGATATTTTATCACAAGCTAATCACTCATAAAGTGTGCCCTCTCTGCACTACTGTGTGGTCCTAGTTCAAGTTCTGTAATTAAACCAGGATGTTTACTTTATGACCATATCAAGTCCATCTTTAAACTAAAATAGACCTTGAATACTAATTGATTTTTTTTTAATTACTTTAAACCACCAATTAGAGAGTTTGATTGCACAAAATAATGTACATATGGCCTTGCAGAAACCTGCAAGGATTCATTTGCCAGGACTTTTATTGACAGATGCAGCCTGGAAGCCAACTTTTTTTTTTAATTGAATGAGTCCCTGAATATAGCGTGATCAAAAGACCTATCCACAACCCAAACTGTTTGCATTTGTGAAAGCAAAGAAGACAATTACATTAATTTGCAGTGCTTAGTTCAGAATTATTAAAGCTAGAAAATATTTCAAAGCATCTAGTCCCTATTTTGGTCAGAGACCTTCTTGGTTTATCTGCTTTCCCTTTAGCAGCCCCCTGCAACAGTAACCGTACCATCATAAAAACGTGGCACTTAAATAAAATAACCTTGCTAAGAAAAAGAAATTTAGACCTAGTGTATTACCCTGTATCTGATAAGACACTGGCTTCTCTTCTTCACCACTGGTGGTATAAACAAAAATTTTCTTAAGTTGACCTACCCACACAATTCCTGATAAGCCAATGTTACGTTGCCAGCTCTCCTCATCATCACTTGAGTGGGAGGTTTAAACACCAGATTTTACCAATCCTTTATCCACACTTTCTAGAGCAGCCATTTCTTCAAGTCTTGACAGATCATCAGTAAGCCTTCATAATTTGCCTAGAAATGAGAAATGGGCCTTCTTCTGCTGGACCAATGCAGAAGGATTGTTAAGACAAGAGCTGGTCTTTGAAAACCCAGTGTCTGCCTGCAGACACCTAGATAATGTTTAAGTCTTGAGGAGTTTGGATCAGCTGGCACACAGCCAGGAGAGCTGACAAGATGACACATACTCCCAAAGAATTGCTGGTTTAAACTCCTCTGTCTATATAAAAACTTAGAATAAAAGGCAAACGTAAGAAAAGCAAATCCTAAAGCTTGGAGGCTTCAAACAATAAAGCCAACAGCTCACATTGCACTCACAAAGTACTGTGCAACAAGCACAGATCACGGAGAAATAAAATATATTCTCGAGTGAAACGCTACAGCAACCTCAACCTGGAGTCCAGAAAGACATGCAAAGCAATGGAGCTAACCTTAAGGTTTGCAGAGATGTTCTGAGATGTCCTATCCAGACAGGTCCTACTCCATGCACACATACGCTCCCTTGTACTCTGGCACATGATAATACATCTTTCTACCCAGGCACACTAAAAAAAAAAAACAACCAGCCCCCTCCTCTCTTTCCTCCAAATCTTTAACCAGAGCTAGAACACTATCTGAAAGGTAATGAAGATCTGAGAAGCCCAGTGATTTGAATTTGAACCACACATCAAGACATTCACAATCAACAGAAAGAAAGAAAAGCAGTCACTGCTCATTTTCACTACCCTTTATTCCCAGCAATATAAATCACCCAGGCATATACACTATATAGCCTTAGCCTCTTCCAGCTAGCCTGCACCTTCATCTCAACACTGGGTATATTAATGCAGCTTAAAGCACAGATGAGCTGAAAACACACATGTAGAGTTCAACTCCATAGCAGAGACTACACAGCTCCTTGCACACTGGCCCTAAAGCCCCATATATCAATGTCAATCCGCTCTAGAGCAGTTGAGCATTGACCCAGTATGATCATGTGAGATTTCTCTGAGAGGAAATGAGCCACTCAGGCTCAACTCCCGTACCTTCTAGCAAGTCTGCAAGTACAACAGTGCCACTTCATGGTCAAACCAATCAACCTGCTATCAGCAAAGACACCTCTCTTACATCAAAACAGTCACCAATATGAATTGAAACCACAATCTTTGTACCATGTCCAAGATGAAATCCAAACTCAGTTGGGTCAACATGATCAAGCAGATTCATATGCAGTTTGCAAACCATCTTTACAAACAATTCTCCACAAAAGTCAACATGCTAAATGAGATGACATTATGACATTATGTATAGAGGTTTTTCCTGAACAGTGGTCTAAATCGCTTAAGATAAACATACACTTTGCCTTCCCTAGGACACATTACTGATCAGCTCCCATAACAGCCACTCTCCAAGTTTTCACTAGCCAAGAGGGACACATCTTTCTACACTGCAAGTTGTAACCCCACACCTCTCTCAACCGCAATAGAAAGAATGAAGCTTTTCTTTACTTCCTGCATATTTCAGGGTAGTGTTTCCAAAAACAACAACAACAACAACAACAACAACAAAAACCTTCCGTACCACATCCAGGAAGGCTCAGAATAAACTTCCATTGCCAGCATTGTAGCCAGTACTCTTTCCACTTCAGTTTCGTACATGTCCTAGGCCAAAGGAAACACTAAGACGTGTATTTTTACAAAGCTAAAGGCAGGAGGATGGACATCAAACCAACTGATGACCAGCAAAGCTAAGAAATAATCTGACTTAAGCTAGAGAGCTATCAGCTGATGAAGATCCAGAAGACACCTGTTCAAAAAAGCCACCTTATCTGTGATTCAGAGGTTTTACTCTCCATTACCTCTGGCTTGGTCCAGTGGACCTAAAGCCCACAAATGGTTAGAGCACAAGGCACACTTCTGGAGCTTGTGTTTTGAATCTAGTTTGCATGCTCTGAGACTGCTCCATGATAAAAACTAAAGTATGGTACATAGGGACAATAGAGTTGCTTCCAAAGTGTACTCTTGAGCTACAAAGCTCATGCAGACACAGCCCACGACCACTCTGGAACGTTCATTATGAGATTCCAAGTCATCCAAAAAAGAGACACTATCCATGTGCTTTCTAAAATCAGTCTAAGCAGGACTTTGTCTCAGTAGGACAGGTTGCCCTCCAGAGCAAAAGGCTCAGAAATCAGATTCTCTTTTCAGACAAACTAGTACAAGGAATATTGATCTGAACAAGGATATTGAAGCATTATTTAGAAATATCCAGTCATTCATTCTGTCTTGTTTTAATCCAGTCAGCACTCAAATACAGATAGTAGGGCCAGAAGTCCTTTATCTTTATCTTTTCTCACCTAATCTCCAATTGACATTTTCTGTGAAAATATGCCTCATTTCTTGCTATATAAATTCAACTCTCCCTCTCCCTCTTCTGTGATATTTTGCCTCAAATAAGCTACACAACTGTTTATTATTTTTATAGATGCAGGCATGACATGCTCTCGAGTCTCTCGACAAAATCACTTCTCTGTCACTTCTTTAGTCATGTGCTGACACTAAGCTGCAGAGATTGCACCCACAGAGCTACCCAGCCCTGGCCCCCTGTGAGCTTGGCTCTACTTCCCCCTCCTCCTGCCGCTCCCCCTGGATCCGTGCTGCCTGAACTCCCCAGGCTACCTAGATTGTCCAGCTGCCAGAGGGGGCAAGGATACTTGGGAAATGTTTTCCAGGGATGCTATAATCTGGCTGTTGATGTGTTTCTCTGTAAACAACACCACATATCCTCCACATTCAACAACACTTCATATGCCAAAACATTCAAAATGTGACCAGTACCTATCCTAACCATCCAGTCCTGCCTGCCTAACCCTCGTGTCCTACTACATGCTCTCTGAAAGCCTCAAAAGTCTGCTAAACTCTCTTTTTCTCATCCTCTAGCTGGCTCTTTCAAAGGACAAGATCTCTTCTGTCTGTGACTCGTAGGAGCTTCTCCTTCAGAACAGTCTTTTTACCGGACTTGGTACCTGCTTAAGTCCCTAGCATCTTATCGGTTAAAGCAACTGACCCACTGGCTACAATAACAGCATCTTACATGCTCACAGGCAAGCAGTTCAGAAAACAAATCTATTCATTTTTTCCCTTCCAAAATACTCCTCTAGCAACACTTCTACATGATCAAAATTGCAATAAAATAGCCAGTATACCACTGGAAGAGTATAGCTGCAAACAGCTAACTGGTGACAGTTTGGTATTTCCTTCTACATGGTATACACAGCCATTCTGATTTGTATTAACTACAAACAACGCATGGCCCAGTAAATCCTCATTAGTCCCCTTGTACTTTGCAAGAAATGAGACCTTGTAAACTACAACATAGGCTGACTTTACCCCACACTTGCAGATGCCACTAAAATATAGTTCCATGAAGAACTAAAATTTTTCAAAAAGACAAAAAGTAAAAAAGAAGGGAAGCCAGGCTAAAAGAAACTCACAAGGCAGACTCAAGACCACCATCTGACACAAATGCTATGTGAGCAAGGAGACAGTATCACTCATCTGAGTAGGGCACACAGCCTATTCAGGGCTCCCCGACTCCAGCACACAAACTTCGCCTGCCAAATTAGAAGAGCATTCACCATTTGCCATCAGCCAGTTACTGTCAGTAATTTCAATACAAGAGATCCAACTTAAAGGGAAAAAATACCATGTACTTCAGGTCCAAAGATCAGGTTCTAGTTCAAACAGGCTTTTAAAAAATGTTAGCATTTTGAAAGTTCATTAGCTTAACCTTAACTCGCTTTAAACTATATATAATGTATCTCCCTGCCACACTTGCAGCCCACACACAACATTTTGCAGTACCAGAGAGTTAAATCATGTGAAAGTAACCAGTGTAAAAGGAACCATAGACTTGAAAAAAACTCTGGGCTGAAATTATCTTTCATTGTTACAAGCCACACAGGAGTTTGCAACAGCTTAAGGAATCAAGAATAAAAATGGAACTAGCTTGTTTACCTTGTCAGTTTTGTCAAAACATTTTGACAACACTTTGCATGCAGTCAGCTTCTCTGTTCTGCAACCAAAAATTCAAATCCTTTCACCTATCCTTACACATTATAAAATAAAACCAAGAGAGTAAAATTTTTAGTGAGAGAAATGCATGTGCAAAAAATTCAAAACCTGGCACAAGAACTTAAAACTACATTAGACTCCTTTTTCAAACAGTCCAAACATCAACACTAACAGTGACCCTTCAATTACACAAGCAGGCAGCCAGCAGAGGAGGATAATAAAAAATGAAAGGAAAATTTAGGTAAGCCTGATAATAAGCAATGGAAAAAAAAATTGCAAAATAGGATTTTTAAATTGCAGTTAAAAAAAAATTCTTGACAGTGTCCTTTTAACAGAGAAGCTCTCCAGGATTTTAGGCAGAATCCTATCTCTTGGAAAACAATCCAAGCCAATAAGAAGCAGCAGGTTTTTGAATGAGCAAATTGCCATGTTGTGGAATAATTTGCTTCGACTATCTTTTTCCAACTCACCTATCAAGAGTTGGAGACTCATTTTCTATACATTGGACTAGCAAAACCCAGGAAATTTATTGGTTTTGGTTATACTTTGAAATCTCATTTTCATAAGAGTCCCAAAAAAATATAAACCTGTTTTAGCATTCTTGTACATTAATGTCAGGATTTCCACTTCTAGCTCCCACAACTTTTGAAACAAACAAGTCAATCAGATTTGGTATATGCCCTGAAGAGGAAATGGAAGGTCTAGGTTTTAAGCAAACAAAAAAATAAAGTCAGTGCTCTGCAAGGGGTTGGATCCAAACTTGCTGGATCCGCTGAAGTCTTCAATTCAAAACACTGAGTAATTTTACTTTAAAAAAAAAAAAAGTTCAGCTTAGAGAAAATAAGAAGTGGCAGACCTTTAAGGAAGGGGACAGTGTGCAGGTACAAAAATATAACATGCCATAGTTCACCACCTTATGAGAAATCATAGAGTTTTTTTTTTTTTCTTCTCTTAAATGCCAGGGAAAAATACTTCCCAAAGGTCAGTTTGAGAGTTTACAGGTACTAAACTACATCAAGGTGGAAGCATGAAGCAAAGACATGTCAAAAACTTTAGGTTTTCACAAACTGTTATTGAAAAGGTGCACGTGCTTTTAGTAAAAATGCATATCTACCAAATCTCCACTGACTACCAAAAGGCTACTTGCATATGAGAAGTCGCATTAATTTGCAATATCAATGCTTGTATTTTTGCCTTCTCCTTCCACCCACCTCCCCAATTTTTTTTTCCTTGGGAGACATACAGCGCCACTGCATTAGAACGTACAAGAAATGAAAACAGTGAGTACGACTGATATAGATCCATTGACTTTTTATTACAAATGTACTTGATCACTTGGCTTCAAAAAGTTTAAATCAATCCCTATTTTCTGTACGCCAGTACAAAGTAAAATCTATTTTACAAATTAAATACCTAAAAATTTGACAAAAATATTAAAGTTTGATGGAAAAAACAGTTATAAAAATCTTAAATCCCCTTTTAAGAAGGTAAGAGATAACATCCCCTCCCAACCCCCACAGTCCTGTTATACAATATTAATAGTCATTTTTAGAATAGGTAGGTATGTTATATTTTGCTGTTAGCATACAAGTCATTCTAATAGCTTTATCTGTATATACTCCAGTTAGTGCATGAATGCCATCTGATTGAATATAATCAACTGTCTTTAACTGATCCCTAATTTACATTTAATAGCTTGCATAGTTTGAAGGGACAATGGTTACACTACAGCTAATCATAAAAAAAGGTGGTTACAGTGCTATTTTTAAAGGCAACAAAGTAATTGCTCCCAAAAAAGAAGTTATCAGTCAGCTCTGAGCAGGGGTTAAAATTATCAGCAGCTTTCTGCCTCACTTGATAGGATTGCATCCGTCTTGCTACCCAGGTGCCCGGATTGGACAGCCTTCCTACTCTTTACAATCGTAAAGTTTTAGGTTTTTAACTGCTTCTCAAAGAACGTTACACTGAGCAAATTTCAACCCCTGCAAGGGAAACGCAAGAAAGTGACACTGTCAAGTATTTTTTTTTTTTAAACTCTCCATCGCATATGAATATGCCTTGTTGGAAGCTCAGGGACAGCATCCTATCCTCACCCCACAACTGACTCTTTCTAATTACTCGTCCTCTGCCCCCACAACTCCTACTTGGCTGAAGCTGTGAACTTCCTTGGCATCACAGACATTTGGTGCTAATTTTGGTACAGGTCTGGTTAGTTAACTTTTGCTCCCCCTGTGGCTGGACGGCTGCCTCTCACAGCAGCATCGTAAGCAGAACCATAAATAAGAGGCATGAATCAACAGCAGCTAGTTCTTTTTCTTTTTCTTTTTCTTTTTTTATTTAACTTCTCAGAGACAGAGCAAATTTACTTTTTTTAAAACAAAAAAATGGACTCTGAATTTGGAGGACATTTCTCCATTAGAGTAGAACCAGTTTAAAGGGAGGTCATATTTTAACGGTAAATTACTTGACAGTGTCCCTTTAACTTAAAAATAAAATAATGTCAGTATTGCAATGAATTTCAAGTTTTCTTGCACGTAGTCATTATAAAGTAGTTTTATCATGCTCTTGGACCTATTCTACAAGACATTTAAAAGCATATCATCCAGGAAAATATAAGGCATACTTCTCAGGAATTAGATATCTTGGCACATTTGAGCATACTGTCTTTTTTTAAAAAAAAAAAAACAACACATATGGTCAAATATACCTTTTTTTCTTCTAACGTTAAACAGGGTTTTCTGTACTTTGTTTTAAATACTGAGATATTAGAGCCTTGGTAAAGTACCGAGCACCTCTGGGAAAAAAAATAAGCAAAAAAAAAAGTCTTTACAGTCATTTAGTCGTTCATTATCATCATTCATAAAGTCCTAGAACATATATAACGTGCATTAAAAGAAAAAAAAAGCAAAAAAAAAAAAAAAAACCAAAACAAAACAAAAACTGACCACAAATTCTCAGACACTGTTCACAAAACTGCCAGAAGAGTGTTAAGCTGTAATGGTATGACTGGAACTGCACGACCCATGCACTTCTCGACTCAGGCAGATCCCAGGCAGGATCTGAATTGTACAGGTAAAGAGGATTCCCCTTTAGTCAGCTGTGACCTAGGGGAGAAGTCTACCTATTTAACAATGCTTACATTAACTCAAAAGTTAAAGGACACTTTGCTGTGTTTTCATTGACTCACACTACTTATTGCTGATAACATAAAACATTTTGTAACTACAAGCAATGTGTGTCAATCTGCAATATAACAACTTTTAAAACTGTAGTAAACAGTAGAACCAAGACAATCAAGTAGCAAAACCAAAGCAATTAATTTCCTAACTACATCTAGCAGCATGGAGAATGCAGTCCTTTACACATCACAGTTGAAGTACAATAAATGAAACTGCTCATCAAGACCCTCCAATTAAAAAAGCAGGTTATTAGACAATGTTTACATGCAATTGAGAACCATTTCAAATGTCACATTATGCACTCTGAAAGCTTATTTTACTACTTGGAAATAGGAAAGTGCACATTAAAGCAATTTTAAACATTTCCAGTGATTGTTAAAGAAATAGAAATACCTAACTACTGTACTGTCATCTCATATTTAACTTTCTGTCAACACTAACAACAAACTTCTTTAAAGGGAAATGCATGGTACAATGGAAACAGCTTGTTTTGACACTTACAGTACATCTCCAAAAAAAAAAGGGAATTATAACTTTAAATGGAAATAAAAAGACAGCAGAAAATAAAATTATTTAAAACAAGCTTTTTTCCCCCACCCTTCTAAAACTCCATCCTTAACAATCAATAAAAAGCACAGACAACTCCCTGTTCCTACAGGTGGTGCCTTCTATATACAGCAGCTAGGTCTACTACATGGTTAACTTTGCCAAGAACGTTAAAAAAAAATGATTGCATCCCAAAAAGTTTTGAGTGGAACAAGATCCTAGTTTCTCTTAAATGCTTTCTACTCAATTCCAGCCA